>NW_028327182.1:92288749-93619999 GCF_987537825.1 Furipterus horrens
AAAATGTTAGGGAGGAAGGACACACAATAACCCAGTGGGATGAACCCACATCCAGAAGTTCAGGTCGGGCTGGCCTTGGCAGTGATAGTCGCCCTGGGGTAGCAGGATGGGATTGGAAGAAACAAAGCAGTTTTGCTGTACAAGTCCAGAGAACCTGACTTCACACCTGCCAACATTGCTCGGGCACTCCCTGACTCCCACGTGCCTTCCCTGCTCAGCTGCCCTCAGGAACATGGGGATTGAAGTCCCGAGGCCCCGCCTTTGCCCTGAGAGTCCCTTCTGCTTACAGTCAACAGACACAAGTCTGTAGGTGACAACCCACCCCAGAACTGCCCCAAGCTTTTCCTATTAGATCAGAGCAGAAAGCTTAAAACCTCAGGGAACAATGTAGCCAAATGATTTCATTCTTTTGTTCTTTCTCTTTGGGCAGCTTGCTCTTTTCCTTCCTCAAAATTAGAGAATTTTATTTTCTAAGTATAAAAAGGTGTTGGGAGAAGTAATGTGACTTTTTGCTTCTGAGGGTGAGTGAGGGGATCTCGTCCGTCAAGAGATTTAAGCAGCAAGTTCAAGACCCCTCTCTGCCTTGAGTGCCAGGGTGCTCTATGCATGCCTGACTGAATCGAGGACAGCAACCCACACCCTCCGCTCGTAAAATATGCATTTCGGACTTGATGCATCTTTCACCTTAAGCCTCTGTCAAAGCTGAAGCTGGCGCTGAGAGCTCCCCCAAGGGCCTCACTCCAACACGCTCCCTCCCACGGAGAAAGGAACCTGCCTTCACCCCACAGTGCATGCTCGGCTGGCAGAGTGCATTTTTATCACATTAAAAGAAAAAGAGAGAGAAAGAAAAAGAAAACACCATCCTTCTCCCGAAACTCGTGCAAAGAGGTCAGCTTTAATGCAACGCCTATCTTATACACTTCAAGGGATTCAGGATCTAGCTAACTGGTTCCCATACTTGAGTTTCTTAAGGTTTTTTTGTTTTGTTTTGTTTTAATTCTAATCCACTTCAAATTCCAAATATTTAAGGTTCCCTGAGAGGGGGCTGTCAGCCTTTGCCACGAGGCAGTCCTGAGGCCGCCTTCATGCCTGTCTGGATTCTAGAAGGAGAGGAAAGGATGATAAGTGGGATTCCCTGGGGAGGTCTGGCCTATGAGGGTCACTCCTTTCGTGCTGGGGGAACCAGCCGGTGCGCGGCTCCTTTGCGTGCACAGGATCGGAGCGGCTTCCAGCCTTCTGGAAGGTGCCGCTGCCCAGGTCACCCCGTCCTGAGCCGGGCACTCTGCTACCTCCTCACTCTGGACCTCACACCACGGAGAAACACCAGCATGCCACTGGGGTTCCTGCCACACACTGACCCACAACAGCAAAGCATCATGGGATGAAGTGCACACTCTATGTGCAAAAACTAAGTGAAAGGTACCCTAAAATGAGACACGCAGAAGGAGCAGAACAGAGTCACAGAAGGATCCGGGAGATTTCCTCTCTACCCTTGGGCCCAGTAATTTCCAAACATATTTCCCTCGAGAGACCTCTTGTAAGGCACAAATGACACTTTTTTAAATCAAGCTACCCATCAGTCATTATATACCGAACATACAGTGTGAACATATAAGGTGAGGAGTGGGCAACGTGGGTGAAGGAGGTCAAAAGGCACAGTCAAAACGCACAAACTGTGGCTAATGACTGTACCGCGTATTTGAAAAGTGCTGAGAGAGAGACCTTAGAAGTTCTCATCACGAGGGAAAATGTGATATTATACCTGTGTGTGGGATCACTTCGCAATCCACACAAATATGGAATTATTATGCTGTACACCTGAAACTGTTATACAGCAATGTTACCCAAGTTTAAAAAAATGAATGCATTTCTTGCAACTGCGTGTGACTGTCTCGTTACCTCAAAACAAAAATTCTAACTTAAAAAAAATGACTGAATTTCAAGATTTCACAGAGACTTGTGGGTTCAGCTGAAGTGTGAACTCTCCTAGCGAAAATTCCTGAGGAAGATAATAGCTCCCGAGGCCCTCCTGATTGGTACAAAGCTACGTCTTGGGTTTGGCTCATTGAGCCAAAGAGATAAGGTGATTTCAGGCAGGTCTTCTGAGGGTGTAAACCTTCAATATGGAGTGACTGGGGGGACTCCCCCCAAAAGCACCGCTGCTGTATATTACACCTGTGTTGTTTCTGAGGGTGTATGTGTGTGTTTGTGGGTGTGTCCGCACATATCAGTCTGTGTATACATATGTATGTACATACACTCCCCTCATCCTGCTCTTACCTAAAACTAATCCATCTACTTTATCCCTAGCGGCTCTCAGCCTGAAAACCCCAAGAGTTTGTGCTGTGCTCGTCCGTGTGTAGCTCAGCCTTGAGGTCGCAGAACAGAGGACAGGCTGTGCTTTTAGAAAAGGGACGTTCTGGAGTTGAGGGGCTGCCGAAGGGCGCAGGCTCCAGGGGCAGAGGAGGCCTTGTGCAAACCGAGGAGGAATCCCATGAGAGCCGCGACAGTCACAAAGTCCAACTTGGCCGTGACTACACCTCCGCCTGGAGCCAGGCCTCTCCCCGCAGAACTGGATTTCATGTCAGAGCATCTGAAAGTCCGCTCGATGAAGAAACGGCTGCACAGGACACAGCGGGGCCCGTACTGGGCCTTCATATTAACGCCCAGACGGATCTGCATGTATACGGCAAGTCCCTCCTACTCCAGAGTCCACCTTTGAGCTTCTCCGTTGTTGAGTCCTGACAAAACGGGGCTGGAGGTGAGCGGACATGTGAATCCGAGGCTCAGTCACAGAAGTACGTGTCCCATTAATCACTTGAGCTTCTGTGCCCATTATCAGACCAAGTAAGTGCCGTATCACCTCACTCAGCTACGATCCAACGGTATAGCAAACACACAGGTGGGAATCGGGGAGGCAGAAGGGGACCTCGTGATGGGGTGCAGATCACTGGCACTGGGACACAGTTCTTGGGGTAGAGGGCATGGCACAGAGAAACAAACAAACGGACAGACAGAGCGTCCTGTCTTCGTTTCGGTTAACCCGCAAAGCAGGCAGCCCACATTTTGAAGAGTATATTGGAGGGAAGCAAAGTCTTCCAAAGAAAGCAAGTAATGCAGCTTGGGTACCTTGCCTTGAACGAATACACAGAGCTGTGATCAGTGATGCAAGCCTTCAAGATAAAGGAAGGATTTGATGCAGAAAATAAGAGCCAGCAGCACGGGGACATTGCAGAGGGCAGGTGCTCTCGATGGCTGGGACAGGGCCTGAGCCTTTGCAGCAAAGCTGAAATACCATCAGCCGGTCCCTACTTACAAAGTATAGGGAACCAATATCAACACCTAAAATCATTTCTATTCCTGTCTCCATGAGCTATAACACTGTCTCGTTGAGTTCAAGCTTTCCCCACGAGTTCCAACTTACAGCAAACCTGGAGGCTGGCTTTCTGACTCACAGACGTTAGAGTTGAGAGAGGGCTCTACACAAACAACACAAACACGAACTTCAGCAAGAAGTGACAGGTAATAACAATAAGGGGAAATAAAAAGAAAGTGTCAACCCAAGAACCGGAAAGCACGGCCAGTGTCACACCTGATCTCACACAAGTGATGGCCTACATCTACCCCCCAACAAAGACAGTCAGAATCAGTACATTTGATTTTAAGATAGTGAAAAGCAAGCAAAGATGTTTGGAGATATTTTGTTCAGTTGGGGTTAAAAAGTAGAAACTTGACTGTCCACAGCAAGTTGTCAAGAGATGCGGGCAGCCGAGGTCTCTACTGGGTTGGATAGTGTCTTCCCCAAATTCACATCCCCCCAGAATCGGTAAATAGGACCTTGTTTTTAAGTAGGCTATTTGCAGATGTAACCAAGTTAAGATGAGGTCATAATGGATTCGGGTGGGCTCTGATCCAGGGACCGCTATCCTCATAAAAAGAGGAAATTTTAGAAAAAGACACACAGAGAGAAGATAGTTCTGTGAGGACAAAGGCTGAGATTGGAACGATGCTGCCACAAGCCAAGGAACACCAAGAGTTTCCAGCAACTACCAGAGGCTGGAAGAGGCAAGGAAGGGCCCTCCCCTTCCCCTGGAGCCTTCAGAGAGAACGTGGCTCTACCAACATCTAGATTTTAGACTTCCAGCCTGCAGAGCTCTGAGACCATGTATTTCTGTCGTTTAAAGCCACCCAGTTTGTGGTACGTAGTTTGGCAGCCCAAGAAAAATAATACAAGTCCTGTTCTGCCTGGCTCGTTCAATTAATTTAGAAAGTTGCTTTTGAAATACATAGATGTTGTCTGCTGAGTGGTTAGCATTTCCCAGACAAGCTTCTAAGCATTTTGTAGGGGACGACTTCACCTAATCTTTACAATAACCTTCTGACGTGGATGCGATTGTTACGAGAAAATGCTGAAGCTCTATTGTTACAGGAGAATATGAGGCAGAAAGAAACGAAGAAACCTGCTCAAGTTCACCTGGCTAGTGCCTGTCGGAACAAGAAGCTGGACTCAGGCAGACGGGCTCCAGAATCACGCTCTACTGCCCATAAGATACCCTTCGGACATGGAATCATCCAAATCGGTTGTTTTCTTAGAGTAAATGACCCAAATAATTCGCTTAACTTCCTTGTGGCTAAGTCAGGTCAAACGTGGACAAAGGAAAATGTAGTGAATTGCATGGTGCATTGGTGATTCTCTGCCACTTGCCTCCTACTCCAGCAATAGGGTGCTTGTCATTCAATCACTGACCATTCAAGCCACTCATTGGTGCCTTTTCGGTACTTACCTCTATTTCCTGGAATGTTCTTCCTGCCTCTGGCATGTTTTAAATTGCATCTTATCTTTCAAGTGACAGCTTACAAGCAACAGGGAGGTTAGAAGAATACACGCCTAACAACAGAGCTTCAAAATGCAGGAAGTAAAAGCTAAGGGAACTTCAAAGAGGCTTGAACAAATGCGCAATTTTAGTCGGAGACGTAAACAGTCTTTTCTCAGCAACAGAGAAAACTAGTATCACAACACCAGCAAGGCCTTGGAAGAACTGAACAGCAGCATCAACCAGTCGACCCAACTTGACACTTACAGAACACTCTGCCTGACAACAGCGAAATACGCGCTCTTCTCGACTACACATGAAACATTCCCCAAGGCAAACTAGACAGACCCCGGCCCACGGAACAAACCTTTGTAACTTAAAAGAACTGAAGTCACACAAAATATGTCCTTGGGCCATAATGGAATTAAACTAAAATCAGTAACAGAAGGAAAGATATCTGGAAAAATCCCCAAATAGTTGGAAATTAAACAATCCACCTAATCCTTACAATAACCGTGTGGGGTGGCTATTATTATTATTATTTATCAATGATAAAACATATGTTATGTTATTTTATCATATATTTTATAATTCCACATTTTATGTTATATATTTTATTATACGTCTTTCATTTATTACACAGTTATTATATATGAGAGAAATAACATGTTGGCCCCAGTTCACGCGGCTGGGGTCCGTAACTGGGCCTGGGCAGGCTGGCTTCAGACTCACCGTCCAAATGACGAAACTGGGACCAGCCTAGATCTGCCAACCAGTGTTTCCATGCATCAGATGATCCAGATAACTCCCTAAGCTTCATTTTAAATAATTCAGGATATTTTCACTGGGTATGAAACATCAAGGTGGCAGGCTCTGCCCCACTGCAGGCACTTTTAAAGAGACATTTCCATCGTCTTCTGCCTCCATTGTTTCTGATCATTGCTCTTCCGTTATGTTGCGTGCCTTTTCTCTTCGGCTGCTTACTTCTGGCTTTCAGCAGTTGGCCGATGATTTGCCGAATGGTCCTTTTGTTTGAATTTATCCTGTGTAAGATTTCTTGAGCTTCTTGAGTCTACAGGTTGAAATACTTTTTTTATCAAACTTGAAAATTTGGGGGCCATTGTTTTCCTCAAATAACTGTTGAGGCGCCTTCTCGCTCCCTCCTCTTCTGGGATTCCATGTGAGAGGTCCCGGACCTTCTGGGTCTTTTTATTCTGTTTGCTTCAGCTTGAATGACTTCTCTCCATCTGTCTTCGGATTCACTGACCCTTTCTTCTGCAGTTACGTGTATCTGATGAATGTTTTATTTCAGATATGCATTTTTAATTCAAGGAGATCTATTTGGTTCTTTTTCACAATCTCCTGGAAGTCCCTGGACGATAACCTCCATCTGGTTATGAGAGTTGAGTGTTTTCTCATTTTATTCCCCGCCTCGTCCCTGTCACCTAGAACTGGCATCAGATTTGTTCACAGGCAATCAGAAGACTCCCTCACCCTGGCTGTAGCTAATGAGGTAAAGAATAAGCAGCTTCCCTAGAAAAGAATATTTGGGAACAAGTGAGAGCTGGTGAGGTTCTTCTGCTATTCCCTCTGGTGTCTGATGACCCAAGCTCTGCTGGGTCTTCTCCTTATTAAAAAAAAAAAAATCTTACTTTAAATTTTTTTAAAAAATCACTTCCTCAGAAACTCTGTCCTTCCCTTTAGTGCAGACCAGTAACATTACACTTCTCTGTTTGGGTGGTTTGTTTGTTTGATATCTGGTTCCTACACTAGATGGCAGATTCTAAGAGGGCAGGGACCCCACCTGTTTTATTGTTATGACTGTATCCCAGCACCCAGTAGAGTGATGGCAGATGATAGGCGCTGAGCAAATATTTGTTTCTCCTCCTTTATTTAAAAAAATCTATATTTAGGATAGTTGCTGATTGTATTTGTTTGGGTTCCAAAGGAGCAGACCCTGGAAACCCTAACACGAGTATTTGAATACAAGCAGTTTATACTGGAAAGGATCCCAGGAAACATCACAGTTAAGTTTGGAACAGAGGCAGGGAAAGAATAGCAGCCACACACACACACACACACACACACACACACACACACACACAAAGTCTTAATAAGCACATCACTTTGTGGACAACTAGACCTTAATCCCAGTGGAGAATTCTGGGAGTCAGTGCAGGTTATCCCACCCAAAGGGCAAAGGAGCTTTGACATTTGTACACCACTCCTATCAGTCATTGGCTGAGGGCTCCTGGGACTGGGGTAAGGAGTTAATTCTCATGTACATTTTGTCTGCCAAACACACACTCTTGGGGAGACAGGCTTGGGAGCCAAAGACCTCAGGCAGCAGAAGACCTGCGAGTGTTACAGCGGGAAGGTGTGGGCAGACATGCCCGGGTCCTGCATCGGTATGACGTGGATCAACTTACCTCCCCTGCGAATATCTAATAAGACCAAGCTTTACTACGGTGCTAGACCCACGTAAACATTCGTCTCGGGCAGAAGATAAATCACAGGTTTTGGAGCCAACCCAGCTTGAGTTCTCGTTACCTGTTTCGTGACACTGAAGAAAATGACTGAAGTTCTCTGATTTTCAGTCCCCTCATTTATAAAAGAGTGTGATGCCTAGGACTGGTGGGGGGAGGAAGTCAGACCCTGCCTGGCACCGAGTCGGCCCCAGAAGAGAGATTTACATTCTTTTCCTTCTCCTGGCTTTACGCCCAAACAATAAATGATGGAATCTCAGGTATCTGCACCAGAAGGAATTTGTATTGGGGGCATGAGGCAAAGGAAAGAGAATGTTCTGGCGCTCTTAACCTAGACACGGAGGGAAACACCTCTTTGCCCTACTCCCTTGGTTTAAGTTTGAGTGCCCAGGAGAGCACAGTCCACAGAAGTGCAGAAACTAGGCAAGTAGATGCAGTACCAGGATGACTAATGAAGCAATCCAGTCAAATGTTTGGATATTTAGTCCATGGGACGTCAAAGATTTTAACAATGTATGAACTCACCTTAAGCATTTTAGGAAAATGTATTTAATATAGATCGCTAGATTTGAGTTAGAAAACCCAAGTTCCAACTCCAGGTCTGCCACTTTTTAGCTGTAACTAAACAAGTTATTTGACTTTATAAGCCTTAGTTTTCTCACCCACAAAATACAATTATACACGCTAACTCAAGAAATCTTTCAGAAAATAAAATACACTTGAGCCTCTCTATTGAAAGGTCATACTATGATCCTGGGAAACTCAGCCAGAATGGTTGACGCTGAGACACATTCTAATTAAACTACTGGACTTGAAGGACCCAGAAAAAGTAGTTGAGGTATCCAGACCTAAAGGAAGACAATCAATTATAATGGAGAAGAGATCAGGTTTGTGTTGGACTTGCTGACGGAAACATTTCCTAACAGATGAAAGTGTAATAATATATTTATAAGTCTCAATGAAAGAAAACATGAGCCAAAGATTTTATGTCCAGAAAAATTTTATATCCTCCAAGGATAAAGGTCACAAACAGTTATAAAGATGAAAGACCTCAGATAATATTGTTCCAATTCACTCCTTCAAGGAACCAATCAAAATGAGCTCCAGACAACCCTGCAGAATAATCAGTAGAGGCTTCGGGACAAAGCCTTTGATGATCCTTAAATACATCTGTTTACAGAACTAAGACTAAAAACTACTGGGAATAAAAACAGAAGAAGGTATTTCAATACTCTGTGCTCTGACACTATAGATGTAATATTGCAAATAAAAACAGAATAAACAAAGTACTTGGAAAGCAGAATGAGCTCAGTAAGCAAGTCAGAGATATTAACTGTGAATAGGAGACTATCGCTTTCATTTTGATGCTGGATGAGGGGGAGAGGAGAGAAAAAAAGTGGTATTTATTAATTTCATTATTACCCATAGTTGTGGACATGTAGACAATATGTAAAAAAGAGGGACCTAAAGGTGTTATATAAAGACAACAATTAGGAAAAAAAATGCAAACCTTCCTAAATATTAAAATCTACAGATGGAGCAAAAGCAAAGCACAGGAAAAAAATCTACATTATGGAAGCATATATATATATATATATATCCATATATATATATAATGTTTATTATATTATTATGTTATGTCTTTAAAAGCGATATGATACATTGCATAAGAAAGGGAGAATAAACAGAATTGGACACTTGGAAAAAACAAAAGCCACAGAAGAAAGAACTCAGAATTAATAAAAATGATTACCTACTGGAGTGGAGGCTGGAACATGGGAGACAACTAGGAGGGGAAATTTACCATGTTGTACAGTTTACAAACATCAAATGGCTTACATAATTGAAAAATACATGAAAGTAAATTAACAAAGTATAAAGCAAACCCAAAACATGGAAAAAACACTCAAAGCAATAAGCTTATATGTGTATAAAGCTGTGGCATAACCATATAGAGAAAGCAAGTATTTAACTGAAGTTTTAAAACAGAATTCTTACTGTATATTGTTAGAATCATACAATCTAAGGACACAAAGACATTTTTAAAATACAGTGAGTAGTGTTTTAGTACTATTGGTGTTCTTATTTTTAGACTGTTATAGGCATTGTAGGGTAAAGCAAATAAGCAATTGTTTCAATGTTGTTAGGAACTTAAATTTTCAGTATAAAGAAAAGAGAAGCTAAAAAAAATATTAAATAAAAACCCTATAATCTTAAATCTGAATTGGAAATGTATGAACCCATGATTATAAAACAAATGTCAAAAATACACAAATTCTTTTGAGATTCCACCTCAAAATGGATCACAGACTTATAAGTAAAAAAATAACTCTACAGTAGTCCTCCCATATCCACAGGGGACACATTCCGAGACCCCAGTGGGTGCCTGAAACCGTGGATAGTACCGAACCCAGTATGTACTATGCTTCTTCCTACACATGCATACCTATGATAAAGTTTCCTCTATAAAGCAGGCACATTAAGAGATGAACAATAACTAATAAAACAGAACAATTACAACAGTATGCCTTAAGCAAGTTATGGGACTGTGGTCTCCCTCACTCTCTTTCAGAATATCTGGCTTTTCAAAATACCAGATTGCATTGTGCTCACCTCCCGGTGCAGGTCTGAGATGCTCCAAGACCTGCGTGACGAGATGGAGAGAGGTGGGTGGCGCAGCTGGTGACGTGACGTTAGGCGACTGTTGACCTTCTGAGGAGACCGGAGAAGGAGAAGCATTGAGCTATGATGACATCACGTTTAACACCCTTTTGGTCGTAACTAAACACTCGCCACCCCCTGCGGCTGTGACTTGGGCAGTTGGCGACAGCAACACTACCAGGGCTTTCTCTTTCCTTCCTCACAGCTTCAGGCAGAGAAGATTACTTCTTACTGTAGATCTTGGCGGCCTCCGCACACGATTTACCTTCTTTCCTGATTAGGTCAAGAGCTTTCACCCTCTCGCTTCGAGGGAGCACTTTAGCGCTTCTCTTTGGCACGTGCGCACGGCCAGCAGCACTACTGCACTTTGGGCCATTATGAAGTCAAAGAAAAGTGACTTGAACACAAGCTTTGAGATAAGTGACCAGGTCACAGAGACGGCTACTGAGTGACTCATGGGCCAGAAGCCCCTACAGCGTGGAGACACTGGACCAAGGGAGGGGTCACCTGGGTGAGACCCAACGGGACTCGCAAGATTTCATCACACTACTCAGAACAGTGAGCAACTTAAAACGTGTGAATTGTTTATCTCTAGAATTTTCCATTTAATATTTTCAGACCAGAGCTGAAGGATCATTTGTCCCCTACAGTTATCTATAGTCTGGATTTTGCTGATAACATCCTCATACTGTCATTAAATACTTCCCTGTTTTTTCTGTAAGTTGGTAATTAGATACAGAAGCATGATCAGAACTATGTTCAATTTTGGGCAAAATCACTTCATAAGGTTGCATGTTTCCATACAGTGTCAGGCTGTCTCTCTTTTCGTGACATCACAGGCTATTGGTGATCATTGCCAAGGTTCATTATTAGCCGAAATGCTCCTATAAAGATGTTATACCCTAAAGTACAATTTATTCAGGAATGGCAGGAAAAAATCCTTGATTTGTCCACTTATCAGTTTTCAATATAATAAGATGGTTTGTTAGAAATCTTTCCACATAGGCAATAATTTTGTGTGGAGTTTTTTGCTTTTGTTTTTGTTTTTTGAGTGCCATGGTGGATACACTGTTCCGTTAGGACTTTCTTCAGGCTGGCTGAAGTCACTCTGGCATGAATGCCACGATATTTGATAACTGCCTTGATTTCTGCTATGACAAAATGTTCCAAACTCATCTTTATATTTCTGGTTTTCAGACATGGAATCAGCAATTTCCCCAAGGATTAGCTGCCCTTTCATTCCATCCTTTGGAGGCAATATACATTTTTTTAAATTCTGCGTGATTGGTAAATAAATCCTTGCTCAATTCTAACAAGTAATAACACACTCCCATCCGTGACCCATCCATCCATTTCCGGACGGAAATTCCTCTAGGCAGCCAGCAGGACGCCTGGGCCCTCTGGTTGGGAGACCTCGCTCCCTACTGACTGCTGGTTTTGGATTCTCTCGCTTTTCTATATCCAGCTCAGCCACTGAGTTAACAAGCAATTGGTTGCTAACTTTGGTATTCTGTCCACATAACTGTCCTTAGTACTGGTCACACACATCTAAGTCACCTGGTGGCCACGTCCTGAGCCCTGTGCTAGGCACCGGAGAAAACAGAACCAAAGAACAAAGAGCTTCCGTCCAGTGGGAGAAAGTACACCCTTTGAAATCTCACAAGACAGACAGCCCCCACAGGGCATGCGAGAGGAGTCTGGGGGGGCCACCGGAGAACTCTGAAGGCTGTGGGACCCCAAAGGGACGAAGCTCTGGGTCTGTCACACCGTTTCCTCCTGCTGGGCCCATGTGTCCCTGCCTCCTGTGGCCACTGAGACGTGGGTGGACACCCCAGCTCTGGTTTTCAGGAACGGGAATAATGAGCCCTCAAAAATGTATGTTTGTGTCTGTTCCCTTGTGGGTCTCCCTCCCTCCATGCCCAGGTCTCTGCGAGAGCTTCGGAGGTGGGGGGAGGGGGTGTCTCTGTCGTCCCAGCTCACACGGACATGTCTGCGCCTGGGGACTGAGTAGAACGTAATCTGTCTCAGACACCTAACAATGCCATCACCCACAGGACTTTCAGGGTCCCACGTTTAGACATGTGGGACCTTCCCAAGTCATGTGGCTAGTGCCGGGCCGCCGAGTGGAACCTCCTGAGCAGGAAGCAACCATTCAGTGTGGGACTACAAACTGGACAATCCCACCCTCGTCCTGAACACAACTCAACTGTCACACCCCTTCCCTCCGTGGGACTCTCCTGGGCCACTAAGAGCTGGGTCATGCCCTGGACCCATCTACTGACTCTCCTCCCACGGGGGCTGGGATATGGTTCCCTTATAACTAATATTGATCACTTTTTTTTGTAAGAACACACGAGCTATAGAAAACACTTTAAAACAGATAAGATAAAGAAATTAAAACCACCTATAATCCAATCACCCACAAATAGAGCCGGGGGGCCTCCCTGTAGCCCATCTCCTTCGGGCATGTGTCTGGTGGTGGGTGTTTTATTCTGTCCTGAAGAACAAGGTCACATCACACGCACGGTTCCGGACTTGCCTTTTCCCTCAACAATATAGAGTGACCGTTTCCCTGTGTTATGAAATATTTCTCTGTGCCCAGGCCTACCTATTGGGAACCAAGGTGAGTTCACCAGGGAGGAGGGCCCTTCTTGCTCAGAAAGATTGGCCTGTCCAGGTCCAGGCCCCCCTAAGAGCTCTGAGGACCTGCAAGATGGACCCAGAAAGGAGACCGTGGGTAGGGTGGCTCCCCGGACCCCAACGCCAGGAGGCCTTGCATGCCCACCCCTCCTGCTCATCCTGCTGCCAGCTCTTTGGGGCTAGCGGCTGTCCTCTTGAGCGCAGTTCCTCGTGTGCCTTCAGTGGGACAGCTGAGGCTGGGGAGGCGGGGGGAGTGGAGGGTGCCGGAACACGGGTGCAAGAGGCCCCCCTGAGGACCCAGGCACGTTTGGACAGCAGGGAACTCTCAGCTAGGCACACCCTTTCTCCTTCTGGACCAAGTGTCCTTCTAGAAAGAACGATACCTTTAATGCGACTTCACCTCCCAGGTGGGCTCTGCAAAAACCCTTAGAAGGCATTTGGCACGATGCCTGGCAATGCACAGGGGGGGGTGGGGGGGTGGGGCTGAGAACTGCCCCGGGGCCGCCTCTCTCCAAGTTGCTGCGCCCTATTTACTAAGACAGAGGCGGTCGCCGTGCAAACAACCGCTTGGGGGTGCGATCTCGCCACAACTGAGCGGGGACTGCCCCGGTGGGCGGGTGGCCGGGTCACCGCAGCCCCGGGGCGCGCACGTGGAGCGCGTGGGGCCCTGGGCGAGAGTGGGGCCGCACTCCACCAGCACGGGCTTCTGAAGCTTTTTTTCAGCCAAGTACAGGAAAGCCTTTTCCTTCACAGCTGGGTTCCGATGTTACAACATAAAGGCTCATTGTCCTGAAGCCACCCAGCCTGTCTGACGGCTTTGGCAATTTCCTTCTGCTCCGCAGAACCTGGAGCCGGTCAGCCGTCCCGCGCCTTCCCGGTGGGTGGCGAGCCGGGGTTATTCAGGCGCGCAGCCTCCCCACGAAGCTCCAAGGGGCGGCTGCTTTCACTTCCTCCGAGGAGGACGGAGGCAACGCGGGAAAAGAAAGGCCCTGCTTCCCAGCGGGCTCAGCCTCCATGGAGGAGGAGTGATTATTAACCCGGAAAATAAATAAAGAGTTATGCGCGGCGACAAAGACCCTCTCCTTTGACCCAACTTGAATCAGGCTCCTCGGAGCCTTTTGCTCCTCTGGGCCTGACCTTGGCCCTCCCTCTCTGCCCTTGGAGAATCCTGTTTGAACCAGAATCCTCGGTCTCGGAGCACCCAGGTGTGCCTTCAACAGCAAGCCCCTGTTGCTACTGTTTCCTCTTAGCAATACCCCATCCACTGACCCCACCCCCAGCCCCGCTCCTTGGCTCTCCGTCCCCACCTGCCTCTGCTGCCCTTGGAGTTGAGTCCCATCTCCTGCCTGCAAACCCCCATTGGAATAACCCCTCTGTCTCACCGTCCTTCACAAGTGTCCTGAGTGTGTGGGTGGAAAACGCATCAGCCCATGATCACCTGTCTTTAAAGAATTGATATAAAGTAATTGATTAAACATAATTGCATCTTTTCTTGATGTCAGGCTCTTGCATGATTTTGCAAGGCAAGCATTCGGAACATCTGGAAGGTTGTAATGCTGACTTCAAGTGTGTGGCTAATAAAGGTTTGCCGGAGTGAGTGCCTGGTAACAGGGCGTGGAAGCCGTCCTGTTGGCTTCACCCTTGCAGCTGCATAATCCTGGTGAGCTTTATTTTTCAAAGCAGAGGCTGCAAACAGCTGGGCCCTGGGGTCTGCACGCCTCCGTCCACGTGAAGCCAGGTGGAGGGCGCTGTCCCTTCAGAGGAGTTGACAGCTGCCACCAAAACGTCAAAGTCGGCACAGCAAGCTGACATTCCTGTCTCCTGGCCTTTATTCTCATGATTATTTCATTAGAACGGGGAGAAAACAGTGGTGACAAACCAACAAACACAAGAACCAAAGCCCTTGAACAACTTTAGAGGCAGATGAAGGCACCAGCTCGTTATTCTGAAAATGAGAGAAATAAAGAAGTTATTAAAAATTCTTTCCTATAGGAACTTTATTGGAGGGTAATTTAATAGACCTGATGGAGGAGGGGGAAAGTGTGTGTACAAAATAATTCCAGCCACTAATTCAGAACGGCGTTTTAAAATGACTAGTTAATTGATTCGAACTGCCAGCGGGACGTTTCACTGGACCTTGTAATAAAGGGACTGGGCTGTCGCCCTTTACACCACTGACCAATCTGAGCATCACTCCAGGTGAGGCGACCAAACACTGTGTGGCCGTCACCTGAGAGGTGTAACTACACAAGGAGGAGGGCAGGCGGGCAGGCAGGCGGTGAGCTGACTCCCTCCCCATGGGGGACACAGGGGACCGACAGACGAGCTCGGTGACACCTGGGAGCTACCAGCCAGCATCAGAACGTGGACTATTTTCAAGATAAGGGCCCCACTTCTTCAACACTTCAATAAGGGACAAAAAGGGCGGAGGGGCTGTTCCGCATGAAATGAAACTACGAAAAGATTTAAGAAACATAAGTGTAATCATGGACCCTGTATGGATGCTGATTCAGACAAACCAACTACAAAAAGACTGCTCTGTCAATCAGGAAAATTGAATATATATTGATATTTAGACGATCTTAAGGAATTATTGGTAATTTATTAATAATGCTCTGTGGTTGTTTTAAAAAGTCCTCTTATTTGCGGGTGAAATTATATGAGGGGAATAGGTGTGCGCACAAGGCCATGTGGATGGTGGATGGCAAAGGACTAACGGCTGCTGAAGCCGAGCACCAGCGTGTACGCATGTTCTAGTCTCTCCTTTGCTGTATGTTTGGAGATTTTCACAATAAAAAATAATGTGCAATGAAGGATGGTAATCTAGAGTGGAGAAAATATTGAAGTCTGAGCAACTAACACCTCTGATAAAAATCAGGGGCTATCACAGAGCTCCTTCTGCCCTGCGTTTAAGTATTTCATCCTGGCCAGCTGGCTCAGTTGGTTGGAGCGTTGTCCTAGGCACCAAAAAGTTGCAGGTTCAATCCCTGATCAGGGCACATACCTGGGTTATGGTTCGATCCCCGGTTGGGGTGCATATGCGAGGCAACCGATCGACGTTTCTCTCTCGCCCCCTTCCTCTCTCTCTAAAATCAATGAACATATCCTTGGGTAAGGATTAAAAAATAATTCAATATTTCATCTTGAATATAGGGCTTTTTTTTTCTGTTAAATCTGGCTTTTGAGTCAATCCTTTGTTGAGACAATGATAGTTGAGTATCACCCAACATCAAACATTTTCCAAACTACACTATTCCGATCTGATGAGCATTATAAAGCTAAAAAAGAACAAGCTTCATCCCCAAGTCCTGAAATTCCAACAGAAAAAGCCCTGCTCTCCAGAAACAGCCGTGTTGACAGGGGCGGCAAGCCTTCTTGCTGTTTTCAGTGAGTTTCACCCGCTCTAACTCTCTTAGCCCTGAATGTGGACCTCTCGGGAGGGAGGGCACCACCAATGCACTCAAGTCCGACTGTGCTGGAAGGGCAGGGCGATGCCACCCAGCAGCACCGCCCCCTCCAGGAAAGCTCTCCCTCAATCTGTTTATTTTACATGTGTATGTCCTCCTAAACTCAGCTCACGTAACGTTACCTGCTCAAGGATGATGGGCACGCACTCCCACAGAAGAAAAAAACAGAGTAACTGCATTCCGAATAGGGCAACCGCTCCACCCTCACTCCCGCCGGAAGCCCCGCCACCCTGCGGCTTCCTCACTCACACCCTGGAATGCCCGCCACTCTGGCGCCCGTCCACCTTGTATCTTAATCTCTTTTGATCATGAGAATATTCAGGCATATCTATAAGGAGGGTGCAGTGAGACTCTCACGCACCTTTTACCCACCTTTGACAAGGACCAGCATCTTCCAA
Source organism: Furipterus horrens (assembly GCF_987537825.1). Classification (NCBI taxonomy): domain Eukaryota; kingdom Metazoa; phylum Chordata; class Mammalia; order Chiroptera; family Furipteridae; genus Furipterus; species Furipterus horrens. Next base: position 92,305,216 of record NW_028327182.1, read on the forward strand.
ATCTCGTTTCACACCTCTCTCCCCGACCTGTGTGTGTTGGTTCCATGTCTGTTTCTGGGGCACTTGAAAGCAAGCCCCAGACGTCCCGTTAGTGTCGCCGTCTTACACCCGCTTCTAGTGTGTTTCACGCACTGGAGTGCAGTTGGGGCAGGTGGTGGCGCCTCCTATGGACCGCGGGTCAAGAACAGGGACCGTCGCAGCTTCAGCACCCGGCACCGAAACTGACCCCGGCTAGGCACTCGGGAAACCCCAGCTACCGTCAGAAAACTGCCCGAGTGACCCCATGCCAGAAGCGCCCGGCCAGGCCCTTCCTGGATTCCTGACCCACTGAGACCACAAAACAATGACTGTTCCTGTAGGACATTAAATATCGGGATGATTGGTGTTGCAGTAACAGACAACCGGAACATGGCAAGTCACTGAACCTCTCCGCGCCCGTCTGCACATCCTTAACGTGGGGGTGGTGGCAGTACCTACAGCACACTGGGCTTCCTTCCACTAGTATTCAGTCGGGTAAGAACATACCCACCCAGCACGGTGCAGCACTCAGTAAGTGCTGGCAATCAACATTCGGGAAACACACGGGTTAGAAATCCTGACCAGCCCAGCAAGGACACTATGTACAAGTTCTCACTGGCCAGGCATGCTGATTTGGGATAAGGGTGCATGCCACAGACGCAGAATCAACTTCAAGGTTGCTGTGAGTCCCGCCCTCTTTCAAGGACTGGGGAGAGAGTGGAATTTGCGGAATCTCCGGGCTGTGGTTTGCATGGTGCACACACCCTGGGCCTGTGTCCGAGAGTGCTTGGCAGCTTGGGCTTTGGTTCAGCCCCAACTCTGGTAAAACAGGCTTCAGAAAGCAGAAACCGCCAGGCCTTGAGATAATGCTCCCTTCGGTTCCCAGGTTTAAGAAAGCTGAGTGAAAGGAAAGGCTTCTCACAAACTTGGTCTTGGGATTGTATGCAGCCCTCTGTAGCCGTGTCTGAGAACGGCACTGTTTGCTAAAACAAAAGAAAGGTGATTCTGGAGCTCACCAAAGGCAGGCCCGAGGGCCCCTGCTTAGGACTGTCCCCCACAAACCCATGGCAAGGTAAGTGTATCCATTCAGCCCTCTCTGATCACTAATGTCGCACCTCGCTGCTCCCGAAAAGGGCAGTCACGACTACTTACTTTCTGTCCAACAGCACAGTCCACCCGGGAGCATTTCTGACGCTAGGAGCCAGCACACTTGAGGTGCCTTTTCTGGGCTTTTAGGTCAAGAGGGGAGCTTCCGAAAGGCGTCTGCTGGAAGTGCATGAACCCTCCCTGTGGGAAGGATGAGCTCTCCTTTCCCCTCGCTGTGCTTTCTCCCCTTCCAAGTACTCTGTCACTCGCTGCAAGGCCCATGCAGAAGTTACAGGTCGCAATTCCTAACAGCTATTACTGAATGAGGCAGAATATCCACTGGGAGACTCTGAATACTCTGGGTGGAGCTTTAACACAAGCCATGAAAGGAACGACTGAATTAAAACCGAGGTAAACACCCGTTCCCTCAAGTCGTGTGACAAAATTCCCCTCTGCTCCCCACCACACCTCATACGTGTTTTTAGTGAGAGCGGTCTCACAGAACTGAAATCAAACAGGCTCCAAACAAGTAAAAGATGTATGCAGGCATATCTGAGTAAGAACATGTTTATTGACAACCTCGTTTCCTTTTTACAACTCCTACGGTTTTAAATAACAAAAATTTCCAGGAAATCAGTTCATTTTAAATTAAGATATTTAAACAAAGAAAATTTTCACAATATGATTTTCACTTACATGAGTTTTCAAGAGTTCTAAATGTTCTTTTCAAACCGCACAACTGAACGAAAAGCTTTCAGCTAGACCTTTTTCAAGGCCCTTCACTGAGGAAGCTGGGCTGCCAATGAGACCCTTGCAGTCCGGGCTCTTACAGACAAGGGCCGGAACGCCGCGCAGACACAAACCCACAAACCTGCTCTGGGAACAGGCCGCACGGGCCGGGCGCTGCGTCCGTCGGACACGCTTTGACAGTGAGCACAGATATGTTTCGGACAACTCAGGCCGCTGCGGTTAAAGCTTCCTGGGCGCTTTCTGCATCAGTCACACAAGAGCTCCAAGTTCGGGGTGCGTGTCACCAGTGCATGCTGAATTCAGGAGGACGGGCGACTGCCTTGTCAGCCGGCTCCCAAGGGGACTCCTGGGGGTCGGGGATGCGCTGGGCCGACGCCGGAGCAGCACCCCATCCCCTGCCACCTTGCCCGGCACACTCAGTGCTGAATTCTCCTGAGGCTGCACATGCAAGTCACTTACTTTTAAAGGAATTCACGATTCATAAAATGAAGATTTTCATTGACAGACTTCAAATATCAGCAAAACTAAAACAGAAGACAGACTTCCCAAATATTTCACGCACAGTTCCTCTGACTAGCTGGTGTAACACCCATCAGACATAGAAAGGGCTGACTTTTACCACAATCGAGGCTACAGTTCAGAATGGAAGTCCCGTACAGCTCCGTCCGACTTCTCTGCCAGCGCGGCCACGCGCCCGTCGGGAGCGTCACGCGGCGGCGATCGAGGCGTCGTCCACAAGCCGGCCCTGGGGCTTTAAAGCGGGAAGACAAAACGGCTTCACAAAAGAATAATGACCACATAAGCGCTATTCACTGAAAAGACTCTGAAGTTCTTGGGACTGTTCACAAAAACAGGATAAACACATGCAAACCCCAAAGAAACACGAACCCGCCTCACTCCCGCAGCCCCTCCTTCACTGGAACCCCGGCCCCTGTCCCCGCCCACCCGCGCAGGCCCCGCCCCGCCAAGTCACCGCCCAGGTCGCCACGTCCCTCTCGCCCTGGGGTTGCCGCAGCCGCTGCCAGGCTGTCAGCATCAGCAAGGGCAGCGGGGAGGGACCTGGGCCCTGTCCCCGCCTGAGCGGTCCAAGTGTCATTCTCTCGCGCGCGCTCCTGCTCAGGGCCTGCGGCCCGCGCTCTGATGGATAAGATCCCTGGGGATCAGGGTCCCCCAATATCCTGGGTGAGAAAAAGCGATTCCCAGTGAACGCTAGGCTACCTCACAGTGAACACGACAGGGACACACGCAGCAGATGAAGACGAAAGGTCCCTTGCTCTGAGGCCACAGGCTGGGGAAATGTAACCCGTCACATCACACGAGGAAAGGCTAAGACTGCGTCAAAGGCACCACACTGTCTGCAGGTGTAAGGTCCCTGACAGGCTGGCCGCACCCCAGAGGCCAGGCGCTAACACAAACGGGCCCCCGCAGGTGCGTTCAGCTCATTACGCGGACGCACAGCGGCAGCCTCGGGGGGTGGGGGGAGGCCCGAGATGGCACTCAGGGGGCCTGCACACGGGCCGCGTCGCAACTGCGCCGCCAGAGCCCCCAGCTGGGCTCCTGCAGTGAAGACGGCACCTCTGCTCACCGTGCGGTCGCTCTGTGTGTGTGTGCGTGGGCGGGCATGTGTGCACGTGTGGTAGTGTATACATGTGTGTGCATGTGCGCACGCATGCATGTACACCTGCATGTCTACATGCACGTATAAGTTAGATCTCTCGCACTCGAGGCAGGAACAGAATGGATGAGAGACCAGGGGCCTGGGCTTTTAAACTCTGCGTAACTTTTAGTGCTGATGGAGGGCGCTCAGTGTTAGCAACGGAAGAACGGCTCAGCCTGGTCAAACCCTCCCGGACACAGCCTTACAAATGGGCAGAAGGCAAGCCCATCTCGTCATCAGAAAACCGACATCTTTTCCAAGGAGGCGGGGTACTGACCCCACCTGCTCTGGGGCAGCACAAGTGTCGGCCCCGGTGCCGTCCAAGGTGGCGTCCGCCAGGCCGCGGGGCTGCTGGGCACCTGAAGCGTGGCCGGTGCCGCTGAGGAACTCACTTTTAAGTCAAGTTAGATTTGAATGAATGAATTCAATTCAAAGCTCGGCAGGCGCACAGGGCCAGGGGCTACCACCCTGCCGTGGCCCCGCCCGCCCTGAGGTCCGCGATGGCTCGTGGGCAGCGGGAGGGTGACGCTCACGCCCCAGCCTTGGCGTGGCCGCTGAGACAACTCCGTGTTTCCCCGGCTGACAAAGGGGCCGGCCTGAGGCGCCCAGGCCATTTCTGTGGCAGCAGCTCAGTGACCAGACGGTGGTGCTGGTATTTTGAGAAAAGGTCGTGGCCGTTAGAAAAGGAAATGTTCATTATGCTAAAACGGAGGGATGTTTATTTTCCTGGAACCTTTCTGTGCAGATTTAAACACCACCCAGAAGAGGCTGCCTGTGGAGGGAAATCCGAAGCCCGCACCAGCCTGAGCCGGGGCTGCCGTGAGCTTCGGGGACGGAACGAGACAGGAGAACCGACGGGGCCCCCATCCTGAGCCCTCACACCCACCCAGGCTCTGCCTCACAGCTGCCCCACGACCGAGTCCGGACACCAATGCATCCCTAACACCGAATAAGGCCGCGCTTCTGGGCTTAGAAACAGCACGGGTCAGCAGATCGAAGAGCTAAAAAGACATCAGACACTGACCATCCCCCCAGCGCTCCCCACCCAAGTCATGGCTTCGCCCCTGCAGGTGACCCCAGACATGATTCTTCTGCAGATACAGAAAAGTGCATGCGTCTGGAAAGAGAAAAGCTAGAAAACTGATGAAGAATACATTAGCAGAGGCTAACATGTGACTCACTAATGCCCGGATAACGTAAACAAGGCACAACTCCCCCAAACCTTCCGGACACAACAAAGGAAACAGTGCACTGTAACTCACCATTCCAAACGGGGTGTTAGCTGCAAAGAGAAGGAGGGCACCCCGGAGCCATACGTACTCATGAATATCCGAGCTACCAGTGAGTCAGCGGGACCAGAACCGTGGGGAGGGGCAGCCCTGGGCTGAGGCACCACGAGGGGGGACGCAGAGGAGAAGCACCGGCCACCACAGCCACCTGCGGCCAATCCGCGCTCACACGCCATGACCCTCTGCATGTTCTTTCATTACAGGGCCTCAGATGTTAATGTTAATCAAACCATTAACCCGGAGTGTGGTTTCCGATAGACGGTCACTTTCAGAAAACACCCAAATCCGGTATCACACGGTTCAATGGAGAGAACTAGGGAGGTTCAGGAATCGTATTTAGAATTAATCCATTTTGATTACAAAGTATAACTGTTAGTCTCAAATTACTGTTTACTGATGTTCGCATGAAAAAAATCTTGTCTGTTTCCGAGACAGGGAATTAGGGAATTTCTAAGTCTCACCTTCACAAAAATACCAGTGGGTATGAAGCGCCGGAGCAGCTGGTTCGTGAAGGCAGGAAACCTGAGCAGGTTGATGTGGAGAGACGGCAGCTGCTGGTACCCGGCCATGAGAGGGTAGAAGTTGTACAGCATTTCCTGTTCGGTGCCAGGTAGGATGCGTAATCGAATCTAAATCACAGACAGTTACAGGTCATCAAATATACCAACTTGCGACACCTGTGCTGTTACCCCAAGATAAGTTACAAATGAATGCACACCCACATCTTTCCGGTGCAACGGTCTCTCTCCTATTCCACCTCCCACAGGTTCCAAAATGTAGCACCGAATTACTAAGAGGCTAGGAGCACGCAGATAATACAGGTACAAAAAATAGGCGCGCGGTTTGTCCTAAGCAGAGCTAAAGGCAACTTGTACCAGCCTAAAAATGAGAGCACTAGACGGATCAATATATTCTGGATCGATACATTCCGTGTAGGCAGTAGACCAGGTAGGTTTCACAGTCACAAAACGTCACAGGAAAGGTATCTTTGTAAACACTGCATCCACATGAGACAAACTAGCTATTTCTTAGTCTTCTTTCAGGGACTTTACCTTTGTGGTAAGGTAAGTAACTTCAGGGGGGAAAAGATGCCTGGTAATTTTTTGTTTTTTTTACCAGACACGAAATGAGTTTATGTGTAATCATGCTAATCTCCTCTGTATCATTCCAGTTTTAGTGTATGTGCTGCCCAAGTGAGCATGATGTCTGGCAATTTTTAACAATACTTTCAAAAAGAACACAAAGTGGTAAGATGCAGATATCTTACATTATCTAATTATTTATAAGTTAATATAAAGACACTCAAGAAAAGCTTACACATTTGCAATTGAGTGCATACAAGTACGCAACATGCCAAAGCTAACCTATGTACGTGTGTGCCAACATGTTAGAGCTATTATACTTACACAAGCTGACATTAGTGTATGAACTCAACAGTACACGTCACGTGTAGTCCTCTTTTGCATTTAACAACAAACACAGCGCTCAGCATGTGCACAGCACAGGTGACTAGTCAGGGTACATACTTCCAGGTGTTCTGACACATCTGTTCCTCTAATTCTGTCCTCATTAACAAAAAGTGTTGGCTGACTACAAAATCTCTGGAAAATGTCCCTGATAGTTCAGAGGAGAATCTGGCTTTTCATACAGGTAGTCATACCTCCAGGCCTCAAATTAAAAGCCAAAAAGATACACACACACAAACTCATTAGTAATAAAAGGGAAGTCTTAAGATTTCCAGGAAAAAGAACCTGTACACGTGACCTCAGTGTGAAAAGGTTTGCCCACTGACTCCTCCTCTATAACAAGTTGTCCCTGATCCATAAATAAGAGGGGCCACAGCAGTCTCATCAGCCCGCTTGCCCTGCTCCCAGTTCCCGGCCACCCTGAGGGTCTAGACCCGCAGCCTGTGAGTCACGGCCTCCACCTGCTTAAGGCCAGAGAACATGAAGGCATCACTGGGCTCCACGGAAACCTCCACATCTTGAACTAAATCAGTCTTATTCTTCAGGTGATACTTGACGGGTAAGGACTCCCTGACACGTCCAAATGATGGCAGATCTGCAGAGAAAATGACACAATTCTCTTGGTTAAAAAAAAATAGCTCATCATTTACAGGTTCCTTTTGCAAACGAATCTCAATCTATAAGACATGGGCTTATTTAGATTAATGATATCACTGCGCTCTTGCTAAATAAGACAATTTTCTGGTTGTGCGTTAGCCATGCAACTGTGATAACACAGGTTAAGAATAATCAGTCTCCTCCTAAAACGAACTAATGTAGGGCATTTGCTATCAGGAGCTGAACTATATTTTAGGAGGGACTTAAGAAATCTATGAAAGATTTCTCTAAGTATCAACCATGGTTCAAAAAGGAATGACAGACATCATGTGCCTCTTGATGGGAGCACATACTATTACCTATAAAGTATTCCTGCCCCAAACTTAAACCTGAATCTGACCACGCCTACGGATCTAACTACCAATTTATAGGGACAAAGAAACACCTAAAAATAATACAACACAATCAGCAAAATCCAGACTGCAGCAAGCTCTACAGGGAAAACGAACAGCAAGGGAGGGCGGGGTGAGGGCAGTGAGTGGAGGGGCATGTGCCCGCCTACCGATTTCAAAGTATCAACTGCTACGCAGAGACCTTAGGACAAACTGAAGGACATGCAGAGTCAACTAGGAAACCTTCAACCCTACAATTTGATCATATCAAGATGATGTTGCTAATTGCTAAAGCCATGACAATAGTGTTACGATTACGTTTAGAAAAAGAACCACTACTATTAAAGAGGCACACTGAGTATTTAGAGATGGAATTACATACAGAACTGCCTCAAAATAACGGGAGCAGGAGGGGTGTGGAGGCAGAGGTGAAACCAGACTGGTCAGGGTCTACTTCTGTAGATGTTGGGCATTTTTCATAATAAAAAGCTTTGACAAGTCTTAGAAGCTGGAACAAATATTCCTCTTGGATTCTTCCTACCCGAGGAAGGGCCGTTACCTGCGCCCACGTGCAGAGGAATGTTTTCCACGATCACATGCGGCAGCGTGAGGACAGTGCTGACGACAGGGATGTCCACCCCGGCTGAGGCTCTGCGGCAGGAAAGGGCCACATTTTACAGGAGAAGTTAATACGTCAGAGACAGGGGACAGCACTTTCACCAACCAGTTCCGAAGGAAACACACATCACCCGGTTCCTAGAATGTTGTGAATGGAACTGGCTGGGAAGTGAGAGCTGTGGTCTGGAACACGTCTAATTAGCGACACCGTAAACCAGGCCGCTGTCTGGTCCCAGCGGGTGAGGAGGGAGCAGCTGCCACCCACGCGCACCAGCGAAGTGTCCGCCGGTGACATTCTCAGCGTAGGGAGTAGTGTGGTGACTCACGTGGACACAGACGCCGTCACACTGAGGACGGCTCACAGAGGGGCCCCAAGACACTGCCCCGGGCACCGTCACCACAGTGCACACAGCAGCCTCGCCCACATCCTTACAATCCCAATAATCCGTTGATTCCCATGGGTCTTCTATGCAGACAATCCCACTTACTGACTGCAAATAAGAGCGGTTTCTCTTCATGTTTATAATGGTCCTACCATCACAATTAGTTTGGCTGAAATTTCACCAGAATATAGGTCACGCACTGTGACAAGACACAGATGAACATTTAATGAGCCTGTTTAACCTTCGTGCATCTGACAAACGGTCAGGGACAGCACGTGACTTCCAGTCGCCTCTCCAGGACTGACAGAAGCTCTCAACTATTAAATAACAGTGACAAACACCAAAGGCACGAGACCAGCTCAGACACGAAGAAAAGATAACGCTGACACAGTCTTACCTCTTCCAGGAGATGATATAATGCCCGGTTGCTACTCCGCCTTCCACGCTCCCCGCGGCCGGGCACCGGAGACAGAAGCACTCGCTCGCGCTCTCGCCGGTCTGCAGGACAACTACAGAAGAGAGCCTGCGTGACCCTCCCGCACCGACGCCCGAGAGGAGTGTTCACAGCTGAGTGACGGTCCAAGAAAAGAACGCCTTATTATACGTCACTTACAGAGAATCAGTCCCTGAGGCTCAGAGGTGCTCAAGGCCTTCTTCAAGGTCACAAAGTCTCTAACCAGTGCTTTCTCCAATCTAGCAACATTCCATTACAATATAAACAGACGAGGCACCTGCCTGTCGCTGACACGTTCCTATGGGAACTCACGAAAGGGTGGAGTCTGGAACCAGAACACCCTTTGGTGACTATTTGAATTTCTCGAAATTATTTCATGTTTCCAAAACAACCATTTCACAGTAGGGGGAAAAAACCCATCATTTTAGTTACCCCTTAAGGTATTCAAAATGTTATTCTAGAAAACTCTTGACTTTCCCTGAATAAACACATACTGTTCATATCACCAAATGGAAATACATCACAGACTGCCTCATTCTTGCCTCATGTGGCTACTTACTTCTTATGCAGGTATGGGCGCCTCCTGCCAATTTTATAAGTCTGATGGCTAGATGAACACCCACCTAGACCAAGCCTCCTCACCCAGCGGCACGCCGCGGCCTGCAGTGTCTGTCACTCGTGTGCCTGTGTAACGCCACCTTCGGCAAATCTACGTGCATTACCTCGTAATAACAACAAAGTCCCTAACCATTAGGTTTTCCAGTGAAGAAGACTGTGTTAAATTAATGGTTATGACTGTGGGGCGGTACCAGAAATGAAGAAGAAAAAAAGTTGGGTCAAACATTATTTGAATTAACTACTTCTAAGTAATTTTTAAGGACTAAGAAATGACAATGTAGCCCAGTAAGTAAAACCCACATCAGTTCAAACCTCTCCAAATAGCTTTTATAAAAACCTGGGGTGTTCATATTAAATTCCCCCAAAGACGGCCATAATTCTAAGAAGTTATCTAAAATGATCACAAACGTTAACAATTAACATCAGGGTTAACTAGGGACCCGGAAACGTTGTGGTTTTTAATGTGCCGACAGAAATCTGCAGTGCACCGGTGCCGGTGTTCTTCACCTCCTAATTCCCGGAAGCTTTAAATGTGACCTCCTGCGGCAAAAAGGACTTCACAGCTACGACTGGGACAGGATCTTCAAATGGGGAGATTACACTGGATTACCCAGCGGGGCTCAATGTAACCACAAGGTTATAAGAAAGCGAGAGAGGCGAGGAGGAGGTGCCACAACGGAGCAGAGGTCACGGGCAGAGGTGTGACGACATCCCACAGCTGGCTCTGGACATGGGGGGAGGGGCCACGAGCCAAGGAACCCAGGCGGCCCCAGGAGCTGCATCCAGCAGCGGGAAGGACCTCCCTGGAGCCTAAAGAAAGGGAGCCCCGTCAATACCTGGATTTTAGGACTTTTGACCTCGAGAAGGTTAAGATAATAAAACTTTTTGTTATCTTAAAAAAGAGACATTATTCGTTAATTTAATAAATACTGATTAACTAGCACGAAGTTGCAGAACCGAGCAGGAAGTCACAGCACCGGTTTCCAAGGGGACATGGGCACTGAGGAGCCCATGGGAGTCCGCCGGGCTGACGAGGCAGAGGGCGCGGGCTGCGAGCAAGAGTAGCGACCGGCTCAGCAGACGGGGCAACGTCTGCCGACCGCAAACTGGCCAGCCTGGCTGGCGCCCGGGAAGGGGAGAGCCTGGCGCAGAAGCCGCGGCATCGGCGGGCCAGCCTGGAAAGGTCTGGTGTGTCGTGAAGTTTATAAGAAGGAAGGACAAGTCCCGAACGGTTTCCTGAGAGACCAAACCCTGGAGCAACATGAAAGGCAGACGAGGGGAGACACTGGCCAGGAGGCGACGAGCGCAGAGGGCAGTGACGACGGCTGCAAGAAGGGGGACAGGCGCGGGCAGGGAGGGCCGCGCGTCTAGGCGCCGGGAGCAAAGGCTGGGCCCCGCAGCAGCTCGGTGGCACTGTGACAGGATGGCAGCGGGCGAGCCGTGTGTGCGAGGACCCGCTGTTGTATTTCCAAGTTCGTTTTTCAAAGAGCAGCTTCCTTTGAGTAGCAAAAATCTGTTTTTAAAATAAGGTATCCACGACAAGCTGTAAATGCTGCGAATCCCACCCTAATTCTGCATGCGTTCACTTCTGTGAGCCCGGGTCTCAAGGCCCCCGCTTACACTGCTAACGCTTACGCTGCTGACCCCACACGGGCACACGCGTGCACACGCGCACACAACTGCTCTCTGCCAACGAAGTGGGCGGAGCCACACACTCACCTCCATCCACCTGGGACTCCAGCTGGTCCACGGGCGTCATAGAAGGAGCGAGCTGGAGCTCACTGGCGACGATGGTCAGGGCCCAGGGGGAGGCACTTAGCAGGTCCGCCATCAGCAGAAAGGGGATGTCAGCGTAGACCCGCTCCAGGTGCTCAAACTGTCACCAACGAAGACAGGAGGTCTGTCAGGAACTACACATGGCCATTTTACTTGTTCCCATTGATCTCCAGAACCGAAATGATTTCCAATATGCTACACTGGGACGTACCTTCGTAGACACGAACTTAACTGCCACGTCAAATGGAAAGACCGTTTCGATTGTTACGGTTTCATCCTGTAGGAAAACGCAAAAGGCACATGCAATGCTTTTCCAAATATTAGCAACACATAAAGCTTTAAAAACAGAAGGCAAACAAAACAATCCACATAAACAATTCCAGTTTATACAGTAAGGAGCTAGGATTTTTCCATGTAGAGAGACCAGACTACTTTTCCTAGTTAGTTACGTCTGATGTCATTACCACACTGCAAAGCGCTTTCTTACGCACTGTCTATCCCGGGACCTAGAGAGAGTGGGCGGGGCAGGCGCTGTCACCGCCTTACAGCAGAGGAACCAGAGGTCCAGGGCCCTACGCCACAAGGCCAGTGGGCCAGGCAGAGTCTGGGTCTTCTTTTGTTACCGCGGCTCTAGGTGAGTGAAATGTCGATGACAGTAACAGTAATGCAGTGTGGCAGTGTTATGATCACTACACATGTACCATGTAATGCTCCGAACTCAGGCAGAGGCTGTTATTACCGCCCTCTGAAGACGGAGTTGTCACATGGCTACTAAGTGACAAAGGCAGAAACTGAACCAAATCTGACCCTGGAGCCCGACTTAAACCAACAGGCTACCTCTCCTCCCTCTCTAGAGTCTATTAAAAAACAGTGGGGCTATTAGGCCCCTGGAAACAAACAAGCCCCCCTGGTGGGTTAAACACGCGGCTATAATGCCTGATGGATCTGGACTTGCGTCCTGGCTGGACGCGTACCAGCTGTGTGGACCTTGGCAGCGACGTGACCCTAGGGAAGTGACGGGACCTCTACGCCCAGGTCACAGCCCTCCCAGGGCTGCCGTGAGGATTAGAAGGCACCGTAGCACAGAAGGGACTAGGGGAGGGGCCTAAAACTCACCATCGTTCTACGCTTCCAATTCTTTCCTCTTCCAAGTATCACCAAGCTAACTTTTTAGAGTTATGATATTTTGTTATATATTATTATATACAATTGTGTTATCTTAGTGGGGGGGGGGGGAGTGTGCGCAGCTGCACGCATCTGAAGCCTAGGGCCTCAGTATCCCCCAGAAAGGGTCCGTGGAAACAAAGGAGCGGCCCCATGATGAGCTGGGACCGGGCCAGCGCTGAACTCCCTCACTCTCCCAGGGGAGGGAAAAGCACTGACATTTGTATTTCCAAAATGTCCCCCACCTAACCCCAGGGCCTGTAAGATACTCCAGGAGAACAGTGCTTCTGGGTGACCTAATTCTGAACGACAATCACCATAACCTCTGGCGAAAACTCTCAGAGCAGAGTAAGTGCTACACTGAGTCCTGAAGTGTAATACCTGTTTAACAGCTTTTAAGCCAGCGTTATCCAAACATACTTCCCCAACTCTTTTTTGTGTGACACCTGTTTCTATCCCCTGAGTTACGCCCTCGAAGCACACTGGGAACAACAGGCCGGCGCAGAGAAGAACAACACACCCTTCTCACCAGCGCCGTGCTGGAGGGCCGGGGCATCGAGACAGACGCGGCAGCACGCTGGCCAGCCTGAGTCCAGGACGGTCACTAGGCAGCAAACAATTTTTCTAACCCCCGCCCCAGTCTCTAGAAACAGGAAATGGACCGAGAAGGATCAGGCCCAGGCGCACAGAGCAGCGGGGATGGCTCCTCCACCCTCTCTCCTGTGTGCCCATTTTCTTAACAGTCCATTTTCACAGGAAACACATTTCATAAAGAGAAGCCTCCCTTCCTCCAAAACCTTCTACACACAAGCCAACTCACAGAGCTGATCGAACGTGTGACTTTGGAAAAGCAGCAGACAGCTTTCGAGTCTCGAGGCTTGTCTGCACGAGGCCTCAACCCCACTGACGCTCTGGGAGAAGCCACGCTGGCTGGTGCTCTAATGTTGGAGCAATGAACATCTTACATACTGGTTCTAATCAATATAAATGACTCAGAATAGCAACAATTTCAACTGAAATGTGTAATAGACTAGAAGCACCGAACTGCTTACTTTACAAGGAACTAAAGCAATACAGTAAGGAAGGGTCCACCCACCGCGCACGCTTCCTGAAGCAGCTACGAGGACACTACCTTGTGGCACTTGCAAACAATTTCTCGGTCCTCAGTAGTTGTGTTGATCAGGTAAGAGACATACACGAGAAACATTCGGGACCCCACTGTTCCACAGCGCACATATAACGTCTTTTCCAGCTGCAACAGAAGTATTTTAATTCAGTTACTATTAGAGTCCCATCTGATACATATTCTAGCACAATGGTCCCACCTTATATAACTGTACCAACGAGCTAAAGTCTTGAGCACTTTCCACAGGCCACCCCTGCCCCAGCACACGGGTGGGATCACGACTACTCCATCTTTTTATTATCATTCCCAGCGTCCCAGGAACTCTTTGTTTGGTTTGGAAACAAAAGCTTTCTGGAAGATTATCTCACTGAGCTACAAACCTCATGTCATTCAGTTATTTTTATCAGGCAACTAATTCTCCACCTTAGGGTCATTTGTTCTAAAACCCTTGTGTAAGAACTGCTTAAGGCGTCTTACACATTTGGACAGGAAATGTGCATTCACTCGTCACTGCTTTAGTCTCAGGAAAGCCAGGCAGGTGCTCTGAGGCTCACTACAAGCTCAAACGACGGGCTAGCAGGTGTCCCCGCCCGTCACCGCCGGCCGCCCTCACCTGCTCCCCGGGCTGCAAGTCCCCCACAGGGACGTCCGTGAGCAGCGCTGGGCAGGACTCGTCGCACAGCTCGGTGCCGCGCAGGGTCACCTGAGTCTTCTGAGTCAAGTTCGCGTCTTGGCCTGCAGGTGCAGACATCGGTGTTTGAAAACACAGGGAACAGACCGGCCCCCTCGCCGTGGGTTCTGCGGGGAGAGCACTAACTACATCGGAACCGTATTTCCCACCAGCTTCCTGCGTCGGCGCCGCTGCTGGTCCCGGCGCGTCACGTTCATGCTGACCCCACAGGAGAGGGCTGTTTACCAGGTTTTAAACCAGCAGTGAGCTTCACGTCCCTGACCGGGCTCTGCTCCTGGGACTGGACAGTCACGACCAGGCAGTACACTTCATTCGTCAGGGCAGGAGGGTCATGGCGCAGGAGGACTGAAATGTTTGGAACTCGGGAAATGATCCTTTGGGGGGAAAACCATAGCTAAGTAACTGGTTGTTTTAAAAACCAAGTCATTCAGACAAAGAATTCTGAAGCAATGAGCTGGCCCCTCCCAATGTGCCCGGCAAGGCCGACTTACATGGTGCTCGCCTGAATGACGATGCTGTCCCAGTGCACCTCGCTGGCAGGGAGCTTGGGCCGCCGTTTGAAGGAGCGCGAGGCCTGCACGGCCTCCTGGGATGAAGCGGCGTCCCCTCCTCCTCCCTGCCAGTTCAGAACCACGCACCTTCCCGTCTCGTGGCCCAGAACCAGATCCACAGAGGTGATCTAAATGGAGGAGGTCTGTCAGAAAGGCCAGCTCGCTCCTGTCGCCAACACGCCCCAACTAACCCCGTCACGCGGCGATGGTCTCGGGAGTCCTCCCAGAAACCCGGGTGTCACCGAAGTCCAAAGCCTGCCGTTGGGGTCTTATCTCGCCACCTCTGAGCGGGGGCGCCGGCTAGTAGCATGCTAGGCTTCCGCTTCTTTACTCTGAAGCAGGGAAAATAACCTGCCCCTCTAGCTTAGCCCCTGGTGTGGTGCCTGACCTAAGGGACGCTCCGTTAGTGGCTGCTGAGTGAAATACATGAATGCTTTGATAGCCATTAATACACTCACAACCTAATCCCACACATTTTCCCTGAAGACATCTATAGTAGTAGCAGAAAAATTCTTTGCTAGTTGAATACATGTTCCTTTCAACTAAATCCATTCACAGACATACTCAAAACAGTATTAGTTCTGATTTACATCTGGTAGGCTTCTTTAGGTACCTTGTAAAAAATATATAATTTGGTCAAAATCATGAAGATTTTTTTAAATGAATAAGCAAAAACCTGTAGACACTGGCTAACAATTCAGCAGATTCAGAGAAACTGTTATGGGAATACGGGTAGTGGAGTCTTCTGTTTCTATCTCAGGAAAACAGTCCCGAGTGCGCACCAGCCCACCACCCGCGCTCGCCCCCGGCAGCGTCCGTGACTGCGTGCCCACCATCCCCGGTCTCTCGCTCAGCTCCTCCTCCTGAAACACCGAGAGGAAGCTGCCCCCTCAGCGCCACTGGACAGGTGAGTCAGCTGAGGCGCAAAGGGGTCGGGGCCGCCAGGGCCCTGCCAGGCCAGTGAGCTGGGGGGCTGCAGCTGAACCCGCTCAGTCAGGCCCCCGAGCTTCCGCCCAGTGAAAATGTTCCTTTCATCGTGCGGGTCTGGCAGACATTTCAATTACCCACATTACGTGGACCCTTTCAAATATGTATCTTCATTTTTTTCCTTCAAAAATATGCAATCAGCAATGTTTAAACATCAAAATGATATAAATCTTTAGACTGAACTGTCATGTTATACAAAATATAATTGCTACATTATATAATGTATACATTTTGTTTGAAATTCCTTAAGGGATTGCGTCACCACTAAAATACTGAGGCCGGTCTCACGTACTACGGGCAACGATGTCTAACGCGCACTGCTAAGTAAGAACGCCGGCTGCTGAGTCGCCGGGCAGCGTGCTCGCAGTGAAAGGAAGCCTCTCAACCGTGACGAATGACTTCCCTCGGAAAGTCCAGGTGGCAGATTCTCATTTTTTACTCAATCAACTTCTATGTTATTTCAAAAATTTCTGACATACACATATACTTTTATCATTTAAAACATCTCAAGTAAATTTCAAAACTAACCTCGATTTTCTTTCCCACATCTTCAGTTTTTGCAATGAACTTAAACAAAAACTTCCTTGTTTTACCAGGAACTAAGCACATCTTTCCCTGAGTCAGATTCTCTAGAACTTCACTTGCTTTGGACGCTTCTTGGATCACACAGAATTGGTTGTATTCCTGAAAGAGAGGCGAGCGAGAGCCACAGCTGATACACACATTTGGCGCACACTAGACACGGAGCGAGCGGGGGGCTTGTTAAGTTACCCCACCAAAGCTGGAGCACTGCGAGGGGTTATTAACAGAGGCACGTTTTTAGGCAAGGGAGGCACCGATCCCCTCCCTGCTGCCACAGGGAAGAGACACTTCACGCCACCCAAGCTGATTCCTGAAAAGATCCAGACAATCCTTTCCTGGGGAGAGAAACCGATTTGTTCTTCGGGGCATGGGACACTACCATCTTTCCTCAAACGGCTTCCTTTGTCCTTGGCTTCTGTGGCACAACGGAACCCCGTGCCTCTGATCCTCCCTGACTGCAATTTCCTTCCACGGGACTCTTCTCTTCCCTTGTCCCCTGAACTCAAAGGTCCCACACGTTGCCATCCTGGGCTTTCGGTTCTTCTTTCCTCTTCACGTCCCTGTCCTTGCAGAGTGGCTGCATGCCTGCCCGTTCTGCACATCTGTGCTGCTACTTCCCAGATAAAACCTCTAACTCTGCCGTAAAGTGACGTGCCCTTGTGGGGGTGTTGACCAAATAATCACACAGACAGAAGTGGGCCCACAGCTGGGATAGGCACCACGCAGTGCTGTGGAGCCAGCCTGGGTCCATGGGCCCATGGACCAGGGAGGTGTCCCTGAGGAGTGAGGCTTTACGGGGACGAAGCACAAGGGGACGAGGAGATGGAGGAGGGAAGCCCGTCCCAGCAGGTGAAACATGTCCCAAAGCTCTGTCCTCCTATCCTGCGACCTCACTGAAGGTTGAAACCTGTGGCCCAGGGCAACAGAACTCACAGGACAGGTAACGGCATCTACCTAGGGGTGGGGGACGTGGGCAGATGCTGGTCAGGAACACAAACTCCCAGGTGTAGGTGAGCACTTTCCGGGGCTCTAACGCAAAGCAGATGACAGCAGACAACACCAGAGCGCTGTGTCACTGAGAGCTGCCAAGAGAGGAGCCTCCTAAGTGTTCCCACCAGGCACACAGGCAATGATGTGAGGTGACCGATGTGCTAACCGACCTCACTGTGGTCATCACTTTGTCATACATGTGGACACCATATCATCACACCGTACACTTCAAATTTATACAATGCTGTGTGTCCTATCTCACAGAGCTGTAAAAATTAATTAAAAAGTAAATAAAATAAAATGCTCGGGCGCTCTAAAACAGACCCCGTCCTTTATCCACCCCATCTCCATTCTCTGACCTCCACACACACGCAGGACCAGGCGAATGTAGGTGTCTCCTGAGCCCCCTCCCTCCCCCGCTAGCCCCCCAACCCCGAGCGTCACACAGGAGGCCATGAGTGTCAGGGCGGGCGTCCTCTGCACCTGGGTTTCTCAAACAGCCTCTGCTTGGTTTCCACAATGTTCCTTTCCCTCTATTTTGCTACTGGAATAAAATTTCTTAAAGCTTTTGATTTAAAATTCCCCAACTAATTAGAAGGAATCCTTGGGTAATGATTTGAAGCTGAATAAAACACACTAATCTTCAAGTGACCCAAGTTCATTAAAAAAGATATATATTTACAACAGCTAACCCTCCTGTCATCCATCCAATAAACAAAGAGAGCACAAATGAATTAATGAATGGATGAATGAATACATCTCACTGCCGTCTGACCCCCACTCACCGCCCCTGCCGCCCCCAGCCCCGCCCCTCTCAGGAGGCTGCTGTGTTCACCTGCCCCCACACAGATCGGCACTTCTGCCTTCCGTCAGCGCGTTCTCACTGCCACGCACACTCACCTTTTTACACCTGCCGTAACTTTATCTTCATCCGTAAAACTGCCTCTCTTCCCTTCCACGTGCCTACACTAACCTCGCTCCTACCCACCAGCGCAGAATCTCGTCCCCCCTCCTCAGGCAATCTGGGACTCAGTCTGGGCGCCGTCCCCGGAGGCTTACACTGTGGTGGCGCTCACATATGCCGGAACACTAGAATACGGTGGCTCTCAAAAGGTGCTCGTTGGCTAACGGCTCAGCACACTGTCCGGGTGCTCAGAAGGTCCTTGGCTATTAAGTGGGCCTCCAACTGAAACAGCTGGAATATTATCAAGTCCTTGACTGGACTGTACCCAACTACGAAAGTTTTAAAATATAGGAAGAAGCATAGTATGACTCCAATTCTGCAAAAAAAAGTTACTTATATATGTGTGTACCAAAAATGTTTAGACTACTCAAGAAATTAATAGTGATGAGCTCTGGGGAATGGAAGTAGAGGAGCATACACTTACATATTTGCTCTTCACTTACATCTATCAATTTCTTTAATATCAAACTTTTAACAGTTTAATAATGAAAAACTACCATCAATCCTAGATCATAAAACAAATGAGTTTGAATATTGTATTTACTCTGAATATCTTATTTGAAATTCAAGTTACATATTACAAAAATGCACAAAGTTCTTCAAGTTCATAAGCATGGAATGAAAAACAAGAATAGTAGGAAAAATGTAGACTTGGAATTGCTGACACGAAGTTGAGAACTATAAATACATTAATTTTTACTTGTTACTACAAAATCATTAAGACCTAAAATTTACTAAGCTCATTTTATCTAATTTAACGGAAGCTAGACTAAGACGCACACGTGGTGAAGACACACTCACAGGCACCATTACCTGGTTGTTGAAGCTGACACAGAGCTTAGAAAACCTAATGGGATGTGGACAATCCGCCTTCAGATAAATATCAAACTGCACAGGAACGTCAACATGAAAACTTGGGGCGTGAAACTTGGCTTTGCATTGGACTAGAAAGAGAACAGAACGGGCTGAGTCACTCAGTGCCACGCACCCCAGACCCTGCGTTCTGCCCTGACCCACATTTCCACGGCAGAGCGGACACTCCCACGGTAGGTACTCTCACTGACTTCTGCGCTGGAAGCTATCAACAGGCACACATGCAGCTCCCCTCTTAAAAACCAACCGCATTTAAATGAACTACAGTGGCTCCTGAAATGTAACTGACATAGAATTTTAAAGGAAAAGGAACCATTCTGTTACTTTCATTTCAAACTACCTGCCCTAGACAGTAAAGCATAAACCTTTTAAATAACCCTTTTCAAATGCGATTCACATAACCTCTGAACTACACGTGAACAAAGTAAGTTTAAGACATAAACTATTTAAAATTCTGATCAGTGGAGAAAAAGGAAAAAACCTGTTTCCCTAATCAAATGACGATACTTGGAGAAGTCTTCCTTTCACTTCCATAATTCGTACCCTGCACCTACTCATTTTGTAGAAGCAGGATGAGTTCCCTGAAAGGACGGCGCAGATGCTGGCTACCCACCGAAAGGCACGAAGTCCTGGACGCCTATCGTGAAAACGTTGCTGCCAGCCAGAGAAACCCGGTCCGCCCACAGCTTCTGCGCAGTGTTCACGGCCCCGGCGTCACAGTCAGGCTCCGGCTCGGGACTCTCATTCTGCACGAACAGAGTTACACTCTCGTTCAGCTACTTACAGAACACGTGTATGCAGATACAGATCTAAGTACACACGGCCTAGAACTTATTTTACGTAGAGCGTTCCAGCCCTGGCTGGGGTGGCTCAGTTGACTGGGTGTTGTCCTGCAAACTGAAAGGTTGCCTGTTCGATTCCCAGGTAGGGCACATGCCTGGGTTGAGGGTTTGGTCCCCATTCAGGGCATGTGCAAGAGGTGACCAACCAGTGAATGTTTCTCATATCAATGTTTCTCCCCCTCTCCTTCTTCCTCCCTTCCCCGCTCTCTAGAATCAATGAAAGAAAAAAAAATTAAGAAGGAAAAAAAAAGAATTCCAACCTACCATTAAAACATTTATGAGGTTCTTTTCTATCCGAGATTTCTGGTCATCTTTCAGAGTTGAAGCTAATGTGAAGGAAGAGGCAAAAGGAAAGGAGACTGTAGGAGAGGCCAGGAAGTCCCTACCCCATTTAAGGGGCTACAGTACTGTAGAATAAACCTCTCTGCTAAGCACAATTCCAAAAAATCGAGAGAGCACAGCTTCCAGAATGTCAGCCCCAACACTTTACATACTTTCATTTGAAGCCTGTGTGGAAAATTATTTTATGCCATGTTTTAAAAAGGCAGAAGAATTTTGTTTTTCTCAACTACAAGACCCTCAACTATTGTAAGTTCCATGAAAGGTGTGCATCCCTTCCCTTTGCAAAGGGACCTGCACATAGGACAAGTATCACCAAATACATGAGACAACTATGATTCCAATTTTAAGAAGCTCCAAGGTGCTCAATAATCTTAAAAGTTCAGAATTTTACTGAAAGAACATCAAGTTACCTCTTCCAAGGAGTTCCAGGGAATAAGTAACGTAATCTTTTAACTGGGCCATGAGGTAGGAGCACTTCAGAGCTGTGGTCAGTATCGAGGTGAGGAGGGCCCACCACCCCTCACTGCGGTAATCACACATCACGTAGTCCAGCAGCCTAGGGGGTGACAGGAGGTCAGACAGGGCCCCACGAGGGGGCTGAAGAGTCCCGGAAGAAAGTAAGGTGCTTTACTCGTTCTCTGTAACTTCAGAGAATCCTACTGCAATGGTTTAACAGGTATTTTCACATTTTGCTAAATATGAGGTTTCCTAAGACTTTGAAAATGACTGTACTAGCAGATAGTACTTGAAAAAAATGTCACAGAAATGGCGTTTTATAGAAGTAGAAATAAATATAGAAATAATAAATCTCTCAAAACAAATTTCTATTCTAATTTTGCTATAAGGAAATCAGAATAAAAATATAAAAATAAACTGATCAGGACTCACTTCAAAGCTTTGGTATAATCCTTTGCATAGTAATATTCCTCTCCCATCTGAACCACTATAAAAGAAAAAAGATTTTATGTATGTAATTTAAAATTAATCACACGTGATGAAATTGTGGCACGGTACGAATACATACTTAGATGACTTTTCATTCTTGGACACTTATACTTTTTAAATTGTGCAACAGCATTGCTCAGAAGAGTTATTATTATTTCCTGTTAGAAAAGATAAAGCGTGAAATGTTCCAGTAAAAATCACCTCCTGTTTCCCATGACTGCTGTAACAAACAGTGGACATGGGGAAAAACAACTTACAGAGTGAACGACATTTCTCTCCTTCAGCTGAACGGCAAGAACCCCCGCCTTCTCTTTTTCAGGGTCAGAAAGATCAAAACCTATATCAGGTAAGACACACCCCATTTTAGGCGGCACACTTAACACAAATCCTTCACACAAATCCTTAACACTGGGTGGGTACACTCTTTGAATCCTTTAATATGATGTATTTACAATTCTTAAACATTCTAGAATTTTAAAGACTCTAAGAGACAGCTTCATTGGCAGGGTCGTTCTCTGTGACCTCAGTTTTAAAGAGAACAGCATTGAGCTCGACATTCCTTTGCCAGGCAGACTCAACCACCTGAAGAATAATACGAACATCATTCTCTACACAGAATATACTTCCTGGAGGTTAAAGTAAATAATTTCTCAACTCTTGCTACAGGAATTGCCCAAATTAAATAAATATGTATAAAATACAAAAAAGATGCAGAGAAATTATTTTTAACACAAAACAAACTAATGCTATTTAAAATGTCAAATACATCATTAAAGTTAACTGGAATTAAGATATTTAAGTAGACCAGAGTGGCTTATTGTGTCATTTTAAGACATACAAATATTGATATTTTAACCATAACCACATCTTTAATTTTAAGTTATTCCGAGGCGTAGTGATACAAACGAAACATTCTAAAAACAAAGAAACTGAAAACCTTCTTTACGAAATGTTTAAAAAGCACGCACTTTCACCGCAACGTACTTCGTTACGCCTGAAGCAGCTGCGGGAAATGCCAACAGCAGCTGTCGCCACTGGAGGCCGAGAGGAAAGGGCAGAGGGAACGGTTACTTACTCAGTATTCCCTGGCGCCACGACCTCTGTCCGTAAAAGTCAAGAGCGCCTGTCTGTGTTTCTAGGGGGTCAGGACTGGGGTACGGGATGGAAGCCTGCAAGAGAAAACGCCACCCTGAAGAGGAGCATCTGTGGCCCGCCAGCAGCCACCCCTCCCTCAACTCCGACAGAACGCAAAAGTGTCCATAAACACCGATACCAAACACGTTTAAATATCAAAGATGTGACTATTTTAATATAAATTAAATTCCCACAAAAATCAAGCCAAAATGTTTCATTTAATGTTTGGGTGGTCTCAAAAAAATTAAATGGAAAAAATCGACCTGATTCCGACAAGTGAATGCAAGGCACAGGAAGTCCTTGCAAAGCGTCACGTGATTGCGGCACCAATGACATGCCGTGGGGACTCCCTCTTGTTCACACCAGTCCCCCTCTGGAAGAACACTCCTCATCACACGTCATTCAGCTTAAGGTCGCAGAATCCACTGACAACGTTAAGTGAGGACCTACTGTCGTTGCTCTAATGTGACCTTTTTACCTTTGCTATAATAAACCAGTGAAAAGTATTCCAAATTATGGTTGATATTTATTCCGTGTGTAAGTGCTTTTTGTACAAATGAAAGGATGTTACAAGGAATTTTAAAAAGACACTATTTTCCTTGTTTATCTTTTATGTTTACGTCCTTTTATGGGTGGGGGAGAGAGAGTTTTGTCACCTGAATTTTCAAATTTATACTGCTTTATTTCCTTTTTCATAACTTTTCTCCTCTGCAACCAAAATGTAATACAAATACCTTGTTGAAAACCGCAAAATATATTCAAAAGAACAAGGATAAAAATGTAAGTTACCTGTCAGCCTACAGCCACTGCTAACCATGGAGAGACGATGCTTCCAGATTTGGTAAGCGAACATCTATTCGTCCTGTCAACTAGACTAATTTTTCACCCCGCTTTGTTCACATACATGTAATCTGTACATGTCACCGTATCATTAAATATTCTTCTACGTTAGTTTTCATGGCTGCCTGCTGTTCCACATTTTAACAAACTCTCTGTAGCTGTTCATCTTGTTATTTCTATTTTACATTACAATTAATAAATCTGTCAGAACAACTTTATAAATAAATCTCAGTACTTATTTCTTAGAATCTCTCTGCTTTAGACTTCCTGAAAATGAAATTTCGGGTTAAGATAGGCACGATTTTAAGGATTCTCAAATTATTATTTGACAGAAATATTACTTTACACTCCAGCCAATGATATTTGTTAATGCCCATTTCCTCATATCCTTATAAAACCTAGTTTTAAAACCTTTTAAAATACTGTATTCAAAATGAAATATACCAAATGTTCACAACATAAAGCATGCAATGAAGTTATAAATCATATACAAATAACATGGTAGAAAATTGTCTAGTTACATTACGATTTAAGAAAAAAATCCATATACTACTGTACTAATATGCAAACTCTTTTTGGAACAGTTTTTAAGTAGCACTGTTGACAATATCCACCTATCTTCAGAGAAGGAAACGCAAATTTTAAGTGACAATAAACTGATATAACTATATGAATGAAAATGGATTTATACATACACACCATGTTCTTATTTTAAAGGTGTTTATGGGGAAACTGGTATCTAAATATAATCATCGAAGAGAAAGGCAAAATGAAAGGTCAAGTTTAAGAAACTATGCAGTTAACATTATGCCTCAAAGAGATTATTAAAGAGTTTTCCAGAGAGAAAAACCCTCAGGAAGAGAAAGAAGTCCAAAGTTACCCTCTTTGGTAAGTCGAAACAAAGCCCATGCCTTCTAATTCCTACAGACACGATCCCAAAAACGAAACGATGACTTACAGTGTGGCACCCACACAACAGTGGCTTTTATTTTAAAGTAATTTTCCCTTGTCTAAATCACTAGCTTATAGACAATCATAAATCAGTTCGTCAAATAAAAACCTCCGCGTAAGTCACAGGTGAAATGGAATACCCAGGCTAAAACTGATAAAAATTTAATTCCTGAAAACAAAAGAACCGACTATATCCAAAGGCTTGAAGAAAATTACCCACACCAATCAGTATTCTCTTCTTTGAAGAGAAAAGGATTCGGTTTCCAAAACTTACTTCATGGTCACAGAGGGACTTTGCGAGCTGTTTCCGCTCCTGGGCGTAGTACGCGGCCTGCTGGTAATAGAAACCTGGATTCTGAGTCTGAATAGCTGTCAACCCTAACTTAATAGCTTCATCAAATAAATCTCCAAAGGCCTGGAATCTTAAAAGAAAAAAAAGAAAAAAAATCAAGAAATTAAAAAAAACAAAAAAAAGAAAGAAAGAAAGAAATGAAAAAGAAAAAGGAAAGAAAACGCTTACTTCTGTACTTACTCACCCTGCAACCCTAACCTCAGCGACCGTACGTACTAAAATAACACCACTGATGAACTATAAATTAGTGGGATTTCTTGTGTAAATACTAACACACACTAATTAACTGTAGGTAGCAGAGAGATTCTGGAACTAAGGCAACTCTTCTCTGCTGGCAAGCCTTTATAGATATACACGTAAGCTAAATGTCAAATAGTCCCCTCCACTCCAATGCATCCATGTCCCTGGGAACAATTTCATTTTAGCAATTTTTAAACATCAGTCTCAAATAGAAAGTTCCATGTCAGCAGGGGTTTTTTGTTCACTGCTATATTCTCAGTACCTAGAAACATGGTAGTAACTCAATAATATATGTCGAAGGAAAGAGACAGTATAAATTGATTGATTTCCATTAAGGAACTGTGTGAATCAATAATTACTATTACTGGAAACATACTGACACATCATTAAAAACCTACTCATGGACAAATACCTTAGTTCGTTTGAGAACCAAAATCCATGCTAAGTCCGTCCCTCCCAGTCTCAGGTGTTTTTTAATCATTGTAAAAGCACAATTTCAGACTCACTGCTTCGACACCCACGCCGCATGCTCAAAAGACAGCTCCGCGCTTCCGATTTTCTTCTTGCACAAATCGACGTGCTTGCGGAACTGAGCGATGGCGTCCAGTGGGGTGTTGTGCTGGAAGCACAGCCTGCAGATCTGCAAAATATCAGGCCGACCCCCAGGGAGACAAGACAGTCAAAGCCAAAAGCATATTCATTTAAGAATGTGTCAACTCTGAGATGAACTTTACAAGCCTATGGAGCTTCCTTCTCCTAAGTTGCCTGCGACAGCACTGATTTTCTCCAGCAGCATGGTTATGATCAGTAAAACCAGGTCACGTCCCTCTGATAAACGAAACACAATTATTCAGTACTGTACTGAGTCGAGTCTATACCCTAGAAAAAGCCTTTTACTAGTATAAAATCGAATTAAAATATATACCCAATGGAGAACATAAACATGGGAAAAAAATAAAATCTCTCCAATAGGGAGCTAAGAGAGAACAGGTTAACTTTCAGCTCTAGAACTGCCAGGAAGCTAAAGATTTTCTGCAGCACAGCAGAATACAGTAGCCTCCATGTGAAACTAGGGTTACAGAAGTTCTTAACTACCTTTGGTTGGAGATTCCATTTCAAAACAGTAATAATCTATACGTATACACGGTAAAATGAAAAACCTAAGAAACAAAGCCTAAACTTCTTTCCGTATAGGTATTACCAGTTTTATTTTTTGAGGTCTGAAGAAATACCTGAAGTGTTAAGCCTCTCATCTGTGCCTGTCCCTCAGCCATCCATCCTCCTTCCCAGAGGCAAGCAGCTCCCAGGATACGTTTCATGATACATTCTATGCACAGACAAGTGTGTGTGCATTTATATGTAAACTATTATTTTTATACAAATAGCATCTCACTAAATTTCTGCTTAGTGCCTTACTTCTTCACCTAAAAATGTATCTTGGATCCCATTCCTTATCAACAGATGGAGCTGCCGCATTCTTAAATGTTGTATAATAGTCCATCGTTTGGAGTTATAATTTATATTAACCAGTCACTACTTTTCATCTTTTCCTATCACAGGATATAATAAATATCCTCACATGTGTGATCTGCAAGTCTTAGCACACACGTCAGATAAATTTCCTGAAATGGAATTGCTAGATCAAAGGGAACATCTGCTTTAAATGTGCAGTCGTTGCAAAAATAGTTGCTATAGAGGCCGGACCAATTCCCACTTACAGCAACAATGAATTAAAGTACCCGACTGCCCTCCCATCACCAATCCGATGCCAACCTTCTTTACAATACTGAGTGCGAATGATCAAAGGCAAATGGCCCTCACTTGCCTTCCGGGGCACCTGTTTCTGCCACACGTAGTCTTAAAGCGCATAAATGGCACGTGTAAAAGGTTCCGCTGAGGTGAACAGATGCACCTTCCTTATGGCTGTGCCAATAAACCGAGGGAGACTTACACTGTTCAAATATGCTGCATCTTTTAAAATTCAGTAACAGGCAGCTTTCTTCTCACTCCTTCCTGCTCCCTCATAAAAACAAACAAAAGACCATCCTTAAGGAGTTTTACAAAAGCAAAACTGCGCTAAGTGGGACAGCTGACACCGAGAAACTCAAAACCAAGCTTCACAACGAGGCTGCGAAGCACCAGGCCCCCTTGAGACCAGGGGCTCAGGGGAGGAGCATCATTAGGCAGATGCTTTTCAGAGCAAGTAATTAATTTTGGTTTTCAAAGTGTAAAAGATAATCTGATAGTTAAAGACAAATTTTCCTTATTTGGAGTTACAACTCTTACCTTGTAGTTTATAAATCCTGCCATTGTCTTAATCTCCAGAATATTAGTTTCATGGGCTCTCAATTCATGTACAAGATTGTAGGCAGTTCTATAATTCCTAATAGAAACATGAGGAAGGTGGTTAATTATGATATAATTTTAAGAAAAGAGTCCTAAGAATAAAATTATTAAAAATAACAATGTTATCAACATTTCTTAGCACTCAACAGCTCAATAACATATACGAAGGGAGACCCAAAAACCCTGGAATTTATTTATAAAAAATTGTGTATCTACTCTTACACGTTTAAACTTCAGTCACCTTTCAAGTACTCCCCGTTTGATCCATACACCTACTGAGACTTTTTTTTCCACTGCTAAAACAGTTTTTGAACTCATTGATTCTGATGTCTTTTTGTGCTTCTGCCATTTATTGTTTCACCTCTTCCACATCATAAAACACTTCCCTTTGAGAACTTTTTTCACCCAGGAAAACAAACAAAAAAAGAAGTCCCTCAGGTGAATAAGGAAGGTGGGGAAGTTTTTTGTCA
Source organism: Furipterus horrens (assembly GCF_987537825.1). Taxonomy (NCBI): domain Eukaryota; kingdom Metazoa; phylum Chordata; class Mammalia; order Chiroptera; family Furipteridae; genus Furipterus; species Furipterus horrens. Next base: position 92,332,710 of record NW_028327182.1, read on the forward strand.
AAAACTGCCCAATGTTCATTGTGATGTTGGGCAGGTGCACTCGTAAAACACCCACCAAAAAAATTCACTGAAGCCGAATGCAGCCTCTCACAACAACACCAGCTGGTACGCTGATACAGATGGGTTCCTAGAACACTCACCTAGCGGGGGTAGCCTGCACTACAAGGGGCCCACCCTCCAGAAGATCATTCCATTTGGGGGGGTCCCCCCTCATATGTATTAATCTCTGATTTCCTGAAAAGCATTATTTTGATTAATGTGCAAAAAGATTCAAGGATTTTTCACTAAGAACAGCGCCATCATGTGCAGATTGTTCTGTCATTAACATCTGCCAATAACTGACAGAAAATAAGTGGGAAAACAAAAGTAAAGTGGACAGTTGTTCAGAGTTACATTTAAAAATTAGCATCCTGTTACAAAATATATTTCTTAAAAGCATCATCATGAGCGTCTCAAACAAAGAGAACTGCATCAGGAAGGACCGTGTTATCATTCAGCCCAGGTCAATGGCTTTTAAACCCAGTGTCTCTACAAATTAAGTGGCTACCACTGGTCTCATCACAAGCTGGAGAGGGAACAAGCCTTCAGGGCAGCAAGTGCTCAGGGAGAGACGTGGGAGAAAGGAGATCCTGGTACAAGGAGGCCCACCCTAATGTGGAGGGAAGAGGAGAAATCCCAACAGCCTTCTCCAAAGAAAACTGTGCTCCTAACTTCAGCCGGTAAAATTCGTCTTGACAGAATGATGTCTGAACACAACTGGAATGGACGGGTTTTAACTAATACTGTGGATTAAGAATAAACTACATTAAAGCCAGCTACAATTATCTGAAGTTGCTGAGATTTAGAGAACAGTTTGGTACTTAGCACCTCAGTAATCACACACACACACACACACACAGACAGAGGTTCCTGTAATATTCCTCTGAATATTAGACGTATTTTTGTTTATTTCTCTACTTTCCTCCCGGGACACTTGGCCTGTCCCAGCTTTAGGATATACAGCTGCCACTTATCCCTCTGTTACCCCCAGTGCCATCTTCAAAACCTGAGATCAGGCTGGAAGGAGAGCATGTTTTATTAAATTGCGGCGAAGGGATAAAATGCTTAACCACCGCCAGGGCTTCTGCAACTACTCATCAAAGCCCGAAGCGGAGCCTCTGAATGAAGAAGGACACCACTGACAGGCATTATAAACTATAAAACACATGTAATCAAAACTAGAGTCGTAGCTGAATTGAATAAATGTACTAGACGCTGTAAATTCAGTCTGATTAAGGCCACATTTAATGTATAGTTCAACTCTGGAAACCAGTCTTAACACAAGCATTTTACAGAATATACAAGTAAGAAGCAGAAAGTGGAAAAATTTTGATACTATGTACCTTTAGATCATGACATTTAATTAAAGCAGGCCAGAAAGCCTAGTAACACTATGAAATTTACTTCCGATAATGAAATTTTTTAAACCTAAAAATATTATATTTCATTCATTTCTAGAGAAACTAAAGTAAACATGACACACCTGCACCTAAACCAACATAAACATTTTTAAATTAATTAATTTGGTTGCGATTCCGAAACTGCCATTAATATGTGTTCTTGTTAACACAAGGATGAGAGAAAGTTAAGTTTGACAAGTGTTATAAACTCACTTCAGTGCGTTTTGAGTATCTTGTTTCAGCTCACTGAAGAAAGCTATTTTGAACTGATGTCTAACAAATAAAAGCTAAAAAAAGACAGAAAAAAATCATTATTACACATACTCTTAAAAATATAAACATTTTAATAAGTTTTATTAAGAGGAGACAAAAGTATGAGGAAAATATTCAAAATTAAATTCAAGAATCATTCCAACAAATAAGTATAATTATCAAGGCTATAAAAATCAATTTTTAAGAACTTCAAGAACAAAGAATACAAAATCTAATTGGCTTTAAAAAGACTTCAAAAGGAGGTGAAAGAGGGTATAGAGGGTAAGTGATAGTGGAAAAAATACAATAAAAAATAATGTAAGATTAAAGCCCTGGCTGCTGTGGCTCAGTGGATTGAGCGTCGGCCTGTGAACCAAGTGTCATTGGTTCGATTCCCAGTCAGGGCACATGACTAGGTTGCACGTCAGGTCCCCAGTTGGGGGCGTGAGTGAGAGGTAACCACACAGTGATGTTTCTCTCCCTCTCTTTCTCCTTTCCCCTCTCTCTAAAAATAAATAAATAAGTAAACAAAACTAACAAATCAATAATTTTTAAAAAATAATGTAAGATTAAAAAAGTAAAAATAAAAAGACAATAAATAGTATCAAAGCCATTTAAAAGCATCAAAGTATTAAAGACATTTACTACTTCCCTCAAATTAATCAGCAATGCATAATCTGCTCCAGAATGCTTCCAGTATCTCCTTCTTTAGGAAATAACACATACCTGGTGTGTTGTTTTATTCAAAAATTCTTTATGCGATTTCACTCTTCTGATCTCAGTGTAGTAATAAGTCTGTGCATGTTCATAAAAGGCATTTTCTAATCTATTAAAAAAAATTAAGATACTAAAGTTATTTTAAACAAACTAATAATCATATTTGTAAGAAATGAAAGTAAAATTCTGACAGAGATAATATCTAGTTTACCTCATGATTAAGATAAAAAGTGAAGCAAAACATAATCTGAATTTCTAGATTAAAAGAAATCTAAAATTAAAACTCCGGAAAAGCCATTTAAAATTACCTGCAATCCAAAAAGTAACTGATAAAAACAACATTTCATAATTTCTAAAAACTAGGTAAATTCTAAGATTACTTCCACCTTTATTATAATTTTATAAGGAATCTAAAAGGAACACATCCCCAATACTCAATTAGATTGGACCATTTTTTATGATCTTAGTATTTAGGGTTTAAAGAATAAGAAAACTAACGGGAAAAGGCGCAGAAGTGAGAAGAACGGGCCAATGAGGCGAAGCAACATCTGTAGGATTCAAATCCTGCTCCCCTCCCTACCTCTGCGGTTGCCCCGGAACACACACCTGGCCGGGAGGACTGGACACCCGGAGCCCCTTCCCGGAAAGGAAGCGCACCTCAGCCGCACTGGCCCGGGCCCCGTGCTCCAGGGCAAGAGGAACTCAGAGTCGCCTCAAGGGGGGCCTTCAAGGGTTTGCCTCTATTTGAGTTTTTTCCCATGAACATGTTTGTTTTTGTTTTGTTTTGTTTTAATAAATGGGTCTATGCTACTAATTTCTCAGTGCTTAATGAAAAAACCTAAAAAAACGTATCCTAACGACCTTTACTGACCTTATAATATAACCCACAAGGTGGTCGGTGTGGGGCAGCACAAACAGAGACTTCCCCGAGAGTTCGCACGCGTTACACAGAGCCGCCGCCCTTTCGGAAGCAATAACATCTTCTCCTGTTGCCAAGACCCAGTGAGATAAAGAGGGAAAATGATCAGTGTGCTCTCCACAACGAGCATCTCCCCAGACCCGAGCACTGTAATGAAGGATGGAACCCAAGCCACGTCCGCCACGCCAGCAGGCCTCCTGCGGTCCCCAAGGGCGCTGTGGGCTCTCAGAAGTCACACAGCACGTCTCTGTTAGGAAGACACCGGGGAGGTGTCTGCTGAGCCAAACAGGCTAAGGAATGCCAACACATACGCCACATACCGATTCCCAAACCGTAACTAAAGATGGAAGCAATAATTCGGGAAAGTGGATTTACGATGCTACAAGTTTCAACACAGAAACAAAAAATATTTTAGAAGAAAGAAGCATTTGAAACTAGGGCATTTTCTAATGAGAAATTAGAAATCCTACTGCATTTTTCTTGGCCCTGGAGCAAATTAAGAAAAAAAGTATTACATTACGCATATAGTTTCAAATAGATTTCAAGTAACGAAACAATGTTTATTTTAAAAATCAAGCGAATAACTGTTTTGCCAATGATACATGCCTGTATCAGGCGATAAGATATGCACTCCTGAAATCTTTGTTATTAAAATGAGCATTTATGCATGCATTAGTACTTTCTAAAGCTAGCACACATATTTCCCATAACTGATTGCATAAGAGATTTCAACATTAAAAATTATGTTTCTTGGTAACAATTCTTAATTGGAGGACAAAGCAATTAACTAGTGATTAATTAATTAACTTTTTGATACCTGGGGGCAAAGGGGTTTTCTTCTGAATCAGAACCACCGCCACCTTTGTGTTTCTCCCTTGTAAACTTTGCCTGCATTGGAGAAATAACAACATAAATTAAATAATTAAATTGTTTTTAAAAAACATATTCAGGACTTTATATAAAATCCAAGTTTGATTATTCAAAGAAAGAAAAATTTCAACTAAAGAACACCCAAGATTAGAGAAAATCTTTTCCTGCACACAAAGGAACACATGCCACAATGAATTAAATTCCAAAAACATCATCTCACATCAAGCTTCTAATCCTTACAGAAGTCTGTTTGGAAGGCAAAATTTTAATATATAAGTTCATGTAGAAGTTCCAATACAGTATCTTTATAGCAAAACACTGCAGAGTGGTCCTTCGAAAGGATTATTTTCAACCTGAAATGGTGATACAGGGAAAGTATCATGAGACTAAAGAGTCAATAACTTTATCTTCAAAAATATCTTATAAATGCGAGAAAAAGCATTTGGAAATTCAGACCAATTTGACTTCTAATTTCTTTGTCCTGCTTAGCAGCCCGGAAGCTAATAGTGACGCCTCCCGTCAGGAACTGAGCAGGATTCACTGGAGGCCCACAACCCCCGCGGGACCGCGGCAGCCCCAGCAGCGCCCGGGTGCCTCTGCCCAACGGGGCCGACGACGAGCGAGGAGGACCGACCTGACGATCTCCACCCTGGTCGCGCACTCCGACTGCTTCTCCTTCCACTGGGGCTCGTCCCAGTCGAGCTCGTAGAACACGACCACCAGGGCCGGCACCAGGTTCAGGTGCTTGTTCATCCAGCCCGTCTTGAGGATCCCCTTCGGGATGTACCACTCATACGACGTTCTCTGCAAAGGACGCAGACGTGGCAGTTACCTGAGGGCGACAGCAGCAGGAACCCCAGGTCCGGAGCCCCGGGCGCGCTCTGGGCACGGACCTCGTTGGTACGCACACAAGCCCTTTTTAAGGTGAGGAAATCCCGGCTTGCAGGGGTCAAATGAGAGCTAGAATCTCAACCCCAGAGCCGCGACAATTTCCATTTAAAGAATGGCCAACGCCAAGCGTTCCTAGTGACCGCAAGGCTCTCAAACAAATTCCCTAGAAGCAGAGAGCCCTTTTCCGGGTAAATTCGACTTCTATTCCTCACCATTCCAGTTTCTGTTCTTGTAAAAGCTGCTCCAATAAACTATGAGCTAAAACCAACATGGTTTCATTTGTTTCAGAACACACTGCCAGGATGGCATTTCGCCCCACCTGTGGGTGAAGGGGACAATGACGGGCAAGTCTTAAACGCGGAAGCCCAACAGCAGTCTCTCGGGGGGAGCACTAAGGGCCAGGTCACGGGGAGGGGTGCGGCAGATGTGGGCACGACCCTGGCGAACTCGGCTGAAATTTCAAATTCCTTCCAAAGCCCCTGCCCTGACTCAGACTACTTCCAGCTCACGTTGGTCTAGGTCCACACAAGTGAGGAGGGACCAGAACAGTAAGGAAACCAGACGTACAAAACACTCGGGGACTCGGGAAAGAACCGGGGAAAAGAAAAAGCTCCTGAACAGGAAAATTAATCGAGGACAAAAGGAGGTGCGTTGTACCAGGCCACTGGCCTTTCTTGATACAAACACCACATTAAAAAAAAAACGTGTAAGGGCCAGGGGTGCCGTTACCCGCACAATTTCAGAGAGAGCTCAAGTTTTATGGCTCAGTACATGGAACTGAGTCTCTGCCGTGTGGTTCTCAAACGCACGGGCAAAAGAACCAGCCGGGGACCAAAGCCAGGGTCTCACCCTCCCAGGGCTGACCCGGGGAGGCCTGGCATTTACATTTTTACTAAACGCCCAAGAGATGACGACAGACTTGGTCCAGAGGCCAGACTGTCAGAAACACTACTTTAGAGGAGAAGGAAGTTGGGGGTTGGGGGAAGGATATTTTGATCAATGTGTCTTAATTGACTTTCAGACCAACTGCATAAGATTATAATGAATAACCAACAAACATATATAACTTTCTTCAAAAAGTAAACTGATGTACTAAGTACTATGTATGTATTGACTGTGATTAATACTATACCGTTATAGTTATTATTTTTCTAGGTAAGAGTCTCCACTATGATGCTCGCCCTAAAAGTCAGTCTTGAACTTAATACCTTTCCCCATTCCACACTGAATAAGTGGTTGCAGCTTATGCAGAACTCCCCAAGGACAGAGAGCACGTCTCATTTAAATTTCTATCACCAGCCTCCAGCACGGTTGCAGGCACCTTAGGCAAAGCAAGTGCTGACAGAATGTGTGTGAAACCGACCCAGCCTGCAAAGACCATGGATTCTACAGAGATACGGGCAGTGATGAACTGGGAACGTGAAACCTGCCTTTCAGGAGGCCTTATGGAGACCTGGGTTTTTTTAAACAAATGAAAAAAGGAAAACCTAGGCTCACAGGATAAAAAGCTTAATAATTATAAAGTAAGTATTCTTCTGGGGTTAAAAAGTAACTAGTATTAAACACACCTGTAGCGTATCACAGACATGGAAAAGCCCAGGGTTTTCTACCTGCATCACTGTAACCATCACCTTGATCAACTCAGGGGTTTTCCAGCACAGACAATGGGAACAAAAAATACACACACACACACACACACACACACACACACACACACACACGGAGAGCGAGAGAGAGCCGGAGTGAAGGAGCGCCCCCATGCCATCATAATGTCATTACCTTGGGTCTACACTTGGGATACTCGTGATCACCCGGTAGCACCTTGAAAGAAATTGGTACGCGGTCAGCCCTCCGATTGGCACAGAAAGCATCCCAGACAGCTCGATGGACAGCGTTGTAAACTACATCCAGGCCAGTGAGAGTAACAAAAGCCATAGGCCGACAACATAACTCCACAGGGAAGTCCCACTGTGTGGGGCTCATGTTCAAAATCTGAAACACAAGTGTTGATACAGTCATAACTAGTTTTTAAAAGCTTATATACATTTCTAATATAGAAATGTCCACCATTTAAGAAACATTACAAAAAGGCAGAAGGCTGTGGCCCTGGCTGGTGTGGCTCAGTGGAATGAGTGATGACCTGTAAACCAAACGGTCGCCGGTTTGATTCCCAGTCAGGGCACATGTCTCCGTTGCGGGCCAGATCCCCAAGGGGAGCGCCAAAGGCAACCACACACTGATGCTTCTCTCTCTCTCTCTTCCTCCCTTCCCCTCTCTCTAAAAATAAATAAATAAATAAATAAATAAATAAATTTTTAGGGCAAAGACTTTGAAGTGTCTGCAAACTGTTGAGCAAATACAAAAAAAAAAAAATCAACAGTTTTTTTTAAACTTTAATTCCTATATTGACCTATTGAAATTTAGTAACTATCGGTATTGTATTTTTTAAAAATCTTTCATGTTACAAAGGTAGTCAACTTTAAGACAAAGCAGTATCTTCAGAAACATCTCAAAATGCGCACAGAATGTTGGAAGGAGCAGACCAAGAAAGCAGGGATGTCATCAAGTTAAAACAGGTCTCATGACCTATAAAGAAAATTAAGTACTGACTTAGGTATACAAAAAAGTATAATTATAATTTCTCTGTAACTGCTAATATCTAACTCCTGCATTCCTGAGATTTTATTAAAATAATACGCTAATTATCTAGAGTCAGGCCTCCACGTCCCGGGGTTCCACGTATGCAGTTTCAACCCCGCGGTGGAGCCTACATGCATTTTCTAGCAGTCACACTAAAAATAGAGAAACAGGTGGAATTCATTTTAATAATATTCTCCTTAAGCAGTATGTCCAAAATATTATCATTCCAACATTAACGTAAAAGTTACTAACGAGGTATTTTACTTTTCTGTACTATGTTTTCAAAATCTGGTGTGGGTGGCACGCTCACAGCACAGTTCAATGCAGACGCTCACTAGCCACACACGGAGACGGGCTAGCGGCTGCCGAACGGGACAGCGCAGCTCCGAAGTGTGGCGATGCTGTCCCCAAAATTCGGAAACCCTTGCCACGTTCTGCCTTAAACGCTGTGGCACGTGGAACGCGTCGTGCTTGTTCCGCAGCGAAGGAATGGGAATGGCGAGGGCCAGGTCCGGAGGGTGCAAGGACCGCGACGACGGCCAGGGAGGAGGACCGGAAGGGGCGCAGACCCGGGGTCCCACACCACGTCCTGCAAGGGGAGTCCCCTGCAAGCTGGCACGGGCGAGAACAACAAAGACGCTTGGAAAGGACGATGATCCAATCGATGCAAAGAAAGGCGACCTACTCCAAAGTGGAAGGTAAACGTACGTGGGCGCTATCTGTTCACGAACAGAGGGTCAGGCGGGAGGACAAGGCTCGTGAGGATAAGGGTCACAGAAGTTCAACTACAGAGCGACCGAAGAGGAACGACCGCCGGAGGCCCGGGTGGTGAAAACTGGAAGGTGGAAACCACCACCGCCGCCTTAAGGACAGGGACGGTCGCAGGGTCGCAGAATCTGCCCCGGTAGCGCCCGCCAGGAAAGGCGCAGAAGTAACGCTGCAGCCCTGAAAGCGGCCTCTGCCCCCCCGCCCACCGCTTTAAACCTGGAAGCCCTAGGAACCGGCGCGGAGGGGCTCAAGGAGAAGCGCCAGGATCGCGCCACCCGGCGCCGCTGGGAAACGCAGGGCCCCCCGACCAGCGTCGTTCGCCGAGAGCTAGCTCTCTCCCCCGGCGCGGTCGCCTGGCCCCGCGGGTCTCCGGGCCCAGACTCACCCGCGCCGCGCGCGCACTGCGCCCGCTGCAGCCGTGGCCGGTCGCCCGCAGCCAGCGAACGGGGAGGGGGAGCAAGCAGGCGGGGGTGTCTACGAACGCCGGCGCCCCGTTCCTGCAGCCACCGCCTCAAAGCAAGCTAGGCGTCCCCGAGCCCACCTCCGCGGGCACAGGAAGCGCCTTCCGGGCCTGAGTGACGGCGCTCGCCACCAATCGCCACCCCGGAACTGTACGCTGCTCCACCAAACGTAGGGAAGACGCTCCGTTTCCTAGAGGAGCGGGCACTGGGGCGGGGACAGGAGGGGCCAATAGGAGACGCGAGGAGGAAGCGGAGGCGGGGCCTCTCCCGCTGCTGCCCTGCTGTCGCTGCCCAGACTCGCCGGCGCCCCGCCAGCCGCGGCCCGGGGCTCGGAGCCCGCAGCCGTTCAGCAGGCCGGTTAGCGCTGTCCCAGGGCCAGCGCCGCGCGTAACTGGCGTCTGGGGCGTGAAGGGTGTGCCTCTCGCGGCCGAGGGCGCAGAACCGGGACGCCCCGGCCTCGGGGCCACTACTCGCGCCTTCTCGTCGTAGTCGCGACCGCCGCCCGACCGGGAGGCACCCCGCCACCCGCGCCATGAGTGCCAACGAGGACCAGGAGGTGAGTCCCGCGGCTGCACGCTCCTGTCCCCCAGCCCCGAGGGAGGGCTGCTCCCCCGCACGCCCGGCCCGGGGGAGACCCGGCGCGCGGGCTGGCGGCCCCGCACGTGCCCCCGCACCCAGGGCTAGGGTGCCCCGGGTTGACCCGTGCCCTGCGAGCAGAGGCCAGGCGTGCGTCCGCCGTTGCTCCTCCTCCTCCTCCTCCCCCTCCACCCCCCGCAGTTTTCAGTTTTGTCGGCCCGGGGTCGCCCCAGGTCTCCTTCATATCGAGGAGTGTCCTTGGTCCCCGACGCCGTGTTTCGCGCTTGTGAACTGAGTTATATTAGAGCCTGATCACCTTTAAAGTAGGGAGAGTTGCGTTAGTTAAGTCTCTGATGGAGGACAGTTAATGACACCAGTGTCCCCTGGCTCCGGCCGTGTTGTCTGGCGGAGTTACTGACCCATCCGATGCTGGTCTAGTGGATGCAAAGTCTGTTTTGAGCGCACCTGAAGTTGAAGGGGCTGCTGCGCGTCATCTCGCGGGGAACGTTCTGGTTTGTCGCGTGGACGGATGAAGGGACGGTCTGCGAAGGGAGGGCGATCGCCGAGGCTGCGCACAGGTGGACTCGGGACGCGGATCCGCTACTCACTGGGAAGATAGTGCTTGAAAGTTAGCACTTGTCCAGGGCGGATGTAACAGAACCTCCGGATTAGAAATTACCTTTAAGGGACCCCAAATTCCAGCAAGAGAACGGGTATCTCCATCCCGCCTAGAACGGTTCTTACTGGGACGCACGGAGCACGTGCTGTGCTGTAAGGTTCCAGGGCTTGTCAAGGACTTTTTGAATTCGTGTTCTGCCACCCGCAGGATTCCCTGTCCCATCCAGTGGTCATTGACAGCCTTGGCAAGCCGACCTTCCATGTTTGCTCTTGCCCGGGTCGTTAATTAAACCGCGAGGGGCAGGAGAAGTAGGCTAGAGAGTTTGAGTAAGTGTGTCTGTTTCCAGGTACGTAATATTCTCAGTTATTCTTGAGTCCAGTTTGCATTTCTGTAAAAGTCACCAGAGAAATCTGTGGCCACCTGGGGTCCAAGGGGCGGCTTTCCTGCCTTTCCCTGATGAACCAGTCAAGGCACCCTCTCTAGGAAGGGTTGTTCACATGATCTTGTTTTTCATCTGCTTGCTGGGCCTAGGAACCATGTCGTCCTCTCCCGGGTCCTCACAAAGGCGTTCTTTAATGATCTGTTCTAGACTTTTGTCCACGCAGATCAAATTCACCCACCTTAGAGTGTAGGGTTCACGGCATGCCTTTGTTTGAAAACTAAAATACGGACCCAGGTGGGCAGCCTTCCCCCGCTTCCCTTCTGGGGTGTTTGCCAGGGCTCACACAGTGGGGGAACCTCGGCATCCCGGAGCCCACCCTGTTCCAGGAAACACCCCCAGGCCAGGGCTGCAGTCCCCTTTCCTCCTGCGCCCCCGTTCCCCGCCTTGGGTTCATTCTTATCAGCCTTTCCCTTAGCTGTGATTTTTCTTCATAATTCTTTTTATTGTCCTTCAGTGTTTTTTCATGTTTGTATCATTCTGTGGGAAGGATGACACATGTAAGATGTGTAAGTAATGTTCCTTCCTGCTCTTTCTTCCCAGGGCTGCTCTTGGGCGCCTGCGCTGGAGTTGCTTTAAACCAAATCTAATCCCACCCCCCCACCCCCCAGGAAGGAGAAAATAGATTTTCTTCAGGATCGATGGGAGAATTAAGTGAGATGATACACTGTAAATTTAGCAGTGCCTGGCACATCGTTTTGAAGCAAGTATATTAGTATCAGTATTATTGTGGCATGTTACTGTATCCACGTATATTTAAAACATCGAACGCCATATAATTCAGTCAAGTTTTACGTAGTTGAGTAGGCTTGGATCAGAAACTAGAGACCCTCTATTTCTAATCCAAGTATCCCACTTAACAGAACTCATTTGATTCGTTTCTTTCAGATGGAACTGGAAGCATTACGTTCGATATACGAAGGAGATGAAAGTTTCCGGGAATTAAGTCCGGTTTCATTTCAATATAGGGTAAGCCATGGCATTTGCTAGAAAACACTAACAGCTGCTAACAGTGCTGATTTTGTTTTTAAACTTAGTGGTTTGAATTTATGATGCCTGGTTTTCTGAAGCATTTAAATGAGGACATGTCACCATGACATCAGTTTTTTTAACTGTTGAAAATATAATTCAGAAACTTTTAAAAGATAAACTTATTGTTATTATACCAGAATTATAAAGTGTTATAAATTAAAGAAACCTTTTAAATTATATGGTTTTACCCTGTCATCTGAAAGATAACTTTTCTTAAAACTTCCCAAGTTCCTGTAGCTGATACTGATAAATATTAGGGTTAAAATACATGTTTTTATTCTGAGTCCAGTACTCTTTTTACTACCCTATGATATAGTCAAGAAAAGTTGATATTTTCTTAATTGTGTATGATTAATATGTCAATATTTTTTTTTACATATGTGAAATGACAAATTAGCTCTATCACGGAAATTGCTCATGACCCTGTTTTCATCATGAAACACTAGCATTATTTTATTTCGTAAACAAATGATATAAACCATTTAACCAAATGATTTTAAGTAATAGTGCTAAAGATAGAAAAGTTTTTGTAGAAGGTACATGGTTTTAACATTGTCACTATTTAAAATAAGTTGTGTGAGAAGTGATCCTTATACCTGTTTATTATAGAACTATCACAGGAAGTGACTTCTTTATAGTTACCTCCTTCCGATTCTCCCCTCTCGCTCGGCTCAGCACCGTCTCCATGTAGGTGACAACAAGGAGACTTTTAATGGCCAAACTTAATCCTGGAGTTAAGTCCCACGCCCTCGCTGTGACTCAGACGGCCTCCCCAGACTTCCGGCCACTGCCGCCCCCACCTGCCAGGCGGGACGTGCGGTTCCCCTGTGCTTTCCCGAGTGGCTGCGTTCACAGCAGCAGTTCTGTGCCGAGCGCAATGTGCAGGGTGTCACAGGACAGGCCCTCGGACGTGACCCAGAGGGTGCCCTTAAGTAAGGGGCATGAAACTGGCCTGATCGTGAGCATCGGGAAGAATTCATCATTTTAAAGATCACGATTTAATATTCTTTGTTCACCTTCGACAAGCCTGAGATTTCCCTTGTCTTCAGATAGGCGAAGACGGCGACCCCAAGGCCTTCTTACTCGAGGTTTCCTGGACAGAGACGTACCCGCAGACGCCTCCGATTATATCTATGAACGCTTTTTTCAACAACACCATGTGAGTGATGCTCTGTTTCCATTGGGTGTTTGTTTTGTTTTGTTACCATTCTCTTTTGCTTTTCTCTTAGCAGTATGTTTCTTGTGCGTTACAGATCCTCGGCCGTAAAGCAGAGCATAGTAGCCAAGTTACAGGAGGCCGTGGAAGTCAACCTCGGCACCGCGATGACCTACACGTTGTTCGAATACGCCAAGGACCACAAAGAGCAGTTCATGGCCAACCACCACCCCGTCGCTTCTGCGGTGAGCGTGCCGCTCGTTCTTGCCAGGTTTTCTGTCGTTTTGATTTTATTGTCAGTTTTTGGTTTTTACTAGTTGTCATCTTTTAAAATTTAGAAAGAGACTTTGTGTTAGTTTAAAGTGAGTTACATCTGAATTAAATAAGAACGATGAATTTTAGATTTCTTAGGTTGTATGTAACTTTAAAAATTAAAGTATACTCTCCATATTTTACCCTTTCTGTAAGACTAAATACTTCACGTGCCCACCAACACAGATGCTGTAGAAACGATATTTTTCCAAGTTTATTTAATCTCTTCATAAAGCTCAGGAAGTGTTTTTATGTAAAGTTAAAATATGAAGCCCTGGCTGGTGTGGCTCAGTGGATGGAGCGCTGGCCTGCGAACCAAAGGGTGGCTGGTTTGATTCCCAGTCAGGGCACATGCCTGGATTGCGGGCCAGGTCGCCAGTTGGGGGCAAGTGAGAGGCAACCACACATTGATGTTCCTCTCACTGTCTCTCCCTTCCCCTCTAAAAATAAATTAATCAAATCTTTAAAAAATGCATGGAATTTTATGAGGATTATTTACTTGTACATAGTCTTGCCACAGTTCAGTTTGAAGGTACAGGAGTCCCTCTGCATCGTGGTTCACTTATCGTGGCCTCGTGGTATCGCAGGATTTTTAAAAATATTATATTTAATTATTTATCACAGATTTTTCGCTATATCACGGGATTTTGCAGTACTGTATACGTATGTTGTTAAAGTTACGTAGGTTTAAGTGTAGAATATGTTAAAGAACATAAGTAGTGTTTATAAAAGTGTGGAAAAGGTTAATAAGGGAGTGGGAAAACTGAATAAGGGACCGGGAACAGTTTATAAGTGTGTGGGAAGGGTTTATAAAGCCTTAAAATATATATAAATACTAAAATAGATGTAAGGTTCCTACTTCGCAGATTTTCGCCCATCGCGGGGGGGCGTCTAGAACGTAATACCCGCGATAAGTGAGGGAATACTGTATTGTAGCTTAAGGAGACTTATTAAATAAGAAAAGAATATATTTTTTCTAGAATTATTTTAAGAAATAAAAACCTTTCAGGAGTCAGTAGGACTTGAGTTTTGTGAATCAAGCTGCAAGCTTTTGACAACAAAGGCCATGTCTGGTACGTGAGCGGTTCCGGCTGGCCCGTCGCCGGCGGGGCACGGAGCAGGCGGGGAAGCAGTGGGGGTGGTCGCGAGGGTCCAGGACTGTGGGCCAGACCCTCAGCACCACTTCCCGGGGCATTTGGGCACGTTTCTTGGTCTCGTGCCTGGTTTCTTCACCTGTAAAATGGCAATTCCGATGGCATCTACCTTGTAAGGTTGTAGCGAGGATCAAAGGCATATGAAATGTACGACCTTCGTGGCAATGTTTGCACCTCAGAAGCATCTAAAATTTTGCCTGTCACTAACTGACTACCCGAACGGAAATACAGGCGTGGGCAAGAGTGGGTGTACTCCCAACTGTAAACCTACTTTTGCCCACCCTGTATTTTAAAGATTTCCTTTATTTCTTCAGGGAACCGGGACAGTTAAGTAGGCGCACATGATTTTTCTAAAGACTTATTTAAACCTCCAAATAGTAGCAAATTAACTAAATTGTAAAATCACCATGGAACTTGAGAGCCTCAGCACAATGCTGGTACCAGATCTTTCTGCAGGACCTGGTTCTAACAGTTGCACTAATATTGTGACCTTCAGTGTGAACCTTTGGAAGAGTGACACAGAACCAATGTGCTAGGTTCACCTGAACGAATGAGCGAATGAATATAACAAAGTAGGTTTCTTTCACTTCACAGATCCAAGTATCATCAGCTCATTTCAGGAAGTAGCTGTATTTCGTGTAATTCCGTAAGCTTTAAAGCACACGTCTAAGAATCATTTCTTTTTTTCGTAGACATCCATAAGCAATATCATCTCAGTCGAAACTCCTAATATAGCCCCAGCAAGTAAGAAAAAAGACAAAAAAGAACAACTTTCAAAAGCCCAGAAACGTAAGCTGGCGGATAAAACAGGTTTGTGTTCCTTTTTTCCTTTGTAACACAGATAAAGGTGGTGCTTTTTAGTGCGATATGGGTGCTTAATACGTGTGTTTACATTTAGATTAGTCTGTGCCCTGTACTGTGGCACATTTGGGTCAGAGGCTGTGTTAGATCCCAGGTGCAGACAGAAAATACTTTCTGCTTCACCACGAGGGCTAACCATCCGGGAAGAAGGCAGTTGAAGGCAAACTAACTAAATGAGTTTGACTTCCAGGAACATTAGAATAGCACACAGATGTGCATCTGACATGCACCCTCTCTGACACGTGTGGGATTTTCCTGTTTGTGTCTCTCTGTGGCAGTATGGGTATTAGTGAAAGTTTTTTTATATGCAGCTTTCATATGAAATAAAGTCTGGTATACCGTTAGATCTTAGCACAGTAAATATTTTTAATGTTTTTGTCTGTAGTTCGCTTACACAACAACAGTCAAACTTGAGAATAGGATTTCTGCGTGTCTTAAACCACGGTCCTTTGGTACAGACCTTGAGAAGAGTGTTATAGCTCCAGCTCATCTCCACAACAGTGTTTTATGCCTTTATTTCACCTGAAAATTTGCAAACTAAACCTTTTTCCCAGTTGAGGAAAATGAGGGCATCACCATGTGTGCTCATAAACATTTATATACATGGACACGGTGTGTGTGTTATTGATGTGAGTTTACAAGCTGCTCTTTATTGGGAGGAACTGACCTTTCTATGTTGGTAAGGAGGTTTAAAATAATGCCATTTGTTTTATAAAGTGTAGGTAGTTTTTGGTTGTCTGTGTTTTATTGAATGTCTGTAGTAGAATTTTGAAAAAGTAACCCTGTATTGGCCCTCAAAATACATTTGCGAAATTTCAGTGGTTTGTGAAATAAAAAGCCTGGGAGTCCACTATAGCAATGTCAAGGCCGGATCGGAGTACAGCACCAACAAGCGAGACAGTGGGTCGTTAGCTACTACAGTCTGTTCTCTGGAATTGTGGTTGATCGCTTTTTGGAATGTGTAGCATCTGTCAGTTCATTACCTGTTGCTTCCGTACGTAATGATCCGTGATCATTCCCTCCTATTACTGTCTCCCTGCCTCCGCGTCCTTGATGACGCCCACCTCAGAGTCGTTGTCTTCCTGCGGTCATGGCGCAGGCGTGTGTGACATGCAGCCTGCATTCTAAAAGTGCTGTGGGTTAGTGCTAGCTGCCAGGATTGGGGGCCTGCCTGCATGCCCCTCATTACCGTAACCGGTTGCCACAAAGGATACAAGAACCATCAGCATCTGGAACTGAGCTCCAGGGATATTGCTTCTCTTCTAGAAGAACATGGGGTTCGTTTGTTTCCCCTACGGTAAAATTAGTGTACTTGTTTCGAATACAGATTGAAAGGTTTATGAAATGAGACATTTATCAAGCATAAAGGAAATCAAGCCATTAAAAAAATTTTAGGTCATATGTATTTATTAAATTCTTTAAATTTGAATATTCTATTCAAAGAATGAAATTACTCTGTAGATTGCAAATTCTTATATAAGGGTTGAGCTTATTTTCAAGCACTCCCAGCAGCTTAAAGCTCTGTTTTGAAAATGTCAGGTTAATTAATGAATCTTTTATCAGAGCACAGGGATTAATAAATAAGTTGACCGGGTCTCCTCTTAATCTTGGCGCCAGACCGCCGTTTGTAAGGCCTCTCGCCCTGCGCCCGCTCCCTGGTGCGAAGTGCCAACAGGTGAAGCAGTGCGCTCCTTGCATCAGCAGCGGCCTCCGCTCCGCACTCCTTCCTGGGCACCAGGGTTTGTCTTCAGTGAAAACGGGGGAGTGGCGAAGGAGGCCCAGGAAACCAGTGCTTTCGCTCACAGTGACGACAGACTAGTTTTTCCACTTACTAACACGTCCTTTCAGTTTGTACCTGTTTGTTGTGCAGGATAGTGTATAAATCTTACTTACTAGACTATTAATTAATTTAAAAATTACTGATTGGTCTTAAAAATACAGTGACTATTTTTTCTTCCCTAGATCACAAAGGAGAACTTCCTCGAGGATGGAACTGGGTCGACGTGGTGAAGGTACGTAATACTTTTATTCTGGCCTTCAAAAAATCCTTGTGACTATCACCATCGAATAATGAACATTTTATTTTTCATTTTCTCCCCATCAACGCTCGGGTTTCACTGCGATGTCTGTTTCCTGTTTTACACTCAGCATGTAAGTATTTATAACTGCAGCAAAGTATGACTGTTTATGTAAGTACATCTTAAGAATGGACGTGCCTAACCGTGACTCTAAATTAGTGATACTATGGAAAATAAGAAAACAAGTCACAGAAAGAAATCCTCTGACTTCTTAGTAGAAGTTAAGTATCATTTAGGTCAGACCCTCACTGTAGTTTCCCATCATTATCAAGAAGGGTTTTCTGGTTTTGTTGTTTAAAATTATTTACTTTCCATTTTGAATTTTTCAGCTGACTACTCTCAATATTTCTCTTGCACAAATTGTAGCTTCCAATATATGAAACGGATGCTCAGCACAGAAAGTTAATTGTCTGTGTAGGACCTCATGGAATGAGTGTTGAATGCTGATTAGTGCCAGTATTGTCAGAAGGAATTAATATGATCCAAGGAGAGTTAAAGGTTAAGGTTTTTGTGAGGACCTACAAATGTGGGTAATTTATAAGCAAAATACTCTTAGGGTTTATTTTAAAGTCAGCTGTTTGGGCCATGGGATGCCTTTTCAAAATACCCCTTGTGCTTCTGGAATCTCACACAAAAATATCACCAGGGAGCAGGGAGCCACGAGCCAGGGTTGGAATGAAGAAACAGCACTTCTTGCCTCCCGGGCACGCGGCTGGCTGTCTACCAGACGCGTCTGTGGGTGCAGCCTCTCTGGGGTCCTCCCGTCTGCTCCCGCCCCTCTGCAGCTGCGTGAGGGGGCCTCCACGTTGTCCTGGGTGTACTCCTGGGTACCTCACCAGCCGAGTGCTCGCTCCGTAAAGGGCTCCCTGCTCCAGAATGAGGTGCTCCCTCAGTCAGAGGGAGACTGCCTCTTCCCAGTGCGGCAGGTCCCGGCCGTGCGCGAGTGGAAAGACAGCTGGGCAGCCTAATGGTGAAGAGCTTTGCCTTCCCCAGCTCCAGGAGTATTTTATTCGTTTTCAAGAGAGTCCTTGTTAATGTAATTAGGATTTCAAGCTGTAAAGGAATCCAGCACTCTTGGGGGATGAGAGGAGATTTTTTTTTAAGTGAGGTTCCTGCCTAGCCCTGATTTAGACCCAGAATCCTGTCCTGAGCTAGCGGTCTCCCCGTGTGGTCTCTGGGCCCCTGGGCTCAGTGGGCCTGGGAGGTCACACCGTCTGCATCGTAACGTGAGGTGGTGGCTGCCTTCTCACTCAGTGCTTCCTTTTACTCCTTTTTATTCGCGAGTGTGTGTGGCGTTTACAGAAGCTATGCCGTCACTAATACTCTCTTAGAGCGCTAATATCGGCAGGATGTGCGCTTTTATATCCTTGTGTTTGCCAGAATTTTCTAGGGTAACGAATGGGTTCGGATGTAAGTGTGTGCATTTCCGTATTGACTCCGTTCGCCCTCGGGGCCCGTCCTGTGTGCTCGTAGCTGAGGTCCCTTACACCCGCCTTAGCAGAGACGCAGACGAGTGAGGACCCGGCCCTCTTCCGCTGGGGGAGACGATGGAGACGTGCAGAAACAGAGATTTGCCTTGTTTCGTTTGCTTCAGAAAATGCAGTATCTCATTTTTAAAATGTTACTGAGTTACAAGGGGTTTATTTTCATTACGTGAATTAAGTTTTTCTGTTTTAATTTCAAATGCAGTAGGTATAAACCTACATTTCAAAAAACTCCTTAGTATGCACAGTACTTAAGAGCGAAAAGAGGTCCTGGAGCCAAAACACTTAAGAACCACTGTCCTTGGCGGCGTCTGCTTTTCACGGCGCACCAGCTTTCGGGTTTGGGCTCAGCGGGCATGTCTTCGCGGCGGGTCCTTATTCTGGTCGGAGCTGTCTGCCCACCCCAGCCTCCGCCTGCCACCCCAGTAAGTCAGTTCCTACTATAGGTTTTTATCAGGAAAGAATTGCAACTTAAGGTTTTTATCACATTTTCAAAACTGTAAGAATTGTCTGATTAAGATGATAAATCTTACATTTTTGTTACCACAACAAAAGATTTTAGAAATAAAAAGAAATTTTTGTTTATAACAGAAGACAAAAGTAGAAGCCATCATTCGTTTTATAAATGGCACCTTTGTATATTCTTGGTGCCGATCTCTGTTTTGGAAAGCTTCAAGGGTTCTCCCCCTTTGTTCTGTCGCGTTATATTTGCAGAGAACACGGCTTTAACCCTTTGAGTCCCAACATTGCTGGGAGCGACGCTGACACATTTTCCCAAAAGTGCCAGCGTCGCTCCCAGCGACTCTTTTTTTCGATGGCTATAAATGTAAATAACAATGGAATAATTCGTATTTTATGTTTTGTTTTCTTTTTTGGTACCTCGGGTTATATGTTGATACAATTTTTTCTCATGTTGATCCAAATTTCAAATTACGCACAGCACTCAAAGGGTTAAGTGTGGTTAGCGACGGTGAAAGCTGGAGGTGGTTTAAGGTTTTGAACCTCTTCCCTTGTTCTTGGAGCCCTCAGTGTTGACCGTTGATAAGAACTGGAAAGAAAGAGTTCAATCCGGTAGCTGAAACCTGCTGAGTGTTCCGTCTTCTCTTACAGCTGAGCAAAACGGGCTCCAAAGATGATGAGTAGCGCGTGGAGCTGGGTCACGGGGAGAGCATCCTTCAGAGGTCAACTGGGTTCACAGTCTGCTGTCACCCTTTTCTGGTATTGAGGTGGCTTTTTGTAAAACAGTTTTTTTGTATGTTTCTTACACAGAAATGTTTTAAGGTGCAAGTTGATGAAGAGATTTGGTTGTATTAAATTATTTTCACAAACTTGCCTTAATAAAAGGTGAAAGTGTTCCTGTTGAGTATACTTTGGAAGCCTTTTGAGCTCTCAGTGGACAGATACAGAGGATAGTAAGTGATCAATGTTAATTTATGTGATCTTATTCTAGTAGATGTGATCATTTTTTTAAAGAAGTATGAAGCCCTTTTCAAAAACCTCCTGCCCCCGGGGAAGAGAATACGAACGCCCAGTTACTCCACAGCACGGTCCCTGTTTACAGGCTTCTGGCTTAAGTCCTCTCTCTCAGTGACTGAGTCACGAATCGCTTCACAGAAACTTAAATACTGGTATTTGAGTTTACACATAACATTCTCCATAGTTCCTTTTTTATTTTTCAAGGTCCACAGCTTCTCTTTAATAAGCGAATATTTGTTTAAACTTCTCTCTTGGATTGGGTCATGGTGTTCGATCACGAAAGCTTTGCACGGCACATGGGCTAGGAGAACAGAAAAACCCACCTGCCGGGTCCACTAGAAAACATCTGAACAGCAGTGCGGTTCCCGTCGCAAACAGCTCTCTTCGCTGCATATACCAAGATGGCAGTAACAGATGCCTTAATGTTTAATTTTTGTATTGTTGGAGACAACGGTTTTAATAAATTCCTATTTCTCTGCTACTGTGTATTTTTAGTTGTTTGGTAACTGAGGTCTTCTCACTGATGGGACATGAACCCGCATTTCAAGGTTTGCTGCTTTTCAAGTCTTCAAATGTACTTCTCAACCCGAGCGTTGTTGTAATGATAGGAGTATTTCAAATGCTGAACTAGCTCATGCTTGAGTTTTTTTAAAAATCCTTAATAGAGGACACTCTCCATGCAGGCTTACCGGGGAGTCGTTGCTGTCTTTACGCGGCGTACAGTGACTCTGTCTGCTCCCCAGCGTTCCGAATACTCGGAACTGCCGCTGCGGAATCTGGCAGGACGGGCGGTGGGCTCCTCGGTCCTCCCCGTGCAGCGCGGCGTTACCCCACCTAAGAGCAGTCTGAGTGGTATTCAGGGTCCTTCCTGGGTTAACACTGCCTTCAGTTAAATCATTGGAATTACAGAGTATAATTCTGGTGAAGTTAAATCTCATTCTTAAAAGCGGAGTCACGTTTTAGTTCTTAAAATAACTTGATAGAAACATTAAAATTCAGGGCCACTGAAGTACGCCGACGCTTGTTTGGGGCTCTGTGTGTGGTTTTTGTTGTGTTTTGCTTGTTTTTCTTTTTCTTTTTTAAATAAACACACTGCTACATCTGCTGGTGAAAGAAAACGCGTTGTTTTGCGCTGAAGATTCTGAAGTCGTTCAAGCTTATCTTGGTTCATAGATTACAAAGAATAATGCTAGTAAAACGCCAGTGAACTGTTTTTACTCTTTTTATATGAAATGACAGATTCGGGGGGGGGGGGGTGGCGGCAGGCCCTCTTGCTGCCTTCGGGGTGATCACTGCGCGTCCTCTTCTCTCATCAATTTCGCCATCACTGTCAACACCCCCCACTGTGTTTTCTCGAACTCTGTTTACTTACAGTCGTATGGAATGATGTCATTCACAAGCAATAAAATCCGAATTACACACCGTGATTTTTGTACATTTTATTTCAGTTGAGGGAGAATTGTTGACTTTATTGCATAAACCTGCATAGTCTATGGTGCAGGTTGGAGCCTCCTACCAGAAACTGTTAAAAAAATAGGTTTAAAATGAGCTGACAAGGTCAGGAATACCCAGTCTAAAAAATTAAAGTTGGAACCTAGAGGTTACGGACAGCGTTTGTTTTCAAGCTTGAGGGGTCCCGGAAGACAGGCGGTGAAGTTCAGAGTTAGTCCAGGATAGGAGTCTCACACACACCATGTGTAAGGCTGGGAACGATCCCCAGTGGGGACCCTGAGGAAAAGTTTCTGTCTTGAACTTCGTTATTGGAGGGGAAAATGTAAATATAGATGCATGTACTCTCCTAACAACATGCTGCCTCTGACTTGGATTTTAGGGCAAATTCCTACCCCTATGGGCCATCTGAAAAAGAAAACCACAAACCAGGATTTTAGTTTAAAGTGGTACCAAGTAGGTAGTGCCCTTTTGGCAATGTAGAAATGACCACCAATTCTCTCTGGAAGAACCCACCCTCCAAAGAAGCCCCAGATACGGAGTCCATGGGACCTATACTCAGCCAAAACCAGCGGCACACGGGAGCAAGGGGTGGCAGCCTGCTGGAAGGAAGGTAGGGGGTGAGAGCCTCAAGGATGTGTCCATACTACCCAGACTCTTAGGGAGTCAGAAGAAACTGAGTAAGGAGCAAACAACTTAAAATTACCAAGTAGAATTGGACAGGAACCCAACAGAACTCAAAAGGAAAAATTAAATCAATGAACTTCAAGTTACAGGTAAAGTATTGCTTGCAGTGTATAAATACCCTATGGGATGAAGTTAGATTTTGGATTTTCTCTTTTTGTTTATAGCATCGGTATCTCAGTCATTTCTTCATAGGCCCCAACATTTTATTTTATTTTATTAACAATTTTATGTATTTATCCTTAGGGGGGGGAAGGGAGGAAGAGAAACATCAATTGGTTGCCTCTTACACACACCCTGACCGGGGACTGAACCTGCAACCCAGGCATGTGTCCTCACCAGGAATCGAACCGACAATCTTGCTTTGTGGGACAATGCTCCAACCAACTGAGCCACACCGGTCAGAACACAGGCACCAACATTCCACATTGGTTGGGTGATTCAAGCCTTCACAAATCTGCCTGACACCACAGACGTGCCCCCTGCCCTGAATCTTGTGTGTTTAATCATGTGACAATAACAAGGAAGTGATGTATATATGATCTAAAAGTGTTCGTCAGACTGCAGTGTGTGATCCATTAGTGAACAGATCATTAAGGGAGTTTACCAGCAAATTTTTAGTGGAAGAGAGAAGTTAACCTGTGTATTCTGCATGTGGTCAGGGTGTGTGTGTGTGTGTGTGTGTGTGTACTGTGCAAAGCTGATTTCTTAAAGTGAGTAATGGTAAAAGGGGTTTGAAAGCCTTGATCAGAGCATGCGAGATAGAACAAATTTTATATGAAGACATTTTTTAAAACTACAACATGCCATTCAAAATGTCAAGAACATTAATCATTGGTTTTGCATTTTTCCTGAAGACCAATTCAGTAAAGCTACGATGCTTAGTATAACGGGAGAGGAGCAACACATTTGATTTCGAGTAAGATCCTTCAACACTACATGCGTAATCATGAAAATCCTCTCCTGACAGTGTTTGCTAATATGAAGAACTGAAGAGAACATATAAAAGCAGATGCCTGAGTAAATAATTTAAGTAGTGTTAATTTCTTAAGAACCAAAAATAAGAAAATCAGTTTGATTATCCCACCATTTCTAAAGAAACAACTATTGTCTTCCTGGGTTTCCTGTATAAATCTAGCTTCCAAATTAAACTGTCACAATCAACAGATGGTGGTGACAAAATAGGGACTGTTCCCACTCTTGCCCATTTCTCCCTATTTTCTGGCTGGCGTCTGGGACGTGTTAGGAGATCTTGCATGTTTCTCTGAGGCCTCGGGAGTCGTCATGTCCTTTTCTGGGGCTTCCGCAAAGACTTTGGCCTGTTGGGACACTGTCGGTATTTTAAGGAACAACCCATCTCTCTGCCCAGTTCTGTCTCTTATTAACGAAAGATAACGCTACTTATGAAAAGAATCAATTGTTCATGGGGAAGGGGAATGCCGATGAGGGAGAAAGAGAGGGAGAGAACATGCGTGTGTGGTTGCCTCTCGCGTGCCCCCAACTGGGGACCTTGCCCGCAACCCAGGCCTGTGCTCTGTCTGGGAATTGAACGCGTGACCCTTTGGTTCACAGACTGGCACTCAGTCCACTGAGCCACACCAGCCAGGGCTGTCTTCATTCTTTTTACTGTCTTTTTTTGTATTCTTAAAAATCATTTTTCAAATTCTACCCAATAGTATGATTTTTTGGAAACACAAAAGGGAAAGAAATTGAAAACAGGTGAAACTTTTTCCTCTGTTCCAGTTGTCTAAAGATCACTAAATCTAGAATTTGTCAGTTTGCCATTTCACTTGATAAAGGCTGATACACCAACTAAATATTCCTGATCGTTTTAAATTGAGGGATGTTAGGTCCTTAGAGCCCTCGTGGTGACTGAGCAATCACGGAGTTTGGTTATAACGACGTCCAGCCATCTGCTGAAAGAAACTTAACTCCCACTACACGCTGACAGATGCCATCTGTTAAACTTTCCCTTTAGCTTCTCTATTTTTCCTTTGTATGTCAATGTTTTTAAATTCCTTCTCAATTTTTTGTTTTTATCAAAATCATACACGTATGTAGGTTTAGACATCAAACAGTTCTGCAAGGCCTTTAATGTGCAAAGGTCATTTTCCCTGCCACACTCCTCCTAACGCCTGCGCCACAGAGGCAATTGCTTGCAACGGTGTTTAGCCCGAACTGACCAAAAGCCCTCTCGGCCCACGTCTACAAGGTTGTTATGAAGACTGGAGAGAATTGTAAAGGGCCTAATACTGGAATGGGTGCAGTGCAGACAGTAAGTGGTGGTTGCTTTTTAAATAAATACTGTTGTCGCCTTTGTTTTTCCAATCAGATGTCCTTAAATATTAATACCAAATGTTTTCCAGTTCCTAGTCTTGGCTACCCATCGTCCCACTGTGAAGATAACTGAAACAGAGAAAAACGCATTTCTAAACCTGTATTTTTTAAATTGGTTCGCAAACCCGTTAATGGGTATAGATTCAATTTATTGTGTTTTGAGCGACTTTTTTTTTTTAATGAACAGAACAGAATAAGATAGAAGAGATCAGAATACAGCAGTGTACGTTCTGGATGGATACCGTTTTCTGAAACGTGTTCAGTTTGTTCTAGAACCAGTGTGTGTTTAAGTACTGGGTTGCCATGTAAAACGTACTGTGAGTTCTTTTTTATTTTTTAATTGAAAATCACTTTTCTAAACCCTAAATCGCTGCTTGACTTACCCATGTATTTGGGTTTCAGTGGAATCAGATGGAATAATCTCGTGTTTCACCGAAACTGCTCAGGTGAGAGCAAAGAGGCCAGCGAGCCCACAGGAGGGAACCCTGACAAACCCGCTGCCCGGACCGCACGGCTTTACCTGACCCCGACCCACCACGCAGCACCTGAGCAAGTTCAGCTGGAGAGATTGCAAGAAGCAGATCAGACTGCTTTTATTGTCAGCAGATGGAGTCTTGCCTTAAAACTGTAGTGTCCTCATTTAGAGCAGAACTGTGCACTTTACCTAAGCCTCCTGTTTCCCTAATAAAACTGCAGAGTTAGATTGTTTCCCGCTGTTTCCCACCTGAGCTATACCTCTGACTCGTCCTAATCACGCCATGCTTCATGGCAGAACACCTACTTGGAGAGGGCATTGAGTCAGTGATTAAAAAACAAAAATATATTCCATGAGCTCTGACCATCCTGGCTTCTGCTCATCGACTGAAGACCGTGTGTCAAAGCCGCACGTCGGGGCTTTCTTCTCTGAAATCAGTTTGGTTTTTGTTTTGTGCTGCTCAGGACATCCCTTCAGCCTGGCACCGAGCCCTCAGGCCAGATGGTCATGTGTCTGGCTGACAGCTCCCTTCAGAAGATGCGTGTCACAAATAGCATCTGCCCCTATAGAAGGGGGACAGAGCCAGCCAGGGGAGTCGGAGGCCCGAGACGCAGCACGCTCTTTCTCACCCTGTACGCGTGGCTCCTTCTTGGCCCATTGCCTCGGCCTGCGACGTTCATCCAGCGCTGGTGTTCCTGCACCTTCCCCAAAACAGGGCTCAAGAACAAGGCCCTCCTAGGAGCCTTTCTCCCCGAAATCTAAACACCGTGTAACTCCATTGTCCTTTCTTCAAGCCACCATAGCCCTAACGCCATGGAAAACGGGAGACGGCGAACAAACGGAAGTGCAGAGGTGCGACACCCACCTAGAGCTAGCAGCATGCGCTGAGACTTGGCAGGGCGCAGGAGGATGCTCTTGCTTTTTGGCCCAAAGCCAAGAGGCTGCCAGGTTCGAACCTGCTGCTGTGAGTCACCTTGTGATCAAAGGAGAGTCAGGTTGTCACCAGGACTGAATGTTTAAAAGTCTCCAGGGGCCAGGCAGTCACCAAGGGAAATAAACACGCTAAGGAAGGACCGAATCCCCGCAGCTCCGGGGCTGTCGTTGCCATGGGAGCAGGAAGGTGGAATATTACCAGAGCGTTCAAGAAAAGCCTAAAATCTGTATTTTTCTGTAGGCTTTCCTGAATTTTAAACATAAATAATTAAAATATTTTAAAAACAGGCCCGTTAAGCCTAGCCATGTGTTCGGCCCCTGGGCCACAGTGGGTGATCCCAGCAAAGCAGGGCCATGGTCATGGGTATTTGTCCTTGCACAAGGGCGTCAAGGGAGGAAGGAGGAGCCTTTCCTGACTGGTCTGCCAAAAGCAGGGGTCCCCTTTCCCAAATTTGCACAAAGGACGTGTAAGTACGCACAGTGACCTGCAGCTCAGAGAAACAGCCTCATGCACAATGGGATAGCATCTGCAGGGTTTACCTGGACACAGGACTTCCTGTGATCAAACCGGAAAATTCACAAGTGGTCTCCCCCTGTGCCCAGCCTCTGCTTCCGTGTCAAATGTCTTTGCTTCTGAGCACAGCTTTGTTTATATCTGTGCAAGCTTTTCTGTTGAAAGACAAGTAGAAGTAATGGGTTTCATAGGCTGGTTTCTTTTATTTTTATTTTGAAGTAATTTTAGATCTGCAGAAAAATGGCAAAACTAAGACAAAGAAAGTCCTCATACTCTTCAACTGTGGCATTTATTTATTATATTTCACACATTCATGTCATCTTGTTCTCTCTCTCTCTGCACCCCTCAGCCTCTCTATTTCTCTCTCCCTCTCCTTAGAGATCCCTGTATACATATTTCTGAACCATTGGGGATGTATGTCCTTTCACTCCTAAATTCTTCAGCATGCATAATCAAGAACAAGGTTATTCTCCTGTATAACTACAGCGCAGTGACTGAAAATCAGGAAAGTGACAGCAATATAGTAGTACTATTAGCTAATACACACTCTTTCAGATGCCATCAGTTTTCTCAAACGTCCTTCACAGCAAAAGAAAAACGATGTTTTCGGTTCCAGGATCCAGGCTAGAATCCAGCTGGCACTTTGGTACCACGTCCCTTTCGTTCTTCAATCTGAAACACTTCTGTAGGCTTCCTTTGTCTTGCAAGACCATGACCTTTTCTAAAAGAATGGGCCAGATATTTGTAGAACGTCCCTCTGTTTTGCTTTGTCTAATGTTTCCTTACGATTAGATTCAGGCTGTGTCTTTTCGGCAGGAACATCTCAGAAGTAGAATTGTATCCTCCGGGGGTCCCATCCACTCCTCCTCATTCCTGGTGGTGTCACCTTAGAACACTCGGTTAAGGGACCGTCTGCCAGCTTCGTTCCCCATGAAGCTACTATTTTTTACCTTTACAAGCAATAAATATTTAGTGAGGAGATCCTTTGATATTATGCCAATATCTTGTTCCATATCCAACTTTCACCCATAGCTTCTGTTGCCGATTCTTGCTTGGAACAACTGTGACTACGGAGAGAGCCGAGTGGAGAGGTTCTCATTCTGTCACTCCTCCCCCGTTCCCTCGCTGGCACTCCTCCACATTTTCACTCAAATCAGTGTGGACTCATTTCCATGTGGGATCTGGCCGATAATCCATGTTATCATTATCTATTCTGCTTTTCAACTCCCACCCAGTGAATACCCCACCAACCTGGCACATATGTCCCTGTGGAAGGACCCCATGGTCCTTCAGTACTTCTTTATATTTCAGCACAGCGATACTCGTGAAGTTATTTCTGAATGAAGTTCTTGAACAAAACCCCAAAACGTGGCTTAATGAAAGCAGTTCTGTAGAGAGCCAGGATGCTGGGATCCAAAAACACTATTGATGGTCTTGCTTGAGTCAAGGCTAAACCACAAAGAAACCATAGGAATGGATACTCTTTCACCAATCTTTTGTGAGTGTTGCTTCTCCCAAACAGCTTTTTGATAAGATTTGAACATCAGACAATTTAAGATTCCTTATCCTGGTGAAGGTCAGCAGCGTTGTTCAATATAACTCCCTGTGACGATGGAAATGCTCTATATCTGTGTCATCCAAGAAGACAGCCACTTGCCCCATGTGGTTATTGAGCCCTCGAAATGTGGCTACTGTGACTGAGAAACTAAACTCTTAATTTAAATGAATCTAATTTTTATTTATGTCAGCACATGTGTGGAGTGGCTACCATAGGGGACAGACAAATATAGGGGGAAGGTTTCCCATGAGATTGACAGAAGATGGACTCAAATATATTAAAAGAGAAATGATGAAATGTTAATCTACGTGATTAAACATTAAAGAATTTTTGGAGTTACTGTACTCAAATCACATGAGTAGTTGTATTTATGCATTGTTTAAATCGTAGACTGGATCATCCCGGAGGCCACCCCTAAATTGTACCCTCCCAGCACCACCTTCTGGGGTGTTTATCTCTATGGTCCTTCCTGCAGGGACCATGCCCGCAGGTCATCAAGGCTGTTCCACATCAGTGACATCTGGGGACAGTGATGGAGCGAGGGAGGCAAAACAAAGTAGTCTTATTTTATGTTCTCTCTCCGATCCAAACTTTACTTAAGTCTGCTTTATATACATTATTTATGAATTGCCTATATACTTTGTGGAAGGACAGCAGTATGTGACCCCGAAGATGCAGGTTGCCTGGCAGGAGTCTGAATGGTACCAGAGCCTCCCCTCCCCCAGCAGGAGGGGCTGTGCCCAAATGCGACCTCCTACAAGGTCAACAGGTGCTGGGGACAGGCAGGCCAGACAACTAACTCCTGAACAGCTGTCATCTGACCTCAGACTGCCTGATGCCCATGCAGACATTGTGTCCCAGTTGGCAAGGCCGCTCTCCTGCTTGCTCTATAAACAGGGGGAGCAACTGGGTGGGGGTGGGGGACTTGAGTCATCCTCTTGGAGTCTAGACCCATATTAATGCGACTTGCCTGACCCAAGTGCCCCTCCTTCCACAGAGCGCTGAGATCAGAGACCGGGTGTCTGCTCAACCTCGGCTCCTAGGTTCTAGCTGGTCCCAAAACACATGGTTACAAAGACACATTTTAACAGAAATAATTTATATTCCCCCAAATAGCTGACATCGAGGAAAATCAATATGTGATTATACAGAAAAAAGAACGCTGTTGACTGAGATCTGTGGGTTAGAGGGCAGGATGATTTCGTGGTAAATTTCCTGGTGGGAGGGCGGGAGTTTGCTTAGGTAGGAGAATGTCCTTGTTTGTAGGAATTGCAAACTCGAGAATTCAGGGTGATGGGGCAGCATGCCAGCAACTCACTCTCAAATGGTTTGGGGAAGTTTCTTCTATTCGTCTTGAAACTTTTCCATATGTTTGAAATTACTTTAAAATCAAGAACAAAAGAGGGGTGTTCCATAAAAGGGAAACCGCCCCCTCTGCGGAGATCCCCTCCTGGTCTTGCGCTTACACTCCATTCTGCATTAGAAACGTTTGCTTACCCCCACCTTGGTTTCCTTCCCTTCCTTCCCAACAGAACCCCCTCCGTGGGCAGCATGGAGACCTGGCTGTAGCCCCGACCCCCTTGCAGCAGAGTGGGCGTGGGGCTCGGCTCTGGGCTGGGAATCGGCAGGAAAGTTTTTGCTTTCTGGATACCTTTCCCTGTAGCTGGAAGGTGGAGGTGAGGCCGGCAGAGCAGCCCTCATCTTGTGACGACGGGGCGCCTGGCGTGGGGATGAAAGGCAGCGCTCGAAGGACCGCGGGGTAGACCCGTGCACCGAAAAGGCCTGGGTCCGCGCCGGCCGCCCTGAGCCGCTGCGCCGGCTCTGCATGGCCACCTCCGTGCTCCTTGTCCTTTGCGTTTAAGGCTCTGTGGCCAAGTTCCAGTAATCTGCAGCTGAAGCATTTCCGACTAACGCACCTTCTCTGTGCATCTACATACGTATGTGTATGCACACATGTGTTTGCATGTATGTCTATTTGTGTGTAGGCTAGTGGACTTTAAAAATAAAGGTGGATCATACTATCCATACCCTTCTGCATATTCCTTTTTAATTTTTTACTTGACAATGTATCTGAAGGCTCTTTGTCCTTTTAAACATAGTATAAATAAGCCACCATTTCTCTATTCATTTCCCTACTGATTGTTTCTAATTATTAGCCATTGCAAGCGATGTCATATAGAATATTCCTGGATGTGTGTCTTCCTGCGTGTGTCAATGCTTCCGGAGGGAAGTCCGAGGAGAGTTGCTGTGTCAGGGACTATGTAGGTGTGACATTTTGCTAGATGCTGGTGAAAAAGCTGTCTCAAGACTGATTGCACCTTTAAACTTCTACCGGCAGATTTCAGAGCTCGTCCACCCATATGTGAGAGCAGAATAGTGTCAGCTTTCAAATAAGGAAAATGTGGCATATTGTGGTCATTCTTATTTGCATTTATCTGCCTCCTAGTGAGTTTGAGCATCTCTTCATGCACTTATAGGTAATTTGTATTTCCTTGGACTATCAGGACCTGTTACACATATTTTTACGGGACTGTTCATGCTTTCCTTGTAGATGTGCGGGAGGTTTTTATGTGCCCAGTGGCAGGAAAACCTACAAACAGGTTTTCTATCTGCAAACAGTCTTTAAACAAATGTCTATGTTCACTACTGTGGACCCTAAGTTTGCAGATTCTCCAGAATGCCTGCCGATGGGAGGCTGGCCTCTCCTGCTAACAGCCCTGTCTCCTGCCCACGCTGAGCAGTGGCTTCTCTGCTGGGCCTTCTCCACGAATCTGATGCCATTTGCTTTCAGTATTCCAGAAATCTTCTCCCCACCCAAATTCTGATTCACCAACAACATCCCTTTTCTTCCAGCTCTGTGATGGGTTTATTCTTTTCAGACGTATGTTGTATATCAGGGAGGGAAGGTAAAGACCAATACCGACTGCCTCATCTGCAAAAAGCAAGGTCACTCTGCATTTGTCCCCATCTCTCCGGTCATTGCCAAGGGCAACTTTTCAGGTAATGTAGTCAAAGAATAGAGTGTTGAGTCCAAAGGAAAGTCGTTTAAATGCCAAGAGGAGCTACTGGAAACTTGTGGAGTTTTCAGTGAAAAGCGAAGATAAAAGTCACTTGTTCTAAAATTTTTAAGCTATTATATGCTTAAGTGGTAAATAATAGACTAAGTCATTAAAGAAATGTCTTTCCCAGTTGTTTTTAATTAAATGTGAACACCCCTGGGCTGCTGATAGATGATCCAAAGCTCAAATCTCCAAATAATGGTGCATTTCACATCAGGATTAGCATATCAAAAATCCAAACTAACGCATAGGATTAAAAGTCTGTGCACGAGTTCAGAAAATAACTTGAGAAAGAGAATTCACACTCTGGAGCCTTTATATCTGGGTCTGAGAAAAAAATGTATTTTAACATATAAATGTATTAATTTTTTCGAAAAGGAATTCCTTATGATAGCTTTGCAGGTCATTACCAATAGAAACCTGGCTTCCCCTAGAAAAGTGTTCCAAAGCCCCAGAAGAGAAAATGGCAGAACTGAAGAAACATGATGATGAAGGCGCTAAAAGACCTGTGTAAGTCAGAACGGCTTATAACGTTTGGGACAAGGAATGCTGGCCAAGGGGCAGATGGTATCCAAGCAGGGGACAGAGAGATGTAAGAGGATGACAGTACATGAGCACACGCAGCAGCACAAGCCTGCCCTGGAGGGGAGGAGACAGGCAGACCGCGTGGGCCTGAGGCAGCGGGAGGAGCAGGAGCGGCCATGAGCGCAGGGCGGGCACTGTCACCTGGTGCCAGAGGAGCGAGTGCAAGCGCGTGCTGCCAGAAACGGGACCACCCGGCCCCTTGACGCAGAACCAAAGTCCCCACCTGCAAATACCATCACCTGGGGAGTTGTGAATTTCTGGGGGAGACCTTCAGACCACAGCAAACCCTCATCTCAGTTTCTGTTCTTTTCCTCTCCTTAAGCGTTCTTAGGACAGTTTCTGTTTGTTTGTCTCGTTAGTCTTTCTGTGCATTTTTTGTTTTTTGCTTGTTTGCTGCATGTAGGGACTGTGTGGGGCCTTCAGGTTTGGGTTTTGGGGGTTCTTTTTAAATGACCTCTGCTGCTAAAACATCAGAGGAAGCTAAAATTAATGAACTGAGGCTTCTGCTGTTGTCCTCAATGCTTCCCAGCACAAACTGCTTGAAAACCAGTCATGTCAGCTTCCTCCTCCATGAAACGGTTGGAGCGGCAGCAGGAGAGTCACGGTCGTTAAGATAAGGCGTGGCGCCAACGACCCGTCCCGGAGGGGACCCGCGGGAGCAGCTCTCTCAACTCTGACCTGCACACCCAAAAGGCAGAGTCCGCAGCCCGGATGCCGGCTACCCCGCCAGCCTTCGTCCCCGAGCGCAGGCCACGATGCCGGACCTCCGGCCGCCTCCCACGGACCGGCGGCAGGTGTGGGAGCGAAGCCGCGCGGCCTCAGCTGCTGCGTCCTAGGGACGCTCTGGTCTTGGCGCTGCGCTGCTGGGCGACACTGTCGTCTGTCGCAGCCCCGACACCTGCGTCTTTGCCACGGGCCTCGTTTGCTCTTCGCTCCTTCCTACACCCCCGCCCTTTCCTCTGCTGTCCCTTCGCTTCTGCTCGAAAGGCGCCCTTCCGGATGTCCTGGGGCGGGGAGCTCTGGGTGGCGGGCTCGCTCAGTTTTTGTCGAAAGGTTATTTTATTTGTTCTCACTCCTTAGCAATAGTTCCACTCGATAGACGACTTCTACACTGGTGACCATTTTCTTTCAGCAAAATGAAGTTCTTGCACGGGGCTCCGGCGTCTGCTGTCGCTGTGGGACCTCGGCGGTGGCGAAGCCACTCCTCGGCGCGGAGGAGTCCGTCTTCTTTTCCCTCTGAATTCCGTCCGACGTCTTCGGTGGTCTTCGTTTTCACGGCGTCCTGCGGGGGGGGGGGGGGGGGATGCGTTTCTTCCTCTCATCTTACTTGAGATGTATTGCGTTTCTTAAGACTGTGGTTCAGGGTCCCCAGTGGGTCGTCAGCATCCAGAGCCGCGTGGGGAGGCCGGCGCACGCCCTTCGGCCGCGGCGCCAGGTCACTCGCTTTAGTGACCTCCTCGGCTCTTGCGCCCACGGGCCTGAGACACAGATGCAGCGCTGAAATGACACTGCACGCCCCCCACTTGAAGAAAACAGTTCTTGGTGCGATCAGTTTGAGAGACGTTGCCTTCCGAGGGACGAAATCATCATTTCAGAACGGAATGGAGCCCGCCTCAGATAGGTGAAAACTTGAGTGGGCGCTCTCACTCCCCAGTGGGGAGGCTGGCTGCAGGGGCTGTCACGCTCCGCTTACTCCTCTCCCTCATCCACTGGCTCCTTCATAGCCCTCCTCGTTCCGGAAGGAACGGAGCCGAAGTCACATGGTAACCTCGGTGTTCTCATTTTCTATTACTGATCAAGGCACTAACCCAGCTGAGGACAGTGTGTGAGCTGCTTTCCCGCGCTATGCCTGAGACATTCTTTTTTTTTTTTTAATTAATTAATTAATTAATAGAGAGAGGGGAAAGGAGAAAGAGAGGGAGAGAAACATCACTGTGTGGTTGCCTCTCACTCGCACCCCCAACTGGGGACCTGACGTGCAACCTAGTCATGTGCCCTGACTGGGAATCGAACCAGCGACACTTGGCTTGCAATCCCACGCTCAATCCACTGAGCCACAGCAGTCAGGGCCTTGGCATTCTTTATCAGTGTCATACCTACTTATACAGAACGGCTCCCTGCATTTGCTCTTATTAATCGGCTGAAAATATTAGCTTCTCACAGCTGGCACTTTGCATAACTGAATACAAATCACGGACACCATCTGGGATGTCGGAGCCAAAGGGACTGTGACTGTTTGAATTTCCTTTCTGATTTAATTTCACACTTTTGAGAAGTCTGTTTTTGTTGTTTTGTTTTTTTTCCATGAGGATCCCAGGGGAAAATAATTAAACAATTATCTTCTGAGTGATGCAATTACTATGAATTAAGAAACAGTTATGAACATAATTTACCAATAATTATGTGACAGGAGCGTGAAGAGTGCAGAACTAATGAAACAAAATTAATTAGAGCTACCAAGGGATCATCTTTTTTGGTTGTTTATGCGCTTTGGTCCCTCGAGGACAGGCTGTCTGAAGATGCTTTACCAGCCTGAGAACTCTGGTTCAGAAAGCCATCTGAGTAGCTCGCACGAGCATATGTAGCGAATGTGTTGAGTTGTATTGTCAGTGGCAGGTGACTGTAGATGTCCTCAGAACCTTTGGAAAAACCAAGCTAGGCTAATGCACGACGTTAGAACTATGGACATGAACGTGAAGCTGGGGTGAATGTGATGTCTAAACCAGGGCTTCCTTTTAGGGAGTTGATGTCAGAAGAATAACAAAATAAGACCTCTGAAAACTATTTCTTCTATAAAAACAATGAGAAAACTCATTTTAAAATGTCAGAATATAGTCTTTTTAACAAATGGTGCTGGAAGAAGTGGACATCCACATGCAAAATATATATATATATATGAATCTAGACAGAGACCTTACACCCTTCACAAAAATTAATTCAAGATGGATCATAGACTTGCATGTGAAATGGAACTCTATAAAGCTCCTGAAATAAGAGGAAGCTTAGATGACCTTGAGCATGGCTGTGACTTTTTCTATGCAACACCAAAGGCATCATCCATGAAAGAGATGACAAGCTGGACTTCATTATAGTTAAAAACGAAATGGAAATGTCAAGAGAATGAGAAGACAAGCCATATTCCAGGAGAAAAATATTTACAAGACATATCTGGAAAATGGCTGTTATCCAAAATCTATAAAGTACTCTGAAAACTCATCAATAAGAATACAAAAACACCAGTTAAAATGGGCCAAAGACCTTAACAGACACCTCGCTGAAGAAGACACCCAGATGGCAGGAGCATGTAAAAAGATGCTCCACAACACATGTCCTCAGGGAAATGCAACTTAAAACAACAACGTACTGTTTCTTTTTACTCTGGCCACCTTCCAAACTTTATCTCTATCCTGGGTTTTAGCAATTTGACCCTAAAGTGCTTAGGTGATTTCGCCTTCTCCAACTTGGGGTTCTCGGGGTTTCTTGAGCCTGTGATTTCTTGTCTTTTCACGAATCTTGGAAAATCCCTTTCTGGGGCTTCAGGTTCACATGTATTAGGTTGTTTGATATTGTCCCATGGCTCTTGGTCGCTCTAGGCTTTTTTAAAAATACGTATCTTTCTCTTTATGTTTTAGTTCAGATAATGTCTATGAACCTGTCCCCACATTCATTGACTGTTTCCTCAGCTCTTCCCACTCTGCAGGTTAGTTTATGATAGGAATTCTTTATCTCTAATGTCATGGTTGTTTATTCACAGCATTTCCATTTTACTCTTTGTAATAGTGTCTGTCTCTCTGCTAAAATCTCCCATTTGTTAATGCATGTTTTTCTTGTTTCCCACTAATTCCATTGCAATGTTAATCGTATTTACTTTAAGGACCTTGTTTCATCGTTCCTACCTCTGGGCCGTAGCTGGATTGGTTTTAGTTTTGATAACTTTATGTCTAAACAAGTTGCTTTTTCTTCCTTTTTTGTGCCTCATATTTTCTAACCAGCTTTTAAAAAATAAGCAGTTTTTTAAAAGAGACGTTCTAGGTTCTCAGCAAAATTGAGCAGAAAGCAATGAGATTTCCCATCTGTCCCCTGCCCCCGCCCCATGCCCAGCATTGCCCGTTGTCAACAGCCTGTAGGTATGAAAACATATAGATCTTCTTGTCTCTGCAGTTCACACATCGTGAGTAACAATGCTGGTTACATCGTTCCTCACGGTGCGGCATCACCCAAGGGCTGCCCGGGAAGGCTGGCTTCCAGGGACTCTCCCAAAGGCTGTTACTGTGCTCCGTGAATCAGGAGCACAAACTCAAGACTTATCCCGAATATTCAGGAGAACGTGAACAATGATGTGTATTCTGGTCAGGTTAGTTTTTCTATTTGGATGATATAGCTTAAACATAGAACAACACATTATCCAAACGTGTCTTCTCTTGCATTCTGTAGAATGCACTGCCTGTGTGGTTAGACTATGGGTCTCTTTGAATGCTGTTTGTACATTGACCTTCCAGACACTGCCACCAGCTGGGAGGACAGAGGGGCCATGGGTAGGGAGAGTGTCCAGTTCACGCAAGGCATGTCAGTTCTTGATCTGGCAAAACTGGCAGCATGTGGTTTGGGAGCAAGAGAGGAAGTTATCAGAAGCCGGTTGGATTGGAAGGATCCCCTGGCACTGAGGAGCAATAGTCGTGAAAGCCCGTGGACCGGATAGGCACAGCCACTTCCGGAGGACTGCCTGACTAGTGTCCAGCAGGAGCCTATGGAGGAGGGGGGGTGACTGCCGCGTGAGAAAAGGGTGAGGGAAGGGGAAGAGCACAGGGTAGAGAATGCCACCGCCACCTAAAGTGGCCTTTACGGGCTATTGCTGGGAGGCGGCACCACAGTGGGAAGTGGTCACGGAAAGGCTGGCCTCCTGAGTTTGTGACTTGATTTCATATAAATGGAATCGTATATCATATGTGGTCTTTTCTGACTAGCTTCTTTCACTTAGCATATGGTATCATGCTCTACTGTTGCCATTCTGAATAACTTCATCCTGGAACTGGTGACAGTGGATATGCGTGTGAGCCGCAGAGCCCAGGCAGCACGCCATTTGGCTGCGTGGCCAGGCAGACTCCTGTCTGCCCAGGGCACAGAGTCAGCACCACCGAGTCTCCCAGTGGCCAGGCCGGGCCCTGGGCCCTGATGGGTGGTGATGACGGTGGCAGCAGCTGCAGCCACGGCAGAAGAGAGTGCTCTGATGGGACAGTGCCAGGACCTGGGGAGAGGCGGCCTCGTGTCTGTCCCAGGGCGCGCCCTGCAGCGTCTGCACAGACATTCACCCTGCGGCCTGAGCAGCGGCCACAAATGCGCATGCTTAGCTAGAGCCGACCTGCGGACCTGCGTGTGCTCAGGCTGTCAAGTCCCTTTGTCAACCATTCCAAAGGAAGATCATGCATGTGGCACTGCACTGAAGCATGCTGGGAAGTTATCGGAATTCTCAGAGTTTCAGACCTCCACTTAAAACTGCTGGAATATCGCAAAGCAAAGCAAATACCCACGGCCTTAGAAATTAAATTTAAAGGCCACTGCCTTCAACAGAAAAGAACACGCCTTTCTTAAGAAGCTTTCAATGAACAATTTATTAATAAGGAAAAAAGAAACCTTTAATTAAATTTTCCTTGTAATTGAAGACACAATTTGAAAATCCCTAAACAAGTGTTTTAAGGTATATAAAAATCATCAAGCCAAATTCAAAAACGTCCACACAACTTAGAGGAAATGCCAGAGAAACGTTAAATGCCAGGGTGAAATTTTTTAATTTTAAATGTAATCTATAGCCTGCATCTCCGCAGCCTGAGACTCCATGCAAACCTCCTCTCCGCAGAACCAGAATGGGGCAGCCGTGCAACCGTTAGAAAGGCCTGCCTCTAGGAAGGTGTCTAGTTTGGGATAGTCGGGGGGTTCCTGGCTGTTGAGGACACCCTCGTGGAAGCCCCAGCAGGCAAACTGCACAGCTTCAGCCGCAGCATCCTGGACAGCCTCATCACCCCGGGTCAGAGCTCTTTGGAACGTGCTCGGCCCAGCCCGCCCTGGAAAGTGCAGCCAGAGACTGTTAGACGCGCGGTGAATAAACCTCTGCGCGTTTTCTGTACCCCAGGTCCTAGCCAGCCCTCCAGGTAAATTACACCTCAACCCGGAGTTAGACATTCTTGCAGCACGTGTGTAACAGACAGCCAAGAAGAACGTGTGGAGAAAGGAAATGTGCAAATCCAAACAGCGGAATGGCACTCACTCGGCAATAGAAGTAAGTGAAGTATTGACGCGTGCCACCACATGGATGAACCTCGAAAACATGATGCTCAGTGGAGGAAACAAGACACAGAGGACCACGTGGTGCACGAATCTATTCCTATGAAATGTTGGGAACAGGCAGATCTATACAGACAGAAGATAGATTGGTGGTCCTTTGGGGCTTGGGTGCCGGTGCAGAGGGGAGAGAATGGGTTTACAAGGTTCCTGTTAGAAGCGACGAAAGTGCTGTCACATCAGATTATGATGATGACTGCAAAAAAAAAAAAAAAGTCACATCGTAGACTTTAAATGGATGGCTTGTATGATATATAAGTCATATTCAAGACATAAAAATTTTTATTCGGCTTTTAAAAGGTCAATGGATTGTTACAAATTATAATTTTACTTTAAAAATCAGGACAGTGTCACTTCAGAACCGGATCATTTAAATCAGTCACTTCATGTGTTGCCAGAGTTCACAGTGCTGAACGTGACGATTAAAAAGGGCAAAGTTATAAATAGCCCACTTGCCCTTCTGCCCGGTAACTGGACTCCGGTTCTTCCCTGACGTGTTGTCACATCTGAAGCGAGCATCTCCTGAAAGCTGTTACAGTCTCGGCGGCCAGTGAGGCGTGTGCCACGTGGTGTGAGTCTGGGGACACAAGCGTCTCCGCCAGGCCGAAGGCTGTGAATCCGCCAGACGTGGGGCTCCCGCGAAAAAACGCTAACTCAGCTGTGCGTGGACGCAGGGCCAAGTGCGGCTCCACCTTCTCGCCTTGCGCTGTTTCAGCCACCAGGCACGGTCTTTGGGGAGAATTAATGGCAACGTGTTAAATTCAGATGGAGCCTCCTGAGACCAGATGGAATTCTAGTGAGCTTGCAGAGGAGATGGAGAGGCAGTCCCACCATGTCTCAGCCTGGCCAGTGGCAGACATCTGAACAAATGAACTCACGGAGTCCCTAAAAAAAAACACTGGGAGCCCTGGCTGGTGTGGCTCAGTGGATTGAACGTCGGCCTGCGAGCCAAGCGTCGTTGGTTCGATTCCCAGTCAGGGCACATGACTAGGTTGCACGTCAGGTCCCCAGTTGGGGGCGTGAGTGAGAGGCAACCACAGAGTGATGTTTCTCTCCCTCTCTTTCTCCTTTTCCCTCTCTCTACTGTGAAAGCCACTTGAAGGTGGTACCTCTGTCTCCATGGATTTGATGGTCCGGACATGTTATGTAAATAGAATTCTACAACATGTGATTCTTGGGGACTGGTTTCTTTCACTGAGCTCAATGTTTTCAAGGTTTACCCACAGTGTGGCGTGTATCAATACTTTGTTGTTTATTATTATTACCAAATAATATTCCACTACACAGACATATCTCATTTTATTGATCTAGTCATCAATTGACGGGCATTCGGTTGTTGCAACTTTTTGGCTATTACTCTAATGTTGCTACAAGCATTTGCGGACAAGTTTTTGTGTGAACATATGTTTTCAATTCTCTTGGGTATGTACCTTGGAACGGAGTTGCTGGGTCTCTGCCAAGCTGTTTTCTAAAGTGGCTGCACCATTTTACATTCCTCCCAGCAGTGTATGCATTTCCCAGCTTTTCCACATCTTCACCAACAGTTGTTATTATATCTTTTTCACTATAGTCATTGTGGTGGGGATGAGGTGGTATCTGATTGGGACTACTCATCTTTAAAGGGTTGTTGAAGATAACAAAACCATCACAGGTAAAAAGAAAAGAAGACTTTAACAGTTATAGTCACATTTATCATCTGTGCTAATTGTTTGTTAAACTAGCATCTCTCAATCTTTTTCCCTCTAACCTATGCTCCCCTTGGAAAAATATTAAAAAGCTCATGAGCCCTGAAGTTCTCAAATACCTCCTAGTTCAGAATCATCTTAACCTATTATCGGAGACTTTCTGATTTCATAGATCAGAAATATAAAGTTTCCAGGTTTGTATTTGGCCAGTCATCAACTATAGTAAACATAATTTCATCAAATAAGGAACATTTCACCCTGAAAACAGTAGAGGAACTATTTTAGGCTAAAATATAGAGTTTTTTTTTTTCAATCTTACCTACACAAACACACCACCTTATCATCCCTAATTTCCAGTATTAAAATTCTAGTTTCCCATATGGATCCCTGTGACATCTCTGGTGAGAACAACATTGGAATAAGGTTGGTATTCTTGCAGACAGGTGGCAGCAGCCACGAACATGCCCACAGCCTCCTCTGCAGCCACTTCAAGCAGCTCTATGCCCAAAACACAGTCCTGCTTGTCCTCACATTCTGGGTATAAAATGGGGCTTCCTTCATGGAGACCAAAACCAGGAGAGGAGATGCTGGCAGGAAGCTTCACAAAGCAGGGATCAGTCACATCCTAATCAGTGTTGGCCTTTCTAAAAGTGGCACAATTAGACATTATGTGTCATATAGTGGGATGCCAAAAGAAGCACACAGCACCTCATACGAAGGGTTCCTGACTGTGAAATTGAACCTGACCCTATCATTTACATATCTGTGTCTAACTGTCCATTTACAGGAAATACGGGAGTTTGCAGAATAAGTTAAATGATACCACGAAGGAACAGTCAGCCAATGCAGACTGTGAGGAAGTCTGTAGATAAATGCCTCACTTCCTTTTACATATCTTAGCATATAGAAAAGTG
The DNA here is from genome assembly GCF_987537825.1 of Furipterus horrens. Taxonomy (NCBI): domain Eukaryota; kingdom Metazoa; phylum Chordata; class Mammalia; order Chiroptera; family Furipteridae; genus Furipterus; species Furipterus horrens. The sequence goes on from NW_028327182.1 coordinate 92,373,383, forward strand.
ACTACTATAAAGAGATTTAAGAGACAAGGCAACCAAATGTAATTTGTGGTACTTGCTTGGGTCCCGCTTCAAACAAATATCTTATAAAACTACATTTTTAAGATAAAGTGGGACATTTCAAAATATGCTCTGTATCTTAGTTTATAGGAAGCAATGGTTATTAATCATCTTCAGTGATAAATGTCAGAGCAGTTATAGTCTTTGAAAAATCCTTATTAACGATGCACACGGAACTATTTATATGAGACATGTTGTCTGAGATTTGCTTCCAGATGCTCAGCAGAGCCCCATAACATGCAGGATGCCCAGTGACTTCCGCACAGCTGGCTTCCCATAGCACGGAGGCTATCTTCAGAAGCCAGCTATTGCTCTAACCCTTACACAGTGTCTTTTGCGTTGCTTTGGGGAGATAATCTAATGCTAACCCACTGATCTAAATATAATAGGAACTCCTGACTCTACAAGCCAGCAAGAGATTAAAGTAAAACAAAATTCACCTTTGACTAAATGGAAGGCAGATTATAGAAACACTCCCAGCGCTCAAGCCTGAAAGAGAGGTGTCATGACTGAGAGCCCAAGAAATACCAACTGTGTAGCCCAGTGGGGACAGAGGGACACAATTTTAACCCTGGAATCATTAAACCAAAGGGTTGTTAATTTGAGACTTCTGGCCAAGATGGAGGCTTAGACAGACATGCTGCATCTCCCTCCACAACTGAGAAGGAATACAGCTACCTCAAAACTAGAGACAACTGGAAGTTCCAGAAAATCAAGCTGCATGGAAGTCCAACAAACAGAGATATAAAGAAGAAATACTCATCCAGACAGGTAAGAGGGGCGGAGCCAGGGTGGAGAGGATGCGGTGTGGTGGTGGCAGCAGTGGTGGTAGCAGCAGGCTGGTGGAAAGCACAGTCAAACATTTTTAAAAGTCAGGAGGGACACCTGGGGAGCGATCCCAGCACCAGGCCAGACACGGTCCCAGCACTGGGGAAAATCAAGCCTCATTGCTCCTGACTGAGCAAACCAGTGGGGGTTGGGGCAGAGGAAGAAACTGCTAATCTCTCAGCAGAGTCCTCTTGTTTAAAGGGCCCCCACAGTCCTAGAATGTCCGCAGACCCACTCACTCTGGGAATGACGGCCAGTGCCTGGAAAAGGGGCGAGTGCTGGGCAAGTGGCATTGTTCTCTCTGTGACCCCTCCCCCACATACAGTGCCACAACATGGTGAAATGGGTTGCCCTGTATTGAGAAATACCTAAGGCTCAGCCCCTTATAATGTAACAGGAGTGACAGCTCTACCTGGGACGTGGAGGCAAACAAACACAGGAACCTGTCAGAATAAGGAGACAGAGAAGTATGGCCCAAAAGGGGGAACGAATCAAGGTTATAGTGGGAAAACTAAGCGACGAGGAGATAGCCAACCTCACAGATGTAGAGTTCAAAATACTGGTGATAAAGATGCTCACAGGCTTGACAGATATGCTTGAGTATGGCAAACGCATAAGGGAAGAAGTGAAGGCTATGCTAAGTGAAACGAAGGAAAATCCACACAAAACCAATGGTGAAGGGAAGCAACCTGGGGTTCAAATCAATGATTTGGAACATAAGGAAGAAAAAAACAGTCAACCAGTACAGAATGAGGAAACAAGAATTGAAAGAAAGGAGAGACTTAGGAACCTCTGGGACAACTTTAAACGTGCCAACATCCGAATCACAAGGGTACCAGAAGGAGAAGAGGAAGAGCAAGAGATTGAAAGCTTACGTGAGAAAATAATAAAGTAAAACTTCCCAAATTTGGCAAAGGAAATAGATATACAAGTCCAGGAAGCACAGAGAGTCCCAAACAAGCTAGACCCAAACAGGACCACACCAAACAAGACACATCATAATTAAAATGCCAAAGGCTCAAGATAAAGAGAGAATCTTAAAAGCAGCAAGAGAAAAGCAGAGAGTTACCTACAAAGGTGTTCCCATAAGACTCTCAGCTGATTTCTCAAAAGAAACTTTGCAGGCAAGAAGGGACTGGCAAAAAGTATTCAAAGTGATGAAAAGCAAGGACCTACAACCAAGATTACTCTATCCAGCAAAGCTATCATTTAGAATGGAAGGGCAGATAAATGAAGTGCTTTCCAGACAAGGTAAAGCTAAATGAATTCATCATCACCAAGCCATTATTACATGAAATGTTAAAGGGACTTACTTAAGAAAAAGGAGATCAAAACTATGAACATTAAAATGACGACGAACTCACAACTATCAACAACTGAATCTAAAAAATAAAAACTGAGTCCTACTAGGCAAACCAGAATAGGAACAGAATCATAGGTATGGGGATCATTTGGAGGATTATCAGTTGGGAGGGGGAAGGGGGAGAAATGGGGAAATGGTGCAGGGACTAAGAAGCATACTCGGTTGGTACAAAATAGACAGGGGGAAGTTAAGAATAATATAGGAAAGGGAGAAGCCGAAGAACTGATATGCATGACCCATGGGCATGACCTAAGTAGGGGTGGGATTGCTGGAGGGAAGAAGGGTACTGAGCAGAGGGAAGCAAAAGGGAAAAAATTGAGAATACTGTAACAACATAATCAATAAAATATACTTTAAAAAAAGTTATTAATTCTTTTTCTCATTATTGATCCCTTAATCCTGTTACTTTTCACAATGAGATTTTCTGCTCAAAGCTACATTTATAATTTCCGTTGACTGGGATGAATGGCCTGGGCCTTCTGCATGCACAGGTCCTGGGAGTTCATTCTGTTTCCCCAGTGGGAAGGTACATAGTTTGCCACGTGTCCAGTAACCTCTTACGCAGCTGGCTTCCCCGGCCAGGGTAGGCTGTAACCAGAAACCAGGCATGGGCTCTGATCCTTACTGACACGTAATTGCTTTCTCGGACAATGATTGTGGAGGATGGTTAAGCCACCTGGAAGTACTCACACCAGTGTGGATGAGATCATGTATCCTAATGCAAGCCCCTGGGCAAAGGATTGGTGCTAAGGGACCCTAAGTCAGCTTCTAGATCAGTACTCTCTAATAGAAACATGGGAGCCACAGATGTGACTTTAAATTGTCTAGTAGCTATAGGTAAAATTAATTTTAATACTAATTTCTATGTTACCCAATATAATCAAAGTATATCACTTTGTTATGTAATCCATGTTTTTATAAACTACTATTAAGATATTTTACTTTTTAAAAAAATATACTAAGCCTTCAACATCTGGTGTATAATTTGTGCTTTGGACACATCCCCACTTGGGCTTGCCACATTCCAAGCGCTCAGTGGCCACATGTGGCCCCCGGCCACCGCATTGGACGGAGCAGGTTTAAATGATTGATGGCAAAGTGGCACAGATTTGACCTGAAATGCCTTCTGCAATACACAAGTTCAAATGAAACCTTTTATTAGCAGAGGAAAATATTAAAGGTGAAATTCTTACATGTCCACTTCTGTCTGATGGATGGCGAGATGAGGCAGGGGGCTCCAATCAGCACTGGCCACGAGCGAAGCCTTCTTTTTCAGGTTGGAAGGCTGTGCACTGCCTATATAAACCACGGAATCGACAAAACTTGTTCACACAGGCTTAGAAATGTGGCTCATGTGAGTATATAATTTCAAGTCCTAAGAGGAAAAGAATTAGTAACAGCTAGGGAATTTTTGAAAGGACTAAGCCAAAACTAGTCCCCAAGTTTTATGGTTTAAGAACATTTACCAACCCTGGCTGCTGTGGCTCAGTGGATTGAGTTTTGGCCTGTGAACCAAGTGTCGCTGGTTCGATTCCCAGTCAGGGCACATGACTAGGTTGCACGTCAGGTCCCCAGTTGGGGGCGCGAGTGAGAGGCCACCACACAGTGATATTTCTCTCCCTCTCTTTCTCCTATCCCCTCTCTCTAAAAACAAATAAAGAAACAAACAAATAAATAAATAAATAATTTAAAAAAAAAGAAAAGAAAGAAAGAACATTTACCAAGTCCAAACTCTGGCTAAGAACTAAGCTCTGAGTGGAAACTTAGAAGGCCCAGATATATTACACAGGGGTCAGCTCATCCTTGTGCTTTTAGTTCTATTAAATTCATCACCAAGCCCTGGCTGCTGTGGCTCAGTGGATTGAGCGTCGGCCTGTGAGCCAAGTGTTACTGGTTCGATTCCCAGTCAGGGCACATTACTAGGTTGCACATCAGGTCCCCAGTTGGGGGCACAAGTGAGAGGCAACCACACAGTGATGTTTCTCTCCCTCTTTCTCCTTTCCCCCCCCTCTAAAGAAATAAGTAAACAAGCAAATAAATAAATAATTTTTTAAAAAAAGCATCACTGGCCCCTCCCCTGACGGCCCAAGGTCTGCTCAATCTGTGTGTATTCCCTGGTTTCCAGTAAGTGTGTTTTCCAGGCTGAGCTCACACGCCCAGCATCCCATTTACTGAGCTTGCTGGAGCAGTGAGGTACCATGTCAGGCCATTGCCTGGCTGTACAGAAGGACCAAGCCGTTCCAAGGTGGGTGCCGAAAAGCATGTGTACCAACCAAATTAAAACTAATCAGGTGGCCAACAGAGCCACACTATGAAAACTCTAAGAAATAGCACTCCTATTTTTTTTTTTTTTTTTTTTTTTTGGTTGAAGACAATCAGCGCATACCAAAATACGATGTTTAGGTAAAATTCATGAGGCCCAGATGTGTCGGCCGTGGACCCAATGGACGTGGCCAACTGGGAGCTGGTTTAGTTTGAACGTCACTTTTATCCACATCCAACTGAATTGAACCAATTTTATCCAGTATTATTTTAAAACGTAATATGAACATCTGCTTCATATTTGTGAGTGCTGGCTTGTCTCACACTATTGTCCTTACTGGGTGGAGTGTCATTATTTTACAAGTCCTGTGATACTGCTAAGACGAAAGGACATAAACCCCCTGCTTCATTTTTCCGTGGCAAATGCCAAATACAAGGTTTGCCGTATGTAGTCCCATTCTATGCGGGAAGCGAAGGTAGTACAGGCCTGGGACCCATGGAAAGGCCCTTTCAGGGGCTCCTCTGCTATTTGCCGCATGTGACTCTTCCCTTCATCAGGGAAAATGTGGGCTTGATAAAGTTTTGCTCAAGTTCCAAGGACATGAGACTACAAGGTCAGGGCTGTACTATTCACCAAAGATGATTAATATAAATTGTAACAAAGGATGGAGTATCAAGTACGAGGGTTCAAACTACTCCCCCTCGTCACAAGGAGGCACCCTGGCTTCTGCTTTGTGAGGACGCCTTCCTGCCTTTATTAGAAAAGAGAGGACGCTGTGCCCAGTGTCCCATAAGAGAGAGAAGTTCTAATGGGTTGTCATCGCTGCCATTAATCCCATTTATTTTTAAAGAGGGTCAGGAGCTCACCCAGGAGGACAGGGACCAGTTCAGAGCCTCTAAGCCTGACCATGGGTGAACTTCTCTGTTTATTTCACTCCTGAGACAGAAGGAAACTTCTGTATTTAGACCTTTAAGACAAAGAGAAGGAAACCAGCAGAGAACTGAAAAATTGGTGTGAGGGACAGTCTACGGCAGAGAAAATACAAGGACTCCATGGAAAAAAATATTGCATTTGAACTATAGATCATATACTAAGATAGACCCCATAAGGATCGAAACCTTCCTTCGTAAATGATGAAAGCTGTGCCATTAACAGATATAATATAAAATATCTCTGACATAGGGATGAATTAAAGATTTCTATTCAACAGAGAGCACCATGAAACAATGAACAGAGATCACAAATTACAAGAAAACATAATTTATTTTATTAACATGGACTAACTTTATTAATGCCTTGACTATTTTAGAAACTCCTGCAAATCAACAAGAAAATAAAACCCAACGGTCCATGCATAAAGGATTTGAGCATGCAATCCACAAAAGAAAAAAGATAGGTAGCTCATGAGCAGGTAAAGCAATACTCCAATTCCTTAGTAACAGAGAACCATAAATAAAATAATGAGATATCGATCTATAGCCATAGCCGGGACAACAGCTGGAACGCTGGACACAGGGGAACACAGGAATCTGCGTGTATGACTTCTTGGTACCGCGTGGATGGTATAGGCATTCCAGAAAAAAATCGACTGACGTTTGGTCAAATCAGGTTGGCACGTGCCCAGTGATCACGCTGTCCAGTGGTCACTGCAGCATTCCCACACAGGTGTAGTGAGAATACTCGTTAGGGTAGCTTCCATCAAAGGTGACCACATGGACAGATGGATGAGGAAACTGAGGAGCCAATGGTGCACATGGCAACACTGGAGGCCCTTAAATAAAGAGTCAGAAATAGAAGAAGGAACAGAAAAACACCAAGGATGCAATACCGGGTTTTGATGTGCACCCATCGCGACAATGCTCTCACGAAAGGATTCGCAGCAAACACACCAGAATGATGGCCTCTCGTAACTAGTGGGAAAGGGAACGTGAGAGCTTAACTAAACAAGTCAAGTCAGAGGGGGCGTCTCGTGGACCGCCAGGGAAGTGCCAGGCTTCTGCATCTAGAAGCGTGGGGAGGGAAAAAACAGAGTGGGGAAAACCTTTGGATTGATTCCTGTTTCTTGGAGTGCTGAATTTTCCACTGACTTAAAAAGAAAATGAATTCTGGCAGGCGAAGAAGCCGCCCTTCATCTCTGGCCATGGATTCTTCTTGAAGAATCGGAAAGCTATGAAAACTTATGCACGCAAAGAAGCAGCCGTAGTTTTGCAACAATAATCGAAACCAAGGTTCTGTCTTTTGCAATCCCCACCCACCAAGAATACTTTCACAAGCTTTAGATTTTAGCTTGTATTATAAAAACAATGTTGTTTCATTTTCTACACATAAAATTATATCATAAGAGTGAATACCTTCTAAAACTGCTCGCACTTACATGAATGATCTGTTTTTGCATAAAAGTTACCCCAACACCTAGTGGCTTAAAACAACAGGCATTTTCTACCTCACAGTTTCTGGGGTCAGGAAGTCGGGGGTGGTTTGCTGGGATGGTGTGTGGCTCAAGGACCTCGTGAGGTCTCAGCCACGATGACACCCGGGGCTGCCCTCATCTGAAGGCTGGACTGGGGCTGGAGGGCTTGCTTCCACGACAGCTCTCTCACGTGGCCCTTGTCCGCAGGCCCCAGTCCCCTGCCCTGTGGGCTTCTCCATCAGTGGCCTGCAGCCGGCTTCCCGCATGGTCGGTGATCCAAAAGAGAACGCGAGAAGACCCCGCAGTGCTTTTTCCACTTGGACTTGGAAGCCTCAGTGGCCTGCCAGCTTCACCGCACTCTATGCGTTAGCAGTCAGAGCCACGCCCAGCCCCCACTCAAGGGACAGGACACTAGGCTCCACCTCCTGAAGAGTCCGTTTTTAAACCCCCGCACCACTGGTTGGGTACACTTCTCCTCGGGGTGCCCCTGACCTCCCTCACACCCACCTCCGTTGTAAAATCGGCAGCTCCCCCTTGGAAGGTGCCCGGCCCACACGATACCGTCTTTCCGGCCATAGCAAGGACCCCGGACACAGGCCGCGAAGGGAACAGCCTAGGTCAGTGCTTTTAAAGTTAAGCTTTTGACCCATGAGTGTATCTTGGTTAGTTTTTTTAAGTAAGTGTGATGAGAAAACGCATGTGTTTCACGTGGTACAGCTATGTTTCACGAAATGTTTATTTTAATTCAATCCATTCATTTGCTTAAATATTTGTCGAGGACATGCCACTTTGTACCCTTGGGATAAATAAATGACCAAAATAGAGATCCCTGCTCACCAAGAGCTTACAGATCTTTTTTTTTTTTTTTTTTTTAAAGTAATAAAATCAATTATTTAGTACGGCCGGAGGTCTGATGGGAAAGGGAGAACGCAGGGCAGCCTAAGGGGCTTCAGGAGTCAGAGGGGTGTGCGCTGTAACTGTGAATGAGGTCAGTAAGTAGCCTCCTTGAGCAAGCGGCAAGTAAATGACACGTGTGCACAAGTAAGTGCATAGGTATGTGTGTGTAAACATGTATGTGTGCACTGAGTCTACTATAAAATTCACTCTGACCATGAATTATGAAAGTCACTGCCGCCGAACCACATAGTACATGTGGCCCAGATGCGATGGGAAGGAGGACGGCAGGAAGAAAAGGAGGAGGAACGTCCTTTTGTCTCTCGGCTCCCAGCACCCGAGCGAGTGCCCGTGTGGTGAGCCATGAGGCTGGGACCCTGTCTGATACCAGCACCCTCTCAGCTTGCAAAAGCCAAGCCTTTTCATTGAAAACTCATCCCAGCCTCTAGCCAGGTCACTAGTGAGTTGCTATTTGCCATGAGCTAAGGCACATTTCGTGTAAAAAACAACCCCCGTTGTGCTGGGAAGCATGAGCAGGTTCCAAATCCTGACGAGGTAGGAAGCGGAGAAGGAGGAGATCCCGGGAACTTTCTGGAAACTGCAGATATGGGGAAGACTGTGTGGCGAGAAGGATTTCCATGGAGGAGGAAAGTCAGTGTGAAGCCTGGAAGGGGGAAAACCACGGCATGAAGGGAAGACAGACACTGTGATGCTTCGTGAGGGGTCAGCTGGGCAGGAGATCAGAGCCAGGCTGACCTGTAAACCCACGTCAAGGAGCTTGGACTTGATCCTGAGAGCAACGTGGTGCCGTGGAAGGATCTTAAGCAGGAGGACAGGCATTTTAGAACATCGAGCCTGGCCGGAACGAGAAGCAAGCGGCCTACGCGGTGTGCAGAGCGCTGTGCTGGGGAGTGAGAAGAGAAGATGAGATCTGCTTTGTCTGAAGGGCTGCAACAGGCTTTACTACTTAATTCATATTTAAGCTATTTCATTCTAATCTATGTAATATAGAATATTAACACTTAATCTACATAATATACTTGATCTAATTGACAGATTTTGGCATATAATTATATCTACAATTTATAAAAACTATACATTGGGGGGTTCAGGCTCATCAGTTTTTTTATTGATAGGAGTGTGCGATCAAGCATGTTTAGAGAGCACAGATGCGGAAGGGGATCTGGAAGGCTCCCCAGGTGTCCCTCCCCACGGGTCCTGTAGGCTTCATCCGAGCTCTGTGGAGAAGAGCCCCCACAGGGGCTTGTTCCCAGCTGACGAGCCTCTCGGCTCAGTGAGGTGAAGACCAAGTGGGAGGGTTTTGTGGCCACCGTCCCAGCTCCGGCCCCAGCAGAGCGGCTCCCAGGAGGAACCCTGGCGCTCCAGCAGGAAAGACAGGAACACGAAGTCCTGGCAGGGCCCCCAGGAAAGAAGCTAGCAGGACCCCTTGGCTAACGCCCTCAAGGTTAAGAGAGCCTCGGTTTTGGCTGCTCTTCCGTGACAAGTCTGCGCAGAGGCACAGGACAAGGCCTCTCCACAAACATTGAGTTTGACCTTGAACAATAGTCTTTTCGGAGAGGCACTGCTCACTGTTAGAGAGGCTGTTGTCATGGTTACTCATGGCTGGCCATTCATTGTGAAAGCAAAGAGCTTCAGCTGCCCGGCAGTCCTGCTGGGAGAGGGAGTGTTTGCATGTTAAAGCGACTCCTAAGCATCCATGACCTCTCTCCATGAGAGCACTTTGAGATATGAAAAGACTATTTAAATGTATGCACTACTTGTATACTGTGACTGCATTGCCAATGAGGTGCCTTTGAAAATACATATTTCCTTATCTGAAGCTGCTTTGTGTTAAGTTTCCACAGAGTATTTACTTTTCCCCTAGCTTTAAACTGAGTAAGTGTAAAGTAGGGTTTTGCAATTAATTTTTGTTTATTGGTGCATACATACCCTTTTAAAAATCTGCTCTGTGCACTATTTTCAGTCTATTTCAATCTTTTACAACCCTCGTCACTTGCCACTAAATAATTAATAGTTGTCGAGTACACACTGAAGGTTTTCAAATGTCAGCCTTTTCCAGAATACAATTTAAGTACAGTGTAAGCAATGAGTAATGCAAGAACTTAAATATTACAGTTTAAAAATTTTTTATTTTGCTCCTAATATAAAGCCATTAAGCATCACTGCATTGTTATCCCGTGGTTCATTATTAAATGCTCCGAAAACCCATGACCTCTGGTACTAGCTAAGGCAGAGGGCAGAAGGACAGCTTCGAGAGATGGGACCTCAAAACGCCTGTCTGCTCCCTGGTTTCACTGAAATTCCTTAGAAGTTGTTTAGACTGGAGTGTGACAGGGAGGAAAAAATCAAGACTTATTTAAGTGGTTAAATGATTGTACTGAACTTGGCAGGTGAAAAGTGATAGGCCAAAGACAATGCACAGGTTCTTGCCTGGGCACTTGCGTGGTAGGTCCAGTCCCTGAGTGAGGGAGCAATGGAATATCTTCTGTTAAGTATAGATTCAGAGACAGGGAAGCTATGATTCACATGTTTAATAACACAGAGCTGTCATTGCCTGATTTTCTACATTTTTATAATTGGTGAGTCCACCTGGCAGGTAAAGACCCTGCGTCCTGTCCGTGGACGGCACTGCCAACATCAACCTTTCTGACTGTTGTTCTTGACCTTCTCTCCCATCAAACCCCCATATCACGGTGAAACATTGTTTAGATAAGAAGATGTCTTCTACTGCATGATTAGACTCTTTAACCAGATGGAGGGTCATGAAAGAGATTTGCAGATCTCTATTCTAATCCCTTGGCAGTGTTGATTTCCCCCTCCTTCTCATTTCACCTTATTTGCCTCATTCCCAAGTCATTGGTGGTCACCTGATCCAAGGAACATTTCCACTTGAGTATTCTGAGCCTGCCCCAGGGCTTGGTGGAGCCATAGATTGCACTAGGTAATTTACTGTATCGTCAACATGGCTGAAACGGAGGGCTGCTTGGCAATGATGTCTGAGAAGAGAAAAATGTTGAGTCTCGGAGACAAGACAAGCATTAGAACAGCTAAACCAGCAAGATGGCTTGAGACCACACAGGGCAACGACAGGCCAACTCTTTGAAGCTAGAGGATGGTCATTTCATTTACTTTATTGTACCACCAGAGTCCACTGAGACATTTTATCTGCACATATGTATTACATCCCTAGAAAAAGAATCCCAGGGTTTTCCCTCCCGGGTGCTTTCATCTTCTTAGTGGTTCATGATGCCCACTAGGGTTATCAGGACAATGAAACCAAATTGTTGGAATGGAAGCAGGGTGTTCTGTCATTGTTCTAGATCTTTGATTGCACATCAAATCTGGGACTGATCACTCCACACTTATTTAACTTGCCTGTGAGGGTCACAACACTCTTCCCGGCCCTGTGGTCATCAATACTTTCAAATCCGCCGATCTAACCATGCTCACCATCGCACTTAGAATCCAGACAATGACTTGGGTGTGAGTCTTAATAAGAACTGGCATTTACCTTTCTTTCCAGCATTGGTGACACTCCTGAGTGGGTCAGCCAGGACAGTCATGCACACCATCAGGGTGGCGCAGAAAGGTGGCAGAGAGAGCTAGAGGATGGTCATTTTTTTAAAACCAGGCTTGAAAACTCTTCCCATGGTATCTGTGTCTTCTATAATTATTTCTTCCTTTTCTCCCTTAATGTATGTAAGTTCTTCTGGGAAACAGTCTCTAATGGTCTTTACACTAACAGTAACTTTTCTATTTACATGTTTATTTATCTTCTCCTACTAAAATGACAGCTCCATTGGGGAAGGAACCGAGGAGTCTGCTTCATTCATCTCTGCTGCTTAGGATCTAGAAGAGAATCCAGCACAGCAAAGACACTGCTTTAACTATCATCAAGCAAATGAATGGATGAATGCTCAGGGGAGCCAGGGAAGGATTGTTTTGGCCAAGGTTGGGGTATAATTGAAAAGTAGAGTGGCACATTCCTGTGGCCCAGATTGGGAGGTTATCGAGGCAGTTAAATGGAGAGAGTCCCCTGGGACAGTGGAACCCCAGAAGGAAAGAGGAGACAGGTTCCAGAAACAGTTCAGCCCAGACCAAACATCATCCCCCAGCGCCCTCCCTGGCTGAAGCCAGTGTTCCTTGTTAACATGAGAGTGGGCTTCCATGCCAGCGGCCCTGTGGCCAGATGTAGGGTAGGAATAGACATCTAACCCACACGGACAGCAAACACTACAGGAGCATCTGGCATTTAAAATTTTTTAACTTATTTACAATAGCAAAATGTTACATAAGTTATTTACTTTTTAATGCACAAATAAACCAACGTAGAACAAAGGAAAAGAAATTTAGAAAAAAATGATAAGGGAGGTAATGGCTTTCCTAACCTGACTTCCTGACACGTGGTTTTGAATCACTCTTGAACCTCATTTTCAGCTTTAAGGACCAAATAGCCCACACGTCAGTCTCCTTAGTGTCCTCCTTTTATCATGGCTCTATCAGAAGGTTCTGAAGATTCAGTCACTTGAGCACCCTGTTGACATGTTTTACAGAATTACCTTGGCACATCATGTTCTTGTCTCTTGACAAGAAAGGCCATGTGTTTAAAATGTCCGCTGAAGTCCCTGCCTTAGCGGCTCAGTGGCCCAGGGCTACCTTCCCTCACAGTTGGATGCTGGAAAGGAAGTATATCTCCCAAAGAACTAGTGACTTTTTGAACATCAAATAACAAAAACCACACAAGTCATCATCTTCCCTTGGCTGCCGTGAAGCTCAGAGCTAAATGTCGGGCTCAGTTAACATTGCCCTTAGCTTAGACCCTGGCTCAGGAAACCCTGTATTAGAGGTATTCAGATCACATGCTAGAATGTGTGCAACGTCCACATTATAAAATCATAGCATGTGTGAACAATGAGTGTTTTGTTCACGCCACTTGGTTTTGTCCCACAGGGAGCTCCAGGAAGAATCTGGTCTGCAAACATTTTGTTCTCCTTGGTCTCTAATGGAAGTGCATTAACTACCATCCCATCCACTTATACAAGTCAGCATACAGGAGAAGCTAAGGTATGGGATACTGAGCTTTATATTTGTATTTTAAAAATAAACTGTATAAGAACTTATATGCATGACCCATGGACATAAACTAAGGGAGGTGGGATTGCTGGAGGGAAGGGGGGTACTGGGCAGAGGGGAGCAAAAGGGAAAGAAATTGGGACAACCGTAACAACACAATCAATAAAATATACTTTAAAAAATAAATAAATAAACTATATGCCCTGGCTGGTGTGGCTCAGTGGATCGAGTGCCAGCCTGCAAACCAAAGGGTCGCTGGTTTGATTCCCAGTCAGGGCACAGGCCTCGGTTGCGGGCCAGGTCCCCAGTTGGGGGCGTGCGAGAGGCAATCACACACGGATGTTTCTCCCCCTCTCTTTCTCCCTCCCTTCCCCTCTCTCTAAAAAAGTAAATAAATAAAATCTTTAAAAGAACATAAACTATCTACCTTATCTACACTTAAAATTATACATTTTTTTTAACCTATGAAGAACACTGGTAGCGGTTACTGACAAACATCTTGATTGGACGTTATTCTCTTGCCTTGTGTAAGGTGTATATTCATGAACACAATTACGTTACGGTCCAGCAGACCAGAGAGCAGCGCTTCACTGATCCGGAATCTAAACTGTACAATTTTCTCCCTCCTTCACTACATGATTCTTATGACATTTGAATCATTCTTTACATAGCTTCGATGGCAAATTCCTGGAACCTTCTTGAGGAATCTGGTTTGAAAAATGCTTGAATTTAAAACAAAGTTAACCCTACACATAGCATATATCAACTAAGCAAAGGTTTCTTCACAGACTGAAGTTGAAATCTTTGGGTGTTGAAGTTTTTGTGGTTGACAACTGTGGCTTTACTAATCATTATCATAGTGATTTACTTCTGTACTTATTAAGTACCTACTGGTTTCTGTAGATCTAATGGGCTCAGAAGTGGAGAGAAACTTTAAAGTAAGAGAATATAATTTTCTTCTCCTTGGGGAATTATAATCTGTAGTGACTGAGGAACTGAAAACTATCACCAAGGAAAAAAAAATTTCAAAGCAAAACAAACAGGAATTATATAGGTTTGCCCTTTGGTTGTTCTTAGATTCAGAGGAAGGGAAGGAAGGAAAGAACCCTTGTCCTAGGCAGAGGAAGAGCAAAAACAGAGTTCGCAGGAAGGAAATCGGCAGTGAGCGGTGGTGTGCTCATGCCCAGAAGTGGGCCACCTGGGGACCCGAGGCGGAGGGTCAGAGAGAGAACCTGGGCGCTCCCAGCGGAACACTGGTTGGAGGGCTGCCTATGGGGCTGGGGACTTGAGAGTTCATCTCTCCGCCTGTTATGCACTGAAGAGCGACTGCAAACTCTTGATCAGAAGAGTGAGATAACGGGAAAGGTGCTTCAGAAAGAAGCCAACCAAGGAGGTAAGATGTTGCGTAATCACAAGATAAGAACGGGCTATGAAACTCCCGTGAGCATCAGGAGCTGTCTGAGCTGCAGAGAATCTCTGGCTTCTACCGAAAACTCAGGCTTAGCTAGAACAACAGAGAGGAAAAGAAAAGGAATATTAAATGATCATTTTGTTAACAGACTAAAGTTTCTAGCACGGCACTAGTGACATGGTAAAGCTTAATAAATATTTTTGCTGTTGTCGTCACCGCAAGGCTATTTTGCATTATGTTTTAGCAGAACTACAAAGTGAGTGAATCTTACACTTGTCATGTCCCAGCTAGGTTAGGATCAGACTTATTTTGAATCAGACTTATTTTTACCTACGCAATAACCCTGGCATGTAAATGTTAGTATCCCTATTTTTTTCAGTTGGAGATAATAAATCCAGAATGGCTAAGAAAAACATGCATACTCCATCTAAATCCATCTAAATGACAGCCTACATTTGTAACCATTTCATTATGCTTTAGCATAATATCTTGTCATGAATGATAGCTTATGAAAAATTTACTTTTTAATTTATAATAAATGTAAACCCTCGAAACATAGCTGTTTAGAAACCTCCTAAATAACAGTCAGGGAGTTTCCCTTCCCTTCTGGTGGGCTGGTCCGAGGTCTGCCAGGAAATACGATGACCTGGGGCTTGTCCCATCTCACAAAAGGCTCACGAATATTGCTGAAAAGCCAGACTGACACCCACTTTAGAGATAAGCACGGTGAGGCACAGTCTGACTGAAAACTTTGTTCAGAATCTCCCTGCACCTAGCAATGCCAGCGACAGAATAAACTAGAACTCACGGTGAAAACCGAGGTTGAGTCCAGACCGTCAGTCTATGCATCTAGTCACTCAGCCAATATTTATCGACCAACCTACCATATGCCAAACCCCGCTCTCGGTTTTTGGAACACAACTGTGAACAAAACAAAGGTTCTGACCCTAAGAAGTT
Source organism: Furipterus horrens (assembly GCF_987537825.1). Taxonomy (NCBI): domain Eukaryota; kingdom Metazoa; phylum Chordata; class Mammalia; order Chiroptera; family Furipteridae; genus Furipterus; species Furipterus horrens. The sequence continues at coordinate 92,388,660 of NW_028327182.1, forward strand.
TGCATTCTGAGCCCTGACTGCTGTGGCTCAGTGGATAGAGCGTTGGCCTACGAGCCAAGTGTCGCTGGTTTGATTCCCAGTCAGGGCACATGACTAGGTTGCACGTCAGGTCCCCAGTTGGGGGCGCAAGTGAGAGGCAACCACACAGTGATGTTTCTCTCCCTCTCTCTAAAAATAAGTAAATAAATAAATTATTTTTTTAAAAAAAGAAGTTTGCATTCTGGTTGGGAGGGAAAGGTAATAAACAATAAATACGTCAGGTGGTAATAAATGCTTTACAGAAAAGTTCGCGCACAGCAAAAAGCAGAGACATGTGCACCCATGATCATAACAGCATTATTCACACTAACCAAGCAAGCCAGGTATCCATCTGGGGCTGTTTATATAAACAAAATGTGATGTGTACAGAGGAAGGAACATTATCCTTAAAAAGGAAGGAAAGTCTGATGCACGCTACCATGTGGTGAACCTGGAGGATGTTACGCTACGTGAAATAAGCCAGTTGCAACACACTGTGTATGAGTCCGCGCAGGGGAGGAACCTAGAGTAGTCAAATTCGTGGAGACAGAAAGTGGAGCGGTGGTTGCCAGGGGCAGAGGCGTGGGGACAAGGAGTCATTGTTTACAGAGTTTGCTGGGAAGATGCAGGAGCCCTGGTGAGGGTTGCACAACAGTGGGAATGTGCTTAATGTCACCGAGCTGTGCACTTAAACTTGGCTCAGGGAGCACGTGAGCGCTTGCTGCCTGGCTTATGTCATCAGCTTGGCTCAAATAAACTCTTACATAAAATTTTAAGATGGTCAATTGTACGTTATATTTGTTTTACCACAACTAACCCTAACATTTTAAGAAAGAATACACGATATCAAGACGGGGGAAGGGTGTCTTTGTAGGCGTGACTGTTCGCGAGGTGTTCTTTCTCTGAACAGGCTACGAACGCCCTAACTCAAGTGGCTGGAGACCCATTTCATACCGATGTACCACGCGCTTGTTGCCACTGGGACCCGGGCAGGAGAAAGGAGAGCGTATGGGTGCTTCTCTCCTCCTGGTGGGGAGAGGACCTGGCGTTTCCTACTAGACGTGTGGAAGGAGGGAGCCGTGGCTTTGCCAACAGCATGTCTGTTGCAGGAGAAAGGGATCTGTCCGCCTGAACAGAAGAACGCCTCCCTTTCCAGTGTTGGCAAAAGAGGGCAAACCTCCACAAGGGAGAGGCCCCTGTGCTTGCAGGTGCTACTGCTCCCAAAGTGCCCTGCCCCTTGGACACCCCTCCCCGATTACGGTTGCTATTCCTCGCTGGCTTGGAGAAGGGCTGTCCTGTTCCTTGTGGGCTCCTGAAGGCATCACAGCACAGCTGCCGTGAGACTAGAGTGTTTGCATAAGACTTTGCTCAAGGATAAGAAACACGCACATGACAACATAAAACAAAACTCTCCGGCTTATAAACTGTCCTTCTCTGAGGGTGGCAGGCTGCACCTGCCTCCAACACCTGAGGGCTTCTTGAAGTCGAGACTCAAAAGAGAGCTTAAGCCCACATGTTGAATTACAGCTTCTTGGCTGAGAGATGTCTTTCTTCCAAGACAGGGAAAGTGTCATGAACCAGGGAAACCTCTTCTCTCCCCACAAAGAGGATGGCTCCTGGCAGCCTCTGAAGTTAACACAGGTGGTCAGAGAAGGGGTTATTCATTGCAGTCCCACATGGAAACCTCTCTCCCCATCACACCAACCCCAGGGTTTTCCTGGGGCCTCCTTTCTTTTAAACTAGAAACTAAAAATCATTCTGGATTCCTGCCTTTCCACTTCCCACCTCCCCACATCCAATGAGTCGCTCAGTCCTCCTGAGAATCTGAATGGCTCTCAAATGAGTCTGTTCCTCTCCATCCCTAAACCCACTACCCGGTTTCCTGCCGCTGTCATCTCTAATCAGGGCACCCATGTCACTGCTGCGGTGGTCCTTCTGCCTCCAGTTTCTCCCACTCCGGTCTGCCCTCCGCACTGTCCGCCGTGATGGCCCCGAATCCAAGTCTGCTCACATCAATTCGCTGCTCAGAAGCTTTCACTGGCCCCACTGCCTCCAAGACCAGTCCGGAGACCCTCACAAACACGACTCCACCTACTTGTCTTATTTTTTGCCATCCCCCTAAAAAACCAAATCCCTCAGGCTCCAAAAACACGTCTAGGGCTCCCAGAAAGCATGTGCGTTCACAGCTCTCGGTACTTGTTCCAACTGTTCCCTCCGCCCAGAATCTCCCCACATTTTCCATCTGGCGCAGTCTTAGTCTTCCTTCCAGGCCCATCAAGTGATTTCATGTTTTTTTGTTTTGTTTTGTTTTTATTTAAAATTTCTCTGACAGCTCTTCAAAGTTAGAGGCTCCCTTCTCTGATTCCAAAGCTCTTTAAACGGAATTTTAATAGCTTTATAGTAATTGTTTTCAATTCTGCCATTTCTCCTCTTCGCCAGATGGTAACTTCTGAAGAGAGAAGACTGCCACTGGTCTGTGTGTCTTTATCACTTAGCACAGGACCTAGACATAACAGGCGCTCAAGAAATGTGTTTGTTAGCTCCTTAAAAATTGTCATTTCAGCCCTGGCTGGTGTGGCTCAGTGGGTTGAGTGCTGGCCTACCAACCAAAAGGTCACCAGTTCGATTCCCAGCCAGGGCACATGCCTGGGTTGCGGGTCAGGTCCCCAGTTGGGGGTGCACAAGAAGAAACCATACACTGATGTTTCTCGCCCTACCTTCCCCCCTCTCTAAAAATAAATAAGTAAAATCTTTAAAAAAAAAGTCATTTCAGGTTTGCTACCTGCCAGACCATTGCGCCAGGTGCTGGACAGGCAGCAGTGACAGAAACGGATAGAACTCCTGCTCTCCAGGGACTTAGGCTTGAATGATGAATGACTTCACTAAATATCTTAGGAGGACTTCTTTCTTTCTTTTCTTAAATCTAGTTTTGGTGTTGCTCAACCTTTCCGCAAATAATTAAATTGATTGATACCTGTGCCGCCGTCTGTTTCTTAAAACACCAGCCCTGCCAGCGATGGTGCTAATCGGGAGCCGTAAGGAGTGCTGTGTTGGGAGTTCCGAGAAGTTTCAGTCCTGACGCCACCAGGGGTGCGCGGTCTGGGTAAGGAGTACAATCCAAACACGTGGAACAATTAGGAAACAATATAGCAACATAATTAAGTGCTAATCGTTTGGGACAGACTGCGTGTTTTCAGAAGGGGGACAGTGAAGTCAGCCGAGTAATCAGTGCCAATTCAGAACGCGTGCTGTGTGCCCCACCTGCGAATTCAGCGCAGCAGCAAATAACTTGGCAGCGAACGAGACTTTGCTCCCTGGCATGACAGAGGAGTCGGAGCTGTGGGACGGCTGGCCTGCTCATCTGCTCGGAAAGCGAAAGGGCCACCCTCGTGGTGGTATGTGAGCACGAAGAGAAAACATTGCAGCCGAAACCCAGATTTCTGGAGTCCCTTTTCAGAGGTTGCAATTTCCAGAGATAGAGCTGGAATTTGATTTATTCATCCACTGTTACATTTACTTCAAGGAGAGGAATTAGAGAACAGTTGAGGGGGAGGTGCTCATCCAGGGTCCCGAAGTCCTCACTGCCCCCAGAGGTCTCATGGTCAAGGGCAGCAAGAAGGCACCAGCCATCATCTGAGCGCGTGTATTCTCAGACCATATATTTTCCCCTTTGAACATCCCTTTCCCAGACACCATTCTCTCTGCACCCAACCCTCGGGGCCAGCAAGCCCAGCCCAGGCCGTGACTTTGTCAGGACCCAGGGCAGCTCCCCTTACCCACCCTCTCCAAGGGGCCAGCAGGGTTTTCCTGTTGTGCTGCGGGGAGGGGGAGTGCTGATGGCAATTGAATGCCACTTCCAGAAGTTTTCTGCAACTAATGCTGCCTCCTGGAAACCCTCTCGATTGGGCTGTCCAGAGGTTCATCCACCCGGGGAGTATGACAGCTGAGGACCCACTGGCCTCTACAGCCCAGAGAACACAGGGCCCAGTTTCCCAAATACGTTCACTTCAAGCGTTAGACTGTTAGATTTCAGGCAACGAGGAACAGGACAATATGATGTGACTTTACAGGCATGAAGACTCTCTATTTAAATGTCTTCAAAGGCCATGGGAGAGACCTCTTATCCAAAACCCTGCCACGTCCAAGGCAGAGCACTGTCAACAATAGGATTAAGGACGTCTGAGAGGCTGTATCAGTTAAAAATGCAAACACAAAATCTCCGAGCCCTAGAAGGGCAGGTTCTCCTGGTAAGCCAGGCCGGGGCTCAGTAACTGCCATTAACGTGCTGGACGTGTCCGTGAGTCAGTGAAGACCCCCAGCCCACGATCCCGAGCAGGAGGCTCTGCACGTGGACACGGGGACGCCCACGTCTCCGGTTTGTTTCAGGGAGACGGACACCCTGGTTGTTAGGGCTTGACTTTTACCCTTGCCTTAAATAAACACTTTTTTTTCTTTACTTCTAATAATACAATAATTCTATGGGCATTTAGAAACACAGTTTGTTGTTTTTTTCTTATAGCACAGTAACTAAAACCCTCTTTAAAAAAACGTTTTTTCCAAAAAGAAAAAAAAATTTCTATTTGAAGGAAGTATTAGTATTTCCCGTATGTGTTGGCTCCTGAGGGTAGAACCAGCATTCGGATTCAGATCCAGCCCCTAAGGGCTGGCAAGTGCAGGCCCGCAGATCACTGGCAAGCCTCAGGCATGCCCGAGTTCTTCGCCCCGGGGCAAACCCACTAACTTCCTGCCGTGACACGGGGTGGGGACCAGTGTGGGCAGCTCCGAATCCAAGCCCTCAGCTCCTCTTTGAGATGAAATTTCTTGGCAATGTTGATTGAAACGTCTCCTCTGATAGAAAGGCCAAGGGCTCCTTTTTCACTTAGAGATGAGGAGACAGACAATCCTGGACTGTCCAACCTGGAAGGGGTGAGGGAGGTCATCCCATGTGGTCCCCGATGGGACCGGTGAGAGAAGTGGAACCCCCAACAGCTCCAGGATCTGCTCAAGTCTAGGGAGAACCAGGGGCTCCATCGCTGAACGCGGTCTTGGGGCTCCCGATTCTACGCCCGCGGTCATCCAACAATTTGCAAAATATTTGCCCATTTGGGGAAAAATATTTAAAATGTACGTACAAAATTATAGTGGGCATAAATAAATAAGATTTAATTTTTCTGGCCCTTTTCAGCTATCATTTTACAAAAATTAGTTCTGGATGAGCAGGTACTACATAAACACAATACAAGATTCAAAATATATAAAGGGGTACATATTAGAGTATTATTAACTCTATTCTCTCTGCTATATTTTACATCCCGTGACTATTCTGTAACGACCAATGGGTACTTAACCTCCTCCTGTTTCTCACCCATGCCCCCATCTTTTTAAAGAATTTAAAATGCACTTTTGTCACTTTTTTATTGGGCTCAGGAACCTCTCGATGGACACTCCAATCAAATAATTCCTGTCGTCAGTTGTTGTCTAGGTAATTTCTCACGAAGGCTAAAGAGTGCCGACCTAGAGGATTTGGAAGTTGGTGGGGAAAGTAGATTCTGCCTGATTACTGCATTTTCTTCAATATTTTGTCTCTAATGTCTATTTTCTCCTAAAATTTCTACGTCCAACACCAGCAAACACATAGAACGAAGAACTCATAAACTGCCGCTTTCAATGGCCAACATTTAGGAAAATCGACAGAAAGCCCGTCTTTTATTTCTGAGAGACAAAGTTTCACAGCCCTGCCTTTTCAAATCATTCTTCATTATCTGGGACCATAAAGAATTAAATTAAAGGCAGGAAACAAGGACCCACCCTGTTGCGATCCTTTCTGAAATTTCTCTAATATTTGAGCACCTGCGCAAACAGTCCCGGTTGTCTAGATCCAGCCCTGTCTTTGCTGGAACTATGAAAATAAACTCCCTTTTGTTAGCCCTGCATAATCCAATCACTGGGGCCAAATCCTACCGCGCGATTAGGGACGGTCATTAAAGCAAAGTTAATGATAACGCTGTACTGATAACATTGTGCTGATACCGAAAATGAGACGCTATGAAAAGATTTGACATAGACGAGAGATATATGTGTATACATATTAATATGTTAAAGATAATTCCTAGATATTCGAACTCCACTGCTGGACAGACGCAGTTCTATAGGATATGGGAAGAAAGAGAACTTGGGAGGGGTGGAGAGTTGCGTTGGAGCCATCACAAACCTTAAGAGAGCCAGCAGACGCTCTGACTTTCGTGCTAGCTCACGGGCTCCTTCTCCCCCACCTTCTCTGCTGGTCCTTCCTCATTTCCTCCATCCCTTCCCATTGGAGGCCCCGAGCTTCCTCCTTAGACCTGTTCTCTGCCCACAACACTCCACTGTTGCCTTCCTCCAGTCTCAGGGCTTTCGAGGATACCTACACGCTGATGTCTCCTAAGAGTTAATCTGTAGGTTAAAACCCACCCCTGACATCCAGGCCCGTTTATCCAACTGCCTACTCAACATCTCTAACAGACAACTCAAGCTCCCCTCTAAAACAGGGGTTACCAGATAAAATAATGGACGTCCAGTTAAAGTAATGGCAAATAATTTTTTAGTGTAAGTATAAATAATATTGCACATACTTTTTTTCCTAAAAAACACTCATTTTAATGTTTTAAAAAAACAAAAGAGACTTCCGGTCAAGATGAAGGTGTAGATAGACACGCTGCGTCTCCCTCCACAGCTAAGAAGGAATACAACTACCTCAAAATTAGAAACAACCAGAAGTTCCAGAAAATCAAACTGCATGGAAGTCCAGCAAACAAAGATATAAAGAAGAAATAGTCATCCAGACAGGGATTGCCTCAGTGATAAATCCTTATGGAGCAAATGCCGGGAGTCTGAGAACGTGATTTCCTGGAATCTGACCCTCTTCTCCATCCTGCTGGTCATAGCAGTGATCCAGATGCTTCTCTGTGTCATCCAGGTGGTCAGCGGCCTCCTGGGGACTGTGTGTTGTGGCTGCTGTGGGGGATATGGACGACTTTAAACCTCTCCGATGACCTTCTCTGATTCAATGGCATATAGGACGACACATTAAACTTAATCTTCTCTCTTTGGGGTTGTTAGTATTCCTTCTCCTTTCCAACCAAGTTAGCTCAACTTGGAGTTTTATGTTAGGTTCAAATGAGAAATAGTTTGGCCACTTAAGTTATATTTTTAAATATTTAATATTGACTTCCTTTTGGAATTGATGAGCAGCTTCAAAGTGAATTTACAAAATGTTTTCTTCTAAAGTGGAAACGTATAAAATCACATGTCCTGCCACACTGCTTCTTTGTATATACAGGTGTCTTTGGAAGTCTTACATAATTCAGAGAGAGGAAGCACATTAAAAATGAGAAACTAAGCCCATTATTTATTTTCCAGATTTATGGGGGGAAAAGTGTGACTGATGTATCATAAATAATTTTCATTTGGTTTCTTTTGGCTAACCTGTTTGAACGACTTGTAACTAGTCTTTTGTGCCTGCCATCATTAGCAAGGGTTTCCTTATATATATTAAATTAAAATTATAATTCACTGGTAATATAATAAAGACTGTGTGTTAAAAAAAAAAAAAAAAAAAAAAAAGATAGGCAGAGGGAGTCTAGACCAAGTAGAACTGAGGCAGCTGTAACAAAAATGAACCCAATACGGTGATGTGATCTCATAAAGGAAATGACTAATTGAAACAAAATTTCACAAGTCTTTATGTGTGTAGTAATATATGAATGCACACAATATCGAAAATACAGAGTTTGTATTTCCATTCTTGGGCATATAATAAGCTATCAAACCTCTGTTTAATACATTTAGTTTTATAAGTGTTCCCTGTGCATGGGACCTACTTAAACTAAAACAGAATTTGTGGTTTAGCTGAAATTCACATGTCACGGGACACCCTGCGTTTTCATTTGTCAAATCTGGCAACTTTACCGGAAAACACGGTCCACGTGCCGTCTCCTGCTGACAGCGACTTTATTCTAACAAGCGCGCAGGCCAAAGACACCGGCATCCCGCCCCACTCTCCTGTCTTTCACACCCCACGTCCAATCCGATACCCAAAGCCTACTGGCTCTGCCTCCGAAGTACACCCGTAATCCGAAACGCTTTACCGTCTTCCCTGCTTCTGTTTCTGTCTGGTCCCCGACACTGTCATCGTTTGCATTACTAACGGCGCCGCCTAACTCCTCCCCCTTCGTCCAGTCTCCCCAAAGCAGACAAAGGGGTCTCTCAAAAAGTACATCAAGTTGTGTCCCTCTTCGGCGGAGAGACCTTCGTCCCAGTCAACGTGAAGACCGAAGCCCTCACTCCGACCGACGCGGCTCTGCGGGTCTGTTCCCGCCGCGCCCCCTGCGCTTCTTCTCTGCGCTCCTGTCCTCAGGCTCGCCCCCGCTCACGTGGCTCGGGCCCACTGGCCTCCTTGATGGCTCTTGAACACGAAAAGGCACACTCCTGCCCCGGCTACTTTCCACTTACTTTCCACTTACTTCGCCACCTGCCTCGTTGTTATTTCCCCGGGGTATATGCATGGCTCACTTCCTCACCCCTTCAGGTCTTTGGTCAAATGTCACCTCTTTCGTAAGACATTCCTGTTTAAAATTGCAACATCCACGCCTCCATCTTGACACTCACTCTCTGTCTCTCTCTCCTGCTTTATTTTTCTCCAAGTACCTAACAGGTAAAAAGGTGCCACCTAGTTTCCTTACTTGTGTTGCTAAATGTCCCCACCACTGGAATCGTATCGTATCGTATCGGCAGCCGTCCGTCTCAAGAGACGATGGTGTAGCTTCTTAAGAGTCTATCTGCACCGCCGAGAATGGCTGTGCAGTCCGACTCGGGACTGACACCGTATCTGTCTCCTCCCGTGTTGAATCGACATCTTGCGATGACGCTGGAGTGTCCTCTCCAGTGAAGCTGAAGCTACAGAGCCTGGGCAGGGTGATATGGAGGGTCTGCTGTTGCCCATGCAGCAGACCCCCCCTCTCTTCGCAGCTGAAGGGTCCAAGGGAAAGACGGAGTCAATACAGCTTGGCTTCAGGTGCGCCGCAGGAGTTGCCGGTGTTGACTACAACGTCAAACCGCCTTAGGGACTCCGGCTCCGGATTTTCTGTCGGGGTTTACTCCCTTAGCCTTTCCCCTGAAGAGGTATGCCGCAAGGCAGCGGAGGTTTTTTGGAGTCAGAGTTTTCCTTCTCTGCCACCACTGGAATAACAGCTGGCATACAGACATGATGAATATTGGCAGACCCTGTATTATTATGACTCCTAATTATCAGTGGCATTAATAAGTCCATCAATGGACAAATCAATTAGGCAGTTGGATAAGTCACTAACAAGGCAAGAGTTGGGCCCAGGCCTCAGCGGAGGGGTTGGTTTAGGATAAGAGCAAACAGGAGGGAGGCGGGGATGTGGCTGGAGGCGCTGGGGCGCTGGGGGCGCACCGGGGCCCTTCCCCACAGCTGTGTGCGCACCCCCCTGTGAGGCTACTGACTCTGCAAGGACGTTGGCTCTGCAGCCCTCTCCCCGCAAGCCCTCTCACTGACACAAAGCAACACAACAAGACATGTGGGGAGGGCTTATTTGATCGAATCAATGTACTATTGTGGGGTGTGGTACCCCCCCCCCAAATATGCCACTTTGGCTCAGGACTATTTTAAGTTAAAGGCACTTAAAAGAAAAAAGCAGATTCCAGAAGGGCTCTCTGACCTTCCTCTTTCTTCCTGAAGTCAGGAGATGAAGCTCCCACGGGAAGGACGGCCTCCCTACACCAGGAAGAAAAGAACATTCTTGTCACCAGAGATGGAAATCAAGGCTGAGGGGAAGTCTGTACAAACAAACCTTGTCAAACTAACCCTCATCTTCCTAGTGACTTCTCCACGATGGCCGGCCCGGGCCCAGGTCCCTCTGTGTCACCAGTGACTTCTCCACGATGGCCGGCCCGGGCCTAGGTCCCTCTGTGTCACCATGTTTTCACAGCTCACCCATGTGGTACAGTCTGTCCAACTTGGTGCCTAAGCAGGTAATTAGCATAGTGGGCCATGAATCCGAGTCAGGTAAAGAAGCGAAAGCCAACCTGAGGAGGGGCAAGGGTGGAGGTTAGGGGTGAGATTTTGGAGGTCCTGGTGCACGGCAGAGCCCAGAGGGACTGAGCTAGAACCAGAATCAGTGGTGGTAGGAGGGCAGGAGGTGGGGCAAGGAGAATTCATCTCCTGGCGGTGGGTGAAGATTTTGGCAGTTGCTAAGTCTAAGGTAACACTGTGGAAGTGGGCAGCTGACGTAGGATAAAGCATTTGAGGTGCGAGGGTCAAGGCCAAAGTACTGAACAGATTATTTCTGTCAATGACTTCTAATGTTCTTGCTCTCAAATCTACTTCTTAAAAAAAAAGAAAACTGTCTCTGCTTACACATATAAGTTGGCCTCTAAAATGTTTCATCATAAACTTACATGAATGCAAATATATCCTCTGCCATATTTTCTATACTGACATTTTAAAAGAAAACCAGTCTATCATTCAAATACATTTAGTGGAATAGAAATACCTCACCATACATTTTTAAAATGCCAACAAATTAAAATGTAGCATTGTTTTCCCCCTGAAATTATATTTTCATCCCACTTCCCTGATAAAATAGCATCCTAATGATGTATTTTTATTCTTAGGCAATATTTGATTACCTTATTATAATTCTTTGCAATAAAAACATGTATGTCTCTAAGTTAAAATTTTTTTTCTGAATTGACTACTACAATTATTAGTTCACAATTAAAATGCTAAAAAATTGATGTTATTAAAAATGAACGACAATGTATTAAACATGACAAAGATTTGGGAATATTAGGATGCTCTGAGAAAAGGAGGTTTCCCCAAGATCAGTATTTCAAATGTCCTTATGATGCCCCAGAAACTTCAAATTTGAGATAACTAAATGGGTTGCTCTCTAAACTAGCATGGTGTTCAGGTCTAGAACGAAGCAATGGGAGCAGAAAACGGGTTCTTATTTTCTTATTCTCTGTTTCTGAGGTGGCATGTCACAGTGAGATGGTGACAGGAGGGTAGTTTTGCCTTTCTTTTCTTTTCTTTTCTTTTCTTTTTCCCAAGTAAGCATGATTGTGAAAAGGGAATTTTCCCTTTGCTCATCATCCTCACTTGGACTTGACACTTTATTCTCTTCAGAATAAACATTCAACTATTCTCAAAATACTTTACTACACACATGACTAGACTGGTAGGGAGCCTATTACTTGTCAGTATTTAGACACCAGCGTGTCAAATACTGCTTTAATAGAATTTTCTGGTTCCAGGCATAATTGGATGGCCTTATTCTTCATAGCTAGTCATCTTCCACAAGACCCCAGCTAATTTCGAAGGGAAACAAACCACAAGATTCTCCCGCTCCCCCACTAGCTGTGCTGGAAATGCCCGAGGGCCTCCTGCCGGTGACGTCTGGGCAGTCGGCAGCTCCGTTTCCCTGGAGTCCCTGGGCCTCCTACACAGTTACGGTTTCGGTTCTGTCTCCAGAAGGGACTTCCCTACGCCTTCATGGAAAGGTTTGCCCATGACACTGATGAAGCAATTCTGCCTTTTCAGGAAACGCATTGTACAGAAACAAATTATATGGCTTCGAAACAACAATGAAAGCCTCCAAGGAAAACGGTTACCTTTACAGGTGCTACAGCCAAAGGAGTACCATGATATTAAATAGTAACAGACCTCAGGGCCCAGTGGGAGTGCAAGACTTTCACCTGGAAGTCAGTTCACATACCTCCTTGGCCTGCAGGGTAATAACAAAATGTGGCTTGAATTCAGATTCTCCTGATTACTTACCCTTGGTTTTCTCAGAAGCAGGAACAAGGTTAACAGTGGTGTCCTACAGAGTTTCTCTGATCAAATATGAAGGTTACGGTCCTGGTGCGCCTAGAAACCTAGACCAGTTCTAATCAAGAAACTGAGCAAGTGAAATTATTTTCAAGAAATCAACGAATAGGCTAGGTAACACAGTTATATTTGACAGACAATTCTTACTTGAACTGTATTGTTACTTGTTTCATCAGGTTCATTTAACCTATTATTAGAAAGAGAAATCTAATTAATGCAAGATGAATTTTAATACAGTGAAGTCTTACACAGAAAAAAAAAAAAAGCAAATCCTTCTTTTTTTCTTCCTTTTAACTAGCCATGGAAAATTCCTTTAGGTTTCACTGCGCAATTAGAAAAGTTCTAGATTGCCAGGTCCACTAAATTATACCTTAAACTTATCAGCATTATCCCAAAGCAACATTAAACTGATCTAGATGTAGAAAATACTCGACGGGCCAACTCAAGCACCTTACATCCGAAGCCAAAACTAGTTTTTGTGCTCAAGGCTGAATAACTTTTCGGTTACTACTTTGCTCTAGTCTGTAACTGCTTTTCTTAATCCGTGAGGATTTACATTTTTAAAAAAATGCGATGAGAAATTAGTTTATAACCAAAAAGCAGAACATACTCATTAGAGCACAGAAGAAACTTTCGGGTGTGGGGGATGTGATGGAGCCTCAGGAAAGCACAAAGGGGCAGCCAAAGTCCGCCTGAGCGGCTCGGAATTGCCATTTGTGACCATTTCACACCCTCGGGAAGGACACCGGCAAGTTCTTCTCCTGGTGCTAGGAGCGTCGGTACACCCACTGCAGGCACGATCCGGTCTCACTCATCTAAAACCTGAGCCCCGGCAGAAAACACTAGCCAGCTGGCCTGCCGCCTCTGTTCCTAGGTGGGAAGTTTCTAAGATTAGTGAGCTATATAAATAAGTTAAGGGCTCTGGTCAAAGTAATTGGATCTTGCTGTTCAAAGCAAGTATGTAGCAAAACGGTGCTCGCTGCACAGTCAAGAACAGGGAAGAGAAACTCCTACATATTAAAAACAAAAAAACAGCACCACACATTGCAGCTCGAGCACTCCATCCTGTCTTAGACTCTTTGCTTTGAAGCAGGACACACATCTGACTAAAGGCTTTTGTAACAAACAAGTAACTAAAAGAGGAACGCAGGCTACTAGGCAGACAGTTTCAAGGGCAGGAAGAATGAAAATCATTAAAAGCAGCCCAATTATTTTAAACACCAGCCCGAGGCAAGCAGCGGTAAGAAGCAGTCCTCCATACGGGGGTGAGATGGAAGGAGGTCCCCGTGTATTAACTCAGTGCCGAGGCAAAGGACGAAGACGAAGACCTCAAATCCTCGTTCCTTCATGTCCCGCCGTACGCCGAGAGGGGTTGAAGGACCTATTTAAGGCAGGACAATTTTTATTCAATACAATAAAAACGGGAAAGACTGCTTTAGTGTTTATAGGCGCATGGCCACCCAAAACACCAAAATACACTGCTCTACCAAAAATGTCATTCCTTCGGTGTTTATGACAGGCACAGGCATGGCACTACCCAACTCCTAAGGAAACTGGAATTTTTTTTAATACTGGAGACTGCTCAATCAAGAATCTAGCACGTGGGTAGCTGAGGAAGTTATCTGGAAGATTCTAAGGGTTTTTTTCAGGGCTGGAACACGAAGCCCAAAGGCGACCTTCCACACGTCTGCCTGGGGACTCTGGCTCAACTGCCAAAGAATGACTTTGGAGGAGCTGTACTTTCTCCAGAGATTAGAAGACAGTTAAGATTCAGAGACTCCTGTGGAGCCGGGATAATGTCAGTTACTCTCAAGCTGATACAGATAATGCGGGCTGATACCTTAGGGGGTTTGCAGAGACCTTTATTAAGAGGCACATTCCATCTGCATGTGGCTAGATAAATGTCTTTCCATTGAGACGTGTTAATATTTCTGTTTTATCCTGATAGTCAAGAAACTGCAGTGATTAACCTTCTGGTGCTAAAAGTGTTTCCCGACCAAGATGGTAACAGTGCTTGAAATTCTCTTCAAATGCTTTTAATTACATCGTGCATAAAGACTAAATTTGTTTTTTTCTTTTTCTCACCCTTACCTAATATTATTAACTAATCACACCTTTTAATAAAGGGAGGGTAGAGTCTGGGCTGAGTTTTCATAGGCAATGCTACATAGCTGGAATTTAATAACACTGCTTTGTTTTCATTATTATTGTTAGGGAATCTTCTATTCACAGAACAGTTACCAATTTCCCACTTACCAAAGCAATATGCTTCCATTTAGAAATAAATTGACATCAAGAAGAGAGTCATTTTTAAGAAAAGTATTGAGCAGCCCTGGCTGGTATGGCTCAGTGGATTGAGCGCTGACCTGCAAACCAAAAGGTTGGCAGTTCGATTCCCAGTCAGAGCACATGCCTGGGTTACATGATCATGTCCTTGGCTGGGGGAGTGCAAGAGGCAACCGATTAATGATTCTCTCACACATTAATGTTTCTCTCTTTCTCCCTCCCTTCTTCCCCCTCTCCAAAAAAAAAAAAAAAAATCTTTTTTAGAAAAGTATTAAGCAAACAATACTCTTATATATAAAATTTAAGTGGTATTTGGAAATGTCAGAATCTATCAAGATCATTCTGTCTGAAGTTCAGAAAACACTGCTTTAGTCAGTACCACACACGAGTTAAAAGCTGTTATTTTATAAACGACTAGCAACTTTGTGACCAGAACTCTTTCCTCTGACTGTTAAGGAAAACGATTTCAGAATAACCTTATATTAAATCACTCGTTTCACGGCTGAACCAAACGCAGACCAAGCACCAGTGACCTACTGTGGTCCCCAAGAAGTCCACAGCTCTGGAGCTCTGGTCCAGAGCACAGCCCTCCCATTGACATGGGATTTGATAAAGGAGCTTTGGTATCTTTCACAGATGTAAGGAGTTTAGGAACTAGGTAACTTACACTTGACTTGAAATAGATTTGAATGACATCAGACTCTAAGGACATGATTCAGGAAAGGAAGGGATGAAGAGTTGTCTGGCTCACTGTACCCACGCCTCCTTCAAGGCAGGCTCCTCTCCATTGCAAGGGGGAATAAGTACAGATCTGTAAGAGGAAGCCACCTACTGGGTACATAAAAAGGACTGGGAGCTGCGGTTTCGCTGGCTTACTGTAGAGATTTTGAAATTTTAAGAGATTTTGTATTCTTTTGTTCAGGCCTCCATCCAGGCAACAGATGAGTTATCAGTTCATTTGAAGTTACGACAGAAGACCAGCAGACCCACGCCCTAACCAGCCTTCCGGGGGTGAGTCCATTCGCAGTTACTCTCAGCTAGAGTTCACACACACCTCTCACCTCCTAGAGACTTCCAACAAGCCAGTACCTCCCAGCCCGCCACCCGGAAAGCGGAAGCTATTAGAAGCGAATGATCTCATTGTCCGGACACCAAATTTAGCAAACTGCCCGCACTTACACCGATTCACTCCAGAGTCTAAGCACCACTAGGCTACAAGCCTTTCGCCTTGTTTTTCTGCTTCATCCCCAGCACCTAAAACAGTGCCTTGTAAGAACAGCTGCGTGATAAATATTGGAAAGAGTAAGACACCGCCTTTGCCTTTTGATACGTGAACTGGAACCGACCCTGTGCCTATTGAGACTAACCCCTCCGGAGTGACTAGTTCTCACTTGTCACCTGCCTACTCAGATTTCACTCCTCCAACAATCCACTCCTTCCGACCTTGTTCATTTGTCCTCTCCTAATGCCACATTCCAATCAGCATGTCATCACGCTGTTATCTCAACAGCTAAAACCTTTCCTTAGCTCACCTGTGCTGTTACCCCTATACATCAAAGCCAAAGCTGTCCCAAGTTGCTGACTCTACTGCAAACCATTCCTGCTCCCATCCGTGGCCACCAGTCCTTTACGCCCTCAGCCTGCAGCCCGTTAAATCTGACAGCCCCCCAAATCTCGCGGTGACTTCTCAGTCCTCCTCCTGGACAGAACTTGAGATCGCTTTCCTTGAAACTTGCTACACCTGTGTCCCTGTGCCCCAGTCCTGGATGGCCTCCCTGAGGTCTCCAAGTCTCCTTTGCTGGCTCCTCCCCATCTTAAATATTATAGTACCCCAACCCACCCCACCCTCCCCCCTTGCGTCTGGTTCTACGTGGCTCCTACTCAAAATGTGGGTCCCTGAGCCAGCAGCATCATCACCGAGGAGCTTGTCACAAATGTAGCGTCTCAGGCCCCAGGCCGGACCTAGGGCATCAGTCCGCATTGTTAAAAAAACAGGTGACTCACATGCATGTCATGTTAAAATTTGAAAGGCACTACTCCCCTTACAGGATTTCAGTCACATGACTTTAACCTCCATTCATTGGCTAACTCAGAAATGTTTATGTCTGTTCCCACCCTCAACTCCACGCTAGATCCCACAAAAACCTATTATGCGTCTCAAACCAAAGTGCAAAACAGAAATCTTGATTCCCTGTCGCCCCCCCCCCCCGCCCCCAAGCCAAAAACCTAAGAGTCACCCTGGTCACGTTTGCTTTCCAATTCCTGGGCCAAACTGCTCCTGATGGCTGTGTCTCTGCAGCATGGCCAGTCCTGGCACTCTCCACCCCGTCCCCTCCCCTGGTCTAAATCAAGGCTTTTGGTGCAGACTCCAGTCTCCAAAATCGACTTTCACCAAGGATCCCTACAATAAATTTCACTTGCAGTATCCAGAGCGGTCTTTAAAGAACAGATGCCCTTTCTAAATTTTCTTCCACGGCTTCCAAGAGCCAAGGTTTTCTAGCCCCTCTCACTGTGTCAAATGTTCCGCCCAGTCACATTGATAGGCTTGTTCTAGTCCCTCCCCTAAATCCCTGCCTGCCTGCCTTCCCAGTTTTTCTGGTCTCAGCTTAAAGATCCCTTCCTCAGAGAAGCCTCCTTTAACCATTGTAACTAAGACGGATCTCCCTTTGCCCTCACTGTTTTCCCCCCTGTCTCTTTACTGTGCTGAGCTTTCCTTTCAGCACTGACAATTCCCTGACATTTTAGGTGTCTGACTCTCCCACCAGAACGCATGGTCCACGAGCAGGGACTTCCTCCCTTTGGAACCATCACTGCTTAGAACAGTGTCTAGCGCACAAGCAGCACTCAAGGACCGAGTCATCAGGCGTCACTGGTGAAACTGTTGGGGGCAGGGGACAAACTCTCCCGTGTGGACCAGCACTTACATACGCTTGTCACAGAAAAACCTGAACATAGAGAATCCACCGGCAGTTTTCAATAAGTTCAGATTTTCATGTCAGCTGGTTCCACATTTCTGTACACAGAATCACCTGGGCACCTCTAAAAAATTCTAATATGTAAGTCACATTTTAAATGTTAGATCACAATTGCTGGGAATGGAACACAGGCACCAGCAGGTTTTGAAGCTCTTCAGGTGATTCCATAGGGAGTTAAATTTGGGAACCTCTGCTATATAGTATGTGTTAGTAAGTATGATATAAGATGAAATCTGTAATATAGTTTTTAAAATCCCAGTCATGTTATGGACACCTAGGACTTCTATTTCCTATGTGGTACAGAAAATGAAAAGAAATTCATGAAAATACAACTGTTTCAAACGTTAGGTCTTAAAAGAGCACATCTTTCAGGATTTTCCACATTTGTTTCCCTATCAAAACTAATCCGAATTTGGGTACTTCTATTTGGAAGTTTATTACTTGTTCATATGCTGAATCAAATTTATGCATGAAAAAGTGTCGACTTCTATGTAAGTCACATCTGAAAGCTTTTGGGGGCTTTGTACTTACTCATATTTTTAATGGCATTGGGTAAATAGTTCTATCTTGGTAACAGGGATGTAATTACTAAGACAAAATGCTATATTCTCAAGGGAGAAAAGAATTTTATCCTCAACAAGTTACAATAAAATAAATTCTTCATCATGCTAATATCCCTTGCTCAAGAAGTAATATAATAAACTCCAGTCATCAAATCAAAATATCCTTAGGACAGAAGTTCATCAAATATTAGGCATTTACCTTTCTCTAAATTCACCTTTAAAGTATCTTCATACCTCAGAATAAAGGACAAAATTAAGAGCAAATCAAGTCACATGATTATTTAAATCCTCACCACAATGAAAACACTGTGGATTTCAAAAGAACTTTGGGGATATTTCAGCCAACCTAATGTCACATACATATGAATAACCTGACACACAGATGAGGTAAAATGACAAGCCTAAAAGTCACACAGGAGAACTAGAAGAGAAAAAAAAAAAAACAATATTTTTTTTCCAAATAAGCAGACAGAATTTTTCACATGTTAAACAAAAAGAATCAAGATCATCAGATTAGGAAGGGTGAGGAATTAAAAGTATGTTACACACAGATCTAAAGGACTAGTCAACCCGCTGCCCCCTCTCCCCGAAAAAGCCCCCAGAACTCTGAACATACGGATATACCATCCGTCAAGAAGCTTACCCTTAAAATACTAGAGTTTTGGAAAACTCGATTTACAAATACATTATTAATTGCATTGTTATAATGAAATTAGTTCGTTAAACGTGAAGACATCAAACAGCACCAATACCAGAAAGTTAGGAAAGTAGTTACTTAATATACAGTCACTGATTGGGACAGAAATTAACTACAGCCACTAGCAGAATCATGTAAGCTACTGCTTGACATAAAGGCAATATTTAGAGATTAGTATATGCCCTTTTCCCAGTGATAGGCCTGTGTCTAGGAATCCCAGCAGCAGGTCAATGTAGAAAATATTAAATAAGATGCATTTCTAAAAATCGCTCAACTTCAAACCATGATACCACATAACGCAAATTTTGCCAATATAAGCCCAGGGCAGCATTTTTGGTACTGTCACTACTCTTACCTGTCCCAATTAAAATAAAACACTACTTCCTCATGGAGCATTAGATGGATTAGCCGTGTCTGTGAAGCGGGAGCAAAGGATTTACAAATGGGCTACTAACCGTGTATCAAAGCGCTACTAATGAAAAGAGCAGCGAACACTCGAACAAGAGCGCGTTAACTCCCCATGGAATCCCAAACTGTCATCTCTAGTTCCTTAGGTTCTGGGGAGACTGGAGAGGAACAAGTGTGTGTACAAACGGGGCCAGGGGAAAGCAGCTCTAAAAGGTATACGGTGTTTGTCTTTTAAAAATTCCCATGATAATTTTAATACTTGCAGAGGACTCCAACTATTATCTAAATTTTTTTCAGCATGTAGAACTAGCATGTTAACAAAACTGTGGTGTTACCCAGAAAAACAGCATCGCACTGGAAGTGAAAATGAACTAGGCATGGCTTGTGAAGCTTTCTAACGTTCACACCACCCTCTCCCTCTTCCTTGCTCCTTTCAACCGGTGCTCTAACGACCACCTGGTTTAAAATATTTGGTAACTCAGTGCAGAAAATTAAGGTCACAGACAAAGTACAACAACTTTTAATACAGCATTAATACTAATGATTAAAAATTATTGCATAGTCTTATGCATTTATGCTAAAACAGTTTCTGAAAGTAAATCCTGAAAGTATTATATAAAAGACAAATAACCCTTTAAAATGTGGATGGCCTTCACTACCTCGATCTTCTCTCCTTTTTTGTCTTTTCAGTACTTTTGTCCATTGTTTTTTCATTATCTCCCCTGCACTTTGGGCAATACCATTTCCCCTTTGGTTTATAGGTAAGTGACACACATGAAAAGTGGAACCACTCAATTGGACACTGTTCATTGTCACATCCGATCATCTCCCCATAAGACACTTGGTTACATAAACAGTATGTAGGTTCATTGGGGTCTATTGCAAACTCAACAGGTGATGCTTCCCTTTCCTGCTTGGCCTTGGAGCGTTTCTTTTTCTTGGCTGACTTGGATTTCTTTTCTTTAGGTGGCTGATCATCACAGTCTTCAATACCATTAGTCATGTGACATAAATCACGGCTTTCACTGGGGCGCTGTCTTCGGGGTCTCCTTGACGACCTTTCTGGTTGGCTGGAATCCAGTTTTACTTTCTCTGAGCCTCGTTCACTTTCAGTAGGATCTTGAAAACACTGTGAATGTAGCTCCATTTGCCTTGCCCGATTTTCCACCAATTCGACCATTTGTGTGACAATTTGAATTTTTTCATCTCCCAATTCTTGGCTATTGATTAATGCTCTCTGGAGATGCTGCTGCAAGCGCTTTTTCTGGTTTAAATCATCTTCTTTCTTGTATTTTTCATAGACATCATCGATTTCCTTTAATGTTTCTAAAAAAGGAAAAGAAAAGTCAGAATGTTATTATGTGTCAGCACACACAACAGTTTTCAAGTTAGTTATCTTTCACAGAAATGGAAAAGTTAGTATGAACTCAAACCATAAGACTGCACTCTTCTTTAGCAGGTGGACAGTAAAAATATTATTTCCCATATAAAGACCATATGCTATCCGAAATAAAAGTATAGATTTAGAAGTAAATCAATAAAAAGGAAGAACACAAACCTCTAATACTCATTAATCTATATTAAAAAGAAGATGGACAGCTAATTAATAATCAAAAGTATTTTATGTGGGCAGACTCACTGTATGCCACTTCAGAGTCTACCTAGTGATATATTGCCTACACTTTATTGGAACTTCAAAACAATTCTGTATATAAAATTTATCCATACATGCTGGACTCCAACCATAAAACTTAAAACTTAATTCAAGGACTTGGCTTGATTACAGTCCCAAGTAATTCAGGACTTACCGTTCAGTCAGTGACTTGCATGACTCCAGAGAGACACTACACTTTTACTTTCATATAATATCCCCGGACTTTCTTAAAGCAGACAGAAGTTAACTCTTAGCTTCCCATCGTATCAGTTTTAATGGCTCTTTTATCACATGAGAGATAATTCTGAAACCCAAACTATTGCCAGAGGAGGTTTAGATTCATATTCTGGCGTCAACTGACCAAGCCACTAACAAAGTTACAGCCAAGTCAGCACTGAACCACTGCACTGTTGTAGATAACTCAGCAGCAGGTTCTATGCTTCCTGAACTGCTGGTTTAGGTACCGTATAGCATTCGGAACACGTTTAAATCAATAAAAAATAGCTGAGTCACTAGGAGGTATACAAATATCTGAGAGTTCCATGTATCATCAGAATTTACATAAGATTAGCTTTTATTCCACTCTGTTCTATTTGTTATCCTTATGAGATTTAACACTATTTGAAGGAGTTGTTTTACTAAAGGTGGAGAAACAAAAAATGAACACCCAAGGCAGGTCACTCCCTGCGCTTTACATGCCAATGTTACTATCCTAATGATGGGGACAGAAATGTCAGACAAGCAAGATACATACACGGGGCTGCAAGTATGGTAATATAAAGCAAGTATTCAACATAACTCTTACGGATCGGCTCCTCCCTGGCAATTGCAGGTACTCACAACTAAGGGACAGCGGTTTAACCTCAGATACATGACAAAGTGGCACTACACATTTGAGGGTACTCATACCTGCAAAGTGTATTTTTAAACAAAGGTCACATCTAGCTCGTTTGCCTAGCTAGGTATGGAAGTAATTTCTTAAGAACTTAATTTCCCGCCCTGGTTGGAGCGTTGACCAGAACACCAAAAGGTGTGGGTTGATTCCCCGTGAGGGCACATGCCTAGGTTGCGGGTGCCATCCCCAGTCGGGGCGAATATGGGAGGCGACCAATAGATGTCTCTCTCTCTCCCTGTCTCCCTTCCTCTCTCTGTCAAATCAGTGAATACATCCTCGGGTAAGGATTGCAGAGGAAGAAAAAAAGAACTTAATTTTCTTCCAAGAAAATTTTCTTCCATGCCCCCTACCCAAGACACAAAATTTGAAGGTTAAAAGATAAAGAAAAACCTTATTTCGAATATTCTTTACTTAATAATCAGAACTTAGAGGTTAATTATATAATACCAACACGTTAATACATGAGATAAAAATTCACATTTTTAGGACACCTTAATTAAAAGAGAAAGCAGGAAACTAATACTTACTGAGACCCTCCTATGTAATAAAGATTTTCGCATCTAATCCCCACAGCAACCCCATGAGGAAGGCATCACACTTCCATACATGAAGAAAATGAAGCCCAAGGACAATAACCCCAGACCTTGACCTCTGCCAAATATGCCTGGCTCCGCCATTTAAGCATTTTCTCCTAAGCTGAAAGGAGGGCACTGAAATTATTAAACTTAGTGCAAAGGTTATTTACCCAGGAAATTACGAACAAAAATACTGGAATAAAAATTGAGGTTCTCTTAATAAACCAAATCCCATAATACTTCATTCAATTGTAAAATTTTCTTCATTTCTGTATTTAAGTTTCTAACGTTACTTTTAAGGTTCCTCAGTATTCTAACGTGCCTCAAATAAGTAGGAGAGAAATCTGATTGCTTAAGTAATCTGTATCACTAAATATTGTAGCATTAAAGCCAAAACCAGAAGACACTTTAAAACTAGCAAAGAATAAAAAAACATGAATTTCTGAACCAAGAACATCGTTTTTAAAGCTAAGAAGTATAAAACTGTGACCTCAGTAAGCATGTGCACAGTGAAAACTAGATCGTTTTTATATTAATCTCGAAACTAACCACATCTTAACGGAGCTGAAGATTTTTATAACCTCTCAATCCTTTAAGGCCTAATACTGTTTCTCATGATACCAGAGCTACTTATGACAATTTCTAGGTGGTCACGATGGGAGACTTTCCTGTAACAATCTGTCCTTCCCCAAGTCAAATGAAAAGGAAATACAGGTATGTGTCTTTACAGAAATGTAAAAACCTGCAAACTTTACTCACTTCAGAGTTATCTGAAAAATTTAAAAAGTTAAATATAAAGTTCTTAAGCATATATATATCATTTTTAGGTTACAATGCATGTACTGTGTGTGCATTTGCTCCATCATGTCGGTAGAAAATACCTTTGGAGAGATTTTCTTTGAAAAAAAAAAGAAAAAGATAAAACAGTTTCAAAACAAGCCCAGCGCCTGAGGTAGCCAGTTTGTGCAGCCAAACATTCCCCACCTCACTGGACAAGTTCCTCAAACTCCTTATAAATTTTAATTTACCCGTAAATGAGTTTTTACTTCATAACGTTAATGTGAGAATTAAATGAGATAATGCTCTAGACCTGAAACCGCCAAGGACACCCAGCAAGTAATCAATATTGATTCTCTTCCCCCCGTAAGGGAGATGA
The DNA here is from genome assembly GCF_987537825.1 of Furipterus horrens. Taxonomy (NCBI): domain Eukaryota; kingdom Metazoa; phylum Chordata; class Mammalia; order Chiroptera; family Furipteridae; genus Furipterus; species Furipterus horrens. The sequence goes on from NW_028327182.1 coordinate 92,411,777, forward strand.
GTCCTGTCACTCGGGGACTCAGCAGTAAATTACAGATTTGAAAAGAGAGGCGTCTAAGTATCCTAACGTGCTCAGGGCCAGAAAATCACCCCCAAAGTGGGTTCCTTCGAGACTAAACCATTAGATTAATGACGTGTTTGGAAAAACAGGGAATGGGTCCAATTAAGTTATCGCTTTAAAGTCCATATGGTTGTTCCCGCGTTACGTCCAAGGTCTCTTCCGTGACGCAGAGCTGTTAAAAGCACAACGGCTCCCCGTTTAAACTTCTCCCGTCCTGGTAGCAGGCGAAGGGGACCGCCACTAGCACACGACAAAGACTCTCTCTGTACGGAAGGCTGATCCCCCGAGCGAGCTACTTCGGCCTGACCACAAAGGGTGGCGTTTGACTCATCACACAAAATTGGAGGAGGGAGGGGTTAAGGGACGCCAAGCGGTTGCCCAGTCAACCACCCGCTTCCTCCCGGGGCCCGGAAGTGACGCAAGGCCCGGAACCTACGCGGTGCCAGGGTCAGCGACGCTACCTAGTACTGACTGTGTCCTCGTCACAATTGAGTGGCTGGGAGAGACTCGAAAAACCGCGACAAATATAGCCCAAGCCCCAACACTGACTTTGCAACGGACGAACTAACGTCCCCCACGGCTCCCACGCCCGCCCGAGCAGCCAGCCAGCTGCCAAACCTCGCAGCGACCAGCCATTTGCGAGGCGGGCAGGAGCGCGCGTCCGCGCCCCTCCCGCGTCTACGTCACGCCGAGGCCACGCCCCCAGGAAGAAGGGGCCCTCCCCGCCACACACACCCCTCTTCCTTTACCCGCAGGGACCCCTCCCCTTTTAACCATTTGGCTGAAGGAGCTCGGGAAGGGCTACGATCCGGAACTCTCCCCGGGGCGGGAGACGGGTAGGGGCTCCCCGATTCCCAAGCCAGGAGCCAGAGAGCGAAGGGAGGGACCTCCCCGGAGTCCGCCTTCGCGGTCCCGTCTCGCTCCCTCCCCCCGCACGTTCCAATGCATATGCTCTCAGGGGGTAGCGGCCAAAGCGGGCTGGGGGAGGCCAGGCCCCGGAGACGGGCAGGCGCTCGGCCACTGACCCCCTCCAGCCCCCGCCCGGCTGCGCGCTCCCTCGCCCGGGCAGGATGGTCTGCGGCACGGGGCAAGCCAGCGCCGGAACAAACGCTTGCTACTTAAAATGGCTGATTCCCCTCCACGCCAGCTGCAGCCGCTGGATCTGCAGCGGGGGCTGACGAGCAGCCCCCACCCCCACCCTGGAGACCCCCGCGAAGTCCTCGCCGCCCGCAGCAGAGGAACGGAGGGCCGCGAGCCCGGTCTCCCGTCCCTCTCCCCGGTCCCACACCCCAGAACCTCTCTGTGCACTCGAGGACTCTGTCCCGGGAGAAAAGGAAAAGTGTCACTTCCTCGAGCAGGCTCCGCACGACCGTGCCCGGAGGCCGGCGCGTCCGATCGAGCGCAGGACCCGCGCGGGCAGCCCCCGCGGCCCCCTACCTTGGTATTTGTTGTCCAGCTCCCGCAGCACGGACACGTTCCTCTGCATGTCGTGGGGCAGCGACTCCACACACTCGAGGTAGTCCTGCACGTAGCAGGTGAGGAGCCGGCTCCGCTCCCCGGTCAGGATCGCCGCCGACGGGTAGAGTTGCTGCTGCTGCTGCTGCTGCCCTAACATCCTGCCGCCGCCGCTGCTGCCCCTCGCCGCCGCCGTCGCCGCCGCCTCCGCATCCAGCAGCCACACATGCAACAGCCGCGGCCGCCGCGGCCCCTCTGCTCCGCAGCCCGCGCCGCGGGGACACCGGCCGCCGCTCAGGAGGGCACAGCCGAGTCCCCCGATCTCCGCTCCCCCCAAAAGAAGCCCTCACTCCCCGCCCCCGTGGTAACAAGCCCAGGGGCGGGGCGAGATCAGGGCTCCCTCCTTTTCGCCCTCCCTCCCCAGGACCAGAGCAGCGGGGATCCCGCAAGCGGAGCTGGTGCCGGGGTCTCGGGCGCTGACACTTCCTGTCCCTCTCGAAGTCCCCCGATGCTACCAACGCCGTCTCGTAGCTCGGATCCCCATGACAAGCCCTTCGCTGCCCCCTTTTCTCCCAATCACCCTCCGAGCCTGTCGGAGAGTCTTCTCACTGGACTGCCCCCGCCCCTCCGGCTGCGGCCGCCACTGCGCCTGCGCAAGACTCACTCCTATTAAGGTTGGGGGCCCGCCTCTACCGCCCTACCAAAGGGTTCGCATTCTCCCGCCTTCCCTCCGCCGCCCGGGCGATTGGTCTGTCAACTCTCGGCCCGGCCGAACGGCAGGCTGCGCCCCGCCCCCTCTTAAAGGAGAAAGACCGTCAGGCCCACCTCTCCGCCCAGTGTCTGAATGGGACTCGTTAGGGAGGGTGGCTGCCGTTTTCCTTCCGTCCTTCCCACCGGGAGGGGGAATCCTGGCCCGGTTCCCTCGGCCCCCTGTTACCGATTTTTTCCCCATCGGTGGGTCTAGCGCGGCCCCTCACGAGCCTTAAAAGGAGCAGCAGGCGGCCGCTTTTCGCTGCAACCCGGAGTGAGTGATGCCTAGGGGGACTACGCGACCCGGCGTGCAGCGCGCGCGGCTCCCGGCATGCGCCGCGGCCGTGCCCCCTCCTGGCCGCCGCCGCTCGCCCCCCAGCAGTCTCGGCGCTGGCCTCGGGCTCCGTTCCTCCTCCCGCCGCAGCCTTCGGTCTCGCGGGGCCGCGGAGGGCTGATCGCAGAGGTAGGTGGTGCTTCCGCGGGCCCCGGCCTTTTCTGGCCTTCTGTCTGCCGGCCTTTTGAACCTTTCCCCTGGCTTCAGTGTGCGTCCGTCTCCCAGCGCCGAAGTGGCTTGCAGGTTTCGTCCGCCCTCCGGCTCTTCTGGAATCCGGCTTCTTTCAGGCCGTGTGTGTCCCGCGAGTACGTGTGACCAGCAGCAACCTTTAAAGAGAACTGTTTTTTTCCCCGTGGGTCAGAGAGTTTCAGCACTGAATGGCGGCGAGCGGCACCGCGCCACCTTTTCATGTATTTTTCCCCTGAGACCGAAAAGCACTGACAGCCGGACGGAGGGGACACGGGGTGTGCAGACTGGAGTGAAATGGCATCGGGCCCCCGGCCCACGGCCTTGCCGACGTGGTCGACCGTCACGTTTAATTTCTGCGTGGTGGTCGTCCCGAGTGGGCTCTGGGTGTACATACAACGCGTGTTTGTGAAGGAGCTGGCCGGAAGGAGAACGCACGCACGAGCTGTGATGGAGTGGCTGTGTGAACGAGCCCGACTGTGAGCAGCGCCTTTGAGTTAGAAAAGGAAACGCGCGTGGGTGATGCATTGGGGTTTTCGGAGCGGTGGGCGCAGCCGTGTGCACTTCTGAAGCAGCTGTTAATAGTAAGTAACCGTTGACCTGTGGGGAGACACCTAGACCTTGATCTAAAGGACATTTTAGATTTCAGCCCAAAACAACGTAGGACGAAAGCCCCCTTTCAGCCGGGCTAGCAGCCGTTCCCTGGCCCTGCCGCCCTCATTCACTGGTGTTTTTCTGACGCTCTCTCATCAGGACCGGAAGATCGCGGACAGCGTCCGAAGGGCGCAGATGTTCTGAAAAATGGCCCAGCAGGATGTGCCAGGACGGGACCCTGCGCGGAGTCCCTGCAGATGACGTCGGAGCCAACCGAAGCCTGAGCAGAACCCTGGGGCACCCTGTGCTGCTTCGTCTGCCCCAGGGCCCCAGCTGCACCCGCCTGCGCCCTTAGACCCCGATAACGCTCAGCGCCCCCCTTCCGGGCTGGTGGGACTCCACACTCCACCCCTGTCCTCTCCCGATAAGCGAATAAACCTGGTTCTCCGTGTTTTCTACGCGGTGACATCTTTCACAGCCCCCGTCACCGGCCACCCGAGCAGGGCCCACGGCCTTAGCTAAGAGGTCAGCTGCGAGCGTCTGACTGCTGTGTAGTGTGAATTCCAGACGGTCCCTACGTGTGTCGTGTCGTGTTCGTGTAAGAATCGGATGTAAGTAGAACGAATACACGGACAGTTGTAATGGAATGTCTGTGTAAACAGGCCCGACTGTGAGGAGTGCCTTTGGGTTAGAAAAGGGGACGCAGGTGGGTGATAAAGGCAGGTGTTCCCGGCGGTGGGACACCTGCGTGGTGACCTGCCGAGAACGCCTTTGAAACAGCTGTTGACAGTAACCATTGACCTGTAGAGAGAAATCTAGACCTTGATCTAGGGGAAATTTTAAATTTCACCCAAAGCAACGCGGTCCGGGACACCCGGCGCCTTGGGAACAACGCGGACCGCACAGGACGCGGGAAATGCCCTGTGTGGTCTCCTGGGTCACTGAGGTCCCCACCGCCTGCGGGGTTAGTCAACCCAGGCGGCACAGTGCGCTGTCCGTCTGAGAACCGCCTAGGGGTTTTATTGTCGTTTTTCTCAGTCTTTCAATTACGCAGTCAGGTCTTGTAAGAAAACGCCGGCTTTTAGGGATCAAAATGTATTGCGTTTTCTCTGAATCGTGCTGTTTTTGTTGACCCAGAGATCTGAATCACGTCCTTCCTGAAGGCCCCAAGTAATGATTGGGGGCAGACAGTGGAGGCGCCCAGGGCTTTTATGCAGCCTGGGAAGTGATCTGCAGGCAGGTCAGACGTGGTAAGGAAAGGCAGTGGTGCAGAATGCTTACAGGGGCTCCCTCCAGGACCCAGAGCAGGATGAGAGGAAGGAAAGACAAGTGCGGGGGTGAGACTTACAGGCATTATTTCCACCTTTGATAATTCCACTGAATGGACAGAAAGGAACCCCCAAAAATGCAGATAGTGATTTTATTTTCCAACTTGTGTTAGTCTGAACCTATAAACAACACTCTTCAGATGGTAATATGTGTGTGTGTGCGTGAATTATTTCGTATGTGCTCTTCTTGCTATATTTATAAAAGTTAATCAAAGGCTTGGTTTATTCCTGACATACTTGTAAAAGCATACTCTGTACTTACCTAGGGAAAAAAGCATACTGTTCCTTACCTAGGAAAGAAAAATCACTGTACTCCGCAAATTCGTTGACCTTTGTTATTTATCATGTCTTTTTCTCCTCAGCAATTATTGATTGGCCAAAAAGTTCATTTGGTTTATTCCTCGTATGATGACTCTAATAGCACCTCGTTGTCTTTAACTTCATTTGAAACAATTTTGTTAGGTTGTATTGTGACAGCTGTCATATCAGCGTGCATTTTTAAAAAACATCAAAAATAAGTGAACTTTTGTGTAGCCATTTTAATATTGAAGGTGGAAAAAAGCAACATTTTATTATTTCAAGAACAGTAAAAATACAACTGAAATGCAAAAAATTATTTGTGCACATGTATGGAGAAGGTGCTGTGACTGATCAAATGTGTTAGAAGTGGTTTGCGAAGTTTTGTGCTGGAGATTTCTCACTGGACAATGCTCTACGGTTGGGTAGATCAGTTGAAATTGATAGTGAACAAATTGAGACATTAATTGAGAACAATCAACATCATACCACATGGCAGATAACCAAAATACTCAAAATATCCAGATCAATAGTTATTGGTGAAAATGAAAAATGTGTTTTACGAAGGAAACCATGCGGACTTTTTGGCCAGCCCAACACTTTACTGGAAATTTGACTCTTTTTCAGATTAGGTTCCCTTATTATGTTAAATGCAGTATTTTAAAAGTTCCCCGTTCTCTGCAACATAGAAGTTAATTGGTGACATTGAATCTTACGAATAAAGCAAAAAAGGGAGCCCTGACTGGCGTGGTTCAGTGGGTTGGGTGTCATCCAACGAACAGAAAGGTCACTGGTTTAATTCCCAGTTGGGGCGTATTCCTGGGTTGCAGTCAGGGTCCCAGGCTGGGGGTGTGTGGCCGCTGATCAATGTTTCTCTCCCTTTCTTTCTCCTTCCCTCTCTCTCTAAAAAAAATTAAAGCCTTTTTAAAAATTTTTTAAAAAGCAAAAAGGCATCTTATTTGCTCTTCCATATGTTTTGTACCACAGAGTAACCCTAACATATGTAAGTAACTGAAATCCCCAGATTAACAAAAGTGTCTGGGATTGCCTTCAATTTCTAGATCAGATACTTTGAGAAGTTCCTGGTAGGAAACGTTTAGGCCTCTAAACCTTTGTCCAACAGCCCTTATTTATACTGAGAGGACAAAGTAACAACTTCAAACTCTGAAAACTAGCAAACAGTTCTGTTGGATTCCTGAAGACACATCCTGAGAAAATTGAGCTACTGCATGAGGTCGATTGAACTGGACATGCTTTACTTTGTCAACTTCTTAATTTTAAAAACTTTATGATGGAAATTTTCAAACACACAAAGGTAGGGGTGATAGTACAATAAATCCTAATGTACTATTTATTCACCTAGCTTGAACATCTATCAATATATGGCCAATATTTCATCTATGTCCCCCTTACCCTTCCTGAATTATTAGCATTTTATCTGTAAATACTCTAAATACGAAAGGATAAAAGATAACTTTTTAAAAACATCTACAATACCATTATCCTATCAAAAGTATTGCTATCATTTGATATCCAGACAATTCCCTATTATCTCATTAATAACTTTTTACACTGGGTTTGTTCAACAGGATCCAAGCAAGCTCCACACTGCATTTTGTTAGTGAGGTGTTTTCTAAACCAGTGAGAAGCAGGTAATTCCCTATTTAATTCAGTGAAGCAGATAGCAATGCTTTTCTAAGAAAGATTTGAATGGTTGAAAAGCACTGTTAAAAATATGGGAAATTCTAGAAAATCACTTTAAACAAAATCTAATTGATAGACCACTTAGAAATGTAATTGCACCTGATGCAACTAAATGCATCCTTAAAAGAGCTAGGAGTGTGTGTTAATTTAGAGTATAAGTTGTACTAGGAGGTCCAGTGAAGCGTTTTAAATTTAAAAAAAAAAAAAAAAACTAAAATCAATTCATTAGTACAACCGGTAACTTTAAAAAAATGCATTTTCATCGAGCTCGGTTTTAAAGTGCGTTTAATTGCATTATTGCATAAGGAGCACACACTAATTGTAGGGGGGGAAAGCAGAGCTAAAATGAAGCTTTTAAAAAAATTACACACTGAAGATAACTCTTCTCAGTATCTAAATATACCTTCAGGATGTAATTCCATTTTAGTGTTTTGCTTTAAGGAAACACTGGCTAGGACTAAAGGACAAAATTAAGAAAACACCAGGTTCTCAAAATAGAATATGAGAAATCTGAGCAATGTCAGCCTGTACATTTAGTTTATGAGGTAGACAACACAGATTTAAAATTGGTATATACAGTCAATGCTGCTGTGGTTGTAGCACTGTTCAGCATTTAGAATGACTACCAACAGCAAAATACGATCCTACAACATTTTAATGAAGGGACTGAATGACTGGGACTATAGTCAAGAGAAAACTCACTATAATAAAATATTCCCATAACCAAGAAGAAAAACTCATATTAACTACTTTGGTTATCCCAGCCAGGAAAAAACAAACAAACATATGGTATACTTTGCATATTGTTGACCAGAAGAACATTCTGTTTTCCCTGGATAGTTACCATAGTTACAGAGCTGTTTATAACTTCAAGAGGGGGAACTAGGTCACAATTTTGAAGGAGTTTGAATTATGCAATTATGTTTCCTAAAAGCAGGGGAACGGGTTTAAAATTTAGGGAAGAAAGCTATATGTTCAAAGTTCAAACTCTTGTCTAATTTCGCTGGTGAAACTTAAAAATTTGTCAAAAATTAAATAAATTGTTCAAGCTATACAAATAGTGTAATGACTATATCCGTAGGTGTGATAAAAGAGATGCCAGCATGTTGTAGATAGCACTTCATCTTAGTGAGCTATCTTACATTAAATGTTTTTGCAGGTAATCCTTGAATCCACCAATACCTTGAAGTAGCCCAGCCACATGCAGATTGAAGCTTTGACCTCTTACCTTTGAAAGCCTGAGATTCAAGTTTAGCTCTATGCCTGTCAGATGCTACTCTTAATTTTGGGAATTTTCCTCTTAATTTCATCAGATGGACCCAAAGAGCGGTAGGGAGGGAATATATTGAAAGCAATGGTAGCATAGACTTTACCATTCTTTAAAACTGTATGTTCTTTTGTTTGTTTGTGTTACTAACAACCTCACAAAAAGATGATTTTATGCAGGAACCCTGCACAGTGCTCAATCAATAGAGGTTAGTTACAGGAGGGGAAAGAAGAGAAAAAACCACATTTTAAGGTTGCACAATTTCAGATGGTTATTTTTCATCTCATGATCGCTATAGACTCAGTCATTTTTTACCTAAAAGTAATTTTCGTCGTCGTCGTCGGCAGCCGTCCGTCTCGAGAGACGATGGTGTAGCTTCTTAAGAGTCTATCTGCACCGCCGAGAATGGCTGTGCAGTCCGACTCGGGAGTGACACGGTATCTGTCTCCTCCCGTGTTGAATCGACATCTTGCGATGACGCTGGAGTGTCCTCTCCAGTGAAGCTGAAGCTACAGAGCCTGGGCAGGGTGATATGGAGGGTCTGCTGTTGCCCATGCAGCAGACCCCTCCTCTCTTCGCAGCTGAAGGATCCAAGGGAAAGACGGAGTCGATACAGCTTGGGTTCAGGTGCGCCGCAGGAGTTGCCGGTGTTGACTACAACGTCAAACCGCCTTAGGGACTCCGGCTCCGGATTTTCTGTCGGGGTTTACTCCCTTAGCCTTTCCCCTGAAGAGGTATGCCGCAAGGCAGCGGAGGTTTTTTGGAGTCAGAGTTTTCCTTCTCTGTAAAAGTAATTTTAGATCAATGATTTCCCCCAAAGGAAGAGAAAGCAGGCAACAGGCAGCCTCGCTGAATAGCTGGGGGAGCCGGGGTCTCTGATGGTAGTTTAATTTGTCGTAACTGTAGAGACAGGGAAGAGATTGAGGAACCAACCCTATAACAGATCCACTCTAGACCAGCTTCATTTTACAGGTGATAATATGGGGACCCAGAGAAGTTAAAAGTAACTTGCCCAGGGTCACACAGCAATTCACGAAATAAGTATATACCTAAAAATTTAAGAGTAAAACAAATAGTTAATCATAGTTTCTGGCTGACAATCATGGGAAAGGGAAAAAGTACTCATAGCAAAAAAAAAAAAAAAAATACAAAAATTAAAAACTTGGACAGCCAACTGACCTGGAGTCTGCACGATCCTTCCCCATGTGGGAAGGCCGCCCTCCCCTCCACACCCCCACTATTAGGGTTTTCTGGACCCAAGGGTAGGTAGGACGACGACCATGTCCAGCTTGAAGCAGCTAGAGGAGCTTGAGACCTTCGCCCATCGTCCTTTACAAGATTACAAAGGGTCTTAATATCTGAGAGGGAGGGATAGTTATTTTTTACGAACCAGGGGTATGGACTTTGGGGGTATTGCCGGGGGAGGGAGATGCTGGGTGGAAGGGAGTAAAGGGGAGAAAATTGGAACTATTGTAACAATATAATCAATAAAATACATTTGAAAAAAAAATTAAAAACTTGGAATATTATAAAATTACCTTTTTGGAGAAATTTTGCAGCAAATTTAACAAAATTACCTATAAAGGAAAATTAGGATTTCCTGAACAGTAATATTTAGACTATCACAAGATTAAAAGTACTAGAAAGCATATGTCCTTTAGATTTATTTAATTTCAACAGCAAATGGTTTATACCATCATCTAGCTGGAGCAAGAATGGTCCTTTAACAATAAACGAGTGCCCTGGCCAGTGTGGATCAGTTGGTTGGAGCTTCGTCCCATACACCGAAAGGTCGCAGGTTCAATTCCCAGTCAGGGCACATGTCTGGGTTGCGGGTTTGGTCTCCAGTCAGGGCATGTGTGACAGGCAACCAATCCACATTTCTCACATCGATGTCTCTATTTTTCTCTGTCTCCCTTCCCCTCTTCCCTAAGCATTTCCTAGGATGAGGATTTAAAAACATTTTTAAAATAAATAAATGAACTAATGCCAGTTTTTTGCTAAATCTTTTTCATTTTAAATAATTCTAATTGATTATTTAATGAGGCATTATTGGAATTATGGTTACACTGATTACTCTTGGCATGGTTAACTTAGTCCAGCATTTTGGTGCATATTGATTTATCTTCTGAGGGTAACACTTTTTAAATTGCTTATCTAATTTATTTTCATAAATTGAGGTTCTCTGACTTGTTTACGTCTGGAAACTAGTATATTTCACTTTATACATGTGTTTCTGCAAAACTGTGTTTAAACCTTATTTTGCTACAAGTAATTTTAAATGTGCCAGTTCTATAAAATAAGACGCCCAAGTTTTGAAACTGAAAATGTTTAATACAAATAACTTACCTGATTTTCATTCATTTTCTAGACTGCCCGCAATTGTTTTGCTCTGCTTGAGGAACTAGAAGTTGTGTTCTTCAATCTTGAACTGCAGCCTAGATGTAGTTTCTTTTGTTCTAACTGTGGTGTACATTCCAGATCCTTTATCATAATATCTTTTGGTCACATCTTCAGGGCGAAGACCTTGTAGAAATGCCTGAAGTGACAGCAGAAGTATTTTCTTGTGGTATCTGGGTAAAAAGTAAATACTAGCCTTAGAGAGATTTTTATCTATTTATTTATTTATTTATTTTAATTTAAAAAATATATTTAATTTTAATTTTTTATTTTTGGGGTTTTTTTTTTTTTTTTTGTATTTTATTATGTTGTTACAGTTGTCCCGACTTCTTTTCCCTTTGCTCCTCTCCACCCAGCACTTCCTCTCCAGCAATCCCACCCCCCTTAGTTCATGTCCATGGGTCATGCATATAAGATCTTTGGCTTCACCCTTTCCTGTATTATCCTTAACTTCCCCCTGTCTACTTTGTACCAACCAATTATGCTTCCTAATCCCTGCATCATTTCCCCATTTCTCCCCCTTCCCCCTCCCAGCTGATAACCCTCCAAAGGATCCCCACACCTATGATTCTGTTCCTATTCTGGTTTGCTTAGTTGGATTTTGTTTTTATTTTTTAGATTCAGTTGTTGATAGTTGTGACTTTGTTGTCATTTCAATGTTCACAGTTTTGACCTTTTTCTTAAATAAGTCCCTTTAACATTTCATATAATAATGGCTTGGTGATGATGATGAAACAGATATGGAGGGGGAATGTAAAAGATATAAAATATATGGGGGGAAATGTATTAGAGGCTAAGAAGCTTTCTGTTGTGGGAAAAATAGAAGAATCAAGGAAAGAAATGATTATCTGAGCCATTAATGGCGTGGTACACTATTGAAATTAGAAGTTAAGAAGCATAATATATACATTTTATCTATAGAAACTACTTGTGCTACTTTTATTATAGTAAAAAATAGTTATGATACTGTAGTGTTAGATTAATCCCCTATCTAAACTTATCTTTGAAAACAGGAGTAGCCCAGTAGTATCTACTGATAGTAGCTGCCTCTGATCTAGGGCCTGAGAATCTGGAGTTGGAGGGAGACTTAGTTTTCACAAATGTCTTGCAGATTTGATTGTATTGACCTTCACGTTACTTTAACAAAACACAAGCTATTTTAATTACAAAAGAATCAACAAAAAAAAACCTTTCTGTACATTCTGGAATAACAAAATATATATGTGTATTACCTATCATGAAAAGAGCACATAGTAGATATACTAAATATTTAGATTTAGTTTACCTTTAAGACAATTTTTCTACTACTGTTAGTAATGTCTGTACTTTATACACTGGCATACTAATTGCACATACATAATTACCGTATACAAAATAAAAACCAAGAAATACCACAATTGGTAAAGTCGAAGCTTTTGAAGACTTCCCACTTTAGGAACGAATCTAGGCACTCAGGTCTCAGAAACACATTTCTTTTGTGAAGCTTTTTAGCAGTTGAGAACTTAAGGAGTAGCCTTCCCCTCATTCAGTATAGCCTTCAATAAGCCTTCTTAATTTTTGTGTGATCTCACTTGAGTATTTTAAGTTAAAGAGGAATGATTTTTATCATTTTTATGAATCAGCTGTTTGAAAATTCATATTAAGGTTGGTGTGTTAATGCCCTCTATAACTTCTGCTTGTGACCTCAGAAGGGACCTAGGAAATATGTTCACCCAAGAAAGAGTGTCCTCAAAGTCTCTTATTGAACCGTGTGGTCTTCTCTACAGGATTATAACTTAGCAGAAGTGTCGAATGAAGAGGAATGTGTACACAGATGATAGCTGAGAAGCGGAAAAGACTGGGAGAAGGACCCAGATGTCATACAGCGAAGAGGATGAGGTACAGGAAGCAGCTATTAATCTAATATCCCTGTTGTATGGCTCAAAGAACTCCGGGAAATTGATGCTACCCTCCTGCACTCGTTTTCTTGGAGCTTTTTTATGCGTGGAGGTGGTGGTGCTGTATCACATAACTGCTCTGGTACACATGTATCAAATATGTTTATCTATCTATCTATATGCAGCATGACTGTGTGTGTGTGTGCAATTTGCTCACATGGCTTCAGAAGCTGTGGAGTCCCAGAATCTGCAGCCAGCTGATGGTTCCAGTCCCAGCCTGAAGATCTGGATAGCTGATGGTGTGAATTCCTGTCCGCGTCCCAGTCTGAAGGCGGGAGCAGACTGAGGTCCGGCTTGAATGGTCAGGCGAAGAGCAAATGCGCTCCCCTCCACCTTTCTGTTCTATTCAGGCCTTCACTGGATGAGGCCGACAATGGGCTTTCAAAGTCCACGGATTCAAATGTTAATCTTATCCCTCACAGACACACCCAGGATAATGTTTAACCAAAATCTGGGCACTCAGGTGGTCCATGCAGGTTGATACATAAAAATAACCATCACAATATATAAATATATATATAGATTGAAGAAAAGAAAAACGACGACAACCCTATTATACATCTTTCCAAATGATAGTTGATTATGCATACTATTCTCAAATTCCGTTGATTATCTTCTGTGTTTGCCTTTGAACACTTAAAAATCCTTAAGATTTTATTTATTTTTAGCCAGAGGGGAAGGTGGGGAGAAAGAGAGGGAGAGAAACATCAATGTGTGGTTGCCTCTCACACCCCAAACTGGGGACCTGGCCTGCAACCCAGGCATGTGCCCTGACTGGGACTCGAACTAGTGACCCTGTGGTTCCCAGGCCGGCACTCAGTTCACTAAGCCGCACCAGCCAGGGCAAAAATGGTTTGAAAGTCGTAGACTAATGAAATAAAGACATTCTTTGAACTACACAAAATCGGGATTTGTAAATTTTTTTTAACAGTCTTTGATTTGGGAATTATACATATTATCTGAAGTGAAACATATGCTGTTATGTTCCTCATGAACACTTCTCTTTGACCTCTAGGATTCCTGCACTGGGATTTTAGGGTATATTAGCGTGATTTTTTTAATGCCTAGGATGGATTTAACTGTTACAGCTATGAAGAATGTACAATCAGGTGGTTTAATAATTAGATGTGACCTTTACTATTTGTCCAGCTATACTTGAGACCTATAAATTTAAGATGTATTTTTCTCAGCAGAGAGAAGTTAATATTTAACATTTGTGAGGTTGGTCAGGCAGTAAGTAAATGAGGTTTGCCATGGAGCCCTTATTTCATAGCTATTCCCACACCCTCTAGATTCATTATAGCCAAGCTGATTTCAGCCCGGGGAGACATACTTGGATCTAACCTAGAGATTCCATATTAAGCCCCAAATTTGTGGTCATTTGTTATAGCAGCGATAGAAAATCAATATGCTGTTAATATTATTTTAGTTTGCTGTAGGTCGAGGCTCAGTAGGGAAACTTGGCTTTACTACATGGCGGCACGGATTCCCTTACAATAAAAAGGGACAGGATTTTAAATTCTAAAAAACCACCAAAGTCTACAAAAAATTCACAGACGTGTTTCATGGGAACAGAGTCAAGCTGACCTTATATTATTTTCTATTTATCACTCTTTCCCCTTCTTGTTTCATACTGATGGAGATCAAAAGGGGTCAGCAATTTTTGCTTTTCCACTATTCTTGCAGAACTGGACTCACACTGAAATTTATAGGAAGTCTGACTTTTGAAGTACTATCTTCCCTGGTTTCAGAAAGTAAAAATCTTAGAATCTTTACTCATTTATGTTAGCTCACAACAGCAAAAGGTGACAATCAAGAAAAAATTAATGGGGCAAAGAAAAAGCTGAAAGGGAAATTGAGCAAGTGAAGATGGGTTAACATCAAAGGTCCTGAATGAAGCAAACCTGATGTCATTAAGGGACATTATCTGCAGGAGAGACCACAAAGCAGAGTCAGTTTTACTCCATACCTCAGCTGACATAATTCTTCATCTACCTGGCTCCTGAAATTCCCAAGGTTTGTGAGTAGAGAAAAAAAAAATCCTGAACCTACCCAAGCAGCCTTACTTCACTGGTAATTTGATTTTAGCTATTGTCTTGAAATAATTATCTATATAGAAGAATATTGGAAAAAGTAATGTTACTAAGTATAAATAGTGCCCCCAGCGTCAACAAATAACTTTAGCATAGGCTACCCCAGAAAAGTTTTAGAATTTATATACTATCCATGCTTCACAGAACCAATATTTTTTTCAAATTGCTTTTCTTAAGTAAATTTTTTCTAAGTTTACTCATACAGCAATCTCGAGGACTCCAAACCTTCAAGGGACATCATTCATTGTATCAAATGGCACCCGTTATAGGCCATGCGAATGGTGCCCCCTGGTGTTGTGCAACTCAATGACTCTGTATTTAATGTCTTAATGACTTCGGGGCTTCTTATTCAAGGCTTTGTTTCTCTCTTGGACCTTCCTACAGTGATTCACTGTTTATAGTCGCGGTAACCCAGGAAGGCTCATCAAATGAAAATTGTCATTACTCCCACTGCTGCACTTCGGACACAGACGGAGCTCCTGCTATAAGCAGGGGTAAGGACCCACACCGCAAAGGCCTGCTTCCCTTCTTGACACTTCTCAAAATCTACCAGGGCTGGAATGAGCGGATTTTCACTTCCTCGCTATCCCCGGTACCAACTTCTGTAAAGTCACATCATCCTTCTCTCCTTTTCTATCTAAGCCATAATAGCAGAATGACAGCTAATGAATGTGAATTACAGGGAAAATGAGTATTTTCAAAGTAGAATTAATTTACATACATTTCTCAATTGCATTCAAAATTTTGAAACGCAAGGACAGAAAGATACACATGCTTCACCCCATATTGGTTTCCAAACTGCAGGTAATTGAGCATGTGTAATAACTCCCTCATGAAGTATGGTCCATGAGCACAGGGCATATGGTTAAGATAAACTAGAACCGCCTCCATGGACTTCCATTAGTTTTGATTTCACAAGAACCATCTTTTCCTTAACTAGTGTAGAAAACTATTTAATAAACAACCAAATGGTAAGAAGCAATGAGAGTATTCTTTTCAACTATTGACTACATCTTTGATTATATATCATTCCATCTGTAAATTGTACCTTTGTGTTCTACAATGTCTAAATATTTTCCAATGATTCTTTCAGTTACATATTTGGGCCGTTTCCTTTAAAGTTTATCTCTTTAGAAACTTCTTAAATAAAATTTCTCAAATTTTCCTCAAAGTGTTATTACACTTGTTTTCTGAAACATAAGAAACAAAGATTCACAGAACAGCATGTGTCATTCAGTGTTTGGCCCCAAATTAGAACCAAGCCATTAATACCAACCCACCTCCAGGGTTTGGGAAGGCTTAAATGACACATAAATCATCAACCTATTCTAAGTATCCAATAAATGGTAGCTATTCACATGATGAGTTCTTGAAGTGCTGGTAGTTCTTTAAACTTTAGGTAAATGTTATGGTGGTCATTGAATTAATAACTATTGGACTTTATATATAAACAGACCCCAAGAATTTGAGTTAAAAATGCATGACACAGTTATTCAGTCAACTTTCTAACTACACCATTAAACAACAACAAAAAATCCTGATTTTTAGCACTGTCAAGAAAAATCAGTCTCAGGACATTGCATGGACTCATTGTTTTTTAATTTTTTCCCATCATAATAATCTAACTTCAACTGTGCTCATATGAGATAACTCCCTAGGAGCATATTCAGGTCACACAAGTACTAATGAGAAGCATTAATAAAGAGCTATTCAGTTGGTTAAAGCATCATCCCCATATGCTAAGGTTGTGGGTTCAATCCCTGTCAGGGGACATACAAGAATCATCCAATGAATGTGTAAGTGGAACAACAAATTGATCTCTTTCAAAATCAATTAAAAAAATAAAAAGCTATTGACATGACTCATTTCAAGGAAATAAGGTTTTGGAAAGATGTGATCACTAACAAGCTTGTTGAAAACCAGTCTTCGGGGGAGTGTATCAGAAACTTGAGCATTTGTATAAGTGAGAATGGTAAGCAATCCAACACAGTGAAAGCTTGGGCTCTGGAATCAGAGGCTTGAAATTGATCTTTGACCACATTTCTTTTTTGTTTCTTCCATCTGAAAAGTGAGCCAAAGAAGAGCTAGCCATGAGACTGTGAGGAAATCAGAACACATATATAAGCAGGTAAGCTAACGTGTACTGCACTACAGTGGGCATTTTAAGTGTACAGCAGTCCCTCTCTGTATCACGGTTCACTTACCGCGGCCTCACTGTATCACAGGACTTTTAAAAATATATTTATCGTGGATTTTTCGCTATATCGCAGGATTTTGCGGTACTGTATACGTGTTGTTAAAGTTACGTAGGTTTAAGTGTAGAATATGTTTAAGAACATAAGTAGTGTTTATAAAAGT
Source organism: Furipterus horrens (assembly GCF_987537825.1). Lineage (NCBI taxonomy): Eukaryota > Metazoa > Chordata > Mammalia > Chiroptera > Furipteridae > Furipterus > Furipterus horrens. The sequence goes on from NW_028327182.1 coordinate 92,428,540, forward strand.
GTGGAAAAGGCTAATAAGGGAGTGGAAAAGGTTAATAAGGGACTGGAAACGGTTTATAAGTGTGTGAGAAAGGCTTATAAAACCTTAAATATATATAAATACTAAAATAAGGTTCCTACTTCGTGAATTTGCACCTATCACAGGGGGGCCTAGAACGTAATACCCGCGGCAAGTGAGAGAATACTATATTACCTTGTTTATGCTCTGAGGCAGCTATTAGTCCTACTTCATAGATGAAGTTTAAAGGCTCAGTTCTGGAGGGAGCCTAGATTCTCAAGAACAAGATTCCAAAGCTAGTTTTCTTCTGCACTACGCTATCTTGAATGATCAAGTAAACATTTTTCTTAAATCATGCATTTTTTAAAATTTGATTATTTTATGAGCTTTTAGTAAGTTTATGGCATATACATGTTTACAAATTAAACATGTTTTTACACTAAGCAGCTTCCTCCAATTCTACCACACCAAAATATTAATAGAATTTAAAATACTTACAGTAACCTTACATTAACTTGTAACAAGCCAATTTAGGAAGTTACCAAACTACCCAATTAGATAATTATAGAAATTTATTCTTTGTATTATTTGCTCACCTTTCTGACAATTATTGTCCCACAATATACACATTCCAAGACTAAGGAAAGAAAGGTAATTAAAAGTGCTTTCACACATTCACGTTATTGCTTCTCACAACCCATTTATAGAATAGGGACATAACTCTGATATCTAATTTAACATCATCGTCAGTAATTTTAAAAGGTTTTTTGGTGAAATAAAACAACTCTGATTTCAAGTTTATAAAGTATGCTTGTCTATTATTTCTAGAAAATAGAAATAACTTCTACATACTTAAACTCTGCCACTTATGTTGTTTTTCTAGTCTAACATAATTGGCATGAGAAAGGACATTTCTTGATTTTTTTCAGTACAATTATCACTATTACTGCAGCACCTTAAAAGCCAGAAGAAAAGCCACAAAGATTAACAAAACATACTGGCCAGGGTCTGAAGAAAAATGAAACAGACTATACTACAATAGAGTAATACAATTAGGATCACCCAAGACACAAAAAACGGGATTCCATTGCATTACCAGTAAGTGTAACTCAATCAAACGGTCTGACTAAAGAGCTGAGCATGGCTCTCTATTCTTCTCATTACTCCTTTAAGATTTGTAAGCAAAAAACTGATCCCGTTCTAGATTTGCAAACTGTAACTTCTCTACTCATAAAGCTGTGAGAAATTACTTGGTTGTAATTTACAATGACTAATAATGGGATGCTTATTTGCAGGAACATTTTCTGCCGGGGGTGGGGGTGGGGCGCAAAAAAACCACAACTTCTCAAAAAGGTAAAATACTTAAAGCATTTAATATCTAAACAAATCAATCTGTTAATAGCAGTAGTCACAAAATATGCTTAATATAGAAACCCACATTTATGTCTTTTAAGAAAAAGTGTAAATTGTATCTTACCTCAAAACATAAATTATTAACCCATTTAAAGAATCTGCAGTGGTCAAAATCATGGTGAATTTTAAACGACTTCAGAAAATAACCTTAATTACTTTATACTGCTTTATATCAAAAAAATGCTTACAACTTCTCATAAAAATAGTCTGAGGCAACTAATTTTTCTTTTATTCTTTAACAGACGTGTTCAACATTATGGGCAACATTCTTAAAACCTTAAGCTTCAGACTTCCAGACATTCAAATACTATGGTCCCCTTTTCTTGATGTGGGAGGCTGATTCCACTAGAGGAAAAAAAAAAAAGCATGGTAGACAACTTAATACATTTTCACCAAATCAATCATAGTACAAAAGTTTTAAGACGCTACAGAACTACACATCGTACCTAATGTATCATTAAAAATAGAACACAGTATTTTCTTCAGCAAATATGCTGTTAATGCATATCTTTTAATGTGTACTGTCATTTATTATTTACAACTTCTGTGTGAAGAGAACGAGAATGTAAATTTTCTGCAAAACTGGAATAAAAGCAATATAAAATTTGTGAAAGCCTGTTTATACTATACAAAAGCCAGTTTTTCTCTTCCAATACCAGATACTGTAGACAGTGATATTTTGCACATTATAGCAATTCTTGAGGATGTTTTAATGCTGGAGGTAAGTTTACTGGCCTTGATTCTTCATCAAGGAGCACTAGGTCTTCTATTTCACTGCCTCTATATTTCCTTTTACATATCTTTACCACCACCTTTTTCTTGAGAAATATCTTCAGTGCTTCTCTTGATGCAACTGCTTTTGCATTTTCTTTGCTTTTTCCACAGCCAGTGCCCAAATACACTGACTTGCATCTCAATTCACAAACTATACTTTCTTGAGAGCTCTTATTCTGAGGCAGATCTGCCAGTTCTTTTAGCGGGACAAAAAACACATCCAGTGTTGCTTTCAGAGCCTCGATGGCTGCGTTTAGCAGCTCTCCATGATTCACGTTGGGACTAAAGCCACCAACAGCTACCAACTTCCACGCCACCGTTTTATACAGTCTATTGAAAAAAGGCTGCTTCTGTTTCACATCTTCATTGGTTAACTTGCAACAAGAGAACTTGACAGACGTTTCACTTGACTGGGAAGTACTTTTGGAAGGCAACTGGGCTGCGCCAGTCTGAGAACTACTCTTAGAAGCCAGCTGGGACACACCTGCTAAGGAAGTGCTTTTGGAAACCAGAGATCCGCTGGTCTGCGGGCTGCTCTTGGAAGCCAACAGTGCCGCAGCTACCTGCGAAGTGCTTTTGGGCGTCAGCACCGACGGGTTTGCTAATGTGCTGCCCTTGGGGGTCAGTGAGGACGTGCCCGACGCGGAACTGGTTTTAGCAACCGACGATGAAACACTTGCCTCTGAGCTGGTTTTGGGAGTCACCCCACTTGAAGCTGTCTCTGAACTAGGTTTAGAAGACAACAGTGGCAACTCCACTTCTGAGCTCCCCGAGGAGCCCAGCAAAGGCACCTCAATCTCTGAGATGCCGGGGGAGGCTGAGGCTGAAGAGCCTTCCAAAGCACTCTTTTTGGGCGATCCACTCTGCTGGCTGGACTCTGTGGACGGGGCCACGTGGCTATTCACACTGGACTTCAGCAACGAAGACACCAGCGACGCTGCCCCGAGTTTGTCTGGAGCTTCGGATTCAGCGGCCTTGCCGGGCCCCGCCGCGGCTCCCTGAGAGGAAACGCTGCCGCTGCTTTGGCTGCTCGCAGGCCGCTCTCCGTCACCCGTGGAGCTCCTCGGCTCCGAGGGGCCAGAGCTCCCGGTGGGGCCCCCCCCACTCTCGGACTTGGCAGGTGACCCCGTGCACACCGAGCTGCTTTCCTGCTGAGCGGGTGCGCGATCGGTTTTGGCAGAAGCTTTTGCATGGTCTTGCTCCACGGCAGAATGGTTTTTTCCTTCCACAACTCGTTTTTTCGTTGGCTCTTCTACCCCCTCTAAAAAGAAGGAAAACAGATTGTGTGACTCAGTCTACCCCATACACATCAACTGAAAACTTACAAGACACACATTCGTTAAAATAAAGGCACAAGGCAAAACTACTTCAGGATCAGGAGTTTCTTAAAAACAAAAAACAAAAAAAAAACAAAAACACGTGGGATAGCTTCATTAATTTCTTAAAACAGCATCACATATCATCATTCATTTCCAATATTAAAAATACAACAGCATAAACGTTAGACACTTTAAATCTAAAGCAGTTAACGGAAATGATCAAATTCAGAGCCTGAAGACAAGAGACACATAATTTCGGTGTAACATTCAACTTGATTCGCGTGTATGTCAACTCCAGCTCGTTAGAAAAAGCAGCAAGAACAGTCATTCCTAAGTACAGCAAACTTATGTTCTGGGCTCCTATGTATGTTCACATCTATGATCTGCTAACCATTGCTACTTGATATCCCTCTTTTCTTCACCTTGGCAACCAGTTCGTCTCGTGTCGTACGGATTGGCGCATCCGTCACTTTGATGCCTTCGGCCATACTAAGTATTTTATCCATAACATTTTGAGGGTACCTGAAAAAAGAAGGAAAAGGCCACTTTCAAAAGGTGCGGGTTTGTCTTTCTAAGTTTCCACGTCGGGTGCGCGAACACCGGCCACAGCGGCGGCCCTTCCTGGCTGCGACGAAGAAGGTGTCCCGACCGCCGCGACAGCCCGGATCTGGTTCCCGGAACCCCAGCAACAAGGGCCCCAGCGTCTGGGAGGCGGGGCCCCCCTCATCAGCCTTACACCCGGAGACTGTCCCCCACGCTGCCGGCCGGCTGCTCCACCAGGCGACCCCGCGCCGCTGGGGCTGCGACAGACGGCGCGCCCCGCCGGCTTCCGGCAGAGACGCCCTTCTCCCCCCGCGGGCAGCGGCCCGCGCATTCCCGCGCTCCGCCACTTCCCCTCCCCGCCGACGGCGCCGGGGCTGCACACAAAACCCGGAGCGCCGTCAGGGGCGCGGCCCCACTCACCGGCACCCGAGGAAGACGTGGTTGGCCCAGGCCATGGAGAAGGAGATGAGCTGCTGCAGCTGCCGGCTGCGGCCCCCGCCCTCGGCGTCCGCAGCGTCCTCCGCGCTAGGGGACGCGGCGCCGCCCGGGGGGCCCAGGTGCCCGGCGTTGCGGAGCAGAAACTCCCGGCGGTGGCGCCAGTGTTTGTCAGTCTCGCCGTCTCCGCGCAGCGCCTCCACCCAGGCGGCCGCTTGCGGGTTCTGGCTCAGGAACTCTGACACCTCCTGCGCCATGTTGGGCCTGCAGGCTCGCGGAGGCCGCGAGCTGGCGCTGCACCGGCAGCGGGGCGGTGCGCCGGGCGAGCGGCCCTGTCACTGCGGCCTGCCCCGGCGGCGCCCCAGAGAACGCCCCTCAGGAGGCCCAGACACGACACAACAGCTCCCGGCGCAGCTGGCCCGCCCACTTCCGCGCGCCGCCGGCTCCTGCCCTTTTATAACCTCGGCGCCGCCGAGCGCCCGTGCGTCCTTCCGGCGCGGCTCTCCCAGAACGCTTCGCGGCGCCGCGGCCCCAATAGGCGGCGGAGGGACGCCGGCCCGGGGAGGGGAGGGGACGGGAGGACGGGCGGGCAGGCGGTGCTCTGCTCCGCGCTCCCCGCCCCGCGAGGGCGGACCGCAAGTGGGCTCCCGGGGCGCCGGGGATCTCGGCACGGACCCCGGCGTTCCGGCCCGGCTTTGTGACGCCGCGTGTTCCGCCGCCCGGCCCCGCCCCGCCGCCGGGTGCCCTGGCGAAGGAGGCGGGGTTGGGCGGCGAGGCTCCCGAGGGAGGGCCCGGCCGGGCAAAGCCCCCCCCCCTCTGCCCCCGCGGCGCGTCCTCGGCCGTGCGTCTCCGCCCGAGACTCTGGGTTTGAGCTGAGCCAACATAAAAGCGCGCCTCCATCTTTTGATGGCGTCGGCCGCAGCCTGGGACGCTGTTGGAGCGCAGGCCAGCGAAGCGCTCTGAGGCTGCCCCGGGGGCCGCGCGCTTCGCGCTGTGCGGGCGCGTGACAACGTAATGGTGGCAGCGGACATACGGGCTGGCGATTCACCCGGCTCCGCGTTTGCCTGCGAACAGTCTGACACGCGCCCTTGCCCCGCGGGGTCGCGCTCGGAGTGCTTTCCGCCGTTCAGCCCGGCAGTCGCTGCTTCCTCCGGGCCGGTTTCGGGTCGGCGACAACGCCCCGCAGAGGCCGTTCTGCATGTGTCGTATTTCCTTCAACAATAACCCCTCACTGGACAGACACCCGGAGGCGGTGTGCGAAGTGCCTGTTTGTCTCCCCCGGCTCCTTTTCCTCTGACAGCTATTCTTGTTCTTGCATGTTTTTCCACTTTAGAATGGCCCCACTTAGAACCTTTACTGCCGGCTTGGTTATGTTTCCAATTTCATATATATATATATATATATATATATATATATATATATGCTAAAATAGGTGACATAATAATGATAACTTACGAAATAAAAAGCTCTTCACTAAATGGATTTGATTTTAAAATGCTGGGAGTAGAATGATCAAGAAAAAAATGATCACTTAATTAGGTGAGGTTAACAATTTTAGAAAGCCATGTAATTTATACAAGGCGGAGCAAAAGCAGGTTTACAGTGATTCCTGTGGAAAATGATACAATAATTAAGAATCTATACAAGAATAAATGTTCTGTGTACTAACAACTATAAACGTCGTTTTGCCCTACCCCGGATTCTTGCTGAAACTATCAAAATTCAGCCATTCTGTGAAAATAACATTGTCCACTTTGCTGCGGTACCAAAAGAAACAATAAAAATGTAGACACAAAGACATTTTGAAGTTTGGGGTTTTGCTCTTCTTCTCAGGGAAAATTGTTGAAACTTTGGAGGGGCAAAATGATGCAGAAATCCAGCAGTTTAAAAAGACTGGAAAATTTTCTGGTCTTTCATGAATTCTTTGGCAAGGGGGAGATCGCAAGTACAAGAATCTATGGTTACATACTTAGATAATATTTGTGCATTTTAAACCAAGAATGTTCTTACTTTGGTCGTTGCTGCCCTGAGGCTTCCCACATGGGCTTCCTTGCCTTGAGAGAAATAAAGCCTGAATTTCAAATTATTTTTTAAAGCTACAATAATAGCATTATAGTCTGAAAGTTCAAGTTTTATTTGAAAGAACAAGGTACTTGACAGAAAAGGTAAACATGTATTTTTTAAAAAAGGTCTTATAAAGTTGACTTTGCATATAAAGATTCAGGGTGTAGCCCATGGACCACAAAGTTGGGAAGATTAGCACGGCACTTTCATAAAAATGGGGGCAGGACTCTCCACCACCACAAAGATTACAACTTGTTGAAGGCTCAGACAGTGGTTGGCATTTTTTAGCAACAATATTTTTTTAGGTATAGTTTATTGATTATGCTATTACAGTTATCCCAATTTTTTCCCCTTTGCCCTCTCTGCCTGGTACCCACCTTCCCTCCAACAAGCCCCCCCTTAGTTCATGTCCATGGGTCCTGCATATAAGTTCTTTGGCTCCTCCATTTCCTATATTATTCTTAACACTCCCCTGTCTACTTTGTTCTTACCAATTACGCTCCTTAATCCCTGTACCTTTTCTCCCATTCTCCTTCTCCCTTCTCCCAGCTGACAACCCTCCAACTGATCACTGTATCGATGATTCTGTTCCTGTTCTAATTGTTGGCTTAGTTTTTGTTTGTTTGGTTTTTGTTTTTAGATTCAGTTGTTGATAGTTGTGAATTTGTTGTCATTTTAATGTTCATAGTTTTGATCTTCTTTTTCTTAAGTCCCTTTAACATTTCATATAATAATGGCTTGGTGATGATGAATTCCTTTAGCTTGACCTTGTCTGGAAAACACTTCATCTGCCCTTCCATTCTAAATGATAGCTTTGCTGGATAGAGTAATCTTGGTTGTATGCCCTTGCTTTTCATCGCTTTGAATATTTCTTGACAGTCAGTCCTTTCTTGCCTGCAAAGTTTCTTTTGAGAATCAGCTGATAGTCCTATGGGAACTCCTTTGTAGGTAACTCTCTGCTTTTCTCTTGCTGCTTTTAAGATTTGCTCTTTATCTTTACCTTTGGCGTTTTAATTATGATGTGTCTCGGTGTGTTGTCCTCTTTGGGCCCATCTTTTTTGGGATTCTTTGTGCTTCCTGGACTTGTATGTCTTATTTCCTTCACCAAATTAGGGAAGTTTACTTTCATTATTTTTTCAAGTAAGTTTTCTATTTCTTGCTCTTTCTCTTTTCCTAATGGAACCCCTATAATTTGGTTGTTGGCACATTTGGAGATGTCCCAGAGGTTCCTAAGCCTATCTTTTTTTAAAAAAAAAAAAAAGATTTTATTTATTTATTTTTAGAGGGGAAGGGAGAGACAGTGAGAGAAACATCAATGTGTGGTTACCTCTCACTTGCCCCCAACTGGGGACCTGGCCCCAACCCAGGCATGTGCCCTGACTGGGAATCGAACCAGCCACCCTTTGGTTCACAGGCCAGCGCTCCATCCACTGAGCCACACCAGCCAGGGCCCTATCCTTGTTTTTTGAATAATTATTTCTTCATTCTGTTCTGGTTGAATGTTTATTTCTTCCTTATGTTCCAAATCGTTGGTTTGAATACTGGTTTCCTTCCCTTCTTTGTTAGTTTCTTGTGGGTTATTCTTTATTTCATTTAGTGTAACCTTCATTTCTTCATTTATTTATTTATTTACTTATTTTGCCATACTCAAGGAGTTCTCTGAGCATCCTGATAACCGGTGTTTTGAAGTTTGCACCTGATTAGGTTGGCTATCTCTGTTTTGCTTAGTTCTTCTGTTTTTTCACTTTGGCCGTATTTCTTTGTCTCCTCAATTTAGCACCCTCCCTGTGTTTATTTCTGTGTATTAGATAGAGCTACTTTTAGTTCTGTCTTAGCAGTGGGGCCTATATAGAAAAGGCACCTGTAAATTGTGCGGCGCAGTCTTAGGTAATTGCCAGGGAGAGGGAAGCTGCTTCACCACTTTGTGGCTGTGTGGCAAGGGCTCAGAGAGGGGACTGTGCTGCCGCCTGGTTTCTGGCAATTCGCTAGCACTTGCCTCATTTCCAGTCACTTCACCCCCTTCCTGTTTGCAACTGGTGCCCCTCCAGCTGCTGCCCCCATGGTGAATCCCAGAGTGGGTGGGCTGCGTACATTCTAAGACCATGTTGGCCCTTTAAGTGGTAAAAATACAGCAGTTTCTTCCACTGCCTCGACCCCCACTATTTTTTATAGCCAGAGGTAATAGAAGTCTATCTTCCCAGTGCTGGAACCCTGGGTTGTGTGGTCTGGCCTGGGGCTGGGATTGCTGGCTCCCAAGGGATCCCTCCCATCCGTTCCACTGCTGTTGCCTTTCCAAGCCTCTCCCTCCGCCTCTCCTCCCTTCTCTGTGACTCCCACTCCCTACTCGTCTGGATGAATGTGGCTTCTTTAAATCCTTAGTTGTCAGATTTCCCTACAGCTCCATTTTCTGATGGTTCTGGGTGTTATTAGTTTTGAGATCTGGTTGTGATTCTTTCTGTGGTTGCGTGAGGAAGCAAAACATGTCCACCTATGCCTCCATCTTGACAGGAAGTCCTTTAGCAATAAGTATTTTTTAATCAAGATAGTACAGTTTTTTTTAGACATGATGTTATTGCACACTTAAAAGAGAATAGTATAGAACTTTTATGTGCACTGGGAAACCAAACAATGCATATGACTCTCTTTATTGTGATATTTGCTTTATTGCCATCGTCTGGAACCGAACCTGCAATGTCTTGGAGGTGTGTCTCTGTGCCTTCTTTTCCTGTGGCACAGCAATTACCTGGATGTTAGGACGCCTCCCTGGGCCTCTACTGAAGGGAAGACGTAGAGAACTATGGACTTTTTCTACAGGTTCACAAATTCTAGTTTGATTCATTTCTGTTGCAAGTGACAAAAATTATAATTTAAAACGGCTTTTGCTGAAACAAAAAGGGAAGTTACTGGCTGTTACTGACAGTCCAGGGAATGGACTATGGGCCCAGGTCCTCAAGCAACATAGTGTCATTAGGAAGTTTTGCTCTTCACCCCTTGACTTTGCCTCCTCTGCGTTTTCTGTCTCGGGCAGGCTCTTCCGTTGTGGCAAGATGGTTCCTCATAGCCTGGGGTATATGCCCTCCATCAGAATTTATTTTTCCTGGGAGTTTCTGCCCCTGTCCTGAGGTTCTGCAAAGAATCCATTGGTTCTGTTGGGTCATGTATGTATGCATGAAATAAACATTCTGATCAAGGGTATGAAGTATTCTCATTGTACAGGTCTGAGCTTTGGTGAAACCAGAAAAGTCGGTGTTCTTGCTGCCTGTCGTCCACCAGACCCAAAGAGCAGAGACAGGGATTGAATCTTCACGGGCACTTTATTCAGGGGGTCGGTGATCTGAGAAGACAGCGGGTTTGTACCCTAACAAACTGTCTTACATTCCATTATAAACGGCCCTTTTTATAAGGGGAATAAAAAAAGTAGGTAAGGGGTTTGGAATTCAGGGAAAAGGTTAATTGGCTAAAAGCTGCAACATTCCTGCATCTGTGTCCTGGGCGTTGGCCATCTCACCCTGGAGCACAGTGGCTCAGATACTCTCTTGATTGTCTTGATCGCTTGCAGGCCTCCTGAGGCACAAAGGTGGAGCTGCTTATGGTCTCCTGGGGTCAAGGTGGGTCGTACCTCCAGTTCCTGAAACAATAGCTTTTTACACACATTGATTACTAAGCTTACTAGCTCTTAGTTGAAACTAAACTTTTCCAACAGTTGAGCCCCCATCAATGGGCCCACCCTAAGAATAATGTAAAACCTCTGGTTAGGGTCAGTATCATGCAAGGAAAATAACCAACTCAATAAGTCAAAGAATTTACACTCCAGGAAATGGAGCTAACAGCCATAGGAACAGAAGAGTCGCCCAAACCAGAAAAAGATTGGAAAGAAACCGTGATAGTAGGCAGCTTCACATGCCCCGAGACAGTGCTGTGGGAGGCTGTGATTGCGATGACTTCTTTTTCTCCACATTTAAGCCAAACTGATAAAAATCTTTTTATAAGGCTTCTTACATTTCTTTAGTCCTATGAAGAGCCTTCCGGAAAACAATTTTGTCTTTGTAGTCTTCATGTCCCTCCTAATGATGAGATACTGGTATTTGTCCTTTCCATCCCTCTGTGAAAACCTTCACCCGTGCCTGATCCCAGAATGCCGGGCGATTTAAACTGAGGGGAAAGATACAGATAGAGATCAGAGAGGAGTTACCATCTGAGGAAGTACAGTTTAAGTTCCCGTAAAATAACACCTTGATCCTGGCTCTTCAGAATCAGGGAAAGCTAGAGCTGGGAGGCGGCCTTAAGACTGTTTATTTTATAGAGGAGGAAACTGAGGTGAGGGCAGTTAAGTGAACGCCTAAGGGCCATGGGGTTATGTAAGAGGAAAAATAACAAACCAAGGCTTGTAGTCTACTGACTTCTGGTCTAGAATTTTGCCTCCCGGCGCATTTTACTCCTTGGTGAAGTTTAGTGAATCAGCAATTTTGATTAACTCACAAAATGTAGTGGCTGCGAAAGAAATAGGAACTGAGCTAAAACTAAGATTACAACAGTACTAATCCACTTAATTATCGGGCAGTTTGGAAACTAGGAGAGGCAATTTATGTCTCTTTGTACCTAAGCTCCAGTACACGAATATGTGCTTGTGTAACCACAGAACCAACTCAAAATGGTCCTATCATTTTTAACAAGATGCTGAGTTGCTTTCAGAGACAACAACAGACCACAACCTCATGTTGGGTTTCCAAAACACACACAGACGAGAGAACTTTGACCTCCAGCTGCAGCCAGAACCAAAGTCTTGCAACAATCCCCCACCCCGACACACACACACACACACACACACACATGCGTGCAGAGCCAAAGGACCAGGACATAAACTTCAGGAGTAGGGTCCATTGCTCAGGAATATTTGATGTTGACACCCCTTTACCATAAAATAATCAAGTGCCAAGTTCCTTCAATTAAACCAGTACTTCTGTATATCTGTTCCCTAACCCCTTAAAAAACCTTAATCTAGCCCTGGCCGAGTAGCTCAGTGAGTTAGAGCATCATCCCTATACACCAAGGGTGTGGGTTCAATCCCCACTCAGGGTGCTTATAAGAATCAACCAATGAATGTATCAATATATGGAACAACAAATCAACATTTCTTTCTTTATCTCGCAAATAAATAAAGCAGAGGGACAGAAGAGTGTTCAGCTAAGTGGTCTAAACGTTTAGAAAGAATGTGCTGGAAACCTTTGATAGGCACCCAAAAGCAATAATTAAAAAAATCGCACCTTCTCTTCTCCCCTCCTGTGCAGCCGTTGGTTGAATAGGATGTGTTTTCAAAAGCCTCAGTTACTTTCAAGGAAGGAAACAAAGCAAGTGTGTTTCTTCTCGCCAGGGAAGGCAATTTTGATGTTAAACACCTCATTGCTAGCGGTAATGCTGTGCAGTTAATGTTAAGGATGGGAACAAAAGGACGCCCGTTTTAAACAGCTCATTGAGGGTAGTGCTGCCAGGCTCACTGGGGACTTGGTAATAGCTCCTCCTGACAAGACAATACCCCAAACCCAGGGTGAAGCCCATCAGCCCTCCCTGCCTACCACATTTCCTCTGTGTCCTGAAAGAAGTGTTCAGGGTGCAGCGCAAACCAATTATTTTTGCAATGCCAAGTCCCGGGGAAATGAATTCAGGAGCTCCCTCCATTGATTGCAGCCCGGCTCCGTGCGGTTAGGATTGATTCCACAGGGCTTTGATACAGAGTGAGGAGTGGGGGGGAATTTTTACTCACATTTATTTTTCCGAGCCAGAGCTTAAGAGGATCAGAATGCTCCTATTATCACTGCCGTATGAAGCTAGCACTAGGAAAGAAGAAAGAAGAAACACACAGTCGTGTTACCTCCAGAGCCACGGATTTGCCCATTCCTGTGGGAAAATCGGCCGCGGGTTCAGACCACGTGTGGGTGGCTTCAGCTTGGCGCTGTGAGAGGAGCCGGAAGCGTGGCACTCGGGCGCTTGTGGCTGCCTTCGTGGCTTCGGGTCATAGGATTCTGGCTCAAGTGCCACTTCTGGTTGTCTTGAAAGGCAGAGACCATAACGCTCTAGTTATTGGTTCTAGGAGGGGTGATGTATTGAATAATAATGTACCTGTTAATAGAAAAAAAATAAAATTAGGGAGTTACTTCGGTTCTCTCATGACATCACAGATCCAAGGAATTCTGCCCCTGGCAGACTCCTAGGATCCCTGAGGCTGTTTCCTTGTTGTTCGGAGCTTTGGAACGGTTAGAAAACAGAGGCCCCTGAGCAGTGCTCGGCACATTTTCCGGCCAGCGTTGTTTCCTCCAGCCTTGGTTCCCAGCAGAGAGAAGTTAGCAGCTAGCCAACTTCAGTTGGGAGTCAGACACAAAGAAACCACCACCTCCGGGCATGTTGGGCATTCACAGTGCCTGAAAAGGCAGGGAGAGAACAGAGTGCGAACCCGCCCAGGGCACATGGCACAGAGCCAGCGGTACACCCGCTGGAGGGACAGCGGCCACCCACTGTGTGATGTCCTTCCCTGTGGCTGAGCGCCTGGTGCTGAGGACACCCACTGCCCTGAGACTCCACATTTAGGAACTTTGTTCTTCCCAAGTCATTCTTGAGTCTGTGAGAAGTAGCGTTTGAACCTATTAAAGGGAATTTTTATTAAGGAAACATGGCAAAACAATAAGAGCAAGCGCTCTGGTACTGGAATCTTCAAAAAATAAAAGCAGTCTAGAAATATAAAGTCTATTATTCTATTTATTTTGTTCCAGGATACGATGTACGCTATTACATTAGCTTTCATTGCATTAGGCTGTCATTCTCTGGACGCAATGGTATCTCTCCCAATGCAGCTGAGACCCAACTGCAGTGACTTCAGATGTTAATGTGATTTCCCAAGAGCTCAGCCAGATTCTTGTCTATAGAATGCGCTCCTGGATGTCTTGTTTCCCTCCGCGTGGGTGAGAGACTTTCATCCCTTCGCGGCGCAGCCCGGCTCTCGGGGATCCGAGGGTCGCTGCTGATGGCTCCAGGCTTTAGCTCTTTATCAGCTTCAGCCAATCTGTGAACACCCCGCGTTTGTGCCTCCTTTGAAGACTTCTGCGTTTCCCGTGGCAGCGGGCGCCAGGCCTCAACAGTAGAATGGGCCCAAACGCAGGTGCAAAGGATATTGTGTCCTCTGAAGCACAGGCTGGGGCTCCCTCATCCCTACTGGCCTTTCTCACAGTCTGGATTCAGGTTTGGGGGGCAGAGGCAGTGGGAAGGGCTAGGTATTCCTAGGGGGTTGCACTTGAGTCTCCTGACCAGGTCCTGAACCCCCCTGCAAGCTTGCTCCTGGGGGAGGAGAAAAGCCATCTTTCCAGACCCGCGGGGCCAGCCCTGCCCACGCAGAAAGGCTTCCAAAACAGGGTGCCTTTTCTCTCCTGCCCCTCAGGGACCCCAGGGGCAGCCTCCCTCCCTGCTCAGACACAAGGGCTAAGAGGCTGTGGCCTCACCGGGGAATTCTAAGGACAGGTCGCCAATATCCTTTCAGATGCCCTTGAGACAGTCCCCTTTGCGCTGCCTGTGATTGTATCCACAGGAGGGGGCTTAGATGGGAAGGGACCCGCTAGTTTGTAATGTCAATGACAAGGAACGAAGAAGAGCCGGAGCTCTGTTTCTGCGTCTGGAATTTGGAGAGACTGGGCCGGAGAACCCCTGCGCTCCCTCACTGTGACATGGTGGGATTCTAGGTGTCACTTTGCTGGTGGAAGGCAGGATCTCTTGGGGCTGGGACGGTAATACAGAGATTGGCTTTGCGTAGTCACTTCACTCGCCCCGGGGTGGCTTATGTCCTTGAATTCCTATGAGGCCAGCCAATCGGGAGCCCAGACCACCGACTGCCTCCTTCACTGAGGTCTCACAGGCTGAGCCACCACTCCCGGCCCCCATCACCGCAGAGCCAGCTACCAGGCAGCCAGGGCCAGTCCCTGAATCTCGTCCTCATGAACAATCCCTGAACCTTCCCAGCCCACGCACCCTGCCTCGCTCATTTCTTCCCACAAAAGCCACAAGAGAGGCTTTTTCTCAGGCCTTCGCCTTTCTCCTCTGCCTCTAGACCCTGGCGCTTCCCCAGGTGCTCCTGCGTGGCCTGGCGTGTCCCCTCTTTTTGGGAACTGCAACAAAAATGCAGTCTTCTCTCGTCTGTTGGCCTCACCAAACCCGAATAAAAATAAAACCTGCGTTTTAAAACATAGGTGTAGTGTGACCCCATTTTATCTTTAAAAACATCTACAAATACATATGCATTTGTATGTGTTTCAAAAAGTGAATGAAAAGACATGGAAATGCAGAAATTGCCAACAGTAATTATTGACTATATGCAAGGGTCAGGAGGTGTATTGCAACCATTGCAAGGTGGGAGCAGGCTTTAGGCAATTCAATATTAATTGAATTTTATAAGGCATGGGTGTCACTTCTACAAGAATAAAGTATCTTTTCATTCCCTTCGGCTGCCCCATCTTATTTCCTTCCCCCTGGTCACTGCTGAGTCCTGCACAGCCCGGGGTTCTGCCGGCAGCTCTGCTGTCTCCTGGGCCACCTCTCCAGACTGCAGCTCTCCCCTCATTGCTTCGGACCCTTTCCAACACCCGTGAACCTGTTGAAGTCTCTAGTCTGCTGAATGCCTCGCTCGGTATCTCTGACAGGGTAGGATTAGTGCTTTTTCATTACTTGTAATAATTTCAGTGGGATCACCAGCCGGGAAAGGATATGGAATCATAAAAGCTTGGAGATGTGTTTACACAGTATGTTCCTGAATGCGTGTTGACAATCTGGTGTCTGTCGTTCCTGTGAGTGTAACTGGGTACGGGGGCACCCACAGCCAGACCAGGGAGAGAGGAGCAAGCCTGCCTCTGAGGGAGACTCCCTGGCTGGAGCAGTGGGACCCTTTGTAAACAAACGACCTTCCCCTGCTGGGAGCCACGAGGAACCTGCGGCCTGCAGGCTGAACGCAAATGGGACACTTGGAACCTACCTGCCTGGGAAATGACGCATGGTGTCTTAGTTTGTCCCAGCTGCTGTGGCAAGGTTACCACAGACTGGGTGGCTTAAACAGCAAGTTTATTTCCCACATTTTGGGAGGCTGGGACATTCAAGATCAAGGTCCTCAGAGTGGGTGTCTGGTGAGGGCCAGTGTCTTGGTTCATTGATAGCTCCAACCCCGCCCCCTAATCACATCCCAAGGCCCACCCCCAAATACCGTCACAGTGGAGCGTAGGTTTTAACGTACACATTTGGGGAGGGGGGCCCCAAATATAAATTTTTATAGCACACACAGTAAACAAGCGTTTGGTGGGGAAAAGAAGGGGGCTTCCGATAGAACTCATATCCCACCAGACAGTGAGTCGGAGCAGCGGGGTCTCCGGCGCAGATGGTGTCAGGGAGTCCAGTCTGGGGCCAGGCAGCCCGTCTGAGAAAAGCCTGCCCAAGTTCAGGGCAAGCAGCCGCTCCTGTGCTGGACGACTGTTTATTCAGCTACGGTTGTGGCGCCCCCTCCGCAAGCCTCGGGGTAAGGCGGAGGCAAGCCCGCTCTCCTGCACGGGGCACGGGGCACGGGGCACGGAGCAGTCACTACGCGCGCCGGGGCGCTGGAGGACGAAACAGGGCAGCAGCAAACGACACCAACACCGTGCTCCAGCCGTGTGACCTTCAGGACATGACTCAGCCTCTCCGAGCCTCATTGTTCTTGCTTCCAAAATAAAAAGAATGAAGCCGACCCTGGCTGCTGTGGCTCAGTGGATTGCGTGTTGACCTGCGAGCCAAGTGTCGCTGGTTCGATTCCCAGTCAGGGCACACATGTCAGGTCCCCAGTTGGGGGCGTGAGTGAGGGGCAACCACACAGTGATATTTCTCTCCCTCTCTTTCTCCTTTCCACCTCTCTAAAAATAAATAAACAAACAAAGAATGAAGCCAGCTGGTGGGGCTGTCAGGGTGTTAAGAGCAAAGATACCATGCACTGAGCAAGCATGCAGTGGGGTTACAGAGAGCTTACGTGTTGTACCTGGGTCCTGCCTGAGTGGCTGGACCTGCTTTCCCAGGGACCGAGGAACTGGCTTCGCAGGCTGGGCTAGGAGACCTTTGGAGAGTGGGCAGCTCAAAGGGCGCTGACTCCGTTGGGCCCCGGGGCAGTGGCAGATTTTATTTAGAACACAGTAAAGAGGGGAAAAGAGGTATCCGAGGCTCTCTGAAACATTTTAACCTGCTCAGATAAGTGGAGGGAGAGGGAAATAAGAATCCCTATGGCTCCCAGGTCCTTCCTACTGCGACGTTTAGTGCAGAGTTGAGAAAATGCTGACGGGGCCTTTTGCAAGCGAAGAGGTGATAAATAATAGTGCCGTGTTTATCTGGCCCTTCTGATCTCAGCGTTTCAAAGAAAGTTAGACACATACCAAGGAGCAGATAAGATTTTTCTTTATCGTCTAGATGGGAAGTGGGAGGCTCAGTCAACAGGCTGAGGGGAATAGAACCACGACCGTAATCTAGGTCAAGTGCTTCAGAGTCGAGAAGGGATGTCACAGGTGTGTCAGTGCAGCGTTTTCCAAGCTCCGGTGTGCGTACAGCCCACGTGAGAAAATTTCTCACCATGCACATGCCTGGGTCCCACTCCAGGAGATTCTGATTCAGAAAATCTGGGTGTGGGCTCTGGGCTCTGAGTTTTAAACTGGGCTTTCAGGCTACCAGCTTTGAGAAACACTGGTCTAGTGGGCAGTCAGAGAGCTGTGACTCTGGCTGAGGCTTGGTCCCTGAGTGACCAAGAAGGACATCTCTAGGCATTTTAGCCAGGGGCAAAATTTATATAATTTATGCCACAATCTTCTGTCTTCTCGGGGAAAGGGTAAAGCCTTGACTGAAGACAAACTCAAGGGTCTTAGGGTAACTTAGTGTGGATCCGTGAAGCAAAACTAATTTCTCCAAAGAGTGGGGCTGGCCTCTATGGGGCAGTGCAGGGACCCCTGGGCCTGGGCTTGTTGTAAATGGCTGGGAATGGCAGGTGCAGGGTTGTACTCACTTCTGCCAGCCGGTGGCCCAGCTCATCCTTCGCTTCACTCCAGTCTCTGCCTCTGCCTGCCCACAGCCTCCTCCTCCTGTGAACGTCTCAAGTCTCTGCCTACTACTCCTAAAGCTGCATGACTACGATGGTAGTTTTCAAAATATACATTGTCATATATAATAGCACAAGTCCCTGCTCTTATTTTTCAAAAATGTCTTCCAGGTGAACTTGAGAGTCTAGCACGTGAGTCTCATTCTTGTCAAGGTTCATTACTGCCTCCAACACCCATTCCCGCCCGGGACTTCAACTGAAATGTTGAGTAAAAATCAACACACCTGGAAGTTAATTTGGGAAGAACTGCCATGCCACCAAACTGAGTCTTCTCATCCAGAAAAATGGCATATCTTTTTATTTGGATTAGATCTTCATTTTTTTTTCTTCATTTTTTTATTGTTGTTTACCCCGCCCCTTCCACCTCCCCCAAACCCACAGTCAATCCCCACCCTGTTGTCCATGTTCATGGGTCAATTATACTAGTTCCTTGACTAGACCCTTCCTAGATATTCATTTATATTCAGCCTTCCCCTCCCTGACACCCTCAAACAGCTATAGGGAGGGGGTCAAGAGGCCAGTGCTCGCCCACTCAAGGCAGCCCTGCATTCCCTTTTGTGTGGGTAAAGGGTGAACAGTAGTGACTGTTCTTCTCCTTGGAGAGGCTTTCCTGATGCTCAGTTCTTGGTCTACCCTTACTGTTTCTCCCCCAAAGCACATCAGGTCAGTGGAAGGATCTCCCCACCTCTGCCCCACCTCTGTCCACGGTAGAACTTTAGCCTCAGAGGGCACACAGGGTGCATATGAAACTTTGGCTCGGGACCCATTTACACCACTTTTTACTCTTGCTCGATATCCTCTTGCTAGTATTTTATTTAGAATTTGTGCATATGTTATAAAAAAATATCGGTCCTGTGTGTGTGAAGGCATGGCAAGATGTTTGTCACATACCGAGGTTATGTTACAAGACTAAAGGGGTTCATTCTTCTGCACACATCAAAGCCCAATCAAATGGCAACAGGAGTGCGCAGCCAAGCAGGTAAGGGTTTATTAGTTGAGGAAATGGCGCCACGCCTGGAGTCACAGGGAAGCCAGTGCTCCAAGACCTGACTCCCCGATGGCTTTCAGGGGACGGGTTAGACAGAAGAAAAATTATTAGTCACGGTGGCTACAGGAGCTGGGGTCACCGGCCCTACAGATTGGCTGGGGCCAGGGTAGGCAGGAGGGATCATTGTATCAGGTCCTGAGGTCAGCCGTGGCCTTGTTCTGTCTGCTTTCCTGAGGGTGTGGTCAGTTCCGCTTTCATGGGCCTGGGACTGAAACACAGCCGAAGTCAAGATGTTGTCTTTAGCTTGACGGGAACTCTGTTTCTGTGGTCAACAGGCCTGAGGCTTTGTCCTGAAGACAGTTTCATCCTGACCAGAATCTGATGTCCGAAGGGCTTAATGATTAAGGAAGGGAGCGGGCAGACAGAAAGGAGAAAGGGTCACGTGAAAGAAACGGGGTTCCGGTGCGGTTCCAGCCCTACTGACCTCGAGAAATAAACTGCAAAGCTTTTCTTTTTCACCTGTGCACTGGAGCAACCATAAAGCATCAGCTATTAATAATAACCTCTTGATCTGGATTCAGTGCGTTTGTGCGAAAACAACCCTGAAAAGGAGCAATTAGAAATGCTGCTTGGGGTGGTCTGCGGGGCTGGCAGGCGGACCATCCTGTGGCCAGATGTTTGCTGGAGGAAGCAGGTTGTGTCTCTCCCTTCCCAGCTGGTGAAGAGGGCGAACTCCACTGAGCTCCTGCTCGCTTGCCAGAATTTTGCAGAATCCTCCAGTATATGTCCCTCCATCCGAGGCATCTCCCCTAGGCTACCTTTTTTGGGGCTACACTCTGGAATGTAAAGGAGCAACGAGGGGAGCGGGCCTCGGGGGCCTTTGAATTGCTTCATTTGCCGAAGCTGGAGGCCCTGCGTCAGCAGCCTGGGTGTGTAAGGAGGGCAGGCCGTATTGTGCGGCGCAGGGCTTTATGGTTGGCTTTAAAAACCGTGTTCACAGCCTGTCTTTAAAAAGGGGCGGGGGCTATAAGATGCAGGGCAATTCGACTGTGAGTCAAGCTTCTTTATCTTTGCAGAGAGGCGGCTTCATCTGAAAGGTTCTATCACCTGCAGGCTGCCCGGGTGCTGCGGTCACCAGCTCCATTTTGAGCAGGGCTGGAAAGTCAGCCAAGCCGCTCCCGACTTCGTAGCTACATCTGCGCGCCCCGGATCCAGGTGCTATCAGGCACCGGCTCATGCGCCGTGCGGTCAACCAGAATGAATGGAGGGGAGAACAGGACCCCAATGCGTGGCGCTAGCCACTCATCAGTCTCTTTTCATCCAGCAGCTGACTTTATCCGTGATATATAAATAAAATATGTAATGTGTAATGGGAACAACATCTATGAGAAAGAAAGGAAGTGCCATTTCATTTACTAAATAAACACTGCTCATTGCAGTACAGGGACATTTTAACTGAATTACATGAAGGTTTCTCCTTCTAAATTTCACCTCCGGGCTTATCAACTAAATGCCACTCTGACGTGGTTTTAAATGACCACATGAAGCGTTATCACCGATTATGATGTGGCTGGAATAATACTGGCATAGAAATAATTGCTTTTCCACAGGTGGTCCTGCCGCTTTGCCATCACACCTACAAACGCAACGTCCGCGCGCCCTCTGTAGGCAGCTCGCCTGGATCTCAGTGGAGAATGATCTGCTTCTCTGGGATTCCACCTTCTCTGAGCCTTAGAGATGCTAACAGCGAGGCACCTAGGGTCCCTGACGAGGGCCCTGATTGCTTTTCCAACGCTAGAGTTTCCATTTAGTACACCACCATCTTTAGATGAACTTCAGAGTGAAGTGAATGGTCTTACTTTTTTTTTTTCATGCTGTAGAAATGAACACACAGAGTAACAAAGTCTTGCGAGTGAAGTCCAAAAGTCCCAAGGGAGCTGCTGTCCTTGGTGAGCAAAACATCCTCTAGGCAAACAACATCCTGGGAAGGATCCTAGTGGAAGGTCGGGTTAAAGGGCCAGGACCAAGAGCCCTGCGTGACGTGCACACGAGCCGGCCCACCGGCCCACAAACACTGATGAGTGGGCTATTCTGAGCTAGTGAAGATGTGTGGGGGTTCATTTGTTCAGGAGATATTCATTGACCAACTACTGTGTTCCAGGCTTTCTTCCAGGTGCTGGGGATGTGGCAGAGAACGAAACAGGCGTCCCAGTGGGGGGCACAGACAGCCAGTAAGGTAGGTAAGGAACAATTATAGGGTGTTAGATGGTGGTCGTGCTGAGAAAGGAAATCTAGGGGGGCAGGGAAAGGGGTCTGGGGGTGGTGGTGTGCCTGGTGATTTTAAACAGGGTCCAGGAAAAGCCTCATGGGAGGGAGACATATGGTAAAGACCTGAGGACAGGGTCGCTGGAACTGTGGTGTTGAGAAGAGACTGAAGCCGGCAAGGGCGCAGCGGGGAGACCGTGAGGAGGTGACGCAGTCACCTGGGGGCAGAGAGCCGGTGTCTGGGGTGGTGGCCGCGGGCCACGGCGAGGAGAGGGAGTGGATTGCTGGCATGCCTTAACCAGTTTAACTGACAGGTTGAATGTAGGGGTTGAGAGGAAGAGCTAAATGGAGGATGACTTATAAAATATACAGGGTAGGCAAAAGTAGGGTTACAGTTGTGAGCATGCAAAATAGTTTATTATATTATTTTTCCATATGAACAACTGTAAACCTACTTTTGCCCACCCTTGTGTCTGTTAATATATTTTTTTATATTATTTTAAAACACACACACACACACACATATTTTTGTTGCCTGAGCAGCTTGAAAAAAAAGCTGTCATTTCCTGGGAGGGGAAGACTGTCAGAGGAGCAGGGACTTTTGGGGCGAGAGGGAGCGGGGAGTTCATAGAAATGAGTTCAGAAGTTCGGGGCATTTTAAGCTGCAGATGAATATTAGCTAGTCAAGCAGATGCTGAGCAGTAGTTTCAGGGGAGAGGGCTGGGAGAGAGGCGTGAATTTCAGAGTAGATGACAGATATTTAGAGCAATCGGACTGGTGACTTCGCTGAGGGACTAAATGCGCACAAAAAGTCCAAGGGCCCCTGAACATTGAGAGGGAAGAACATCAAAGGAAACTGAGAAAGGAATGGCCAGATGGGTAGAAGCAAAAGCCGGCCACTGTGAGCTCCTGGAAGCCAAGGGAAGAGTGTCTTTCAAGGAAGACAGATGAAGAACAGGACCTCATGCTGGAAGGTAAGGAGAACGTGACCGTTGGGAGTAACCACGTGGAAGTCATCGGTGATCCAGAATGGACGCGCTGATTGTACAAATGAAAGCAGGCGCTGAGACGCAGAGGAAGCGGGCAGGCCACGCAGTGCTGTGCCCCAGGCTGCCGTTCTGACCGGTCCATGCCGGCGCCACGCTCACTGTCCCCTGCCGCAGCAGCTCCACCTGTGCAGACTCCGGCCACTCCCGCAGGGGCGCCAGCCTTCCTCGGCGTGACTGGCCACGGGACGGAGTGAGGAGCCGAGAGGAGGCCAGCGTTTGCAGTGATGGCACCGGGCAGTTTTGTCGTCTTAAAGAGACCGGGTCGGCGTTGTCCTTACACTGTGAGCCTAGGTGAGCTGGTCCCCTGCATTCCCGAGGCTCAGGCGCTGGGCCGCGGGCATCTGTGACACATATCTCGGTATCACCAGCCCTTTGACTGCGCGTGCTATTGTTGTTGAGTTCAGTGGCAAAATTTGTTTTTTTCACATTGAATGCACAAAATTCCAGAATTTGTCATGGTTCTGGACACTGGGGTCAACTATTAGCTGGCTCATCCCAGGGATGAGGAAATCTCCCAACAACACCCTCTTGGGAAGGCTCTCTAGGATCTCTGCTTTAAGGCACCAAGGAAGACATTTCTAGAACTATGCCTGAACGACGGACACTTAAAAAAATATTCATTAGGGCCTAGATAATCTCAGTCCAATTAACTGCAGCCTATTGATTTTCTTTTTCTTTTTTTTGGGGGGGGGGTTAGGCAATGGGTTTATTGAGGGAAAAGGGGGGTAAGCGAGAGGCATCTCCTGGATCAACTCAGGGGCCCGTAGGAGCAAGGGGAATGGGGAACGGGGAATGGGGATCCCCGGTCCTCCTCGTGGGCCCGTAGGAGTCCCCTAGCCTATTGATTTTCATCTCGTAGACTGAATTTTAGACTTATTACAATGATATTTATTGACCAGCTACTTTGGGCCAGGTTGCATCTCTATGCTGGGGATGCCACATGAGTCACCAATAATGCCGTTCTGGTCACCAGGGGGCGGGAAGGAACTCAGCCCTTCAAGGCACAATCAGAGGCACCAGATGCTCTGCAGTCAAACCAGCCCAGAATTAGTCTGGCTTCCAGCCTATTAACTCAACCACTTCCTGAATTCAAAGAGTTTTATTACCAATTTACCCAGCAGGTTAAACTAATATTTTGCAAGCTTCATAGAGGCTGGAAGCATTGTGAAGTTTCTAGATGTGTCTCATCAATGTTGGATCTTTTCCTGGGCATCTTGTGATCTCTCAGTAGTGAACAAAAATACGGACGACATTTCTCTTTTTTATACAATCGATGGCAACCACGATCCTGTTAAAGAATTTTCTTCTAAAATAATCGAAATTGGCAGGAAGACCCTTAAAAAGATCTGGGAAGAAACACATTGCTGCTTCCATTTCTCTTGTTGAGCCCACTCGAAGGTGGCCAGGGTGGCCACTGTGGAGAGAGCCCCTCTTCCCTGTCCTGGGCCTGATCAAGTGCCAGCTGACCTGCCCTTACCCCTCTTCCCACCCTCCCGGGGCACTGCCTCCTCCAGGCTTCTGCAGACAGCTGGGCCCCTCAGCCAGGTGTCCTCCTCCTGGGCTGGGACCACTCTTCAAAGATGGCTGAGTAGGGACAGTGCTGCTCACAGCACTTTCTGGAACTGGCATTTCCTGAAACACAGAATTACCCCAGAGTGACCTCTTCAGAGACGGTTTTTTTCAGAATGTGTCAGTTGAATATCTATGACCTTGTTTGTCCCCACCCCCATCACAGGTGAGAACCGTAAGGACAGACCTTTAATGAGGGAGCCAAGAGGCAGAGCAGAGAGCCCAGCCACCCCAGGCTCCTGGCCCAGCACAGCTCTCCTGTGGTTGAAAGAAAGTCTGCAGGGAGGGCTCATGGGAGTGAGTCATTTCAGCACCGCAGTCCGTTGGAGTTCACTTCTCTCTAGGCGCTGAGAGGCTGAGAGAGAATCTCGCAAACGGAAGCCCTGTGGCCCCCAGAGCTCATATCCCAGATCCACAGGCACCCAGGACGCAGTGGGTGGGTAGCGCAGAAGAGACTCAGGAATGGGCGGCACCCAAAGCGATCGGACAGTGTTCACACAATAATGGTGCAGCCCCAGATGCAGCCTCCAGCGCGAGTGGCAGCAAGGACCGCCCACGGAGGTTTCTGTGTGCGTGTGCCTACTTTACAGGATGATTCATGGAGATATTAACTTACGGTTGTTGCGCTGCTGTGCCCCCTGTTGTCGGCCCCCCCTCCGCTTTGCCATCCCAGCCTTTGGCTCTCTTGCCTCATGGTGGAGCTTGTGGGAGATATTTCCTTAGGGGCAGAGGACACAGTTTGAGGGCTTTGGAGGGGAGGGGTGGAAGGTGCCAAAGTGATAAGAGGCTTGGAGACGTTGCCTCCAGGTAGAGAGTGGAATAGAGATGTGGGAGGGTCCTGCAAGTAAGCAGAACAAACACTGCCCCATCCCCCCCCCCCCCCCCCCGCACCGCGCCCCCTGGGCAAGAGGGAGGCATGCAGAGGACTTGACCGTGAGAGGTGGGGAGGGAAAAATAAACCCCTTTTCCTCTCTCAGCGTCTGTAATAGGAGCCTCTCAATTTAACGGACAAAAGACAGGCTAACAAGAGAAAAGACATGCAATTTAAAAATACTTGAAAATTTATGTGCGCAGGGCTTCCCAGAACAAGAAGTGAAAACCCTAAAGTGATTACACAATGGGGCTTGTATGCTGCATTAGCAAAGGAACATACATGGGGGAGAAGCGACTAAGGATAGGATTTAGGGCTTCAGGGATGATACACTGTGGAAGAGTCATGAGGAAATCATGGAACATAAGGGTTTTTAGTAAGGCTGCTTATGCGGACCCGCCTCCCCGCGTCTCCTGGGAACAGGGTTGCTCTCTTCATTCTGGAATGGGAGAGGGGCACATTATGCCTCGTTTGTAGAAGTTGAGGGGGGAGTAGCGAACTCTTTCTCCATCGGTCAACTCTGTTTCCTTCAGCTCAAAACAGTCCTTATGCCAAAGTGACACATACTGGGGGTGGCATGAACCCTTTAGAGGACTCTTCTAAGGAGACCAGGGGCTGACAGTCTTCAGGGGCCAGGCTGGGTCACAGGTGGGTCTTGGCAGTGACTCTGATGGACTAAGGGTAAGAGGCCCAGCCCCGGGTCTCGACACCACAGGTAGGCGAGTGATTCTCGTGTGGTCTACAGATGGTGGGGCGGCCCCAGACCCACCTGAGATGGAATTTCTCAACACACCGGCACATTTGATGGGTGTGATTTAGAAAAATTCAGAATGTGGCATTTTTTCGTGCTCCACATTTTAGAGTGCAATTCGTAACCATTCAGTACATGTTGCATTAAAGGGGTCAGTAACTCAATGACAGCGGTTAACGGGGCGCCTGGGAGGGACTGCCTTGCCTTCTACTTTACATAATTATAGAATTCTCATTTACAAATGTGGCTAAACCTTTATTCTGAAGTAGTTCCTCCTGAACTCCTCTAGGGGAAATTGAGTTCACCATACAGCACCCACTGTACAGAGTCACTTGGTCACCTAAGCTAAACCGCAAGGTGGTGGCAAAGGGGACGCTGCTGTTTCCCTAACAGGAGGGCACAGGACAGTTGTCCCTCCTTATAAGCCCCAGGGCTTACTAGCTCTCAGCCATGCGGGGAAGGGAAATT
Organism: Furipterus horrens; assembly: GCF_987537825.1. Lineage (NCBI taxonomy): Eukaryota > Metazoa > Chordata > Mammalia > Chiroptera > Furipteridae > Furipterus > Furipterus horrens. The sequence continues at coordinate 92,454,180 of NW_028327182.1, forward strand.
CAGGTTCAGTGTTATCTAAAATTAAAAAAAATAAAGAAGGAAAGAAAAAGAGAAAGGAAAGGAACACCTGTCAGAGTCCTTTGTGACAGCAGTTCGGTGACCGGAACAGAGAAACTTCCGTTAACCCCCTGGGAGAGCTTGACTAGCTAGTCTCCTCCCTCCCTGCCTGGGTGGACGGCGGCAGGTCAGCCCTGAAACGGGAGGGCACGCCCCCGCCCCACCGGCCTCGATGAAGCCCCAAAGCTGGAGGAAGGAAGCGCGCTCTGGTTCCCACTGTTGCTGTGGAAAATCGGGGCTTTCCCCCCCAGGGTTGCTCCTCTGTGGTTGCCACGCACGGGTTTGCTTTAGCAGGCAAAGCACCGTCTGGCGACAAAGGGCTGCTGCACCGGGTCCCTGCGAGCGCGCGCGAGGTTCCGCGCTGATGCCACCGGGTGGCGCTGAAGGAGCCGGGATGGCGAGGCTCTGCCTTGGCGTCTGTCGCGTCGGGTCCAAACAGGACACTTAGGTCACTGAGGCAAAGCGCACAGGTGGCTCTGAGGGAAGAGGGGCCAACCCCCCTTCCAAAGTGACTTTTAACGCGGACAGCCTCTGTTTTCTTTCTCTTCTATAAAGAATAAATAAAAGCATATTTAGAAAAGCTCTTTTTACTTGAAAATGCTACGTTTATTGGTCTGTAAAAGACCATCTGCATGAGAGCGTGCAAATACAGCCCCGCGCAAACGCAGCTGGAAGGCAAACCTTGGGGGTCCGCCCCGGGCCTCCTCAAGGCTTGCTGACCTGTGGCTGCGTGACAGCCTCCCCCAAACGCACCTGACCTTAGCCTTGCACCCACTGTATGCCATGGGTTGAAGAGTCGCTGAGGTCAAGTTCAAGGGTAGAGGGCAGAGACCCCTACCTCTTGATAGAAGGGGTATCAAAGAGTTTGGGGCCATATTTTCAAACAGCACAGCTAAGATACTGGCTTGCCTATTCCTCCTGTTGCCTCCTTCCTCGTCCCCCCTATTACTCTCCGCCTCCACCTTTTAAAGCTGGGGCTGAGTGGGGACAGTCACCAGACTTGAGCTCAGAAGGATATGACTTCACACCCAGATGAGCTGGTGGGAAGTCTGTCATAGGTGTGATAGGGGCTGCTCAGAGACCGCTCAGCCCGGAGGACTGGGAGATTTTGTGTTATTTTCAGCTGGTCCTTGATGGATGGGTAAGATGCAGGTAATCAAAGAGGGAAGAAGGCCCTGGCTTCTGTGGCTCAGTTGGCCGAAGCATTGTTCCCATACACCAAAAGGTTGGGGGTTCGATTCCGGGGCAGGACGCATACCTGGGTTGTGGGTTCAATCCCCAGTTAGGGCACTTATGGGAGGTGACCAATCAATGTTCCTCTCTCTCTAAAAATCAATAAACAGATCTTAAAAATAAAAAAAGAGGAAGGAAGAGGGAGCCCCAGGGCAAGAAGGAGACCATGGGATGAGGCTCCTCTGGCCATGGGAGAGTACCCACTTCAGAGTCCCATTTTTTAATAGCTTTGGCAAGATGTTCTTTATTGATTTTTGAGAGAGAGAGAGAGACATTAATCTGCTTTTTCATCTATCCATGCATCCATTGGTTGATTCTTATAAGTGTGTGTGTGTGTGTGTGTTTGGTGGGGGAGGAGGAGCAAGGTGCCAGCACTCATGTGGGGTGAAGTGACATCCGTGCAGCTGGCAGTGGGGCCAGCGGCCAGCCCGGGGGACCAGAGTCCAAGCAGCAGTGGCATAGGGACAGTGTGCACTGGGAGATTGGATAGATGGAGGGAAATGGATAAGTGAGTAAATAGTGAGTGGTCACCACTGAGTGACCAGCTCTAACTATGGAAAGAGAGGAAACTACCGTGAAGCCCTAGGTGTAGAACTGAAATGCAGATCCGGATGTGAACTCACGGTGGCAAACGTTACAGGTCAAAACCGCTCTCCCTCTCTCGTCTCAGTTAACATCTGAAAAATTGTAGGTGAGGCTGAGCATCATTCTCATTTGCTTATCGTCCTTTTTCTAGTTCCTTCTCTGTAAAATGCCTGGTTGTATCTCCTGCTTTAAGAGTTTTTGAATATTAGTCAACTTAGCCGTTCGTTTGTAATACGTATCATGAGTATTTTCCCAGTTTTTTTGTTTTTATGTTCTTTTAATGCCAAACCAACTTAAGAATTTTTGTGTTTAAGCCTGTCCATTTCCCCCCTTATGTTTTCCGGGTGTCATATCATGCTTAGAAACAGTTGTCTTCTCGATTACTCTGATAGAAAGCACCCACGCTTCTGTCACGCAGGCTTCTGGATTCACCTTTCACGGGCTGGGGGCGGGACAGGCGGCAGGGCCTGAGTCGGCTGCTGTGTGAGCTTGGGCCAGTTCCTCCACCTCTCTGTGTCTCTATTCCCTCATCTGTAAAATGGGGATAACAACAGAACACCACCCTCTCTTGGAGGCGGGAGGTAAGGAGTCAGTGAGGTAACCCGCAGCACTTCAAACTGTGCCCGGCCTGCAGTAAGACTTAGTAAATCTTCAATAGCATGTTATCATCCACCATGGACCGGTCTCTTTATGGCCCTTCAAGATGACAGGGACACATGTGGCCCAACTGTCCATCGTCCCAGTGTTTGGTTGGCAGACTGAGCCGGGCAGTGCTGCCCAAGGGGCAGAGAAGCAGCCGCAGGCTCTGCCAGTCCCGTGGGCGGCCCAGCAAAGGCCAAGCCGCAGGGCCCTGAGAACAGTGGGGATCCCACGCCCACCGTCTTCGCTAGGAGTCTTTGCTGCCCCTAGGATCTTGGGACAGCTGACTCCGTGCGCAGCCTGCTGGCTAATGCCCTGAGGGGAGTCCCTCGGGCGTCCCCGCAGCCGCTTTCTGCCTTGCGTCCCAGGAGGCTCGAAGTGCTTTTTTAATAAAGGAAATGAAACACACACGCTCATATCACACACACACACACACACACACACACACACACACACACACTCTCTCTCTCTCTCTCTCTCTCTCTCTCTCTCTTTCTCTCTCTCTCTCTCTCTCTCTCTCTTTCTCTCTCTCTGTTTAAATAATTAACAAATGGGGGATTAAGGACAGAGATTTTCTGGCTTTGCTGGGTTGAAGCCAGCAACCTAAAGAGTGGGTGGCCAGCAGAGGGCCCCAGAGCAAGTCTGCAGCCACCGGCACAGGAGCGCCACTGGTCTGGGGCGCTCTGGCCTTCCTCGTGGTGCTCAGGAGAACTGAGCTGGGGGGCCACCAGGGGCGGGTTTGGTCGCCCTGGTCACAGCAAGGCCAGAAGCTCCATTTGTGGCTCTGTAAGTCCTAGCCCTCAGCCTCCCCTCCTTCCCGACACATGGCCAGAGGGTGTCCCGTTTCCTGCTGTACTCACAGCCAGCCCTTCATCCTCTTTGCCATCATGGTGGGCGACCAGTCTGTCTTTTTTCCTCTCCCCCACCTGGTAGCCGGACTGCAGGTTCTTCCCAGGGGTCCCACCCTGAGTACCCTCACTCTTCACCCCCTTGGCTCACGTTGCTGCTGCTCTCCAGCCTTGAGCGACTCAGCCCATTATAGAAACCAAGTCCCGCCCCCTCTGCAGCCTTCACCCCTGCCTACCTGCCCTCTCTCCTCTCTGCCCCCCTGCGTCCTTTGCTCACACCTACCTGCGCTCCCTGTCCCAGCCCCGCGTGCTTGGGCAGCCCCTCAGCAGGCGCCCGGAAACAGCCCCCATGCGCTTCTCTGGGACCCGCATGCCCTTCCCCACCTGGCCTTTCCCGTCCATTCTTCTGCTTCCACAATCCTATTCCTGTGGCTGAACTTTCTTTGAAACCTGCCCCTGCTGGATACCCTCTTACTATTGCATTACGGCAGCAAATTGGCAGTTCCCCAGGCACTTGTCTGCTCCACGTTCTAGACTCACCCTTGAAGTCAAAACTCACATATTATTATTTTAATAAGATCTTAGTAATAGCTCACATGTCTTTGTGTGTCCAGGACCAAACAGACCCTCGTTAGTCACTAACTCCCTGATGATGTTTCTTTGCTCTCAGAGTATTCATTGCGTTTCTTCCATTTTATCGCTCCCTCGCCCCCCTCCCCCACCCCCCCATTCCTACGTATCTACTCATGAGAAAACCTGATTTTTTAAGGATTCACACTGGGCATGCTGAACCCACAGGGGTTCTCTAGCTGTTTGTCTGTTTACTTCAAGGGCATGAGTCCTTATTATAAAAAAGATGTTGTCTGGCTCTTGAACGTGGCAAGATGGACACGTTTGGGAAGAGCAGATGGGGAGGACGCCAGAAGCCGGTTCCACTGGTCAGCCCCCCGATCAGGGGTCCTGAGATCAGTCCCAAAATAGCCCTGGCACTTGCTGACAGTGGCTCTCCTCTTGAGACAGACGGGAAAAGCAGCAGGGAGTTTCTGTGACAGAAGGAAGGCCCTGCTGGGTGTTAGAACAGGGCGACATTTGCCGCCTTATGACCAGTTTCAATATTAGCCTAAAGATAATATTGTCAATAAACTAAGAAAATACAGGAATGTGTTTCAGAACCAGATATCAACTGTTAGCTCAGGTAATTAAGAACTGCTTGTCTCAAGATATGATGAACCTGGGCAGGGAGAGAACTGACTGTCTGGAAGAAGAAAGTTAAGGCACAGGAAGTGGAAAGAGGACCAGGAACGAAGTAGGAAGCACTGGGTGGCTTCTATAACCTGACACATTTTACCCAGGACAAATCTCACCTACGCTTCGGGTAACTCTGGGTGTTAAAATGAACTTCTATGTTTATTTATAGGCTACCCATCACCTGTCCCGGGGAACCCCATCCTCCCCTAGGTGTGTGGTGTGGACTCACGGAAAACCCTCGGTCAAGGATTGGGCTAGCCTTCCCCGTGTGGCTCGCCTGGCTTGTGGTGACCGTTCGGAAGATCTCGGGTCACTGGACCCCTCACGATGAATGACAGCTGTTGACTGTCACCTGGTATTTGCTGTCCTGTTAGATAAGACTGCTTATCTCCAGCGTCCAGGCTCCACCGGTTCCCGTTGTCTAAGCCAGTCTGTTCTCTCTTTCATGTCACTAGCCTGCAGGTTATCACAGCGGGTTTATTGTGCCCACAGTTCTTTAGCTCTTCTTCTCTAGGCAAAGATGTCCTTATGTGAAGGCTTCACGTAAATGTGGACTCTAAAGGGAGCGAGGGCTAAGGAGAAGCAAAGGTGGAACCGGGTCTGGTTACAATGAAAATTAAACCTCTAACAGGAAGTCCTTTTCAAGGCTGCATGTCTACTAATTTTATAAGTTACGTTATATATATGTTATTTCGTCTATGCTCTAGAACTGTGTCAGTATATTTGAACATGAATTTTTGTTGATTTATAATGTTCTTCCTTGCAAATCTGGAGGGTCGGTGTTAGGAGAAGGAATTTCCAAATCTGAAAACAAGAATTTTGGTATAGTCTGTACTTTTGAAAAACCCATATTTACGGCCAACAGCGATGTTTTTATCGTGCTATCAAATGTATCTTGGTTTTGTGGACTGGTACAGCCCTAGAGTTATACTCTAGGTAAAATTCTCCATGTAATACTTTCTCCTTCCTAAGGTGCTTTATAAGGAGTAGGTGTAATATAGACATTTCAAAAGTCTTAGTTATTCATGGCCTTGCTCCCACGCCAAGGATCTAAAAGACCCTCAAATTTCACATCAGCCATTTGGAATATGAACTTTCCATCTCCCGCTCACCTTGGAGAACAGTAGTTTTGCTAGCTAGTGCCACTGTCGAGACAGGACTGAGCTCATTGAAATACTGCCTAGGGACTGTGGCATTTACGATGGGAGATGCTGGCAGAAGAATAAATGTGTACATGACAGGGATAGTTTTCAACAAGACAGTGGGAGGAGTGCTTACAAGAGTTCCTTCTTTCATTCATCATTCATTATTTAGGACGTCTTTTGTCAAATCTCTTTTATTGCTTCCCATTGTCTTGAGAGACAGGAAAAATGGTGAGCCATCAAAAATTAGTTCATGAAAAGTCAGCAGGAAAATAGGCAGGGTGATGCATCTGGACATAAAAACTATGACCTAACATGTCAATGAAAATGATGAAAAGCGAGAGATTCCTGGTTCTGAGTTCTCCCAGGGTTATGTACATGGACTTGTCTCAGACAGGAGTCTCACCACGAGGGTCAAGGCAGTTACTGTAAAACTTGGACTTGGGGCACTCCTGAACAGAGATACTGCTCCCACTTGCCTACGGGAAGTGGGTTTTTCTCCTGTCCCAGAGCCATTGCCTGTCATTGGCGTCCTCCTCTGGGTGGCCTGAGAAGGAGGCCAATAATAACTGTTATTTACTGGGCGCTTTCTCCGTGCCAGGTGCGGTTCCAGACATTTTATAATATTCATTTGGAAACATGAGCAGGGAGAGTTAGTTCTTTTTGGTCAATTTTCTTGGGTTTCCCAAGAAGACTGCAAATAGCGACAGATGCGTTGCTTGCTTTCTGATGGTTGGAGCACCCAAGTCTGTTGGACTCAAAGGCCCAGCCCTTAATCATCACACACAATTGCCCCCGGAATTGTGGTCTAGGCCTAGAAGCAGTTCAGCTGTGTGATCCTGGGGAAGTCACTCTGTACTTGGAAAATGAGTTTCGTTCGTTTCTCTGAAGTGAAGGATTACAAAACTGACTTGAATGCTCAACGTGACCCAAACGTACTGGATGCTGGGATTACCCCCCAAACTCAACAGCTTCTCCAAAATGAGATGCTACAGCACAAGGAAGCAAAGCTAAAGGTTTGGCGCTGGCGCTGCTTATACTCACATGGATGTCCCACACTCGGTCACCCATGGTGGGTGACCTGGGAACCCAGTCACACTTCAAGGGTGACCCGAGCTGAAGGCTAAACACCCCGTCCTGTGTTCTCTGCTTCACACCCTATAATCCTGATGATCAACGATCTCTTCTTGCTATGATGGTTTCTAATACTTTCACTTTTGAAGCCTCATTTATTTGTTTTTTAGAATCACACTCTCTTGTCCTCAGACATTAGTGTGTCCCCATGCCCCCCCCCCCTTGTGCTGGTTGCTCTCCTGACAAATGGAGACATGGAGACACAGGGACAAGTGTCTGGCTCCAGCAGAGGAAGACAGGAGGCTAGACCCAGAATCTAGTTTCCGGCCACCAAGCACATCACAGCCGCAACTTGGTGTAGCCAGGGAAGCCATGACCTGACAAAGCCCCAGGGGTCATATGTACATGTGTGTGCATGTGTGTGTGCTTGCACATACAACCCCCTTCATATCAGTGCTTATTTTAAAGAGAACAAGGTTCTGTGGGCATTCTGAGTGGGAAAGTCCTGGGTTGGGAGGGACTGTCTAACACATTGTAGGCTATTAGCATCCCTGACCCTAGACATTAAATACTAATTTGTAATAACCAGAAACAAATAAGAAATGCTCCTGTATATTCCCAAAACCCCCAGGGTGGGGGATGTACTTCTCCTGATTGGGCACTGTGGAGAGTTGATAATAGATGCTGCCCCTTGTTGGGGGGCTGGAACAAGCACTCCCCCACCTCCTGGCAGTCCTCCAAAGCCAGACTCCAGGCTGTGATCAAGGGTCTCTCCTCTGATCACTGAGTTGTGGTGTACAGGCTTCTAGCATTTTAATGCTGATGCTAAATAGGCACTCCATAAATAGTTGCTAATTAATTGCCACATCTTGCTTATTATGATACGCTCACTGAGAGCAGAAATTTCACATCCTCTATGTTGTGCAAAGCCCCAGGCAGACTTAATATCATGCCATGCTACCGATAAGCACGCAGGAAATGTTAATTACCATTGATGAAAGTGGTGACTACTTTAATACAGATGCAAAAACAACCAAGAAGGGCTAAGTAGCCTTGGCTCCTTGCCTCTGTTATATTTGGAGAGACGGATTAATACAGTCTTACAATTAATTATTGTCCTTCCATCTCTGGCACCTAAAAGTCAGTGCATTCGGATCACTGAGCAGTTGTGTGGGTGGATGAGAGCTTTTCTTGGGCTTTCGCCAGAGAGCCAGGGTATTTGCAGCAGAACTAGACTTTTAAGATATGGAAAGCTTGGTAACTATGCCAAAGGAGGGGACAGGAACCAGGCCGGGTCAGGCCAGGCCAAAGGGGGCGCATCGAAGAGACTGGGGCCCGCGAAGGCAGGTGTGCAGCTGACACCACAGGCTGGGAGTCACTGTGAGCTGGCAGAGGGCGGAGGTGGGGCTGGGGTCAGTGTGCTGTCCCTTCCCGGCCTCCACTCCTGGAAGCCCTGGTTCCACCTGAAAATGTGATCCCTGTCTTGCTGAATGCAGGCAAGATACGATCTGTGAGGGGCAGCCAGGATCCCCATTTCCATCACCTGAGCACGTCAGACCCATGGGCTCTCGCTTCGTGCCCACGGGTAAGTCAGGATGGGCACTGAAATATGTTGGGTAAATACCGTGTCCAGTGATTTCTATAAAGAAACATGAGAGCGAAGTCCCAGGCAGGGCTAAAGCTTTGTAGAGAATTGATGCCGCTCTTGAGTTTTCAAACAAAAGATGCACTCTGATTATCATGAGCCGTCACGGTTTACCTGCTCCTTTCTGCTGACTTTCTACAATAGATGATCTGGTTCACTTGCAGATTATTCTCTAATTTTATTCAGCTTTTATGCAAGACACAGTAACATTTACCAAGGGCTTAGATTTACCTGGTTTGACACTCCTCAAATATCCGGCAAGATTAAGTCCAGTTTGTTCTTATAAAAAAAACAAGAGGCCCAGAGGGTTGTGTTTTAAGTACAAGGTTTACCTAAAACACAATCGCCTCCCCTTCAATTTGTTTTCCCCCAAGTCCTACTGGCAATTCCTATTTAATTAGCCAGGAGTGTTAAATAACAACAGAAATCTATCTTTTCTTTTTCCTCATTCCCAGGTGAGCAGGATTTGAGTCAGCAAATTCTGGCTGTCCCTCTTTCCCGGAGCTGGAGTGACAGGGACCCAAGGCAGGATATCTACCTGGATTTTAATGACTTTGCTAGAGGTGACTTTGGGGGACAAGTTTCAGAGACAATCCCCACGGCAGTGAAAGGCCACACTAACATTCTGCGCAATGTCCTGGACACATTAACATGCGAACGTATGTCAACACGTGAAGTCTTCAGAAATGACATGTCAAGGCAAGCTTGTCACTATCAAATAGAATGAGGGCACCTACCCTAGATGACCGGCCCTCTTCTCTGACCCCTTAAATCAGGGCTCCTCTAGGTGCCCCCCCCAGGAGTGTCCTCTAGTGGGAGGGTGAGCCAGTCAGAATGGCTCACATATTGTACTTGTGGGAAAAGGAAAATACGTAATGTCTTAAATTCAGTTTGTATTTCTACCTGGATCACAGGTCCTTCTAGTCTTATGTTTTTCTAACGATTTCTTTTAAATTAAATAGGCTTTGAGTCTTGGCTCTGCAACGTATTAATTACGAAATCTTGGGAAAATGTTCTGAACGCTCAGATTCTCCTGTATCGTACGGAGGGGATGAACGTCTACCTCACTGGGCCAGGTCGGCATGAAGCGTACCGTATGTAAACCACGCAGCCGAGGGTCTTGATACATGGGAGAGGCTCAAAATTGGCCACGAGGTTGTTCTTCATGCCCCGGCGCCGTTCGGACAGCGGAGGTTCTGCTGTTTCAGAGGCAGCCTGGGACTCGGGGGAAGGAACGTCTCGGACGCTGGGCGCCGAGAGCTGCGTTGTGGGTGGGGACACTCAAGAGAGCACGTTTCCTGTGGCTTCACAGATCACTGGCATCTGCCTAGGACACTGGGAGGGCGGCACCCTGCGGAACAGCGCGATCAGGAACCGTGTCAAAGGGAGAAGGCAGTGCCAGGAACATGACCTTCGGTCACCCCTGTTGCGGTGTACCGCACTGTTCTGAGTTCCGGTTCACCCCTTTCCCATGGGCCCTGAATGAGGGGGACTGTGAGACCCAGCTGAATTGGCCATGCTTGCCAGGGTGCCCAGCACTTCGTGGCAGGTGCTTCCTAATGACTGATGACCGGTTAACGGAGTGAAGGACACGCCTCGCCTCCCGAGGACTCACGTTGACACCTTTCGAGCTTCCGAGAAGCAGTGGGCATTTTGTAGGGCACCCACTTCCCAGAGTCTGTTTTTCTGAGGTTCTGCCTGGAATCCTTCCAGAAGTCACTCAAGGAACTCCTCTGTAGCAGCAGAGGAAGAGCGGACGATCCCGAGAGAAGGTTGGGAACAGCAATGTGGTGCACTGAGCGCCCTTGGTGGCGCGATTCAGACGTGGCTTCCCTAAGGAACGAAACTCGGCCAACTGCTCTGCCGCCTCCGGCACTTGGCGCGCACCCCATCAGTGGGGTCCTCGTTGGCTTTTATCACCTCGTTCTGTTGGCGGAAGGCTGGCTGGTTTTGAGCTTTGGTTTCAAGACCGTGGTTCAGTGGCCCCCTCTTTACCAGCAAAGAAACGTCATTCTTTTTTTTTTTTTCAGACTTCTCCAAAACATGGATAAAGCCATTGCATGATCTGCCAAAAGACCCTGTTAGAGGGCAGGGCCATTGCAACCAGTCTCCTTTAAGTGACTGCCTAACTTATTTTGAATAATTCTTTATGCTACTACATGTATACCTGAGGAATCACTGGATAGGCAGTTGCCAATTTTTGAAAAGCAGAAGCTTATAAACAAGCTTATCAGAAATAGCTATTTGTAAGACCCTGAGGTGAGCTTGGACTTGGACAATGACCTCCTCTTGCCCACCACTGACAGGCCCAGGAGGCTCAGCAGAAGTGTATGTGCTGGAGCTGGGGCGCTAACCACGAAGGGACTCGGCCCGGTGTCCTGCCGGGGAGCTGGCGAGGTGACCGGGCAGAACACCTTCTGCAAAGCCAGCAGCTTCCTGGAAGGAGACCCGTCCACAGGAGGAAGTGAGGCTGGACCACGTTCCACGTGCTGTGGGGTGAGCGCTGCCCCTCTGAACCGGTCCTGGTCTCCTTCACACGCACGTGTCCAGAGAGAGGAGAGAAGGCCGTGGGTGAGACAGGGAAACCTCTTATTTATTATTTTAGTTTCTTTTTTTTTTTTTTTGCCTTTTTATTTAAAACATTTTAAAATTGTTATTCTATTACAGTTGTCCCAATTTTTCCTGCTTTGCCTCCTCTGTCCAGCCCATGCCCCCATTCCCACAGTCAGTCCCCACCCTGTTATCCGTGTCCGTGGGTCATTCATACATGTTCTTTGACCAGTCCCTTCCTCTTCCTTCCACCCTTCTCCCCGTGCCCCCTCCCCTCTGGCAGTGGTCAGTCTGTTCCTTGTTTCCATGCCTCTCTGTTTTAATATGCTCTGTAAAGTCCTGAGGCTGAAGCAGGAGTGCCCTGAGATGCCCTCCCGTGGGGGTGGGTGACTGTCCCATAGGTTGGGAACCATGTGCATTCCAGACATCAGTAGCATCACTGGGGAGAAGAGTCGCTCCTGTGGACTGGAGAGCCTAAGCATGGTGCCTGGTAGGGGCAGCCCCAGCAGGAAGTGCTGAGGCTGGTGGTGTCTTCAGAGAGGCAGGAGAGACAATGGAGTCAGGCTGGGTCTGCGTTCGTAGCAGAAAGATGTGTGTGGCTCGTGTGTCCCCAGACAAGCCTTGCCTCTAGTCCTAATAACCTTGGTCAAAGGATCCACTTTTATTACCTTAAAAAATATTACCTACTGAAAATTTAATAGGCTGGAGTCTCCAGGTCAGTAGCAATTACTGTAATTGCTCTTAAAAGATGAATGGCTAGAGTGTTTTAGTTTTTATTTCATATGGAAAAGGTTCTTTTTCTTGTTTCCTTTACCAATTATTTGACATGGAAAACCAGCCTTTAAAGGAGAACACAGTCCAGGAGATCCTCCCGGGTCCTACGTCCCTGGAGCTGGTGTTGAAAGATCATTAAGAGCAAAGCATCTCTTCATTCCCTGGCATACCCCGTAATTTGTGTTTAAAGACCTAGACTCTAGCAGAGTTAATATTTACAGTAAGCTAATGTATTATTTACATGGACCCCAGACACCAAAACATCTATAAATTCACACATAGTTAACCTCCTTCTGCTCCTGCCTTTCTCAACTTATTAAGTCAATTCAAGACCTGGTCTATTACCACACATAAAGTCCTTTCAGTAATTTTACCCACAAGCCCTTTAAAAGGAAAATTAAAAACGAGGGACTGGCCAAATTCTCATTTAATAGGGGAACCATTGCAGCCTTCAGACATGGTTCCGGGTGAGGTGAATGATACAAATGTGAAAGAAAACTACATTATGGCCATTTTGTCCTTTGGAGTGAATACAGATTGCAGAGGAGGAGATGCATGTTAAGGGGTGAATGCTTCCCCTGGAATGGAACTTAATAAGCTAGTCCTGGATTTCCAGAGAGAATAGCATGTGTGAGCACACGAACAGGCTAAACAGGCATGCTACGCTGCTTAACAGTATGTGCATAAATCGAATGATTACCTACGGCACAAGAGTTCTTAAGCAAGAGTTTTCAATAAGCCATGCAATTCTGCAGCTCCTGGGCCCTTCTCCGCAGCTGCTGCAGCAGCTCAGGAACTCCAGGTTCAGGCTGCCTGAGCGTCCAGGGTTTCGCCCCGGGCTTCATCCAGCTCAGGCTGCGCCATCCACTTACCTCCCAGGGATGAGAAGCAAGAGGCTCTCACTTAATTACACAGCCACGAGGAAATGAAAGCGGGTAGTGACTGGGATCAGAGTGGCGAACCAATGTCAGAGCTGGAGGAGTCCACACCCGAACTTGCACACGAATGTTGATAGCATCTCTGTAAGAGCCAAAATGTATTAACAGCTCAGATGGACGCATAAAATGTGGTATATATGTGCAATGAAATATTATTCAGCAATACAAATCAATGAAGTGCTGATATATGCTACAACATAGCTGAATACAAATCACCACTATCAGGAATGAAGGAGGGGTTAGCACTACAGATCCTACAAACATTAAAAGAATAATGTGATATTGCAAATAGTTTTATGCCAACAAATTCGGCGTTGGAATAATTGGTGATTAGAGTCTTAGTTGGTGTCAGAACCATCAATGCACCGTACACGTCACACACACACACACACACACACCCATCACCTACAAACCCAGCAGCACCTAGAGGGTGAGAGGGCTGTCTGCGGACCACAGTCATGTAATTTTCTGAATTTCCCCAAAGTGTTTTCTCGTATTGGTGGTGGCTTCTCTTTCATTATTGGTGATTGGAGAAAAATCGCCAGAAATATTTTATTAATAAAGCTATCCTTCTGAATCTTACTAAAAATATTCATCAAGCCCTGGCTGGGGTAGCTCAGTGGATTGAGCACCAGCCTGTGAACTGAAAGGTTGCCAGTTCGATTCCCAGTCAGGGCACAGGCCTGGGTTTTGGGCCAGGTCCCCAGTTGGGGGCGTGCGAGAGGCAACCAGTTGATGTGTCTCTTACACATTGATGTTTCTCTCCCTCTCTTCTCTTCTCTCTAAAAAAATATAAATAAATAAATAAATGAATAAATAAAAATATATATCAAAAACCATGAGTGCAAAAAATTAAAATGTACTATGAAGTATCTTCTTGGGTCTACCAGCTGAATTTTACTTGGAGGGGATGGTGTCACTTTTGTCACGGCACTACAGTCGCTGCTGACAAAGGAGTCCTTCTTACCCTTCCGCAGCCCCGGACAGGCCACCCCCACAGCCAGCACTTCCTTCTCAGATACTAACACCATCTGATTATTCACACTGGGCTCATCAGAATCTGGAGCCTTGGGGCCCCCCACCGCCATCCCACCAGGTGTCCCTGGAGGGAACCAGGGACCACATCCATTTCCTGCTACCGACCTGACTGTCCTTTGTTTCCGGTTTTCAACAGTGCTGGGGCTCTGCTGAGACTCCAGAATGGGGCCAAATCTTTGGTTTACAAACAAACAGGCTAAAAGTTTCCCCAATCTTCCGTTATCTTCCACAATGTCTACAATCATGTAACCCGATTGGACTCCCAACTGGCTTTGAGGGTTTCGTGGGTGAATGGGCCTTCCGACCTTGCACACACGGTAGGAGCGCCCCTTCAGAGCTGTTAGATAGAGCAGAGACTTGGCAGGCGTCCAGCGGAGTGGACCTGAGCAGACCACCAGCCCGGACAATCCAATTTCCAATGCCGTTTCCCTTGGTTACGTCCTGAGCTGGTGAACGGAGTCTAGAGCGGGTTGGGGATTGAAGTGACTTGAAGTTCTGCACTTGAGAGTTAATTTGTAGTGCACATACAATTAATGATATCTAATACCAATGTTTGTTCCTGAAAGGCTGTGTGTGAATTCCATTTTGGTCGCTGCATAATTTTCTCATTTTCTTACACTATACGTTTTAGGATGCTTCGCCTCGGCACCTAATTTTCTCGAAAAGGTAGTTATTGCCAATGTTCCTCTTTCTGGTTTTCTGCTCAGAGGCTTCTGATAAGTAGCTATTACCCTCTCAATAATGCTTACGAGTGCCCTGGAAATTCCGCTTGTCAAAAGACAATGATTTTAGAAGGCCTTCATTTATTTTTTCAACTCAATCCCTCATGTTGGAGCTTCTTTAGGCAGAGTACACCTGTACGGAGCCACGTGGCCCATCCGATCGCACTACAGGCACCCGAAGGGCTACCTTTGCGCTGGGCCTCTGCTCTGGCGGCTATTGCTTGATTGAAACAACTCTATATTGTTACCTCTCCTGCCTCAGTAGCTCAGCTGGGCTCACTATGTGGGGTCTTTAATGCCATTGCCATCACACGTTGGCCGTAGTCACCTGAAAGCACTTGACTGGACACCCAGAGGCTTCTTTATCACCTTTTGGTGTGGAGGACGAGGTGACTGAAAGAGCTGGGGGCTGGTGGGGGGCTTCTTTCTCCCCAGAGCCTGTCTCCATGGAGAGTGTGGGCCTCCTCACAGCATAGCCGTCTCGGGTAGCACTTCTTCCTGGCAAGGGCCTCTCCCAAAGCAAGCCATCCAACAGAGTATGAAAGATGCTGCAAGGGTTCTTCTGCCTTGGAACTCGCTCAAGGCCACTTAGAATCCAAGCGAGGGCTTGGCCTCTGGTACGGGCACTGACAGCTCACTCTGAGCAAGGGGAGGGGGAGGACGAAGTCCATGGGTAGGAGAGTAGATGTGGGGTGGTGCTTATGGGACTTCTGATTATCTTCGTATGATCCACAGAACCCAAAGTCGTGATTTCTGATCCTACAAGGCTGTCTTTGTGTGATGGGTGCCCTCTTAATTCAGGTCACCTTGGTGCTGGTGCCCCCTCCCCAGGTGCTCTGCTGCTGGGGTCTGGCTTTCCAGGTGAGGGAGTCACTACAGAGACCCTGAAGATGGACACCGGGAACCGTTGACCCCTTGGTGCTGGACAATGACATTCCAAGACCGCAGGTCCTCTACTGTAACAATAGCTAAGATACATAAAAAACGATCTTCGTATAATTATATACACACGTCATATCCTCAGACACTTGGCCTTGCACAGAGGAGGAGCTCAATGAATACGAGTTGAGCAAATGAATGAATGAGATTTTATTTCCCAGATTATTTACACAACAGAAATGACTCACAGGCCTGTAGCCCAGCCAATGGTTAAATAAGCCTATCGTGGGATCAACCAACAATCCCCAGGTTCTTCCAGATCATTCCCTAAACTCTTTTCTCTTTTTATTCCCTCTTTCATCCACCCAAAGACTTCTGCATGGATGCATCTTGTGCAGAAGGAGTCAGGAACAGGTATGCCTGAGTGAGAAGGCCTTCCCTGCATGCTCCAGGGCAGTGGCGGGTATTCAGGGAGAGCAGGGGCCGAGAGCAGCCCCCGCGTGGGTGGAAACATGGGCGTTACAGGCCACGGAGCACTGCCCAGTCAGGGAGGCTTGGACAAAGGAGGGTACATGGGAGCATTTTCAACTTCTGAACAATTTGCTTGAGGTATGAAATTTAAGCATATATTTGGGAAATTAAGCAATTGGCGTTCTGAAACCATGGACACACGAGGGTAGGGTTGCTGAGTGTCCTCTTACAAAGGGACAGAACAATAAAAAAGCAACCAGAAACCTATACACATAATGAATTGCTGTGAACACGACAATGAGGAGCAATCCTAGCTGTTGGGATCGATGTGGGTCCACGGAGCTGCCCGTGGAAGGAAGGGCACAGGAGCGCGCCCACCTGCTGGGGAGGAGCTAAGCACCGTCATGTCAGGTTCCTGGGGAAGCGATGAGCTAAGGGGCCTCAGGAGCCTTTTGCAAAGTGCATTTTCTTTGAAGCAAGAGACTCTGTATTTCTCCCACGAAGCTGCTCATCCCACTTTGTCTGAATTCCTTGTTTAAGACCTACATTCTCTCCTAGACTAGCAATGTGGAAGGAGGGACCATCGTGATCATCTCTGTCTTCCCAGCACCGGCTGAGATGTGGGTTGTTAGGCAGCTAGGACGTGCGCTAATGAATTAGTGAGCACCCTCCACGTCTAGTCTGAATCCCCAGGAAACAACGGGACAAGTGTACAAAAAATGTTGGGGAAAGACCACTGATCTCATCCTGGCTCCTCCAAAATCCAAAAATGACACCTTGATTAAATAAATTAAGGCTATCTAGCCAATAGAACACTATGCAACCATTTAAAATGATGATCTGTGTTTACTGACATGAAAAATACTCGCACGACCGAGCTATCAAAAAAGAAAACCAATTACACAACTATACATGATTATAGAATTTTTATAAAATAAAACTGTGTGGTAGAAAATGAGGTATTTTTATTTTTCTCTATGTTTCTGTATTGTCTGCCTTAAAATATTTTTTGTTTTAAAAATTCCTTAAGCTCTCCTCATTTTTAAAAATTCTTTTCTTTTTATTGTTCCACCTGGGTGTTTTCTTTTACATTGTCTTCCAAGTCATTGATTCCATCCTCTGCTTCACTGAACCTAATGTTTATACCTTTCAGTGTATTATTTATTTCAGATATTGCATTCCTTATCTATGACTGGTCCTTTTTTAATGGTTTTTATATCTTTTTTCATGCTGTTGAGTATCTTTATAATCATTAAACTCTATCTGATAAATTGCTTGCCTCCATTTCATCTAGCTCTTCTTCTGGAGAATTCCCTTGTTCTTTCATTTGGGGTCTATTTCTTTGTCTTCACATTTTGGCTGCTTCTTTGTATTTGTTTCTATGTATTAGGTAGATCTGCAAAAATTTTGGTGTAGGCCTTTGTCAGACGCTACTTGTGACTGGCCCTGGTCAACCTGTTTGGAGCTATCAGCCATCCACAGCGTGTGGCTCCTTCTGCTGGACCTGTCTGTGTGCAGAGAGAACCAGGCTGTGCACCAAGGCCGGCTTTTATCGGCACAGGGCTGTGGGAGTGTCAGCTAAAGTCTCAGAGCTCCGAAAAATCCACCTTAGTTGTTAAACTAGTTAATGATATAGCCTCAAGCTGTAATCAGCAGCTCGGAATTAGAACCACAGGGTGGGACAGAGTAATTCCTGTGGGTGGGACTATTGCTTCCCTTGAGGCTAATGCCACCTGGAGAAGGGCGCTCTGCCTAAGAAAGATGGCTCCTGCAGTGTGGGGAATGACTCACACAGGGATCCTGGCAGCTGTTCCTTTAGTTCTCTCCTCAGAGCCACCAGCCCCAGACTCTCCTCCAAGCGCCTCTAGTCCAATCTGCCCTCCCTCTGCTGGAGCCCAGGGTAAGTGGCTGCAAATAAAACTTTTTGTGTTGGCCCTTTAAGAAGCTCTGCGTCTCCAGCTGTTTCTCCTTAGTGGACAGAAATCCTGCTGCTTTTCACAGCTGAATGCTATCTGGGTTCCTTTCCGGCTCTGCTGCTGTAGGCTGGGGAGCCCAGCTTGGGGTTTAGATACCAGTCTTCTCAGGGGGAAGCCCCCATCCCTGAAATACCCCTCCAGCACTTCAGCTGCCACCGTGGGAGCCCAGCCAGGGCTCTCGAGACTCCTCTGCTCTCTGTACCAGTCACGTAGTGGTGAAGTGGTTCCTTCTGTCTGTCTGCGGTTATAAGGCTTCTCTCCAGCTAGTGTTCGGTTGGTTATTTCAGATGTTTTTTACAATCTAGTGGTAATTCCAGGTTGGTTTTGGGAGGAGGTTAGTGTTGTTTCCATTTCTCCCTCTGCCATCATGGATCTCTGTCCAAAATCCCTTTGATCATGTAAAAAGCCAATAGAACCACTTCCGTATGAAGACAATACAACTATTGATTCCCATTCGGCCTTTCTCCGTATATGGGGCAATTATACGTTGCATTTGTGAAAGGAGAAAAATTGGCTTCAATGAGAGAACACAAGAAATTAGAACCTCATTAACTGAGGGAAGTAAAAAGAAGGAATTGCATCTACCGAGGCTTTCTCTAGTAGAGAAACCTGAGCTGAAAAAGCATTTAAAAAGCCAAAGAATGCATCAT
Organism: Furipterus horrens; assembly: GCF_987537825.1. NCBI lineage: Eukaryota > Metazoa > Chordata > Mammalia > Chiroptera > Furipteridae > Furipterus > Furipterus horrens. The sequence continues at coordinate 92,472,649 of NW_028327182.1, forward strand.
GGGTCCTGAGTTGACTTGGTGCCTGGTGGGGACTCAGGACAGCAGGTCTGGAATTGATGAACCTCACGGGTTCCTTTCCTTTTGATCCGTACACGTAATTATGACTAATTGCCACCCCGAGGCTCCAGCCTTCAGCAATCACTCTTCTCCTTTAATATCTGAACAAACCGGTTTGAGATCCTGGGGCCGGGTCTGGCTACACAGCTTTCGTGGTCTCCCTAAGATTTCGGAGGACTCCCCAGATTTGAGGGTTAGGGGTACAGCTTATAGTCCCACCGTCGTTTCTTGCTGCGGCTTCCTGCTTTGCTGACTCTGGGTGGCCCGTCCACTCTCTCCCATCCTAAGTCAGCTCCCTGTTCCCCCGCTGCTCTCTCCCTCTCATTTCCCATAGCACCCATAGGACCAGGATCCGAGGGCTGGCTGAGGGCCCCCATGACTCCTACAGCGCTGGTCCGAAGTGACGGCAGCTTGCAGCGGAATATCAGATGTCACAGCCCTCAAGTCCCTTCACGGGACAACCAGTCCCTTGACAACCAGGACCTTCTCACTGGCTGTCCCTCTCACATGTTGGTGCCTTCTCTTCTTTTCAGACCCTTCTCTTTCACATCTGCTCCTCCTTCCATCGTCCTGGCCCACAAAGCCTTTTTCCTTCCAGAATTGCCAGAGGATCATGTCTGCATTCCCTTTATGTCACTAAGCAGAGTAGTTTCACTCTCTCTCATTGCCACCCACCCGCCCCCCACTAAATCCACGCCCATCTACATGGGGCGCACAGGACTCTGTCTCTCCTGACCAAAAGATCCAGACTTGTTTTCTTAAGCATATGTACCACCGGCTTGGAGTGATGCTTTTTCTTCCTAGGGTGGGAAAATTCTATAGTAATTTAACTTTTGACATAGTAATTTCTCCTCACTAAATATACATAGATTATCGGCCAGAGGCACCTAACGGCATAGATATTTGCTACATTTCTGCATTTCTGGGTATACATGCTCATGCCTGTACATATACAGTTTTTAAAAGAAATAAGCATGGGCACACGCTTTAAGAATCTGTTCCGGTTTCTTCTGTACATGCTTTAGAGGTGGGGCAGCAAAACAAGAAGGGATGGAAAGGTATTTCCAAAGCCAGCTATGTGTCAGAGTGGGGCCCAGACCCGTGGAAACCAGTTTGCGTTTGAATAAAGGTGCAGCTATCCACGGCCTTCAGAGGCTCAGTGAGAGAGGTTTCGGCCTCCTGTTCCTCACAGATGGTCCCCTGGGAGTTCCCACGCAGCTGGGCTCTTCCCCACTAAACTCTGCTGGAGAGGGTTCCCCGGGACCAGAGAGAAGAGGGTGTCCCTTGAAGTGGCTCCGGGATGTACGGTTATGATTTCTCCTGGGCTTAGTCCAAGCAATGGGTAATTTAGGGTCGCACTTTTAACCCCTAGTCTCCATGGACTATTCATCAAATCTCTGCTTTTCCCCTCTTGGTGCCTTTGATTGCCCTGGAAACATGTACTAAAGTATCCGGCCTTGAGTTTGTGCCAAAGCATTCAAGAAACGCCACGGAAACTGGCCAAGCACATGCATGTGCCTTGACCGGAACTGGCATAAATACTGTCTCGAAGTCATGTCCAGGAAGGATTATGGATTTATTGTGGGTGTCCACGCTCTGGAGGGACATTTATAGCAGCAGTGAGAAGGCCAGATAATGGCCCCATTTAGAACAGCCATCCAGTCCCATAAATACATTTCCTCAAATAAATCTGCTGATTACCCCGGCACAGACTTGACAGCTCAGCCAAGTGCTTTTGCCCTAAATGCTGCAAAAGGCCCCGCCATGTGTCCGACCACAGCAGGGACCCCAGATGAAGAAACACAATTGGTGGGCCCTTTCTGGAAATGATGGCACGAAATGAGAGAAGAAATGGGGAAGCATGTTTGCAGGAGCAAGCATTTATGGTCTAGCCAGTGGCCTGCATGAAACCCTAACTACTGCTCAGGGAAAAATCGGCCACGATCCCAGACCCAGACATGGGTTACTACAAATACTTGAGAGGGCAAGAGCAAAACATGAGTTTTCTCTCAGACACACTGTGAGAACAGTGGCGGGCAGTGGAATGCTGGTTTGGTAACCCTTTGGGAGGCCAGCTTGTTTAAAGTCTTGCATGGTCTCCCTTTGGCTTTTAGCATTGAGTTCACATTCCTTAGGACGGAAGAGAAGACCCTTCTTGGCTCAGCTGCACCCTCTCTGCCGTCGGCAGCCATCTGCTCTGCCTTGCAGAAGCGCCAGCGAAGGCCGCTGTTCTCTGGAGCTCTCTCTGGGCCTCTCCCACCTTTCCCCACCTGGCGGGGTCTTATTCGTCATTAGGAAGTCAGAGTGCGGGCCATGCCCTCTGGGAAGTGCTCCTTGAGCCCCGTCTACTATCCCGGCTGACTTGGATGTCCACCCCCCTTGACTCCAGGGCACCGGTATCTGCGCAGGTGTGTGGCGTTCTTGTCCCCTGGGCAGCTGGCTGAGAGGAAGGGCTGTGCTTCTGGTGCCAGAACATAGCAGGTGCTCAATAAACCTTTCCTAACGAATAAGAGACAACATGTAGCTACTTCCCACCCTCTACCGGGCACTGTTCCCCAATCTGTCCTTTGCCTCATCCCTTGTGATCCTCTCAGCAGCCTCACGGGCTGCGGACCGGAAATAGCCTCACTCCACAGGGGAGGCACTAAGGTGTGGGAGGTCTGGGCAGCATTCCCCAGGTAAGTCATCGAGCAAGTAAGTACTGGGGTCAGGGTTTACATCTGGGAAGGTGGACTCTGCATCCCTATTTCATGCTGGGCTGAGTGGAGAAATGGATGAATAAATGCATGATGGGGAGACTTCTTTCTTGGTGTTATTCTTGAGAGTGGGGGTGGGGAACAGAAGCGGGGGGGGGGGTCTGTCGTCACAGGCGCTGGAGAGCCCTTGCTCTATGGGGTGAGGTGGGTGTGGACAGCTGTTCTTCCTCCCAGACACCTTGCTCCTTTGACTTCTTGCCAATTTGTTCCTTTTGCGGGGGAGGATAATTACAGATTATAGGCGTCGGTATAGAATAAGCTATAAACAATAAGCCCCTTATTACCCCTATTCAGATATAATATCTTAGGAAAAGACTCCCCCTCCCTCCAGCCCAGATGTCCTCAGACGCAGACTGCCCCAGATGGCGTTCAAAGGCATGAGTGTCCCGGCCACACAGCCTCAGTGCGCTGCCTGGGACCAGGCCCTGAGAGCCAGCCACTCACACTGGGTCAGGGCGGGCTGAGAGGTGATAAGAGTGAAAGCAACCCAGGGGGGAGGTGGCAGCTGGGTTCCAAGGGGGCCTCCCTCCGCCTCCTGCAGAGAGGGCTGCCGTGGAGAAGGGAAGAGGGCAGATCTGCAGACCATGTCCTTGGGACCTTTCTCGTGTCCCTGCCCCCAGCACAGTGCTTGGGGCTTCGTCAGCCTGGGCTAAGTATTTGTATGCCTGTGGAAGGTAAGGGGGAAGGGAGGAAGGACAGACTGAAGGAGAGGAAGGAAGGAAGGACGGGTGGGCAGACCAGGAGGATACACAGACTCGTGTATTGAAGAGGAGACATTCAGACCCGAGAAGAGGAGCCATAACTCACATCTAGGGGTGCGGATGGTCTCTAGGAGGGTAGGTTTTATTTTCAACATCTTCTCTTTCCTGTGGCCTGATGGCTTTTGGGTCTTGGATACATGTTTATTTTCCTGTCTGCAGGACTTGGATTTTGTGAGTGAACAAATTCCTACATTGCAGTTTTTTTGAGGCAAAACTGACCTACAATACCTTGGGATTTTAAACAGCCCTGCAAGGTCTCATGGGAGCTTCAAGGCAGACCCCCTGAGTCTCAACTCTTTTCTGTACTCAACCAGCATCTCATGGTTCAGATCTGCGTGTGAAACTTGAAATGTGAAGTGAGTTTATAACAGGCACGTTTTAATTTACTTTTATTTATTAAAATTTTTTTTTAAATTGATTCTAGCGGGAGGGTGAAACAGAGGGAAAGAAACCTTGATGCGAGAGAGAAACATTGATTGGTTGCCTCCTGCACGCACCCTGACTGGGGACCGAACTTGCAACCCAGGCCTGTGCCCTGACTAGGAATCGAAACCGCCACCTTTTGGTTTACAGGATGGTGCCCAACCCAATAAGCCACATCAGTCAGGGCCAGGCATATTTTAATTTTAGACAAAATTGTTTTTTAAACAGCAGAGAATGATTCTGAGATTTCAGAAAAGGGTCTGGAATGCGTTTACTGTAATGCAATCCCCACAATCTCACCACAAAGGCCTCCTAATGAGATTAAATCTAAGCCGGGCAGAGCTGCTCGTTTTTTTATTTTTCCTGATTCGCTCAGATAGATGGTGATGACGAATCTGACTCTGGTTATTTTATCACAGTGAGGGCGGCTCAATGAGAGATCTCATGGCTGAGACCCAGGAAATATCATAAGTCACTCAAGATAAGGCCCATGTCATGGGGAAAAATCACAGACTCTGCCGTTAGCACAGCCCTCCCGTCAGGGCTGACATCCATGTTCAGACGTGCTCTGTAATCAGTTCTTCCAGACAATGCGTTCTCTGTTTGCAGGGCTTGCCACTCTGAGCTCGGACAATGGCGGCCATTCACTCACACAAGCCGGCGCTGCCTTCCCCGCGCGGCTGGAACTCCTTCGTTGGAATCAACCTCTCACTGACCTAAACCCTTCATTACAAACGGTTTCAGACAAGCTCCCGATGCCCCTGTAGGAGACGTGACACCTCTTTCGCGCTCATTAAAGATGCTTTTCCACTCCAGGAAGCTGGAGTCCCCGCTCAGAGAGCGATTTCCTTTGTCCTCACCTCCACAATGAACAGCTGGGTTTAGTAGCAAAACCTGGGACCGCTCTGTCTCTGGGTTTCCTTATTTATCTAACGGGCTGATTAAAACTGGTGCTAGGAAGTAGGTATTCTCCTGATGGGAGTGTAAGTTTATATAATACCCAGAGAGCAATTTTGTACCATGTATCAAAAGCTTCAGAATTAAATCATAGTAAATACTAATTAATTATAATTAATATTAGGTAATGATATTAGATAAATTGCTAATAATTTAAAATTATTTGGTCAGAGAAATGTCTAGAAATGTATCATATCTTAAACAATTATGGCTATGTCAAATGATGCTCCATAAAGATGCTCCTTCAGACATTTCTTATAGAGGCAAGAAACTAGAACCATCGAAATGCATAATAAAGGATTAAATTAATTCATGGTTTCTAAATAAATTTTTCATGATGCAGCCACACAAGGAACTTCTAGTGTGTGACCCTTGAACATGGTGGAAGGGATATTCCAGGCACGGAATCAGTCAGGATCTTGCACAAAGATCATCTAAGCAAGTGGTTCTCAACCTTCCTAATGCTGCGACCCTTCAATACAGTTCCTCATGTGGTGGTGACCCCCAGCCATAAAATTATTTTCGTTGCTACTTCATAAGTGTAATTTTGCTACTGTTATGAACCATAATGTAAATATCTGATATGCAGGATGTATTTTCATTGTTACAAAATGAACATAATTAAAGCATAGTGATTAATCACAAAAACAATATGTAATTATATATGTGTTTTCCGATGGTCTTAGGCGACCCCTGCGAAAGGGTCGTTTGACCCCCAAAGGGGTCGCAACCCACAGACTGAGAACCGCTGATCTAAGCAGGGTTCCTTTACAAGAAGACTAAGTACACACACGTGAGTCACGACAGGGGCCACGAGGGAGAGGACAGGAACTTGGGAAAGCAGCAGCAGAGCTATCAGCAATCCTGGACCCAAGGGGCACGCGGTGGGACAGAGGAGCAGACCGTGGAACCAGAGAGGGCTGGGAGAATGGAGAGATTGGCGATGACCGCTGGCCAGGGACAAGGGCAGCCCAAGCGACCTTGCAGAGCGGAGGCCCGGAAAATAGACGCTCTGCTCTTTCTCGGATTCCCAGCTTGGGCTCCTATTGACTGAACTAAAAACAGCCCCAAAGGTGACGGGCCCTGCTCCGTGGGTGGCATTCACACAGGCCGAGGGCTGGTGTTGTGGGAGGAGAATGGCGAGGAGAGGAGGGGCTCTGGGGGCAGCGTGTGTGTTATTCCCCGTGGCTGCCCTAACAAACAGACGTTTACTCTCTTTGGAGGCTGAGGTCTAACATCAAGGTGTCTGCAGGGCTGGTTCCTTCTGGGGGCTCTGAAGGAGAAGCTGCTCCACGCCTGTCTCCGTGCTGGTGGCAGCCAGCAATTCTTGGCCTTCCTTGGCCTCTACATGTGTCACTCAAATCTCTGCTCTGTCCTCAGCTGACCTTCTCTGCATTTCTCCTCTCTCTTTTCTTATCACAATACCAGGGCCCACCCAGCTAATCCAGGATGGTCTCACCTTGAAACCCTTAATTTAATCACATCTGCAAAGACCCTTTTTCCAAATAAGGTCACATTCATAGGACTGGGTGGACCTATTGGGAGGGGGGCACTATTCAACCAACCATGGGCAGACAGATGATACCTGGAACAAACGTGGAAAGGTATTCATGCAGACACATAGTCATGGGGCCAAGAGAGCTGGCAAAACATGGGTTCTAACTTATCTTTTGTAACAAAACCATATGAAGTAATATGAAGTAATGAGAAGTAATTGCAAGAGCCCACTCAGAAGTGTTCAGAACAACTCTCCTTCTGTGGAAAGTTACAGGTGATTCTTAAAAATTCATTTAGTTTCTACATTTAAAAAAGATGCTGTATTACTTTTGTAATATGAAAACACAAGAAAGAGAGAGGGAGGGAGAGGTTATGTGATCTTGCATGAGACAAAGGACTTCGCCCATATATATAAATATATATGAACTACATATAGTTATAAATATAACAAGGCCCCCAACGTGATGAAGTGGTCTATGATAGCACTTGACCCATGCTTCTCTGCTGACAGCGTGAAAGGAAAAGAGCATTCACACTCCGTTTTTAAGCCCCAGAGCAATCCTGCTGTTTTGTGTGGGCTCTTGAATCATTGGCTTCAGTCCCATCACAACAAAGAGAAAAGGCCACGTCTTGGCTTTGAGAGAATGGATTTAATTGTATTTGCTTACGGCAGCCAAAGCCGGGCTTGCGGCCCACCATGCCCACAGGTGTAGAACTGTTCTGACACTGGGGAAAGAACTCATCCCCACAGTGGGTCTGGGCCCTGAGTATCCCTCTGTGGTCGGGGAAGGCCTCTAAGTGCTCCCAGCGGAGCCTGAGCCTCTTCACTCAGAGTCTCGGTGCATGTTCTGCTCCTCAGATGACTTCTCAACAAGCCCTGGTCTGCTGCTCCTTTGGCTGCCTCCTCCAAATTTGTCAGAACAGCTCTGGGCAGCCAACCTCGGTGCAGGTGTGATGGAGTCATTACATAGTCTGCTTTTGATTTCGTTCACCTGGAGGATAAGAAAAATAATTGTCCTAACTATGATTTGCAAGCATGTCAAAGGGAAGATCTTCCTATTTCTTCATGGCTTTGAGGATTGGAGAAACTGGGGGTTTTGTGCATTAAATAGGTGCAAACATGGAAAAGCTGGAGGGTCTCTGAGTTGGAGAAAAGAAAAGGGTATCATCTGGCTTGTGTAAGCAGGTACAAATCAATCTATTCTCCCAAAGCCAGGACGTGGTGTGTGTGTGTGTGTGTGTGTGTGTGTGTGTGTGTCTGTGTGTCTGTGTGTGGTGGGACAGAAGCCAGTGCTTAATTTGACATCTGTTGTGATCCATTCATCTTGGAGACAGCCTGCAAAAGTCCACGCCCCCAGTAGGGATCCACCTCTCCATGTGGGGCCACGTGAAAGTTATTGAAAACCATTTCTTAATGAATGTGAGTATTTCATCACCCATTAGCAGAGGAAGGCGTTCAGAAGTTACTTTAGTGTGTAAACTCTCAGTGCCCTGTGTCAAATGAAAAAGAAAACAGTTTGAAAAGTCATCCAGTCGAGTGGAAATTCCACTTACTTTGGCCCCTGGAAGTCCCTGAGTAGAGGGTTGGGTGGTGGTCTTCCACGAAATATGTCCATGTGGAGCGTGTGACTGTGGCCTTACGTAGAACATGGGCTTTGCAGATGTAAGTTAAGGACATCAAGGTGAGACTGACCTGGATTATGCGGTGTGCCCTAAATCCAAGGATGGCTGTCTTTACGAAAAGAGGAGACACTGGCTGAAGAAAAAAAGACACAGAGAAGAAGGCCACGTGAAGTCAGAGGTGAGAGGGGCATGAGGCCAGCAGCCGTTAGAAGCTGGAGCGGCTCAGACCACAGTCTCCCCCGAGGCTTCGGGGCAAGCACAGCCCAGAGCCCGATTTCAGTCTTCTGGCCCCCAGAACTTGAAGTGTTATAAGCCATCCAGTTGTGGCAAATTCTCACGGCAGCCCTAGGAACCAAACACGCTGGTGTTTGCACATGATCCCCACTTTAAGAGACTGTTTTCATTAAATGACTGACCGCCAGCTCTGGTCCCTGGCTGTTATTTGCCTGAGTCGAGGCCAGGCAATGTTTGGTAGTGAGGTGGCAAACTGAGACACTCACAGGCCAGTGATGTGAATGAGCCACATGAGCCAGTTGTAAGAAAACTCAATACAGATCCACTTTATTTTCATTTGACTTGTCTAGGCACACTCTTCACAGCTGTGTATACATCTACCCTTTTCTTTTCTTTCCTTTTTATAATTGAAACATGTGCTCCTCCCATTAACTTCTGTTCTCCCACGTTGGCTGAAGACATGCGACTCAGCACAGACAGATTCCGGTTTTGTGGGGCCCGAAGCAGATAGAATTTTGAGGGTCTGCTTTCTGAAAAGAATTGCAATACGAAGCCATACTCATGAGCCAGTCAAGTGCATTTTAGATCATTCTTTGTCATGCTGAGCTGCACAGATGTGACATGAAATAGCTCCTAGATGAAGTCCATTTACTTACTGACGAATCGTGCAGATTTGTCACTGAAAATACGTGTTTCTTCAGGTTATTTCACTGTGTTTGAACAATTTTCCATGTTGTTTTTATCTGGTACCGCCAGACCTATCACGACAAAGGATGTATCAGGTACACCAAGACTAGACATGATGCACTGGGTAGATAAAACGTGTGGCTTCATGTACAAACGTGCTTTCTGTTTGAAGTGCTACTAGAAATTTGTGCCTTCAAACGCAGGAATGTTGATAACTTTTATTTCACTCCATTTCCTCTCAAAAAGAAACGTGGCACGTTGACAGTGATGGCGACTAGGCCTTAACGAAGGAGGTACATTTCAAACAGGAGACGCCTTGCATTTTGACAAGATGTTAATGAGAACAGAGTCCTCTGCTTATAATTTTGTAAATCTGAGGATGGGGAGGACTTTCAACCTGCTTCTCCTCATGCCACCTGCCTTTGTCTGGTGCCAGTCCCTGGGGGTCCCCTTCAGGCTGCCACTGGGCCTCGGGGCCACCGCACTGGGTGAGTGAGCAGTGCGGGAAGGACTCCGAGGAGCTTCCCACGCTGGGACAGCTGTCAGACTGAGGGCCACGCAAACATTTCCACTAATGTCAATTAAATCTTTAGTTGGATCCCTCCCAAAAGGCGATGCTCCCGTGCTGACCAATATGGGGGTGTCAGGCAAGGAAAAGTGAGAGGAAGGTGATGAAAGGGACTGTGGTCTTGACAGTTGCTGTGAAAATATCTCACTCTTGCCCATTTTACAAAATAAATAAATACATAACTAAAGGGCCATGTGGACCAATTGCCAGGCCCCCTCCCAGAGCGGGAGACGCTCTTGTATGGGCAAGGGGCCCGGAAGTCACATTTCCTCAGCATCACGGAAACCTGCCTGGGCCACAGAGCGACGGTTTTCTACAAGACCCCTGGTGAAGGCTTCTAATCAAGTCAGAGACCCCCCCAGGCTCCTGGCTTCCCTGCCTCCAAATCTGCCCCCCGGGGAGAGGCAAGCATGTGCTAGAGGAAGTAACAGAAAGAACAAGCTGTGCCTCCTCTTGTTTCCCAGGAAGCTTTGGAATAATTGCTGCCTGTTCGTTCGCCACAGAAATCAGCAGCAACAATCGAGACCCTGGCTTCAGGGCTCGGGGAACCGACATTTGGGCAGGACAAGAGTCAGGACGCGAAGCAGCGGAGGTGCGTGGAACCAGTCTGAGCTCTGTGCGCCCTGCCACCCTCTTGGGTCTCCCCAGTGAGACCGTCTTCTCCCTGTGTTGCTTATTTAAGACCAGAGAGAGGAAAGGAGCTACAGAGGTGGATGAACAGAACACACACGAGGTGGTCAGCCAGGCGTTTTGCGGCGCCCTTGACTCTGCCCTGGGGGTCGTCCCTCTCACTCCTTAGCTGCACCAGAGGCATGCAGATCGGAACCAGGCCTTCCACCTGGGTGGGCCTTGCCTAAAGAGTGGCGGGGACTCTGGGGCAAAAGATCATAAAAGAAAGACCAAACAGTGGGACGTTCAAAGCAGAACCATTGGAACAGATGGACTAAGACCTTAAAATGTTCACTGTTCGTTTATTTTACTAGAAAAGGAAGCTACTGGTAATGTAAAACAGTAATAAGTAGTCATTCGTTTAAAAGAGCTAAATAAGTCAGTATGACAGCTTGTCTAGTTGAAATAAGGAGCACAGCAGCCACCGAGGGAGCGTTTGGTGTCAGACTGGGGGCCGTGAGAAGCTGTCCGCGCTCAGCGGAAGCCCAGCTGATGGCAGCCATGGGGCGGGTGGCCCTCTGTGCTCATAAAAACTTCTGAATCTGCACCAGAAGCCAGATATCTTTTTTTTTTTTAATGTGGGTTCTCAGCGATTTTAAAGGTTGTCCCAATTTTAAGGAAATACTAGGCAAGTCGAACAAAATACACCCGCATCCGTCTACAGACTGTGGTTTGCAAATTCTGAGGCCCATCGCAGTGCAGTTCTGACTAAGCCAGCGGGTGCCTAGTGTGGGAGGTGCTGACAGCCTTCGGGATAATTCTTCACACGGAGGATCAATTAGAGCGTGAATAACGGAAGGCGGTATTAGCCACACACCTAACGTACAATAGACCGCCGTTATGAAATGCCCACTTTGTGGCAGGTGCTTACATATATTATTTCATCTAATCCGCACAACCTGAGAGAGAGCACAATTATCTCCACGTTACTGTAAGCTGAGGCCTAGGGGGGCAGGCAAGGAGAGCCGGGGCACACTGCGTCCCGTGCCTGGTTTAGACATGAGCATGCAAATGCACAGTGGCCAGAGCATCTACAAAAGTAGGACCTCAAGCCACAGTAGCCAGCCCAGGAAGCCATCTGCCTTCTAAGTCAGTCTGTTATCTCCTGCAACCGGTCTAGGAAGCCAAACCATAATCCCTGTGACAATCGGCCCCCAAAGTCCGGAACCTGCTTAGTAACAGAAAGCTTCTCAAATTTTTGTCTCTGCTTCTGACCGAGGACCAGCTGGACGCTTCGCTTCTTGGTGGCCTGCCTGTGGCTTCCGCCAGCCCTGGTCTCCACTCAGGCCCCCTGAGCCTTCTCTCGTTTCACTGGGGAGCCTCCCCGCTCCCCCGCTGTCTGCGTCTGCATGACGGCTGACTCCCTTGCTTGTTCCCCATTTCCTTCCACCGGCCGCAGGTGTGACGCTGGCTGGTTTGACCTTTATTCCTACCCAGGAAAAAGTGAAGTGTGAAAATCATGAAGAGATTTCTTGATTGGAAAAATCTCTCTCTCTATAAATCTGAATATCCATAATACAGATAATCATTATTGCTAGGTAGACAAAGCATTTTCCCTTGTTATCGATTCTAAGGAAACTAGGCTTTCACATTAATACCGACTAAAACCATGGCTCAGCTCATCTTAAACAATAAGTGTTTCCTCCTCACAGGAAGTCAGGCAGCAGGGCAGCTGTTGGCGGTCAGCTCAGTGGGCTCCAGTTGCACCCGGGACCCAGGCTCTTTCCATCCCTTCCTTCTGCCATCCTTCCCAGCCTGGGGCCAGAGTGGTGGGGCTGGTGAGTTCCACGCAGGACGCCCAGGTTAGGAAAAGGGACCGACTCCCTCTGTGGGTCTCCTTGAGGGCAGAGAAAAGACTTCCCAGAACCCCCCAGGTTTTCTCTCCACGGCTGTGGCGTGGAACCGGGTCCCAAGTTCATTCCGGAACTCATCCCCAGAGGAGCAGGATGACAGCCCAGACCGGCCACCCCGAGGGGGGCGAGGCTGGTCAGCTTCCCAGGGCACTCAGGTATGTTTGAGGGGGCTAACCAGACGGAGTTATGTGAACTTTGAGTTGCCTGAATACTTCCTGGATCGACACGGGCTTAAACTGAGAGGGAGTGCTCAAACCGAAGGCCGGTGAGATGTTAACCAGAGGACTGAAGTCCTGCTCCCTCCCCCGGGCGGATAGGGGCGCTTGAAGGCGATCTGGTCAGTTGCGCGAGCAGAGACCTTGGGGGCGCTGGCCCCCCTCAGCAGGTGCGTGCTGCTTTTACGGCCCTCCCTGCCGACTCTTCAGCCCCGTGGGCCTCGCCGCGGTCCGCGTGCTGCTGGTTGTCAGAGGCTGCACGGTGTCCTCGGCCATGGCCCTTGGTGTCGCGCATCTGGGTCATTTCCAGTCCTCGTCTGTGTTAAATTGCAGCCGCTGGGCGTATATTTGCACATTTTCGGTTTCTGCCCCCCTTCGGAATTCTCTTCCTGTAGCATGTTCCCCAAAGCCGAATTTACTGGGTCAGTGTGCGGCTCTTGTTACATGCTGCCCGGCTCTTCTCAGGAAAGCGCCACCCCAAAGCGGCGTACGGCATGCCGACTTCCTCAAAGTCCTGCCAACAGGGTACTTTATTCTTTTAAAAAATCGTGCTAGCTCAATAGCTGGGAGGTTCCTGTAAGTGACATTCCTGTCAGGGCTGGGGGGTTTGGAATCCGTCAGCTTGGCATGGGGCCAGATGCCCACAGGCCTGTGTAAGGATCCCAGCTCGAAAGAATGCAGCAAGCCGCACCCAGGGGAGTGAGAGCGGTCAGCGAGGGGGCAGCCCCGCCAGTGCCCAGGGTCCTCTCTCGTTCACAGAGTCCACTCTGGAGGACCCTTGCACCACACACGTGAGGCTCACGCAGGTGGGCCTCCGTCCATGCAGCCCCCACGTATGTTGTCCCTGCAGACTCTCCCTTAGGAGACCCTCCTCCCTCACCTTTCCAGCAGGTGGTTGGGGTTCGTGTGACGGGTTTGTTTTTTTATGAGAGCGTGGACTAAAATGGAGTTCCGTGGTCTTGGAAGGGTGCTCTGGAAAGCCACAGGGGGGCCCAGTGCTCAGCTCTGTCCCTTCTTTTCCCTACGTGCAAAGAGAGAAAATCCTACCCTGTCTGTGTGCTGAGGCTGAGACCCTAATGCAGCCAATGTCTCCCTTCCAGCCAGTGATCACCCTCCACCCGCCCAGAGCCCCGGGGGTGGACTGAGCCCGGAGGCCCCGCAGACAGAGGCGCTCATCACCGCTCTCGGGCATGCGAGACCACCTGTTCTAGGAGCTCCCCTCCCAGAGCATCCTATATAATGCATCATTTAATTTAACTTATTTTATTGCATTACCCTGGCTGGTTTGGCTCAGTGGATTGAGCGTCGGCCTGCGAGCTAAGTGTCGCTGGTTCGATCTTCCAGTCAGGGCACATCAGAGAAGGAAAACTCTGACTCCAAAAAACCTCCGCTGCCTTGCGGCATACCTCTTCAGGGGAAAGGCTAAGGGAGTAAACCCCGACAGAAAATCCGGAGCCGGAGTCCCTAAGGCGGTTCGACGTTGTAGTCAACACCGGCAACTCCTGCGGCGCACCTGAAGCCAAGCTGTATTGACTCCGTCTTTCCCTTGGACCCTTCAGCTGCGAAGAGAGGGGGGGTCTGCTGCATGGGCAACAGCAGACCCTCCATATCACCCTGCCCAGGCTCTGTAGCTTCAGCTTCACTGGAGAGGACACTCCAGCGTCATCGCAAGATGTCGATTCAACACGGGAGGAGACAGATACCGTGTCACTCCCGAGTCGGACTGCACAGCCATTCTCGGCGGTGCAGATAGACTCTTAAGAAGCTACACCATCGTCTCTCGAGACGGACGGCTGCCGAACGAATGATTTTACTGCATGCATTTAAAAACATTATCCTGAAAAGGAATCCAGAGGCCTCATGCAACTGCACAAAGGGTCAATGGCTCAGAAAAGATGAAGACATCTTCTCCCTGGGGCTGCCACCAGCTTCTCCAGCCTGGGAATGTGCTGTCTTCTGGCCCCTGGGCCTCACACATTCTGTTCCTTCTGCCTGCACGGCCTGGCCCTCCTCTCTGTACTGTTGGTTCCCGTTGTGTTTTCATGGACATGAAGCGTCCCTCACTCCAGGAAGCCTCCCTGGCTGTGCAGCCCCAGCATACGGGCCCCAGGAAATGCTCAGTTTATTTCTCTCTGCTCCCGCACCCCTCACCTCGCTCTCTTCCCCTCACCTCGCTCTTATTATGCTGCATTTAATTGTTTGTCTGTCTCCCTGAATGGTCTGGGAGCTATTTGACAGTGAGGACCCCTCTCTCTGTCTCTGATTCCCTGTGCCCCTGTGGTTGACACGCTAATGATAAGAGAAGCACTCAACTCTGAGGTATGTGGTGCAGGCACGGATGGTGGGTGGATGGATGGGTGGATGGACAGATGAATGGTTAAATAGGTAGGTGAATGGATGAATGGGTGAATGAATGGATGGATAGGTGGGCGGATGGATGGATGGATGGGTGAGTGGATGGACAGGTGAATGGATGAATGAAAATATTCAGGGCAGATGCAAAGTTGTTCACATTTACAATCTCTTTAATCAGATTTTCTCCTCTTAGAAATAAAATTTCCCTTCCAGCTAAGACTGATGGGACTATTTGTGTCGATAACATCTGTGACCTTTCTCCCAAAGCAGGGTCCCAGAGAAACCTGGCAAGGAAAACGGACTCTGGACCCAGCCTCTCAGCCCCGGCCCCAGGTGGAGCAGGTGAGCCTGTGGCCACAGGAATCACCGCTGATGACCAGGGTATCTGATCCTCCCAACCTGAAGGCAAGTGAGACGGCGTGACGGGGGCCAAGCCGGCGAGAGAACCACTCACTCGCTTCTGGGGAGCGGGAACGGGTTTCAGGCAGGCAAGCCGGGCCAAGCCTGCCTGCCAAGCCTTCCCAATGGCACGAACGCCCGGTTCAAAAGCATCCAGTTGCATATAAAGACTCTGGAAAAGGCCCCTGGTTCAGCCAGTGCACAGCAACTGATACCCCAGGGCAGAGAAAGGCAGTGTCATGCGACCCTCTGCAGTGGGGACTGAACGACAAAATACAGAATAAAAATAGTAACTCATTTAGGAAGAGCCCCTGAGGCGCGCCTAGGTTTCCGCCATTATCCTCACGCCTCCCAGTCGCCCGTGCGTGCTGGCGTGTCGTGACTATTACCACTGCTTCCCAGCTGGGGAGGCTCAGAGAAGGGAAGGAAGTCTTCTTGGGTCTGACGTGGGCATCGGTGGCAGTCAGGCCTTGAACCCAGGTCTTTCGGATTCCAGAGCCGAAGCTCTTCCGTTGCCTTTAGGGAACCTTTGCTTTATGGAAAAGTTCGTTCTCTCTGGGGGAAAGATCCATGTCATAGCTCTGGAGGAAGACCATGTTTATGAGTGTTAGGTGGGGTTTCAAAGACCATTTAAGCTGACGGGGTGAAGCAGGGACCCCTGTGGGAACCGCCGGGCTCAGCTTTATTTGGCTGGGCTCCATGGCTGGGCTGGCTGCCAGGATTTCCTCTGCAAGGTTAGGGTTAGGAGAGACGTCTCTCCACAGACCCCTGAGCACTGTTTCTGGGAAACCGGGACGACACAGCCTGTTAGAGGACCAAGAGTCCTGCGTGTGGGGAGACGCTCCTCTAGCCTGTCCGGGCTCAGCCTCTCAGGCTGGACAGTGCCCACGGCGCTGTGAGTTAGAATTGCCCGTCCTCACGTGCCCCAGGTCAGCTGGACCGTCTCGGTGTCACAGCTGACTACTGGGAAGACTCATTGATCTAGAAAGGCACTTTCCGGCCTCTCCCTAGCATGGGTCTGAGTGTGGTGACCCTGCCAGACTGGAGGGTCACGGTACCCGGACGCCCAGGACCAGAAATGGATGCTCCTAGGTACTTACCTCATGGGATTGCTTTTTCAAAGAAGCTCCCATATCGGCGTTGATTCCTTATTCTCAGGCCGGATCTCTTAGACTCCAAGCTTCACGAGGGCAGGGACCATGCGTGACCTGTGGCTGACAGTAGATGCTCAATAAACACTGTTGAACAAGTGACTGAGCGCTCTCCAAGTTTCCTGTGGTCTGTCTTTTCGTTTAAAAAGAAGGGACAGCCTTGACAGGCCTGACCGGCTGCCTGGCTCGAGGGAGTAGCACTGCCGTCACGTTCTGTGTGAGTGGCGCTCCGGGGTGGTGCCGCTGGTGGTACGGACCCCACGGCCCAGCCCACCGGACACAGTCGGCGATGCAGATTCACAGCTTGCCTTTCGTTCCCCCAGATCCTTCCCTCCCCAGCTTGCGGCTGGCGCTGGCTGCTTCTCAGAGTTGTTGCTTCCTTTGAAGTCATTCTGGAATGCAAGACCAGAACCCCTCTGTTAACCTGAGGTCGGGGGATTCACATGCTGACCACGAGGAGCCTCCAGCCTTCCTCAGCAAGCCTAGGGGTTCTTGAGGAGTCCACACCCGTGTGCACAGTTGGCCACAGAACCCTTCCTCGGTGACAGCCAAAAGGTTGCCGTCTGCTACTCATCTGCCACATCAGCAGGTACCGCCCACTCAGTCTCCAGGGAACAAACCCTGAATTCTTCCATTTCTCGTCCCCTCCACCAGTCCTTCCCCAGACCGAGCTCCATCGCCTGCATGGCAAGACCCCCTGCACTGTCCCCCCCTCCAACAGCCAAATGAAACATTTCAAAACCATCAGATCGCACCGAGCTCTAGGCCGCAGCAATGGGAAGCAACAGCCTACAATGCAACCCCAGGATCAGCCCTTGTCTCCACCCTGTGGCCTCACCGGTCTCCCACTACACTGCCCTTTGCTTGGTTCCCCAAACACATCAAGCATGTTCCTGCCTGGCTTTGAACTCCAGCCTCTGACAGGTCTTTGGCTGATTCTCTTGTTGGTTAGTCTTCGCCTCCCATGGTGCTTTTTCAGAGACACCTAGACCATCCTTCAAGAATCGTACTGGAATCTGGGATTATCTTGGTCTCTCCTTTCTGCTTGTTTATTATCTCTCTCCCTACCTGAAGGGCAAGGGTCATATATTTCTCAGGCACCTCTCACCCCTGGGCCTAGTACAGTGCCTCATGTATAGTAGTTGCTCAATAAATAGATGTCAAATAACTGAATGACTGTGACCCCAGTTTATTTTTCTAGTGTCACCTGCTGTCAGCCCCCTGACCCCCTGTTCTTCCCTCTGGCTGTTGGCCAGCATCCTGGAAGAGGGACCCCTGCTCCTGTCCCCTCTATCTGGAATCACACCCCCCCACCTCTCTGCCCTGCCCTCTGCTCCTAGCTCAGGTCCCGGAACATGGCAGGTAGGTGCTCCATGTTGGCAAGGGGTTTGGTCTCTCTCCCAGAGAAAGGACAAATACTCTGAAGGCTGGGGCCCTGGCTGGGGCCATGCTTCCTGCCAGCACCCAGCAGTGGGGGGATGAATGGAGAGAGCTAGAATCCGAGCCTGGAGGCCAGGTCTGGGCCCTGGACAGGTGAGGCAGGTCCCCAGGCCTCAGCTCCCTGCAAAATGAAGCCACAGTGGTGTCTGAGGTGTTGGCTGCCTCTGGAATCCCAGAAGGTGCCAAGGCTGTCGCTGACTGACAACCATTTTCCCTCTGGTTAACTGGGAGTTAATTTAGCCTCCAGGGGTGTGAACCTAGATTAATACATAGAAGGGATTTACAAAGAAAAGAACCCAGTTAATCCTGAGATAGAGGCTTTTATTTCTATTTGTGTAGCAGGTGGAGGCTGTATCCCTGGCTGGGACATTCCCAGGTTCCTTCACTGTTGCAGAGTCTAACGTTACAGCCACAGAGCAGATGCACTCAGTGCCCAAGGAGGGGATGCGGGCTTCAGTGAAGGCCGAGGGTTAGCAGGTCAAACTTCGAGACAGAATGGAGAGACAATCCTGACAATGACCAAAGACTATGTTTCATAGCCTAGACTGATTATGCTTGGGACTTTGGGGTTCGACAGGCTTGGGCTTAATTCTCAGCTGTAAGTATGGCAAGCTAATTCGTGCAGGGCAAGCTAATTGGCTAATTTAAGCCTCGATTCTTTCCCTGTTAAATGGAGGTAAAAACTGCCTCCATTCAGAAGGTTCTTGTGAGGATAAGATAACACAGATTAAGCCCTCATCCTAATTAATGCCTGGCCAGCAGTAAGTGCTCAATAAATACTGGCCATTTATTGCACTTGATTCTGTCTCGCGGGTCCATGGGTCGCTGCAGGACCAGACGCTTCGTTCACTATCCAAAACCGAGGTCGCGCATAATTTTTCAAGCTTTAGTCGTTTTAAGGCTTGGAATAGAATCTCAGCTGGGGTGTGACATGACATCAGATAACTAGCTATTCAACCAGGTGATGGGAATCACACAGTTCTCCACCAGCACGCGAAGGGAAGAGCAAGTCAGTACTGACCTGGGTCCCCGACTTTGCCTGAAACGGACTGAGGGCGTCCGGAGTCGCTTCTTAGCCAGAGGGCGGGGGCGGGACGGGGCGGGGACGATGCACCCTGCGTTCACCTTCAGGTGCCCCCTTGGGTCTGGAAGTTGGAGGGCGGGACCAGGAGGACCCCGGATCCGCCCCCCAGAGGCTCTGCTGGCGCTGAAGCTCAGCGTGGGGCCGTGGAGCAGGGCAGGGGGCTGTGCTGGGCTGGGTTCCCCCAAACCCCTCCTTACTCCACTCACTGCTTGATTTCTGCGCTTTTGCTCAGGGTGACGTCTCTGAAACATGGATGTGGTCCCTTACGCCCTTCTGTTCCAATTCCCCAAACGCCACCAGCTGGGCCACAGCTCAGGCCTCCACACCTTTAGGCCACTGGTGGTTTAAAGAACTTGCTTTAAAACTCACAGCACCTGTCAGTGCCTTGATAGGTTTGATCTGTAAGTGTGAGACAGGCTGTTAGTTCAGCGCCCCTGAAACTGCCAGCAAAGGGTTTTGGGGAGAGGGAAGAGCAAAATTCAGTCTTCGCCCACCGGAGTAAAAACAAAACAAAACAAAACAAAAAAACTGGTAAGAGGGAGGAACATCCGGAGACCGGAAGGAAAACTATATCAACAAATAGAAACTAATACTGCTCTGTAAACTGTAACAGGTGTGCCCGGATCTTCAACCTTGGCAGTGAGTGGCCTCCCACGTGGGAGGATCTTCGGGGAAGTCAGCTCCCGAGTGTCATTCCCGTTGACCTGACATTCTGGGGGTGAACAGACTAAAGCAAGTTACTTTTTTATTCTTTCACAACCTTTGTTTTTTCTTCTCCTAAGAATTCTACATGGTTTGTAGAAAATTTAGAAGATAGAAATCATGAAAACAGGGCGGAGGGAGAAAGCGTCCGTCTCTAGCACCCTGTGGACATTTGTGGACCCA
Source organism: Furipterus horrens (assembly GCF_987537825.1). NCBI lineage: Eukaryota > Metazoa > Chordata > Mammalia > Chiroptera > Furipteridae > Furipterus > Furipterus horrens. The sequence goes on from NW_028327182.1 coordinate 92,492,263, forward strand.
GAGGGGTGCTACCTTCTCCCCAGACCTACAGTAGGTGCCCCTTGACTCCCGCCTGCCAACTTCTGAGGATCTGGCAGCGTTTCCTGTCCCACTCGAGGTGGTGGATTGAGTCCATTCTTTTAGAATTCACAGGTCACGCTCAGACAGACCGGGATGGCCCAGCCATCGTCATTACAAAACGCAGTGGGGACACATTTCTAGCGCTGGCGTTCTGTACTGACAGCAGCATTTAGAAGGTCCCATTATGTCCATTTACTGGACAGACATTGGTTGAAGGCACAGTGGATACAAGGCGCTGTGCTAAGGGGTGGGGAATGCAGCTGTGTGTCTGGTTCTGATTGCTGAGCTCAAGGGGATTAATCTCGAGAATTAGCGTGCAGCAGGACAAGACGTACGAAAAAAAAAAAAAAACAGAATAACTATGCATTTTATTTATTGATTGATTCAGACCCTCGTCCAAGGACATGCTTATTGATTTTTAGAGAGACGGAAGGGAGGGGGCAAGAGAGGGAGAGAAATATCCATGCCAGCGAGAAACATCAATCTGGTTGCCTTTTCAACACACATGAACCAGGGATCAAGCCCACAACCCAGGCATGTGCCCTGACCTGGAATTGAACCCTCAACCTTGGGATCTTCGGGGATGATGCCCAACCAACTGAGCCACACGGGCCAGGGCTATGCATTTTCTTTTAATAAAAAAAAAAAAAAAAAAAAAAAAAATTGGGCTGGGCAGGAGGAACCTCTGTCTTTGCACCCAGGCCAAGTGACAGGGAGGCCTGCAGCCCCTGCAGGAGAAAGGGTGACTCTTCCTGCCCGTTGGGGGAGGCAGCGGAGTTTGCTGTTTCTCCGGGCAATTGTCCCCAGAGCCCTCCTCTGTTCGGAGGCAGGGCCACTCCTAGGGTCTTAAGATTCAACATATATTAACACATGATTACTGGTTTGTGACTAAATTTGGGGATGGTCTATGTGGGGACAACTATCCACCTGTGCCCTGGCCTGGGAGGTTTCTCAGGATGTGTGGCTTTGGGAAAAGTGGGAGGGCTGGTCACCCGAACCTTCAGGCCATCAGAAATGCACACGACCTGCTGATGTCTCCCATCCAGTTCAATAGGGGGGGTTCCTCTCCTCGTTTTCTAGAGGAGTGTTCCCGAGACAGCGGTAGTGTAGTCCATGCTGAACAATAGGATGGGGATAGAGTTGGTTTTCCGGCTGAATTTCACCCTGCCCCACCCCCCACCGCTCCACGTGGTCTATTGGAGCAGCTAGTTCACGAACTGGAATATGGGGGAGGGCGGCCCCTGTCAGGAGTGTGGGGAGGGGGCTCCAAGTCCTCCAGGCTCAGGGCTCTTGTGCTGGGGCTGCCTCTGCCTGGGACACCCCCATCCGCTCTTTTCACTGACTTGAATTCTCCTATTTTCTTGTTTCCTGGTGGCCTCTTCCCACGGGGGCCAGGGCAGGGCTTGTGTCCACACTGGTCTAGGCTGTGTCTTCAGTTACGGCAGTCACGGTCTGGCCAGAAGGAGGTGCTCACAAAACTTTCTTTTTTAAAAGAAAATCTTAAATGTTGACAGGATAAATGAGTTCAGAGAGCACTTACGCTCATTCAGGTCTGATGGCCACCATGGCGGAAATTTCTGCCTGAGCACCCGGATGGGGGAGCACAACCTTTGCCACGCCTTTGGGACAGAGAGCTGCTACCTCACACAGCAGCCTGTCCCATTCCATTTTTAATAAAACATTTCCATGTGATAGTAAGAGCCATCTCCCTGGGACTGTCGGTGATTGCTTCCAGGAGCTTCTCCGTCCCACCTGCCCCCCGGAAGGCTGGGCAGGTCTCTAGCCTGTGCTGGAACCTACTTCTATGTGCAACGGGGACGGCTTCTTATTTTAGGCCACTGAGGACAGCAGTGTGTCCTATGGGATTCTGCAACTCTCTAAAAGTTAAGAAGGAATTTACCTTTAAAATAATGCAGAATACCGACCCTTCTGCTTAGTTTGGATCCTGCAGGATGGGGGTGCTGTCTCTTTGATCTCCCATTGAGTGAGATCATGAAATATCATCTCTGCTGCTGGACTAGATGCAACAGCTGACATGTGACGGGCAGGGGCTCCGCTCCCCAGGAGGGTCCCCCATGCAGGCCCATCAGGTCCTGCCTTCTCGCCGTGGGTGCTGGACGCCCGGGGCCCAGCCGAGAGGGGCTGGATGCTGCGGGGCCCGGAGCGGCCTGGGAGTCCCCTGAGGGCCAGTTCCTGTGGTGTGAACCAAACAAGACGACACCTCAAATGTCAGCTGCACTGTGGCTCCTGTTTTCAGACTGGAGTCTTATGTCCTGAACTGCGGGGGTCTTCATGCTGCGGCTGCTTTGTTCTGTAAGCGACAGTAAAGACAGCTCAGCTCTGGACCGAAAACACCTCTGTGAGGAACCATGCTGTTCCCCCAAGTCCTTAACGAGGATGGAGGACATCTTCCGGGGAAATCCAGAGCGTCTCAGGATGCGCCCTTCCTCCCTGGGCACGAGCATCCGTCATTTCCATTTTAATGAACCCAGTGAACCAGTATCCACCTTTCAAAGGAATCTGAGGGCACCGCTCTTGCCAAGTTCCGACTGAGTCCCTGTGACACTGAAGAACGCAAGCCAGGCCCTTGTGTAGGTTGAGGGAGTCCGAGGAGAGTGAAGATTATAGGGAGAGTCTGCCTTTCTTTACAAGGGCTTGTTTGGCATCCTGGAATCTCAGGTTCAGCTATTACAATGAAGTCCTGTTATAGAGGGAGCTGGCCTTTTATCACCACTTAAAATCTAATTAATCCATATTGAGGCACAAAGATTTCTGTTGTCCTTTAGGGTGAGGGGTCATAGAGGCCTCTTTGTTCATCCTTCGACTTAGAATCATCAAGCATTGGGGATATAATTTTACCAAGCAAATCGGAAGGCAGCAGGTCAAATCCTTATCAGAAAGCCCAACTCACAGTTTTAACGGGGCCCTTCCTCCTTTACATGGAACATTGTATTCGCGAAGAACAAAAACGCACTTCAGAGTGCCCGAGGAGCTAATGACCGAAGCTTATATCCCGGGCAGCATACAACCAAGCTCAGCACACTGCTGTCCACCACCACAGACGGTGGCTCCTACGTAGGGGCAGCAAGAATCACAGGACGTGTGACCATGGCTTTAGTCTTTAGAGTAGTAATGCAACTCGCTGGACTTCTGTTATCCTTGCTGGGATGGGTTTTCTCCATTATCACAAACTACCTGCCGCACTGGAGAAATCTCAACCTGGACTTAAACGAAATGGAAAACTGGACCATGGGACTCTGGCAGGCCTGTGTCATCCAGGAGGAAGCGGGGAGGCAGTGTAAGGACTTTGACTCTTTCCTGGCCCTGCCTGCCGAACTCCGGATCTCCAGGATTTTAATGTTCCTGTCCAATGGGCTGGGATTTCTGGGCCTGCTGGTGTCTGGCTTTGGGCTGGACTGCTTGAGAGTTGGAGAGAGACAGCAAGAGCTCAAGAAGCGACTGTTAATCCTGGGAGGGATTCTGCTCTGGACCGCAGGCCTCGCAGCCCTGGTGCCGGTCTCCTGGGTCGCCCACGTGACCGTCCAGGAGTTCTGGGATGAGACCATCCCGGAGATTGTGCCCAGGTGGGAGTTCGGGGAAGCCCTCTTCCTCGGCTGGTTTGCTGGGTTTTCTCTCCTCCTGGGGGGATGTCTGCTAAACTGGGCAGCCTGTTCCACTCAAGCGCCTCCAGCTTTGGGCCGCTACACAGTGGCAGAAACAGAGACTCCGTGTCCATACCTGGAAAATGGGACTGCAGTTCCGAAAGTGTGACTTTGACAAGACCAGAGAGACGTATTATCTGTACCAGCTGTGATGCAGGAGTCTACACGAGAAAGGGGTCTTTGCTATGTAGCTAAATCTGTGCTGCTCATTTTCTCATTTAATAATGACTTCTATCCAAGATCCCCTATTCCCCTCAACAGTCTGCAGAAGAGGCAATCTTATATCTAAAAGAAAATTGCTATGTTAATTAAGCATCACATAGGTATGAGCAAAAATATTTCATTGATCTGGTTATTTGAATCGAAATGTGGTGGTGGTTGTCCAACACAGTCAGTATTAAGCTTTACTGTGTTTTCTTAACATTAGAAACTTTTTTGTTTGTTTTTGTTGGTCACTGGAAATAATAATCACCCTGTTTCCTAAAGAGAAAAACTAACGAACTGAAATCTTTTAAGCATTCTACATTGGCAAGACCACAGGTTAAGCCTACCCCAAAGTGTCATTTCCACAACAATGACTTTGGTCTTCTTTGATCAGACGTGGTTTGTGTTTCGGAAATTACACGGTGAGACAGGGTTTTAGGAGGCGAAAAGGTTTTCAGTACACCCCGAGACTCTCAGATTCAAAATATGGCCATCTCCTCCCTTGTCTCCTTCCTCAAAAGCTTCATACTTAAAAAGATAAACGAGAATATTTTGCTTGATATTGAGATAGTGACAGTTCTTTTGCCCTAGTAAAAACTTTCCCTTGCTCAATTAAAAGTTTTGGGGAGATATATATATATGTATATTTCAGTGTCGCAGCAGAAGAGATGTTGATTCTCATCTACAAAGTCTTATTGCTTAACTTTTCCACAGCATAGAAAGCATATGGAAACAAAGAAAAGAACAAGTATTCATGCACCTATGTATTAATTTGACAGAATGTCAGTCAACAGACTCTATATTTTAATATTGTTTTATATGTCATGTGATATGTATAGCCTAAGACATTTTTAACAAGTAGGCCTGCTCTAAGATCTAGAGAATTTCTCATCAGATTGATTTATTTGGTTAAGGAATATTTTTCTTGAACCTATTAAAAAAAAAAAAGATAACTCTGTGTTCCCACAACATCTGCACTGAATGTGATAACTGTTACAGACGACAGCCTGACAGGTGCTGTTATTAGCAAGACATGAAGCGGCAGGCCTTGAACCCACCTGTCAATTAAACATTTTGCATTTAGACTCCTTAGTCCTTTGCCTTGTTCGGAAGCTTGGGAACAAGAGGAAAGCCATTTCAGCGTTAACAATGAAAGGAGGATTATTACCACTTAATGTTCTTTCAGAGCAAACTGCTTACTGGAAAGTGGACCCTGGCCACTCCTTGTCATTACTGGCTTGCAGAATTAGTTCCCTTTCCTTTTATGAAACCTATTCAACATGGGATCAAACAATAGAGACTCTGGCAAGAATCCTCTTATATACACAATGAAAACTATTTCTGAGCTCTGCAGGAAGAAAACACCAACGTGCCACACTGGTCACCGCAACCGAAAGGCAGGGGTTGGTTTGACTGAAGCTCGGAGGACTTAGCCATGGCTTTAGTGTTCAGAACAGTGGCACAATTTGCTGGAATCTCACTGTCTTTGCTGGGATGGGTTTTAACCTGTCTTACAAACTACCTGCCGCATTGGAAAAACCTCAACCTGGACTTAAACGAAATGGAAAACTGGACCATGGGACTCTGGCAGGCCTGTGTCATCCAGGACGAAGCGGGGTCGCAATGTAAAGACTTTGACTCTTTCCTGGCCCTGCCTGCCGAACTCCGGATCTCCAGGATTTTAATGTTCCTGTCCAACGGGCTGGGATTTCTGGGCCTGCTGGCGTCTGGCTTTGGGCTGGACTGCTTGAGAATTGGAGAGAGACGGCAAGAGCTCAAGAAGCGCCTGTTAATCCTGGGAGGGATTCTGCTCTGGACCGCAGGCCTCGCAGCCCTGGTGCCGGTCTCCTGGGTCGCCCACGTGACCGTCCAGGAGTTCTGGGATGAGACCATCTCGGAGATTGTGCCCAGGTGGGAGTTCGGGGACGCCCTCTTCCTCGGCTGGTTTGCTGGGTTTTCTCTCCTTCTAGGGGGGTGTCTGCTAAACTGGGCAGCCTGTTCCACTCAAGCGCCTCCAGCTCTGGGCCGCTACACAGTGGCAGAAGCACAGTATGTCCGTCAGCACCTGGAGCTGAGGAACACGCACCTGCACATCTAAGCCAGACGGGCTCGGGGCGCCCACCCCTCCGGCGCTGCCGGCTCCCGCCTGCACCGGGGAGGATTTCCTCCTGCAGTGACCCAGGCACTACGCTTATGATTTTCTAAAACGCATGTGGCTATCAGCTTCTTAAACTATAATTTCTTTCTAAGATGAGAAGCCACTTTTCTCTGCTACTCTGAGTCCAAAACCAATCAGGACTTCATAGTGATCGTGCTCATTGCTGTGGATGAGTTTTCTCAGTTTTAAAATAGAGTCCGTGATGCCATGGAACTGGTAAATAAAACATTCTCTGAGTACTCATGTATCTCTGAAGGTGTTATTCATAGGGATGAATCATCCTGGCAGTCGGGAATGCTCCTGCTGATCACTTCTTTCAAGTGTTTAAGATCACCCACTAGTACAGAAACGGTCTCGCTGCAGACTTATTTAAAATGTATGACATCTGATGATAACTTTAAAAAAATGGCTGGCTCTTTGGAAGCTTGAGTTGAGAGCCGTGGGCACATCATCTCTTTGATCAGAGACTTCAGGGCCCCTGCGGAGCCTGTCCTACAAACGGGCCACATGCACTCCTGCCTCTGTATGTCAGGACGGTGGGGTGGGGGGGATGTCAATGTCCCCCCCGCCCCCCCGCAGAGCACCCTCAGGGGGTGCTGCAAAGCGGCAGTGGGGTGTGTAGGCGGGGAACCTCCTAGCCTGCAGGCTGGAGAGCCAGCCGGGTTTTTACTTGCACAAAGAAAATACTCCGCCCATTTTTTTTTTTTTAAGTTAGCAATACATATCATCCAACCAAGAAGTATTCATAACCAACTTCTGGCTTGGGGAATTCTTCATGAAAGATTTCATATTTGCTCGGTACACGGTTCAAGGAAACTCTTGCGTTTGAGCCAATCAGGGAATCTACCTGAACAGTGAAGGACACAATAAAGTCTTAGGCAATATGTATCGTTGTTGGGAAAACACCCATGGAATTTTTTTCCTGCCCACAAACACATGAAAAGTGCAGAAACCAGTTAATCTATGTGATGTATTTGCACACGTTTACAAACAAGACAAATGAACAGAAACATTCAGAATTTAACCTGATTAAATATTTAGTTCAGTCCTGAGCTTTTGATATTTAATACAATATAAAGTAATAGTAAAAAAAGAAAAAAAACCCCAAAGATTTTAGATTTATTTGATTTGCATGCTACAGAGATTTAGCTAAACTTTGTTCACTTGGCTAGTGATATTCTTTTTGTACCTGTAACACTTAGATTCTGATATACAAAATTGTAGTAACATACTGATAATTCCAACTTGAGAACTAAATATTACATTCTTTTTACCCTGTGCGGAATAAATTCTACCTTTAAAAATAGTATTTATAATATTAAAATTCATATTGTTCATACGGTTTTGTGATTGTTATTAAAATGTTGTGAATCATTTGGGTTAGTACAAAGACGACAGGATTGTTAAAAGCTGCCTATAAATACATAACACTATTACTGATTTTTAAAGTGTGAAAAAGGATTATATTAAAATAAGTTCATCTCTCATGTTAGAAATGAGCAAATTTTTAAAAATAAAACCGAAAGTATCTTGGTCACAAGTGTTAACTACCGGCCTGAGACAGATTTTATTCTTTTATACTTGTCTGAAACTTTTTGTATCACAAACAGTCAACAACTAATCTGATGAAGATTTATAAAGCTGTAAATATTCCAATATAGCCTCTTCTATGTCAAACATTTAAAATGGCCAGAACCGAACTATATATTAAACAGAACATAAATAAGACCGTAAATAAATAAATGAAGAAAATAAAATCGTACGGTACAACTACACATAATTCTATAAACATTTTCATGGTCAAACTAAGAAGCTGAAAACAGCTGACCTTCATTTAATTCTACATTAAATAAACTTCTGTCTTTCACATTTGACCTTGACAAGGACACCTGGTATTTTCTTTCTCGTTTTTCTCAGTCACCTAATAGAATGGACTGAACGGGCCCCAAGGACAGTGCTCAGTCTGTTCACAAGGATGCCTTTTGCTCAGAATAATGTCATGTCCAGTTATAGCTTCAAAGACATTCATATGGAAGTGGTGGGACAGTAAGAAAAAAATAATTAAAATTCTAGGCTCAGTAATTGCTTCATTTGAATTTTGATTCTGATAAACTGAACTTTCTAAAATATGTGTGATTGCTTTCAAGAAAAAAAATGTCTTGCTAATGAGGATCCTAGCTGAGAAATAGAATGTGTGTGTGTGGTTTTATAGGGGCCCATGCCTTTAAGATGTTTTTGCATTTCTAAAAAAAATTGATTGAGTTGGCTATAAAAGACGGTTAACCAAAAATGACCTCGTCCAGTATTGCGGAGTAATAAGCATGACTTAAGTCATATAAAACTATTTCAAAAGCCTTTATGCTGGCAGAGCTACACTGGGGTTTTGTTTCTTTTCAGAAGTGCTTGGCCTGGGTAAGTGACAGTTCTACCCCAGAAGATGCTTTAGTCAGGCCGTTATCTCCAAACTTGTTCATCTGGAATGGCTTTTTAAAATTTTATTTAACAAATGACTTAGCCTATACTTCAAATTGGTACTCTTCCCAGGCACACCCTTCTCTTTGCCCCCCAACTTCTGACCACAAACTACAGATAGGATCCCTGGAAGGAGAGCTGCAAAGTAATGGCTACGCAACGCTACTCATCTGTTTAACGAAGGGTTTAATTTCCTTTTTTGGCAACGTTGATTCAGTCACGATACCCCTTCCTTCCTGGTTTCACCGAATGAGCCCTGATGCCCCTGCCACCCCTCATCAGAACGTCTGCCCCTAGATCCGGGGCCACCACATTCCTCTCCCTGACGCTGTCCTCATAGCTGGGGTGAAACAGGATGGCGAAGGCCGGGACTCACACTTGAACGTTCTCCCTGACTCGGGCTGAGCCAGGCACGTTTAGTGACTAGTGTGCTTCCGGGTGTCTGGCTTTCTCCGTAGTCCCCCCCCGCCCCCACTGTCAAACGTCCCAAGGTCTGCGGCGCAGCCAGGAGCACTGCTCCTTTGTTTGCCTTCCTATGCTCTTGAATGCAGGATTTTGTTTTTGTTTCCTTTAGGCAAACAGAAAAGGACAGAAAGGAGCCTGTTTTCAGGAAACCAGGTGCTCCGACACAGGGACACAGGTGACGGCAACGAACACCGGTGGCCGTGGGACTCTGCGCTGGAGCTCACGGTTAACTTCCAAGGGCACGCGCTGACCTCTGGGACAAAAACACCGCAGGGCGCTGTCGCCGGCCTCCCAGCCTGCTCAGGAGATCACGGGAAAAGCAAAAACCACCGTGTGCCCGTTCCTTCTCACGAGCCGGTTCAGTAGGATGTGCCTTGGGTTGTGCCCCGGTTCCGTTCTTACAAAACAAAGCCCAGTGGCAGGACACACAGCCTGTACAATATCTGTGTGCCAGAGGATCCCATTTTGGTTATCTGAGTTCTTTTTTTGCTTTTTTATATAAAAATTACATTCAAGGAACTTTACAAATTAACATGTTGAAATTCTGATGTGAAATAAAAGCTCTTCCAGAGTTGACAGCTATGGTGCCCCCCCCCCCCCCCACCCCGCAACAAACCCACAAAACCGATGTTCAGTCTTCTGTCCTCCCCAAGAAATGAACCGGTGACACCCTGGTCTCTTCGGCGATGGACTCACACGTCATCGGCCGGCAGGGACGGGATGCTTATCTTCGCTCTGGTGAAGTAGGCGATCTTCTCCCTAGAGTCGGGGTGAGGGATAAACCCACTTTACTAGGATGCTGACAAGGCTCTGGGACCGTGAGAAACGGTCCCCAGACCTCCGGCGGCGTCCCTGTGAGCCTGGGCTGCAGGAACTCCTTCCCCGAGGGAGAACTGCGGTCAAAATCAAGAGGGCCTCTGCCCTGCCGGCGGGGCGGCCAGGGAGATGGCAGCTCTGGCTCGCAGCCTGTCACCTACAGACCACGACAGGGCCCTCCTTGCCAGGACTTCCAACGTGAGACAGCCCAGGCAGGAGAGTTTCTAAACCAGGTAGGAGAGGAGTCAAGATGGTGGAATCCTAGGAAAATCACGAGACCAGGAGGAGTGTTCTTTAAAATCAGGACTATGCAGCGTGATGAGCAATAAAGACCATGACTCAGATGAAGGGAGAAGGACCCAGACTGTCTTGAGGGTGAAGCAGCCCTGCGGCCGACAGCAGGGGCGAGCAGACACAGCCTGGAAGGGAGACGCTGAGAAAGAAGGCAGCCGGAAGGGTGTGTGAGGCTGACAGAGGGCTGCGACAGGCGTTAGGGCTGTAGCCACCAGAGACAGGAGCTGCGTGTCCGTTTTCTCCTGCCAGACCTTCACCGTGTAATACAGCCCCACCGACACACGCGTACTGAGGGTGTGTCTGGTATGCGGACACGCTGGCGCCGAGAAGGAGGACAGAGCGCTGACCCACCCGAGAACGTGACAGTCTACACAGGGAGGAGGAGAGGGGCTGGAAGCCAGAACCAAGGTAGAAAAGACTGAGGAAAAGGGACAGAAGAAGAGGAAGAGTGGGAAAATGATGGGAATCGGAACGAGACTTATTGCTGTGGTGTCGTGTCCTGTGATTTGTTCGGTTCCACGAGAGAGAAAAGTAAGGACTAAGGCAGGCGAGGGCGCGTGGTCGTGAAGTCGCCGAAAGCTGTCTCTCACGGTGCCATCCGCATGCTCGGGTCAGCTGCCCGTGTGCACATGAGACAGCGCACAGGCAGGTCCTGATCTCTTACTTCCCGTGACAACTCAGGAGACCAGGGGACACGAGGCTCTTGGTTCCAAGCGGGACAAGTGGCTGGGGCAGAGTCAGGCAGAGCACCCCGGACCCATTGCCCCCCACTCCCACCGCCAGGCCCGGCTGCTCCCCACTGTGCAGGCCCCGCTGCCACCTCGTCGTGGGTCCCCACATGTCCTCCCGCCTGCCGGCTGTCTGCAGACTCCTCCCTCTGACACAAACACACGCGCCCAAGTCCACTGCCCGTAGGACGAGGGCCCCATTTGTATCTCCCACCCTGACCCTTAATCCTGGCTCCGGATTTTTCCCTACTCATCTCCAGGGCACGGCGACCTGGGCTGTCCTACCGGGACCGCCAGTCCCCCGTGTCGCAGGCCTGGCCGCCAGCGCCCCAGGCACGGAGCCGGTGCCCTTGAAAGCTCTGCGCCCGTCCGCGCTGCCGCCTCCTGCCTCAAGGCCCTTCTCACAGCCACCTCCCCGACTGCCTGCGACCCTCGCTGTCACCCCTCGGCCACGGCCCACAGCTGTCGGGTGCAGGACCCATGTGGGCTTCTCTCCCTGCCGCCCCTGGTCGGCCCTGGCCCTGTCACCCCGGGCCCGCCCAGCGCGCATGGCTTACAGGGGAGCCCACGGAATGGCTTCAGACGGGTAAGCCACAAAACCCCTGGATAAATGCCTTTTCTGTACCTTCCTGTGTTCTGCCTGAAGGTGAGCCCGGGAGATGTACTAACTGCTTCTACGAGCGGCTGCGGCCCATGGGACGCGACCGTCCGGAAGGAGCCAAGGGAGGCTTATTCGTGCGGTCTGGGAGCAGAGGATCTGGTGTCTCTTGTGCCGAGCACGACTCGCAGGCGGACTCCTGCTCAATGCAGACCGCGTGAGGACAGCCTGCAGGGGACAGGGCGGGCGGTTACCTGAAGGACTGCACCTGCCGAGGCACCTTCTGGCTCTGCTCCCGGAGCCGGCACACGTCCTTGGAGACCTGCCTCATCAACTTCTCCGCGTTCAGGTCTTGCTTCTGCTCTTCTTTGGACTGTTCAGCCTGGCAAAGGAAATAAGAACACAACCCCCCACGAAACACCAATTAATCAGTAGAAATTCCCAGGGACACGCTCTAAGGCTTCACAGATTGCACACTAAAGCTGGGAGGGCAGCCTCGGCCACCTGGGAGGTGGGTGTCTTCTCACCAGCAGGGGACAGCACCCAAGTGCCAAACTCATGCGGAGGTGCAACAGTCATTGGTTTGGGGCAAATTTACTTCATTGCATTGAAAACACCTTATTATGTAGGCAGTGTGTGATTAGTTTATCACATCTGGAAGACCTAAGAACCCTCAAAAAAGGAAACTAAAAACTACTTATGGTACTGTGTCCAAGAAATATCTATGGTTAACGTCTTGGGAAACACACTTTCAACCCTTCATTCATTTTTTCAACCCTTTTTTTCTATCTACCACTTATAAGCTGCGTGCACATAAACGTAGAGTTCGAAAAACGTTTACACACTGAACACGTCCATATCACCAGCGCCAGAGGAAGGAACAGAACACCCCAGGCCGCAGAGGCCCCTAAGCTTGGGCCAGTACCCGGCCCGTGGGTCACAGCACCTGGCTCCTAACTGCCTGGCCACGGGGGTGCCTGTTTGTTTATGTAAACCCAGCAGCACAGCGCGTGTTCTGTGGGGTCTGACCTCTGCTCAGCATTGCGCTTACGAGGGTCGCACACATAACCGTAACCTGTCTTACGCACTGCTGTAGAATGTTCATGCCGCTGTGTGACTTCATCGCAATTCACTATCTGAGCTATTGTCTATGGATTCGGGTGTTTTGCATGAACGCGTTTAAAAATAAAAATGGAATAATTAGTACTCTATTGAAAGTTCCCTTTTCTTTCCTTCTTTCACTCACTCATTCATTCATTCATTGATCCAATCAACAAATACTTGTGATTGCCAAGAAAGGAGTTGTAAATTAGTGAAAAGCACAAACACCCTGGGGCCCTCGTGCCTGGGTTCAAATTCCACGCCTGGCCTTCACGAGCTGGTGCAATTCGGGGAAGGTGCCTGCCATTCTCACCTGTAAACGGGGAGTCAGTACTCACTTCAAAGATTGTTGTAAGGCTTAAGTGAGTTAATATACTTCAAGTAGTTACAGCGGTACCCAAAACATCATTAAATCCATTATTTCAACGTTCAGCCATTACTGTTTTTTTTTCTTTTTTAAAACTATATGCCAGGCACTGTACAAGGAGCTAGGGGTACATCTGTAAACAAGAGAATAAAGGTGCCAAAAAGAGTGTGAGATATAGATTTTAATAAACCAAGTCACAGCCTCTTGGATCACAGGGATGGTGGCTCCCGTTCCTTAGAGTAAGAGCAGCAGGAGGTGAGTCACAGCACTCGCAGCTTCCCAGCACAGTGCTTGGTTCACTACGTCTGCCCAGCGTCCAGGCTGGGACGAGGAAGGGAGAGTGAAGAGCAAGTCACCCAGTGTCAATCAGCACCAAAGTAACTAACTTCCTCTTTCTTTCCTTCTTTCCCTCTCTCTTTCTCTAAAAGGTTTATTGACTGAGGAGGCACCAATGAAGAAGATGGGAGACCTACTGGCACCTCAAATCCATGGGAAGAAAGTACAGAATTCAGGCTTCTTTTATGTCAAGGGAAGGAGAAGCGGGAGGGGCGAGAGGTGATGGACAGGTGAAGACATCGTAGGTCCCACCAGGAGTTCAGGGAAGGCAGCGCTCCTTGACCTCAGTCCACAGGGTTCCTGCAGATCTGCGAGAAGCTGGATATGCTTCCCTTGTCTCCTCAAGCCCCGGGAGGAACTCCTCCGACGATCAGCCTGCTCGCGTGCAAGTCTCCGCAGGAGCCGTCAGCCTGAATGCGACGGAGCCAGAGGGGCCCAGCACTCTACGCTGTTCCGCTGTTTTCCAGTCTTCCCCTCCTGTGCCCTGGACTTGCTGTGACTTCTTCCCCAGCACTCGTTCCCCATCTTCTGCTGATGCTTATTTTTACCTGAGCAACCCCCTGGCCCCTGGTCTCAGTCCCACTGCTTTTGGTGGGACCGACCCCCATCCACACGTCATGGCCGACCGAGGACAGAATTCCTCTTCTCAAGCAGCTTTCCAAACCAACGCTAGAGCCAGCTCACCGCTTCCCGAAATACAAAGGAGATTTGTCTTTTGTTTCTGTGAGATGGCGGTAACGGCTGCTTTTAAGCATGTGTTGCCAAGACGGCTTCTAGATGGTGCTGCTTCCCTTTGCTGGGGACACTCGTCTTCCCGTCTGACGTCTCCACTTCACGCAGCCACGTCCCTGCCCTGGGGCGCCCTTCCGGCTCTGCTCACGGTCATCTCTGCAGGGACCTCTGATTTCTTTCCCCACAAAAGGTTTTTACGGCCCCCCCTTTTCTCTCTGTTTTGAAAGATTTTCTTTAGAAAAGCGGTCAGTAAATATAAGGCAACAATCCTCTTGAGCATTTCGTAACTGATGAGATAGTTTAGCTGTCGCTTGGCGTCCTGAATTTATGAAAATCGAATTCAAAGGGGGACAAAGGCGATATTTTATTTCCTTTGTGAAGACTTATATTTAGTAAATGGATGGTTTTTCACTAGGTCCCAGGTAAAGAACTCATGACTTAGTAAACAGAGAAATGACTTCTGCCATGACGTGCACTACCAGATGAGTAAGTTAGTAATTATACTGAAGTTCTGTGCTGACTGACTTGGACAACGGAGAGATCAGCAAACACCACGGAAGGAGGGTATCTGCTGGATGTACTTAGGTAAGAGCATCTGACCCAGTTCCCCCAAGAAAATGTATTTTACCAGACCGGAAACACAACGGGCCCCAGGGACCCTGCTTAGCCCTCTGTCTTCTTCCCCACGGATGGAAGCTGTTGGTCTATTTTACCGTCTGGGGAGCGCTATTCAGACAGTCCCTCCAAGGAGCTTATGGGCCGCTGATACTTTGGACCGACAGCATTTTGGTGGTGACTGTGAAGTCACTTTGAAACTCAGCTTTGTTTGCTGCGAGACAAACTGGCCACAGAGCACACGGAGATAGTCCTTTTCCTGCTGAAGGAGAACGCACGTCACTGAAGTCTACATTGGTCTCTGTGTTTCTATATTTAGATCTTTCTCCAAAAACCTGGGTGACGACATATGTCATAGAGTTTTTGTCCATTGTTAAATAATCGATAGGGGCCAACTTTGCAGGCAGCTAAAGCTCCGTGGCGAGGACGTCACTGCAGTCATTAAGATTAATGTGGTCGAATGAGGTGTCTTAATAGCTCTGGTGCATACTTTTCTTCCCAGATTCTTTGAAGAACGTGAACATCTGTATTATTTTAAGCTTTCAAGGAGTGTAGCATCCCAGAATGTTGGCTTTTTGACGGGGAAATGTTCTGAGGAAGGAAAATGCATTTCTGCTTTGTGGGCACCATGAGGCTCCTCTGGAAGGATGCCAGCCCCCCTCTCCCTCACCCCCCGGCACCTCTCCCCTTTGGGGGCCTGGTCCCCGAGGACTGAGGATCCCTTTCAAGGCCCCAGGCTCCAGAAGAGTGTGCTTAGCCTTCAGCTTACCCGCTGGGCGCCAGAGCCACAGAGGAGTCTGGAGGGTTAGTGACAGTCGCACTGAGAAGCCCACAGAGTAAGGGGTGCAGCCCTGTCTCCGTGCACAGCCCCCTGCCGCCCGCTGCTTCCTTAGGGGCCGGCACAATGCGCGGGGTCACTGACTCTGACGCCCTTTTGATTCCGCACTACAGGACCGGCACCCAGCCGCCACGGGGGAGGCTGCAGAGGGTGCCCAGAGACCGGACAGCTCCCCCGCCCGGGCGGCACACCCAGAATGTGCCTCTGGTCTCAGCGAGCGCCCTGCTGGGAGCCGTATTTCTGCGGCCCCGGGCAGGCCCTGCGCTCACCGTTAGGCGTTTTATGAGCACCTGCTGGAAACCTCCCAAGTCCCCGACACGGCAGGGAATGGCAGGGCCGCGAGGGGGTGCGGCTGGTGTGTTGCACGTCCACGAAGAAGGGAATGTGGACATGAAGGGAAGCCAGAGGGAAAAGTCAACGGCTATTAGCAACGTCTGAGGCCGTGACGAAAGCACACAGTGGAACGGTCTGTTTTTGCAGAGCCGGCTCTCGTGAACCTCAGCGGTGACGACGGAGGGGGTGTCACGCCATCAGTCTATCTATGCAGATACACAGCGTTGGTGGAAGTAAAGAGGGAAACACGTGGACTCCGGAATAAAACGATCCAGAGGCCGCCCGTTTTGCGAGTTTTTCATTGTTGTTGCGTGAGGCTACAGGGCCGCCAGGCAGGAGACAAAGACGGAGGGGCGGCGAGCTTGGGTTTCCGGCGGCTCCTGGAACACGCGCTCTGTGTGACCCACAGAGGCTGAACTGCGATCGCCTTCACGTGTGAGCGCTTCCTCACAAGGACCTCGGGCTTCAGAATGACCAGGGTGCTCCCCACGAGGGGAGGTCCCACTCCGGCTCTGCCGGGCCACGCAGCTTTCTCGGTCCAGACCTCGCATCTCCTGAACGCTGTGAGACCCCTGGCTTCTGCAGAGGCGCTGGGTGTGCTGGCACGTGAGAAAGCACAGCCCTGCACACCTGGGGCAGCACTCTCGACCGGCCCAGTGAGGGACAAGCCATGGAAAGGACCAGGGTCACATCGCGCACCGATTCCTATGCCGGTGTGCCGAGCAGCGTGTCCTGCTCAGCCCCGAGAGCTGTCTCCTGGGCTGCTGGGTTCCACACTCCTTCCTCTTTTCATCTCCTGGGATGAAGGAGTTCTCTAACGTCAAATGGAACGAGCATCGCCCTACAAACTGCAAACCTCCCATCGCCCATCCACATCGTCACCGTCACTGCTGGCGTTTCCTTAAGAGGCGCAGGAACTTAGATGCCCCGCCCCCTCCTTTCATCGGTTTTAATTTATTTTCCTAGATATTTGCCCAAATTGTGGGCATATACTTTCTAACTTCCTTTTTGCATTAAAGCTGACGTTCAGTATTCCTTTCTATTACTTCCAGGTGTACAGCCTAGTGGTTAGACAACCACCCAGTCCCCCAACCCGACCCCCCGGCCCCCTCCTGTCCGCTCTCTGTGTCTATGAGTCTGTTTCCCTTGTGCCTGCGGGTTCATTCTGTTCTTTAGACCCCACGTGGACCACTACAGTGTTACTGACAGCGGCCAAGAAGTGAGCACATAGTTTTGATAGTATTCAAATACTCTTTACATTTCAAATTGATCTGTAGTTCTGTCCCTTTTTACTTTTATACTTTCCTTTACCTGTATTTTCTCTTCATCAATCAGAGCTTTGTCCATGTTTTCAAATTTTATTTTTTAGTTCTTTTCAAAGAACCAACTCTGCTTTACTGAGCTTGTCTGCAGGCAGTGGACATCAGATGTCTGATTATGTTAGCCAGAAAGAACTACATAACAAGCAACCTATGGGTCATCCTTATCAATGTGCTGTTACATGAAAAAAGTCGCACGTTTTCATAATTATTAATATATGGGAACCCAAAGTTTTATATCTTGACAAACTAGAAACAGAGAAACAACAAAAGACCCGAAGATGTAAAGTTCTGCTTCCATCTATAGTTGTAAAACTCTAGTCCAGCTCTGAAAGCCCTTGACCCACAAGGGTGCAAATACTGTAAAGCTTCTTCATGATATTATAGTTGGTCGCTGTCAACTAGGAGTTTGGAATTATGGCTAATGTCAAGTGCAAAGACTTGAGAGAGTGAAAATGAGGATTGCTATCAAGGTGACAAACATCAAGAGTCGGTCATTTCAGCCTCTAACCCAATGTCCCGTTTTGTCCCGACACAGCCACCTGTGGCTCTGCCGTCCCATCGGCTCTCGTCCATGGGCCCCTCACTGACTACTGCGCTCCTGGGCTAAATGGTGACTGCCAGGTCCCTGCCTGCTGGGCCTCTGCACCTCTCACTGGGGATGAAGTTCCGCTCCCCACTTCCAGAGCAGCTTACCCGCCACTGGGGCCATGCAACCCACCCTGACCTCACCAGAAGGTGATTTCTCTTCCCCCAGAGAAATCTGGCTCCTCTCCTAGGTCAAACCCCTGTAAGGGCAGGACAGGGTCGAATTATCCTGTAATCTGGTGGAGTGTCAAATACAGGATCTACTCCCCCCTGAACAGACATTTACTGAGATCCTACTGTGTGCGACGGTTCCTTTCTATCGGGCGGCATATAATACAGACATGCAATGCATTCTGTTGAAATTAAACTTTCTTTAAGAATTATTGGTACCAGTTTGATCCCTGATGTGCATACATCACATTTCTGAGTTCCGTCTAGAATTAGTAGTGCTGGTCAGTTAAAGGACTCAAAGTTTCCCTAAAGTACCATACATCGTATGACTGAAAAGTAACTTTGGGCCAGAAAGAGAAGTTTATATTATGGACAACAGTTTCTGTTAGTTTAAGGGAGCGGCTGATCGCTTTCAGATTTCCACCCAAGGAGGTGTGACCGGGGGACCTTCTACCCGGAAGCTTTAAAAAGGTAACCCCACGCCCGCCCCTCGGAGACAGCGGCCACCCCGGGACCGTACCTGCTTCTCCGCCTGTCTCAGGAGTGTCTGGAAGCGCTCGTCCTCCAGGACGCCCGGGGGCAGGTCCGTCTCCCCCTGCGCCTTCAGCGCCTCCAGCTTCTGCCGCAAGCCCCGGAGGGCCTGCAGCTCGTCGTTGAGGCGGCTCTGCCTGGTCAGGGAGGCCTGCAGGTCCAGTTCCAAGTCCAGGGACGTGCGCACCGGGCACTCCGGCGCTGCCCTCCGGAGGACGGGCTGGCAGACGGCCTGCACGGCGGGAAAACAAACAGCAAAGGCCCATCACGGCGCCGCTCCTGCTTCCTGGCGCGTGGTGGGTGGCCCTGCCTGGCCCCCTTGGGCGAGGCATGACCCCTGAGCCACTCGCTCTGGCCAGGGGCAGGTCTGTGGGAGGGGGTGTGTGTCACTTCCAGGTGTGCGACTTGCAAATTCCTGTCACCTGCTGGAGGGACCACCAGCATCCGGAGAGGGGACCCGAGTGGGCACAGCAGAGGCAGAGCACCCAGCCCAGCTGCAGGGCACAGTAGCC
The DNA here is from genome assembly GCF_987537825.1 of Furipterus horrens. Classification (NCBI taxonomy): domain Eukaryota; kingdom Metazoa; phylum Chordata; class Mammalia; order Chiroptera; family Furipteridae; genus Furipterus; species Furipterus horrens. The sequence continues at coordinate 92,511,163 of NW_028327182.1, forward strand.
GGGCAAGAAATAAACCCTGTGCGCTTCACCCCTCAGAGATTGTTCCGGCTGCTGCCATTGCAAAGGCTCGCTTAGCCTGCCCACCCGACCACAGGAAGGCCGCCCTCCGGGAGAACCACTCACATCACAGGAAACTTCCATTCCCCCATTTCAGGACACATAGCTGTCCCCAGCGCTGACAGCTTCTGCTGTCATTTCTGTGAGCGCCAGCCGGGAGGCAGCTGGCCTGGTGCGCTCAGACCCGGCGCCCTCCTCCCATCAGGCCTGGAATCCGGCTGCTCCCTAGCCAGCTTCCCGTGCTCTGACATCAGCTCTCACCCCGTCCCTGGTGTCCTTTCTGAAGCCAGTCTCACTCACTAACGAGAAATAATCGGAACAGGCATGGATGTGTGTCTGCTGGGGTTGCAGGCAAGACACTCAGAATGGGAGACGCAATCTGTGATCTTGAGGACTTGGGTTGGAGAACGGTGGGAGACGCTGATGTAGCGACTTTGGTGCCACCAGATGTGAGGGAGGGGGGACACCGCTGGGCCGGGTCAGAGTGGCTTGAGGAAAGGGACGCCGGCGAGGCCAGGTAAGACGGCACCAGCAGGGGGACAGGAGGGCACTTCCCGCTCCCACCGTGGGCATGAGAATGGAAAATAAGAGATTACTAAGAGAAGCTGGTACCGCTGATACACGAGAGAAGGGACTCAAACTGGAGGAATGAATACCCAGCATGAAGACTGGGAACGACGCGGTGCTCATGACAGATGAGAGGGAGGGGCCTGTCTGCCCCTCTTGTTGTGTCAGAGCCTTGGCCCGTGTCTGGCTTCCCTCTGTGGTCTCCTCCGCGTCCACCACGCGCTGCTGCGGCGTTGATTCTCTAATGCCCGTTAACATTCTCCCCGGTGGGCTCCCCCAACGCCGCCCCAGCTCTAACACACCGATCCTGCAGTGGCATCACCCAGACACCGCTCTTCAACGGGATGGCTCGTTTTCCAGAAGCAGAGCCCCCCGACCCCCCAGTTCTCAGGCACATGGGACCTCTCTGAGGGCTCCTGATGGTGAGCGGCGAACAGCGGGTTGGCCAACTTCTTTGGGGAAAGCACTGTCCCCAGAACTGTCTCCAAGCTATCAATGTGTGTCACTGAGTTGGGAAGAGACGGGCAGCAGCGGGGGGGCAGGGGCGGGCGTGGGGGAGGCTGCGGCTCTTCCCGTCGCAGAAACCTATCACCCCCCCTTCTCTTGCACCCCCACACCTCTCTCATGGGGTAACTCCTAACTCCGCCTATCGCTCCCCTTCACTTCTCCCAAACCCGTCTACTTTAAAAACCACTGAACAATCATCTCCTACATGACGTTCAGGGTTCACCTTTGTCTGGTTCAACCGGTTCTAGTGACCGGGATCATCAAGGACCGGGCCGCCCTCCAGCCCCACCCCACGCGCGCACACACCGCAGGTTCTGGCTCCCCTGGGGCGTTCCCCCCCTCCGCGGGCACGCGCTGCTTCCGGTGCAGGCGGCGCACGAGGAATGGAGCGGAATTTTCATTCGAGACAATGTCAGTTTAGCTGCTTTTAAAGGATAAAGGCCGGTAATCTGGAAGATCCCCACCGCAAAATCCCCTGAAAGTGCTGGCTGGTGCTAAGTCATGGTCGTATATAGTTACCTTAGGAAAAGAAACAAGCTTATCACTTTCAAGTAATTAGGACGTTAAGCCAGGGGACCCAAGCGCTGCCTGGCCACACACCCAGGACTCTGCGCGTAGCAGCGTTAACCCAGGGCCGCTAATAAAAACACGACCTCAACTTACCTTTCTGGTCGTCACTCCCAATGTGCCCCCCCTACCCTGCCCATCCCCCACCCCAACAAAGCTACCCTTTGTCTTTTGCGATTTTGCCCGGGTGTGAAGGCCACAGACCTCTCCCACGAGGCCCTCGGATTCTCCCACAGCAGGGCTTGTGCCTGCTGTACCCACCACTTTTGCATCCCGTGCGCCCCGAGAAGGAAATGCTGGCAGCCCCGCACACCGAGTGCCGTGTGCTTGCTGAGCACGCTTTACGCTGAAATGAAAAGCCTAGCAAAGGATTACTAGAACGGGTCATTAGTGAGCAAATAACATCCCCCGAGTGTTGCAGCTGCTGGCAAGTAAACAGGAATTCCCTAACTACTTGCACCGTACAGCCTTCTAATTGACTTAAGGATCCTCTCAGGTTTATCCTGTAAAGATCACCCAGAGGCCCGTGGCCTCCAGGAGACCCTGACTCGAGCTTCCCCATCAATGGGAATGTTAACCTTCCAAAAAGCCCCATTTCTGAGCAAGTCACTAAAACCGTGCTAGTCCTCTGCTGGAACACATGGCCTCAGAGAAGGCACCCGCTGCTATACATTTCCCACAATTGCTCAGGAGCCAGACGTGGTGTGGAAACACCGTGGCCCTCGGTAACAAACGTGGGCTGCCTCCTCAGCCGCCCCTTCCCCATCCACACTGCGAGCCAGTCTCCTGCCTTCCTGAGCGCCGGAGCCAAACCCGGGAGCAGTGAATGGATGCCCTCTGGTGCATCCTCTCTCCTGGCGGCTCTGTCCTCACAGCGGTGACATTCAGCATCCCAAGAGCAAGGAGCAAGGGCGCTCAGCAGTTCTGGTCTTTACGCTTCGCAGCCATGAGGCTGGACGGGGCTGGGAATACGTACCCTTTTGACCCTCAGGCTGCGCCGTTCCGTGGAGTTTCTCACAAACAGAGATTTCTTAGCCAGGGTGGAGCTGTCACTGTCACTTCGATTTAACTGGCAATAAAGGATAAAAAAAAACACAAAAAAACAAAAGTAAACCCCTGCATCCCAGTGGGCTCGTGGAAGCCGACAACTGAGAGTTTATCCGATAAAGCAGGCGGTGATAACGGTTTATTTCTTAAAGAAAACCCTTCCCAAACCAACTTTTCTGTTGCATGCTTTCTTAAATGAGTCAGTTATGATAAATAATTTAAACAACGGCCTTTTGGGTAGCAGTTAGAAGTCATGTGTTCAGATAAATAAAATCATCCTTTGTATTTTCAGCTAAGAGGCCATATTCATTTGTAAACAGAAGGCTGAGGGGCAGGGCTCTACAGCAGAGGTGTACAAATGATAAATCTCACTCAAGTCACCTTAAGCTGCTAAATACAGCCTGAAGTCTAAATATTCTCAGCAGCCAGGTCCCTAATTTCACTTATTTGACAAATAAATGGCACCAGAACCAACGAGACATTACATTTAGGAAAAGAAAGGAGAGAAGAAACCCCCAAACCCAAACTAAAAGGAACCATTAGCGTACGGTATTTATGGGGATTTTATAGAAGCATTTCCACCGCTGGGACCTGTAGCTGGAACGTGAAGACCCCAGTGGCCACACTGTCCCGGACGCCCCGTGGGGAGGAGGGCGGTCCACGCCCCGCAGGTGATCCTTCCTGGGCAGGCGGCCCCCACCCGCACCCCGCGCAGACGGTCCTTACCCGGCACACGTATTGGCTGCGCTCCCCGGGGGAGAAGGTCTGCGAGCGCACGATCACGCTGCTCCTCACCAGCGGGCGCTGCCGGGCGCTCCGACCGCCGCGCTCTTTGGGCCGAACCGCCAGGCTGGCGTCCTCGGCCTCCTCCGTGTTTGTCTCTTTGTCAACCTGGAACAGGAGTCCTTTGTCAGGAGCTGCTGCACGCGGGCACACTTTCGACCCTTTCTTCCAAGAACGGAAGACCTACCCAACCTTACAGCAGAGACTCACCCAGCACTAGGATGGCCTGATGGGAACCCCGGGGTACGGACCCACGCGGGGTGGGGGGTGGGGGGCGGTAGGTGGCAGGGGAACATCTGTCCAACAGGGTTACCCTAAATGGAGGTGTCACCTGCAACCGATTAGGCCTAAAGGGTGAAGGCTTACGTTTACAGAGGGTAGATGTGGCTCGGGGAACAATCTTATTGGAGCACGCCTCCTCATCAGCTATCATTAAACTGATTAATTTTTCAGATTAAATGATAAAAATAATTAGGTGTCAGAAAATAAAAATAGACTCCAAAGTTCTAGGTTTACACAGAATGTGCAATTATACATAGACATCCACAGGAAGCCTTCAGTCAGGGTCCACGTGGTATTATTTTTCTCGGGAAGAAAGAATTGAGATGGTGTAAATTTGTGACAACATCCCAAGGTTGCTGTCACCCCCAAAGCTTGAGAATCACCCCCACCCACACGTGTCTGTGTGCTTAATAACATGGCTGTGCTGTGCCTAAACCGAGTCGTCTGCCACCTTCCAGAAGAGATTTCAATCAGAACACCATCTAGCCCAAGTGAACTTTAAGTGTTTACTGCATGTTTGAAATCGAAATAAACTTACACTATTTTTGAAACTTAACACAATTAAGTAGTCATCCTGGCGTTACCCAGGAAATTCTGAAAATGTCTTTTAATAAATATTCACAGAACATTTACCAAGATCTAACTGGTACTATTTATCTTCTTATATAAAAGTTAAGCGGACAAGGAATATTTAGGGCCCATTTTAACGTTTTAAAGTGTTTGTAATGCTTCTTACAGCCTACTCCCGCAAATGCTATCATGATCCCCTTCAGCACAGTCTTCATGTGGAATTACATCCACGGGGACAAACTTAGCCCAGGAGAGCTCTGCCTTAGGAGAGGTTGGCTGGGAATCCTCACCAGGGTGGGCCCTCCCGTGGGTGGCTGACTTCCCACATCGCTGGCACCACCGTTTCCTCTCCTGCTGGTGTCTTCATTCGCCTCGGGCACACTCGGGCAGGTCCTCGAGTCTTCCGTATGGCTACTGCCCCCCGGCCAGGTAACTTCAGCCTCTTCTTCAGCCACAACTTCATCGGAGGCCTCTCTCAGCATTGCTAGCCTTTGGGGAAACAAAGCAAGGCACATTTTAAGTCACGTGGCCGTGGCCAGGAACGGTTCAACCTGGGTGTGGTCACCTGTTACCAGGGCAAGGAACCAGAGGCGCACACGAGTCAAGCCACTTAAAGATATCGTTGCTCACTATGACATACCTTGGTATTAGTTGTAGTTGTTCATTTCCTGTAAAATTAATCATACAACGGAACAGAGTGACTCTCTGCTGAGAGTGGATACAGATGTGAGGATTAAAAATACCCATTGTGGATTGTGCTCCTGGTCTAGGAGGGGTAGATAGAACTCTGTCAAAAGGGAGTTTTTCTACTGAAATAATATAAGGCTCCTTATGCCACATCATCTGGTCTTCAACAAGCCACGGCGTGGGATTGGGGGCATTACAGGTGGGGCGCTGGAGCACCAATACGGTTTGTATTCTGCTTAAACCCTACTGAGACCAAAGCGAGCGGATCGGCGTGATTTAGAAAATCTCATGCTTTGTTGAGTTGCATGTTCTTGGAATGCAAGCATTTCTTCTCCTGGAAACTAAAGGTCAAGCTTGCATTGTGATTGGTGACATGCTGACCAGTGGGCTCAGAGCAGTAATGGAACGCCCCGTCATGAAGTGAAGAAGGGGAAGCAGCAATGAACACTGACAGTTACACATGCCTTTATACCAAGTATGTTTTTGAAATGTGTGTGAAACAACTTGCCTTGCACACACCCATGATGGCTTATTATCTGAAGTCCCCTTGATGAAGCTTATAATCGCTCTCATGCTCATTTTTTTTTTTTTTTTTTTTTAGTGCTGTGGTTTTTATTCACTATAAAAGGCTTTTGATAAGAACAAAGTATATCTGTACCTTTATAGATTACTGTGCCTTCCAAATGTCCATGATTTTGGTTTTTTAAAAGATTTTATTTAGTTATTTTGAGAGAGGGAAAGGGAGGAAGAAAGGGAGGGAGAGAAACATTGATGTGAAAGATAAACATTAATAGGCTGCCTCTCGCATGCCTCCACCTGGAAACATGGCCCACAACCCAGGCCTGTGCCCTGACCAGGAATTGAACCAGTGCTCAATCCTCTGAGCCACACCAGCCAGGGCCACAGGATTGCTTTTTTATGACATATCTTCTCATTCTAATTTGTAAAATGTTTTATATGCACACATACACACAAATACACGCTATATATGTATACATATATAATGTGTTAGCAGTAGTTCAAACATAACACTGTAAGTAACTGTATATAAAAATGAATTCAAATAATTTTATATGTAATGTTAAAAAACCAGATGTAGTCACTAAAATTTGCTTTTAGGGGAAACAGTACAAACCAGGAAAGATATATATATATATATCAATCTAGACAAAAGCTACAATAACCTGTGTTTCCTTTTTTTTTTTTTAAAGGATGGCATATGAGTAGTGAGAGGAGGAAAATGAAAAAAAGAAGCTGGAAGTGGTAACAAATAGATAAATATCTCCTTTGACCTACCAAAGCCTAAATGGTAGTTTAAAAGAAAAGAAAGTCAGTTTTTAAATTTATCTATAAATCGACAATAAGTTACTATACCTTTCAGAATAGATAGCTTAGACTTAAAGTTTAAAAAGCTCAGGAAATAGTGATAAAATTTGTTGAAGAACAAGAGTCTCGCTGATGTGTTAACTCTGCCAGTAACCTTGTCATCTCCTCCACACCTGCACCGCCTCCCCGGATTCCCGAATAAGAGCTGAACTTATAAAGGTCTCCCTGGAAGTCTCCTGTGAAAAACCACACACATCCTCTTTGAGATCCCAATAGCAAAAGGAGACGAGAGTCTTACCAGTCTCCATCTGGGCCCCTTTGCTCTTCTCCCGGCGCTGGTTCTTCTTCTTCTTGTGCTAATTCTTGTTCCACAGCCAACAGCTCAGCTGACGTTCTTGCAAGTAAGGCTGACACTGCATCCTGGGGAAGGAGTGCAAAACGTAAGGGTATTTACAACGTGCACTTCCAGAAATAATTTATAAACGCATCGGATGGGGACTTCCAGTTGTGAAAAGCTGGTAACAGACCTAATTTTCCTGCTGACAATATGAAAGATGAATAAAATAAAACCAAAAGCAAAAGGAACAAAAACCCTAGCTATTGTAAAGCAATGAAGAGCCACAAAGGCAAACAGGGAGAGAGAGCCGAGATCCCAGGCAGAAGGGAAATGCAAGAAGGTGAGCCAGCTGTCACTGCCGCTCTCTTTCCTTGAGGCATGTCAATTCTAGAGGTGAGACATACCAACTCAACAGACGGTGGCTGCCCAGGACTGTGGCAGTGCCGGCAGGATGCAAAGAGGAGACCTGAGTTGAGGACGACCATGCAGCCAGCATGCACGGGACCAGAGAAAATGAACTCCAGAGCGAGTCCAGTTCTCTGTGCAGTATTCCGACCGGGGCGCTTGCCATTCCTAAGCAGCAAATGTGCAGAGCCAGAAGCTGAGAAACAAGCAAAAACTAACTGGCTGGAGGCTACAACACTAAGCAGATGTTTCAGTTGCCTCACCAGCCTAGGGAGAGAAAAACTGGAGTTCGGGTCCCCCACGTGATCCAGGTGATCTGCCCATATTGTAATCTGCCTTCGAGAAGAGTATTAAATCCTGTCTGGAGGAAGCTATCAGCCAGAGCCTCTATCATTCTTCATATATAACATCCAGCGTTCCACTGAAAACAGGACCCAGTGACTGAAAGCCAAGAGAGACAGTAGACACGAGAGGCAGACCCACAGGTGACCCATATACTTGCTTATTTAGAGAAGAAATTAAAAATATTATCATTAATATGTTTAAGAAAACTGATGAAATGATGGAGAATTTCACTAGAATAAAGACACACATGATCACATTAGTACATCAGGGTGAAATGGCTGAAAATCAAAAAGAAATTTTACAAGTAATGAAAGAAAAAAGATGCATTACCTTTTAAGGATCAACAATTAGCAATCCCTCATCTGGGTATCCACCCCCCAGATTTGAAAACATTTATTTATAAAGATACACGCACCCGTGTTCACTGCAGCATTATTCACAATAGCCAAGACATGAACAACTTGTGTCCTTTGACAGATGATTAGACAATGATGTGATACATACGATGGAGTACTATTCAGCCCTAAAGCTAAGAGACACTTACAGGACACACCACCCTAGAGCAGCAGAATTCACATTCTTCTCAAGTGCACATGGAACATTTTTTAGGACAGACCGTAGGTTAGGCCATAAAACAAGCCTCAATAAATTTGAAAGAACTGAAATCATATAACATATGTCCTTTGACCACACTGTAATAAAAAATTAGAATTCAATAACAAAAAGAAATGAGAAATTGACAAATATGTGGAAATTAACACATTCATAAATAACCAATGAGTCAAGGAAGTCACAAGGAAAATCATAAAACACTTTGACATGATAGTATACTAAATTTGAGATGTCACTAAAGCAGTGCTCAGAGGCAAATTTATAACTCTTGGCACCTAAAATGAAAAAGAGAAAAGATTTTAAATCGGTAACCTAACCTCCTATATTAAGAAAATAGAAAAAGAGAAAAAAGAAAAAAATAGAGGGAAGGAAAAAAATAAAAGACTAGAGTAGAAATCCATAAACCAGAGAACAGAGAAATATTAAGAGAAAAATTCATAAAAACAAAAGATGATTCTTTGAAAAGATCAAAATTTTGATAAACCTTTAGTAAAATTGACCAAGAAAAATAGAGCAAAAGCTTAAATTACTAACATCAGGAATGGGAGAGGGGACATCACCATCCACTTTACAAACAGAAAATGGACATAAGGGAACCCACAAACAACTGTATGCCAGCAAATCGGACACCCTAGACACGGGAAAGTACCCAGACTGGTACCCACATGAATTCTGAATGGACTTGTAACAAGTAAAGAGACTGAATTAATAAACAAAAAGCTTCCCATGAAGGAAAGTCCAGGCTCAGGTGGCTTCCGTGAGGAACTCTACCAAACAGCTAAAGAATTCATATCAATTCTTCTCAAGCTCTTCTAAAAGGTATAAAAGGAGGCAACACTCTCTAACTCATTCCTTGAGGCCAGAATTACCCTGATATCAAAACCAAACAAAGAGATCACAAGAAAACTATGAATATTGACAAAAAGCCCTCAAGAAAAAATAGGAAACAAAATCTGGTAACATATAAAAAGGATTTTACACCATGACCTAGTGGGGATGTACCCTGGGAATGCAAGATTGGCTTACCATCTGAAAATCAAGAATCCATATGAATAAACTAGAGGACAGAAACTACATGATCATGTCAATAAATGCTGAAAACTTCTTGTCAAATCCAATAACCTTTAATGATAAAAACACCCAACAAATTAGGAAAAGAAGAGGCCTTCCTCAATTTGATAAAAGACATTTACAAAAATCCCACAGCAGAACTCATACTCAATGGTGACAGATGGAGAGGTTCCCTGAGGTGATCAGGCACAAGACAAGGGTGTCTGTTCTCACTACTTCTTTCAGGGCAAATAGACAAGAATAAGAAATAAAAAGCAATTGGGAAGGAAGATATAAACTAACTCTGTTTGCAGAAGATATAATCTTATACCTAGGAAATCCTAGAATCCACTAGAAAACTATCAGAACTAATAAGTACATTCAGCAAGGTTGCAGAATACAAGGAAACGAGACAAAAATGAGTCATGCAATAAATAATCTGAAAATCCAATTAAGAAAGTAGTTCTCTCTGCAACAGTTACCAAAGAGAGTAAAACTGAAAGACCTATAAACGTGGACTCTGAAACCTACAAAACACTGTTGAAAGAAGTGAGGGAAGACCTAAATCAAGGGAAGACATCATGTATTCACAGAACAGAAGGCTTAAATTAACACTGTGAAGATGACAATACCCCCGAAGTGACCTAATGAACTAGTACACTTTCTATCAAAATCCTGTCTTTTTTCTTTGTTCTTGTTGCAGAAATGAACAGAGTGGCACTAAAATTCATATGGAAATGCAAGGGAACCTGGACAGCCCAAACCATCGTGAAAAATAAAAAGTTTGATGACTCATTTTCTGATTTCAGAATAACTACTAAGCTACAGTAGTCAAAGCAGTGTATTGTTGGCACAGTACAGACATGTAGATGAATGCAACAGGATTTAGAGACCAGAAGTATAAATGCTCACACTTGTGGGCAATTGATTTTTGGCAAGGGTGCCAAGATAATTCAATGAGGGAAAGAAGAGTTTCTTGCAATAAATGGTGTCCACACACAAAAGAATGAACTTGAGCGCACTCATCATATCACACATGAAAAACCAATGGAACAGAGAACTAAAAATAAAACTAAACTTTAAAACTCTCAGAAGAAAACACAGGGGTAAGTCTTTGTGATGTTAGGCTTGGCAGAGCCTTCTTAGATATGACATCAATAGCGTAAGCAATAAAAGAGAAAATAGACAATTCGACTTTTACTACAATTTAATACTTTACTGCAAACAAAACCATCAAGAAAGTGAAAGGAGAACCCACAGAACGCGAGAATAGATTTGCAAATCATTTACTGGGTAAGACACTGGTATCAAGAATAGATGAGGAACCCTTATAATGCAATAATAATGTTTATTAAAAAATAAACAAGGGATCTGAATAGACAGTTCTGAGAAAAAAAATATAAGCTCATGAAAATATGATCAACATCATGAGGCATTAGGGAAATGTGGATGAAAACCGCAGCGGCACCTCTTCATGCCCACTAGCACGGCTAGAATCAGAAAGACAGATGAATACCACAGCGAGGGGCGGCGGGGGGGCGGCTGGAGCCCTCACGCACGGCTGGTGAGAATCTAAAATGGTGCAGCCACTCTGGAAAAACAGTTTGGCAGGCTCTCAAAATGTTAAACATAGAATCATATGACCCAACAATTCCACTCCTAAGTATGTGTCCAAGAGAAACAAAAACACGTGTCCCCATGTCCGCATGAACGCCTGTATACAAATGTTCAGAGCAGCATCATGAATAATAGCAAAAAAGTATGAACAGCCCAAATGTCCATCAGCTGATGAATAGGTAAATAAAAGGTGGTATATCCTTACAACGGAATATTATTTGGAAATAACAAAGAACGAGGTGCTAATACAGATTATTACAGGGCTGTGTCTTGGAAACATTACGCTACGTGAACGACAGTCACAAAGGAACAAAAAATGTATTACTCCACTTATATGAAGTGTCCGTAATAAGCAAACTGCTAGAGACAGAAAGATGAGCGGTGTCCTTGGGTTGAAGGAGTTAGGAAGAACCGGAGGGACTGGTAGCTGATGGGCACGCGCTTCATTTTGGGACGAAGGCGATGCTCTAACGCCGGATTGTGGTGACAGAGGCATGGCTCTCTGTGTAAACTAAGAACTATGGAATTGTGTGCTTCCAGGGGGCGGACTGCACACTTTAAATGGGTGAGCTGCATGGTACGTGAAATACATCACACGGTGCTTAGAAAACACCTTATACGTGGTGGGGTCACAGGAAAGCACTCTTAAAGCCTTACCTAGTGTCTACCATAAACCTGGGGTAATATGAGCTCTACCAGCACGTCTGTTTCCCGTCCCACCTGCCACAACGTCCGCTCCAGGTTCTTGCACACAGGTGACAACAGAGAGTTGCTGCTTTAACTGTCTGACCTAGGCTCAGGAGACCCTTTCCCCACAGATAACCTAAAATAAACTCGAACACAGTAACAATATTCCACGCATGCCTCATTGGTGATGAACGGCCTCATAAAATGCCCCTTTGTACATTTTTTGAAGTCCTGAAGTGTGGCTCTTGGTTACAACACATTTTCATAGGAAATATTTGTGGAGATAGATGTTACAAATGGAAACTAGGACACTGTTTAGGCTCCATAATTTTTAACATTTGCAAAATATAACAGCTCCAAATGTACAACCTGGCAGTGAACATTGATGTGTGGAAAATATAACCTTAAATCGAAAGGTTTTTCACGGTCACTTAAAACGATGGAGTCTCCGCATCAGTTTAGTTTTATGGAAGGAAGTGTGAGCAGAAACGAGTGATTCTTTTATAAACTATACTTGGAAAGGAGCCGGAAATTATCTTTCCTTTTTAGGAAGCTGGGAGGAAAGGGTGAGCTGTGGAAGGAGAAAGGGAAGAACAGTGAACGTGGACCAAAGCACGCTGGTTTCATGGCATGACACCACCCTGCATGCTGTCTTATTAAGTCGTAGCGACTGTGTTCTCTGACTTGGACTCACCAGGTCTATAGGTTCCACAAATGGCTGGTTTGGTTGAAATACGGAATCCTCGTTTTCTTCCTCATTCTTTTTGGAAGGCATTTGCTTGGAAGGAAGCAAGTTATACCACAGAGTGAAAATCTCACTGGAGAGCGGTAAATCTGCCAGACTGATCTGGGTCCCGGCCTACGGGAAGTAAAAGGGAAAAAGAGAGAGAGAAAATAAAATGTTTAAATTCATATTTGCTCCCGATATAATTAAGATTATTGTGCAAGCTAGTTTTAAGCTAAAAAAAAATAAAAATAAAAAAAATGCAATACTCATGACATAAAGCATTAGTGGTTTTTTTTTAAACCTGAAGATGTCTTATATTTTCAGGTGTGACCAAATAAGAAATGATCCCAATCTAAAGGCCAACCCTGGGATGGTTTCGTGAGATACTATGTTGCCAAAACCTAATAACTAAGCATGCAACATTTTGCAAGGGTGAAATTACTTTTAAATAAAAAGGTAAAAAATAAAAATAAAAAACAAACAACTAAGTATAAACCATAATACATCTTATAACACGCTATGAGTGATTTGATTATATTTACAGAAAGCCCTTATCCACTGAAAAATTTAAAAACAAACAAATAAAAAAACTCCACTGTGGTTCTTAAATGAGAAATTAGAAAAATTTTATTTTGCATAAGTAGAATTAAAAAAAAAAAGGATTAAAATTTTGGTAGTCTACCAAATCACATCTACCAGCCAGAATCTAAGTTAAGCTGTATCATTTTATAAGTCTATAAATTAACATATTTATTAACTCTATGGAGCTGCTGGCATGTATACTAAGCCTCCCTGACAGCCTAATGAATCTGTTATCTGTGCTTCTTTCTAACTTTCTTTACTGTCAGGCGATGCCGCATACTTTATATACAGAAGAAGTATTAATAAGAGATCTTTCACTCTCAAACTTTGTGCATTGTGAAACGTGGTTTTGTGTTTCTTATTGAACTGCAGAGAAAAGTTCAGTTAGAGATCCACAGTTTTTGTTTTTTTTTTTAAACACATTTGAACATCTTATTTTACTGGTACGTAACAGTTTTCTGGTTATGTTGTACTTGGGTGTGTTACGCTCACTATTAGCTATATGAGGTTTCTGCTTTAGCATTTAAATATCCTATGACCCTAAATAGAAGCGCGCACGCCTTCCCAGAAGCTCTATGGCCATGGCTGAGGAGAAGGAGCCGAGTGAAGACCTACACTCAATGTCCTGCTCAATTTAAATCTGAAATGGTGAACTATGTGCGGGATGTCTTTCTGGTCTCTGGCTCCATCATTAGGTAGCTGTGTGGCCACATGACCTCTCTGAGCAGTTCTTCCTGTGAAAATCACAGTGGTCATACCTCTTTCATAAAACAGTGGTGAGGATTTCATGAGCTAATGTACATAAAGCGCCCAGCGCAAGACTTGTATGGAGAGTAAGAAACACACTCCACGGTGACAGCCGTAACAGAGGTCACAGTGCCCTCCAGCCAAAGCGCAGACGTGGACAGTGGGTTTCACAGAAAATTTCAATGCATGGGCTGTGGTTACAGGCCTCGGCATGAGAACGCAAACCCAAAGCCACTCCTGCAGATGGAAACCCAAGCAGCCCCCGGGTGTGTCTGCGGCACTGGGCCGGCCTGCGGTGGCCTCAGGGCTGGCAGATGGCGCCCAGAAAGGATTCGGAGCCCACGCGCTGGTGACCGTCCCCAGGGGCCAGGCATCAGGAGACCCTACCAGACACTCTTCCCTCCGCTGGGCGCCAACGTGGCACAGGTCAACCCGCAGTGTCTTCTGCTGCAGGGCCGCCTGGGAAATGGCCACCCGGAACGTGTCACTGAACAGCAGGCCTTCCGTGGCCGGATGGACTCTCGTTCGAAACAGACAGCTGACGTCCGCTGAGGAGGGGAGCAGGGCGACCCTGAAATACCTGCAGAGAACGAGACAGAGAGACGGGTTTGGGAGGCTCTTCGGCTGCCCTGGACTCGCAGCAGCCGTCTGTGATTACCTGCAAACGGGGGGGCGTGGAGCGCGTTGTCAGTGGCAAGCGTTGCTGCCACAAGGGGCCTGTCCGTGCTCAGTGACACGGAGGCACTGTCCTGACCCCACCCGTGCTGCCTGCACCCCAGCCCGCCACACCACACGGGCCACAGCGCAGGCAGTGCCCGCACAGCGAAGGCCCGTACACAGCCAACTCCAAAAGAAGTGACTTCTGAGCCCGGGAAGCGAGGGACACGCACCAAGTCGATACTGGTGACTTTTCCCCAAGGACACGCCCCCTGAGTGTTTAACAAGAGATGTGGCCAGCATGTCCCAGGGGCGGGACACGTTACTCTACTAGGGAAGAAGGAGGGCCGAGGAGCGTAGTGTGACAAAAATTTCAAACAGGTGGGATTCAGCAGTCCAACAGATAGCACTATCGAGCATCTCGGAAGGATCAGAAATGACAAACTCTTTTAAGGGTCTATGCTTTGTAAAATTCAGGAGAGTTAAGAGAGAAAAATAACTTCTAATACTGCTTCGAAGTGAGTTTTCTGAGCACCCATTATATGCGGGCTCCACAGTTCTCGGCAACAGCACGAAGTATTTCCCATTACATCCCAGTAAGAGGACGCCCATTAAATCCCCTGCTGCCCCACTGCCAGGCTGGCCTCATCCATATTCTAAAAGAGGCCGTCCTCCGATGATGAAATCCATACACTCATGGGCAGGCTGAGGGCTGTCTATTATTTCTGCATTTACATAAACATTGATTATGGAGATTCAGCACGAAAATCCCAGTGGCTCTGGGGCCTCGCTGTAAAGGCTGGAGACTCGGTAGAAATCTCTTTTCTCTGCCTTTGTGGCAAAGCAGTTTGAGGGAGCTGGGATGGAGGGAAGAAGGTTCTATTTCTCCCGACGCCAGAGTTATTCCGCACTAACCACTTACGTAATCCCAACACGCTCCCTGGGAAAACCAGGGAGGTTTTCCTGGTCCAGAGCTAGAGGCACCGGGGACGGGAGAGCGGGTGTGCGCCCTCATTCTGCTGTGGGGGCCTCTCCCCAGACTGGAGTCGGGAGCCCCTGGCAGAAACGTCTGGCTGCTGCAGAGCAGCTGAAGCTAACACAGGGCTGGGAACAAAGTGAAGGCTGTGTTATCCGAGCTGTCCTCTCGAGCAGTGTCAGTAGTAGGCCAAGGCTTTCCCATGTGGGCTGGAGGCCATGCTGCCTTGGTCACGGGAAGGGCCACCTCTCTAGACAAGTCCCTCCTTTGCACCGGCTGGGAGCAGGAGTGCCCAGAGAACTACTGCCGGTCCTGACCTACGTTGGCTGTCACCACACCTCCGGAGGGCACTTGTTTGTCACCTCCTATGAGGGAAGTGAGAGTGACTGTCATTGGTTCAGCGGCAGCAGGACATCTAGGGACGGCCGCCTTTCCAATGTGAGTTTAAAGAAAGGACGCGTTCTTGACGAGCTCTGTACTTTTCTCCTGAACGTGTGGGTGGACTCCCACTGTTTGTAGACTCCATCCCTGGCAGACAGACTTGTCCCTCCCGGACATGCTGTACTAAAACGAAAAGGCAGCCAATGCAGCTCCGACATCCCAGAGTATTCAGTGGTAGGGAGCAGTCACGGGTACGATCCTGAAGCCCGTGTTCCTTGAATACCACCGGTGGGTTGTCCTCCCCTCTATCCCAGAAGCAGGCTCTCTGGGGTGATCCAGCCACTTCCTGCACGCCTTCCGTCCTTGCTGGTCTCACTGATGATGTGGATTCCCCAGAACTCGATTCAGGAGGCCGTCTGAACCCTGTTCCCCTCCAGCTTTGGGGACCATCAGTACACCACTATCTATCGCCTACTAAGTAACCTCCCTCCAGGTCTTCGTTTCTTAGATCTGGCTTCTTTTCTCTGATAATTCTTAGACTATTACGATGTGCACTTCAAAGGAAAATTAAAAAAGAAAAAGGAAACCCACAGGAAAAGCATCCAGAATTCTCACGTTTACTCCATCAGACGTCCTTGTCACTGAGGAATATTCTCTGTCACGAAGGGAAATGTTCACCTGGCTGGGGAGAGACTTGAGAGTCAGCCCCCGAGAGCTCCTTCCTACGCCCGGGCCCTTGTCCTAGAATAGTCAGCGTGGTACTAAGTGCAGGGTGGACTTACAGATTCTGGAGTCTAAGTCAGAGATGCTAAGCTGAAAGCTGGCTTCTTCTTGGTGCTTTATAGCCATGGGCCCTTAAGAGAGCCCCTGACTCCAGGAAGTGTGAACGATGATAAAGATCTCCGGAAATATATACCTGTCAGGAAGTGGTAAACTGCGCAGCATGACGTCCACCACTTCCTTGGGATTCATCGTTTTGGGAAGTGATATAACTTTAAGGAATTAGTGGTCACAGGGAAGTGAACATTTGATGATAAAACATGATATACATATGCTTACATGTAGCATGACATGATGCTTGCGAACGTCATACCGATAAATAAAATTTAATCACTGTGCTTCCATGTAAAGGGCCAGAAAAGCCCCTCCAAGCCAAGTTGTGAGTAGTCATAACTCAGCAATAACAAAAGGTTCTAATTGTATTTCAAAAATATCATGCCTCACCCCAGCATAATACACAATTTCTGCAGAAAGGGAGATAAAAAAAAATCTTGGTTCCTATTCTTAATCATAAGTCAGTTGGATAACAATCAAAGCCCGGAGTGCCTCCTTCACTTCCCCTTCCCTCCCCATCTCCAGCTGCCGTGGATGAGACACGCGGGCCCTGCGCTGTGTTTTCCGTAACTTCGTTGGATGGATCGCTGATCACAAGGTACAATGATCGTTCCTCGCCTTGTCCCTCACCGATTTTACTTACACTTTTGAAGCATGAGGCATCAGGAAGGCGTGGAGATTGCGGAGCTGCGCTATCATCACCACGAAGCTTGACCTTTTCGCATCGTATCTGGGAGAAGAGAAGCTGATGAGTGGCGCCGAGAGCACAGGCCAGCTGTCGCCGCGCAGATGTCTAGACGCGCCCCTCCCCGGTGCGCGGCCCTTTACCTGAGTCCGATCTGCACCTGGGCCGTCTCCACCACGGCGGTGTCCTCCTCACTGTAAGGCACGTCTTCGACCTCGCTTGGCCTGGGACCGGAGAAGCAGCGGGGGGAGAACGACTTATTAACGGGAATCTCACGGGTGCCGTTCCTGCTGCCACTTAGTCAGTTTGAGTGAAAACCCTAATTAACAGCACCCCTCCCTAGCCCACCCCTGCCCCCCGCGGGGCTGGTGCGGTGAAAATTCCCTCTGACATCTTCCCCTCGTGAAGAGGGGTCGGTCTCTGGCCCGTTGGGGGAAGGCTCTCTGATGCCCGACTTTCCTGAGCCTCCCTGGGGTACACCGCGCCCCTGGGCACATGCGGGGCTTTATGAGGAGCCGGCTGTGCCAAGTGGGCCGTGGCCAACCTCACTCCACGGTCCCCAATCAAGGTTTAAGTCTCAAAGAGGGTGAGGTGTCCGAGGACAGCCACCTGTCTGCCGCTTTCCTGGCTGGTGGCCCGTTTTGGGCACACGGATAGGTGCAGGCACACCGTTTCTCCCGTGCTCCAGCCCGGGCCCCGCGGAGAGCATTCCCGCTCCCACCCACCGCGTGCCGGGGGGAGCGGCGGGGTGACCGAGACGTCCTCCTGCTGGAAGGGACCCTTACTGCTTCACGAAGGCTTCGTAGACCCCGCTGTCTGCGGCCACGGACTCGTCGGACACGGCCGCAGACACGCAGGCCGTTTTCTCCCCGAGCAAGCGGCTCCCTCTCCTTTTCGGTAACGACTTCTCCGCGTCTGAGGGGCAGAGAGGCAGCAGGGGAGGCTTTCTTACGAGGACACGTGAAACCGAAAGCACACATGCAGTTCGGTCCTGAGAGCCCAGGGAAAATCCCCATCCGAGAAGCAAGGCTGGTACCCGCCCAACCAACCCATGTGGACGATTCAAGGCTCTGCGACTCACAGGGTTCCTGGACGCCAATTATTTTAGCCAGTGTTTGATGGAGAATACGGTGTTGAGGTATTTTAAGGGAAGGGGTGAGTCACACATTCTCATTGGCCCCGTGCCTGTTTTTTAGGTATTCACTGCAGGTGCCATCCACGCAGGGGTGGGAACTGCCTGCCTCCCTCACGTATCAGATGTCTCTATAATGGAGCGTCTAGCTCCTCCGTGGCAGGAGGGATCCCCTTTGGCTCCCTCCCCTCCCCACATGCCAGAGTCTACACCCCCTGTAGAAGTTAAAGTCTTTCACATAGAGAATTCCTCACCAGCTAATACCATGAAAACACAAACAAACACCTGTGCTACTGAATCCTGACCACCAAAGACCCCTTAACTTTTATCTCTAACTCCTATTCACACCCCAGCACCCTGCGGTGAGCAAGGACCACTCACTGGAAGCTGTGTTCCTACAAAGTAAGCGGCAAGCCTGTGGAGTTCTCTCATCCTCCGGAGGCAGCGAGCAGGGATCAGGGTTGGTGTGCGTTTCACCCCCTCTGCGCCCGCCCGCTGGTGACTTTACATCTTGTTAAGATGTTTCAGTTTTAGGGCTTCAGATGACAGGATTGATTGCTGGAGGTGGGGCTGTTTTTTCCTTGTTGATGAAGTGGCTTCTCTCCGCCCACCTCCCTGTGGGAGGGGTGGAGGCGAGGACATGATTTATTGATTACCCCCGCCCCAATCCCTGAATAACGGCAGCAGCCTGACAGTGACCTTGACAATAACAGGCACTGCCTGTGGAAGGACTTTGGAGTTACTGCAGCTCAGCTGTCGCCAGTCAGCAGGGATGGGTGCTGGGGTGCAGGGTGCACAGAAAAGGAGCCTGGCTTGACTTGCACGAGGCTCTCGCGCACCGAGGGAGATGGTCAGCGTCACTGCCAGGAGCCACCTGCCCCCACGCCAAGGTCAGACATTCCCTGGACAGACCGAGGGGTGGTGAACTGCGCTGAAGAGAATTAGTCTTTACAGTTCAATATACGCTTTCGGGTGTTTTCAGGCATGAAACTAAATATTCCTTGCAAAGTTCTACAATGTATCTCTCCTTAGGGTGACCTTTTAACTTTCGAAATGCATCATGATTATTTGTTTCATGGAACTGATATATATAGAATTACTTAATAATTATATTACTTAATTATATACATACATGTGTGTATATACATAAGTAATTATATGTCTTGGAGAAGTTTCAGAGACTCTGGTCTCTGGTGTAGGGCAGGACAGGGACTTCAGGGCTTTGGGACCCCCTGGGCAGGGACAGACCTTGGGTGGTGTTCTCACCACCCCCCACCCCCCTTCTCCAGCACCTGGCTTCACTGACTGGCCCCTCCAATGCACTGAGTGTTGAGAAGTGGTCCCTGGTGGGCACTCCAAACACACGAAGAGCAAACACAGCTTTGAAACGTTCAAGAAATGTCAGACCCTTCAAGTCCAACGCCCAGAAGACTGGCAGCGAGACCACCCTGCTGTCCCTTCTGTCCTTTCCTAGAGGGCAGCGGCCTGTGGTGGCACAGGGTTCAGCGTGTGACTCCGTGTTGCCACGCTCTATACTAACTCCCACGAACCAGGTGCCGGGCCCCAGGCACTGAAGCTTCGGGTGCATTATGGCACAATCCTCCCAGAGTCCTACGAGGCAGGCACCTATCACCCCCATTTTTTAGACGACGAACAAGCTGGAGAGACTGGGTCAAGGGGCGGCCGTGGCCGGCTGCAGGGTGGAGCCCACCGCACACACGGCACTCCTTCCGGGGCAGAGGGCGGCCCGGGCAGGTGTCTGCTGTGCTTTATCGGGGCCACCCCGTAAGCCCCACTCCTGTGCTCATTCTCCTCGTGGCTGATTAATGCAGTAACACGTCCCCTGCAGCTCGGGCACCTGCCAGGCAGTGGCCCACAAACCAGACGCGCATCTCCTGCGCCGGCCACACAAACAGGAGGATTCTTCTATCCATTTAAACATCTGAACTGCCCAATCAAGGAATACTTAGAATCCCTAAGACCATAAAAGTACAAATGTGCTCCTTGAAACAGCAAGAAGATACTTCCTGAGAGGCCCGTCCTCGTCTGTGTTTGGACACCCAGTGACGTGGCCCGTGCAGGTCTGTGCGGGGCTACCGGGGCTGCGACAGAACCCCCTCCTTGGGCCGCAGCCGTGACCGTGCGCCAGCCAGGGTCCCCTCTGGTCCTCTTTATAACTGCATCTAATATATAACAGCTTCTGCTTCTCAAAGGAAAACAATCCCAGAGACATTAAATTCTCCCCCCGTTTCTGTCTATCTGAGTATAAACGCGGAGTAAGGAAGGACGTGCGTCTGCGGCCCGTCCTTGGGCTGCAACGAGAAATGTGGCCAGGAGGGGGCAGCGTGACACTGTGCCCGGAACCCGCGCCCCGCAAACGAGGCAGAAAGGGCGTTTCTGGCGTGAAACAGAAATTGTATTTATATAGAATCCCCGGAGCAGCCCAAACGCTGAACCCTGGTACTAATTAGCTGGTATGCTAATTGCTTTGGCTTTCATCCGTCTTAGGCCAACTTTGGAAAGAAAGCACTTTTCTTTGCCTTGCTCTTTTCAGAGCCTGAATCTGTTTGGAGGGATGACGTGTGGCCACAAGCACATCACAGAGGGTGTCCAGACAGCAGGACAGATACTTAGTGATTAAGTGATTACCCTGGGGAGGTGACCTTTATTTGATAAAGGAAAAAAAGATGTCTAGGGATATCAATCAAAAACTCCTTCAACGAAGCCAAAATAAAAGAGCGGCTGGAAGAGAAGGGGACCTTTTTCCATTTGTTTATATGGAAAAAGTAACGCTCCGGTCTCCCCCTTATCACCGTGAAGAGGGTGCAGAGGACAGCCGGGTCTGCATTACCTGCCGTTCCTTCACAGAAGGGCTCCCTGGCACATCCGGGGAGGCCCTTGTCCTCCAAGAGAGACTGGGACGCGCCTCCCACGTCGGCCTCCAGCAGCGTTGGGTTCTCGCCCAGACCCAGGTCTGCAAAGTGGCTGCGCAGTTCACAGTCGTCAAAGTCGCTGGTGAACTGGAGAGGGACGTCGTGAGGAGACAGGGGAAACGTGCTTTCCAGCACCAAGGGAGAGCCGGGCGGGGACAAGGAGGAGAGGGAGGACCGGGAGGACAGGGACGTCACCGACTTGGGGGCCTCGGCCGGCGGGGGCGTGTGGCCGGTGGCTGCGGCCGCCGCCCCGCAGGGGCCGCCCTGGCCGGGCTGGCTGGGGGACTTGACCACTTCGTTCTCGTGGATGGTGGTGATGGGGCCGGAAGGGATGTAGCCCCCCTTTTCTTGCAGCAGGAAGTCCAGTTTGTACTGATAATCCGCATCTATCTGGTCCCCCTGACTGGTGTAGTAGAGCTCGCTGGAACTGAGGGAATTGAGGGACCCTCTGCTGGAGGTGTTCAGAGACCCCCGACTGGAGGCCAGGGACCCAAGGCTGCTCCCAGACGACACGGACAGGGTGCTGGCGGAGAGGCTGCGGAAAGGAAATGACACCTTTTAGAAACTGGTGTCACACGGAGACCCAAGCACGACCGCTGATGGCTCTTCAGACCCCAGCGAGACCAGAGAACGTCCTCAGTGACAAGGCCAAGGAACTTGCTGTCACACCACACAGTCCCAGGTTTCCTCATGAACATTTTCAACCTGGCTCTCTAAATGCTCTTTAAGCGGCCATCTTACTCTTATTAAAAACCATCCCCCTTTTGCAAAAGTGACCAAAGGGGAGCAAATACCTGTGGACAGCTCTACCTGCAGAGATGTGCTGAAGCAACTACGCAATTTAAAATTTATAACAGAAGGGGCGTAAATAGTACAAGGTGCCAGTGTAGTTACTCTGTTTAACAAATGAAACTTCTTATTTGCCAGAGAAACAGAAGAAGCTTCTGGAGACAAAGCGGTTACACAGAGGCCCCTGGGCTCACCCTTCTCTCCTCTTCTCTGCGTATTTAAATAGTGAATATGTTTTCTGAGGAGTCCCCCTCCTGCCCTTTTTCAAAGAAAAGCTGATGGGGAGAAAACGTCATTTCCCTAAATACGGACTGAAGCTGAAATACACCTTCTTCCCACAACATATTTCAAATGTTTTCCAAATACGACCTTGGGGCTCATGAATAAAGACCTACGCAGCTTTCAGTTTGGAGACTCAAGTGTTAATCGTGCTAGTATAACTCTGTTCTCTTCTTTTCAATGGTTGAACATAAGGAGAAAAGGAATCAGAGGTGGATGAAAACATGCCGGAACGCAGTCGAGAATGACCCTCCCCTCAAGCACTGGACGGGCTCACCTTTTAAGTTGTGAGTGCAGGTAAGTAGTTAATTTGGTAGTTTCTTCAAGTTTCTGCAACAGCTCTTTTCTTTGCTCTTCTAGCTTCAATCTAGAAAAAACACACACACGGGTGAATCTGTGTTTTCAAATGATGATGGGAAAGTGTGAAAACTGAAGGGAAGGAAAAGATTCCTGTTACACAAACATTACAGACCACGAGGGGGAAAGCTGGTGACCCCGGCCGAGAGAAAACAGAACCCCAGCAGGAAGCAAAGGGGGCAGAGGCGTCCACAGCCAAGTCTCATTGGGGGGGGGGGGTTGCTATATCAAATCTCAGGGCAACAGAGAATGTTTTAATTTGATTTTCTAAAAGTTTCTTTAAAAAAAAAGTTTTTATTGTATTCTTTCCATTCCCATTTAACCCCTTGTATCCCCTCCCCCCATCAATCCCCACACTGTGGCCCATGTCCACGAGTCCTTTCTCCTTGTTGCTCGAGCCCTCTAAGATTTTCTTAAATGGATTAAAAAAAAAACCTCATGCTCTTCAGAATTATAGAGAGCGCGAGCGAGAAGCAAAACAAGAAACTAGCCACAGGCTGTGACTGGGCTTTCGTTACTAAAACAATTTAACAGTAACAACTGTTACTGTTATTGTATACAAGAGCCTCCTAGGGACTGACTTGGGTGCAGACAGTGCCAAAATAATATTTAGTGATAAAAATCTCTATCTTAATTTGGTGAGTTTTAGAGACGATGAAACAAATTAGTCCAAACTGTGCAGGATAAAGACAGAAACACGCTCTCCCTTCCCGTCTGCAGTACGTCTGTCTCAGTCCCTGCACCGGACCCTTATGACATGCTGTCTCCTTGAATTCACCTGCATTAGTGTTTGAGGTTTAAGAAAAAGAAAAAAAGACTCTTATGGAACTGTGTGCTTGAATAAGTCAGCTGAAAATCGATGAAGCACCCAGGGGTTTATGCAAGAAGGAGCCCGCACGAGGGTCGTCTGTCATTGCGGACACACTGCGGGGGACATCCCAGGACAGCCGGGGTTCCAGGCTGGGGTGTGTGGGGTCCGATGGCGTTGTGGGTGGTGAGGCCCTGCAGATGTGAGCTAAACCAGCCTTCCGTACTCAGAGCCTCGCCATGGCCTGCCAGGTGGCGGTATAAGAATCGGCTCCTCCCCCTTGGAGAAAGAGAAAATGTCCCTCATTTTCTCCTTCTTTGAAATGTTACTTGTGTTTCAGGCAGTAAGAAAACATGCCCGTGTTTTATTTATAGGGACCTATCCTTTGATGTGCCACCAACCCGCCATTATATGTCCAAATAAAAAAAAGGAATTCTTGTCATTCTGTTTAGCACTTCAAAGGGTGATAAATTCTTACTTCACAGCTTCAAAGGTGTACTTTGAAAAGGAGGAGAGCCTGTATTTTTAAAATCTCTTAAACATAAATAAAAACCCAATGAGAGAAAATGTGAATACAAAATAGATGAAATAAATACAGGTCTGGAGAAAGCCTAAAAATCTACTAAAATCCATGTCTTCTGAAAGAGAAGCACTTCCTACTTAAGTTTTAACACTGGATACTGTACAAACACATGAAGGTTTTTCTGACGCGTCGGGGAGGCTTCCTTATGACATCTGTGCGTTTCGCGCTGAAATTTAAAATCCCGTCTCAGTCACAGTGCTGGTGCCCTCCCTCCCTGCACTGGGTAGTTGCTCAGGGGCTGCACTCCGGGCCCCTTCAGGGCCCCGGGGACCCCTGGGCCTGGCTTTCCTGTCCTTGTTGGCGTGTTCCCCAGTCACATCCCATGCTCCTGGAAGGTGAGCGTCAGCCCCTTCTCCCTCGTCCAGCCAGGCTGTTGGAAGAGCCAGGAGCCCCTGCCCAGCGCTCCCTTTTCGTGGGTGTTTGCATGACATCTCCTCTGGGAGAAGCAAAACGAGCCCCCGCTGGGTGACGGTGGCCGTCCTCCGTCCAGTGCTGGGGCTCCTGTCTGAGGCACCGGCACAGCCCCTCCTCGTGGGAGCTGGAAGCCTCCCTCAGATTCTAGGGGTCCTTCGTAGGAAGCGACCTGCCCAGCTCCCTCTGGACCAGGAGCTAGAAGATGCTGCTCAGACAGCCGCCCCTTCAAGAGGGTGCAGGCCCGTCTCCAGTCTCTGTCCTTCCAGTGCTCCTGGTGGGACAGGGTCTTTTCAGCCTCGCCCCTAAAGACCCCTCCCACGGGTCCTGCTGCTGCTCCGCTCCGTCGGCTCAGCTGCCTTCTGCCAGGCCACAGTGGGTTTCGTGTGCCCGCTGCCTTCCTGCGGTGCCCCTCCTGGTGCAGACCACCCTCAACTTTCCACACGGGGACAGTGTCAAGTCCCCTGTTGAAGGGGGAAGTTCCTTTTCCATTAAAAAATAAATGACACTCATACCCCCACTTGCTTGCTTCTTTTTCTCAGTGGCAGAAACACGGATACAGTCAGTCACCTGCCAGGGAACGGCGAGGGCGCACCCGGAGACAGGCGCTGTTACTCACTGCTGTGCAAACACTGCCAAGTGCCCTCGGACAAGCCTGGAAGGCTCCGCCCTCTGCATGCCTGGGACACAGCGCCGTGGGATTAAATCGGGACGAGAGAAAACGCTGCGATCGAGTCACAGTAAACACGGCGCGTGTGAGGCTCCCGGGGATGTAACTCGGCATCCTGTCTGTCTGTCTGTAACGTGCTCTTTTTTGAAAGGCTCTAAAAATTATTGACTCTTCAGCAAACTTTTTAAAAGCACTCTTTCTAGAGTGCATGCTAATTTAACGCTAAAAAGTGCAGTACGGTGACGACATAAACCAGTGACATGGCCCGGTGTCACCACCATCAAGTAGGAAGTACCGGACGGAAGAGCACGTGGGTGGACGTCTGCATGGCCGCGAACGTGCGGGCCAGGAGCTGTGCTACGGCCTTAGGATGGCCTCGATGTCACCAGGTGACAGGAATGTCGCAGCTCCGTTATGATTTGGGGGGACCACCACTGTCCATGTGGTCCACTGGTGACTAAAATGTCCCTGTGTGGTGCAGGACTGTCACTAAGAAACAATGAAGACATCTTGGCAAGAAGTAAGATAAAAGCCCTACGGTCTGAGAGAGGGGAGGGGGCAATGTCATAGAGAACACGGGGTTTAAGGCACCTCACTGACTGCAGGGAAAGACTGAAGGACGTGTGAAGACTCCTACGCTGCGTGACTTGTCCTGTGCGGGCCATCTCTGCTGCTGCTCCCTTGGAGAGCAGCTCTCTCCTGCTGCTTCCCCGCCACGGTGGCAGGCTCAGGAACAGGGACCCGGGGACAGTGCTGGCAGACACAGGCCACACACAGAGGCTGAACATTCCTATGCATTTGTGACAGTTACTATGTTTGTGCAAACAAACGTTTAAAAGCCAGTGTCTCAGCACTTAGGAACAAAGTATATTTTTAATGTTACTTCATCAGTCCCTTTTGAAGCTCTAGCCCTAATAAAAAAAGACAAAACGGCACGCCTGCAAAGCTGGGCAAAGCAAGCAAACGCGCGCCTGGTTTCTCTCTCTCGGACCCACGTTCCACGGGGGAGGGCAGCCGAGACGGGCTCCGTACCTCAGGCACACGTGCCTGTGCAGCACGCAGGAAGGGCGACTATTACCGGTGTTGTTCACACGGGCCTGCAGAGCTGCCCACTCCCTCACATTTCCTGATGATCATCCCACTCCTGTCCTAGAGACGGAAGCTGTACCCACCCGCACGCCCACGACAGCGAGGCAGTAACTGAATCCTGCCTCTCCCCCTCAGCTGCTGTTCCTTCGGATCTCTGTCGGGTGGGTCCTTCCCTGGCTGGCCTTGCTCACATCTACTTGAAGCTGAGCCTCTAATGAGCTCCACGGGACACCAGAGCGGGACGGGGAGGAAGGAAGCGGCAGGTGAGGGCAATGAGAATTATCTAAGAGAGGACCAGGATGTCACCTGCCGAGGATTCCCCTCGTGATACTTCTTGGTGCTCCCTCCAGCTCTGAGGCTGTAGCCATGCGTTATCTTGACCAAGCAAAAGTCAGTTCTCCCCAAAACAGTTCAACTCAGGGAAGGCAAGTTCAATGTTACCACCTCACCTGGAACGCCAAGAGTTCTCTCCCTCCTACATGTTTTGATGTGATGTAGACACATTACCTTAGACCAGTGGTTCTCAACCTGTGGGTCGCAATCTCCTGGGGGTTGAACGACCCTTTCACAGGGGTTGCCTAAGACCATCGGAACACACATATATAATTACATCTTGTTTTTGTGATTAATCACTATGCTTTAGTTGTGGTTGGGGGTCACCACAACACGAGGAACTGTATTAAAGGGTCGCGGCGTTAGGGAGGTTGAGAACCACTGCCTTAGACACTTATAGAGCACAAAGAATTAGAAGGCAAGAAGCCAAGAAGTTAAAAAAAATAAATGAGGCGGCTGGATTAGGGCTGCATATTTTGAAGTGACTTCTGGGTCACTCAGAATTACACGAATGTGAGTTTCTTGCTTGTCTTTCTGGAATGAGCACAGCTCCTCGCTGTGGCCTGAGGGGCTGTGTCAGTGCTAAAGGGCCACAGGGCCACGTGGCCCACGGCGGACGCCGGTGTCGGACTGCGTCAGGCATCAGGGCGCGGACAGCGGGCCCCTGTGCAGACGAGTGCCCGTCAGGCTGACACCCCGGGAGTCCACCGCGTCCCAGTCCAGCCGATCTGATTACAGAACTGGATTTTTAAAATGAAATGATCAATTTACCCGTTCTCGCAGAGATCAGGAAACTGCTTAAAGCGCTTCCCTTTACATTTTACCTACTTCAGTGGGGGTTTCAGCTGACAGACA
This sequence comes from Furipterus horrens, assembly GCF_987537825.1. NCBI lineage: Eukaryota > Metazoa > Chordata > Mammalia > Chiroptera > Furipteridae > Furipterus > Furipterus horrens. The sequence goes on from NW_028327182.1 coordinate 92,538,437, forward strand.
CCCAGGCGGACATTTGCCTTGTTCAGATGTTAGGGAGCGGCACGCTGCCCTTTCCTTGCAAAATGAAAAGCAGCAAATGTTTGCATTCTTGCAAGTAGTAAAATTTAGACTAGAAAGCTTCTAACGGTCCAGATCATCCTCCTTATCAGGGTGCAACAGTTAGTAGCTATTGTTATCAGCATTCCTGGGTGTATGTCGACGTTCACGGAGTTTTCACGTTCCTAACAGACACAGAGCTGAGGGACACGGAAGGACGGGAGGACAGAACGGAAGCCCCTCTGCGCTGGTTCTCAGTCCACTGCCAACAGACGCAGCCCCTGAGACCACACTGCCCAGGGGACCGGCCCCAGGGAGGACACCCACCTCTCGGCCAGGGCCCGGCTCGGGGCGCCCCGCACGGCCAGCACCTCCTCCTCCAGCCGCTGCCGCTCGGCCTCCAGGCGCTCTAGCTCGTCCCGCGTGCGCTTCTGCGGCGTCACGAACTGCAGCTCTTTCAAGAGCTCTTCTTTCTCGTGGATCAGCATCAGCTTCTCCTTCTCCACGTCCAGCGCCCCGGGCCAGGCCTCAGTGTCCAGTTTCGACAACTCGATTTTTAGGTTGGCCATGCTGAAATAGAGACGAAACGGGTGTGCGCCTACTTAGCCCTCCCAAGAGAGGGAAAACACAAACCAGCCCAAGTTCGGGGCTTAAGTGCTCCGCGTCCTCCACGAGCCCAGGCGGAGAGGGCCGTGGTCTGCCTGGTCTGAGGAAGGGGAACAGCAAGCGCTAGCGTGGCCGTCTCTGGGCCTGATGCTACACGGAGTTGTCACCCCTGTCATTTTCCCTCCGTTAAAATCGCAGTGAGCGCACTCCCCTGTCTGAAAAAAGGGTGCAGGTCAAAGCACACTGAGCGTCAAAGCAGAGCAGCCCTGTGACTGCAGGTGTGGGTGCCGGGGGAGTCCCTGGGGGCTTCGTTAACAGCGCTATGGGGATGATGCCTGCTAGGCCACTGCTCTAGGCTGCTGCCCCCTAGTGAAACGGTTGTCCCCAGGGTATGAGCCAGTCAAGGGAGGAGGAGGGTAGAGAGAGAGCATCCGGTTGGCCAACTGGGATGAAAACGGCCATCCATCAAGGCTCCCCCAGCACCCAGAACGGGGAGCAAGGCTTGGTTGGCTTCCTCCGCCCGTGGCCTCCCTAAGCTGTGCCCTGTGAACTCTCTTCCCCACCAGGGTGCGTGCGGATGGGTGTCTACACCACGTGCAGAGCCAGCACTGAGATGTCCCGGCATTCAACCTGGCTGTCCTCTGCAGACAGGCACTTGGCTGTGCAGGAGGCAGACGGCACCGCTGGGGTGACAACAGGTGCTGCACTGCGGGGACAGGACGGGGGAGGGGGACAAGGAAGCAGCAAAAGGGAAACTTGCCTGGTTTCCTAATTTTGCCTGACCCCAAATTTCTCTGTGTCTAGAGCTTCATACTCAATGGCCAAGTCAACTCCCGACTCTAAGGCTGTTCTGATGCCCCGTGTTTGCGCTGCGGCCCTGTGAGGGCAACCCAGGCTGTTCACAAGGGAAATGCCACGTGGCTATTGGGACCACGAGCACAAGCCGAAGGTCAACTATGAACCCCTCCGACGTTGGCACGAGGAAGCCATGTTCCTAGAAAAAATGTTGGACGGTTACCTCGGCTGTGGTTACAGAACACGTCAGAACGTGGAAAACAAATAGGAGGGAGGGGTTCTGTTTTTCCTTTTGATGGAAGTTGTAGAAGCAGAGAAAAGAGGCGAACAAAGAGACGTAATCAGGACAGAGATGGGAGTGGCTGCACATTCCTGGGCCGCAAGTTTCTCGTTTTAGTTACAAATAAAGTCGCCTCCTTAAACTGGCACTGCGTGTATAACGTACTTCTGATTTTCACCCGCCGTCGGCATTTATGATAGATGTAACATCAGCTATTCTTCAGCTGTAACCATGAAACCATAAACAACTGCCTCCACATACTGGAAAATTAATCATCAAAGTGCTAAATAAGCATGGTATTATTAGCTTCATTAAGCACGTAAAACAAAGGCTGGAGGAGAAAACAGCCTTCAGAGAAACTCAACCCGCCTCTACTTATTCAGAACCGAGGACCAGGCATTTTCAACACATGCACAAACCCCTGAGATGTACCGCTCGTCAGCGGCACCAGTGACTTCAGAATAAAACCTCGAGTTAGGGAACAGAACGGCAGTGTGACCGAAGGGAACAGAAGCAATGATGCACTGAAGGACGGAGAGGCCTCTGTGAGTTGCGAAACTGAGCGGCAGGTAGGCCTTGGATTTCACTTGAAAATATGTAGTAAATCTGGAGAACAGAGGAGGGTTTGCGGGAGCACCTGGGAGAAGTGCTGTGCATGCGCCAGGCAGAAGATCCACGAGGAGCCAGCGTAAAGCGAAAGCTCAGGCTGACCCCGGTGGGGGTTGGGGGGGCGCGAGTCAAGCCCCCAAGAAGCCAGGGCACCAGGCCAGGCTGTCAGGGTAACGCTGAGTTCCGGGCCCCGTCCTTCAGAGAACGGGGCGCAGGCCGGCACATCGTCTGCAGTGGGGCCCAGGAGTCCGCACTGCTGAAGGCGGCGGGCTCACAGCTGGAGGGCGGCCGCCAGCCTCCGCCAGAGGCTTCCCGTCTCACGGGGCAGCAGACCCAGAGCGCCGCCCTTCCCCCGGGGTCTGAGAGGTGGCCGAGGAAGTACACAAAGCATTTCCTAACGTCAAGAAATGTACAGCCTGCCTGAAAAAATTTATAGGCATTGAAATCAGTCAAGTCCAATGTCGCTTGGAGAGACCAAGTGACTCGCTCCAGCGCACGTGGTTAATGATTTCCGGACCAAAGTGTAGGGTTCTTTCAGTAAACCGAAGAACCGAGCCGTATTCGTAACGGAGGCGACGCAGAGTCAAATATTGTATTTAGGCTGATCAAATAATTACTTTGTTAAAGCTAGATAACCTCTAAGGACTCTGACTAATTACTTATAAATGGTCCTCATCACCAGTAACAATGGACCTACTTCAATCTGTATCTGCTGGTCTTCCTGAGCTTTTCATGCTGAGGAGGAGAAACGTGACTGATTTCTCTGTCCCCTGCAGGGTGATAATGCAGTTTTTGCCCCCTCTCCCACGTCTTCCGAAATGATTTATCAATAGCATCTTTCAAGTCTTCAAAGGAAAATCATAATATCAAATGTCTTAGCATGACTCTTTCCCTCAAAACGAGCCAGGTGTCCCGTGTCAGGAGAACAGGGCGAGCCTGCCTACTGGGCAGGAACAGGGAAGTCTCTGCGGCTTACCCACGCAGAGCCACAGGTAAGAAAAAGGCAGTGCGGGGTGTCACGGGGGGTCAGGAGCAAAAGGAGGGCAAAAAGGATCTCTCTTCCTTCTCCCAGAGGTAAGTCACTGGACCAGACACCTCGGCTCTTCCGGGACATGAGCAGGAGTCTTCTCTTCAGACAAAAGAACAAGCTTGGAGCTGTTTACCTTACACCTCGTGTACCCATCACGTCCTGTATCTGAACCACTGCATCAGGTTTCTCGATTGCGCTTTTAATTGTAAGCACTGGACAGCTCAAAGGTTCTCTCTTCCCGAAGAGAAGGGGACAATTTCATTCCCATGCTTGTCCCGGATTCTCCGTGCTTTTCAGCTTTGGGGGCCAGGGCAAAGGAAGGGATGGCGGGCAGAGAGGGGGGCCTCTGCAACCTTACATTCTAAAAGCGAAGGACCCCCTCCACGAGAGCATGTGGGGAGCGCCAGCAGATGTCACTACAGGACAGAAATGAGCTGTGGGAAAGACACTGCCGTTGGAGGCCCTGACCCCCGGGCTGAACAGCTGCCCCCCGGTTACCTTCTTTTGGCTTCTTCATACTGGAGACTCAGCCTGACCTTCTCAGCTAAATTTGATCTACTTCTCACGCCGATCTAGTAGGAAACAAAAGGGAAAAAGTCAATTAACCCTGCTAATCAACAAAGGGAAACTGCTTTTGGTTCTGGGAAGCACCAGTTATTGAAAAGCTAAAGAAGATGGGACTGAAATGGAGAAACTCAGCTGAAAAAGACACTTACTTTATAGTCTCAGGAGGGGCAAAACAGGGGCAAAGCATTTCTTTTTAGTTCAGGCTTGTCTCTCTTTCAAAGACTTTAACGTCATTTCCTCTACACATTAAATTCAAGATAAAAAGTATCAGGTAAACGTTTCTGGTATCCAAGAGTTTAGGAAGGGTGTACCGGTCAATACAATTTATGAACTGGAACTAATTTCCTTATCACCGTGAGTCAAAATTTCCATCATTTGGCTTTCAACTGCATAAAATATGAACTAAGTAACGTCAAAAGTTGACTTCTTCAACTAGGGAGGCCCTACTGTTGACCTCTAACTGTTTTCCTTTCATAGCACGTAATTCAAAGGCGCATGAGAGAATACGAAAGGGACTGGGAACCGATCGTGCATCTGCTCACGGCAGCCCAGACGGGAGAACACATGTCCGTACTGTAATGAAGGCCCGTCCCGGGGAGCACTGGGTCAGCCCTTCCACAGGCGCGACTTACATCTCCGGAAATGCTTGTCTGGGACCCGGCATCGAGGGTCTGTCTGGAGAGAGACAGGTGAGAGCTGACGGGACTGGACCTCAAGTCTGGCTCGGATCTGCCGATGCTCTGATCCAGATGAAAGCGCTCCTGCAGCTTAGCAAGGCTCTGGGCAGGAAACACAAAGGGCCCCAGAAAGCTTTACGTTCAAGAGGGCAGACCTTCCCCACCAGGTGAAATGAAATCGAAATAACTCATCTCAATGGAAAAAGCAACGACATTGTTTTAGCAGGTGCACAGCACTTTAAATTAGTGAGGAAGTAAAGAGTAGAATGTAATTTTGCACATACTGTACATACATGTGACTTTGGAAGTATGCTAGAGCATACTAAACAGGCTTTCTTACTTTTCCCAAGACAGCCTGGGAGCTATTCACCCTGCGAATAATGGCATCTTTATATTTAATACGTTGATTTTTTATTTTTTAAATGTCACACAAAAGAAGTCTCTGTTTTAACTAGAACTACTCACTTTACGCAGGAGTCCCATGGAAACATGGAACACCTATAACGCAATCGCATCGGGGATACGGCGGGAAATCGTCTTCCTCAGCGGACGTCCTACATCTGGACGGGGCTGGGGGACTACTCAGTGCACGTTAGTGTCAGAGATTAGGGAACTGAGGCCCAGAGGTCACAACACTCACAGGCGACCTGAGCCCGTCTGTCTGTCGACTGTGTGGTGCTGCTCAGGGGGACCCGCTTAGTTTGGTAAAGTGATGGTCGGAGCAGACGGGCCTGCCGTCAGCTCCAGGGGTGACAGGCTGAGTGGACCTTGGAGGGAGGACGTGAGCAAGTTCAAGTCCAAAAAGGGAAACATTTTATTTAAATTGCCACCAAGGACAAAACAAGCTTACACAACACTAAAAAAAAAAGGGGGGGGGTCGTGGTGGCTTATTATCAGTTTTAAGAAGAACCAGGATTTAATCCTGATACTTAAGAGTCTCATAATAAGAAATTAAAACTATCAGAGATCTGATATATATATATACACACACATACACACGTATTTAACCTAACCATCTCTATTTTCTTTCAAAGGAATGTTTATACAAAATGTATAAATAAGGGATAAAACTTAAATGGTCACATTATCAAATAACACATCACAGAAATGAACCAAGAAATTGTTTAGTGGTTTTGGGCAAGTCCTTTCTAGTTTTTCACCTGCACAGTGAAAAGGCTAGTGTTCTTCAAGCCTGTCTGTGATGACAATGTACTCATCGATTTAGGTCACAATGACTACGTTTTTTAAAACAAGAGAAGGGACTAGAAAATGAAGTCAGAGTGCATTACTGTATCAAGAGCAGGCTTATTTCTGTGAAATTTGTTTTGTGTGTCTCTCTGGGTAAAGATAGTTGTGTGTTAGTGGGCTTTGATATAAAATATATTTTTTACTGGGAGCTGTGGTCAAAGACGTTTGAAGGTCACAGAAGACAGCTAATGGCCCTTTCAGCTCTATTGTTGATTTCTGCATCTCCTGATTAATTACATTGTATACTTTAGAGATTACGAAGGAACCTAATCTTGTAATTTAATCTGGCCTGTGGATAAACCCAAAGTTTACAGGAAGAATTGAAGATGACCTAAAATTGCTAATTTATAGATTCCACTACAAATCTGTTCAAGTTCCATTAACTATTTTCAAAGGATCTATTATGTGCATCTCAGGAATTATTGATTTGATCAGCAGGATCATTGTGACACACAAACAACATATATCTAAGCAAAGTGTTATTTGTGTTATGTTTGTGTGAATACCACGTGTCCTGGAGCAAGACTAGCTGGGTATGAGTCGTAGTCCTGCCGTATGCCGGCTGTGTGACTTTAAGTAAGTTACTCAGCTTTTCTGTGCTGCAATTGGGGATAATAACAGCACCTGTCTTTAGGGCTGCTGTGAGAATTCAATGAATTACTCCCACGCAAGGCATGCAGAAGATTGCCTGGCACAGGGTCCATACTTCAGAGTATTTGTCATTATTACTATTGTCTTTCCTATTTGATCTCTCTCCGCAAATTATTTAAAAATTGCCAAAATGCAAAATGATATGACTTCCAGAATATATTCAACCTATATTCAACTAGCATTTTGAAAACCGACATGAAGTAGTTGAATATAGTATTTAATGTTAGAGGTTCTATTAAAAATGCCAAAAAAACCACTGGCTCTAACATTTTCTCAAAGACATACACCGAATCCTCACTCAGCTATGTGAAGAACTCCAAATATGTAAAACACAAAGAATTCTCAGTGCTTGTGGTAATTATGGGATGGAGGAGGGGAGAAGGAAGAAGAGATACACTTTTAAAAAACACAATTGTATCTGCAACAGAGACATTCAAACTTAGAATACTGTTTAGTGAATGGCTGTTGTTTGTTCTTTCTACACGTGAGGCTGGGTCATGGGCAGCTGAGACCTGTATGTGGAGGTTCCGAGTGTAATGAGGGGCTCTCCTGCCACCAGCAGACCCCCAAGGGTGACGACCCAGATATCCCCTGCTGGGTCACTGCTACAAGCACCTGGATGGGAGAAGCTTTCCTAAGATCCTCACGCAAGATGCCCTTCTGCTCAAGGCACATCTTCTAACTTGCTGATGACCGGTGACATGCCCTTTGCGCATCCCGGGCCGAGGATCAGGGGTCCGCAGGAAGTTGTCAGTGAGCTACAGGGTGTACAAGGACGCTAATCTCCTTATGTGGGCTCAAGGACCTGCCACCCACTGTCTCAAAGGCCCTCCTAAGCCTGCCTTCAAGTAAGCTTCCCAGGACTTTGGAACCAATCTGTTTTCCTCGCTGGCAGCGTTATGCTGTGACAACCCGCTGTGAGGCCAGATTCCGGATGAATGGGGTCTGGGGGGGCGGAGGGTAGCGTCAAGGGCCATCCGACGCTGATGGAGAAATTCTGCCTCAAGGAGAGTTTCTGGGGCCCAGAAACGTAACAAAACGTCCCATAACATACCTGCATCAGATCCTGTTTTTCTTTCTCTCCTGAGCTAATAGCCTTTCTGATTGATTTCAGCTCGGTTAGAATGGCTTTGGCTTCACTGAGTTCATAGCCGCTCTGGCCTCCAGACATTTTCTTATCAATTCTGTTCAAAGGAAAAAAAAAAAAAATCAAAGAATGTCAGAGTACAAGTAAAACAGACCGGGGAACTGGTTTGGGGTTGTCTCAGCCGGCTGACTGTCTCAGTCCTTCTCTCACACGCCAGCATCATCCTTTCCGGCTGATGTTCCTCCTCTGTCTCTCCTGCTCGCCTCCCTCCCAGCAAAGGCTCCCCCCGCCTCCCCCCTCGTGCCCAGTCCTCTCGCCTTCAGTGTTGGGGATCCCACCGCGGGCAGAGCTCATGCCTCATCGCAGGCTGATCCTGATCCACCCTGAGAGGGGTTCAGGATGCGGGGCAGCGACTGAGTGGAAGGACAGAAACACCAATACCCTGGGCCGCCCTAGGGACTCGGGGTTCGTCGCTGCGGCCGGACCGTGGCTGCAGGACGTCTGCGCAGACGGCGGCATGGTGCCCGCCGCCTGGCAGGCCCTCGACAGACGGCAGTGAGTATTACTTACACCAGCGGGCACACTGCAGTACTCGGGTCCCGCAGTTAGTTTCTCGTTTCTTTTAAATATACAAAATGTATTTATTCTATTTTTATAAGTTTATGCATCGGGGTAAAATTGCTCGCCTGGCTGAATGCGCTCAAGCCCAGGAACAAGGCAGAGGGCAGATGTGCTCATCTGTCAACACTGAATCGAGGGCCCTTCCGTGAGCGGATTTGTGCCCCCCAGCGATGTGCTGACCAACGGTCCCTGCAGTTCACACGGTCCCCCTGTGTCAGAGGAACCGAATTCTGTGTGTGCAGGGCCTCCCCAAATCACCCCATTCTTCCCAAACAACGGCTTCACGCCCTCTTCACCTTTCTCCTGCTCCTGCCCACCACCGGCCCAGGGGTCACACGGAGCACAGCGGGCCCCCCGGGGGATGCCGGCTACGGCCCCGCCCCCTCAGCCCCCCATACTCGTGGTTTTACCCATAGAGAAGGGCCGCCTGTGACACCACAGAAAACCGGCTCTGAGCTCATTGGGTTTAAAACATTTCATAATTTATATGCATTTCAATGTGAAGGGTTTAATGAAAAAAAAAAAAAAAAAAGCCGTCTCCTTCCCTCTTCCAAAGTTTACTCAAACAAACACAGAGTGCAGATTACATATTCCCCCAAGTACTAGTTTAGTAAACAGTTTATGCTACTGAACAAGGAATTAAAGTCTTAAAGAACCTGAGACAATAAAATAAATTTCATCATAAGGTCATTTGATAAGAAAGTACAACTAATGAAGTCACCGAATTAAACACACACCCAGTGTTCGGGGCGGGAGGGGACCCGAGAGAGAGCTACTGCCAGTCACGTTCTCCGGAGGAAGAATCCAGGGCCAGAAAGGGGAGGCAAAGGTCACCCCGAAACTGCCTAAACCCTGCGCCCATCGGGGCACCAGCCTTGAAACAACAGGCTCCGCTTGGGGCTCGTAGGACTGTTACACTTAGAACGTGTGATAAAAACCCTACGAGCACTTTGAATATTGGTTAATCCCATTTATTGGAGAAGGGGTTTATCAATGAAACCATTGGGTCCCTTAAGTATTAAACTTAGTTGAGGCAAAAGGCTTAATGCTGATTTAAAAAATTCTGCGAGGTTCATGATCTAGTTGGTAGCATCGGCGTCTCAAACTGGGGCCAAGAAAATCCCTGAAGCCCAACTTCCTTCTTTCTGTTTGGGGGGGAAACGTCCAGAACAGGACGGTCAACCAACTCTTTAATTCAGAAATCAAATTTAACTTTGAAAATAGAAAAGCAGGTGTGCTGTTTTCAGGAATACACTTTAGCCTTTAAAAACAGAAGACTGCTGCTTTAACTTCCGGAGAGCTTCAGGGACAGGTGAGAAGGGCCCGGCTCTCCACGGCTCCACCACAAACGTTAGCTCCGACCGAGCGAGCCCTCTCGGCCAGGCGCCCCCCGGGCAGCCTCTCACGGCCCTTCCTCCCCTCCCCAGCTCCTGCCTGCCTCCCCTGACCCTCCCACGGGGCTCTTCCCCTTCACCTCCACGGCTCCCCCTTTTCTCCTCCACTTTTCATCTTCCACCTTTTTTTCTCTTTTGACACCAACGGACGGTATAATAAAATATGAGCATTATTTGCTGATTTTTAAAACAAAGTACTGTTATTTTTTTTTTTACCTTAATTTGAGAAATACCATTTAATATTTTTCCCTAAAAAAATTAAAACAAACCTTTCTTTGGTTTGTGTGTCCCTAGAGTTAATTTTTACCGATATCGTAATCTCTTCTGAAAGAGAAGAGATCACCACTTGCACGTCTTCCCTAAATAGTAAGGACCCTTTGGGCTTGCTGGGCATCCGTCTCTTCACTTCCCCTTTGCCAGCTCCGAGGGGACACTGGAAGTGGCAGAGTGACAACAGGCTTCTTCCTGGCATCCACCTACACACAGACGCTACATGATAGCTCAGGCCAAAGTCAAATTTGGGACCACCGACGGAATGAAATGAATAATTCAGAGAATAAAACCACATCTACTCATCCGGCATAAACCCTCGTCCCAAGGAAAACGAAAGCCCAAGTGTAAGTTACACTGGAATTCCAGATTCAACAACAAAAAGAAATTTCATTCTATGGTGAAGGAGGGAAAGGTAGCAAAAGCCTGCCGTGGGATTCTATTTAAATCTGTGCCTGAAACATACTTTCTGTCGTAACCCAAGCAGAAGTCCAAGCAGAAGTCCCTTTATCGGGTCAGGAAGGGGTTTTCTTGAAGACTGTGGCCTCAGGCTGTGTGGGTGTGACTCGCGTTCCGGTGTGCGGTGGTGAACACCGGGATGCAAACGGCCTCACTGCATCTGTCCGTGAGGCAGACAGGGGCCTCTGGTGTGGGCAAGCCCGTCCTCCATGCCTGGTGCAGAGGGCCGGCACCATTGCAGGAGGGCCTGGTTGTTACAACAAGTGGCCATTGTTTCCCCGTGGAATGTTATTGACAGAGACTTAAACATGCCTTAGATTCCTATAAAAACTGCTTGCTAGCAAACTGCTCTGAAACAATACGGCATTGTCGCATCCATATAACAAAAACAGGGAGTTTGGCTAACCTTTAATCCCGGCGGCGACGCGGGTAATAATCTCATGCGCCTTGAAAATGTTTAACGTTGTGGCTGAGCATTTGGGGGTGCGCTACAGGGTCTGCTTTCTCTCCCCACTGCTGCCACAAAGCCCTCCTCTGTGCCCCTCGGTGCTGACACCTGGTCACTAAGTGCCCCGCTGGAGTCATCCTCGGCCTGCACACTTCTCTGGAAGCTGTCACCCACCGGACTTCTTGGGGCACAGCTGCATTGAAGCCCCACCTGGGATCTCATAAGGCACCCCTGGGGGCCGGACCAGAAACAGGAATCTGGTCCAGAGCTCCTCTGATTATTCTTATATGTGGGCATGTTTGAGAACCACTAGGACGGGTGCCTCTGAAACAATGTCACGGTCGGGATTACAGGAGCCCCCAAACCAACGTCAGGAGCAGAAGGCACCGGATGGGCGGTGGGGCGCAGGGAGTGGGTATCGGGGATGTAAGTCAGCACCCAAACAGAGAGAAAATCAGCGAGTGCCTGCCTGGCCGGCAAACAGGTGGGGTCCTTCAGGAGGGAGGGAGCCCGGCGGCCCTGGATCGCGGCTGCGGGTAACGTGGGGCAGAACAGGGCCCCTGCGCCACCGTGCTGCTGACGGGGGAAACCCTGCAGACACTGCGCCCCACAGCGGTGGCACCAGCCCTGCGTCCCGCGGGGGGCCTCCAAGCCTCTCTGTGGTCACGTGGCTGTGCACACGGGCTCCCTCCTTTGCAGCCAAGACTCTGGGGGAGCCTGTCAGGGTTTAGTTAGGCTGGGCCTCAGGGACAGGGCGCACAGTGGCTTCCGGGGGCTGAAAACAGGGCACACATTTCCCGTTACTGCTCCTGAGTCTCCCCCGCCTCCTGTATCTTCAGTCCCAGTCCCAGCTGGGCCAGCCCCGGTGCCCCCTCCCCCCCGCCCCGACGTCAGCGTGGACCTGGGAAGGACAGACACAGTGCACCCAGGAAGTGAGGAACCCACTAAGCTCCTCTGCGGACAGGCGCGCCTCGCTCCCTGAGCTCCGCTGCAGGGTGGCCTCCAGGTCACGTCTGGGCCGATGGAGGCCGGGGATGGGCCAGGGCAGCCCTGGGGATGCACTGGGACAGGCACCCTGGTGCCAACCTCTCAGCTCCACCCCCAGTGTCTCCAGAGGCTCCGGAGACAAACGTAAGCTTTTCACTTGGTTTCTTTGGGCCTCCAATGAGTAATAAGAACTTCAAACCTTTTCAAAGTACATAGATTTTCCCAAGGTTTTGATTTGTTGGTTCATTGTTTTTTGTTTTTTGTTTTTTTGGGGGGGGTGGGGTCAACGCTTTGAGCTTTTTCCTTGAGGGTTTCTCTGAGACATTTCTTATGTAATCTGCACTTGTATTTTCTTTGTGTTAGTTACAGGGCTATGAGTTAATTTGAAGTCGGTTTTAGTGTTTTTATACTCACTGTTGCAATGTTTCAAAGCCTTGTTCTTTATAGAGCAATTCTTGCTTCATCTGTGAGAGTTCCCTCTTCAGCTTTTTAACCTTTTGGGAGAAATCAATATAAATATGAATGTTTGTAAATAATTAGCAGCACTGCTTTAAAAGATAACCCACTGGTAAACTATTAAACACATAAACACAGCCCATGGTTGAACATTCACCCTGCTCGTTTCTCCCTGACACCAGTTCTACGACAGGTCGATTAATTAGGCCTACGTTGTCCATGACGGGCATTATTTCTAATGTACTCAGCAGCACTTCTATGAGCATGACATCACCGCCACCTCCATTTTGTGATCAACAGCCAGGGAGAGAGAGTCGGGACTTTAAACCAAGGTATTGCGGACTCTGGAAGCTTGGACTGATTCTGCGCGGGGCTCTGGGACCTCCGGCCTCCCCTGTATCTCAGCTGCGTCAGGCGGCACCTGCCCAGTGTCTCTGCCCGGGTGGTCCCCTCTGCCTGGGGCGCTTTGCCCTTGATCTTCAGTAGCTAACTCCCTGTCACTCAGGTCTTAGTACACACATTGCCTTTCCAGAGAAGTCTCCTCCAACCAGCACACCCATACCACCCCCGCTTTATTTACTTTACAGTCGTTTTCAAAAGCTAACATGTTCTGTGTATTTGCTCACTGTCTGTGTCCCTGCGTTAAGTAACCTGAATCACACCAGCTGTTGTCCAAGCTTCTAGAACAGTACCAGGAAAATAGGTGATCAGTAAATATTGGACGTCAAACTGATAAAAGATATTTTTTCCTATTGCTGAATACACTCCTTGGCAATAACAATACTGAGCGCTGCTGGTTTGGTCACGAACTAGCGGTTCTTCACTCGGCTCTGAAATGCGTTCCCACTTGTTAAGGGAGAGCCTTCAGTTTTAAGCGCATTGTTATACAGTATTTCAATGTGCTGCTGAACTTCTATTTCCTGTTCATTCTACCCATTCCACAAATTTTGACTGACTCTCCACTATATGCCAGGTCCCGGAACTGCAGCACAGACAAAACAGGGGTGACCTTCGCCCTCGGTGGTCTCCCAGAGCCATGGGGGAGTGAGAGCCTGAGCCAATAATCATCCAATGATATGAATCTCGCCAGTTACCACAGGCGATGTAAGGGAACGCTCAGGACATGGAAGGGGGCTGGGCCCTAATGTCGTCTGGGGTCTTGGGTAAAGCCCATCTGAGGAAGTGATGGGTAAGCTGAGAAGGTCAGTGGGGCTTCACGTGGCGGGAAGCGTTCTCCAATGGCGGAGCCTATGGATAAACCCTTCACCCATGGCAGCGGCCCTCAGCACGTTGCCGGGATCACGGACGTGACGTGTCACCTGGGATGGGGCTGGAAGAGACAGCCTGGCTGTAGAGTCTTGAAGCCCAAGTTAAGGATTTCTACACCTCATCCCAAGAACAGTTAAGAATCAAGGAGGAATGTTTAAGGACAATCAGCTGAAGATGATTGAAGGTCACCGTGATGAGCCTGGTGATAGGACCAGAGGGGCCAGCGGGACCCCTGCACCTGAACTGTGGCTGGCATTCGGCAGGGCCCTGGAACAGCGCCCAAGAGAGGGACACTGTGGAGGGAGGGTCCACAGGACTCGTGATGGTCTCTGGGTGGAGGGCGCGGAAGGGGACGTGCCAAAGATCACGTCCAGGGTTCTGGTGTGACAGCTGGGTGCACGAAGGTGCTTTCCCAGAGAGTGGAACCCAATCTGGGAGGAATGAGATCACGGTTTTCTTTAAGCCATTTTTCTGATACCCATGAGACGTCACAGGCAATTGGGGTATGTGGACTCGATGTTCAGAGGAAGTGTCTGGACTAGAGATAGAAAACTGAAGGCCAATGATGTCCAGATGACAGTTTAGGTGCATCAGAATAAATGGGACCACCCAGAGAGAGTATGCACTGAAAGAAGAGAGTTCAGGAACACACCTCGCTGTCTTTGTCTTCAGAAACCTGACGAAATACGCCAGGGAGCAGAGGCTGAGAAGTTGGAGGAAAAGGAGAGCGTGTCATGGAAGGCAGGAGGGAACAGGTCAGCGGGAAGACTGCCACCACGAGGAATGAAATGACAGGTGCTGTGTGATGCTCCTGTTTGCACACCCAGCCACTACTTTGGAGAGACTAGCCAGTCCATAATTTACCTGGTGGGTTTAGCTGCGAGTTTACCAGTTTGTGCCCCAAGTCACTTACATTTTATTAGGAAAAGGAATACAAATAATTGTGCTGCAAGGGCCTACTTACAACTACCCACAATGCCCCTGGGATCCAGGCGGGGAAATGATGCCTCCCGGCTTGGGGAATGAGGGCTGAGCTCATGGAGGAGGAGACGCGGGACTGGGCTTGGACCCATGTGACTCATGGATGCTGTGACTCACGAGGAGCACTGGGTCACCCACAGGGTGTCACGGAGACAGTTCGGTTTCGGCGTGAGACTAACGAGTCAGAGGAATCAGTGATCAATGGCTCATTCCAATGCACTTCTACTCGGACAGCACCCACAAGAGTTTTTTTACCAAAAAGACTAACATTTTACTTTAAAACAACAGTTAATCCAAAAATCAATAGCGACTCAAACAGCTGGGCCGAAACCTGTCTTTACCTTTGAAAATGCAGTTGATAAAAACAACGGTGATAGTGAGCCCACTGGGAACACCTGAATTACAACAACTGGTGTATCTTATTGACAAAAACTAGCATTCTGCTTAAAATTATTTAACTGTGATGACACACCAACTTAATTTCTTTTCCAAAATTATCATTTAAAATCTAAAATTAACGTTTGACAATTCAGACTCTAAGTAACGTGATATTATATTTTATTGTATGTTGAGTAACAGTGATACAGAAAGCTAACCAGTGCTTTCTTTAATTCCACATAATTATCGTATTTTTCACTCCATGAGATGCACTCCCCGCCCCCAAAAGTGGGGGGAAATGTCTGTGTGTCTTATGGAGCAAATATTGCGTCACAGACCATGATGTATATGACCTGACTTGGGGTCCCCAGAGAACCAGAAGAGAACTTGAACCTTAAAGTCCCTCCTCATTTGTTAATGACAGGGATGACGGTTCTTAATAATGCTGTTGACTGCTGTTAACTCTACATGGTTGAAATATTATTCTGTTATATTTTATTAAATATTTTAGTACACCATTTGGTTCAGAATATTTTTCTTCCTGTTTTCCTCCTCTAAACCTAGGTGCATCTTATGGTCAGGTGTGTCTTATAGTATGAAAAATACGGTCCTTTACTTAAAGTTGGCTGTAAGCTACTGTTTGTTCGTTTTTAGAGAGGGGGGAAAGGAGAAAGAGAGGGAGAGAAACATCACTGTGTGGTTGCCTCTCACTTGCGCCCCCAACTGGGGACCTGACATGCAACCTAATCATGTGCCCTGACTGGGAATCGAACCAGCGACATTTGGTTCGCAGGCCGACGCTCAATCCACTGAGCCCCAGCAGCCAGGGGTAAGCTACTGTTTTTATTTTGGGGGTAGGGGGGATCTTCTTAGTGGATTATCTGAATGATTCTCAGCTCCCAAATATCAGTGTTAAATTTCACTTTATTATAAAAAAACTTGATTCTATTACAATGACAAGTGAAGACAGATATTATTTCCAACCAGACATGATTTCCAATTGGTTTTGGTTTTAAGATGACCGTCTTAATCAGCTCAACTACCTTGCTTCTCGGAGGACCATTTGACATTGTTAGCTATTACAGAATCACTGTTTCTACTCTTCCATTCTCCTGCCCACCCTCAAAGGGAGGACACAGGACGTAAAAACAAAGGTCCACATATCACAGCGAAAGGACTGTGCTAATGCTGACCTGCAAATTTAGCCCAAAGCGGACTTTATTGGGAAGCAGTAATGAGCTGAAATTCACGAACACTCTATGGATTCCAGATATTATGCTAAATCTGAATAACTATTTTGTTTTTCTTTTAATTTATTTTTATTGTTTTTCTATGACAGTTGTCCCACTTTTCCCCCCATTGCCCCCCCACCCTGCCCACCCCCTTTGCCACAGTCAATCCCCACCCTGTTGTCCATGTCAATGGGTCATTTATACTAGTTTCTTGACTAGACCCTTCCCCTACTTACCCCCCTTCTCTCCCTACACCCCCATAACTGTTACTCTGTTCCTTGTTTACATGTCTCTGAATGAATACCTATTTTCAGCCCTCACAACTCTTAGATACATACAGCTTAATTATTCTTGTGCAGCTGAGGAATCTCAGTCCTAAAGAGAACAAGTCAGTAATCCACTGAAGGTTTCACTGCTCCTTACAGCAGAGCACAGTCCAGAACCCAGGAGCATTTTTAAAAACTGTAATTGCAAAAGCTTTAGTTGCAATGGCATGATACTACATGTTAAGGTCGAAGACAAACTGGAATTGTAGCAAAATGGCCTCAATAAAATCTACGGCCCTTATTTTGGCTCAGAAACTTCGTTATTCTCACACCTTACCCCAACGGAAGACATGAACAGCCCCGTGACCCCAGAGCCTGTGTTTTTCCTCCTGCGTATTAGACTTTCCGCAGCCATGACCGACGACCGTCTAATTGTCCAGAATGATTTCGAAGGAATCCAACCTCACAATCCAGACCACCAGATCGGAGGCAAGCCAGCCATGGCTTTGGCACATTTCCTGCTTTCTATCCTGACTGCGCCAAAGCAACTGACCTTTCCGACTGATTTTCAAGTTTCTTCTGAGGCCCAGGAAGATGCTGTAATTAAGTGTGATAAGTATGACTGGGAATCAGAGAGCTTCTTATCATCTCTTACAATCCTGGTGCACTAAGTTTTATTTCAGAAGAAGGAGAAAGATGACAGTGAAGGAAAAGTAAATTCCAGAAGCCTATGGACCCTGGAAGGCTCCCAAGACAGGCGAGTTTCCTAAGTCTGCCCTGCACGTGAACCTGCGACGTTAAAGCTGTAATGAGCCAAGTGGCATTTCACTAATGACTCCCTTCCCTCTTCCCCACGTTCTCTGTCGTCTTGTCGGGAGCTCCGTAAGCAAGCCAGCAAAGGGCAGCTGTCAGCCGCTCTGGGAACACTTCTCTCCGCTGCGCTTCCACATAACTAAAACCCTCGCCTTTAAAGAAAACGGGCGCTCAACTCCAGGGAGTCACAAGGTTAATAATAAAAGCATTGCTGACCTGACTGAAGAACAGAGGAAAACAGAATCCCAGATGCTCCTAGAACCATTTGTGATGACTAATAAATGAATTCGGTCATCAGAAACAGATGAATGGATACAATATATTTTTTAAACCCAACCTTTTGTGTAACAAAAATAGAAAAATAAAAGCCAATGAGAAACATTATATGAAATATTCTACCTTGAGAAACAAGTAATAGGTAATAGTATGGAAGGCCAATGCTAGATTTCCACAAGTAATTCAAATAAATCAGTTAGGTTGCCATAGGACTCAATAGCCTGGAGTAAGTACTCCTTTGTGAACGCTCCATGGGCACTTGAAAATAATATGCATTTTGCTGTTTTTAGATGGTATGTACTACAAGTGTTAATCTGATCACGCTGGGTGATGGTACTGTTTACAAGTTCCACAAATGTGCTGATTTTGTCTATATAATCTATCATTTACTGAGAGAGGAGTGCTGATATGTCCAACTACAATTGTAAATTTCTATTTCTCCTTTCAGTCCTACTGGTTTTTAAAGTTCTGTTATTATGTGTACATCTTTAGGGTTATGTGCATATATCCTTCTGGTCTTTGATGAACTGACTCATTAGAAAACCCCTAGTAATACTATTCCTATTTTAAAGTTTACTTTGATATTAATATGGCAGGTGCAACTTGCTTTGCATTTGTATTTTCATAGTATGTATTTTTCATTCTTTTAATTTTCAACCGATCTGGATATTTATATTTACAATAGGCTTGTTGTGGCCATCAGAGTTGGTTCTTATTTTAACCATTCTTATAATTTCTGCCTTTTTACTGGAACATTTAGACCATTTACATTTAGTGTAATTGTTGATATAGCTGGGTTTACATCTTCTGCCTTTGTATTTGTTTTCTAATCGTCACATATGTTCTTTTATCCTTTCTACTTCTATTCCTGCCTCCTTTAGGACGGGCTGAGATTTTTTATTCTGTTTCATCTCCACTATTGGTAATGATTCTGTATTTGCTTAGTGGTTATTCTTGGGCAGGGATCAGCAAATGGCAGCCTGTGGGTCAGACGCACGCTGTGGCTTAATTCTTTATGGTCTATGAGTCAAGAAATGCTTTTCATGTTTTTAATAATTTTCTCAAAAACTCCCCATCCTCCCCTTCTGCAGCCCCTGGTAACAGCCATTCTACTGTCTGTCTCTCTGAATTTGCCTGTTCTAGGGACCCCACGTAAGTGCAGCCACGCAATGTTCGTCTTTTGAGGTTGGGCTTGTTTAATTAGCATGATGTTTTCAAAGTTAATCCAGGTTGTAACAGGCATCAGAATTTCACTCCTTTTTTAAGGGCGGATAGTATTCCATTGCAGGCACCAGGCAGACCTTGTTTTATTGTGTTTTACTTTATTGGGCCTCATAGACACTGCATTGCTATGAACATCAAGGCAAGACCTTCCATCAGCAGAAAGATTACAATTCACTGAAGGCTCAGTTGATGGTTAACATTTTTTAGTAATAAATCATTTTTAAGTTAATAGTATGTACACTGCTTTTTTAGACAAAATGCCATAGCACACTTCAAAGTCTACAGTAGAGTGTAAACAGAACTTCCATAGGACTGGGAAACCATCTTTTCCTGTGCTTGCTGGTCACCTGTATATCTTCTTTGGCTCCATTACTGAGGCCTCGACCTGATGCCCATGTCTTATGAGGTCCCTCCACTCCAGCTGGTGGAAGCAAAACTATTCCCAGCCCCAGGTAAGCTCTAAGAACTGTTGTCCTACTGCTGCCATTCCCAGCCTCGCGATGTTTTAAACTGTGCTTGCTCAGTATTCACAGATGTGAGAAGACCCCCTCAGAAGCCTCCAGAGCTTGCTCCTTCTCCCTCTGCAGCTCCCTCCTCTCCAATATTCCTCCCAAGTCCTGACACCTCCACGTCACTGAACTCCGTCCTTCTGTCTCTTCAACACAGCTAGACCCCGTGTGAGTCTTGCTGCCGGCACTACAGGTGGGGCCCTCTCAGGGGTCACCTCCCCTGTTCCCCGTCAGTTAGGGATGAGTATTCTCCTGCCCGTTACCCACTGTCGAAGACAGTTGCTGTACAGAGCTCCATCGGGGCTCCCACGGTCTCTTGTTGCAGGACAATGCCTCTGGCAGTTAATCCCTCCTGGGCAGAAACAGATGCAGTTGGGTCTTCTGAAAGATATTCATGTGACCCCAATCTCCCTATTGGACTCGTTGCATGGATCTCTGTTTCACTCTATAGGCCCCAGGTCCAAAGTTGGGATCCAGTTGGCTAACCTCAAACCACTCAAGTCTCTTCCTGTAGATCTTGAAGGAACTCTCTTGGATTGCAGTTCTTTGATTAAGTAGAAGCTGTAGTACTGTGTCTACCACCCTCGATTCTAGAAATAAATATGTACATGAAAATACGGAAGGCTGCAAAATGTATGTAGTATAAATATATTTCTCTCTCGCTACTTCATTGTCGTGGCCTCAGGAGATGAATGCTTCTCCCAAAATTTAATGTGAGCACATTAGGTCAATTTATTTTTGTGTATATTTCAAGGAGAAGTATCAAAATATTGGCAAGTGTTGGTCTGAATGTATTCATTATAATATCTTTATCTCACACAGTTCCACAGAGCTAACGCCCATAGCCCTTGTAAAAAATAAGAGAATGACTTCTGCAGGCTTTATAGACTCATTTCAGATTGATGGTTTGTGAATCATTATCTTACTATTCCTGTGTTCTTAGACTGCATAGTCTGTCCTAGGAGAAGTTAACAGCATTTAATTCTGTAAAAATGGCTTGAGCATTATGGACATAAGGGCTTTTATGATTAAGGTGGAAAAGACTGGAAGTTCTGGCCAGCGAGACTGATGGGGGTGAGGAGAAACTACCATAAATATCTCCTCCCAATAGCACAGGGTCAATGCGGGGTTTCTTCTGAAACACATACTATTTGGCCGGCACTACGGTACCCTTCAAAGCTGGAAAATGAGACCAAAATCATTAGAGAGAGAAACAAAACATTATTAAATAAAAAATGTGATCGAGTGTTAATAGTTTTACTCTACTTCAGGTCTGAGGATGCTTTTTAGGGGAAAATAAAAGCACTACCGAGCTACGAGTTTTAAGTATTTCAAGTTACAAGGCGTGTCGTAACAAAGAGAACACCAGTCCCTGCATTAAGCGGAGTATGGTGCTCTCGTTTTCTATTTCAGTTTTGCTCTCTTTTCTTTAGTAAATGTGAGACAAGCCATAGTCTTCATTTCATTCAAAACCCACTATGACTGGGACTATTTTCTAACGCAACACCAACTACAACACAGATTCGCTCCTGAACACCCTAAAAGGAGAAGTACCGTGTCTAACGCACCCCTTGGTCCTGCACATTAGTATTGCTCCATCACCTCCAACACACTGACATCAAGTAAGTCATGGCTGAAGGGGCTCCGTGTGTAAGTGAAATTTGAAACGCTGTGACAGTATAAAGACACGTCTCGTGTCTAGTCAGGAGACACCCTTACTTGCAGTCCTTTACACTCCCAGAAGACATGTCTCCTTCCACGCGAGGACATTGCTATGATTTTTGTATGTTAGGCAGTGGTTCAAGTGTCCTCATTTGATGTGCACATGAATTCACCCCGTTTACAATGACAAACCAACTGCAGTTCTTTTAAGTCTGTGCCCAAGATGACAAATAGGTGAGACTGTGGATGACTTTTGTAAGTCCATCCCCATCACTAGAAAGAATGCAAAGTGAATTCATATGAACAGTGTGTGAGTACATA
This sequence comes from Furipterus horrens, assembly GCF_987537825.1. Lineage (NCBI taxonomy): Eukaryota > Metazoa > Chordata > Mammalia > Chiroptera > Furipteridae > Furipterus > Furipterus horrens. The sequence continues at coordinate 92,559,589 of NW_028327182.1, forward strand.
TATTTGAGAACAAAAGACGGAACATTGTTACTAATAGAAGTGCCCACTAACTAGCCATGAGTTTAGAGCGCAAATAATTTAGCCACTGGGGCCTTTGTTTTCTTTTCCTTTTCTTCTTTTTTTTACAAAATTAAAAGTAGGCTCAGAGCATGTGCTATGGTCCTCAATAGATTTCTCAAATACATTTGTATTTCTAGAGATGTTCTTTTCTGCTTCCAACATTTTATTTTATTGTTTATTGTTTAATAAACAATAGCAAAAACTTAATCAAATTTGCAAAAAATTTTCTCCACCAAATTTTCAGCAAATATCATAGCAATTTGTAATTTGGGGGTATACATTTTTTAAAATATCAGTTGAATTTAAGGTTTAGTTTGTATGAGATATTCCATTCCCTACCCCAAGAAGACTATAAGGTCTAAGTATCCATTCTGAATAAATGAAATAATAAATTTTGCAGTAAAACATTTTACATTCCTCTTTCTAAAAAGAGATTTTCTAAAACAATTAAATACCTTTAAAAGTTATGAGTATATTCATAAAAAAGTATTGACTCAGGCCCTGGCTGCTGTAGCTCAGTGGGTTGAGCGCCATCCTGAGAACTGAAGAGTCCCTGGTTCTAATCCTGGTTGGGACACAGGCCTAGGCTGCAGGCCAGGTCCCCGGCTGGGGGCTCAGGAGAGGCAACCAACTGATGTTTCTCACCCTCTTTCTCCCTCCCTTCCCCTCTCTCTAAAAAATAAATAAAATATTTTTTTAAAGTATCGAGGTATTTATTTCACCATTTCAGCAACTAGGAATAGGGTGCCAGGGAGTTACTGCTATCCTACTGGACCAAGGAGGAAACTGAAACCTAATGATCACCAGTCCTTGTGGCCGTAACATAAAACAGTACAAACAGATGTTTTAGACAGACGTCCCTAAATACCTGGTTCCCGAATACTTGACCCATAACTCCTAATTCGGTAGAACAAATGAAGCATGCCCGCCAATACTGCTGCATCAAGCCAATGAAGTACAAAGCTATAGTACTGGGCTTTGCTACTGTGGCCAGAAATGCAGGCAGTTTCTCTGAGACACTAAAGCAACGAAGAGTCGGTGGATTCGTGAACTACGATTTCTGGGGCGTTCATCTGTGAAAGGGACTGGGACACACGGCAACTTCCACAGGGGAGACAAGCCGAAAAGGTCATTTTACCAAAACCCACGAGACCCTGAGAGTGTTCCCCGGCTGCGACGTGCAAGGATTGCAGAGAGACTGCACCATCTGCTTCACAGCGTTCAGACCGGGACTCGCAGCGTCGCCAGAGCGGCAGGAGCGACACAGGCCACCGGGGCCAGCGCGCTAGGGGGACATTCCCGCCGACAGGTGGTGTGGAACAAGCACCTGTTCACTGAGGCAGGAGATGAAGTGTGCCGCTTCCAATCTTCGTTACAGTTATTGATGAACGTCCCACCTCCTCTTCGTGAGGAAGCATCTTCTTACCGCACCTGCCTCTCTGGCTCACCTGTGTCCGCACAGCGGTGAAATATGTAAATGAAATACAGGCTGCCGATAGCGAGAGCACAGGACATCTGGCGTGAAATAAGCTTGACCTGAGAGGTTCTGCTGCATGAGGACACGGGTCTGGGGACTGTGACCGCTTGGGATCCCCTGGGACCTCCCTGATGGAGATGGGGCACCCTTTCCTTCTAAATGGCTTTGCGTGAAATAGCCTGTAAGTTTCGCTTTTACATCCCTTCCTTGGTTTGCATCCCCCCTAACGCGGGCTTTACGTGAACAAACTACAGCAGCCTACTGCAGTCATTTCCTTCACCACGTGCCGTGCAAAGACAAGAACTGAAAAATGGCTACAATTCCAAAGGGCAATAATAAGTAACGACTTCCTGAGAGGTGCACGCTGAAGCGAGTATGGAGGTTATTCCGACTCCGCTTCGTGACAAATGCCTTCGTTTCCTTTGTTTAGATGAGGTGTCGGGTCTAGCGGGTCACAGAAGCGGGCAGGCACCGCCCAGAGACAGCCACGGGCACCCGACACGCTGTCCTGGCGTCCCTGAGAAACGACCGGACAACGGGGTGTGCTGACCCAGGGAAGGGTCCCTGAGACTTGGGAGGGCGTTTCTGGTAGAAAGACACAGAACCCATGTAGGGGGACTTCCTAACGAACCCAGAAGTCCAAACTGAAGAGACGTTTCGCTGCCAGGAAATAGAGACAGATGTTCGTCACACTCTTTTTCTGAGAATAAATAGGGAAGGTGTGAGGAAAACCAAACAAGACATCTATTTGGAGATATTGGTGAACTAGAACTTGTATGAAAGACCCAAAAGGTGAGGAAGCCCCGAGCTGTGACCCAGACTGGACACTGTCTTCCCTTTAGTGGCACTTGCATGTGACAAGTTGGGAGGATGCAGTGAACGAGAGGCCAAAGCTCGGAGAACTACACCGAGTCCGGCTGGGCAGCTGGGAAGCATGGAGAGGGTTGGAGTTCAACCTCCATCATGCAGAAGGGGTGCTCCTAAAACACCCCAGGGGTTCACTTGGGGTTTTGAAGAGTTTGTCCCTAAGAGAAAGGGTAAACTGGAAAGAGACCCACGCTTTGAAAAGAAATGAAACCCAGATTTCAGGCAGCTTGAAGCCCGATTGAATTAAAACTGTATGTCCCTGGACTAACTGCCTAGAAGAAGCAAAACTAAATTCTCTCTTAAGGATGACAAGATCACCCCAAACCTCAAGTTACCTTTATACTTTTTCCTACATAATATATACCACTCTTAATAAAAAGAAAGCAGCTGTACGAAGTCAAATATTGACCCAAAATCAAAGCCATTCTTCCAAATATATTAAAGAACTCAACACATAGGAAATCTAAGTATCATACTAATCAAGACACGGAATTTAAAAACTAACTGTGACTATTTTGCTCAAAAATTATATATCAATGTTCAGAATTAGGACAAGTATAAAAAAACAACCAAATAGAAATTTTAAAACTGAGAAATATGCAGTGGAAGTAAGCTGAAATCAATAATAGACAATAAAACTATCCCCAACTATTTAAAAATTAAGCATACTCTAATCATAAGGAACTTACAAATATTTTGTAATTGATTGACAATAAAAATACAAAATTCAAAACCTGTGGGTTGTAGGCAGAAGCCATATGCAGAAATTAATTTAGAGCTTTAAAAGCAGATCTTAGAAAGAAAGCCCCAAATCATTTGTAAGTATTTGCTAAAGTTGAAGCTATACATATTTTTTGACATAGCAATTTCATTCCCAGTTGTATAACTAAGAAAAATGTGTACATATGTGCCCCAAAAGACATGTATAATAGACATACGCATTAAGACATAACTTCTAATGACCAGAAATTGGAATAAGCTGTAATGTAATCAATAGTAGAAAAGAAAGAATTTATGGTATGTACCCCAAAGTGGAAGGCTTTTCAGCAATACAAGTTTTTTGTGGATGAATCTCAAAAAGTTGTTGAGCAAAAGAAGCCATCACATAATACATATTCTGGCATTCCAGTCTCACCAAGTTCAAAGCAGGGAAAAAACCAACCTACAGTGCTGATGAGGCCAGGGTTACCTTTGGAGAAAGGTAATGACCATGAGGGGTTACAGTGGGGACTTCTGGGGGCAGCGCAGTAACCTATTTCATGATGGAGGTCATCTTTACATGAACTTATTTACTTGGTGAACAGTCTTTAAGACTCCAATGATCAAGGCTAAACAAGCTCTGGCCTTAACAGCAATTTGGCCCAAAAGTTCAGGGTAAAGATCATGGAACAACACACGAGGAAGTGAGAGAGACTTGGAAAGTCCTAGACAATAATGACTTGGGGACAGGAACCTGGGCATCGTTAGACGCTGGGCTCAGCCCTGGAAGACGTCTTCCAGCACCATGAGCCGAGACTCGCGTCTCCCACTAACTGTAAACAATGAAACTGTCCAGGCATGGAGCTCACCCTGTCCCAGTAATGACGACAGTCTGCGCTACAAAGGCAGAGACACCGCCCAGCAGGACGAGGTGGAGGAGCCCCGTCGCTGCGCGGACGTGGCGGGTGACTGCTAGCGCCCCTTCCCCACCTGCAGAGCCCACGCCTCTGTGCGATGTAGACCCACAGGAGAGAAGCATCTTACCCTTAGTCGTGTAGTGGAGATCTCAGCTTTTAAAATATCGGGGTCATATTTAGTGCTAGATGAAGATCCTGAGAACACTTTTCAAAGACAAAAAAGAAAATCAGGGTTGCATAACCAGTTCTCAGCTCAGAACTTACAAACTCTAAAAACGACAAGATTCACATGCTTCTGCGGGTACTTACTTACTTTATAATTTCTTTATTGTCATTCATCAGACACCTAAATATAAAAAGTAATCTTCAAACCTTTATAATATATTTTTTAAAGAAACTCAAGAAAGACAAATGTCATAAAGACCCTGGAACTTCATTTCCTTCTGGATTTCGTACCAATGTATAAAATCCCAAGGTCCTTCCTGCAGATACAGTTTATCAGAACTTCGCGTGTTCCAGAAACTGGCCATTTCAGGGGGACTTCAGAGCAGCCCATCATGCTGCTTCTGTAAACAAGGCCAACCCCGGATGATTGGATTTTGAGATGAGAGAGAGCCAAGTCAGCGCGGGGGTCAACAGAAAAGTCACTCTCGCTGGTGGCTCGAGGTCCCCCCCGCTACAAACAGTGTACAGGAGCAGCCAAAGGGCTCAATTGTTGGCCTTGGTCTGAAAGGGTAAAAATGGACTCACACATGAGTAAGAGGCCATCAGGCCGAGGAGGAGCAAAAGCAGAAGGGATTCATAATCCCCCAAAGAGGAGACGCGGACCTGGAATGGGGCCGCGGGGTCTTCCTGGCGTGCCTGCAGTGAGCCCACCCCACCCTTCCCGTGGAGGAAGGAACGGGACCCACAGTGGAACTGCACAGGGACCCCCGGGGCCTTCTGTCCTCTCCGGTAGGTCCCCACGTCGGAAGCGAGGAGCCGCACTGTACTTACAGCTCGTGCGAGAGCTTGATTTTTCCTTGTAGGCGTCACTCAGGCGCACGTACTCGTCGAGGGCCAGGGCCAGTCTTTGCTCCTTGACGTGGTACAGCTCCTTCTGCGTCCTGAGGGCGTCCCGGGCCACCGAGAGGTAGTCCTTGAGCATCTTTTCCTGCTCCCCTCTCCATTGTTTCCTCGGGTCTTCAATCTGTGTGGTTTCTGCAAATACGTTGGGTGGCTTATTCTTTAGAATCTGATTATGCTCTTTTAAAAAAATTATGTCAGCTTTATATAAAGTAGCTAGCTTTAATTCTTATATACGCTACGTAAATGATTAGTATTTGCGAGTGACTCCTCCAGAAACTAGGGACAATTTTTGTTTTCTCTTACCCAGTCTCTCTTCACCCTCCTTCCCTTTCAGGCCCTTGTCAACAAGTTACTCTCCATGTGAATCCATCAGCCACAAGGGTCAAAGCAACCTGCTCATCACTTCTAAAGACAGTTACTGACCACCCACCACATACAACAGGGGAAACAAGACGTGAAGGCAGGACCCTTCCTTCCAAGAACTTATGTAATATAGAAAAGGCCGGGACGCGTGGGTTTTAAGAAACCGCAACTACTTCATGCAAAAGACAGGGAGGGGCCGTGAGAACAGCGTGGCTCAGCCCCAGGACGGTCCCGAGACTCAGAGGTTTCTCCTCTGGCTGAAGGAGTGAGGGCCCGGGGACCAGGCAGTGATTAAACAGGGCTGTGGACGGTCCCAGACAGGAGCCCCTTCAGTCCCCAGCCCCTGTTTATTTTTCCAGCCTTCCTCCCCGCCACGTGCACACCAGCCATCAGCTGCACTGAATTTCCTGTCTTTCTTTCACCAAGCTCTGCTTTCTGTGGCCTCTCCAGACCTTTGACTTGACTGTGGTCAAGGAAGATGATCCCAATCCACACCCGCCCCCTTGTTCTCGAGGCCTGGTTCACGCACTCTGGAGGACCAGCTTCAAGCCGCTTCCCCAAGTAGCCCAGCTGTGCCTTTCAGAGTGGACACAGGGCCTCCTTCCTGTCCTGGGCTGTTCGTGCCAGGGTGGTTTGCTCCGCATCCTACTACACTTCCTCCTTCCCCCAGCCCTCCTAGAGGGACTGGCCTACGGTTTCTTAATATCAGGCTAACATACAAGACTCAGTAGGAAGGCAAGGGTGTGCCGTGGGAAGGACCTCAGCAAGGGCACGGAAGAGTCTCAGCCCCACTTGAGGAAGACCATCTCATACGTATGGAAGGTCCTACTGTGAAAAGAGTGGGCAGGATTGATCGCACATGGGTTTTTGTTTTTTTTTTGGATGAAAAATTATACATATGTGAAAAAGCTGTTTATAAAACTGTATGTATAATATAATCCCACTTGAGGTACAAAATATATTTAAAACTCTGAGTGTGTGTTCATATGAAAAAGTCTAGAAGGATATATACTAAAAAGTGTAGGACACTTATTTATCTCTCGGTTGTATAAATATGGATAATTTTTCTTTCTTTTATTTACCTATATTTTCTGCTTTTCTCCAATGCACACCTATCACTTTTATAAAATATGTTTTTTAAAGGGAAAAGAACAAAATGCACAAGGTCACGAGGGTCTGAATTAGGAAAACAGAAGCGGAAAAGAGGCTGCAGGACAAATCTGAGATTATATAACAGAGAAAAAAAGTCATCAAGAATTGACAAGATGGTTCTAAACTTTTCAATGACAGAAGACTGTAATATTTCAAAAACTCATAAAATCACAAAAGGGAAAACTGAAGACTTGCATTTGGTACCTGTTTGTTTTTAAGATTTGATGGCGAAACAGGTCACAGCGTCCTGTAAGATGAAATGGTGGACAGAACACTAGGAGAGTCAGAGCCAGAGGCGCAGACAGAATGACAAGGGTCGCGGACTCACAAAGAACCGAGAGGCACCCGAGGAGGGCAAGGCCGGCCAGGAGTGAGCAGAAGGTCGGCCCCAAGAGGAAGGCTCGCTCCCCAGTGCCAGCTCCATACCCAGGTGGCGGGAAAGGACGACTGGCCGAAGCTCTGGACCAGGTAGAGCTAAGCTGTGGTGACAGGAAGTAGGACAATGTGCCGCACGGTGGAGGGGACAGGAGAGAACTTACTGGGGTGATGAGCATCTTCCATATCTTAAGTAGAACGGCATTTTTCAGAATTCACTGAAATCTTAAAAGCTGTGCATTTTCTCACATGTAAATGAGATCTCAATCACTAAAGAAAAGGCAGGAAAGGTAGGGTACAACTCTGACTGTCCCCAAAAGTTATTTACTTCTGGTCTTAGTAGTAATACCAAAGCCTTGTAAACAGCACTTCATCTTCACCTTCTAGTGAGTTCTCCTGCACTAACATCTACCCCCACTCGACTCGAAGGTGAATTCCATCATAAAACACGTAAGGGCTGTTTAACTGTCATGGTCAAGGTCAAATCTTTTACTTCTAGATACTTAATAGTGTTGCATAGAAATGGTACCGAACAGCCAAACATTCTTTATTTCATTTTTTTATCGAAACAAAGAGAAAATAATGCTGAAACTATACAATGTCAAGGCACAACATATGGGTGCACCAGCTGTTACAAGAAGATACCACCATTTGCTCCCTGAACTACTTCCCAGGACTGTCTTTAAGATTAATGAGATACCGGGGCAGATCCTTTTTAGTGGGGGAACTACTTGCTGTGGGTAATTGGGCACTTCAGGGCACAGTACACCCACCAGACTGTGGGGATATCATTACTGCACCACAGCAAAATGGGAGCCCTAAAAATTTATATTCTGATCATTAAGATTTTAAATATTCAGAATGGTGCTTTCTGAAGCGTAATTTATACTTGAAATGCACTTTTTATTCAAAAACAAACAGAAAACTTTTACTACGTGGTTAAACTATAAAGCTCCTCCTTCCTTCTAGCATGTAAGAGTTTATCATTATACTAGGTGCCTAAGGACAGAGAAATAAAGATGCAAGTGCTGGCCTCAAGAAGCTCATACTTCAGTGAGAGAAACGTACAAAGAAATAATTTAAATGGATATGACAAGTGATTTTTAAAAATCCCTAAGTCCCTGGTACTACAGAAATGCTGGCACAGGGCACCTAACTCAGAACAGGGGCGGGGCCTGCACCGTGGAAGGCTGGGTGCCGGGATGGCCTCTGGGAAGCAGTGGGGCCCGAGCAGAAGGACCCTAGATGGATGTGGCCGTTGGCCAAGAGGGAGGGCCTAGGGGCCAGGCGGAGAGTGTCTGTGACAGAGGTGGGGACCGGATGAAGGAAGGGGCAGGGATCAGCTGAAGAACCTAAACATGTGCATAACCCAGGGGCACAGATGGCAGTGTGGTGACAGCCAGAGGGAAGGGGGTGTGGGGGCAGGGGAAATGGGGACATCTGTAAGAGTGCCAACAATAAAAATAAAGTTAAAAAAAAAGCTATTAAAGAGAGAGGCATTCCCCTTCCAACCCCAAAGAAGTCAGGAGACAGACAAGATGAAGGTTTAGGGCTTTTCCACAGTGGCTGCTGCGCCTTCCGGGGTTGGTAGTGACCCTGCTGTCACCACTGCTGCACCATTCGACCAGACGGTACCAACGCCCGCCCGCCTCTTCCCACGGCAAGGACAGGAAGAGGAGGAGCCCCAATCTGCGGGTGCGCTGGTCACGGAAAGAGGAGGCCAACTCCCTCCGTGCCAGGCAGGCAGGCAGGCAGACAGACAGACCTGAGGCCTTTCTCTCCCCCTGCCCCCTGTAAGCCCAATTCTACACACATGCACCGAATTTCAAATTGGGCATTTCAGTTAAATATTAGTCGCTGAGAAAGTGGGGGGTAAATTAAAGAAATTCACGTTGTAAAATGTTTACTCTTCTGTATAACTAACTCTAGATTTTGGGGGTGCTGCTTTTCTGGTAGGCTGCTTTTACCAAAAAGGACAACTTACTGTTGATGTGATCGATGTAGTAGACACCAATCTGAGGGTCAAACCCTGCTTCCCAGCCCCACGGCAGCTCGTCACCCACACAGTCGGCGAACGACAAGGGCTTTGTTAACCTACAACAGATCAGGAGAAAGCACATCAGACGCACAGTCAGGCTCCAGCACTCACATGCACGCTGCGTCCGGGCTGCGTTCCCTTGTGGTTCTGGATTGTTTCTCGAGTTTGCACCACTGTGTTTGAAATCTTAAAGAAAACAAACAAACAAAAACAAAAAAAACAGGAGAAAATACAGAGATGAACAACCCAAAAAACTAACAGTAAGGCTATTTGCTTGGAAGTTCACAGCTGAAGACTGTGAGATAAATTCACACGACAAATAAATAAGGCCATCCTAAATCAGGGAGAACTCCAAGCTGAGAGAAGGGGGTGCCGGGACCTAGCTCTGTCTAGCTCCACAGTTAAATAGCTGTCCCATTAAAGACAAAAGTCTGTCCCGGGATTTGAACCCTGGCATCACGAAGTCATCACATCAGTACCTCTGCGCCAAGACAGACACCAGGCTGCGCTAGCCTCAGGTCGGGACGCTCTTATATAAATGACTAAACACTATGGTGAGGTCCACTATGAGTTCCTGAGAAGAGAGACAAACATCTTATTTTATAAGTATCTCGTACATAATCATCATTCAATGAAGTTTTTAATGGAACCCAACAAACAACGTGTTTATAGATAAGTGTGACGTAGCAAGGTGAGAACCTTTTGAAACAGCCTTACAGCTTCTCTTTAAGCCTTAAAACAAATGAGAAACTAGTTTCTGAAGCAGAGGGCGGGGGTCGGGCTTGATCACGGGCTGACTTCCTGCCTCACATCCGTCCTTTTGGCTTCGGACAGCCTTTTGGCTGTCAGCGCAGGCCGACACTACACGGCAGAGGCGCCCAGCTGTGCCGTGGCCAACATCAGCTGACATGTGTTCTAACGGAATGTGCTGGCACCCAGCACAGTCCCTGCATACAAAGCCCCTGCAGTCGGACACTTCAGTCCATGCAAGTGAACATCAGCTGTCTCCTGGCTCAGTGGGAAGGCAGGTCACCTCCAGACGCGAGTCGTTTGTCAGAGGACCGAACTGCGTCATCCTCCCTCAGAACGCTGGGAGAAGAACGTGTCGTAAGGGAAACCCTTCCCTCCCAGGCCTGGCCTGCGACAAGCCCTCAGCCAAAGGCAGAAAAGACCAGGGGACAGAAGCAAGGCAGGAAGGGTCTTCCTTTCTCTCAAGCTTTCCTTAGCGTGAGTCTGCTTTGAAGACGGCCCCGGGGCTCTGGCCTTCCAAAGCGGTCCAGCGGATGGAAGGAAAGCGCCCTTGTCACCGACCCGTGTCCTGGTGCCCCTCTCAGCGTCAGCTTCCTTCTCTAAGTGGGGGTCACACACCACCCTCTCCTTACAATTTAGCTGCCTCCTGAGACGAAGGGGAGGATAAAAGGGGGATGACTTTGGAACAGTGTCTAGCACATGCTAAGGAGCCGATCAGCACTGGTGATGGTTAACACAGCATGATGCAAGCGTGATGTGCAAACTATCTCATGCGCGCTACAGAGGAACCGAGTCAGGCAGCCTGGTGTGGAACAGTGGTTTTCAAAGAACACCCTCACAGCCACCAGCATCGACACCCAGGAACTGGTTAGAAATAGCACATTCCTGGACCCGCATCAGAACCGCCAGGGCCCGGCAACGCAGGTTTAATCTAGTTCTCCGGGTGACCCTGGAGAATTTGGCAACCACTGGCTTGAAAGTTACGAGCTTGAAATTTGGCGTCAGAGACCTGGGTCAAACGATGTTCTGCTGCACAACCTAGGTCAGGTTGGTAACCTGAAAAGCCTGTTTCCCAATCTATCTTCTAAAAATGGGGGGCGGGAGGGGTGGGTAAGGAAGCTTCGATGGGAACTAAACAGTATAATGCCTGACAAATGGTAAACTTCAACATATGTACGGGGTGAGTAAAATGACTCTCAGACGTGTTAAGCGATGTGCCCAAATAAGGCAATTTGCCGTATGTATTCTGTAAACCTGGAGTCAATCTGAACTCAATTTGAGTTAAAAAAAAAAAAAAAAGGAGAGAGCGCTCTTAAAATTGTGCTTGAATTCCATGTTATATAAACTGCCCAGAAAAACTGAGTTTTCTCTTGACAAAGGAATTAGACACGATGCTATATAAAAAATCCCCATTTCATAGGAAGGGGCCTTCTCTCCATTCCTGGACTGATCTCCGACCCCCTCGTTAGGCTGATTCGACAAAGCTGTGCCGGGATCCCTCGCCTGTTATTCCACCTGAGGATTCTCCTTCCCTCGCTCCTTAGCGATGCTGTCTAGAAGGTATGTCTAAAAAATGACAAATAAGAAGACATGGAAATAGTAAGTTTAAGTGACAAAAGGGAGATTCTATGCAAGTTAAATCCTGGCACCGAACGAACATGTTTAAGCCTAGCGATGATATGAATATATTTAATACTCTGAGCTTCAGAACAGGCGCTATAATTACAAGTTACAGAAACTTGACTCTACTTGGAAATAATCCAGTTTTTCCCCATTAATTGTTCAGCAGTAATAAGCGTTTTATTACCTGTCACTGTTCTAAGACTAGAATTACATCTCGAAGATAGATGTAATTGTGAACTCAGTTGAAAATTCAGACGCTTCCATTCCTGGAAAGTTTCACAAAAAACTTTCTCTGCAGAGTCAATTCCAAAAGCAATTTAATACATATATTTTCTCCACACGTTATCATTAAGGAAACCCATTAAATAAAGATATATAAATTTCAAAATTTTAGGAGTTAATTCTGATCTGAATTACAAGCTATGAAAAGAATAACATTCCCAGGTACCAGACAAAATTCAGCACTCAGTTACGCCCTATCCCGATACAGGGAACACAGTCAATATTGCTGATATACTAAGAAGAAACACAACAGAAAGAAATAACAGATTATTCCAAAATGAAAAACCAATATGAATTAGGACAAATAAAGCAAAGAGATTGAGCAGAAATGTCGATTAGCTTCTAAATTTCTTCCTCTTGTTTTGCACAAAGAATCTCAAAATGATTCAATCTTCCTTTGATGTGAAGGGAGTAAAAATGGATGGAGTTTGTTTTCATTGGTTTCCCACAAAGCAGCAACATCCTGCAAAAAGCCTAGAGTTAACAAGAGTCTTCCTGCCAAATTCCAGAGATCACTCTTTGCTTTAAAAAAGTCTTCTCTTGCACCGTGACTGATGTAAAGAAAACGGGAATTTACTGCTGCGCTTTGCCAAAGTTAATGTATAAAATTTGAACTTTGCGCGGTATTTCCTCTCCTTTTGGGCACTGTATCATCCTTTTACACACTCTGTCATTTACTACTTGCTGTCACGTCATGGATGCTTCTTGTCCTGTGACATGAGGTGCCACACGTACATGTATCTGCTCTGCACAATCACATGATGGTGAGTACCGTGGGTGGGTAAGCACAGACTCAGAGAAGCTGGGTTTGTACTGCTTGCTCTACAGGAAGAAGCACTTTAACCAAGAGAAACCATTTTCCGGTTAATAAAACTCCGGCCACAACGCAGCCCTCCTAAATGCGCGGTTGAGCCTGAATGTGAAAGGTCTTACCAGTTACTTTTACTCGGTAGCATCCTGCTGCCACTGGTTAGCCAATTCAGCCCCGAAGTTCAAGTTGGCATTGTTGCCTGATTCCTATGGAATCTGCCCCCACGAACTTACTCAATTGCCCTGAGAGAACAGGGGAGACGCGAGGATGGGGTTCACAATGTGAATTTTAATGGGAGGGGAAAATGGAAAAAACCTTCCTACAGTTCTGAAGTTTAATTTCTAATGATGTGGATGAGTCCCCTCGAAAGGGCTTCTGTGTTCCCATCACTGTTGTAGGCAGGGGAACCAGCCACCCAAAGGACCCCAAAGGGCGCGAATAACAGGCAGGAGAGAGTCGTGGCAGCAGTGAGAGAACAGCCTTTTAGGGAAACGACACCAACCAAGGTGAGTTCTGTGTCGTTTAGGGGAAGGAGTCGCACTAGATAGAACTGCCAGGCAGGGGCGGCCCCCGCGCGGCGCTGCGGGTCACCGGGGGGGGGGGGGGGGGTGACGACGGCCCCGCAGGCTCAGAGGCCTCAGCGACGCCCCGGGGCAGCTGCGGCATCCCTGGCCACCTCACCAGGCTCACCCGGCTCTTGTCGCACACGCTGGCCCTGGGTCTGGCCACCATATGTAGCCTTGGCCCGCTGGTGCCAGAGATGCTTCAACCCCTCTTCCACGCGACGGGCTTCCCGATACTTGAGCCCCGTGATCTGGTTTCCCAGGCCTGCTCTCCTGGGAGCCGCGCGCCCCGGCCCCCCCACCATCTCTCACGTCCCCCCTCCCCCCAAAGCCTGCCCACCCCCTGCCCTGCACCCCATCCGCCTTGCTCCGCCGCCTGGCAGCCTCACTCCATCAGCTCCGCTCAGGTGCTCTCCTGCAGCTCCTGTTTCTCTCCTCCCACGGGTCTGCCCAGTCCCCGCTGCACTCCAGGCCTCAGGGGCTCCTCCTCGGACCTCCCTTCCTCACTTTCGCTCCTTCTAACCCAGGGAAGTTTTAAGTCGGGAGGACTCCAGGAGGCCTACCCGCATCTCCCCACTGCCACCAGCCTAATTCTGCGGGGCCTCATCATTATGCTTCTGAGGCGCAGTGTCTGCGGGTGACTCAACTTTGTCCGAGCACCTCGCTCAGGCTGTTGACATGGGGACCCAGGTACATTACTTATAAAAGTGTCAATGCCGACAGCATTCTATCTAAAAGGTCAATGTTCACACACAGGAATTATACTATTAATAAAAACACTGATTGAGTGCCACATAGCACACAAGCTTCAATACATACAGATGTGTGAGATAAATCCTCATAAGACTCTGCAAAGTAGATGCAATTGTCACCATCTGAATACCCCATGCAGGAGACGAAGCCTATTCCTCGTCAAACGAACATGTGCTCAGGTAGCACGTACCTCTCTCACCAGCGAACACCCGGAGTCCCAGCCGGTAGGTGTACCCCGCGGTCTATGGCTACCACCGTGGTTACCAAAACGCACGGATTTCACTGCTGCCGCACGGCTGGGATTTGCCTGCCCATGCATTTCTGAAAGAAGTGGCGAGAAAGGGGCCCCTTTAATGATTTCTGGGGGGAGACGAAGGGAGGGGCCATGGGTAAATCCATGAAGACAGTAGAGCAGTGGTGGCCGCAGGTAGAGAATGAAGCAAATGAAGAGAAACTACTCAGTGGGCCTGCTGGAGGGATGGGAACGGTTCTGGAACTAGCTGGAGGTGTGCGCACACCATTGTGGACATACTATGTGCCACTTAACTGCTTACTTTATAATGGTTAATTTTACGTTATGTGAATTTCACCTCAATAAACTGTTTTTTTTTTTCCCAACATAGTAACAAATTAGAACAATGGCAAGACTCCAAGTTAATAAAATACTTCCACAAGAGAAAGCAAAATAATAAAAATATGGGAAAATGTTCAACTTCACTAAGATGAGAAGAAATGCCAAATAAAACAACAATCGGGCTTAATTGTCAGGCTATGAGACTACTAAATTTTGTTTTGTCTTGTCTTAATAAGGATGAAGCCGTTCTGGTGAGGATGTGAGTAATCAGATACTTTCATTTGTTGCTGGTGATTTTGTAGCTGGATACAATACTTTTAAGAAACAGTTTGGCAATGTTTTAAAAAACCATTCATATGTTGATTCCACTTAACCTAGGAATGCTATTCTTACGCCCTGTTCCTGGGTCCTGCCCCACCTGCTACCCCCACGAGGCCTCGGTAGCCACCGAAGGCTTCCCATCACACTGCTCCCTCCTGCCAGCCAGCCCTCGAGCTTCTCCGGGGCACGGCCCCTGCTCTGTTCCCGGGGTGTCCGGCACAATGCCTGCCTCAGAAACAGCATGTAATCGATGTTGACTGAATGGATGCGCATTAGAGAGGAAGGCAGCCATGGAAACCATTATATTAAGGAGGGATTGCCATTTAAAAATTGTTTTCTATTTATATATATGTCAGAGTAAATGCATTTACTAAAAACAGTATGAAGGCTGATATTAAGGTGATAGTTGATATCTGTGTTTCCTGACGATGGGGCAAGATTGGAGAAAAATCTTTACGACAAGCATCAAAATACCTGGTCCTGTAATATTTTAGTTTATTATAATTACATTTAGGCATCATAAATGAATAGCGAAATAGAAAAGATTCTTAGTTACAAAGAGGTAAAAGAATTTATCTCAGGTGTTTCGATAATTCAGCGGGTTTTTTTTTTCAACCGTTTTACCCTATAGGAGAAAACAGGGCCGTCTGCAAACACTTTAACCTGAACCTCTTTGCTCTCCTAAGTGCCCAGAAATGTTTGCTTGTTGGATTATCTGATTTTGGAAAATAGTTTGAGAATTTAAGTGGCTATGCCAGCAGAGAAGGTGGGAATGTGTGACAGAGGAAGAGGGCTTAAGAGATTATTGTCTAAACAAACAAACAAAAATTCACCAAGACTGTCTCATCCTCCGGTCTCTAGTTCAGACACAGCTGTTACAGGTTCCATCCCAGATGACAGGTATTCAAGGCCCAGGACTGGGGGAGACTTGAGTATTGACCCCCCCGGGAGAGGGTGCCCTGGTCACAACAGGGACTGGCACGTGGCGCAGGCCTCTGGGTGGACAAAGCCGAGTACACTCACCCTCTCTCTTAACGAGGCCAATCAGGATGAACCCGTGTGACTTTTATCAAACGTAAGGAGCTGGTGAGATGATTTTTTAATGCCCACGACCTTATTACACAGGGACAACCTTTCATTCCAGGCGATGTTTTTCTTAGGTAAACATATGTATGTATACACTGATGCACAAATAACACTGAGCACATTTTTTGAAAGATTGGTATTAAACTAAATAAACTATACATACGCTGTTGTTTTGAGTCCTGCTTTAAAAGACACAGGTGATACATTCTCATTATGAAGAACACATAAAACAGGATAAAGTATCAATGAAGCCCCTCCTTCATTTCCCTACAGAATGATATCTATTCCACTGTTTCGGTATCTTTTCACTCATCTATAAATTCATATACTTTACAAAACATACAAACAGGCTCGTCCTGTGTGTGTTTCCCACAACTTTATTCAGTTTCTAATAGAAGTTAGAAGTTTTTCAATATCTTCTAATGTCTACATACATTAGGTGGATTACAGTCCACCATTCAACTAATCATCAATTCACAGACATTAATTTCAACTTCCTTCAAGAGAAGCCAGTGCTTCAATGAACATGCTTGTAAGTATTTTCAGCTGTGCCAGTATTTTTTAGACTAAATCCCAGGCAGTGAGTCAACAAATATACACACTTTTTAAATTTGAAAGTGTCACCAGGCATTAGGGAGATGATAAAGATGTACGTGCATTGAAGTTTTTAACTCTGAGAGACATTCTCCTCCAGTGTGCGCTTGCCCTCCATGTGGCCGAATGGCCGTTTGCCCACCATTGGACAACCGTCAAAACCGTCGTGTGGTGAGAAGCAATCTATCGCCACCAGTAAGGTCCCAACTGTTCTGTATGTTATTTGCTTCTTTAGTGAACTGAACTTTAAAACTTGTGTGGTTTGTTCTGATAATTGATTTGTAGCAACTGTCAATATACTTTGATACGAATCCTTTGTCAAGTGGCAAATATTTTTTTCCAAGGGTATTACTTATCCGTGGACTTCTGTTTATGCTGAGTAAAAGATAATATTTATAAGTGTTGGGAAAACTGGATAGCCAGTTAGGGAAAAAAGCTAGATCTCATTTCTTCCTTATGACAAATATAATTCCAGATAAGTCAAAATAATTATATGTGATCAATAAAACTAACCAAAGTATGAAATCTGCTAGAAGCCAAGACATACAAGAATTCTTTAAGATTTCTGGGTTCCATTCCTTAACCCGGAGCTTCAAATTGTAGCCACGTAACATTTGCCATTGAAAATAAATACAATGAAAACAAAGTTCTATGATAAAATTACAGTGTGTTGCTTGCTCTCTTTGTTAAAAAGGCAATTAATAGGTATTAGAAAGGTGTTAAAGACTTATTAGCACCAGACTTTCCCCTTCATCTGATCAGAAGAGTGGAGAGAAAAGCAAAATTGAAAAAAAATCCAACAAAAAGTTACTTAATGCGACGTCCCTGTCGCACCCATGTTGGAAAACATGATCCGAGGCCAACGGTAGACCCCAGCAGGCCTGGCAGGAGCGGGACACATTTTACTTTAGGGAAGTGAGCCTAACGGTGGTGCAGTGACCGGACAGGAGTGGCTCTCCAAGTGTGGTCCGCACACCCGCAGCGTCAGCGTCCCCTAGTAACTCAGCAACGCAGCCCACCAACCGGAAACCCTGAGGGTGGGGCCGGGCTCCCCGCGAGTCCCGAGGCCCCTACAGGGGTGGAGGGAGGCTGACACAGAGCTCAGTTTCCCTCTTCCCAACAGCAGTCCGGAAGGGGACAGGTAATCAGCGTGGGGGCCATGACGACGGCTGCCGGAGAGGAGGCCCTGCTAGGAGCGGAGGCTGCTGCCACGGAGGAGCAGAGGCCCCTGGTACGCGCGGCCTTCCCAGCCACTGCGCATTTGAAAGTGGACGCTGAGTAACGAAACATCCAGGGTGTTGTGGAGACAATGCACCCAGCAGGACAGAGGTCACGGACACAGTCCACAGCCCCACCGTGCCGTAGTTTCTGATGCGCAGAGTGGTATCAGCACGGGTCAGCAGAATGATCAGGAATAATTAATTAACTTTGCAACGCGTTGTGTGTGAGATGCCGGAGGGACATGCAGGTGAAATGCGGGAGAGCGGCGAAAGGATGAGACTAATGAGCCAGGCAAGGCCGTGGGATGCGCCCGCATCTAATGGGACGGGATGGAACAGCGAGAATGTTGATAAAAGCAAGTTAAGCTAGAAAAACCAACAGCAACCCCAGTCCGTCTCTCTCCTCATTCCGGCCAGTGGACGTAATCACCAAGCTACCGGCGCCAAACATTTACGAATGCCTTCCACGCACCGGGGTGTTTAGACAGGATGTGTTCAGCACCCCGGCAGGCTTCCCGCAGACAACCAGTGGCCATCTGCTAGGTGTGAGCCACCTCGTGGGAGAAGACGCTTCCCCAGGGGTGGCAGCCCCCTTGCTCCACCATCAGGAGAGTAATCGGGGCAGGGAGGGAGGCAGCCTTCGTGACAGCGGCAGAGGGTGGGAGGGAGCTCGAACACAAAGCGGACGCTGGACTCCCTGAGTACAAACACCCACTTCCTACCTCGCACCCCAAGAAATGCCACGTCTGTTAACAGGGACGGAACTTCGGAGGTCAGGACACCTGGCTGGCAGGGCTGACGTCGGTGGAGTCTCCTTTCCGGACACAAGGCCGAGACTCCTGCCTTCGCTGTCCTGACCACCGAGGCCACCAGGACCACTGCGGCGCATGCTGGAGTTTAGCAATCCCGAGCCTACCCCACCTTTTTAAAAACAGTATTACTGAGGTTTAATATATACACCATAAAATGTGCCCATTAGGTACTAAAAATCAGAAATCTTTAGTAAATCTATAGAGTTAAAACCACTATACGGTCTAGGCTGAGTATATTCCTACCACCCCGAAAGGACCCCCATGCCTACTGGCAGTCACCCCTCTGCCCCTCTCCTGCCCCAGGCAACCCTCCTGTACTTTCTGTCCATACAGATGTGCTTTCCTGGACCTTTCATATGAACAGATTCCTGCCATTGGTGGCTTCTCTGTCTGGCCTCTCTCAGCCTGTTTTCGCTGTACAACCAAGTTGTTGCAAATTTCGAGACTCCAGACCTTTTTACGGCTGAACAATATTCTCTTACGTGGATATGCCACATTGTGTCTACCCATCCACCGGCTCACAGACGTGTGGACGGTCTCTGCTCCTGGCTATTATAAACAATGCTGCTGTGAACATCTGCAGCTAAGCCAGGTCATTTTCCTCCCCACAGGCCCAGCTTTGAGAGAGGAAGATGTCAGGCTTCACGCTCAGGGGAAGGGCTGGGTTTCACGGCGCCGTGTCCAGGAATCGTAAGCATCAGAAAAGAAAAGTCAGCGCGTGCCGTACTACCAAGTGCCCTTGTTAACTCCAGGAACCCACGAGACAGGCTGGCGAAGGGTGGGGGGTGGGGGTACCACCTCTCAGCTCAGAAGCCGGGCCTCCACCCTGCAGAAGCCAGCCCCAGCACCTGCTGCCAAACCTCCCGAGCATGAGCCACGGGGAGGTACCGGAAACCCGGGCAGCCGGATACACAGGCGGCAGAATGTGCCTCTACAGGAGCTGTTCCCTCGGCCTGCAACACCTCTCCCGCCACCTCCCCAGCTCCATGTGCCTGCAGTTCCACCTCACACGTGTTCTTTAAGCTCCGGCGCCCTCAGAGGGCCAATGTCGACCTGATCGTCCCACGGGGTGACTGAGAGCCACGTCCGATGGAGCTCGGGTACGGCCCAACTCTTGACCCCTCACCAGCGGCCACTTCCCCCAGCCCCGCTCCTTCCCCAGACTCGCCCACCTTGGAGAGTGGCACCCTCATCTGCCCAGATGCCCAAGCCAGAGCCCGGGAGGCAATACTCCTGGATGCTTCCCTTCCACCCCATCCCCAACACTCCACCCCCAGCCCACAGCTGCGACCCACGCGGCCTTGGTGCCCATCCACCAACTAGCCCCCCTCGCCTGGACTGCACCCTGGCTTCCTGGCCGGCTACTGTGTTTCTTCTCGTCACTCTACAATGCTTCTCCACACGGCAGCTGAGGACCTCGGGAGAAAGCTTTTTAAATCTTTCTTTTTATATGAAAGTCTAGGTAGAAACGACATGAACCCATCCTCCTTGTAAAATACTCAACTACTGCCAATACTGTGTAGTCTGGTGCCCTTTGACCAGCAGCTGTTACCCCAGTTCCCACACTCCGCTCCTCAAAGGGGACATTTGTCTAGAAATCCCTGTGACTTGCAGGCTGCTGGTTCACTCAGCAGAGCCGACGGATGCACACGTCTATCCGAAGGAATCGCTGTCGGGCCTTTCAGCCAGCTCACTTCCGGGTGTTCTCTGCGCGTGTGGGATTTCTCTCATTTCCTGCTGTGGTCTTTCTTCCTCCCAGCCCCCGCCTGTGCTGTGCACCCCCGCAGTCCTGGGTGCCTAGAACAGGGGCTGGTGCTCTGCCACGTGCGTTCACGGAAGGTACTTTCTGTTGACCACCATGTCTGTACTGAGGACCTGTCAACCCAGCGGTCACTCTCAGGAGACTGAACGTGACACTGAAAAGCACCGTATCCTGGCCCTGAGTACAGCTAACACACAAACCAAAAGAATCCCAGATTTAAGAAAAAAAGAAAAAAGGAAAAAAAAAAAAAAAAACCCTCAAGGGTTGGAATTTCAAGAATCAAGTATCAGAAAACGAAGACGTAGTCCTGAGCAGCCTAAGGAACAAATCAATTCCATACCCAGCGCTTGCTTAGCTGAACCCAGGATTGGGTTTCTCTTTGGTGCAATTTCCTTGTGTTCCCCAGCCCCTAGTTCCCTCTGGCATAGCACCAGATCCTCCAAGCACTAAAAGTAGACGTATGGAATGTCAGGAATGTCTGATAACCATAATGGCCCCAGATCAGCCCTTAGTCATAAACAAAAATGCGTGACCTTTGAGCTCCGACTCACACTCAGCTTGAAGCAAACAAGAGTCGGGAGGCTGAATGGGGCAGAGTGTGCAAATGAAGTGGGGTGGACTGGGGAGGGCTCTAAATATAGTTCCTTATCACCGCGAAGATAAATACCGTTTCTTTACCTAAAATGTCAATGAACTGCAACGGCAAAGCACGGCTTAGTTACCTTTTAGATCAGTAGCACCCGAGTTAGAAAAACAAGCTATTAACATTACTTAGTAAACTCAAGTTCATCCTATTCCCATTGACCTTCACTGACATCTCTTTATCGAGGCCTCATCTTGAGTTACTTATCCAGTTCCATAGGTGCTGGTGCTGGTCAGGGTTAATGAAGCTAGTGCTATTCAAGATTAAGTATGCCTTCCTGAGCCCACTCTACCAAAAATGCCGGGAGAAACCAAGGAAACTGGAACACGTGGGGTCAACGCAGGAGAAAAACGAACGAAGTTGGCACAGTGGCGCCAATGGCAATGGTGTGCACAGGGCACTGCAGCGGTGGGAGCGCCTAGTCGGTCTGGACGGCGACCAGGAGCAGGAGGAGCGACCCCCGCTGTGTCTGGATGCCCCGAGACTCATAATTCTGACAGCAAACTGGTGACCGGGACATAGAATGTTAAACCAATGGGAAACAAAGAGACAATGATTAATTACAGAGAAAACCCAAGGCACCTCAACTACAGAACACTAACTAGATTGGTCCCTCAGAAGAAACAGCACTTACCGAGTAATAACTGTGTACAAACCGCACACTGATTCCTTTACAAGGTGATGCTCCAAGACGATGCGGGGGATGGCAGGTGTGTGTGTGTGTGGGCACAGTGGGAAGGGCACCAGTAAGGGCTGATCCTCACCCCCATGGGAGGTCAGTTCTCAAAATCTACAACTACAGGAACATATAAACATGCTGTTCAATATACAGAAGTAAATACCAGGAGAAGCCATTTGATATGGAAGTGCGGTTGGCTGTGGGGAAGAGGCGTAGGTCGGGGGATGGCTGTTCTGTCTTGAGAAACTGTTCTGTGTTTGTTAATCATTTACAGATACAACTTTGATTAAAATAAAGTTGTAAAATCTCCCATAAGTTTCCAATTTTAAGTTCCAAAGTCAGAAAACTTTCTCCACTGTCTCTATGTACAGACTCAAATTTATTCCTAACGAAATCTCATATAAATTTTCAAAGTTACATTTTGTTCAGGGTACATGTAAAGTACATTTTCTGGTCTTCTAAAGCTTATACCCTAAAAATGTGAAGATATTTCCAATACGGTCTTTTAGTCTAAACTAAGTTGTAGCAAACCTTAAATAAAGTAGAGAATATAAATAGGATACTTTCTTCTACTTTTTATCTAGAAGCCCTTGTGACCTCCAGAGATACCAGATGACACGCGCATACATGGAAGTACGCTCTCAGCTGCCAAGGCACATCGTAAGTGCTGTGAGTTTCCTCCTTGAACCCTTGGCCCTGTCTCAGAGGGGCTGCGGTGGAACTGCAGAGATGAGCGTGTGCAGAAGCAGCAGTCTGTGCCGGGCTGCCTCTGACACAATGGCCAGCAGGCTAAGTGCTCATCGCTACCTCTCTCTCCATGTTATGAAGCAGAAAAACCAAGTAGTTGGACGGAACTGCTCTTTTAAGATGCCATAATACAATGACCACTTCTCTGCCCAATCAGTTCTAGCATGCCCTCCATAAACAGCAATAAGGTAAGTATAAATGAAAGGTTATGTCAAAAAAGGGCCTTTCGACATCCCAGGTGCCACCTGGCCCACCTTCGGGGTGCTGTTTTGTCTCCCCCGTTGTGCCCTGGACAGTCCTCACCAGCCCCCGCTGCTCACAAGGGCGCTCTCCTCCTGACCCACCAACCCACTGCCATACTATCCTCGCCGTGATGAACGTGCCTGGACTCGGGGCTGGAAAGCTTGCTCCGGGAGCCCCTGCTTGTCATATATCTGCTGATCATACTTATTGAACATTTCCAATACTTCCTTTCTATGCATTCTGAGCCCATCCCCGCAGCGACTTTAAGCATCTGCCTCCTGACTCAGAGGTGTGAAAACGGATGATGGATCAGAGAGGACCCATTGTTTTCTAGACTGAAAATGGGTCTCTGGTCAAGGGCACAGCAACTGTGCATCTCGTGCCTTTGTCTTTGCAAGTTAATAAGCATCTGGAACAATCCTCCCGGCATTATTTGTGCTGTGGCTTTGTGCTCATTCTGACCAACAAACCTACTATTTTCTAAGTAACTTGAAAACCGATTTTCCAAAGAAAACAAAATCATGCTTTTGAAGCACACTCTTCTTTTGAAGCTCAAATCGGGGCCCACGTAGTGATTCCATAGCAACGTCTCTGCTTAGGTTAACATCTACCCGCCTGTTTAAAATAATATAGAATCAGGTTTCAGAGAGTTCCGGAACGGACACATAACTCTACACGATATGTTGATTTGATGATGCAATGATTCGTTGTTTAGGAATGCACTGGTTTAAGACAGGAAGTTGAAGCACAATTTATTTACCCCAGGTCTGGAATCTCCAAACTTACTTGTTTTAACGTAAATTAGAATGTGACATAAACAAATTGGGTTTATAGCCATGAAGATATTCGCTCATCGTTAGGGTATAGCGTGGTAACTCTGAAATGATATTTTCATAGGACTTCTCTGAAGGACATTCAAGCATATGATGATAAAACAAAAACAAAAAGCTTTCCAAAGGGGAGCCAAAATTATACAAAACATACTCGTCAAGCCTTCCTCAACCTGTAACAGCTAGTAACACATCTAATTTCAATGAGTGTCAATAATGACTAAATATAATTATAGTCAAAATATAGTTCGCACATGCCTATGATTTAAAAGCTTATACTCACTTGATCACTTTTGTTCATTGTACTAGTTCATAATAGTTTTAAAACACAAAGATAGAGACAATACTTCATGCTGTAAGAGGTGAATTTCAGTGTAAAGATAATTTTTTAAAACCTTCGCATTTCTACGCATTTGAAACTGCATTTCCCACTGCCACATGTGAAAGCGGTACCCGGTGACCTTTCCGATTTTTGTCCTTACTGACCTCTGCCACAGCCAGCACGTGCTCTGACCCCCTGTGGCACTCGGGGAGGGAGCCATCGGCTTAACAATGTCCCTTCGGAATGTTTGCTTTCTTCAAAGAATTTCTAGGCACCAGCCATTTTAAAAAAATGAGCTTCAACATCCTTGAAGTAGCGTAGACCTCTTTCCTTTATCGCGACTAAGCCAAGACGCAGAGGCACTGACGTGACTGAGCCAAACACAGCTCTGTCGTGCAGTGGAATGCACGCCACAAGGACAGCAGAGGACCTAGGCTCCCGCCCTGCCTCTGCCAACAGCTTGTTGGGGTAGGAGGTGGGGGCGCCAAACACTTCACGGTCCCTTTGATTGTGTCTTCTTCATCTCTAAAATGACAGGGTTTGGTTCAAAGATCCAAAGTCAATTCACGCTCTGAAGCTTAACGATTTTCCTAGACTCCGCAAAACTTCACTGTGTGGTGATTCATGTCTTATTTTCCCAATGACTTACACAGAAATCTCAATGATCCCTAACTGGCAGTGGCCCCTAACCATTTCGTTTTGAACCTAAAAGAGCCCTGTCCTATATCAGGCAGGAGATACAAGATCTTTTTAAATCTAAAAAAAAAAAAAAAAAAAATGTTCACTGACTTCCATTGCCAACTACATGAGATCTAAGGTACCTGGTCTGGCATCAGGATACTCAAAATCTGACCTCAACTCATCTTCCCAATCTTTTATATCCAATGATTCTCTTTCCTGGCCTTCAGCTCCAGTCAAAGTAAACACGCCTTTCTGAGCCACACCAGTCCTCTTCCCGTTGCTCACGTTTCTGTCTGCGATGTCGTCTGTACCTTGGCTGTTCTCTGTCTCCACAGTTGTTTTATCTAATCCTCAGAGAAAGGGGGACCATGTAATTTATCATCCAAACCGGGACAATTCTGACAGTGAAAAGGGATATAACTGATGGGACAAGGGACACGAGCAGTAAGCTGGGGCTTGCCCAAGCAGACTGGGACGCATGTCCACTCCACACAGAGCCCAACTCCAAGGCACACCTACTGGAAGTAACCTCTTCCTCCCCTAAATCTCATCAAACTTTAAATTTGTATCTCTTTTTGATTACTGTTTCTGCTGCGTGTTTGGGCTCGGTGCCTAACAGGCTTCCTCTCCCTAACCGGTCTGAAATGAGTCAGCGTGACACTCCCCACGATGCCAGCTTATAGTGGTAGGTTGTTAATAAATACCAGGTGAATGAATGAGCTCCTAGGTATGTCAACCTCACATATATAAAATTCACTTCTTTCCAATCAGGACAGGCCATTTTAAAATCAGCAGCGCAGTTCACACAGAGGAGGACCACACTCCTTGGCCACGCCAGAGTCCTCTCAACGCGGAGATGTTCGCAAACTGTGATGGCTTGTTCTGATGTGACGCCTGCCCGGTGCGCTGTCAAATTCATATGTAATATCACATATGCTGGGACACACAGTGGATCACCCAGTCCCCTGGTGTCTTGCTAATAGCTATGTATCCAAGCTCTGATGCCAGTTCTACAGAACTCTGTGCCTGCCACTTTGAGGCGGCATCTCCAGAAAAGCAACGCTCCACTTTAGGAGAGCGTTAGATCCCAGGAGAGAGGGCGGAGAGATTACTTATTGCCCAGCAGGGATCTGAGCGCTCGGCACCCCCTGGGATTTTCTCTCTTCCTTTCCTGACAGATTGACTACTTCCTAGTTACTCACGCTAGACACCTTGGGGTCCAGATCTGGGCTCGCTGATCTTTGTGTCCTCCAGCGTGGAGAATGACACACATGTACACACTCAACAAATATTGGCTGAGTTAATTTTTAAAGATCAATGAGTAAATGACTTGAGGTTGTACAGCAACAAGAAACAAGAATTCTCATGGCCCCGCCGGAGCAAATACGCACGGATTCAGACCTGCTTCGTTCACGCGTTCTGACTCCCTGAGGTGCAAAAAAAATCCGGTGAGGGAGATACGCGTCCCCACTTCATAAAGCGCTACGGTTCCTAGAAACCAGGAGCCCTGTCTAGAGGAGCTGCTAAGTGATGCAGCCAGCTCTTGAATTCAGACACTGTCAACAGCAGGACTGCCTTGGTCCACACAGGAGCATCGCGATGAACTTGACAGCTACGGTACTTATACAACAGCAAATACCTACCGGGCCAGAGTCGCTCTCACCCCTGAATCCCACAGGCTGCCCTGGTCACCTGCCCCACGTGCTGTGGGTGGTTCTATTCATTTTCGGAAAACAAGAAGGGACAAAAGCTCTCACTAGCTGCTCCCTCTAGCCATGACTATAGACAGACCTGGCTATGTCGAAGGGGGGGAAGGAAACAAAAAGAAATGTAGATGAGTGAAAAAAAGAATTTAACACAGTATGAAACTAGAGGTAGGCAGCAGAAGTGCCATGATGTCTGGGTAGCACTTTGTCCATCACACGCACACATCACAATATTGCTACAGAAATGTACTGAGTTCATCCGGGGGACAAAAACAAATGAGGCACTTTATCATCCAGAACGTCTACCTGGAGATGGGCCTTTTGACTAAGGCAGAAAGTCTTTATGAATTAGGCAAAAAACATTTTTTTGAAAATCAAACACTTATTTTTGTCCAAATACATGTCACTATACCAGCCACCCAAACGCCACATATAGGGTTTGGATGAGAAATGAAAACTTTCGGTGTGTGCCAGTTTTCAAGGTCCCTTCACTCTGTTCGTTCTTTGTAACAGTGATTAAATGTGAGCCTCCACGGGCTGCGTTCCCATTTGCTGCAAGTCTGCAGGCATGAGAAGCATGTAGCATTTATGTAACAGGAAATATCTGAAAGCCTTCTGCTGAGATTTCCTTCCCCCACACCCCCTTCCACACCCGCTCCTTAAACTGCCTTCAAAAGGCCTGCTGTGTTCTTTCAAAATGAAACACGAGTTACAAATAGAACCAGTGTGCGAGCCCCGGGTTGTGCAGACACAACCCCACTGAAGCTGTGCGCAGCCCGCCTTCCGTGGCTCCTCCAGCCCAGCACCTGACCCTCAAGGCTCAAATACTTGACTGCCGTGCAGGTCAAATATGCTTTTCCGTTGTTATCAGGGTGGAATTTGGGAGGAAAAGAAGAAAGCTTCCCAGCTTGGCTTTCCATTCTCCACATACCAAACCCTGATCAAGAGGCCCCTCCAGAGTCTAAAGGAATGTGGCCGACCGACTCTCAAGTCCGGAGAGGCCCTTCCACCCCGCTCCGCCGGCTCTGACCCCTTCCTCCCTGACCCACCCTCGAGGCAGCTCGGCTAGGCCCCGCCGGGGCTGGCGTTCCTATGGGCGTTAACCCAGGAAATGTAAGCCTCTGAGTCAAATGGCATGTGAGAGGCACAGGCTCAGGAATGTTTGTCTAGGGCACAGGAGGGGTAAAGATCGTTAGCCAGGGCCTCACCGAGTCTGCCATGGACGAGTTATTAGTACCTCTGACCACAGCACCTAGTAACAGTTATTAATACTTCTGGTTTATGAAATGCCCCAAATGTGCCTTTTCTGCAGGATACCGTTGGCTGAAAATGTCTCTGTGGTAATGGGAATGTGGTTGGCGCACAGCCAACAGTCAACTTGCCTGGTTCTGCAAACATCTCTCCGAGTCCCCATAAGGCAGTCCGGCTCCTCGGAGGAACATCCCCCAGACAGGGGCCCAAGCTGGCCTCCACCGGGTCTACCCCAGGTCTCAAGCCCACAGGAAAGGACTCCCTTCTCTGCTAGCTCCAAAGCCACACAGAGCCCACAGTTCTCCAACAGCGCAGACTGCACTAAGGGTTTCCCACACTATCTTGATTAAAAAAAGGACGGAGAGAAAGCAGGAACCCCTAACTTAGTTCTTGCTTTCTGTGTCCTTTGAAGATCAACGCCTATCTCTTCCCATTAAGTTAAAAAAAAAAAAAAGGCATCAGATCTCATAACGCAGAGGACACTGACCTGTATTGTCGTCACATGTTCCAAGGAAAGTAACAGGGAGCTGAAGATGATTAAGTGTTACTAAGTGAACTTCAGAGCAGAAAGTGCATTTCCTACATGGGCCTTCCTAGTTGCTGCCCACTGAAATTATTTTGTCCAAACTACAAGAGAGAATTTTAATTTTGGTTCCATTCTCTCATTACCCTCAAAAACTCTAATAAAAGTACCGTTTTGTTAAATCGAGTCAGTCCCAGCTGAATAGGGTAATTCAGTACCTTGGCTCCATTGTCCATAGAAACACTCATTTCATTTTATCTAAAATTAATACAGCCTGCCCCATTCAAGCCAAGCCCGCCCACTCATCCTCCTTACTACCTGACGTGACAACTCAGTTGTGTGTGTGACCGTGCTATGACACTATCAGGCAGCTCCAGCACTAATCACCTTCGTATATGACCTGGAAGATACCCAGCAACGCCTTACAAGACGGAAAACATCCAAATGAGTTTTCATAATTTTGAGGACCAGCCCCATATTATAATGCAATCAAGACAAAGGATACTTCCAAAGTGATTTGGCCCTGACTTATAACTTGGGGCAATTCAAACAATCAAAACGAAAAATAATAAAGGAAATAGAGGCACATCCTAAGTTACATTCGACTTACAGCTCATTTGCTATGTCAGCTGTTCAGTGCTCGCACCACGACGTCCCTCAGCCTCACAGCTGACCTAAGTCAAGTTCTCTGCATCTTCCCCCGGACCCGATCGGGTGTCTTCCTCGAAGGAGTGTCATTCCATGGTTACTATCCCTTTGGCTATGGGACCCCTGCAGTCAGTGCCACCCTCGTGCACTGAGGGCTGCCCACCTCCCAGGACACATGTTCTAACCTTCCTGTGGCCACATGGATGGTCTGCCTGCTTCCGGTCTCCCTGTGGCCACTTTCTGTCCTGTCCTTAATGGTTCCCTGAGGAGACACACTTATGGCTTCACCTCTCCCCTCCTCTGTCACTAACGCAAGTCTCTGTGATGGCTTAACGCCTTTCACCGCTAGTGACTCAAGTTCAAGGGCTTCTCTCTGTTGAAGTCGCCCCATTTCCCTAAGGGCAGGGACAACGAGACCAAGGTCAGGCACGGGCAGCTGGAGGACAAGGGGCCACACAGAGTAACTACCAGGCAGCCCACGCACGTCACTAGGGAATAACTAGAAAGAGTCTAGGAGCAGAACTAGGTACAGACAACAAGACACCTGAAGGCAGCTGCTAAAGGGACGTGAGGACGAGGGAAGGGAAGGACTGTCATTTTCAGACTGGCAGTCCTCACTTCGCAGCAAGTGAGGGGCTGGGGAAACAAATGTGCACATCACAGTCTGGCAGAGGGACCCTAAAGAACAGGAGAGGCTACAGCTGTTTCAGGAGCTTTGAAAATTTTTGTCAAATCATTACAAGCTCTCTGTCAATGTATAAAGGAAAATTAAAAAATAGTTAAACATTTATTCAGTAGGCTATCATTTAAAATGTTGGTAACACTGAGAATTAAAGGGGTTTCTTGTTAAAAAAAAAACTCATCAAGAGTCATTTGAACAGAGCTTACCGTCTTCACAGTGTATATAACTTAAAATGATATGAGTGAAAATCCTTTCTGTTCCTCAAAAAATTGGCACACTCCTTTCTATGTTCGGAGCAGCTGCTGACATTTTACCCTCTGTTTTCAACGTCATGAATTATCTTCAAGAGTTCCTTTAATGTGAAGCCATCAGGAGGCGTCCCTTCCTTCAGGACATCTTCATACTTTTGTCACGGCCACTTGCCTCATTTATATGAAAAATCTGACTTCACCAAATTCCTGTGGCCACCTCTCTCCAGGCTCTCGAATGCGGGCAATGCCAACATTCCTGTGGTCCACGCGAGGCTACGTGCAGCGTGGCAGACATTTCTGCCGGTTCGCACACGTATCCCCACTGTGGCTTCCTGCTGCCATGCGTGTGTGTTTTCTAAACGGATGTCCTATTTCTTTCAAAATTCCGCTACAAAAGAAAACGTATGATCTCCTTTTGGGGCAGCAATAGTCCGCCCCAAAGTCCAGGTAAGACAACATGCTTTGGGAGCTCAAAGAGCTCTGTGGTTCGTTGGTTCTGTCAGCGAAGTCGTATTTGTTAGTGAAAAGCAAAGTTTTAGTCACGTCCTCAGGAGAATCAGGGTGACCCAGAGCACCACCGAACAGTGGCAGCTGCACTTTAGAAGTTAAATGATTTTACCTGCCTCTGGAAGACACACCATTGAAACAATGATATTGTAACCCGTGATCTTTTATCTGCACCAAATGACTGGCTGAGATGCTTTTTGTGTGTGAATCTTTAAAGTTTATTTATTTATTTATTTAGAGAGGGGAAGGAAGGGAGAAAGAGAGGGAGAAAAGTACTGATGTGTGAGAGAAACATCCATTGGTTGCCTCTCACACGCTTCCACCTGGGGACCTAACCTGCAACCCAGGCATGTGCCCTGACTGGGAATTGAACCGGCGACATTTTGGTTCATAGGTTGGTGCTCAGTCCACACTGAGCCACACCAGCCAGGGCTGTGTGTGAATTTTTTAATGCCCTAGGATTCTCAGACTGATAATCATAGGTCTTAACTTAAAGTCACCCTTTGGGTGGTCTTCTAATAAAAAGAGCTACTCTGTGTTCAACTCCTTTGGCTCCTTTGAGATCCTACATCTTCCGTGGCACAGCTTGCTGATGGGGTTGCTGTTCAACCTTTCTGATCAGCATTAAATATTTGATGACCGCCATCATCATCACCTGCCTTAACCAACCCCTGGAATATGAATAGGAATTTCTCAGCAGCATATTTATCTGCACTATAGCTCCACTGGATGGTATAGCATGAATCAATTCATGCTGACTTCTGAGTGATGGAAATAGTCTTTATGGACAGTAAGTATTTCTTCTTTAATACCCACATAATGACCATTTTCTTTCAATGTGGCAACTAACATCAATACTTTGGCCTGAATGATACTCGAACTGATTGGGATTTTTAAATTATAATGTTCAGTCCAAAACAGAAGTAAACACTCCATAATCACCTCTCTGTTGCCAGTACAATTTAAACTAGAAGATTCTAAAGGCACTCTACTTTCTTTCTATGTTCACAGGGCTCAGCCACACGGTTTGTACCACGGCCTCATGCAGGCCTAGGACTTATCACTTTCAGACCTTCTGATGGCTTCCATCCCGCAGCTCACATGACCACGTCTCGTTTCTTTGCTGCACCTCTGCTACTATTGGCCGATTCAGCCTTTCAATTAGTCACTGCTGCAAAATCCTGGTGGGGTGAGCTCATCCCTGAGAGGCAAGGCAACTGTGCGCACGTGCTGTCTGTGAGCCCCGGGTGACGTGCACAGGGACCACACAGGGGCAGAGCTGGGGAGTCCTGTGACTGGTCCCTGTCGTGACGCAGTGATCCGTGGGCTGAAGCGAAGCGTGCACTTCATGCGGTTACAGCTGATACACGGTGGGAGCTGAAATCCGAGCCATGTTGCTGGGGGACTGATATTACTTAAGTAAATCATGATAAATAATGGATGTGCACATCAGGTCCATGAAAAGTGAGGACTGCCTTATTTCACTCCAATTGCTCCTTAAAAATGGCCTAGGCCGATTAGGCTGAAGACTTTTAAATGTTATTAAAACAATGAAATTTCAGGGAACAATAAAAAGAACCCTAAACTCTGACCAAATGTGGAGAAATTAATTATATAAACAAAGCACATGGAAACAGAAGAAGAGAGAAGAAGGAGAGGCTAGAATCAAGTTTCACTATAAAATACATCAATTCGCACAGCTAACTTCCTGTGAAGTCATTTCTAAGAAGAAAAGTTCTGTATGTACGAAGAAGCTGAGTAGCAGCGGTAAAGGCAACTGTGTTAAGTCAAATCTCCCAACACATTCTCCAAAATACAAAAAAAAAATTTTTTAAAGCAAGAACAAATAAAACTACAAAAAAAGAAAAACTCATGTCCTTGGGGTAAGCCAAAGACTAGGGTAATTTCAAATTACCTGTAAGGAAATAAACATCAAATCCGGCTATGCTACTGTCAGCTCTGCTTTTGAAAATGCAAATTTCGGGAACAATTAGGACATAATGAGAATTCTGAGTTTGTGTCCGTGCGTTTTCCTCTGCAAGGAACACTAGCTGAATGCAGAAAGCTGCGCCCAGCTGAGTCAAGCTGGTAGGAATGTTAAACGCACACCCACACGCACACCCCCCCCCCTCAGAAACCTCCCAGCTACCTCCCTCACCTGAGCAGTTCGGAGCCACACCGTGCACATCTGATGTGACAATTTTCCACCTGATAAAATAACTCATAAGCTACAGTCCTCCCTATGGCCACTGCCACAAGCGAACTTCAGGTATTTCCGAAGGTGAAGTGTCCTATTTATTGGAGGGTTACGTGTTTCTAGTGACTTAGGAGGGTAAAACAGGACTAGTTTTTAGTGGGGTCATTTTTTCAATGCGCCAGTGACTGCTTATGGCGTGTTACATATCCTGCTGTGGCTGAACTGTGTCGGCCCCCCTTCCACACCCCACATCCACATGCTGAAGGCCTAACCCCCAGCACCTCAATGGGACTGTATTTGGAGATGGAGCCTTTAAAGAGGTGACTAAGGTGAAATAAGGTCATGCAGGGGGGGCCGCGAGTCCAGCACGTCTGGTGTCCTTTATGAGAGGGGGACATCAGACACCAGAGGAGAGACCCTGTGAGCACAGAAGCAGAAGACGGCCACCTACAAGCCAAGGAGAGAGGTCTCGGAAGAAACCAGCGCTGCTGGCACCTTGGCCTTGGACTTCTAGTCAAGACATTTCTGTGGTTTAGGCCCCACGGGCTGTGGCGCTTTGTTATGGCAGCTCCAGCCAACTCATCCATGCCCCTCGGCCCATTTCCTCACACGATCCGTGGTGGGGGGGCAACTCTGCATAGCACAGGGGTCTCTGAGAACGCAGACCCCGCATCAGGGCAGAACAGGCTGCTGTCGGTCGGCCCGGGGATAATGGCATTCCGGGAAAACCGCGTGGAAGAAAGAAGGGGGCGATAGCTGTGATCCTAAGACTGCTCTTAAATCACTGCTTAAAAGAGAAATTCCACCCTCAAAGTGAAATCGCTTGGGGGTGGGTGGGTCACAGCACACTAAAGGAATGCCAAAGGGCACCCCAGGCTGCAGGGGGCAGTCTCAGAAAGGCAACCATATGCGGGGCCCAGGCAGAAAGGAGAGGAGAGGCGCTCTTTCGAAACTGCATGGGGAAGAGAAAAGAGCAAGGGGAAATTGAGAAACCTGTAAGAGGATAAACTTTCCAACCGCTGAGGGGCACATCAAGCCTCCCCTCCCCATCCCAGCAAAAGCCATCCTGCAAGCAGCCGGACCAGAGAGGAGAGTGTCAGGACCCTGGCAGGCGACCCCGTCAACAAGAGATGGAAGTGAACATCACCAGCAGTGGGACAAACAGACCTCACGTACACCTGATAGGATGCCCTGGGGACGCAACGTCACTCCTGTGGTATTTCTAGGAAGACCGCAGAACCTAAATATCATCTGATTAAACGAGCAAACACCAATCCCGCCACACTCGTTATACCAAATAAATGGCCTGTCTTCTTCAAAATGGTTTAGTTTGTGAAAGACAAAGAAACCCTATTCCAGATTAAGGGAGAATAAAGAGACCTTACAACTCGATAAAACAGGTGAGCCTGAACTGGATAGTGGATGAGGCAGTGGGGGTACTGGGAGGGAATGTTCTATAAAGGGCAGTACTGGGTCAATTTAGCACAATTTGAATAAAGTACATAGTCAAAAATCCTTGTCCTGTGACTGTGTAAGTGCATGTCTTTGTTTTTAGAAAGTGAAAACTGAAGTATTTAGAAGTAGAGCATATCGCGGCTGTGCTTTATCCTCAAACAGTTCAGAACAAGAATTAATGTGTATCGGGGGGTGTATGCAGGGAGGGAGGGCAAAGGGGAGGAGGGATTGATAAAGCAACCACGGCAAAATGTTAACATTTGAGGAATCCGGGTGAAGGGTGGATGTGGATTCTTTGTACTCTTTTGGCAACCATTCTGCAATTCTTTCAAAATGAAAAGTTAAACAAGAGAGACACACTTCGCCTAGCCTTCCAAGCGTACTTTCTGGTCAAGGTCTTCATTCATTCATGGAGAACGGCACGGTCACGGCAGAGCGGTCGGGAGTGTAACTAAAGAACCAAAAGGGATCTGGAAATTCACAAATGATACTATCCCTTCTGTTTATCGGAATACAGAAGGTAAAACAAAGAAATAAACGTGTGAAGTCATCAGGCTTCACCATACAGGTTGGAAGACCCTGATTTAAACCACCCGTCTGGCCAGGCTGTGCAGGGAAACATCATTTCCACCTCTGTGGAGTGTTCTTGGGCCGGTGACTGCGAGCAGACTCCGAGCCTTAGGCCCTCATACAGGGAAGGACCAACGGACAAGCTCATACTACAGGACATTCTCTTCAAGTACATCTTATAACTTTCGAGTGGAGGTGGCCCAAGCACCTGCTGGCTGAGGGACAGAAGGAGTAACTGCCACACAACGTCCTTCCGAGACCAGCACCTGGCCCAGGCGCTCATCACCCGGGCACCATCAGAGCATCATCCAGACTAGTCTCCCCGCCTCCAGCCACTCCCCCCTACCCCTCCCAATTTGATCCTTCCAGCTACACCTCCCAGACTCTTCATTTTACAATATGTTTCCCATTCCTGTTTTCTTTGTCAAAGCCCTTTGCAAGATCCTTACAAAGAATCAGGTGCGAATACCTTACCCTCCTCAGTTCCCAAGGTCTCCTACCCTCTAGTCTTCAGCTTCTTCTCCAGATTTGTTTGCTAATCTCCTGTCAGCCAAAACGAGCCACGCTGTCTGTGGCAACCCGTCACACTCCCTGGCAACCCTCAAAGCCCACCCGTGAGTCCACCACCTCCAGGAGAGCACCCCGTCCTTGCCGCCTCCTCCGTCTCCCTCTCCTGGGAAGAGGCGGTAATCAGAACTTGCTGCGTGTAAGGCAGCTACATGAAATACACAGAAGCCCTGCAGAGTTCTGCCATTTTTAAAATCAATTACCTAATTCCTGCCCACCTATCCCCCTTCATTCTTCTTCCTGCTCTAGCTTCGCACACACTTCCTCTATAATACAGCAGGAGAGCAGCTGTGACAGAGCAGACCTGTCCAAGGGCTCGTGGTTCTCCAAGGAGCAGAACACTGAAGACGGGGCCGGAAGCGCGGGGGCCGGAGCCAGAGTGTGGGTAAGGCTGCAGAGCGGGGTGACCCACCACCACCCACCGGTGGGCACGGGGCGTCCAGCACCGGCCACGGCAGCGAAATGTCTCCCAGCTGGGGCGGGGCTGATGGGGAGCAGCAAGTAACGCCACCCCGACAGACGGAAGGGTGAACTCCATCTTAATCCGATCAAATTCCTAAAATTTATAATCAGATACATGTAAACGAATGAGATGTTTCCACATTTCCAAGTACAGCAATATCAAAGGGTGGATTCTCTATGAAAGCTGTAACCTCGGGGTTACAGAAATGGAAACTCTGTGGTGAGTGAAGAAATCCAGCACTGGGGACACACGACTGTACCCAACCCCGTCCTCCTCTTTATCTGGGACAAGGGCTTCAAGGTCGGGTCAAGATGCTCCCTGGGGGGTAACTATGTGAGGTGATGGGTGTTAACTGGACGTACTGGGATAGTCATTTTGCAGTATATACAAGTACGGAACCATGATGTTGTCCACCTGAAACTAATATAATGATATATGTCCATTATACCTAAAGAAAAAATAAAAATTTTTAGAAAGAAACAAGTTCCAGTGATTTTAGTGCAGTTCAACATAATCAAAGTGGAGCTCAAAGAGGGCATTCTTAAAACGTTGCTTGCTCTTGGAAAGGTCTTTGAGATAAAAAGAGGTTATACAGCAGTTGAGTAATGATGTTCTGCAGCCCTCCAAGGATTCCGAAGGATAAAACTCACCCTCAGCCGAGAGAGCGGCTCCCATCACCTCCCCAGCCTGTTTCCCTGGGTGGGAAGCTTTCATTCCCTTGCCCTCTCCCTGAACAGACTGGGGCTCTGACGGCAGACCGCGGCTCCCAGACCAACTTATGGGCTCAGTAAATGTTTGGTATGAGAATAAATATTTATCTAGAATAGTGAGATTATAGCAAAAGTAGTTTTAAATCAGAACCATTTTGATTTGAAACGTCTCATCAAAAAAAGAAAGAAAGAAAAGAGAAGAAAAAAAAATTCTTCAGATACGGCACATAATGCAAATCCAGTCTTCCCAAGGCAAGGTGATTAGTCACAGATAACACATTCTAAGTAGCTGTCACACACCCCTCACTGACAGACCTGTGAGTTAGGTAAGCCTATGACCTAACAAGAAATAAACTGAGACTCAGAGAGGGTAAGTAACTTGCCCCAAATCACACAGCCAGCCAGGGGCAGAGCCAGCAGTCAAAGGCAGGAGTTCACACTTTCGACTATTACACCAAAACAATTGTATCAAAAAGATCAAATCAGAGCATCTAAACATTAACCAAAAAGCATAAATTTTGGGTTAATTTTTAGAATGCAGTCTAATTTAAACAGTATTAAATGATTATTTGTATTTGTTTTGCTACTAAAAGCTACCTTAAATCCTTGTTGAAATAGGGAGCCCGTTAATTAGAACTATTTGTAGGGCAATAATACTTACTAAAACCTGACATTTCAATTATTAGCTCAATCAAAACGACTTAACATAATATGAACATTTCTCTTTAATAACAGTTGTTTTTATGCCCTGGCTGCTGTGGCTCAGTGGATTGTCGGCCTGTGAGCCAAGTGTCGCTGGTTCGATCCCCAATCAGGGCACATGACTAGGTTGCACGCCAGGTCCCCAGTTGGGGGCGCGAGTGAGAGGCAACCACACAGAGATGTTTCTCTCCCTCTCTTTCTCCTTTCCCCTCTCTCTAAAAATAAAATTAATTAAAAAAACAAACATAAATAAACTATTAAAAAATAATTGTTTGCATATTATCTTCTAATTACGATGCAATATGTGTTTATGATGAAGTTTTCCATGTACACAGAACATTATTAAACCAGTCTTGTTCCGTTAGCATGAAAACGACTGAAACCAATATCACCTCTTATTAATAAGGCATTTCATGAATGAGTAATGGCATCTGGGATCGTACGTCTTCTCTCTACAAAAATTTCAATTAGTCCTGGCAGCCATGGCCTTAATTACTACTTTCAAATATTAACTGTAACGTTCAAAAGAATGATTTAGCAATGCTCCAAGATTATGGATTAATGCCAAGCAGTTTTCTTCGCTTCGGTGTATTTCAGCCCTAAACACTCTCTAAATCAGTCAGCTTCTTCAATTGGCAAATGAAATTCCAAAGCAGAACACTAAATTCAATACTAAGGTTTCACAGTGAACCATTATTATTTATTCAAGTCAAAATGGTCATATTTCCAAAACTATTATCTTATATTATCTCTGCAACCAATTCAACACACTGACATACACACACCAGAGGAAAACTCCCTGATTCAGACTAAAACGGAAGCAATGAAATCAATTACCCAACTATTTAGAAGCTGAACTTCATTACTTTTCAAACACTAAGTAACTCAAAGGGAAACAAAGTATTCAGAAGTTCTGAAGATGAGCCGATGGCCTGTCCACGCTTCCCAGTCCACAGGACTCTGCACACAGGCACCGGAAGAAGGTGCCTTTTTCCCATTTCTGTATTTGTTATCTTCTTCTTCACTAGCAGTTCGGCCTTTCTGTTAAGAAAGAGTTCATGCTAGGAACATCAATCCATAATAAAACGTCACCACTTAAAATATGTACCCGTTTCAATTTTAGGAGAAAGTCTCAAAATATTCTGTTTAATAGTCTAGAGATAGAACTTAATGTAATTCTTGCCTGAAAGTGTTTATATATTATTTAAAAATATATAAAACAAAAAGTGGGGTAACCACAGTCCCCTACTTTTAGCTGGTTGCCAATTATCTGCAAGTTCCTATATACCTAACAGGAGTCTCATTCACTGGCTCCTAGAGATGTTAAGGGGAAAGAGAGACGTGGCCACGAGCTGTGACCATGCGCAGGAAGAGCACAGTGTCACGGGCCAGCTCAGTCACTCACACCCACCATTAATAAATATCCAGACACCGTCAAGTTAATTTTAATAACCATTCAGTAAACATAATTTTAAAAGAAAATCAGCCTGCAAAAGTGATGTCACAGTATGTATTTGCAAAGCCAAGTAGAAGTGATTTGGGGGAAATGCTTGTTGCCAAATCCTCTATCTCATGATTCTCTTCTGACAGTGACGGGGTGGATTTCACCGTGCATTCTTGAGAGGGGACTGCATTTCCAGGCTCATTCTGGGAAGAAAGTGGCGTTTGCTCGGGTTTTACTTTATATATAATTTATGGAAGGAAGCTGAACATTCTTGTGTTTTGCTTTACAGGATACTCACAGTGGAACCACCCAGCCCACACCCTAATCCCCTTGGGGAGCATTAGCCTCTGCTGACCAGGAGCCAGAACACACACCACAGGGCCGTGTTCCAGAGCTTCTCGGCCTGGTGCCGCTGGGGAGAGTGCCAGGGGATGCAAATCCACAGGACAGACGTGGCATTGACCATGGCCTTCCCAGAGTAAAACAGGCACACATATGTTATTGAAGAGAACACAAGACTAGCATGAATTTTTAGAAGAAAACAAGAGGTTACAAAGAAATGTTCTCTTTATGGAAAGATCTGGACACACACAACACACACACTTGGGTTCGGTCTTCTTTGCGTTCGGAACACTTTGGTGGCAAACTGAGAGAAGTATAACATGACTTCCACAGTGCGCAGCAACTGAGGAATGACTCAGAAAATGTCACAGCTAGCTCGGTTTTAAAAGGGGAGGTGGGCGGCAAGCTGATCCCTGTGACCACGGCTTCCCACAAAGTACATTTGGGCAGAAAAGGTTCTGTTGACTGCAGTTGTGTCTGCACCGAAATCACACGAGTAACAGCAACGCTTCCCATTCATGGAGCATTCGGAGGCAGTGTGACCTCCAACCCTGAGGGTGTCAGCCTCTACTGCTTGCCAAGGACATTCCAGCTAGGAGGTCTCTGTATTCCCTACTCTGTGCCTTCTGCCCAGAATGTCCTCTCGGGTATTTCCCTGGCTCACGCCTTTACCTTCCTACTGCTTTTCTAAAATAGCACCCAGCCCACCAAGACTGCTTTCCCATTCCCCGTACCTGCCTGTATTTTCTCTTCCCGACACAGAGGCATTGTGCCGTGTGCTTCCGTCTGCTGGTTCAGTGTGTGTCCCCTGCTCTTGTACATGCCCCACAGAGGCAGCCCCTCGTTCTGCTGCGCGCCGCACGGCGTTAGCAAAGCCTGCCAACAGTGCCTGGCATGCGGCAGGGTCCTGCACTGATTTACGCACAGGCGTGTAACAGGGAACACAAAGGCTCCAGATGTGTTAGTCTGCACAATGGCACAAGCTCCCGGGCATTCTACAGCAATGTCACGGCCTTATTTTGGCGGCACAAAACTACCTCACTGCCTGCAAAAGAGCCAGAAGCTGTGAAATAAGCCTGGTGGTGCTACCGACGTGAACCGAAGCAAACTGCTGATAACTTGTTAAAAGCGGATGCTCGCTAGAAGGTAGCAGAGAACCTATTTAGGCACGGAGGGTGTCCCTCGGGGTGGTCATGGGGTACTATGGACTGCACTGTGTGCCCTCAAAATTTATGTGTTAAAGCCCTAAACCTGAATGTGACTGATTTTGGAGATGGGGTCGTTCGGAGTTAATTAAGGTAAAATGAAGTCATTAGGCTGAGGCCCTGATCTGACAGGACTGGTGGCCTTCTAAGAACAGGAAGAGAAAACTTTCTCCATGCACACTCTCTGAGAAAGGCCAGTGAGGACGCAGGTAGAAGTGGCTGTCTGCAAGCCAGAAGGGGAGCCCTCACCAGAAATCAGATTGGCCGGCACCGTGATCTGGGACCTAGAGCCTCCGGAGCTCGTGGTCTTTCAACATGGCAGCCCGAACTGATGAATACACAGGGAGTGGAAATCAGAGGGCCCTTAACAGCAGCTTTGAAATCCTTCACAAGCCCATTCCTCCTCCGGGGCGAAACACGCCCCACGTGCTCCCCACAGACCTGGCCTGCCCGCGCCACGCAGCCGTCCCAGTGCGGATCCCAGATCCCCGCTCCAGTAACGAAGTGAGCAGCTCTGGAAAGGCTCTGTCCATGACTCTCTGAGCCTCAGCACATTGAACATGGGGTGTTAACAACAGGCTTCACGGGGCTGTTGTGGAGTAAATTAACCCCTGGCAAACGTTCACAGCGGGCGTGGCACGGAGTAAATGCTATATAATATCGGGTACCATGATCAGGAGCATGATTATCCAATTTTACTTCCAAAGAAACAACATGCAGTGGGTACAACCAGCACCCTCATTTCAGGAAACTGAGGCACAGAAAGGTTGGCTAGTGAGTAGAGGAGCCAATATTCAAACTCAGGCAGTCTGGCTCTGGGGTCGAGACTCGGCTCAGTGCCTGGCCCAGACAGAAAACTCCGCAAACATGTTGCTTTTATTACTACGGCCACACTGTAATACTAGTAAGGAAAGTAAAAGTGTTCATAAATCAAGAAAGCAATGTGTTCTTTCCCTTTCCAGTGCCATTCTTGCAAGGTCTCAGCAATCATTTTATCTAATAGCATCTGCTTATTCAAAAGAATGCTTCTTCATTACACTAGAAACAGTTGTGATCCTAATACATTCTTGACAGTATCAAAAAGTTCTAAGTTCATAGTTCATAGTTATGACCGCTGTGAGAGTCAGTCACTTCCTAGTAATGGCAATGCAGCAAATCTCCTTTTGTCTTTCTGTCCACTGGCAGCACTTGGCCACTTTCCCTCTGAAGCAGTGACCTCCAGTCTCATACAGGAGTCACTGCGACAGCTGCCTGTGGATCCACGTCACGGTCGAGCACACAGGTACGCGTTCACTAAGACAGCAACAGAACAGGCCATAAAGCAAGCTTCCACGGGGCCAAAAGGCCGGCACTACACATCACACATTCTCTGGTCCCAATTCAAATACATCAGAAAACAAAATCAGTAACAGAGCAGCGGGAAATTTAGCATGATACTTCTAAAGAAAATAAAATCACTAAAAGTATGAAGTCTGTAAAACAAAATGATAAAGAAAACACTACATGTACAAATATAAGAGTCAAGTAAACACCATGTAGTTACATTCACTGCCCAGTAGGTGAATTTTTAGAGAAAAGACCAAAATCTAATGTGTTAACCATCCCTTTTAAGAAATTTTTTGAAATTATTAAAATCAACCCAAAGTAGAAGTATGGGAAGAACAGGTGCAAAAAGGAATGAAACAGAAAACAAAAGATAAAGAAAATGAACAACGCCAATGTCGAAGCTTGTTTCTTCAAAATGAACGAAGTTGACTAACCTCTAACGAACACAGTTCAAGTAAAAAGAAATTGAAAATACACATAGACAATGGCAGAAATAAAGAGGAAATATAACTATAGATGCCATCAATATTAAACATCTATAAATTTATTCTGAATCTAAAAACTTGGATGAAATGAACAAATTTCTAAAAAATGAAGTTCAAAAGAACTGAATCGGAAGAAATACAAAACCTAATAATTTCATAAAGATTAAAGAAACTATACCAGCAGTTAAATGCTACACTCATATTATTTTACAGACT
Source organism: Furipterus horrens (assembly GCF_987537825.1). NCBI lineage: Eukaryota > Metazoa > Chordata > Mammalia > Chiroptera > Furipteridae > Furipterus > Furipterus horrens. Next base: position 92,601,151 of record NW_028327182.1, read on the forward strand.
TGTTTAATCTAATAGTCAAGAAAGAAATAAGGCCAATATTTCATCGATAAGTCACATAACCTTAATACCAAATTTGACAAGAATGAAGAAGGACAACTGTAGGTCAAGTTCACTTACGGACACAGATATAAAACACAAAGTAAGAGAACATCCAACTGGCATTAAGACAGATATTTTAAAAATACTTGAACATCTCTGAAACCAGAATATAGTTTACAAGCTAAAAATATCTTATAATCATCATTAGTCACCTAAAAAGAAGAAAATCTAAATCCATGAAATAGAAATGTGTCTTACATAGATGACATTTTAAATTCTTTTTTAAAAAGTACTGGCAAACCAAACTCTAGCAATAATAACAATAATTCATAACCAACTTGGGTTTATCCCAGGGAAACAAGGTTAGCTTAACATTAAAATGTCAATTAATGTAACTTGTGCCATTCACAGAAAAAAAAAATCATTTGATTATCTCAAAAAGAACAGAAAACCAATTGATAAAATTCGATATCATAAAAAAAAGAAAACAAAAATAAAGCAAAACTCAGCATGCTAGAAACAGAAGGTACTTCCTTAACCTGATAAAGGTGTCTGCAAAATACTTATTTACATTGAAAGCATTTCCTGTAGGATTTAGGACAAAAACAAAGATGCCCATTATTACTACTTCAATTGAAAGCTTTATTCCAAGTCCAAGCTAGGATGTATAGCAGGAAAAAGAAATAAAAAGATTAAGGATAAGCAAAGAAGAACAAAAGGGTCATTATTTGCAAGTGTTATCACTGTTTTCATATAAATGACCTAGAAGACGGTCCCTACCAAATATTAAGGTTTGCTTTAAAACTATAATGTTTAAGACAATGTGATAATGGCGAAAGAACTGAATAAATAGACCAAAGGAATTGCGTGGCAACACAGAAGCAGAGCCACACAGAGACAGACCTCTGATACGCAGAGACTGATGTGGAAGACCATCACTGCCGCGCAGCAGAAGCTGGCTTTCCATACCTAGTGCTGTGGCCACGGGTCAGACATAGAGGGGAAAAGGGAAATGGTCTCCGCCCACACCCGTCCTCAAACACCAAGTCCTCCTGGCGGGAAGACCCAAACGGGAGAGGCAGATCTCTAAAGCTCTTCAAAGATAATATAATAGAATACTTTATGACCTCCGGATACAGTTCTTGAGAACATGGACAGATCTGACTATATTAACTTAAGAACCACCATTTCTCAAAAATTCCATGCAGAGAGTTAAAAATAAAAGTAACAAACTGGGAGAAGACATTTGCTGCCCGTGGAGGATTTGTTCCTAAGGTATATAAAGAACTCCGAAGAATCAATAAAAACTAACAAACCAATAGAAAGAAGAGCAACCAAAACAAAACAAAAATGCACCCACACATTTCAAAGAAATGGAAAACAAGTGGCCTCGAAACATATGAAAATATACCCAACGCCAATTATAAATAGGGAAATGAAGAAGTAAAACCAGAAAGGGGCACCAGCTCTAACCCACCCAAATGAAAATCATCAGGCCAGACAACGTTAAGCGCTGCCGCAAACGTACAGAACTGGAAAGTTCGTGGCCTGCAGGGGAGTGTAAACTGTTTGACAAAAACAATTTGCTTGGGAAAAGTTGGCATTCCAAAGTCAAGCTGCATATCCCACCGCACAGCCCAACAGATTCACTCCTTGGTGTGCACTCTGGCGACGCTGCCCTGCACACGTGTCCGGGGGGACACGTAACAATGCTCAGAGCAGCACGTTCATAACAGGGACGAACTGGGCATAGGCTGGTGCCCACCGCCACGTCTATCAATGCAAGGCGACAGAGCAGGAACTATAAATGAGCGACAGCCATCTACATGGACAAATTCAAAGTTTTCATTGTGCGTTGACCTTAGTGTGTTCTCTTTATTGTAATCCGTGAATATGTCTCCCCATTGACTTAGGTCATCCTTGATGTCTTTCTTCAGTGGTTTATGTGCGATAAAGATTACGGGTCCAGGTACATTAGGTTTATACCAAAGTATTTCACTTTTTGAAGCTATTTTATGGACTTTGCTGGGGTGACACTGGTTCATAAAACCATACAAGTTTCAAGTGTACAACGCAATGGAGCGTCATCTGCACACTGCATCTGTGCCCGTCACCTGAAGCAGTCCCTTTCTGTCCCCATTGATCCCCTGTTGGCCCACCTCCCCTCCACCTGCCCCCACCTCCATTCCCCTCCTGCTATCACCACGCCGTTGGTATAACGATTACAAGAAGCAGAATCTTCTTGTACTACTATCTGGGCACTTCCCGAAATATATGACAAGACAGTAAGGGCTTTCAAAAAAAAAGCTCATTTGTCACCAGATCATTTAAAATAAGTTTCGCATAAGAATCAGGTGCACACAGTGATTACACAGAAGAACTTCAAGGGAGGTGAGAACGCCATTTCTTGGCAGCATTTACAAATTCAAATACCTTTGCTAAAGGTATTCCAAAGGCAGAACCTGTATTTCCACCAGCCCTGTTTCTCCAGGCTCCTCCTGATACAAGGCGATAACACACTCCACTGGAGCCTGCAGGGAGGGAGAAGAGACTCAGCTTTAACTATAACAGAGCAAATGCCGCACTAAAACACTTTCCCCCTCGGCTGCCTCGGGATCTGGGGCACTATTATTGTATCACCACAAGTCTGACTGGAAAACCACAAGCCACCTTCCGCTAAGGAAGAGACAGCGGCTTTCCTTCTGTGCTTTTTCTTTATGCAAATTAAATCTTCCCCCGGCTTCAGCAACTCCCAACCCAAGGAAAACAGGCCTTCCAAGCCTGATGAATCTAGACCTGCCCAGACCACCGCCATTTACACGATTCTTTCGCTGCCTGTTGAGTTTCACGTGAGTGTGTGTGTTTCCATGAGGCTGTGTGGTTTTAGTTAAGATTTTATTTGTGAATCTGTCAGTGTGCAGACAACGCTTTGTGACAGCGGATTCCAAGATGATATGCTGCCCATGCTTCCCACTCAGAGTGGACCCAGGACACTGTACTTGGAAAAGTCAGACTTACTAATGGTATAAATACCATAAAAATTCACTCTTTTTGGAGGCAATACTATTAATTCTGACAAATGAGTAACGACTACGCCACTATCACGCCAAACAAGAAACAGAATGCTTGCATCACCTCCAAAAGGTCCCTCACCCCCAGAGGTAGTCAGTCCTCCTCTGCCCCAGGCTCTGGGTCCCTCGGAACGGAGGAAGAAACTACTCAGACACTCACCATCTGAGGAAGGGAGGGAGGGGGTCTTCTCTGAGGAAAATCTCCACGTTTCTTTATTAGCCAGGGTTTTTATCTACTTTCTACATGGGAAATGCCTAAGGAAAACATGCAGCCCCTCACCAAATGGTTGGGAGTGATAACAAAGGGAAATGCAGATCAATACAGGGTTGAAAGGCCCAGGTGTTTTACACAAGTTCAAAAACATTTCCTCTTAACTTAATCGTTCTGTTTTTCACATTCTACTGACAAGGATTTGGGGCAGGGTGGGATTCATAGCAAGCACGAAAGACAAAAACCAGCCGGTTAAGACCCAGGGCCAGGCTCCACACAGCTGTCAAAGTCTTCTGAACCATGCCTGCCTGTCTCCCACACCGGGCAGCTACAGATCCGTCCCTGCCGATCACTTTCCCTGTGCAAGGATGGCAACCAGAGGGAACCACACGGTATATTGCCCCTTGAGTTTGGCTACACTCAGCTCATTGAAATTAATCACTAGAAGGCAGAAGCAGCAACTGGAAACCATGACCACCCCAAGACTACACTGAAGGTGAACATCGCTCCTGAACACCGCCCCGCGCAGGTGTACAATGCGAGGTCGGTTTGCATTAAATGATGAACGAAGGACGAGGGGAAAATTGCAGAATCCCAGCCACCGGTGAGGCACTGGTCATTAATAAGCTTTGCAAAGCTGAGTGACAGCCAGCTTCTCGGCAGAACACTGAATTAAATTCCTCAGAAAAACTCTACTGATGTGCTCATTGTTGCTAACAAACCACAAATTGTAATTATCTGTACAAACGCACTCAGTAGGCTTTCATAGCAACCCCATAGAGTTGTACACCATTTTCTCTATGACTTAAAAAAAACCAAAAAAAAAAACGCTTTTTTAAAGCGCTTTCCACCACGTGGCCACTCTGACCGGCTCGCTGGCCAGAACGATCTCAGCCGTTCCCGCAAGTTCAACCGCCCCTGTTGTAAGTGTGCATCACTGCGCAGCACCTCCCAGATTTCCATCGTGAGGCTGCCCCTCTCTCCCGGGACTGGAATCCAGCCGTCAGGTGCCCACTCCTCACCTCGACCTGCCTGCGTCACAAACGCCTTCGGCCCCACAGGTCTCTACAGCTGAGCACAGCGTTCGTGTTAACCAGCCTGTTAAGTGACATCACCATTTACCCAACTGCTCGAGCCTGCGAGGCTGGAAGTCCTCTCTGTTTCACCCCTAATCTCCCATCAATCAACAGGCCCTCTTGTTGCCTAGTGTTGGGTCTCTCTTAAACACAGCCACTTCATCGCCACCTCCACGGCCACTGTTTGAACCAAGTCAACCCGGCTTCCTGCCCTAGCTACCGAAATGGCTTCCGAGCTCTCTTCCTGCTCTACAGTGTCGCCCCTCCCCCCGCTCTGCTTCTCCACCCCCCCTAGACTGGTTAGACGAGCTGGAGTACATACCTGCAATGGAACACTGTGCAGCCACGGAAGGGCAGACATCGACCATATGTTAACTGAAAAAAGCAAGGTCTGTAGAACAATCTATATAATACTGTGTGATTTGTATTAAAAAAGGGTGATGAACCAATAAATAGCTCTGTATCTGCCTGCGCGTGCACAGACTGCCCACGGGAGGGCCCCCAGGAAACAGAGGACACAGGCCTCCAGGGCAAGGAGCCGGGGGGGAGGGAACGCAGAGGCAGGAAGGAGACAACACTGCTATACCTTCTCTTATCTCTTGAAAATCAAATTATAGGATAGTTTGGCCTATTCAAAAAAATTAATAACATCAAAATGAAAGAGAAAAATCTTGCTCTCAGGATAAACTACCAAAACCTTGGTCTAGCCCCTGCCTAACTCCCCAATCTTGTTTCAAGCCACTTCTGTTCTGTCCCTCCTTCCCTACCTTTTTCCTTCCCCCTCCCTCCCTCCCTCTCTCTCCCTCTCTCTCTCTCTCTCTCTCTCTCTCTCTCTCTCTCTCTCACACACACACACACACACGCACTAGATTCTCCCTAAGGCACCAAGTTTCTCCTGCTCAGAGACACTGCACACTCTCTCTTCTATGCCCCCCCAAATGGTCCCATCCCACCCCCTTTCTAGGTAACTCCTATTATCCTTCAGATTTCCACTTAAATGTCACTCCCTCAGCGCCCCCGAAGGCTTTCCTGACTCCCAGAGGAACTCTCAGGCCACACAGCACACTGCCGCAACACCCCGGGCTCTCTTCTCAATTCTGGCCACGATGCTTAAAGCCCCGCTCTCCCCGGTTTCCTCACCGAGACTCCAAACAGCATGGTGGCAGTGGCTGGCTCTGTCTTCCCGACCAGGCAGGGAAAATGCAGCACCCCGAAGGTACAGAAGAATGCCCGCATGACTACAATGCGTGTTTCTGGGGAGAGAGGAAGGCGACCTGCTATGAATCTGTTACGATGCCTCCTGTAACCCAGGCCCTCGGGCATTGGGGGAATGAAGAAACGCACCCACAAAATGAAGACACCTGGGCCTGGATCCAGCTTAGGCCCCTCAGACACCTAAGCCTCATTTATGAAGTGGGGACAGTCACATCTGTCCCTTCGAGTTACTATGAAGGATGAAACAGGCTCCAAAGGATCAGCGTGTGTGGGTGCCCCGCGGAAGCCCAGGAATGACCAGGGACCATGGTAAGGAATGAACAGACCCTAAGTTTATACCCCTGAAAGTTTAAGAGACTGCCCTGCTGTGTTGACATCCTTCATTTAGCATAAAAACCGAGACTCACAGCAATAAAAATAAAAAAGAAAGGAACTTCAGAACAGAAGGGAAGTGACAGGGACAGGCAGCGGCAGCAGAGGCTGGAGCAGCCAACGTGGAGCAGACTCCCCCGGCCAGAGAAGGGCCCGTGACAAAAGGCCTGCCCGCCCGCAGGCTGGTGAATGGGAGGAGGGGCCAGGCCCCAGTGCAGAATGGAGGGATCCTGTAGCTGCCACAAAAGATCAAAGGACTGCGGAGCTAGGTCTATCACAAAAGCCATCAAAGACCTGGAGCGCAACCTTCTCCCGGAAAGACAGGGCGGGAGCATACAAATGCTCAAGCCAAACAGAACGAGAAAACGGGCATCTGCACAGGGCTCGGAACAAATCAGGACACATGTATTTGATGGACTAGTACAAATTGATCCATCGAATCTGTATGTTACCAAGACTTAGAAAGGGCAGCTCCACACATTCTTGGCGTCGGCAGTGATGAGAGACCTGCCCCCGTGTAAGGCAGCCCATTCCCTTCTTCCACAATGGCCAGAATGAGGTTGTGGCGCATTACGAGGAAAAAGATGCGGTCTTCTCGTACTTGTGTCTGCTGGTTGCATCACTCGCACGTGACAGACCTTCAAGTATCTGCAGATGATTATCCCTTTGAGTCCCAACATCGCAGTGAGTGACGCTGACAAATTCTCCCAAAAGCGCCAGCGTCGCTCCCAGCGACTCTTTTTTCAATGGCTATCAATGCAAGTAACAATGGAATAATTCGTATTTTATGTTTTGTTCTCTTTTTTGGTACCTCAGGTTATATATTGATAAAACTTTTTCTCATGCTGATCCCCAGGGTTATAATCAGGACATCATATGTTCCCATTTGCCAGAGACGGTCCTCGTTTATACCCAGCAACCCAGCATAATTATTAAAAGTTCCCTTTTCCACTCTCAGTTGTGAGACACCTCCCTACCCTCCAAAATACTCTTCTTCTGGACAAGCGTCCGCCCCCACACCTTTCCCTGAGTTCTGAGCTCTGGGTGAGCTCCGGGCGGCTAAGGCCCCCACAGCAACTGCAAACACCTGCTGGGCATAAGGCCACCGCAGAAACTGCGATTTATTCCTCGGATCATGGGAGAGGCCCTTAGCATTTTCAGAAGCCAGTTCCACTGCTTACTTATGTTGAGCCCAAATTATCAATGACGACTTTTCAGTCCTTCCCCCTGGAATTTCTACCAGACAACGCTGTACTTACACAGTAGATTTTCCGACTCTAATGCAAGGCCTTAGTTGTTGTGTTAGATTTCATTTAGTTCGTTACTTCCACCAAGTCTACAATACCTTAGGATACTATTCTCTCTTATACTTTACCTTGCCCTGCTTTATCCTCCTGGCATGTCTAAGATACAAATAAAAAGACTGAACTTGGAGCTATTATCAAAATCCTAAAATGAGCCACTGATCCCTCATGAACACCTTAGGCTACATTCACTCAATTACTACTCTGCTTAACTAAAAGGTGAACAAGTCCATACTTAACCGTGTTCTTCATAAGATATAAAATATCTCGTTTAGATATATGGTTGTCTCCCCTTATCTGTAGGGAACACATTCCAAGACCCCCAGTGGATGCCTGAAACTATGCGTAGTACTGACCCCACTACATATCTTTTCCGATACATCCACACCTATAATAAAGCTTAACTTATAAGTTAGGCACACTAAGGGATTAACAATAATAACTATTAATAAAATAGAATTATTATAACAACATACCTTAATAAAAGTTATGTAAATGTGGTCTCTTCTCCCTCCCTATCTCTCTCTCAAAATCACTGATACCTGAGACGTGACTGAGTAACAGGTGGGTAATGTATGCAGTGTGGACACACTGAACAAAGGGATGATTCATATCCCGCTGGGACAGCGTAAGATGTCATCACACTATACAAAATGGCATGCGACTTAAAATCTATTAATTGCTCATTTCTAAACTTTTCCCTTTCACATTTTCAGATCCCAGTTGACTGCAGGTAACTGAAACCATGGCCAGCAAACTTGCCGGCAACGGGGGACCCCCGTACTGTGACTGCTGTGTGGGACTATTTTGGAGGTAACACCTGGATGTCAATGTGGAAACACCACGGATATGGAGAACAAGGACAGAAGTGCATTCACCCAGATATTCACCAGGTTATTCAATGCATAGCCCCTCACGTGTGTCCAGCATTACGGCTGGCCCTGACGACCCAACGTAACAAGGTACCAGGCCCCTACCCACACAGAATTTTGAAAAACACTCATTTTTAAAGAGTTAGAAGACCCAAATTAAACACACACACGCACGCATGCACGCGCACACACACACATAGCCCTGAAGAGAGAGTGCAAAGATGGCAGAATAAAGAGCGTGGAAGTGAAAGGCGGACCTGGGAACAAGGACTGAGAATCGCGGAAAGGAACTAAGTATACGAGAGGCACAGTCTTCTACGGCTCGCACATGAAAACTCTCCATAATAGTTCAATGAAGATCCTAGAATATCCTTTGCAATTAACATCTTTGAGGAAAAAACCCTAGATCTGTGTTTTAAAAACTGATCTTTGGCTCTCAGTGCCCTGTGGTCCCCTAATCTGTCTCTTGCTTCAACAGTGTTTGAACGGACGACCCAGGGACACCCCTTCTTCCGGCCTTTGACCACCCTCTGACCTCTTACCCCGTCACCACCTTCAGAACCATCTCAGCCGCCCTCGGCCTCCGAGACCAGCCAACACTGTTTTCTGAGCCTTAGCTCCTTATTGCCGAGCACGAGGAGCTCCCAAATCAGCCACACTGTCCCACCCGGGGGGAGCACCTGCAGGCCTCCCGCACCTACCTCCACGCCTACCTCTCTCTGGGTGTCTAGTCCAACCATGACGATGTGGCCCCGGAGGGCAGGGGCCACTTCTGTGTGTTGGGCCCAGCAGAAACCGAGGGCACTGGGCATCTCCTGAAGATGCAAAACCAGCGTGGTGGCCACACCGTCTTCCCAAGACGACAGAGACCTTCCCAGGAGGAGCGGAGTGGCACTCAGGACACCATGGAAGCCGCCGTGTTCCTGGAGAAGAGCCTGAACCAGCTGCTTCGGCCCGCACAGAGCCCCATCCCTGGGACTTCCTGGAGAACCACTTCCTGGGCGAGGACGTGAAGCTCATCAAGAAAACGGGTGACCGCTGGGTCAGCATCTCTTCAAAAGGCTCACCCAGAGCCTTTGGGGGCCCCTCTCTGTCCCCCTGGTGCCCGGCTCCTGCCCGAGCCTCTCCCAACAACCACCAGGCAGCCTTTCAAACACCCTGGAGCCCCTCCCACGCCAGGGACCACATGGAAACAATAAGTAATAAAAGCTTTTTGAAGCAAAGCAACACCGCCACCACGCAAAGACCCCTGATACTTGAGCAAACACATAAAAATCTAATTTAAATCTTCAAAATTAAAATTAAGACTCGTTGTTTAAAAAGCTATCCCCGTTTTCCAACGCACCAAGTGCCCGGCTACGCAGGGACGCAAGTGTGAGGAGGGGCCGGCACCCCTCCTGAAGGGTGAGGCCCCCGCGGCTCTGCCGAAATCTTCACAGAGAAGGCGACGTTTCCTGCCTGCACACGGTGTAAGGACCGGCACGTCGGGGCTCCTTCTCTGGAGTGGGCCGTGGAAGCAGTGAGAACGTGGGAAGAAGACAACGGGGCGGGGTAGGGGGGAGTCTTTCTGCAGAGTCCTGTATTCCCAGGGCGGGGATTAACTACATCCTCCCTGTAGATCCCGACGCCAGCCCACTCCCAGGCCTCCTGCCTCTACCGGGGAGCCGGCTTCCATCGTCTGGCCGCTTCTGGAGGGCAACTCCGTGGCACCCAGTGGCACTTCCCTTCCTACGGCAGGGCTGGGGCAAGGCACTCAGCTGTCATTCTAATGGATCAACTCGTGTCCTTTACGGCCACGACGGATTCAGGTAGACGCTGCTCGTTTAAACAGTACAAAGGAGTATAATCGAAAACCCCGCACCAGAATCCAACGGCTGGTCTAAGCAAGCGCCAGGAGTCAAGGAAGGTGGAGCCTGAAGTTGGGTTGAAAGCAAAGACGCAGACGCCGCCCGGACCAGAGAAGCCTCTAAGAGTGAGACGGTGTCGTGTGGGGAGGAGGAGAGCCAAGGTTTACAAAAAGAAGAAAGTTAGGAAGTTTCGGATGAGTCCTGGCCGTCTGTGCAAACTCCAGGCCGCTTCTTTTCGGCCCCCACAGCAGGTCGGTCAGAGGACTAGCTAGCTAAAGGCCTCAACGCTTGGCTACCCCTGCTTCAGCCCAGGGAAGTCTTTCCTCATTTGAATAGCATTTTAGGAATGTGTGTCAATGTGTTGGGTAGATTATTCACTTCTACTGCATTCTTCCCTTCACCATGATAATTACGGTCATCAGAACAATTTATTTTATAGGCAGGACATTCACAACACTAAGTGATGACCTTTTTTTTCCTTTGACCTGCTAAAACTCATGTATTTATTTGTCCACATTTCCTTTAAAAAGGAAGGTTAACTTTAACAGCTGTTGCTCATAGCAACACAGGGACAGAAGATTTTTCACGTGTATAACCTAGGCATTTAGTTACAATTCAAAGACTTGGATCTCAAACCGAGCCAAAACTAGAAATGTAAGAAAACTAGATTTCCAAATAGAAGCAAGTGCACAACACACTGTTAGTTATCACAAAGATCAAGTAAAAAGCGCAGCAGCTTGTGACAGGGATGAGGAGTGCACAAGTCAAGAGACTCCTTTGTGGACTTCTGGTCAAGATGGAGGCGTCAGTAGACACGCTTCACTTCCTTGCACAACCATAAGAAGGATCACAACTAACCTCAGAACAAAAAACACCCAGAATTGCCCGAAAAATCAAACTGTATGTAAGTCTGGCAACCAAGGATTTAAAGAAGCCACACTCATCCAGATGGGTAGGAGGGGCGGAGATGGGGAGTTGGGCAGAGAGGAAGTGGTGTGGTGGCAGCAGCTGCTGGAACGATGGTCCCACTTTCACGTGTGGTAGATAAAAATCAGTAGGGACACCTTGGGAGTGAGAGATCCCAGCCCCAGGCCAGACCGCACAGCCCAGGGTTTCAGTATCAGGAAAAGAAAGTCTCATAACTTCTAGCTGTAAAAGCCAGTTGGGGTTGGGGTGGCAGAAGAAACTGCTAGTCTCTCAGGAGTGTCAGTTTAAAGGTCCTAGAAGGTATGCAAGCCCACCCACTCTGGGAACCATCACCAGGGCAACAGCACGAAGGGCGCCAGTCACATACAGGAAGCTGATGAAGGGCTGGAAATAGGCCGAGTGCTGAGCAAGCCTCCAGCAGCCAGGTGGTGGGTGTTGTTCCCTCTCTGACCCCTCACCCACAAAGCAGTGAAGTGGATTGACCTGCCCTGGCGAATACCTAAGGGTCCACCCATACAACTTAACATGTGTGCTAAGACAGTGAGTCAAAGCATTTCTACCTGATACACAGAAACAAACACAGGGAGGCTGCCAGATTGAGGAGGCAAAGAAATATGGCCCAAATGAAAGAACAGAACAAAACCCCAGAAGAGGAACTAAACAAAATGGAGAGAGCCAACCTATCAGGTGCAGAGTTCAAAACACTGGTGATCAGGATGCTCAGAGAACTCACTGAGTATGGTAACAACATAGAGGAAGAAATAAAAGTTACACTAAGTGAAATAAAGAAAAGTCCACAGGAAACCAACAGTGAAGGGAAGGGAGCTGAGATTCAAATAAATGATTTGGAACTTAAGAAAGAAATAAACACTCAACCAGAACAGAATGAAGAAATAAGAATTCAAAAAAACAAGGAGAGAATAAGAAAACTCTGGGACATCTCCAAGAGTGCCAACATCTGAATCATAGGGATGCCAGAAGGAGAAGAGAAAAAGCAAGACATCAAAAACGTATTTAAAAAAAATAACAAAAGAAAACTTCCCTAATTTGGTGAAGGAAATAAACATACAAGTCCTAGAAGCACAGAGTCCCAAACAAGTTAGACCCAAAGAGGACCACACCAAGACACATCATCATTAAAATGCCAAAGGTTAAAGGTAAAGAGAGAATCTTGAAAGCAGCAAGAGAAAAGCAGAGAGTTACCTACAAAGGTGTTCCCATAAGACAGTTGATTTCTCTAAAGAAACTTTGCAGGCTAGAAGGGACTGGTGGAAAGTATTCAAAGTGATGGAAAGCAGGGACCTACAACTTAGATCACTCTACCCAGCAAAGCTATCATTTAGAATGGAAGGCCAGATAAAGTGCTTCCCTGACAAGGTAGAGCTAAAGGAGTTCATCATCACCAAGCCATTACTACAGGAAGGATTACGGCTAGAAGACTGGGTGTGGCCACAGTGTTAGGGAAGCTCCACGTGTTGAAACTTTGCCAAGTCCTGAAGGGGGGCTGTGACTTCCACACCCCAGAAAGGTGGCCAGGAGCCCTTCCGGGCAGTGGCGAGAGGTGATGCATAGTTAAATACACAGCTCTGGAGTCAGACAATCAGGGTGAAATTCTGTCACCCTGCTTAACAGATTGGTGCCCTCAGCCAAGTCGCTTAACCTTTTAAGGCTCCTTTCCTAAAATGGGGGCAACAGCAGCACCTGTCAAAGGTTTCATTGACTCAGTAAATACTTACGAAGAGTGTACACAGAGCTAGACAGTGAATACAGAAGGGAACAAGACAGACACAGAGCCCGAGGAAATGTATGGCAAGGGCTTACGGATGGTCCTTATATCATGGTCATCATCTTCATCACCATGCTTAGCACTGTGGTGGAAAGAGTGAGACTTGTTCCAGTGAGGACAAATAAACCATGTTAGCTGGAACGAGGTTTCACAAACAAACACCAGGCAAACCCCAGGGCTCAGTTCTGGGCCGCCTTCCTTTCCTTATCTCCCAGGAATCTTGTCCTATCCCACCATTTTAAAACCCTGTGTACGCAGACCGCGGTTTAGCATCGGAGATAGCACTGAGCCGCCTCCCGACCTGCGGGCTCCCTACCCAGCCGCCTGTAGAGCCCCCCCCACGCGCATGTGTTCAGAGGCACCCCAGACCTGCCGATCTGAAGCAGGGCTCAGACTTCCCGGTCCAGCTGGGCCCCCGCCCATCATCTTCCCTCCCGGGGCCCTCCCCATGAGTAAATCAGCACACCCTCGATGTTCTGCTTTTCTTCACACCTCACATATCCAAGCATGAAGAAGTTCTTTCACTCGGGCCTTAAAAACATATCATCAATGTGTCTGCTGCTCTCTGTGGCCAAAGCCAGCATCCCAGCTACAGGTGTGATGGCTTCTCACTAGCGTATTATCTCACCGCAGGAGCTCCTGCGGCTTCTGCTCCGAAGAGCAGGGAGCCGTTGTTCTAAAACGGGTAAGGCGATATCACACACACACCAGCCCTATCCTTCCTCTATTCAATTTAGAACTCTCCGATGGCTACCACGTGCCACCCCCCATGTCGCCGGTCTATAAAGCGAACGGGATCGGATCCCTCTTACCTCTCCGCCTCGTCTCTGAGACCCTCCCCTGTCTGCACTGCAGTCCCACTGCTGCCTTTCCGTCCCTTGAGCATAGCACCCTCCCTGGCCCTACAGGGCAGCGCGCCGATTGGGGTGCTCTGTGTCTGCACTTAGCACGTGGCGAGCGACACTGAGGAACTCCGTGCCCATTTAATCTGGACTCATTTAAATAGCCACACGCTCCTAGGTGCAATCGTCCTGGACAATGTGGGACCAGCCTTTCCTCGGCTGGACTACTGTCTTCCCAGATGTCCACATGGATGGCTCTTTGTCATCCCTGGGTCTCGGCTCCCTGCCAGCACCCCAGCACGGCCTTTCCTGGCCACCCCACCCAAAGTAACTCCCCTCACACCATTACCACTTTGCCTTGTTTATTTCAATCAAAACACATTCACCGCTGTCTTTATGATTTGTCTTCCCCAGACTAGAAAACCCATGAAAGAAGGGACTTTGTCTATTTCGTCCAATGCTATGTCCCCCAAGATACACACACATGCACCTGGCCTAGAGTGTTTTCAGTGAATATTTGATGAATGGCTGAGTGAAGGAGTGAGTGGCTGATTGATAAGAGGGTCAACTCAGTAAAAGCAGGCTGGGGACAGATTACACCGGCTGCTGGAGGAGGGCAAGGGCCCCTCGGACACTTACATTTTGTGTACAGAGGTCCGGGCTCTGCAGTGTCCTTAGGCGCTAAGCAGAGCACACAAAGAAATGGTGCCCGGGCAGTGCAGGGCTCCGTCCTCAGTTCACTTGAAATCCCCTTTATGAGAACACTTGTGATGCAGACAGACACACACAGGCTGCCCCCACACGGGACACCTGGAAATATCTAGGAAGGGGCTCACATATAGAATTATTGACCAGCCGAAATGAACAAACCTAGACTTACAAGCTGATAAAACCGCGATCCCAGGGATATCACACGCAATATGGATTCCATGTGTTCACGTGCTGTTGCAATTTGAAGAAACAAGGTTGGCATTTTAATTTATCCCTATTAAAATTCATAAAACAAGGAAAACTGCCGTGTGAAGTTTTGCACTAAATGGAACTGCATGCTTTTCAAATCTTTCGCAGTAAACGCTGTCTACAGTGCCTTCAACATGACTGACTCCCAGGGCCACTTCATAAAAGTCCTGTCGCATAAAACGGAGCCATGTCGGTAACATACGCAGCACGTTCCACGGCCTGCCACTACGTCGGAATTTCAAGCAGTTGTTTACAGCGCAAATCTCTGTAAGTCCATGTTTACTCTCGCTGTCAGCACCCACGTTCAGGGCCGGTGGCCGCTCAACGCCAGGCCTCCCGCAGGAAGCCCAGCCCTGCGGAGCCGTGGCAGCGGCAGCAGGAAGGAAAGCCCCTCTGCCTGCCAAACCCTGGCAGAAGTGCCAGGGACACTTTCTAGCTGCAGGCCAGTTGCTATTTCAGTCATCAAAATAATGCCTACGCTTCTGTCACATTCAAGGTCCTCCGTCCAGCCCCAGGGAGACCGGCGCAGGTTCCGTGCCCGCCTCTCCTCGGTGGCCAGCGTCACTGGGGCCTCTGTGACCGGGCCCGGGCTCCGGGAGGGCAGAGCAGCCCCCCGAGCCTCCCTCTGTTCTTACTGCCCTGACGCCCACTCCTCGCTGGCTCCGCCGCGGGGGCTCCCCACTCTCCTCCTGCGACCAGACTTCCCTCTAACAGGCAGGAAATATCACCCCCAGAGTAACACAATGTCAGCTTTCCACAGCATCTTGGGAAGACCCTTAACTGTGGCAGGTACCTGCTTTGTAAAGCTGGCGCATGGAACTGTTTTCTATTACACTTGGTCATCACCAGCAACTTTGTGACTTTTTAAATATGTCACAGGAAAGTCGGTGTTTCCAACCCCTGAAACAGTAACTACTGTAATACTTATGCTTCCAACAATAAACTATGAACAGAGAACCACAGTACCCCCTCAAGTTCATTTTTCTCATGTCCCTATGTACAATTCCAGCTACTTCGGAGGAGAAGAAGTTTATGAAACTTTAAGTAACATGCTGCGTTTCATGAGACGAAAAGCAACACCAGGTTCAGCATCCTTGTCTGACCCAGCTTTGTGCTACACAGTGCCCGCAGTCCAGGCGACTTGGGGACAGATGAATGAGCAATGATCCCCGATAAACATGCCACTTTATCATGCAAGATTAACATTTCTTTTAGATGTTGTTTATATAAAATACTTTAAGGACTTTATCATCTCACTTTATATTGGAGGTTGGCAACATTTTTCTGTAAAGGGCCAGAGAATAAATATTTTAGGCTTAGTGGGCCACATATAATCTCTGTCACATATTCTTTGCGTTTATTTGTCTATAACCCTTGAAATGAGGACACCCCGGTCTTAGCTGGGATCTGGCTTTGGGGCCCCAGCCTGCCACCCTTCCTTCCCAAGTACTGCAGAAGACCAGAATTATTTAGTATGCTCACATTTTAACTAAAGAAAAAAGCACTTCCAACTGTTCAGTGTGGGGTTTTTTGGTAAAAAATATAAGTATTTTTTAGAACCGTTTTAGATTTATAGAAAAATGCAGTTGGCACAGTTTTATTTCCTCTATTAGAATGGTACAAAAATTAATGAGAGGGTATTGATACATTATTAACTTAAGTCCACGCTTTTGTCAGGTTTCTTTAGCTTTTACTTCAGTCCTTTTCTGTCCCGGGATCGCATCGCATTTCCTCGCCACGTCCCCTCCGGCTCCTCCTGGCTGTGGCGGTTTCCTAGGCTGCCCTTGTTTTTGATAATGAGGACAGTGTTAAAGAGTACTGGTCAGATACTTTGTAGACTGTCCCTCGACTGAGAGTCGGTGGGTGTTTTTCTCATGAGCAGGCTGGGCTTATGCTGGTTTTGGAGGAGAAAGACCACAAGGAAAAGTTACCACTGCCATCTCCTCATACCCAGGGCATGGCAACATGACTTATTGCTGCTGATATTGCCCTTGGTCACCTGGCTGAGGAGCTGTTTGTCAGGTGTCTTCCAACTGCCTTCTAAAAAAAAATAATAAAAATGAGTTTAATTCTCACTATTTCTAACTAGCTAAAAGGTTTTAAACATCAAGTCATTGTGAAGAAATGATTGTATACATGCACGTATTAGGGTTTATTATCGATGTGATTCGCATCTATGCCTCATAAAATATATCACATTTGAGATGGGGACAAAAATTAGCATGTACTTTGTCAGTATATTTGACTTTTCAATCCTCTTAACTCTTCTTCTCAGGCCAGTTAGAAAAGAGGGAGGTAAGCATGAACTGAATTAAAAGTAGAGATTAGCTGAAGAACTTATATGCACACATGCATATCCCGCGGACACAGAGTACAGTGTGGTGAAGGCTGGGGGCTGGATGGGGGGTGGGCAAAGTGGGAGACACGGGGGACAGCTGGAATCGTGCCAACTATAAAAAAATTAAATAGAACTAAAGTTATGATTTTTAAAAGTAGATATGTAAAGAGAACACAGTAGACAATGTTCAGACTCTCTTCCGCTTTTAAGCGATGATTACACAGACCGGACGGTACGCAACCTGAGCTGGGACGAATCTTATCAGCTTTTTGCACCTTGCTGGCTGACGCAATAAAAACTATTAATTAATAATTTACACCTCCAACTTCGGTGTTAAAATAACGTGGAGCACTCAGACAGGGAAGAACCAGTTTCTCGAACCTCATTGCTTCTTGGCCAAGCAACCAGTGAGGGGACACAGGAAGGCGGGGACCGTGTCAAGGGCTGACAGAGGGAAAGCTGAGGTCAAATGAAGGCTATCAAAACACTCGGAGGGCGAAATGCAAATCAAAACCACAGGGAAACACCAGCTCAGGCCCACTCGGGAGGCTTTTAGAAAGAGCCTCACGCACTGTTGGTGGGTGCGAGAGGGCGCTGCAGCTCTGGGAAGAGGGGTGGCAGACCCTCAAAACGTTAAACACAGTTACCGTATGACCTACCAGCTCTACTGCTAGGTACAGATCCAAGAGAACCGAAACAAACTCACGCAGAAGGACACATGAATGTTCACGCCCGTTACTGTTAACAGCTTCCGAGTGGAAACAAGTGAAACGCCAATCCGCTGAGAAGTGGATAAACCAAGTGCGAGACCCGTACAACCGCACGTCATCCAGAGCCATACAGAGGAGTGAGGCCTGGGCTCGTGTCCTGCTACAACGCAGATGCACCTTGGAAATATATGCTAAGGGACAGAAGACAGACACAAAAATGATATGATTCCATTTACGGGAAATGGCCAGACTAGGCAAAACCAAAGAGACAGCAAGTGATCAGTGGCTGCCAGAGGCAGCTGGGCTGGGCAAAGAAGGCGGGATGCCCTCATAATGGGTACGAGGCTCCTCCGTGCGGTGACAAAGACGTCCAGGAATTACATCATGGGCACGGTTGCACGTTGTGACGGCAGTAAAAACCACTGAACTGTACACTCTCAAATGGTTAAAACTGTAAATGTACGTGATTTTTTCAGCTCAATTAAAAAAAATAAGGTGAATACCTGGGAAAAGGCCACAGCAGACAACGAAAACATTCTGAAGCTCTGTGTTTGGTAAATCAGTTTAAACCCATAACCAAGACACACACACACTACGCCTTTAAAAATCCCTTTCCTATTCTGTATACTTCTGTGGTAATTTTTCTAAGAACAGGAGCCTCAGAAATGGATGCAAAAGTTAGTCTAAAATTCTAACAGGACATCAGTTCAATCGATATCAATCCAGTACAAAGGACTGGTGCACAGCCAGCCTAGCTCAAGGAATTTACGTGGCGTTAGGACCAACAGTTCCTACCATTTCAGTCACTCGACATCAGCAAAACCTAGCTGGCCACGCCCCTCTATAGCGGTGGCATCGTTTTCCCACAGGTGTTTGCTCCGGGGCCATTTGCAAGGCCACACGTCCAGCTCCCATAGGCAGGCGGGACAGCGTCCACAGTATTCTGGTGCATCCAGGCTGCCCCGCGTGAAATCTAAAGAGGGGCTTGCTTGAAGGCTGCAGTCACAATGGCTGACGACGTAGCTCAAAACTAAGTAATTTGCAGGTAAAAAAAAACTTACAAAGTTAGCCTTTCTTGAAAAAGCAATTATTGTCCTGAGTCTTCTACCCAAATGAAACTGCCAACTATGGACGGTTAAAGCCACTGGGGAAATCTTAGTCATACGCTGAGGACCTACTGCTCACTCCAAAAGCTTTACAGCAAACTGTTGAAAACAAGAAGTATTTCTTGGGGAATTTTTGGAAGACAGCGCGATTTAGTTTAAGTTAGTGCTTCCTGGAGTGATTTTTCTTTTAAACCTTCTTTTAACAATCTCTCCACACTTCAAATACCATAATCACTCAAATAACTCACTAGCTACCAGCTGGCACCCAAATCCAAGGCTGGCTGCAGGAACGATTTCCAGCCATCTATGACAATGGGAGTGGTGATTTTGTGTTCCTTGCTCTTACAAGCAATTCACCTCTTTATACTGTTAGTCAAAATGTAGTAGCTTATTTCTCTCATTATTTTTAAGCTAACTGAAAAGTAAATGGTCTCCAGTTGTTAGTGATTATGGATTTATTTTTTGAAAGTCCAATGATAAGCCTCTGGAAACAAGACAGTAGCTCCATTAATGTTCTTTCATTTACTTAACAACCTTCTCCAGTAATCGACCTATCTTCCATACACAAAGGATACAGAACGCAGTAATAAGAAATTAGGTAGGTCTCTTGAGTTTACACTCCAGCAGTAGGGTTAGCAAAATTCTTTGCTTTGACTTTGAACCAAAGACAATCCAGAATTCCTCACATCCGAACTCTGTGCCACAGACTGGGCTAGTGTCAAAAGTGCATTTAGTCATCGATAATACCCAGCTGACATCCTCTTCCTCCTCGCCGTCTCCCTCCCCACCCCCCAGGATTTCTTCCCTTGGATTAGAAAGTACAGCTTGCTCAAATCTGACACTATCCATAAACCAAAGATTACAGCCTATCAGCAAGTTTGAATGTCAAGTCTCTTTGTGTGCTGGCAAATCTTCTCAGTTCAACTAGACAAAGTTACGGTCTCGTTGGGTAATATTCAATCCAAGCATGGACAATGAACAGAATTCTCCTGGGAGTTTGTGAAACCATTCACCTGTCTCTGAGGCCTGCCTATCTTAGCCCTATATTCCTCCAAAAGGCAATGACTCAGTCCAACCTTTTTCTCCTATGTTGAATATAGTCTTTTTTTTTTCCCTTTTTTTTTTTTTAAGCACCATACCATTTGGCCATGATCTATGGTCCACCATGAACACCGACTGGTGTTGTCAAAGGGTGTCCCTGGAGAGTAAAATAGAGGAGAATGACGAAGCAGACCTGCACAGTAACACTCCTGGGGGAGTGGCCCATGGTGGGGGGAGGCGAGAAATGAAGCACAGGGAGATTTCCCCAGGATCAATGCGGGGTAAGGAAGAAGGCAAAGTCAAGACTGTTACAGTAAAACTGTAATTTATTCAGGGACGAGACAGAGCCCGTAACTCCTCCCCTAAATAGCACTTCTAATGTGCCCAGGAATACACTGAATGTTCAGCTCTATCGGATCTGTGCTGTGGTTTGACATGGTCAATTTCTGGGTCCCTGAAGCCCATACTTTCAAAGCATTCACGGACCAGACCTTACGTGTGGCTCACGCAGGGATCACAGAACTGTAAAAAGTCACAGGAACCTTTGAAGATCAATAAAGACTGGTCAATTGGCCTGAAAAATCAACCCCGGACAGAGAGGTTCTACTCTCCGGGAGACTCCAGAGCATGCCCAGGAGTCCAGGAAGTCTCGAGGAATGAAAAGCACATGGGCGCAAGAGTTGGACTATCTGCTTCAAATCCTGCTCTACAGTTAACAGCAACAGGTACCTTCTGTGACTCCATTTCCTCCCCTGTAAACAGAAGACCCTAACAGCACCTACCTAAGGGAACCAATGGGAGAATAAAATGAGATTACAGTCAAAGAGCTGGGCGCAGTGGCTGTCCCACAATAACTCTGTGTGAACATGTGCTAGGACAGCTCCTCTTTTCAGGGGTAACCGGAGCTACCACTCAATTCCTAAGTGCAATGACAACATTACAACTGCTAGTGTTTGACTGGACCCTAATTATGGGCCCCCAAACACCCCGATGAGGTAGGTGGTATTATCTTCACTTTAAAGCTGAAAAATGGAGTTTTACAGGGATTCAGAAACTCATTGAAGCTTAGTCAATTTAAGTGGTAGAACAATAAAAACGTCTGCACAGTTTGCATTATTTCATCTACCTCCAAAAGCTTAAACTTATTTTAAAATAATACTTCAGCATTCTAAAATCACAACTTGTTGAATGAAATAATGTTCTTATAAAATCTCCCACTGCTCCCCCATTAAATCTGCATAATTATTTATACAATCAGAAAAACCTCCCAAATTCGTCAAAAACACAAAATTCCTCTTCTTAACGTAAATACAACTGGATAAATCATCATAATCTTTTTTTCTTTTTTATTCTTACCTGGGGACTTTTTTTCATTGCTTTTAGAGAGAGAGGAAGGGAGAGAGAGAAACATCGATTGGTTGCCTCCCTTACGCCCTGTGCGCACCTGGACTGGGATCGAACCAGCAACCCAGGTATGCTCCTTACCCAGAACGCACACTTTAGGTTAAAGGACAACACTCCAACCAACTGAGCCACACTGGCCAGGGCACGATCATTTTAATTAAATGGCTTTAAAAGTTCAAAAGTCCTGCTGACCCACAGTACGTCAAGTCACTTTTCTTTCAGGATTTGCCATTTGATCCTGTAGAAGAATGGGCACACTCAGCCTGCGTAACACGTCTCTTTCCATGTTTGGTAGGTGTGTAACAACACTAACTAGAGTTAATATTTACTCCAAATATCCTCCCCCAACTTCTCTTACACTATTTAGCAAGACTTGCAGACACTTCATTGTCCTAAAAGAAAACACAAATATGTCAATGTTGACTCTGATCTCAAGGAATAGCTTAAAACTTGAACACTGAGATCCAGAAATAAGCATATTTATAAATACTTAAAGATCTAACAGCTTCAAGAAAACTGGAATAAGACATCTTAGTCAAAACTGATGGTCTCCATCAAATGAATTGCTTGCCCAGTTTCCTGAAAACAGAGTTCAAAATAATTGTTAATCCATTAATAGTTTAAAACAACAGACAGGCTTAAGTTGTTTAAGAAGTAGTGATATGGGTAAGCAAAGCCATATCACTTCCCTCTGCTCTCTATTTGCTTTACCCAGGCATTACATATTCTTACCATCCTTGTTGGGAAACACAAATGAGATGATATAAGAAAAGATGGAAATGGAAACAGGAAAGAGCCCGAAATACCTAACACTACTTCAAGAATTCATTGCAATTTCAATAACCTGAAACTCCACATATCAGAAAGCAGAAAGAATTCCCACGCAACTGTAAAGGTCAAATAATTATACAGGTGCCTTAAAAGAGACTGTTGGGCACACACCACCCTAACACTATCTGTTAAGTCGTTTTAAAGTGCAATAACTGGCCTGGAGAGTGACATTTATGACAATAACTCTGTCTGGAGAGACTGGCAGGTGTGATGCTTGTCAAAATGTTCATCAGGCCAGCAGCAGGCAGCCAAGCTGTGGCAAGAAGGCGCTCCAGCCCAGGTGTCTTTTCTCATTTCAGGAGGGAAACCTACACCGATACCTTCATGGATAATTTAATAAGGATTGTTCCATAAATTTATAATGTAATTTATGACTGTCTATAATTGCTCTTTCATAGCGTTCAACAACAATGTTCTCAGGATAAAAGCACCTGGGACTATAAAGTATGAAACTCATACGGCTTCAAAATGAGAAAACAGGAATGTTTCATAGGAGAAGCACCTAGAAAGGTTATAAACCTCTAAGGCCACATTCCATGAAAAGCTGGGAAAAAAGTTTCAGAAATGATAAAAGTCCAAATGTTGCCGTTATCCCTAATAATATATGTATTATTATAACTTACGATTAGGAATAGCTTCTTAGTGGACAAGTTGTTCCTTTTAAGGATTAAAAAAAAAAGATGGGATAGAGAAAGAACATTCGTGAACACGCAGCTACACTGCGGCTCCTGAACTTCTCAGACCATGATTTTGACACGCGTCTCTGCAACTCCCAGCGGGAAGAAAAAGTGTGTGTTGATAACTACAAGAAATCATGCTAAGCTCAAGTCAGAGTTCCTCAATAACCGGGTTCAGTTCCAATGTTCAGCCACCTCCTACGTCAAAAAAAGAATCTGCCTTTTCAAGGGCTGGGAGTCAGTTCCAGTTTTCAGGTGGGACTAACACCAGGTAGTAAAGCCGAGGGTCAAAGCCAATCACGTCCACCACCGCGGCCCAGAGAGGAAGGGTGCCCGGGGCCCGCCTCCACGCCCAGGAACTCGGGGGCCTGCCCCCTGGCGCGCCCCGTCGGGAACCCCCAGTTCAGGCCAGAGATGTGCCCCAGGCGGCCCGGGCGGCCTCCTCCGGGGCCCCAAGCCGGTCCCCGCCCGCCAGGCCCAATGTGCCCTCCGGTCTCAATTCGGCCAACTTCGGGCGGCGCTGAGCCCCAAACGGGGGTCCGGTGGCCCTTCTGGGCCCGTTAACCGGACCCAGAGCGCCCGCCACAGTCCCTCGGGGTCCAAGTGTCCCAGTGCCCTGGGAGGAGTCGGAAAGCGGGGGGCAAAGGGGCCTCGGGACGCGCGGCTCCAAAGCGCCCGCCCGGCGGACGCAGCTCAGATCCGGCAGCCCTTCCCGCGGCTCCTTCCCGGGACCCCTCCCCGCACCCGGGGCCGGCGCCGCCCCACGCCCCCCGCGCCCTGGGCGCCGCCGCTCGGCCGGGGCTCCCGCACAACGGCCGCCGCTGCGCCTCCGCGCGGGCGCCCGCGCCCCCTGCGGCCGGCCGCGCACCCACCTGTCCCGGGGGTCGATCCAGCTGGTCCTCCGGGTGTTGTGGTCGATGTAGAAGACCTTGCCGTCGTAGTCCCGGGCCTCCTCCCAGCCCCGGGGCAGCGGCAGCGGCCCGCTCCCGGCCCTCCTAGGCATGGTCGGCGGTCTCGCCGGCGAGCGGCGCCTCCATAGGGACCGGGCGCGGGACGCGGCGGGAACGCGGCTGTCCGGCCCGGCCGCCGCCCCCGACGCGGGCGCCGGCCGGGGGCTGCCAGGCGCGGGGCGCGGCGGGGCCACGCGCAGGGGGCGCCTCCGCGATCAGTCCAGGAATCCGCCGGGGATCAGTCCACCATGTCGGCGTCGGAGCCGCAGATCGGACCGTCCTCCTCCTCCTCCTCTCGGCCTCCGCCTCTTCCTCCTCCTCCGCGTCCCCCTGGGGCCACCGAGGGTCGCGGCGCCCAGGCTGCCAGGGCCGCCGCCGTCTGGGCTCGGATCCGGGAAGCGCGGCGGAGGGGCGGCCGCGGCAGCGGGGACGGGCCTCCTTATTTGCATACGACCCGCACGTGATTGGCCCGCGCCGCGCCCGGGCCCGCCCCCGCCCCGCCCGGGCCCGCCCCCGCCGGGCTCATCTGCATGCACATTCCTCGCCGCCGCATTCCAGGGCTTAACCCTGCGGCTGCCGGGCCGCGGCGCTGGGGGGTGGAGCCGGGCGGGGGAGGGGCGCCGGGGCCCCGGGGGGCGGCACAGGGCCGGGAGTGCACCCCTCGCTGCCGCCCCCCGACCCCAAACATCTCCCTCCGGCCGAGCGTCTCGGGGTTTCAGAGTTTCGGGACGGGAAAGACAGCCGGGGCGAGGTCTCCGCACCCTGCTCAGCCCCTTCCCGACTTCTGGGGAACGCACAGGACTTTGGAGAGGAAAGGGGTGGGGGACGCCTGCTCTCTGCGGAAGGAAAAGGCCCGGCCAACGCCGGGGGCACAAAGGCTCCCCCGCGCCGCGCCCTGAGCGCCTTCGGACCCGAGGGCGGTCCCAGGCGCCGGCAAAGTGTGACAAGCACGGAGCGCGTGGCCGTGGCGCGTCCGGACGGCGTCGCGCCCCGGGCTTCTGCAGGGCCCCTGGCCTCGGTGACCTCAGCCGGGAGGCCGCGGGCCTCGCAGCGGAAAGCGCAGGCGGGCCCCGCGGCCCGAGAGGGCCGAGACGCGCCTGCCCCAGTGGCCGGCGGGCGGGCGCGCTCCAGCCTGGCCCCGAGAAGCGACTGGGCCCCACTCCCCCGCCTCTCGTGGCCGTCCTCGCCCCACGAGCCTCCCCGCGGGGCCGGGCGCCGCCGGAGGCCCCTCTGCCTCTGGCCTGCGCCACAAGGGGCCAGGACGGCTGGACGTGGACCTGCCCGGTATCCAGTCCCGGCCGGCCGGCCCCCGCCCCGGGAAGTCCCCAGGTCCGGGAAATGCCCCCCCCCCCCCAAGCCCCGCTAAGGCCAAGAAGGTGTGGGCGACGCGCTGGAGCGAGCCCACGGCGTCCCGGAAGCCCCGCTCTCCTGGGCTGGGATGGGAAGTGGGCCTCCTCTCAGGCCCCAGCTCTGATTTATTCAGCAGCTACTAAGTACCGGTCGGCACAGGCCAGGGCCCGACGCCGAGCTCCGGGAGCTCAGGCCCGGGAGCGGCAGGGCCTGGGCACAGAGCGTTCACGCCCCAGCCTCTCTTTCTGGGAGGGAGCCTCCCGGGCCCCAAACTCCTCTGCAGCCCGGCCCACACCGCTGGCGCCCACTCGTATTCTTAAGACCTCAGCCACTCTCCCCTTGGTGTGGATTCGCTTAACCCTGCCAGGTAGTGAGTAATGACTGCCCGCTGCGTGCGGGCTCCAGTGTTGAGTGTCCGGCAGGGGCTTTCAGAGGATTGGGGACAGCGTCTCCCCTGCTGGGTTCACAGGGCCACAGGGAGTCAAGTGATTGAGATTCACCCCAGCGTGGCGCGGACTGACCCTGGGTCCCCAGGCTTCCAGAGCATCAATCCCTGAGGACCCCGAGGGTGGTCCTGGAGAGAAGGGACGGAGGGCCAGGCTTGGAGCAGCCTCACTGCGGAGCTGAACCTGCCTCACTGCGGAGCTGAACCTGCCTTCTCTGGCGAGAGTCTAAAATCAACTACAGTTTTTAAAGAAGGGGCTGTATTTGCCCTTGGGGCTCTCTCAGCCCCGCGGGATCTTTAAACCACCAGAAACAACAGAGCGGGAGCACCAGAACAGAGCAACCAGGGGAAGCAGGAAGTGGGGAAGAGTCACTCAAGACCCATTACTCACTTTATCGTTTGGGATCAGCGCTTTAACACTCGAGAAGCTATGCTCGGCCCTCATAAAGAGAAGCCCCCCATCTTGGGCCAGCATTCTACCCACTCCATTCATCAAGAGGTGTTCACACAAGGCAAGCTTCCCTAGTGCCCCCTGAGATGTGACATCCTGGTAGCTAATCTTAAGGTCGGACTTCTGAATGCTGCGAGGAAAAAAATAGAGAACTCTCTAAAATTAATCTCTCACTACTGAAGGAATGTGCTTTTCCTTGGACTCCTCTTAATTGGCCTACTTGCATTGTCAAAATTTACATGGCGGTATACTGGTGACACCATTTAGCAACCCCACTCGGTCATTCTGGCTTATTCTTTGCTTCCTGGCTCCCCCGCCCTCAACAATTAGAAAACACGTGTTATACTAAAACGTCCACATACTGCGATTTAAAAACGAAACGAAACAAAAGCGAAGTGACATACTTTGCTGGTGCCACGATTTAATTTGTGTCACTTGGATGAATTACACACCACAATACTTCGAGGTGTAATTTCAAATGAATCCAAAATAGCACAGGGCGGTAAATGACTTTTATTGTTCCATAAATCTTGAGACTTCAAAAAGGGACAGTACATAGACAAACAAAACTCTAGAGCAATTAAGAGAGGAGCTCAGTTCTTCTCTCCCTCTGGTAGGCACAGGAAACATTTGCTCGCACAAAAGCAGTTAAGATGACAGAGAGCAAAGTTGCCACTCTGCAGGCTTCCTTGTCCCGATCAAGGCTGAACTCTGCTGTTCTGAGTTCACACAATTTACGCTCATCCCTTTGGACAATTCCAAATGGTTGAGACAATGAACTTTCATCTCATTTATAGGCATAGCTGTAAAAATAGAATAACTAGAAAGGTTATCCCTTTTTGATAGTAGGAATCATTTAGATTTGGTTTGGGCTTCAGTTGATCCCTGGCCAAGAGAGGTGACGCAATCTGCTGTCCTGGATGCCAGATTAGCCCCAATTTGGACCCATACACATGCCACTGGAAGTCCATTTTCTGGCCTTCAATAACCTTTCTCCTGGCTTTACATTTTCTCCACTAATACTCTGAGGGAATGAACCCCTGTTAAAACTCTCCCTTTGTTAATGTCCAAATCCTGGGTGGCAAGAAAATCAGTGATACCAAAAATGGGAGGGGACAGTGAAAATTATTTCAAAAGGTAATTTAGTTATGTCTATCCAAACTTAAGATGTACATATATATGTTTAATGAAGCAATTCCATGGCTACGATTTTAACCATGGCTATTAAAGTTTCCTGAGGTAGGCAAGGATGCTCACTGCAGCATGTCTGATAGTAACAAAGCTGGAGAGACTGCCAGTGTCCATCAGAAAGGGGCTGATCAAATGAATTACAGTACGTCCATATTCAGCAGGCATTTAAAAAGCCACAGATAAACATATATGTGCTGATAAGGAAAGATGTTCAGAATATGTTGAGGGGAAAAAGCACTGTGCAAGGAGACGCTTGCTCATGTCACTGGAGGTCGGGCCAATCATTGAATGTGAAGAACAACCCAGGCTCCTACGTAATTCCCGATGTCAAAGGAAGAATTCAGATAGTGAAATAAGGGAGTCGTTACAGTGAACGGGGACTGTCAGAAAGGTCCCCTCAAAGAAGCATACATGAGGAAAGAGATCATTAAAGAAAAGGAAGGGGTAAAGATGAGCACAGACAGGCATGGCAGGGTGTGCCTGTAAAAGACTTGACTGTGCAGAGCTCAGAAATGAATCTGGCCTGAAAGAGGCCAAGACTGGCTGGAGCCATCTGGTTAGGAGGCTGGCCTATGATAGTGTAGGTATGAGAAAGATAAAGGTCTGGATTAGAAATAAGGTAAGACTGGGGGCGATGGGGGTGGGGGGGATGAAAAGGAATGATCTGGCAAGAATTTGCTACTGATTAGATTAAGAAGGGAGAGCTGAATAGACCAGGAATCTGGCACGAGTCCAAGGTTTTAGGCGGTCCAGAGAGACTCAAATAGCTGAAATAAATGAGGAAGTCCGAAGGGGGATCTGATATGGGCTTTGCACTTAGAAATTAGAGACGCCCAGCAGAAAGTGAAAGGTCAGGACTCAAGCTCAGACAAAAGGTCAGGGCTGCAAGTATGTGATTAGATGTCACCCGTCCAAAAGTCTGTAGAGAGCTAAGGATTTAGGACTGAGTCTTGGAAAGGAAACAGAGTGCCAGTCAAGTAGAATTAAGTAACGCATCTGTAATTCTATTTTTGGTCTATAACTCTTTGGTAATTTGATACAAGTTAGTTTATTTCTTTGTGAAATGTGGTCTCCATTTTCAGCGATCTGTGTAAGCATTAGTTACTTCTGTATAAACCATCTCTGAATGAATTATTTTTACAACCTTTATAGTGAGGCTAGTAAGTCAACTCATGTAGGACAAGATGAACTGGTTTTCAATATTTTAATACCCCTGTTTCCTCAAGGATATCAGCGATTATATAAACCGGAACGTCTATATAACAAGAAGGTTCCTTTTTATATTTTTAAGCTTGAAGATTTTATTTAAGTCTGTCTTTGATATATTGAAACCTGAGCGGTTTTTTGTTTGTTTGTTTTTTTGTCACTACACATTGCTTTTATTTTCTGCACAAGGTCAATAATGAAAAAGAGAGAGAGGGAGAGAAGGTTTCTTTTGTCTGAGTCAAATTAGTAACACTTTTGTGTTAGTTTTTATTCTTCTGCAACCAAACTGGTTAAAATAAATAACATCTCAGATTATTGTAAATAGGTAACTCTAATCCACAAATCCTAATTTTTATTCTCTAGACAGTCCTTAAGAAGACAGGCATGTGATTTTTAAGAATTCCCAATTCTGGGCCAAACCAGAAACCTCGATTACCATAACCACTTCCCCTCCAGTTAATTATTATACCAACACCTTAGGCAACAAAAATCATTCCAATTCAGTGATAAACAACATCAAACCGATCGGTTTGACCTTATTCACTGCAGATAAGAGACCCACACTGAGCACATTTTGTGGCTGCTCAAAAGAAATGGAACATTTAAAATCTGCCTTATTAGTGAAACGTAACAAAAGCTCAAATGTCGCGTTTGTACATGTCAGCCTCTCAGAGCGCATCCCTTGCATACTCTGTGGGGTAGACTCTTTGAGTAAATATTCATTGACATCCTTTCCTATATAAATTAAAAGATATGAGATTTTCTTTCCCTTTTACAATTTTCAATTTGCATTTCCCCGTTTCAATTTATAGTCTATGAAAAACACTCTCTACCCTTGAAAACAATTTTATGTCTCCTTTTCTATCCTCTAGATTTTCCATTAAAATTTTATTTCTACTTATTATTTTCCAGTCTATCGCTCTGTCCTACTTCATCTTCTCTCTTCCCCTCAGTTCTTGCTTTCCTGACTTCGACTCAATGCTGTGAATTTGGTTTTACAAAATTTAACTAAATTATAATCTCCCAAATTTCACTGATTTGGGGATATTTAGATGGAATGGAGGGAGAAGGTCTATGTAACAAAACATGCTCACAGAAATATATTTTGCCAATAAACATATGGAAAGGTGCTCAACATCATTAGTAACCAATGAAATGAAAACTGAACCACAACGAGATACTCATACAGGCACTAAATTAGCAAAAATTTTAACATTTAATAATGTGAAGTGTTGCCAAGAATGAGGCGCAACAAAGATTCTCATCAATGATGGGTGGGATACAAATTGGCATAGCCACAGTGTGGACTTATTTAGGAAAATTGGGGATCTCCACATCTGTGACATAGTGACTCCACTCCTAAGTATATCCCTAGAGAAACCCATGGATATGTGCATCAGATCCCAGTCAAGATGGAGACATAGGTAGACATGCTTCACCTCCTTACACAACCATAGAAAAAATTAAACCAGATCTCAAAATTAATAACACCCAGAACCATCAGAAAATCAAGCTATATGGAAATCTGACAACCAAGAATATAAAGGAGCCACATTCATTCAGCCATGTAGGAATAGTGGAGTCACAGAGGTGAGGTGGGGTGGAGAGGCCCTGTGGCTCGGACAAGTGGCAGAAAGGACGGTTCCCACATTCATGTGTGGTGGGTAAAAATAGGGAGAAATACCCTGGGAGCACGTGATCTCAACCCCAGGGCAGACCGCACAGCTGAGGGTTCCAGCACTGGGAAGATAAACTGCCATTACCTCTGGCTGTAAAAACCAGTGGGGGTTGGCGTGGTGGAAGAAACTGTCCAATTTTCAACCCTTAAAGGACTCGCATCGTGTTAAAAGGTACGCAAACCCCAGCGCTGCAACTGGAAGGGCACTGATCGCATATGGGAAGTAGGTGAAGTGACTGGAAGTGGTAAGAGTGCTGGCAAATCGCCAGAAGCCAGGCAGTAGCATTGGCCCTTCTCTGAGACCCCACCACAAACAGAGCCACAAAGCAGAGAAGCGGGTGGCCCAACCCTGAAGATTACCTAAGGGTCTGCCCCATACAATTTATAGGTGCCTTTGCTACAAAGGCCACACTACTAAGACAGGGAGTAAAAGCAGCTCTACCTAATACATGGAAACAAACACAGGGAGGCTGCCAAATTGAGGAGACAAAGAAATGTGCCTCAAATGAAGGAACAAATCAAAACCCCAGGAAAAGAACTAAACAAAATGGAGATAGCCAACCTGATTATATACAGAGTTCAAAACACTGGTGATAAGTTTGCTCAGAGAACTCATCGAGCATGGCAAAAAAAAAAAGGAAGAAATGAAGGTTACACAAAGTGAAATAAAGAAAAATATACAGGAAACCAACAGTGAAGGGAAGGAAACCAGAATTCAAATCAATGATTTGGAACAAAAGAAAGAAATAAACATTCAAGCAGAATAGAAAGAAGAAACAAGAATTCAATAAAATAAGTAGAGGCTTAGAAACCTCTGGGACTTTAAACATACCAACACCTGAACCATAGGGATGCCAGAAGGAGAAGAGGAAGAGCAAGAAATTGAAAACTTATTTGAAAAAATAATGAAAGAAAACTTCCCTAGTTTGGTGAAGGAAATAGATATACAAGTCCAGGAAACACAGAGAATCCCAAACAAGTTGGACCCAAAGAGGACCACACCAAGACACATCGTAATTAAAATGCTGAAGGTTAAAGGTAAAGAGCAAATCTTAAAAGCAGCAAGAGAAAGGCGGAGAGTTACCTATAAAGGAAGTCCCAAAAGACTGTCAGCTGATTTCTCAAAAGAAACTTTGCAGGCAAGAAGGGACTGGCAATGTGATGAAAAGCAAGGACCTACAACCAAGATTACTCTATCCAGCAAAACTACCATTTAGAATAGAAGGGCAGATGAAGTGCTTCCCAGACAAGGTAAAACTATAGGAGCTCATCATCACCAAGCCATTATTATACAAAATGTCAAAGAGACTTATTTACTGTATGTGCATATTTTATACAATTTATTGTATATTTCTCTCTTCTCCCTATCTCTGTCTCTTGCCTCTCTCTCTCTCCCCCTGTCTCTCTTGCGCCCGTGCACACACAAAGAAATACTATAAGTTTATCTTGAAGTGTGAGGAATACCTAACACCTGTCCTAACACCTGGGAAGCCTGCTTTATCAGACAGATGATAAGTTTACATATAATTAGCACATTTAATGTGCAAATACAAATGCTGCACTAAATGTTGTTCTTTTTAAAGTACACTGAATTCCCTTTTGATTTATTGGCAGATTTTGGCACATATAAACAAATAAAATCCAAGTATAATAATTCTATAAAACAAAGCTATATCCTTCAAATTTTTGTTCTATACCAGAAATTTTTAAAAACTATAGTAAATGAAGCTCAACAATAATTCTACACATCAAAGGCTCTGTCTTGGTTACTAAACACTTTCAATTTTAAAACAGCCTGGGAAGTGCTCCACTGGCACCGAATGGTGGGGGCGGGGTGAGGGGTGGCAGGTAGACAGGACAAGGGGCGAGTGCCAGGCTCCCCTGAATTGCATTGTGCATACTAGTTTTTGTAGTTCTTGCGCCTTAGCTCACCTCAACTCTTTCTGCGTAAAACATCTAAATCACCTCTTCCCGGAGTTATCTAAACCATCAAATCACAAAATAAAACAAATTCCAGACTCACCCATTCAGCATGGGAGTACTAATGATGAACAGGGTTCTGGAGGCTAAAAGGTGGCTATGAATAAGCTCCCTGCCAGATTGCAGTACTGATTCTCAGTAGCTGGCTATTCCCATGTGTTATGCTGTTTCATGTTTAAAAATAGCTGTAATTTTGTTGGTGTAATATTACCATTATTATTTTTTTTAATATTTAAGGTTTTTTTTGTTTTTTTAAAAATTATTTATTTAGTTATTTATTTGTTTATTTATTTATTTTTAGAGAGAGGGGAAAGGAGAAAGAGAGGGAGAAAAACATCACTGTGTGGTTGCCTCTCACTCATGCCCTCAACTGGGGACCTGATGTGCAACCTAGTCATGTGCCCTGACTGGGAATCAAACCAGCAATACCTGACCATTATCTTAATACTTTTTAAATAAGAAAGCTGGACCATTTACTTCTTGAGACACACCCAGGAGAGTTAGACTCTACATTTTGTTTTAAAAAAAAAAAATGTGAAAACTACCGAAAAATTGAAAGAATAATAAAATGAGTACTTATGTCATTGTCTTCCAAATTCACCAGGAGATATTAACATTTTGGCACATTGCTTTTTCTGTCTATAGATAGAGACACAGGTGTTTTTTATCCAGCCATTTTAAAGTAAATTACAGACATCAAATGTGATGATGTCTGTAATTCACTTCAGTAAGGACATTCTCCTATAGAACCACAGTATTATTATCAAGCCTAACACATTTAAATTGATATAATAAATATTATCTAATGTACAGTCCATGCCCAAATTTCTTCCATTACCCCAAGACACCCTTTGTAGCTATTTGCTGTTTGTTTAAAACAAGACACAGTCAAGGACAATATATTGTACTTAATTATCTTGTCTCTTCAGTCTCCTTTAATCTTGAACATCCCTCTGGCTTTTCAAAAATTTTTTTGTGAAAATGACATAAAGTCAAGCTAGCAGTTTTGCAAAATATCCCACAATCTGGTTTCAGGCAAGTTCCTCATGACTCGATTCATATTACATTTTGTTCAGAAAATTCCACGGCTAGGTTGTGTACCTCTCTCTTCCTCTCATAAGGAGGCACATGATGTCGTCACTTCTGTCTCCTCACTGGTGACATTTGATGCCTCAGCTAAAGTGATATCTGGTGCCATTTAAAGGTACTCTGAGACTCCCTGAATATCCTTTCCCCAACATGCCTTTCACCCTCTGGACTTGGCATTTATTGATGATCCATGCTTACTTACATCAATTATTACACTGATAGTTCCAGATGGTGGTATTGCTTTGTTTTGTTTTGTTTTACATTTATCAGCCAGCACTTTAATGTGAAGAACTTGACCTCTTTTTCCGTTATTATTATTTTTTATCATTAGGGACTCATGAATCATTTTTTACTCATTGCGCTGTAAGCCACTGCCTCCACTTTTTATGGTGGTAAAATACACATTACATAGAATTACCATTGTAACTAATTTAAGTGTAGAGCTCGGTGGCATTAAGCACATTCACTTTGTTGTATAGCCGTTGTCACCAGCCACCTCCAGAGCTCTGTCATCTTCCCCAAATGAACTCTGTACCCGTTAAACACTGACTCCCCACTCCCCCTCCCCCCAATTCCTGGCAACTACAGCGTTTTTTTTTTAATGCTCAGATTGTCTCAGATTTGGCCCAGGGGAGCTCCCTCAGTCTGTTTCCTGTGTCCCCTGACCTGTCCCCCTCATTCTTTGAGCACTTCCTTGTTCTCTGGCACAAGAACTATCCCCACTTCTTGGGCCTTCCGTGACCCAGAGCTGGGATCAGCAATTTTTCCAAGGACCCCACATCCTCCCAGGGGCGCAGGGTGTGGACAAAACGTCCGCGCACCCAGGGCAACGCGCGGCTCCTGGAAAGCCAGCTGGGCTCTCCGACGAGACACTTCCACACGGCCGTCTGTTTATCTCCTGTATCAAAGCAGGAGTGCACATGAACTTCCATTCAGATCCAACATTTATTCCAGCTGCTTCCTTTCTGTATTTGTAACTTCCTTCTCCAACAGAGAGAGCCCCGACTCTCCTTGCCCTTAAGGTCCTTATGCATTTAATCAATGCCTCCCGGGGCACCGCGGGCCTTCCCCAGCAAGGTGCTCTCTTACGCCCGCGGCCTGCGCGCCTCACGCCGGGCCCAGACGCCCCCCAAAGGCTTTCTCACCCTCCGTGGGCTCCACAGCGGGTGCCGGCCCCACAGCTGTGCAGGACCCTCCTCACCCCACTCGAGCTCCACCCCCCCATCCAGGGCACCCTGCCCCTCAGCGATGAGCCTCCCGTCTGCTCAGGCTGTGACGCCCCGATCTCGGCGGCCCCTCCATGGCGACACTGCTTCTACCCCGCTTGTTTTATTCACTGCCCGTGGGCACACTTTTCTTACCCCCCCCCTTGGGCTCCAATGTCCCACACCAGGCTGCCCCTCTGTGTGGACGCCCCGCTTTACCCGACTAGGGCTCCGACTCTACGCGTGTTAGGGCAGCTGCAGCGAACGTGAGAATTTCTTGTTCCGAATGCAGATTTCCAGGTCCCACACCCAGAGATTCTGACCCGATCGGTTGGAATGAGACATTGAGTGAGTTTTCACATCCTCAACAGGGGCCCCGCCTCCCGCTTTCTTCTGGTGCGGGTAGTCGGGGTGACCACTTAAGAAATACTGTTTTCATCTGGAATCCCGGAATGAAGGATAAGTACGTTGTGTATTTTGACACGTGTTTGCCTGAGAGGCTGTACGGATCTGCAAGTCCAGCAGCAATGCACAGCAATGCTCCGTCCGTCCCAAACCCAAACCCGGGTGACACGCATTCCTGAGTACTTGCACAGGCTGTGTAGGTGGTGCTTATGAATGTTGGGTGAATCCTCGGCCCTGGGCCTCAGTTTCCTCCTATAACATCAGGATCCTGGATTAGATCAGTGTTTCCAAACTTGCCTGATGGTGCACATCACTTGGAACATTTAAAAAATGCAGCTTTGCAGGCTCGGATCTATTGGACCAAACACCGCAGGGGAAGGGAGTAGGAATCTGTGTGTTTACAATAATCCTGAGCTTCTCTTGAGTAAGTTCCCCATTACTCCTTTGGTTGAGTTTTGTAAATATTGCCCTGATGGATTCTGAAGGTCCTCTCCAGTTCTATAATATTTTGATTTTGCCTAACTGTACCAGACCTTATTTGATTACGAACCGAGAGCTGTGAACTTTAAAGGAAAATGTTCAGGATTTATACAAGTAGCTATGATGCTCAGAGGAGATATGTATGAATGATATATTCACAACGTATCTTTTACATCTTTGTTGAGGCTAACTACTTCAGAAATCACCACTGCAAAGATTTAAAATATTCTTAAAATGTTCAGGTTGCATGCCAACACTTTGCATTGGGAATATCGAAGTGATGGAATACCACATAATAAAAAATTCAGACCTGAAGGAAGATCAGACTGCAAGGGGGAAAAAAATGTCAAGCTTCTCAGCAGAAGGGAAATAAGTCCAGGGAAAAACAATAATAATGATAAAAAGGGACTGGAAGTAGACCCTATGACAATGCATGAAAGGAATGATGGGTAATTTGGAGAAGTTACGGTTAGTGGGTTAACACAGAGGGAAGCATTGATTCACATAGAGCAAATATTACGCTCTTAAAGGTTTTCCGTATCGGAATGATTTTTCTTTGTGCAGTGTGTTGATTTATGAATCATATTTGCAAACACTCTTAAAGTTCAAAGTCATCAGGTTCTTGTTGCCTGTTAGACACTTGGGTCAAATCCTGGTCTAGACTTCTTTTTCTAAGTTAATTATTGAGCAATTACCATGGGCCAGGTACTGCTCTAATTGCTTTATGTACTCATTTAACCTTCCCATCAAGCCTATGGAGTATGTGCCATTATGGCTCTGTTTTGAGAGGGGAGGGAGTGTAGGCAGAGGTCATGCAGCTCTTTAGTGAGGAAGCTGGGACTCAGAGCCAAGGAGACTGGCCCCAGCGTCTTTGCTCTTGGCCATGTCAGAGTAGAGTAGTGGGCGCTGTGGACTATTATTTTGAGCAGCACACGGCTCTTTACTTTTCTGTCTTCATTCAAAATTGAGTCATTATTATTAGCAAAGGTTTAAGTAGACCTTAGCCAGGCCTCTGGTTGTCAAAAAAGAAAAGTCACAAAAAGTCAAGGGGAGTCTAGAACAAACCTTGGTACTAGATTAGTGTTGGGCACATCAGTATGAACTCCTGTTTAGTTTAACATAGATAGGTAGACAGGTAGATAATTAAAAATATGACTGTACCCACGAGTTTGCACACACACACACACACACACACACGTGTATTTCTTAGGTTGTCTTCTTAGAGGGTCTAGAAATAATGACACCTCAGTAACAAGGACTATATCCAGGTCTTGGTTTCAAATACCATTCTCCCATAAAAGCAGGCAGAGATCCTTGGAGAAATGACAAATTCTGGGGATGGAGCAGGGGACATACAAGATGAGCCTGGAGTACCTAGTAGTTCTGGAAAGTAAAGATGTGCTCAAAGAGCAAAGTGATGGGGAGATCCCAAAGGACCACAGGAACCAATTGTTATAATTGTGTTTTCTTAGGTTCTGTATTTGTCTATTTGGCATCCAGGAACCATAGGGTCAAACTAACCACCAAAGTTGTTGGCATCCTGCTATGATCCAGCTTCTGTGGGTGTGAAAATTATATTGCTCACCCTCCAACCAATCCCAAATCCATATACCAATGCCCTTCCTTTATTTAGTCATCACATGTCAAGCCAATATTTCCCTGGCCCTATATCAACCCAGTGCCAGGTACCAGACAACTAGGCAGAGCCCTGTGCCTCTGAGCTCACACTAGAATTATTCAAACTGGCCAGAACTAAGCTCTTTTCTCAGTGTTCCCATGGAAATCCAGGACAGGCTGTGGTCTTTGCCTTCCTTTCACTCCTGCATCCACCTCCTGACCGAACCTGGTGCTTCCCCGTGTGACTCTGCTCAGCTTGGCGTGACCCTGCTCTCAGGAAGTGTAAGTAACAACTTCTTTCAATGGCAGTCACCTCTGTAAATGACAACCCCACAGATACATTTTAACACACTAACCTAAAATAGCCTCCAAGGGCCAGCTGGAACTATCTGAGCCACAACATAAATCATACAGTCTTGGATTATAAACCAAAAGAGATGAGTCCAACAATAGGTGAATGATTGGATAAATAAATAAATGTGGAGAAAGAACAACTCTTCCTTAGGGAAGAATTCCAAGTAATTCATGTGGCTACTTCTCCCTCCAGGAGATGAAGCCCAAGCCCCTCCTTCCCGAGTCTGTGCTGGAGTTAGTGTCTCGTTTTAGAAAACGGGGAAAAACAGCGGAGAAATCTGGCAACACCAAGTGATTAAGGTTAATATTACCAGTGATGTCACATCGATAGCACATAGTCCTGATATGATGTGATGGGAACATTGCCAGAAAACCCCTCACCCCAGTCCAATCAGACAAGCCCAGAGTGAGGGACATTCTGCAAATCAGCCCATGAAAGACGAGGAGAGACTGAGAAACTGTCACAGGTCAGAGTAGACTAAGGAGACTTGATGACTACATGCTATCTGGTTGGAACCTGAAGCAGAAAGAACATCGATGAAATCCAAATAAAGTCAAGAATTTCATGAATAGTGATGTACAGATGGTAATTTCTTAGTCTGGCAAATGGACCGGGATTTTATAAGACTTTCACAGTCAGGCAGATGGGGAGAAGAATGGCAATGGTCTGAACTACAACGTTTGTAGAAGTCGAAAGTTATTACGAAGTTGAGTTAACAAAAGAAAATATCGTAGCGGGACAGGAAGACCATGATGTGAAACCTTACTCTGTAGAGCAAAGACAATCTCGCCATTCACAGCAGCCGCTTGGCCCGCCCCTGGGGCGGGAGGCTGCACCATTTACTCTCTGGAGATTTCTTCCAGATCTATGATCCCATCTTGCGAGGTTTTGACTTAATTCAACTCATGAGTCAATTCATGACATTGGTTATGAATGTACAAATGCCAAGAAATGCCAATGTTTGAAATATTGTATATTTTATATGGAACAACTTTATTATGTAATCAAACCTCATATAATAACATTTTTTGGTATGAAGAAGAAAAATTATAATTTTTATTTTTATTTTTTAAATTATTTATTTGTTTGTTTATTTTATTTTTAGAGAGACAGGAAAGGAGAAAGAGAAAGAGAGAAACATCACTGTGTGGTTGCCTCTCACTCGTGCCCCCAACTGGGGACCTGACGTGCAACCTCGTCATGTGCCCTGACTGGGAATTGAACCAGCGATACTTGGCTCGCAGGCCGATGCTCAATCCACTGAGCTACAGCAGCCAAGGAAATTATAATTTTAAAAAACACACAGGCAAAATCTTCAAGTAGTACTAATTCTAAATAATTGTGTTTCCTTTCCTAGTTTGTGTGGATTGACAATGCCTTTCAGGAAAATCAGTTTTCAAGAATAGCTGTTTTGTGCATGACACTGCAGTAGTCACGGCTTAACTTCTCAAAAATTATAACTCTAAAGAACAAATACACCACATGACTCAAGATATAAAAATGAGGTGTGTACAAAGGCCTATTTAAATATGTAATGCAGCACATCTGTGCACAATTCTTAGGTAAAAGTTTCTGTTTGCTCTTAAAAGTTCAGTCTAGTGTAGAGGGGAAATAGAGTTCAACCGCTCAGCCAGCCAAAGAGCAGATGAAACAGATGGACTCTGAACTGTCATAAAGGCCAGAAAATTCTCCTATTTCGGCTCTTCTATCGTAACCGGCATGAAAATTCCATCCTTCTGCCACTGTGGCTGTAAGCTGCACAGCCTTATGCTTTTGAATTCTTTCATATTGACCCATAAAAGCTTATGTTATGGATAATAAAATCATGATTTATAAAGCATTCGCTTAAAAATAAATATGGGGGATTGAGCACCATAAAACTAATTTGGGCTCAATGCCCAGAGAAATCGCATACTGGGATGGCCTTGACTTAAATATATTCACTGGAGCTACGTAAGAGCTAAACCTCTTGGTGGATTTCTATGTGGCTCCATGAAGGTCGAGAAATGTACCACAACACCAGTAGTGATTTACATGGAAGTGTAGACATGGTGTCCATAACACAATGATTTTGTATGTGACTATACACAGTCAAAACACACGTGCATTTGCAAACACGCAGTAAAAGCCATGGTCGCCTCTCGCTGTTGGCTTCTAAACAACCTGGCTGGTCTTTGGTTTTTGAGTGAAGGAACTACAACGTTCATGCCTATGTTTTGCTCTGGTTTCTCAGTGCAAAAAAAAAAAAAAAAAAAAAAAAAGTGTATTCACAAGGGACAACAAAAAGTATGTCGAAAACAGGGGCTTTTTTTTTGTGACGGAGAGCCCTCTTGGCCTCTTTTGAACTCCAAGGTGAAAGTTGGAAGACTTTCCCTGAAAGGAGTGAAGCAACGTCCTTCCCATTGGCCAAGTCCAGCTGTTGGCGCCATTCTAGGGCTCCTGGGCTGTGAATGCCTCTGCCATCCTAGCTTCACTGAGAATCAGTGACTCCCCTGGCTGAAGTCTCTGCAAGCGCCCGGGCCCAGGCCCGCACAGGGGCCGGTGTAGAGAGCTGCGGGAGGACCTGGAAGAAGAGACCAGTCCTGAGAAGGGGTGGCACTGGGTCCCACCTCCCTGGAACCCGACGAGCTGCCACCAGGGAGCTTGACTATTGTTTCAGAATCTACAGAGTTTCTTCCCTTTTTATCTTTCTCTTCCAATGAACAGACATACTAGACATATGCATCAATATGGAGATAATGAGTATATTCCTTTCTCTCTTTTTCTGACTTAAAAACAATTTTTTTGGTGCACGTATGTCCAGCAGCATTTCCTAGGAGCACTAGATGAAGGCGCAGTAACCCAGGGGGAAGTTGGGACTTCGGGTGTCAGGGAGATCTTGGCTGGGTTTTTGGCTGCACCACGTACTAACTGGGGGACCCTAACAATCACCTGACTATGAGCTCCAGTTTTCTTATTTGTTACATGCAAACGAAAGCACTTCTCCGGCGGAATTGCAGTCAGCGTTAATATACTGTCAAAAGGTGTCTCCCATAGGCTAGCCCCATTCAGAATTAGTTCACTCTCTCTTCTTCTTCCTCGCCGGCCTCTTGCAGCCTTCACTCTTTGCCATCCCTCTTTTTGTCTCCTTATCCCAAAAGCTAATTTGCATGATCTTGGAAAGGAAGTATGTTTTTAAATATTTTGTCCTTACTATAAACATTTAAAAACTCTATGTTTCTAATTTAGAAATCTTGTGACTTTAAACTTGCAATGTCTCCGATGACAAATGTTTAAAAATTGTAATGGACTCTTTTCTCCCAACATCTGAACCTTCTCCTTAAGCTGGGGTACAGCCTTATTTATGTGCGCACCTTAGAGGAAGGGAGGGAACTCCTCCTGTTGGAGAAACAAGAAAGAGAACACAGGTGAGGTCAACTTAGCTCAGCCAGTCAGGTGCTCCCAATGGGGTATTATTGGATGGCCTTGGTCAATCAGATGCTTCCAATGTGGTACTGAACGGGGCTCAGCCAATCAAATGCTCCCAACGGGATGCGACCATAAGAAGCAAGGAGAGCAGAGGCAGCCACACCTGTCCGCAGGTACTGCAGACGCCTAGCGCCAAGGGTCCATTGAGCCTGTGATGCGCCAGGCACCCAACAGTGGCTCAGGGCCCTCCGCGAAGACAAGGTCCTTTTCCCCCTCGGGCAATTGCATGCAGGCTCTTGTGGCTTCTTGCTCCCAACTGCTCCTCTGGGGAGGACCGAGGCGGGGAGGTGTATCTGAGACCTTTCCGGAGCCATTTCTGGTCTTCTGTGCCATTGCCTTGGGAATCTCTCTCCAAGATTAAAGGGACAGGCCACTGAGCTTCTCTTAGGGACCCTCACTGGTGAGTGCTGCTTGAAATTTAATTCTATTTGTTCCTGTCACGTCTTTATTTCCGTGTGTACGTGTTGAGTGAGTGTATCTGTATCTTAGCGTTTCTTTCTCCTCGGTCTTCTCATGTGAAAGTCTAACCGGGAGTCAAGAGTTCACAAAGGTATCTCTGATTAAAGACCACTGAAACCAAACCCACAGGAAACCCAGGGTTCAAAGATGCTTGCCCATACCCCAATTTTAAAAGACCCTTATTTTAGGCACATAAGTGCAATGCTGAATATATTCTCACTGCATTTTATGGTGCTTTCTGGGACGAGAACCCCAAGGCGAGAAGCCCAA
The DNA here is from genome assembly GCF_987537825.1 of Furipterus horrens. NCBI lineage: Eukaryota > Metazoa > Chordata > Mammalia > Chiroptera > Furipteridae > Furipterus > Furipterus horrens. The sequence continues at coordinate 92,642,379 of NW_028327182.1, forward strand.
GTAAACAAATCGACAGTCGTAATAGATGTAATACGTTCGAAGACACAATACGGCGGCCTTTTCTGCATTTTTCCACCTGAGGCATTTTAACCATCTATTAGTTACTATTTCTCTTCCGTGCTCCTCACACTGCTATACCTAGCCGCCAGAATTCATCCCACACTCCAGACAAAGCCTGCAATCGGTGTCAGCCCGTGGAAAAACGCGCCCTTCCTCTGAGAACGCAGCACCATCACCGCTTGTCTAGGTCTTTGCTGCTGACAGCAAACTACAAAATCGCTGACCCAACTCCCCGTGTAGAGCCAAGTTCACGGACTCTGCCCAGCCGCGTGACCTCGGGCAGGCGCTCGTCCCAGTGCCTTTGTTTCTTCCGATGGAAAGTTGGGTGGTGATTATAGTAGCACTGACTTCACAAGCTTGTTGTGAACATTATTTGAGTTCATACGTGTGAGATTCTCCCATCGTGGCCCAGCATATAACCTGTGCTCAGTAAGGTTGGCAAAGACCATGATAATGCACATCCCTTAGGTCACCAGGGAGGGATTTTCGGATCTCACTGCCTGTTATGAGCCAAATTGTGTCCCTATCAAACTCCTGTGTTGAAATCCTGATCTCCCGCCCCTCAGAAGGTGACTGTATTTGGGGCAGAAACTTTAAAGAGGTAATGGGGCAAATGAGGACCTATGGATGGGCCCTCACCCAATGTGGTTAGTGTCCTTATTAGAGGAGATTGGAACACAGACACACCAAGGAGGGACTGTGGGGAAGACACAGGGAGAGAGTGGCCTCTATAAGCCAAGGAGAGAGGCCTTCAGAAGAAACCAGCCTTGCCAGCGCCTTGACCTTGGACTTCTAGCCTTCCGAAAATGAATTTCTGTTGTGTAAGCCTGTGGTGTTCATCTTCTGGTGCTTTGCTAGGACAGCCCGGGGAAGAGAGGAACAGCCCCACCGCAAGCTGTCCCCAAAACCAGCTCCAATCTTGAGTTCCCTGTCCTTGCGCCCTGCTGGTTTTCAGGGTTCAGTCCTTCCCATTGGTCCCTCTGCCACTCTCTCTGCCCCAGGATGTAAATGTCCCCAGGGTTCCCTAAGTTCTCTCACAAGGTGTGTACCCATTTTCCTGGCTCTTGCTGTGGTCTTCAGGCCAAAGAACCCCAAGCCTCCGTCTCTAGTCTCACCCCCCTCACCCCCCCGCTGTCCTCCAACCTCCCAAGTGGCCGTCCCACGTTCCCACAGCGGTGTCTTGCTAATAACTCCCTACCCAAACCCTGCTCTCCTCATCCACACGTTGCCCCCTGTTTTCCTCCCTCCTTACTTATCTTCTTAGCGACCCAACCTCTGAATCACGCGCCTGTCATTTATTCCCTCCCCTCGCCTCCCTTTGTCCCTAGAAGCCATGGCCCACAGGTCCCCTGACTTTTTCCCCTTCCCCGGCCTCTGCGTAAATCCAAGAGGTAGCACCATTTGCCCAATATTTCGCATTACTTCTGATTTCCCCTCCCTTCAGTTTGAGATCTTCATCCTCCAAGGGGTTCTTTTCCCAAAACACAGATGATATTATGTTCCTCTCAAAGTATCTTAGTGGGTCTTTGTCACCTAACTGAACAAATAAAGCCCGGATTACTTCCACTGGCGTTCATGGTTTTCTGTGATCCTTACTTTTCAACTGTAAAGGATATTTTAAAAAATAGCCACAAAGTCACCCAATGCCCCACACTGCTGCCATCGCAGGTTGCGTCAGAGTCAGTGCAGGTAGTCCGCCCTGCAGACAGCAGTTGGCTGTATTCTGCGGATACATTGCTCCTGACTGCCCTTCAAGTAGGTCCTACACAGTAAATGAAGCAAGGGGGAATTCTGATAATTGTTATAAATAATAGTTTTCACTTTATAGACCCTCATCACATCTTTTTCCCCGCGTTTCATTGAGAGCTGTCTGATATACATCACTGTATACATTCGAGGTAGACAGCACAATAATTTGACTTACATATATCATCAAATGATCATTGCAATAAGTTTGGTTAACATCCATCACCTCATATCGGCACAAAAAATTCTCCTTGTAACGAGAACTTTTAGAATTTACTCTCTTAACGACGTCCCTGTGTATCACACAACAGTGCCAGCTCCAGTCACCAGGCCGTGTGTCCCAGCCCCGGCACTAACTTATCTTGTACCCGGAGGTGTGTCCCTTTGCCCACCTTCCTCCCCTCCTCAACCCCCACCTCTGATAACCACAAATCCCATCTCATTTTTTTAGTAGTTGGGTTTTTTAAAAAGAGTCCACATATAAGTGAGATCAGACAGTGATTTGTCTTTTTCTCTCGATTTATTTCACTTAGCATGACCACCTCAAGGTTCATCCATGCTCTTGCAAATGGTATGATTTAATTTTTTAAAGCAATTTACATGGATGTCCCCCTTTTTAAGGCTAAATAATATTCTGCAATGTGTCATGACTTCTTTATGTGCTCATCTGTCGGTGGCACGAGGATGCTTCCGCGTCTTGGCTGGTAGAATAATGCTGCAATGAACACAGGGGTGCAGATATCTCTTCATGATCATGATTTTGTCTTCTTCAGATATATTCCCAGAAGGGGAATCTCCATACTGGGGTCTACAGAGGCTGCGCCAAGTTCCATTCCCATCCACAGGGCACGGGGTTCCTTTTCCTCCACATCCTCGCCAGTATCTGTCACTGCTTGTCTTTTTGACCATGGCCATTCTAACAGGTGTGAGGTGACATCTCACTGTGCCTTTGACTTCATCACATCTTATTCATATTAATGCATTAATGCACAGAGCGGAGGGTAATAATGTGGCCACATTCACATCTCATTCATTTTCAACCTATTCACAAAACCTCAAGAATACATGGCCCAGCACCCACTATTTCAAACGGTCAGTGCCCCGTACCACCGTTTGGACCCTGTCAGGAAAGCAAGACTCAGGTTCATTGCCATCCAATGCAGTCCCAGGGAGACTAGTGACTCTTGCATACATGTTGGAATTCATTTGAGAAGTCCTGCCTGGTAATGAACAGGAAATGAAACCTCACTTCTATCTTGTTCTTGGGGGACCCAGGACCTCCAGTTTCTCAGTGGCAGATGTTCATCGGGCAGAGAGCTCAGTCCTGGTAGAGACGAGGAAGTCTGTGTGAGGCCCGCAGTTTGGAGTTTTCAATCCCAGGAGATAAACAGAAGTGTCCCGATGGATGCACTGTTCGCCAAGGGGTGCCCAGGGGTGCTGAGGAGAGGGGGGCCTCTACCTCCAGTGTGCCCACAGAGGAGATGTCATGGAGCGCCATCCCTAAATCATGCAACTTTCCCTGTTTGGGAAGAATGATCTCAATCTAGCGACCTGTGCTTAACCAATGAGAGATTAAGAAAAAGATGGCATATCTCTCAGGGATGCTTTCTATCTTCTTAAGGGTTTATCCACATCTCCGTCAACACTTCCTAAGGACGTTCTGCTTCACTCGCTTTAAATGTTCTAACTATTTTGGTATCATTCTCTAGCATGGACAGAGAGAAGTTTTTGTAAGGGAGAGTTTCTTTGGGGACCGTTAAATATAGTTTTTAATCTGTTTCACCTGATTTTTATTTTAGTCATACCCAGAGGAATATTCATGTATGAATCAGCCTGAACTAATGAAGCCTGGAATAATTGTATTTGGGGGGAAATAGGTCAGTTCGCAGCTACCATGAACAATGTAACATCTTGTAGCAATAGTTCTTTGTGAATATTGGTTATCAACACTCCATGTGTTTTTAATTTGATATTAATGTTTGTAAATGTAGACATGTAGTGGGGTGGCAGGCAATTTTTGAAGAACAATGACTTTAGGTTATAAATATGTGGGGAGTTTGGGGCCAAAATTCCATCAATGAGGCTAACTTCAGCCTTACTTGACTGGATTTGAGAACGCATATACAGATACTTCTCAAATTATTAATACTTGACTAATGAACATCTATGCACAGAAATCCATATTTGAAGACTGGCTTCTTCTCTCCACTGGGTTTTACCTAGGACTATGGGGGGGTGGGGGGGGGTGCGGCGGGGCGGGGCAGGGGTCTTAAGATGGTGCTGCCACCTGGTGGTCAAAGGGACTAACTACCATCTACCCCCAACCATTTTTTTCAGGGCATCCTCGCTCAGGAACTCTGTTCAGTAAACGTTCACTGAGCTTAGAGGAGGGCCAGGCGTTGCGATAATTACTCAGGGACAGGCCTGCCTCGATGTACTTTTCCTTTACGTTTTACCATTTGCCGTTCAGTTTCTTCAATGTTGTGCAATTGTTTTCTTGGGAACAGACTCATTCTATTTCCCCCTCCCTATCCCCTTTCCTCTCTCAACTCTTGTTTGGTTTCCTTAGAAATGGTTCTTTTCCTTCTCTTTCTTTCCTGGGTTCCGTGTGTGCACCAACAATGACAGGCATCATGACTTGGAGTGAAAATGTCATGCTGTTAAACAGTGCTCCAAGAAAAAGGAAAGCAGAAACTTTCAAACGTTTTTTCTATGAATGTTAAAAGGCCCTCGAAAGGCCCAGTGTTCCACGGAAAGCTCTTTTTGTCTTTTGATCTTATTGTGTCCATGCCACTTTTACCCACTTTTCTCGATGCACCAACATGCCAGAAAAAAAACTTACAATTCTTTTCATCCATTTTTGATTTTCTAAAAATAGTAAATATTGCTTTTTAGGACATTTCGTCATAAGCATTGACCATTTAAGTTCATTGGGGGTAAAATCCTGAGATTATTGGCAGCCATGATCATCACTACTGAAACTGTGTTTAGGAAGAATTCATTCTGAGTTCCAACAAGCAGCTCAGAGCTTTCGAAATGCATTCACCTCAACATGAGAACTTTCTGCAATTAAAAACCACAACTTAGGTATTACTTTGTTTATAATATAAAAAGGTTTGCTACTTCATGGATTAATTTATCATAGAATCTCTAAATAAGACAATCCTCTAGAATCCATTTAAATTGTGATTCAACTGTAAAACATTTAGAAACAGCAATGGTTATAAATCTTGTGGGGGTAAACCCAGATAAGCTGGTAAGACCCAAAGAATTTGGTTAAGAATTCTGTTAGCTTCACTAAGTGTGCAGATGTCTGAAATATTTTTACTTTCCGTAAAAAATTTTGGGAAGACTAATTATGATTAAAAATATGTAATCTTGAAACAAATTCCTAGAATTCCTGGTGGAATTGCTAAATCAAAGGGTATGCACCTTTGTAATTTTGATAAATATTGCCAAATTTCCCTCCAGAGCGATTCTATCACTATGTTTCTAACACATTTTTTAATCCTCGGAGAAATCACGTTATTGGTTGATATAGTCACTGTTTATTAGATTTATCCAAACGCTTCAGGTTTCCTTTGCTGTCCTTCCTCAGCCCTGGCTCTGCCCCCATAGACGCTCATCTTCCCTTTTAAAACGACATTCTTTAGAACTTCCTTAGTGAGTTTCTGCTGGTGGTAAACTCTCTGTTTTGTTTGTCTGCAATGCCTTTATTTGCCCTCCTTCCTGACATAATTCCAGGCTGACAATTTTTTTTTTTTAATCAAGTTAAAATCTCTTCTTTTGTCTTTCAGCTTCCTGCACTGCTGTTCCTGAGTCAGGCCTCACTCAGTCTGGCTGTAACTCCTTCCGAGATCATTTGTTTCTTTCCTCTGGCTGCCTGAAGCATTTTTTTCTCTTTGGATTCTTAAAGTAATAATTGCTGCTATTGTTTCAAGGTTTTAAAGAAGTTTTTTTTGTTTTTGTTTTTTTTAGTTTTACTTGATGTGTCTAGATGTGGAATATATTTTTCCTGCTAGGGACTTAATGAGCTTATTAGATCTGTGGATTTGTCTCTTACCAGTTATTATAATTTCAAATATTGCCTTTTACTTATTCTCTTTATCTTCTCTTTCTAGATGCTCATTGAATGTACGTTAGACCTTTTAATTCTATCTCCTATGTCTTTTACCCTCTCTTCTGTATTTTCTGTCTTCTGTGGTGCATTCTAGATCATTTCTTCTGACCAGCACCCAGCCCAGTAATTTTCTCTTTAGCTCTGCCTGGCCTGCGTTTAAACTATATTTGAATAATTCATTTAAGCTGTTGAGTTTTTCCAGTTTTAGAAGTCATATTTGTTTCTTGGTTAACATAATGCTCTCAGTTTCTGGTTCCTTGGAGGTATTTTCAAGCTAATTTTTAACTTCTTAATACAGAAAAGCAGCTGTTTCACAGTGTGCGCCTGAGGACTCCAATACGTGAGGCATCTGTGTGGGGATGTGAACACGCCCCTGTCCCTCCCAGGCCGCAGGAAGCAGAAGGGGTTGATGGCCCAGCTGCTGTGCTCTGATACCCATTATCACCTTCACGCGGGGGGACACGTCTGCACCCAGCCACATGCTGGGCATGGCGAGGACCCCACGGGAAGCCTGACAGGCGACTTTGCCTGATCTTCCTTGGAACTGCAGTTCAGATTCTCCAGCCTCACCTGCTTCTCTCTTTCCCTCCCAGGGTCCAGACGACAAGTGTGAAATTGAGATTGCTCCACGCACTGCAAAGTGGGTCGAGGGCATCCTGTCCTGCGTGGTAAGTGGGGCACAAACAGTCTCTGTCTTCACTGCTAATGAGTTGACCGGTGTCGTTCTGAAAAATGCCCCCATGCCCCAGTGGAAATGCAGGCGCTCAAACCACACGGTGAGGGCGGAGGTGGGGTCGCACCCACCACAAAGCCAGTAGGCCGGTTACTGCTCAGTTGTGCTGATGCCCTGCGGAGGGATCATGAAAAATTGAAGGCTCTTAATGAGCAGTGCATGGCTCCTCCTCAGAGCCTCAGTCAGCGGTAACTGGCCAGGGGGCCCTTCTCTGCAGCAGCGGAAGAGCAGCGAGTGGGGCAGGCAGGCTGCCGGGTGTCTGCATGCTGAGCCAGGGTGGGTCTGCCCCACAAGGGTCAGCGCTGGGTTGGAGGAAACCTGGGGCATAGCTTATTCTTCTCGTACGAGGTTTTATCATTAAGTGGCTGAATGTTTGTGGATAAATATCATTCCTATTTTTAAGATTCAGAGACAGATAATTAATGAACTATACTGATAATTACAGAATTTTAATATTTATAGACATGCGTCGCTTTATATTGTAAGATAGTCTTACCATGTGTGCGTTGCAGTAATCAAAGCTCATGAATGTATACTGTGAACACGTAGTTGTAACTGTCAAACAGATTACCAGGAGGCTTTCTTGTAGATACGCTATTTGTGAGATTACCAAGGTTTGCCTTTTCCTAGAATCTTGTTCCTCCTTTGTTAGAAAAAAAATTGTTGTACTTATTTCAAGTCTCTTAAAATTCAGCCTAAAACTATCCCCTACAACCCTGAGGACATGCCTGTCCTGGAGTGATGTCTTTTCGTGATGTCATTATTCATTATATGAAATACAACAGTAATTGGCCAGAACTTCTGCTGAATGAGGAATGCGCTTGTTGTCATTCCTGATCTCCGCTAACTTTTGTTTCTCCCGAAGCGGCTCTGAAGACGCACTGGCCTTCTAGGTTAGGAAATGCCCTTCCAGCAGCTGTCACTCACCCCTGGGTGCAGCATCCCGAGTGATCGTTGGGTGGCTGGTGTGGGTAGGCTTGTGCATCTCATTCTGAGCTTGTCTGAAGTATCATCCCAGCTTGGATTTGAGTCTCCAAAATCCAGATCGGATTGGAATGAGCCCTGGAGCATTAAGAATACTAGACACATTTTTATTGATGGTTTAGCCTCAAAGGCACTAATTGCTCAATACAGCATCAATGCTACACAGAATTGATTCTCCCAATGGAAACTCTAGCCAAACTCTGGGGAGAAAGGAATGCCTAGATGTTCCCAAGGCTCTTGGGACAGCATTGGAGTTGACAGTGACATGCAGAACAAGTGTCCTTGTGACTGCTCTGTTATACCAGGGAAATGTGGTTGTCAGAACACAAAGTCCTTGATAAAGTCTGTGTCACGTTGGGCCCATGTGTGCCGCCCATCCCTTCACCTTCCCCTGTCCACTCCCCCGTGGTTTTTTCCCTGTTCTAGGATATATGATCAGATGATCACACTTGGCCACTGGCAGATCCTCATATTGATTCCTTGACTGTGGAGTAAGAACTATCCTGGTATGAAAGGCCAAGTCCAAGCTCTTAAGACAACCTTCCTGACCACCATAGTAAATATCTCATTTCACCTTCAAAGACTTAAGTAATTCAAAGTTTGACCAAATAATTCAAAATGGCGGTCTGCATTAGCGCCCCATTTACTAATGGTCTAAACCTTTCCAAATCTGGGTGGATCATCAAGGGTAGAAGAGAAGTTTCACAGACCTAACATGTCACAGCCCAATTTTAGCTGCTGTTCTGTATACGGTGTCTTTACTGGAGCAGATTAACCTACATTGGGTCTTTGGCATGCAGCTGTCAGTCTGGAAAATACGTTGTTTCTGTCCCTACCAGGAGGGAGACTCGGCTCCGTCACAGGAATGATGTGTGTTCTTGTCTTGCCCCATGATTCTGTTCTTCTCTCGCCCCAGTTTATTCCTGTTCAATTTCAGGGTTTTAGGAATGGCAGCAAGTATCTGATGATGTGTCAGCTAATTCAACGTATTAATATAGAACATAAACCTAGAAAATATGATGAGGTTTTTAGCTAAATCTATGCACACTATAAGCCTGTCAGAGCCAAAGCTGTCATTTTGACTTGGGAGAGGGTAGTAGATATATTCTTATTAAATTGCTGGCAACGAGTCAGTGGGTATCAAGGAGGTAATGAAAGTTGTCTAAAGACCTTGAACTCTGTGTGGTCATCTTGCCTTTAAATTCCCAGCATAGCACAGTGGAGAAAGGCAGCCCTCACTGACCTGCTATTTCCTCCGCATGGTACACATAGTGGTGGCAGTGTGATGACATTTACATATTTTACTATTTCCTTCAAAAGTAAGATCAAAAGGCATCTTTTTGTCTTCCTACAGTTCACCATGAATAAGCAGTGGACAAACTGGCTAAGTCATCATTCAATTGCTTAAATTATTATTAACTAAATAAGAAAAGGCATATTTATGTAGCATGGTTGTCACTGGGGAACACAATTTTTGTTGAGTTAGATCTGATACTTGTTTGTGACTGACTTTTGGCATCTGAATCCAAAAACGACTGCAGTTTTTCTCTGTCACATCAACTTTTTAAGGTATAGGATACTCTCCTTTTGTCCCAAAAATCATACAAAATGTACATACTAAGGAAAATAAAGAAAAAATTGCTTGAATATACAGTTTATTTAGAGTTAGTTTATTCATATAAAGGCTATCTATTGTTACTGTAAGCAAATTGTGTACAAGTAGTAAAGTTCTGCCACCAAACATACATACTAAGGTATTGTTATCTTTTCAAACGACAGGCTAGGAAATGCCAAAGTGAGATACTCGAAACAGTCTCCTTCAGTTGGCAAAGCTTTAACAAATTCCTTCGTGAGACCCAGTTTTATGTGCAGAGGTGGGAATATAGTTTTCTTTCTGTCAACAAGTGGCTCATGTAGAATGTTTGGATCTCCAGGTTTGAGGTCAGATCTTGGAGGTCAGTTTGACTCCACCCAATGCTTCTCACGAGCTCTGCTGTCCCACATACACAGAAAACAGGGATACTTGGTGTAGCCGCATTGCTGACCAAGAAGGAAGCCAACCATTTGAAGGTCAACACAGATGATCCAATTGTGCTTGGGATATTGCAACAGATCAATGACTCTCTTTACGTCTTCATATTCTTCACAAAAACAAACTGAACGGCCAACTGGGACTGCACCAAATAAATTGCCATTGTGGAGGAGGACACACTTCAAGCTCCGCTCTGAGCTATCGATGAACAGTCACCATTCAGTTGTGTTATAGATCGGAATTCCCAGTTCCCCCATTAAACCATGTATGTTATGGCAACACACAAAGCCACTGTCACTTCGAAAGTACTGCGGAAATGCACTTTCTCTTGATCAAAAGTAGGATGCCTTTGCTCCTTTTTCAAGCAAGTTTTTCTCGTGCAGTCTTGATGCTAGGAGTTCTGAAGCCTCTTTGGATAGTCCCAAATCTCGTGCCAAATCATTCAACTCATGCTGATCAAATTCCTTACGAACTGAGTCATCTTCAGTTTCAAAATCTTCATCGTTGCTGTCACTTAGTTCTTCACCATAGTCCTGTTTTTCGAAAGAGGGTAGTTCAATGAACTCTGGCACTGGGATTTCAGCTGAATGAGGCACTGGGCATGTAGCTAATGGTAGACTAGGATACTCTGTTTTACATTTATTCTTCTTGTTATATCCTGACGCTTTCATTATGCAAAGGTAACAGTCACTTGAATGATCTCTGGGCTCTCGCCAAACCACAGGTATTCCACATGGCAATTGATCACGTGTTCCCTTCGTCCACATCAGTAAACTCTCGACACACTGCTTGCACACCTTGTGAGGGGCCCAAGACTTACCTTGATCACCAAGTTTTACTTTAAAATATGCAAAATAGGCTTGCCTGACAAATGCGCTGTTTGTCCTTTGACTGGGAATGGTGAAACTGCCACAGATATAACAAAATGAATCAGGGTTGTTTGGGCACTTACGATGAGAAACAGCAGAGGCAGACATGAGCTGAAGGAAAGGAAATAAGTCCGTCTGTAAATAAAAAGATAAATTCTGCTAACTCCTTGTATACAGACAAGAACTCAGACTATACTCTGGAATACGATTCACTATATAGAGTGGCACACAGCCTCTCACCACACTGTCTCATGTGTAACTGAATAGGCTAGGCAAGTATGAACCTGTCGCTGGTCTCCAAGGTCATCCCCAACCCCTCCCCACTCAAGGGAGGTATGCTCTCAGCCAATCGGAGAGCACTAGTGCTTCCCTTGATCCAGGCTCAATCCAGCCTAGAGTGGTCACATTAAGATAAGCTATAAAGAGAAACTTGATGTGAGAGAAGAAAACTAGCTGCAGTTTTGAAATCAGCATGCCTGTTTAAGTCTAAAACAGCTGAAAAATCGAACTCAACAGGAATTATGTTAAAAATTGTTCCCCTGTGTTTTCAGAGATACATAGAATCAAAAGCCATGGAGAATGTCTTTCCCATGGATGCACTGAACATATGCTCGGAGCAGAGTGACGCTCTGCTCCTCAGGGCTCTTGGCCAACAGGAAAGAGAAACACCTGCTGCTAGAAGGACATGGCAGCTATTACTGTGTCACTTTGTCTGCACTGATCTGGTCTGATGTCCACCAGTGGCCTTGGAGAGAGGCAGCTTGCCAAGAATTGGTCTGCTCTCTTTAAGCATAATATTGGCTATTAACTTAGGGACTGGTTTTTTGTTTCTTTTTCTTTTTTAAAAGATTTTATTTATTTATATTTAGAGAGAGAGAAAGTGGGGGATAAAGAGAAGGGGAGAAACATGGATGTGTAAGAGAAACATCGATCGGTTGCCCCTCGTATGCACCGCATCTGGGGACCGAACCTACAACGCAGGCACCTGCCCTGACGGGGAACCAAACCTGAGACCTTTTGCTCTGCCGGACGGAGGCCCAGCCCACTGAGCCACACTGGTCAGGGCTGGTTTTACATTTCTTAATGATTGTGTCTCCATGGTGTATCACGGACAACTATTACCGTCACTGCCTCTTCTTTGACTTGAGGGATAAAACCCAGAAAGTGATAGTTTGCTTTTATTCCAGAAAACCTTGTGCCGATGTCAGGAAGGTCACCGACTTGTTTGAAAATGATGCAAGAGCTCTGATGGCTTCTTTTCATTACGCAACAAACTTTCCATACAGTCTGGGGACAAAGAGTGAGTGGAATCCAATTTTCAGATACTCCTCAGCCTGGGCCCTATGCCCACGTGTCTCCCACCGCGTGTGTGACGTCAGTGCCTTCTGAGGCCCGCGGGTCCCCCGCGCTCAGCTTCATGTTTCCGTGTCTGCACAGCAGTGCGTGTGCTGTCACCTGTGTGGTGGTGGTGTGACCAGCGGCACATGTGCTGTTATTTCATGAGTGTTTTACACTAATACTTCAATGGGCCATTTGAGCCACAAGCCCACTGTTGTGACGTGGAAGCTAAAATGCCACAGGCGAGTCAAGGTGCAGAGACCTGTGTGATTCGGTGACAGCCGCAGGCCGGTCGCTCGGGGGCGCCTCAGCCAGACAGACGGTAGCCGACCCTACCTGTGGGATCGGGCTCCCTCCAAAGTGCTCAATGCAGTTGGCAGCTTATGTACAGCTTCAAAACCCATCACGTTTTTAGTGCTTTATTGGCATATCCTTGGAAATTATAGTTTATCTTACCCTTAAAATTTGTGACATGTCTATGCACCAAATTGGTTTGTGGCTCTTCCTCTGCAGATGCCTGCAGGCTGCTTGATAGACAGCTAGGGCCGGCCTGTGTCTTCCAGCCCCCCTGTCTGGGTCTCAGGCCTTCCCCACCCCGGGGAGCATGTACATATCCGCCTGCATCGCTTTAAAGTTTCTTTTTTTTCATAGTTTCACATTTTACATTTAATCCTTTAATTCTCTGGTCTTTATTGTGGCATAGGGAAAGATATGAGGGTCTCCGCCATCTCCCCCAAACGCTAACTCATTTATTATTTATTTATCATTATAAAATAGTATTGTTTATTGAATACGTTTTTCCCTTCATGTATGTCAGATGCTACAATCGTCACATGTAAGTACTCTCTCATGTATCTGAGGCCCAGCATCAGGTTCCGTTCATTTCAGTGCCGCCCAGGATCTTCCCTTACTTCCTGTTCCCCTCATCGGTCACATGTTCTATTCTTGCACCCACACCACACTGAACATACGCTTAGCATGTTTTAAGATGTGGTAGTGCAAGATCCACTTAATTTCTTTCCCATTTAAAAATATTTAATGGCAGATTTTATTCTTTCCCAAGGGATGTGTACATCACTTAGTGGTTTTTTGGGCTTGGTTTTCATTCATAAGACTTTGGAATAAGTGAGAAGGAAGCACAGTATGAATACAAGATATTTTTCCTCTTGTAGTCTTATTATTACTCTTAAAGGCCAGTTTCACAACATAAAAAGTATTACTTCCATGTTGCCATCTCCAGTTCTGATAGTGCTAGAAATGGGAAACATTGTATAAGAACCCTTTCCTACTGTGACTCTAAGATTTCCTCACCTGGGATGCTGAGAAAAATAAAGCGATGTGGATATTATCAATTAAGGTGTCAGACCAAATTGTCTCTCCAGGAAAGTGTGGAAATTCTGCCACAATACAAGGACCCAAACAGTGATGATTCAGACTACATTTCTGGGATGCTAAAATTCCTAGTTGAAAAGTAAAAAATTGTCAGCCAATCGATTTCTTTGTCTCTGTGATGCTGATCAATGAGTTTCTCCCATCCTCCCCGCCCTTTAACAGAATTAAGAACTCAGCAAGTTCATTTTGGGCCAGGGAGGCACAACCGGAAAGTAGCGCCCCATTAAACACACACACACACACACATGTAGACCAACCCTGTGGTCTTCCGAAGCATTTGCATACCCTCGAGCGTCGGCGCAGAGATCTTAGAGCCAGATGGCCCCCGAAGCCTCCTGTGATGAAGTGGTCTGAAGCAAAGGGCCCATGGCAGCCTTGTAGTTAAATGCGATGTGGCGTCTGTAATCAGAGTTCATGAAATGAAAACAGAGTGGATACTACGGCTTGTGCTTGTTGTGCCAAGTTTGGTTTCTCCGTGGGCTTCAGAAGATTTTGTTTGTTTGTTTTAGTGTTGTTGCACTGTATTTGAAAATAGCCCCTGCGAAGACAGGTTCTTTTTGATTCTGCAGTGATGCATTGCAGCCTTCGTTACAACAAATATTCATGACCCCCAGTGCCTAACTATAAACTCTGTGAGGGACTAACCTCATCAGGAGACTGGCAGATGGCTTATAAAGGCTTCATTGGAGTTTAAATTCATTTGTGGTTTGAATTGCACAAATGTTTATCTTTAAACAGTGTAAAAGATGGCAGAACGGTCTGTGTTCTGTTTTCATCAGTTTCAATACATTTTGATCCTAACAAGAAAAGTTTCTTAGATTACACTTTATTTGTTTGTTTGCTTTCTTATGCTTCATAAAGTGATTCTCAGAATTTTTTTTCCCTGGCTTTTACCTTTTAGGAGAACGAACACACTCTTGTTAACATCTTGCTTTTATCTTCTACTCATTCTACAAATGTTTGCTGAGCTCCGACTGTGAGCCAGGCTAAGATAGGAAAGCTGCAATGATTAACACAACCTAGTAGATGCTCAATAAATACTTGCTGAAAGAATTAAACTAAAGGGAATGGTTAGTTTTATTTTACATAATGATGTTCTCTAGCGGAAGAGTACTTGCACACAACTTCCTAGACATGGAACCGTATTATTTTTTGTCTAAAAACACTTCCTGTAAACTATAAAACATTAGAAATGGGAGAGAGTGCTTTGTGTTAAAGACTTTTCTTCATCCAACACATGAAATTTTGAGTGGTAAGAGTTACCCCTCTAAAATAATAATGCACATTAAGTACACACTATGTGTCAGGACTTACCTATGATAAAGCCTTTACACTCAATGCCTCACTTAATTCTGTAAAGACTAACCAGTCCATGGAAAACCCATTTTACAGATGAAACTTAAACATATCGGTCAAGTTCCCAGGTTGTCCAAGTTGCCCCAGCAGCAGATCCCAGCTTCCAACAGAGGCACCCTGACTTCAGACCCCAGGAGACTTAGCCACGCTCAGCTTTCACACCTAGACGTCCACGTGCCTGCAGCAGCCCGTTCTGACCGCAGAGCCAGACTACCTGGTGCAGAGCCTGGCGCTGCCGTTTAAAGCTGTGTGACTCTGGGCCGGTTACTTGACCTCACTGTTTTCCTTGTTTAGAAATTGAAGGTAATTCTACTACCCACTTCACAGGATTGACATGGGGACTGAAGGACAATGTATGCAAAGCACTTTAGAGGGCCTGTGGCGCATAGTGTCTGCATTTATTACACAATTAGCTATGACTGCTATTATGGTTGTTAAAGGCTCAGTTACTTCTACTTAAGCTCACTGTGGCCCTATAGGAACTCATGCCCAGTGTGGTCACATCTTCTGATTTTGAAGAGAAGATAGAAATCTAGATTTTTAAAACTCAGAGATCTCCCTGATTCAAATTTTCAAAATTGCTGAGAGAGACAAAGAAATTTGTCCGTGGGTCACGTCCAGCCGACCAGAGCTAGTGTGAGACCTTTGGTGGAAGAACAGTCAGAAAACACACGGACTAAGGACCAGAGAATGCAGACAGGTGGATGGGGAGGGTCCAAGCCACCTGCAACAGCCTGCTGTCCACGCAGTTGTTTGGGAGACCCAGTCACTCAGCACATAATTTTATAGGCTTGACCTGGTCTCACCAGCTTAGTCCACGCGGCTGTTTTTCTAGCTGGAAGCATTCTATTCCTGTTTTCTCATCTCTTAAAGATAAACAATTTGAGCCAATTTCTTACATCAAAAAGGCATTGAATGATAAAAAAAAAGTTATGAGATTTCCATTTCTGAAAACTAGAATCCTCAAATTATGCTTCGAATGAGTAAACTAGTGAACCTTGGAAATTAAAATGACTGTATATTTACTTCCATCCCTATGATGCTTGTACCAGGCTGTCTAGACTCTGTCTTAATATCTTGTGGTCCACCAGACAACATTTAGCTATTTTTGAAATATCACCGAAAAGGAAGTTTTTTTATGGGCCAGGTCAAGCAGGACCTGGGTCCCTCAAGCCTGGCTGTCAGCCGAAATCACCCTTGCTGAGATTCCTGTCCTGTGCACTGCCCCTTCTGTCACATCCAGCTGTTCCGGCAGCTGCCCGGGGAAAACCTCAGCCGACACAAGTGTCTGAGATACACATGTGCTTTGAAAAAACTCAGCAGTGGCTAATGAGTGTCCGTGTTAACTTCAGGAATAAATAGATAAAGAGAGTCACAGGATTAAGTAAAGGACACTGTGTGGGCAGAGATGGTGTGAAAGGAAGAATGCTCTGTATGTGGCGACCACACCCATCCTCCGCGGAGTCCGGGAGGGCCAGGGACACAACGCTTACCATGCAAGGCAGAGAACCATGCCCAGCCATATCCAGCGTCTCTCTGATCTGTTGAAGAATGCCATACTCAGGCTAGTGCTTTTTTAAATTATATTTTACTGATTATGCTATTACAGTTGTCCCAATTTTCCCTCTTTTCCCCTCCACCCAACACCCCCATTCCCTTAGGCAATCCCCCCACCATTGTTCATGTCCATGGGTCATGTGAGTAAGTTCTTTGGCTGCTCCATTTCCTATACTGTACTTTACATCCCCACGGCTATTCTGTGACTACCTGTTTATACATCTTAATCCCCTCACCTCTTCACCCATCCCCCACACCTCCTCCCATCTGGCAACCATCAAAATGCTTTCTGTATTTATGACTTTCTGTCTCTGTTTTTGTTTGCTTAATTTGTTTTTTAGATCCAGTTGTTGATAGATATGTATTTATTGCCCTTTTATTCTTCATAGTTTTGATCTTCTTTTCTTGAAATAAGTCCCTTTAACATTTCATATAATGATGGTTTGGTGATGATGAACTCCTTTCGGTTTTTTCTTCTCTGGGAAGTTCTTTATCTGCCCTTCAGTTTTAAATGATATCTGCGCTGGGTAGAGCAATCTTGGCTGTAGGTTCTTGCCTTTCTTGACTTTGAGTATTTCTTGCCAATCCCTTCTAGCCTGCAAAGTTGTTTTGAGAAATAAGCTGACAATCTTATGGGAATTCCCCTATTAGTAACTAACTAACTGCTTCTGTCTTGCTGCTTTTAAGATTCTCTCATTATCTTTAACTGTTGGTATTTTAATTATTATGTGTTTTGGATTGTGCCTCTTTGCATCCATCTTGTCTGGGGCTCTCTGTGCTTCCTGGGCTTGCATGTTTCAGCAAATTAGGGAAATATTCTCTCACTATTTTTTTTTTCAGATAGATTTCCAATTTCTTGCTCTTTCTGTTCTCCTTCTGGCACCTCTGTGATGCGAATGTTGGACCTCTTGAAGTTGTCCCAGAGGCTGCTTACATGAGTCTTGTTTTTTGGATTCTTTTTTCTTCTTGTTGTTCTGATTGGTTGTTTTTTTGCTTCTTTATGTTTCAAATCATTGATTTGATTCTCGGCTTCATCCACTTTCCTGTTCTTTCCCTGTGAATTGTTCTTTATTTCAATTATCCTTGATTTCTGACTGGCTCAGTTTTATGCTGCTGAGGTCCTCACTAAGTTCCTTGAGCATCCTTATAACCGGTGTTTTGAATTCTGCACCTGATAGATTGCTTATCTCCATTTTTTTTTTTCTGGAGTTTTGATCTGTTCTTTCATTTGGGCCATGTTTCTTTGTCTCCTCATTTTGTCACCTCCCTGTGTTTGTTTCTGTGTATTAGGTAGAGCTGCTTTGACTCCACATCTTGGTAGTGTGGCCTAATGTAGTAGGTGTCTTTAGGGTCCAGTGGCACAGCCTCCCCTCTCACCCAAGCTGGGTACTCAAGGTGCACCCTTTGTGTGGGCTGAGTACACCCTCCTCTTATAGTTGAGCCTTGGTCGCTGTTGGCAGGACAATGGGAGGGATTTACTCAGGCCAGTCAGCTGCAAGGACTGGCTGTGACCACTGACCACCAACCTCTGCCCTCCGTGGAGGGTCAGCTGTGCAGGGGCAGGGTGGTGGTGCTCTGTCATGGTCCGTAGCTGTCCACTGTGTGTGCTGGCCCTGGGGTTTCCCAGGTGGTACAGGCCAAGATCAGCTTCCACCTGTCTTTTGCCCGGGGCCACCCTAGCTGAGCTATAAAGCAATCTGAGATGGCTGCTACTTGTGCTGGACTTGGAGACTTCCAGGTGAACCCAAGCTGTGAATCTAACCTGGCTGTTGCCAGTGCAGGACCCAGGGCCCCTTAGCAGGAGGTAAGGGAGCTGGGAGGGCTCACGGAGGCCAACAGTTGCTTGTTTGAGAGGATTTAGGGAGTTGTGAAGCATGAGCCAAGATCAGCCATTCCTATGGAAAAGTCACGGCTAACAGTTTGGGTGGGCCTGTAAGTTGCAGGGCACAGAGTCTCAGGGGGTCTCCAGGGCAGGCAAACAGTGTTAGTCTGGTTGATGGCTAGTGTTTTTCTGAGAAATAATTCCTATTTATCCAATTATCAAAAATGTATTGATATCCCAGGTATCATTGGAGGGGGCACTGAGGATACAACCGCAAATGAGACACAGTTCCTGCCCTCAAGCAGCTCAAGAGCTAGTGGAGAGGCAGACCCACGAAAACAGATGCACAAGAATGAGGACTAGTTGGGAGGGAATCAGGGGAGGCTTCACGGAGGAAGAGGCATCTGTCTCCTTCATCTTGCAGTGAAGTCTGTACCTTCCAATGCAGGGCACTCCCTCTGTCTGATTAGAAGGGGGAGAAGCCAGCCCCGAGGCAGGGCGCCTGCTGCTAGCAGGGAGTCCAAGCGGGAAGGAAAGATGTCCCTTGAGGCATTGCAGTAGGGCAGCCCCTGCTGCGCTCCCCGGTTCCTCCAGGACAGGTGCTTTCGAATGCACTGGATGTGGGGACCCCGCGGACCTCTTCCTGCACGTGCCGGGTTTCTCCTTCCCTCGCCTCTTCCATCAGCCTGAACTTCCTTGAGCTGATCTCACTGCTCCTCTTGCCCTTGACCTTCTCTTTCTTGCTTTGCTTCCCTCTCCATCTCTCATTCACTTTCCTTTAGGGAAGGGCATTTCCTTTTATCCTGGGGTCTGGGGCCTCGCCTCATGGGCCCCAGTCAATGTGGCTGTGCTCAGCTGCTCTGCAGTTCTCAGGATAGGGATGGACCTGCAAGGGAATTTGCTAGGATTTCTTGCCACGTCTGCAGAACTGAGCCCCATGGCTGGGGTGGCAGGTGGGGGAGGGGGCGACCCATGTGGGAAAAGAAAGTCTTTTCTCTTAGTGGTCTGTCCCAGCCTGGCTCTGTTCTGGATGTGGAGCTGGGGGGGTGGGTCAGAAACACAAGTGTGTCTAGGTAACCAAAATGTCAAGCAATTACACTTGTTCCAAAGGGGAAAGGCTACGTGTGCACGTCACACTCAAAACACAATTGTGCTGATGGCACTTGGAGAAATGAGAGTCTATTTTAGGCTAAGCCGCTTCTTAAAATAGGAACGCTCACTTGCCAGGAAATGGAGAAAGACCACGGATTCACGTCAAGGTATGGCGCTGCGGCTTGCCCACAAGCGCTGTGAGTGGGCAAGGGTGGGGGAGGGGCTGCTCAGGGAATTAATGACTTGGGTTGGAGTGAAAACAAGAATGAAAGACTTGGTATTCAATTTCCACTCCCCTGAAACACACTGCCCTGTGGGGGCCATGCATAATTAATGATATTACTCCTGCAGTAGTAGGGCTGCAGAGATCCACTCGAATTGATGAATCCTTTTTCATTTTTATGGCCCTGTTCAACTATGCCAAGACGCATTAAAAGTTCATAAAAGAAAATAACTTGGCTTAATCATGACTGATCTCATACCTGAAAATGAGTTCATGGTACCAGCAGCTTACCAGCCACCTGCGCTTATGGGGACAGTCCCATTTTTCACTATCTGCCATCCCAGATATCAGGACGGTCCAGATAAACTCTTCGGTTGGGGTATTGGCTTTTGTCAGAAGCCACGTGGTCTTGGGCAGTGAAATTCCATTTGATTCCAGAAATACTTTGTGGAAGGAATTTGACGTTGGTAAATAAGATGCTGAATTATTAGGTCAGGCAATATTGACTGATCTTTTAGGCTTAAATTTCGGTCCTCAAATTGTGGCTTCCACAGAGCGGACTGCATTATAGCTGAGCCCTGCTAGCTCCTAGTTCCTGCTGCTCTAGCCAACTGTGCTGAGTTTCTGTTGCTCTAAAACAGGCCAGGTGCAAATCCCTCCATGCTGCACATTTGGGAGGAAATAGGTTTTCAGTCCTTCAATAAATAAATCGTTAGTCTCCCTTCCCCCAACCCCCACACAAAATCAATAGGAAGCACAGGGAGGAGGAAGCCATCGTCTGGCAATGTGGAAGGTAGATTTGACCAGGTGCACCTGCATGTGGCAGGGACCTGGTGCTCCTCAAACACTCTGCCCACGGGGACTTGGTGTGAGCCGGGAATGAACCTTTAGGAACCCGTAAGTCACTGAGATTCCAGAATCTGTTTCTTACCTGAGCTTGCCATCACCTGCACAGGTGCGTAGACTGTTTATCTTTTCCTAAAGCAAAAACAAAACCATAAATCCATCAGTCTGGGGTGGCCCGATGATGAGCAAGGGGACAAAGCAGAGAAGCCCTTAGGTGGGGAGCCCTCTCTTTTTGGGAGATGGTGTACTCCAGTCACTGTCCCCAGGGGTACGTGAGGATACCCCAAACTCGGAAGGCTGGTGACGATCCGATTCAGGAATATCTGTCGCCCAGCACCCAGTCCTGTGAAGAAGCCCTGGCTCTGATGCCAGAAATGCAAATTAGCTTTTGATGGTTTCCATCATTTAATCTCACCTACGGACTGTTGATGGTTTCTGTCATTTAATCTCACCTATGGACCGTTGATGGTTTCTGTCATTTAATCTCACCTATGGACCGTTGACAGCTGTGACCTTCTTAGTGTTAAGTGTGCATTAAAGTACTTGTTGTACTTGCTGGCAGATGAGTATCTCTTGAAACAGGTTATTTGAAGTAGTTTCTGATGCCTCCTTCTGTCCCCAGTGTAGGCTGCCGTCCAACGATGCCTCCTTTTGTCCCCAATGTAGGCTGCCATTTGACCCTACTGCTCCTATCAGAAAACTTCCAAAACCCCCATCCTTGCCCCATTCATCCCCAGGGGCCCACATGAAGAAGGAACTCTGACTTTGGGGTGCAGGGTAAGGGGTGGGGGTAGGTGGAGCAGAGAAAGTCAGTCATCTGTGAACGTTTCACGAGAGGCTCCCCGTGGAATTCTTTTGCATGGTGTACCCGCCGAGGTCTCCCCCCTGGAGAGAAGGCACTCCCTGGGTTGTGTAGCTAAGCTCACCGTGGAACCTTAAGTAAAAGAAAAGCAAACCTTGGTTGGGGAAGGACAGTAGAGTGATTAGTAACCTCAGTTTCTCAAGTGCCAAGGCATTTCATGGAGCTGTGAAGTTCGAGTGTGTGTATAAGTTTTTATTTCCCCTCGATGTCTGGTTAGGTTTACTAGCCCTGGTAGTTAGCATTTACACACCAGCTGTAGCCGCAACATGTTTCACATTCATTTGCAAATTAGCTTTCAATCTAATGTATCTCCGGAAAAGGGAATAAAAACGCACTAACACAACATAGCTCTCGTAAACCAGAATATTATGTTTTTGATGGCAGCGTGGGGAAGAGGGAGAGAGGAGAACTGAAGATGCGCCACGTGTGTGGCATGGCAGACCCCCAGGACTGCAATGCACACGTCATCATTTCATGCTCACCACAGCCCCGGAGGTAGAAACCAACCCCACATCATACAGGAGGACGCTGAGCGTTGAGAGAGTGGGGAGTTTCCTACCCTCAGCCAGCTGGGCCCACTCGGAGAGGGTGGGATTTGTATGCCCATCCTTGCGCTGCCATTCTGCTGGGCTGGCTGCAGGGAGCCGCCACAGCGTGGCTCTGTCTTCAGGTCACATGTGGTCCAGCTGTCTCGCCAAAGGAGTGAGGACTTGCACTTTTGAGGGGGGCGATACTGCCCACAAGGCAGCAAAACTTGGCTCTCGGGAAGGGGTAGAGACATCTCTTGTAGAACATGATATACACATAGTACGGAAACAGAGATCTCCAGCATCCTTGATCTGTGGAATTTCATGGAGGGGACACTTAGACACAAGAATGTCTAAAAAGGCTCCTAACAGGGGGGCGATAATGATAAAAAAGGTGAGAACACCGGGCAAGGGGAAGTGTGGGAGCCCGAGAGACCCCGGGGCTGCTCAGCGGGCTGTCGGACATGCCGCTGCTGGCCTTGCGGTCTGGGTCACGGCGGGGTGACCCGGAGCCCCGGCTCCTCGGCTCCGTCTCACCCTTTCTGAGCATGGGGGTTCACACGGGCACAGGCCACAGGCAGTCCCAGGTGTCTGTTGCTGGATTTGACCCCATCTCTGCCCTCCACCTCCTTGGGGACCTCCCTGGCGGCTTTATCTCTCTCGCAGCCACGGCAACAAGGCGTCAAGGGGATGGGCCGCAGCTCCCTTCCTCACGCAGCTTGGGGACACCTGAAGTGGGAGCGCTGTCACGGGCAAAGATCCGAAGACCTCTCATCTATCCAGTGCTCAGAGCCCCCAGGGGCGGCTTCGGGCTGGGCCGTGTGCACAGCAGTCCGGCTGCCCTGCTGTACTGGGTGCCCAGGGAGGGGTCGGTGGAAGGCTTTCAGAAGGTGACACTCATCTTTAGGTCGACCTAGAGATTTCTCCACCAAAGGGGGATGGGAGGCTTTACTCCTGTGAGCCCAAGGGTCAGTCCTGCCTCTCCCACGGAGGCCTGCGGAGGCGGCTACCGTGGCTGATTCTCCTGCATGGCTTTTCTGCCCTAGACAGAACTGGATTATGGGCCTGCTCGGTTGTTGTTTAAAAAATTACATAAGCTTTAGTCCCTTAGGGACAATTGGGAAAAAAAGAAAAAAAGAAAAAGAAAGAGCAAAAAATGGTCCTGGCTGGTGTGGCTCAGTAGATTGAGTGCTGGCCTGTGAACCCAAAAGTCACAAGTTCGATTCCCAGTCAGGGCATGTGCCTGGGTTGTGGGCCAGATCCCCAGCTGAAGCATGGGAGAGGCAACCGATGGATGTATCTCTTGTTTATTGATGTTTTTATCCCTCTCTTTCTCCCTTCGTCCCCTCTAAAAATAAATAAAATCTTTAAAAAAAAATAACAAAAAGTGAAAACCAGAGGACAGGCCTCCAATATCTGTGCCTTCTCTGCATTGCAATGGGGCACAACGTGTTTCCACTAACTTGTCTTTATCTTGAAGAAGGAAAAGGACTATTACGGATTTTTAAACATGAGATAAAGGGAGAGTTCTGTTAACAGTGGGAGGAAAACTATACATTTAGGTCACTCACGCACACACTTAAAACGTCTCCGGTGACCATAAATAATTGGATTTCTTCCAGGGGCACACAGTGCTTCAGCTAACTGCGTTCCCCTCTATCTGGGTTTTCAGTACGTGGTGGGAGGGAGTGGGGGAGAGCCAGTGCACAGAGGCTGGAGGGGGATAAAAGAGAAAGATCTGACAGTCATCATTATGACCGTGCCGTGCCATTTACCGCAGCCGGGAGTCACGGACACGCCAGGTCACGGCCAGGCTGGAGGGCCAGGCAGTGAGCTTACACAGCCGCACGGGCAGCTTGCTGGCTGGGGGGCACACATCAAAGTGTGACAACTAGCGTGAGGAGAAGGTTTGTTCCGGTGCTTCCTGGCAGCGTTCTGCCACTCCGGGAGGAGGGGCGCTTTCAATCGCGGCATCAGTTCCTTCCGAGCCTTTGAGAAGGAGCAAACCCAACGGAGGGTGCAGCCAGAGAGTCCTGTCCTTTAGAAGTGAGCTCTTCCCAACCATGTGCTGTTCCGCGAATGCCGCCCCCTGCACCGACTCCAAATTTCAACTAGAAGTCTCCCCATCTTACGGAGGTAAAACATGCAGAACTTACTGCTTATCACTTCAGCCATGTTTGAGTGTCTGGTTCGGCGGACTGAAGTAGGTTGACCATCCCCATGGCCCGCCTCCAGAACCGTTCCGTCATCCTCAGCCGAAACCCTGTCCCCATTAAACGCTAAGTTCCCCCCGTAACCCACCACCTCCCAGCCCCTCGTAGCCACTGTCCTACTTTCTGTCTCCGTACGTGTGACAGTAGGTAACTTGCCTAAAAGGGGTCATCCAGTATTTGTCCTTTGGTGTCTGGCTTATTGCACTTAGCGGAATGTCGTGAAGGTTCATTCATGTAGGAGCACGCCTCCGCTCTCTATTCCTTTTTAAGAGTTAATAGTATTCCATTATATGCATACACCACACTGTGTTTCCCCATTCATCTACTGATGGGCAGTTGGCTTGTTTCCACCCTTTGGATACTGGGAACGATGCTGCTTTGAACATCGGGGTACAAGTATGTGTTTGAGTCCCTGCTTTAGATTCCTTTGGATATATACCCAGAATTGCTGGACCACATGGTAATTCTATGTTTAAATTTTTGAGGGCCCCCCAAACTCCCCCCCCATTTTTATACCATAAACCTATGTGGCTTTATTATTGGGCATTATATGAAAATATTTTATGACAGTCAAATGATACCGTAGACTGTTTTTGAAATAAGTTATATTTTCCACAGTGGCACTGATTGCTGGGTGTAGCACCAGTCAGGAGGCACTGGACAGCCAGATGGACCGTCAGATAGCCTGTGAGCACTGACTCCCCCAACACACCCTGTTGCAGAGACCTCCAGGCAGCAAGTGTAGACGTCACTAAGCCAGAACCACCCCTCCCCACTCGGGACCTGGATCGGCTGCCACGTAGGAAGCCCTGTCAGTTCTGAACTCAGTCCATCAACGCCCACTGTGGCCGTGCAGGGAGACCCAGCGACCTGGGTGCTGATCCGGATTCTGTCACTTACTAGCGCCCAGGAGCCTCTGTGATTGGACAGTTTCTCTGATACCAGGCTGTTGTCACACACCAGTGACTCCTCATTCTGTTCTGGCTTCTTTAACAAACCCAATGAGTTTTTACAACCTGTAGCAATGCCTCACTTTCTCTTCCTGGTCACTCACAGCTTCCCGCTCAGTCACAGGGGATTTCTAGTTGAACCGATGGTTCAGCAGCTGCCCTGAGGTCTTGAGGGTTCGCCCGTTTGCCGGGCACTGGGGTGTTACCCTAGCCTCACTGCCCTCAGCATTAGGAGGTATGAAAAGCACCCCTGAAAAGGAAAAGGCATTGGGCCTCCCAAAGGCTCATACGAAAACCACAGGAAAAAGAACTATCTTTGCAGTTCCTGCATTTTCATGAACTTGCCTTCCTCCTAGTACATTTCAGACCAAATCCAGTTTTTTAGAGAAAAATGTTTATTGATGAGAGAGAGAGAGAGAGAGAGAGAGAGAGAGAGAGAGAGAGAGAGATCGGCTACTTTCCATACACGCCTCAACTAGGGACCAAACCCACACCCTAGGTTTGTGCCATGACTGGGAATCAAACCTGCAGCCGTTTTTGGTATACAGGATGATGCCTGACCAACCAACTCACACTGGCAAAGGCCAAATCCAGGTTTTAAAAGAAAATTTTCAGTGTTGATAGAGCTTACAGAAATTGTTTCTTATACAAATTTTCCAAATTAAAATAGAAAGCAACAAAAGTTTAAGATGCACGACTTTTCCAATTATTCTTCATTTATTGGGGAAATTACGTGGAGTTTGATCTTTAGCCAGAATATATGTAAAGTATGTGCAGTGGATGCAATATCATTTACCTTTATTGTACTTATACATCATGGTTAGAGAAAATAACTGGATTTATTGAGTGTCACACAGAGGAGAAAATTACTGAATTATTGCTTGCCAGGGTTCTTCCTTCACACCTTTTCTGGAAGAAAATTGTCAACTCAGAATTTCTGTTATGGGTCTCAAAGGCTAGTAACTTATTGAATACAGAAAATGTCTTGTTTTAAACTTATATGCATGGGAAAAATCACCTCTTAAAAAGTCTCTAGTGAGATATAATGGACAGCAGATGCAATAGCTGTAGGTAGGTTTAACTATATTTATAGAGGTGCACAGATATATATCCTTGGACTTCTCCACACGCCTTCAAGAATTGTTCTTCTGAGGCCCATTCCCAAGGCTTTTGGTTTAGATGAAAGGGAAGATGAGTGTGTGCCCCTCCCTGACAGTCCCCAGTATTTACGAGCGGTCATCTAAAACTTAGTCTAAAAAGCAGAATGTGCCTTCTCACCTGAGCGGGAGGGAAGGCGCCAAGGCATTGAATATTTATAAGTGTTGGGAAATGGAGGACCCGTCTTTGTAGATGATTGCCTCCAACAGGTAAACGAAGAATTTGGTGTTTCCATCCCGATGGTGACAGCCTCAGTGCTGCAGACGGTTGAAGGGATTCTACTGTCCGTGACAACGAAATCATGATTCAAGGCTCCTGGTGGTTTATCGCACACAGGAAGAGGAGACAAGATAAATCTTGGCTGTGTTTTTGATTTGCAGCCATAAAGCTCTGCAGTGAAATCATACGATCAGGCACTCGTTTGTGTAAAAACGTGCATCTGGCAGAGACTAATCCCTCTCTGATGTCATCCTTTCACGGAATATTAATATTAGGAAATACGGTTATATGCAGCTTTATATTGGATCCTGACAGTCTAAGCCTTTTTGTCCATAAACAAATAAAAAGGATTTTAGAACAGTAATGTAAGTTTAGCAATCCTGGAAACTTTCTAGTAACAAGAATACATATTCAAAAGCACCCACCCACCCTTCTTGTCTATGCCCAGATATTTTTTAAATAATCCTTCTTGGAACTCCTAGATTGTTTCAAAATACTTTTGGGAACATGGCAGATGCTAGTGGGAAATCAGGAGGTTACTTCACATTTAAAATTTTTTTTATTTGTTAATTTTTAGAGAGAAGGGAAGGGAGGAAGAAAGAGAGGGAGCAAAACATCAATGTGTGGGTGCCTCTCATGTGCCCCCAACTGGGGACCTGGCCTGCAACCCAGGCCTGTGCCCTGACTGGGAATCGAACTGACAAGCCTTTGGTTCACAGGCCGGCGCTCAATCCACTGAGCCACACCAGCCAGGGCTCCTTCACTTTTGACTGATAGAAAACAGCATTCAGGCTTCTCGTCAAGGGGAACTTGCCAAGTGTCCAGGTGCCGTAGGAATGAGTTCTGTCAGCTTTGTGTGCACAGACCACACCTGCCCACAGACACGCAGAATTAAATGAAACAGTAAAAGGAGAAATACCGAGAACTAGAATCAATATTTATTTAACAAAGTAGATTTGCTTGGAAAATTAACTTCAGCCTTGTGGTCATAGCAAGAGTGACGGTTTCTAGCTCTTGGTTCTGTGGGAGAACAGATAATAGAGTTGCAAATATGAGGACAAAAGTCTTCCTTGATAGGTTTATTGACGCTGGAGAAGAAGATTGAGAATATATGGAGGACTGCGGCGTGCCAGCCAGACAGGTCTTTTTTCTTGTTGAGTAGCTGCGTCAATCCTCCTGGCTTCCGGGGTGAATTTTCCTGCTGATGAATGACGATTGGGAGCCATAGCTTAAGGGGAGGGGTTTATCTCCTTGAACCACATGTTGGATGAGAGACTGTCCCAAGAAGGCAAAAGAGCAGCTTTCATTCCTTTGTGATTCTAGATACTACTCTGGTAGTGGGGGTACAATTCCCTGCTGTAGCAAAGGACACAGAAAAGTTGGTGACTCAAACAAGATAGCAGTTTCTCATTCAAGTCGCAGGTCAGGGCGTGTGTTCTGGGTCGGCTGGTGACTCTCCTCTCCCTGTTTGGCATGCAGGAACTCAGGCTGACAGGGGCTTTACCACCTTTATAATACATGACTTGGAAGGTCAATAAGATCCCTCCATCTTAGCCAGCAGGAGTGGTGGAGTGAGAAGTTGTCCTCATTCCTGCTGATCTCCTTTCTTTAGCAAGAGCTACTGAGTCACTTGGGCATGCCAAATTGAGGAGGGCTTGTATAGGCTTTTGAGAAAGCCTCTACTACACTGTAGATCTGTGTATGGAAGGTTTCTCTAGAATGTTGACTCTAAAACTGTGCAGGATCTGAAATGATACCTTGCACAGTTCTCTCTGTCTCTGTCTCTCAGCACTAGACCTCTGGATCAGGGGGGAAAACTGTTTATTTATTCACAGAATATTCCAGCTCCAATTCTTAGGAGATGTATTCTTAAGTATTTAAGGGTAAACGTGTCATGATGTCTGCAGTACGTTTTTCTGTAACAGCTTTGTGAGAGGTAGTCCATCCATTTATAATGTACAATTCAATCTGTTTTTTTGGCATATCTACCATGCTGTGCAGCCACCAAGAACATCCTTTAGGACATTTTTTATCACCTTCAAAGAAAGCCTCTATTCTTTAGCTGTCATACCCCAACCCCTACATTCTCTCTGGTCCTAGGCTACCACTAATCTACTTTATTTATTCTCTTAGAGAGGCTCCTATTCTGGACATTTTATATGAATGGAATCAAGTGATATATGGTCTTTTAGTTCCTTTCTTCTTTAACTTAGCATAGTGTTTTTAAGGTTCATCCATGCTGTAGCAGGTATCAGTACATCCTTCCGTTTTTTTGCCAAATAATATTTCATTGTATGACTAGACCACGTTTTGTCTCTCCGTATATCCACTGATGGACATTTGGGCTGTTTTCATCTTTTGACTGTTCTAACTAAAGCTGCGATGAACATTCTTAGACAAATTTATGGGTGATGGGTTTTTATTTCTCCTAAGAGTAGAATTACACGTGAATGTTTTTTTATCATGAAAGGGTGCTGGATTTTGCCAAAAGCTCTTTCTACATCTACTGAGATCAGACTGTGATATTTTCCCTTCATTCTATTGATAAGGTGTATTACATTAAGTGATTTTCAGAGGTTGAACTAACCTTGATTTCCTGGGATAAGATCTACTTGGTCATAATTTATAATTCTTTTTATATGTTGTTGAATTAGTTTGCTAGCATTTTATTGATGATTTTCATGTCTATGTTAATAAGGGATATTGGTATAAAGTTTTCTTGTGATATTTTGTCTGGTTTTGGTATTAGGGTATTAATGGCCTCATTGACTGAGTTGAGCAATGTTCCCTCTTCTTCTACTTTTGGGAAGTCTTTCAGAAGAGATGAACAGTAATATTCTTACAGCATCAGTCAACTCAAACAAGAAATAACCAAAATGCCCATAAACAATAGCATGAACAAATAAATTATGGTATATTCATACGATAGAACGCTACTGCTGATGAGAATGAACAAACTATATTCTACATGACAACGTAATCTCACAGTCATTGCTGAGTGACACAAAAGAATATGTAAGTCTACTTACAAGTCCATTACATGAGACTATCTGTGAGTCCATTTATATAAAGATCAAACGTAGGCAAGACAACCTGTGGTGTTAGAAGTCAGCCTGGTTGATAACTTCAGGCAGAGGGAAGGAGGAGTGATTGAGTCGGGACAAGGTCAAGGGCTTCTGGGGTACTGGTCATCTCTTACTGACCTAGGGGAAGTTACTAAAACTGAGGAAATGAGCAGAGTTTCAGCTGAAAGATGCAAATTGCTGTTCTTTCAGTGACCAATACCTTTACTATTTTCACCTTCCAGCACTTTTTAGAATTTGAGGGTTTTTAAAGTAGTGAACAAACTTGTAAAGGTTGGTTCCGCATACCTAAGGCTGTGAAATAATGACAGATGTCATAGATCCTCACGTATGCACGAACACCCAGACATAGGATAACTGAGAAACATCTCAGGTGACGCTTCTCATCATTCTTATTCATTTTTCGAACTCTGGGTTACGTCTCAAATTGGCAAATTGTGCTAAGCCCATACTGGCATTAAGTACATTCACATCCCTCAGAACAAATGTCAACGTGACTACAAAACCTGTCCTTTTGCCTAGAACATATGGTTTTTAACAACAACGGTGGTGATTTCTCATGCACTCGAGATGAACAGTTTGCCTTGTGCCTTTGTTATGAAATTCAGTTTGTTCCTGGTCCCCAGCCTGTAGTGTGCTTCTTTCTTTCTGAATGGCTCTCAGACATGAGATGACAATCTGTAGATATTTCCCTCTGCCACTGAGGGTACTAATTTTTTGGAAGAGCAGGAGAACAGATGAGAGTATTTGGTTCTGGGAATGGAATTGCAGATGGATAGAATCTCATTACAATGAGCCTCACTGGCATCTTCTGTTGAGCAATTAGCCCTTGTCTGAGTGGAAAGGCTCCCTGCCATGCCCTGAAGGGAATGAGGCAATATAGACTTGTATTTATTCCAGAGAAACAAATATTTTGTATTCCCACTTTCTTTAACTTTCAGATAGATGTGTTCTTTTGCCAAAGGGATGCTCCTTCACATTGAAGGCTAAGGCCGTGTGTGTGTGTATGTGTGTACGTGTACACAGTATGTATCCCTTATCATGTGACTATAAATAAATGGGGTATTGGGGCTACTTATGTTTTAATTAGTTTATTTTACAAAATATTTAAAAACCCAGTTAGTTTCATCAAATTTTAAGATAGCGGAAGCTATATGCCATAAGGTTGCATGACAAAATGCTATAAATAGTAACTCACTTAGAACAAGATTTTGTAAAACAATCACAGACACGATAAAAATCACCAGGTGTCTCTTATTTTGGTAGATGCTGCTGTCAGTCAAAAGCAAGCACACGCACAAGTAAAGATACTAACAAAGACTCACTTGGTTTATGAATCTGACGAAAATATCAATGGCATACTTGCTTTCTGCAGATGCTCTGAGATCTTTTAGAATAAAGGGCATTGTGCATTTCTGCTAGTTTTTCTTAGTCTTTAAAAGGCTGTCTACTCCTACTCAGACATGTGAAGAACACATGGTTTACTTTTATAATTGATATAATCTTGTTCTCTAACCTTAGTCTAGGTGGGAGGAAGGCTTGTGGGAGGGGAAGGAAAAACTTGCCAATTAAAGCTTTCTCTTCCAGTTTAAAGAACTCTCTTCCAGCCCTCACTGGTGTGGCAAAGTTGGTTGGGCATCATCCCGCATCGCCAAAAGTCACTGGTTTGATTCCCAGTCAGGGCTTGTGCGTAGGTTGTGGGTTTGGTCCCCCATCAGGGCATGTGCACGAGGCAACCAATCGATGTTTCTCTGTCATGTTGATTTTTCTCTTCCTTCTTCTCTCTCTCCTCTATCTTCTCTCTAAAAAATAACTTTAAAAAATAACTCAAAAAACCTCCCTTCCAGGTAAATGCTCAGGTGTTCAGAGTTTTTTCCCCTTGCCTTTTCCTCCCCAAGATGGTGTTTGGGTGCAGAGAGAACTGTCAATGGCCTCATGGTGGCCGGGAGAGGAGGCTTCAGGCCCTTGAGCCGCCCCTGAGCCTTTGATGACCTTCTCCCATGCGCTGCTGGCAGTCACTGCTGGACACCTGTCATCTATTCCCTTGGCTGGGTCCCTAGCGTAGCTCTTGCTGTCATGACTGACTCTCAGTTGTTCCCTCCTTCTGCTCATGCTCCCTTCCTCCTCTCCTTTCTCTTCCTTCCTGCATTTCTCTCGCCCTCCCATCTGTCTTCTCCCCCACTAGTATTTATTGAGCATCTGCTATGTGCAAGGCACTGCAGAAGCACACGGAACCCATGAACAACACGGAGGTCCCTGCTGCCTTGGAGCCTACATTCTAAAGAGGGAGGCTCAGTTACAAGAAGCAAAAGGAACTTATATAGTATATTTAAAGGTGATGAGCGCTCTGGGGAAAAAAAAAAAGAAAATTAGAGCAGGGTAGGTGTGAGCTGGGGGGTGGGGGGTGGACAGAGCAAAGTGTGGTTGGGATAGGCAGGCGGCCGGCTGTGATGGGACACAAAGCACATACAAGTTGGGCGGACATTCTCCTTAAGAAACAAATACAAAATTGTGAATAAATCTTAGACCCCAGAGTGAATATTTATTTAGAATGAGAAAAGATTATAAAAACATTGCTGTCACGTTGGGGTTATAGGTCCCGAGCTTCTGACTAAGCAGTTTAGCAGAACTGTCTGCATGGACACGCTTCCTAATTGTAAACAGTGTCTCCTGCTGCACACTCCGCAGCTACCAGTGACACCCGGCGCACACGGGGGCATGTGTGTGATGTTGCCTGCAACTTCAGCTTCGAACTTAAATCTGCTCCTGCAAGCATGACTCCCTAAGCGGGGTGATTTGTCCAGGACATGAAGGAGGGGAGAGAGATATGCAAGGACTCAGATATCTGGGAAAGAGTGTTTCAGACACGGGGAAGAGCTGGAGCAAATTCTGCAGGCGCCCTCCATCGGTGCCACTTGTCCGTTCTGTTCCCGGGCACCTTTGCAAGCACGGGAGTGGCACAGATAGACCCTGGCGCGCATCAGCTGATGCGCCACCCCATCTGCCTGGAGGTTTAATGACTCTTGCAGGAGAAGCTCCTCGACAGGTATTGCCACACAATGGAAGGGTCTTCAGGCTTTGTGTCCACTTGCTTCGGCTCATCCTTACATCTCGTCCCTGGGCCCCCTTGTCCCGTTCCCACATATTCCTTCCATGTCCTTAACAACCATTCCAAACCATTCACTGCTGCCCAAGAGACCAAGTCCATACGTACCTTGAACCTCTTCTTTCTCAATAGAGAGTGATCACTAGGAAGAGTGACCAATGCTCTGCCCCATGGGAGGATTTCTCCCTCACCTTCCTCTGTCAGGGCCACCTGTGGTGCATCTGTAGTCGCTTTTTAGCTCACTTCAACCTGCCCTGTTGACCGATCTTTGAGGCAGGCCATTTTTACTTCTCGGTCCCTGGGCCACAGGTGTGAGATGAGGGAGAGGTGATGGTACACGTATTCGTTTCCTAGGGCTGCTTGACATAGTATGACAAACTGGGTGGCTGGAAACAGCAGAAATTGTGCCCTGTCTCGGGGCGCATGGCCAATGGTGAGGATGGAGACTGAAAGAGACAACACTTTGGGGAGCTGCACCCGCACGAGAGGAGGACCTTTTCTGTTTGCACCAAGGCCAGCAGAGGTTCTGGGAAGCAGCTGAAGGTGTGCTGTTGCCATGGGTTGTGGTCCTACTTTGTCATGGGTAGAGCCAAGGTTAGGGTGACTTGATGGTTACCCAAAGATTTTAGACTTTCAACATCCAAGTTTCTTTGTATCTTTGGAGCCACAGGAAACAGAAAGCAACATATCCAAGTTAAAAATAAGAAAGAAGTTTGGAGGAAAAGACTCAATGACAGTAAAATTTTCTTTGTTATGCACTTACTAACAAAAAATAGAAATAAATTTCAAAACACGTCTTGAAAACCAAAGAGGAAGAACCTGAAAAGTCCCCAGTATATTACAGCTGGCAAGTGGAAATTTATTTATCACAATTATTATTACTAATCATATATGAGGGGGGACCCAAAAAACAACCCCAGAATTTTCTTCTGGAGGGTGGGCTCCTTGTACTGCAGGCTTCCCCAGCTAGGTTAGTGTTCTTGGAACCCATTGGTATCAGAGTACCAGCTGGTGTTGTTGTGAGAGGCTGCATTCAGCTTCAGTAAACTTTTTTTGAAGACTTTTCCAATGCCTTTGCCCATTTCATGGTGGGTGATTTATGAGCGCACCTGCCCACCCTGCTCTGAGTGTTCAGCAGTTTTTGACCCAAAATTGGGTGACCCCCATGCCCCATCCTCCCTATTCACTCGATCTTTCCCCAAGTTACTTTTGTTTTCCCAATGAAAAAAGTTCTCACAGGGAAACGTTCTGCTCATGTGGAAGAGGTGAAACCAAAAATGGCGGATGAACTAAAAGGCATCAAGATCAATGAGTTAAAAAACGGTTCTAAACAGTGGAAGAAACGTCTCGATAGATGTGGTGCACCACATGGAGAGTACTTGAAGGTGACTGAAGTTTAAACATGTAAGAATAAATACACAGCTTCTAATAAATAAGTTCCAATTTTGGGGTCCCCCCCTCATATTTGCAATCTAACCTCTATATTGCTCTTAGATTGTTTTTCTTAAAATTCATCCTTCATCATGCCATTATCCTGGTCAAAATTTTCAGGGGTGCCCCATCATCTCTAGTAGCCACCTCAAAACTTATTTGATTGCATACATACTTGTAAAATTATTTTGAGTATATACCCTTAATATATATGTATTCATTCATAATTATACATGTGTACTCCTGTCTATCCACATCTTTAATATCAATAAACTTAACTTTAAATTTTTTTTAGATAAAAGGTTATAAGTTAAATCTTTAATGTTTTCCTTCTGGCACCCTCAAGGACCATTTAGTACAACTGGTTTTGGGTAATGGCATGTAGGCAGAATATTAGAAGAAAAAATTCAGAGGTGGGGCAATGGAGTGCGGTCCTACTGTCCATGGTGCTGAACTCTCATTGGATCCCACATAATTGTGCTCCTGGTCTTCGGATACTGGAGACACCTGTCTAACGTCCCCCGTGTTTATGAAAGGAAAGGAAATGTTACCAGCTGTAATCTCCATAAGGTTCTAGTTACTAACATGGAATTCCAGAGGAATTCCTCCATGCTGAAGGAATAAAGTATTTCTTTCCCTTGGAAAGAAGCAGGCAAATAATAAAAGAAGGGTTTGAATAAGTCTCCATATTAGCTAAATAATTTCACTTTTCTGCTGAAAAACACCATCTAGGAAAATGTTAAAAAGAAGATTCTAATCCTCATATTTTCATAATTTTATAGTTTCATAATCAAGAATGCTCGAAAACAGGAGAAAGAATTGCTGTCAGAGATTGTGCAGTGCAATAAAGTTGTACAGTGAGGTTCAAGAACACAAATGTTAGCAGGTGCATGAATACTTACTTCTGTGGCTGTTGGCTGTTAGGCACAAGACTGTAAATTTCTGCCTTGAGGAAGTTTCTGATGAGCTATAAAATGTCAACTGATGTGGTCACAAATCAGTGAATCTCATAAAGATGATAGACTCTGTAGCACTTGTTATATAAAGACGAAAGAGAATTTCCTCTCTAAATCTCCAGTTGGCTACAGATCAGCTGAATGCAAGTCAGAAAGCTTAAGTGAGGCCTGGAGTGCTGAAAAACAGTTAGGTTTCTTGTAAAAGTAAAACTGTATTGAGAACTTGGAAAAATAGAATGTTTGTTACTAATTGTTCTATTGTAATGTCATAAAAGAATTTACAACCATTATTGCAGCTTTCTGGAGGCCATTTGAAAAATTCCCTTTCCCTTGCTATTGCAACTAATCTCATGTCACTGAGAAAAAATTGATATTTGATTGGGTGAGTAATCACCGATGTTCAACTTCAGTATTAGCTACAATCCTTGAATGACCCAAATGCATGGAAACTCTTCTTTCAAGTTTTAAACATAGATTTCCATTAACAAATGTTTGCTTGCAAATGTTATGTGTCAGGTCATGTGGATATAAAGATAAGAAGGCAGAGCCTGTCTGACACTTAGGAATTTCACAATCCAGTGAAGGTTGCGGATTAGAAGATAAATCAATGTCATTATATTATATTGCATGACGGATGTATAAACAGAGAAGGGTGTCAGCACATAGCGAGATACCTAATCAGACTGAGATAGTCTTCCCTGATGAGGTGATGCCTGAGCTCACACTTTCAAGGACAGTAGGAGTCAGCTGTGCAAGCAAATAGAAGAAAGTCATTCCAGAGAGAGAAGGCAGTGTGTGCAAAGAGGTAGGAGGCAGTTGAACAAGATTCGAAAATTAAATGCTATTCACGATCATGGCACAATTAGTGTGAATGGGCAAAAGGCCAGATCAGAGAAAGCTGGGTAGAGTGTTTTTGAGGCATTTGGATATCTTCCTGAGAGTAAAGGGGTGGTACTAAAAGATTCTGAGCAGTGAAGGAATATGGCATTATTTGCATATTAAAAAAAATCCTTGCCCTGGCCGGGCACTCAATGGTTGGAGTGTTGTTTCATGCACCGAAGGGTTGCTGGCTTGATCCCCGGTCAGGGCGTGTATGGGAGGCAACTGATTGATATTTCTCCCTCACATCGGTGTTTCTCTCTCTCTCTAATAAACAAACATATCCTTGGGTGAGGATAATAAAAGACATTCTTCCGACAATAATACAAGGAGTACATTCACAAATAGGCAATTTTGGAATATTACAGAAACATCAAGTCATTAATCAAGTCATTGAAAGTGCAGATAGGGAACAGGAGAAAGATTTAAAAGATATTTAATGTAGAATTATTATGTTGTATATCTGAAACTAATATAACATTGTATGTCAGTGATAATTAAAAACACATTAAAAATAAAATATTTAGGCTATAGCTTCAATAGCGCATATTGAACAATTAATTATTCAATAGTTTGCGAGCAAGGAAAAGGGAGCAGTTTCAGACAACCCCAAGGTTTCATGTTGGGGAAAAGGCTATGACCACTGAGCAAGGGGATGCAGAAGGGAGCCATATTTGGGGGAAAGATGATATGGGTTTTGGGCATTTTGTGTTTGAGGTGCCCATGGATCATAGAAGTGGAGATGTTCAGCAAGAAGACACACACCTGATTTTGAAGATCTGAAAATCAACCACGGCTCAGAGAAGATGTTTGGCAGTTATCCATAGTAGGTCAGCCATGAGTGGGAGCCCCAGAGAGAGTGTGCTAAGTGAGGAGAGAGCCAGGAAAAGTCTCCAGAGAAAGGTAACACTTAAGCAGTGATCGAGGAAGAGAAACCATCAAAGAGAACAAACCCATGTGGACAGAGAGGTCAGAAGGAAACAAGATGATGTCTGTCATGGAGGCCAGTGGAGAAGGCATTTTCAAGGGGAGAAATTATCACAGCGAATAGAAGACTGAAGAAGTCGGTACTGTCTTCACCCTCCTTGTCATTTTTTGACCAATTAAAATTCCCATTCATATTCTATTTGTATGAGCTACTAAAAATAAAAATACATAAGTTTATATGTTACATAACTACCCACAGTCTATCTGAGAGATGTCACAGGTAACAATTACGGTCCTATCAGGTGATATTTTCCTCTAGCATTCTTACGGTGAGGCCAGAGGCATTCTCTTCTGTATTTGGAGAAAAAATAGATAAAGCAATGCTTCCCGACATTCCCCGGTATATAAATAAAATTTTATGTTATCGAAATGAACTCTAATATATGACTGAAGGGATCCTTTAGAGAGATGCTTTATAAAGCCATAAGGTAACTGCTTTGAACTCACAGGTTCAGTCATTCAGGTTTTGATATCTGTCATAATGTCAGAAATTATCCTGAGGTGTCCAGAGAGTAGCAATACTTTAAATATGGTGGAGACATATTCAGAGTTCTCAACACTCTGTCACATGAACCTTGAACCTAAATAACTGAGTGAGAAAGATACATTGGAAGGGTTTATTTCATGAGTAAAGCTCACAGCGTTTTATAATAGCCTCAAAAAGAATGCTGGATCTAAATCTGGGATGCTGGTCTTCCAGGGCTAAAAGACGAGTTAGTTGAAATGCAGAAAATTACTTGTTGGGTGTGGTGTTCACGTGTGTGTGTGTGTTGGTTTTATGGGAGTCAGCCAATGACACACCTGGAGTCTAGATTGCTTGAGAGGCAGGGTGGCAAA
The DNA here is from genome assembly GCF_987537825.1 of Furipterus horrens. Classification (NCBI taxonomy): domain Eukaryota; kingdom Metazoa; phylum Chordata; class Mammalia; order Chiroptera; family Furipteridae; genus Furipterus; species Furipterus horrens. The sequence goes on from NW_028327182.1 coordinate 92,679,757, forward strand.
TAGGAGCCGTAACTGGTGCACTCGTCCCAAAAAGGATCTCAATTTTAGGTGGACAGTCTGCTCCCTTCTGGTTTCTCAAAGGGCATGTAGTCCTATATCTCTTATACCCATCCACTTAAACAAGATATGGATTGAACAAGTCAACCAGTTTTTTCAGAATTAGTTAATTTATTAGAATATGAATGTAGGTTACACATCTGTGAAAAAGTGGTGGTTGCCATAAACCACCGCCCACAAGAAATGTACCAGTTTTCCCAATTTATTATTTTGAAAAATGTAAAAGCTAAAGATGACAGAGTAATATGTATACCTTTCCTCTAGATGACCAGTTGGTAACCTTTGGCCACAGCTGCTCGATCAATCTGTGTGTGGATACATGTATGCAAATATTGTTGGAACCATTTGAAAACAAGTCGTAGACATCATGGCATATCACTCTTAAATACTCTGTACTCCTAAAAATAAGGAAATGTCCTGTGTAACCATAGCACCGTTTGCAACCCCCAAGAAGCTTAACACCATAATATCTATCCTTATTCAAATTCCTCCCATCGGCCCTCTGATATCCAAGATCTAATCCAGAGTCACACACTGCATTTAGTTAGCATGTCTCTTTAGTCTCCTCAGTCTCGGATAGTTCCTCACCCATTTCTTGTGCTGCTGCTGTTTATGACATCGTTATTTTAAAAGAATTAGCCTCGTTGTAGAACATCCCATGGTCTGAATTTGTGCCATCAGTCTCCTAGGGCCACTGTAACAAAGTACCATGAATTGGGGGGCTTAAAACAACAGAAATCTGTGGATTCACAGTTCTGGAGGCTAGAAATCTAAAACCAACGCGTTGGCAGCATCATGCTTCCTCCAAAGGCTCTGGGGGAGAATACATTCTCCCCACTTCCAGCTTCCGGTGGCTCCCAGCATTCCGTGGTTTGAGGCGGCTCCCCTCCAAACCGTGTATTCTTATAAGAACACCGTTCATAGGATTTAGGATTTCCTCTGCTCCAGTATGATCTCAGCTTAACTAATTGCATCTGCAAACACCCTATTTTCAAATAAAGGTACATCCTGCGGTCCTGGGGGTTAAGCCTTTACTATATGAACTTGGGGGGAGACACAGTGGAACCCATAACACTCTGATTGGTTCCTTAAGACTGGAATGAGCTTGACGAGTTTTGTCAAGAATATTTTCCAGGTGACACGCACTTCCCACTGCATCAGTTTGTCCTCTCAGGGGCGGCGCTAAGTTTGCTCTCTTAGTTAAGGTGGTGTCTTCGGCATTTCTTTTGTTATTAATAAGTGATCTGCGAGGGTGGGCACAAAGCAGAGAGAGGGGGTTCAAGTGTGAGCGACTCTTGGGAAGCCACTCTAGGAACCCAGGGAAATGGTCAGAAAAGGGGCATTTACAGGGTTGGGCATGAGCCCACCGTCACTGTGGGGTCCAGAGCTGAGTCCCACAGGGAGGCATGTGACCAGAACACTAACTGCCCGGGGGGCTGGGGGTGGGCCTCTGGGGTGGGGCTGAGTTGCTTAAATGTCTGCCTGCAGGCAGGGCTGCTTCTGGGGCCAGAGAAAGTCCTCGGCCTTGGACGCTGGTTCTCAGTGTCGAGGCTGAGGGATATGGCCGGGGCACCCACAGCATCCCCACAACGACCTTTTCACCTTGAAGAGCGAGGGACAGACCTCAGTTCCTCTGTCTTGTGGCAGACTTTGGGGGTGTTCTCTGCGTAGCGTCCTGCCTTTTCCATTTCAGTTAATTTGGGCTTTAATTTTTTATGGTCTTAGGAACCAGAGTTAATGACGGGCCTGCTGGTCACATGCTACAGGTTCTATTATCAACAGCGTGGCAGGGGAGCAAGGAAGCCCGGTGAAGTCACCGAAGGACCGAGAATGAAGGGCGGGAATGAGCACCTGGTACGGACGGCAGGTCGCGAGCGTGGCCCCCTTGCTGGCTGGGCCTGCCGCACGTCTGTGCTGCTGCAAATCTGAGTGGCAGCTGAGACACAGGTCTTCTCAGGGGCTGAGCTGCACACCCCAAAGTTCACGTGAAAAAGCCTTAGCCCCCAATGTTGCCATATTGGAGCCAGGGCCTTTAAAAAATTAATGAAGGTCAAATGAGTTCTCAATGGTGGCCCTTTCATCCAGCATGACTGGTGTCCTTATAAGAAGAGAAGGAAGCACCAGGAATGGGCACACACAGAGAGGACACACAGAGAAGACATTGTCTGCAAGCCAAGGAGAGAGGTCTTCCCAGAAACCAACCCAGCCGGCACCTTGACCTTGGACTTCCAGCTCCCAGAACAGTGAGAACATGCATTCCCGTAGTGGAAGCCGCCTCCCCAGACCATGGCACTTGGTTATGGCAGCCCTAACAGTACATTACATTTTGAGTTATTTTATGCTTTGTTTTCTCTCTTTTGTCAGTCTTCACATTTACTCTCTTGAAAGGTAAAGGAAGAGATACCTCCCTTCCTGGTTCTAAGTCTCTCTTCCTGCCCAAGAGGCAGTTTACTCCCGAATAAACCCCTTGTGTTGTCTTTGCAATCCTTCAGGAAGAGAGGCAGAGTTTAAATCATGGTAGATATTACATAACTTTATTATCTTTTCTTTCTAGTATCTTTATACTCTCCCTCTCCAAAGGCTCTGTCCCATTCTGGCTTGAGGTCTGCAGATGGCTTTCCCATCAGCCTGCCTGTGGGACAGGAGGGCAGGGGTGGGGGGTGCTGGTCACCGGAAGGACAATGCTTTTACCACGCGTTGACTGCAGCCACGGATCTAAAGCCGTGCTTCTCAATAATCTATGGCGAAGGAGCCAGAGTACCCCCAACAATCTCTGCTAGATCTACAGCTATGTAAAATAAAATAAAAATAAAGTTCTAGAAAAAAAGAAAGACATACAAAATATAAATCCCAAATGTCAACAGAAAATTACTCTGTCAAATTGCTCGGAAACTTTCGGAACAGTGCTATCTGTACTTAGCACACACACTTCCCAGACAGTGTCAGGACACGGGCCGGTCTCCGTACCACACCCGGAGAACCGTCGGTCCGAAGGGCGGCACAGATTGTCTCCTTCCTTTGTCATCGGGCCCCAGCATCTCGTTCGGAGTCAGCTGAGCTGTGCGTCTGGGAGAACTCCCTCTCTCTTTTCTGTGCCTTGGCCTTCCTGTTGCAGTTCCTCCTACTGGACTTCCCTGCATGGTCAAGGCCAAGTAGAACTGAGTGATTCCCGGAAGGGTCTTGGGAAAACCTAGAGTAGTCTTTAAGGCTTAGGTTTCTCAAATCCCTCTGACTGGAGCATTGATAAGATAGACCACTCCCTCTCGCTAAGATGGATACATGGTGTATTCGGTTCTGATCACTCTCACTTTGCTGCGACTCTTCCTTTGTCTCCTCGTGTCAGCCTGTCCACGGGCAGGCGAAGAGCCGGATGTGCAGCAAAGCTGCCGTAGCACCTTTCTGGGTCCAGGCGTGTCGCCATCTGTGATGTTAAGTGGGAGGACAGAGAGATTGGCAGCTGTCCCTGGAGTGGAATCACCTGGAACTCTTGCAAAGGCACAGAGCTGTGTGATTTACATAATTTACTGGAATAAACCTTCCTCAGGGACATGACTGTCCAGGGAGTACGTAAGCTTAGTTTATTCCCCAGTAATAAACAGAAGGTCAAAGGACAGTTGTCTTTGTGCTGGCATATGGACAGTGCATGGCCAAAGACAAAGGACAATTTCTCATTGTTACCCAGACAGCAATCTTGGCCAAGATTCTTATATCTCTGACGCAATGTCCACATTTTTAAAATGGAGAAAATAGCAGAATTAATTATGCCATCAGTTAATATGAGGATTAAATGAGATGATGTATATATAGCAACTTGCCACAGCGTCTGGCACACAGTTAAGTACTCAAGAACATTTTCATTTCTTTAAATTATTTTGAGACGTTTTCATACGTACTATTAAATATTCTTTGCATACAGGATTCTTCCTGGTTACTTAGCATTCCATTAGGTTTAGATACTGTATGTCCATCCCTTTTGATGACAACATATTAAGAAACTAAGACAGCCCAGAGCTGTAGAAGGCTCTGGGGTCAACACACCTGACTCCTGGCTCCACCACGTACTATCTGTGTGACTTTGGGTGAGTTGCTTAATGTCTATAATCTCAATTTCCTAATCGGTAAAATGGGTATAATTATATATTTCCTCAGTTACAATAATTAACTGATATAATACAAGGCAAGTAAGTGCTCAGTAAATCTTAGGGATGATGAGGATGATGGTGTTTTCAGACATTACCTGTGTTTCCAATGTACGCCAGTTGCATTGCTAGTTTTATAATTTGTAGAAAGTGCAATTCACTGAGAGTCTACAGCTTACCAGAAAGGGTTGGCCAATGGACAAATAAAATAAAACTTGTGATGTAACAACAAATATGTCTTTTTTTTTCTTTAATAAAAAAAGGTTAGCCACTTCAGGAGGATATGGAATTTGATTATAAGGTAATGACAGAGACTCTGAAATAGTCAATCTTATTATTTTGGGGTCACACCTGGAATGCTTACTCTCTTCTTGAAATCAGTTTTGGGAAGCCCAGTGATGCTATCACTGGATGTCAGCTTATGATGAACAAAAGTACATGCATCTATTAATATTCTCTTTGGCTCCAAGCCTTGATTCTAAAAATACAATCTAGCATATGTCATACTGGTTTTCATGTGATCACTAAACTCATTATTTTCCCCAGATATAATCTTCTATTTGATGACTCAAGTACTCATGAATTCAGTACAATTTCTATTATTGTCAGAGAAAAATCCTGGTAGATTCTTAGTTATTATCTCAGTTGATAATATAGGCCTGAATTCAACGTTGTCATTCAAATTTTTTTGGAGCCGCCTGAGAGCTGTTTGCTTCATCTTCTGCTTCATGCACGAAACAATTAACTTTGGTTTTAGAATACAGTTCTGTCCCATACTAAAAGGAAAATTGTTTCAACTTAAAAAAAAAACTTTAAAATATTAAAATCATAGACCTGGAAATATCAAAAATAGTGGAGGGAAGAAGCTGGTTAAGGGCAATGCAAGAAAAATATTAAAATTGCTGCGTGCCACAGATGGCTGGAGCTAAATCAGGGGTGGTAGTACGGGATCCTCTGCTCCCCCCCCCCCCCCCCCCCCCCCCCCCCCCCGTCCCCCTCTGACGGGTCTTGGGCTGGGATCGAAGATGGGAGGCATCGGTGCCTGACGCTGAACGCCGCGTCTACCTGAGGCCAGGACTTGGACTGGATTGGTCATACTCCGTAGTTGAGCGCAGTCAAAACATCAGTTGTAATGCTAGGTTACAAAAGGGCTCCATGGTAGCGAAACTGGGCTCAGTTATTTTAACTGAAACAAGAATCTGTTTCCAGGAAGAGGCAGAAAACACAAAGAAAAGAGCGTGCGATTGGAGGAGCTGCCGTGGGCCACAGGAGGGAGCCCGCAGGGTCCGGGACTGGCACCTGGTCCTGCGAGGCGCCCGGCCCAGGGCTTCCCTACCGGGTCCTTTGAGAGTTTAGGGGACCTCACGGCAGCAGCTACTGCTGAAGGACATTCTACTGACCCTCAGGTCTCCCTCTAAAAAACAAAACAAAACTCAGTTGTTCCATATTTCTTCATTGCACCAGTTTCCTCTCTTGCCACGACTCAGGGCAAGCTCCCCTCCCTGTGCGCGGACCGTGGACGTTGCCTTGTATCTGGATAAAACTTGGACCCGTGTTTGCACCTATAACCCATGTCAGGCCTGTGCCTGGCTAGGTTGCGGGTATTCAAGGACCATAAATGGCATCTTTGGCTTTTCAGGGCACAGCATTTTAACCTCATTGCGCTCCCTAAAGCAGGGACTTCCGAGGTGGCTTTGAAACACAATACGGTGCATTGGCACAGTCCGATGGATGGACAAGCTAAGTGTGCCTTGTATTCGATTTAGAAATGCCTCTCACTAACAAACCTCCTGGGTGTCCATGAGGATTCATTTAAACCGAAACGCTTCCCCGTTAATTTGGTAATACACAGTATCGATATTACAGGGCTGAGTTTGTTCACGTGTAAGTGTTTCCTGGGCAGAAAGACCGCGACTGGAAAGGCAAGTTTGCTCACGCAGTCGTGCCGCAGATCGCGGTGGAAACGTCTCCACCTTGCCTTTCGCAGAGAAATCCAGTTCCCGGGCCGCGCCACGGCGCCTCCGAGCCGGGGAGACGCTTTCGCGCATCCGGCCACTAGAGAGCACTTGGAGACCGACAAACCTGGGCTGCGCTCCCGGGCCTCCTCGTTTGAACCCTGGTCTCGGGCGACGCGGGGCTGCGCTCGGTCGCTGCGCCCTCTGGCTGCGGGCGGCGGCTTGCACGTGGCCGTCCAGGCTGATGGATGCGTTTGGTGAAGCTCAGTGACCCGTGGTGGTGATAATGAAGTATGCCAAGCCCAGATAACACGTTACTGTGTCAGGATGGGTCTCTGCCCCTGGCGACATCCCTTGCTTGGAACTGCTTCCCAGCGCGTGCCTAAGGCAGGCGTGGGAGCCAGGGGGCCGGTACCCTTCCTGGCCCCGTCTCTCTCCCGTCAGACTGAATTTCTCTCCAAGAGAAAATACTGCTTGATATTATTGATCCCAGCGCACGAGAGAATTGCAGGTTTTCACTGCAGTTTCATGCGAAACCCTGTTTAAGGTCTCTGAGAGGTTTCCCATGGCGGGGACTCGCGGTTCAAAGGATCAGCTCTGCGACGTGTTTACAGGACGCTCGGCCGTGTCCTCAGGTGTCTTCATCAGTTTCTTCCTGATATGTTTTCCATTGGCATCACCGCTTAGCCAGGTCATAGGGAGCTGTACCAGCAAGACCATCCAGTTTTCTAAAAAGCTATCAAGTTTTTGATGCTCTCGGCCCATTTCTCACTGTGCTCTTGAAAGTGTTCAGCTTCTGCTGAGCCAAGTGCATGTCTCTGAAGGTCTAGGCAGCAAATAACTCTCCACGCATCTCGGTGAACGGCTTCAGGGTCTGTACATCCCACAGGGGCAGGAGAGGCAGTTTAGATGAAGCAGGGGCAGGGGGGCTTCTTCCTGGCGGGCCTGGGGAATGAATCACGCCCACCCTCCCCTGGGCCTCAGCTGTCCAGGAGGGGGTCTGGCTGTGCGTATAGAACATGACTCTGCTGACAGCTTTTCTGAACATTTCCCTAAGCCACTCCGTTCTGGTATTATTGTTTGCCTCAGAGAGAAATCAAAGCCCTCTGTTCCGGCCCTGATTCCTACACTGATGGAGGCATTTAGAAGGATGGTTTGTTGGGGATTTCTTTGCTGTTATAAGAAATCCTAAATAATTTCTCTCTCTTTTGAATGACACTTGACTTTCAAGTGAAGAATATTTCTGCATGTGAAATGTCAGTTCTGTCTAATAATAACCTGCTTAAAGTACGCTAAGATCACTGGAAGGATTTGCCACCATTTTAATAAGATGAAGTTCTTTCTCCTCTCTGGGTGCCTGGCTGGTAGAGTCTGGTGAGAACAGCGGCAGACGGTTCCGAACGGATTGCTTCATAGTGAAGTGACCCTCTGAAGTGTAAACTTGCTATCTCTCCTTCTGCCAACACAGACCGCTTGTGAATGTGATACCAGACGGGCAAAGCCATGACTAGGCTAGTAACAAAGACTTTCAGGAAATAGACTCCTCTGGGTTTCCCGGGGAGCCGTAAATATCTACATAAAAAGTAGTGGAAGGCAAAGATAAGGCATGTACATGGGACTCTATGCATTACTGTGTAGATACGGTCGCTTTTCAGCAGCCAGGCTGCCTTTCCAGCTATCAGTCTGGAAGCGAAATCCAGACTCGTCCCTTCCCGTCCTAGAGGGGTGCTGCTCCATGCATGCTCTTATTTATTTATTTCAGGTGAGGTGTTTGTAGGTGTGTGGGCGGAAGGATAGTGGGACTCTATCTACAGGTACTGTTATCCCCGGAACTTCAACCAAAAATAAGTTAAGTGGCGCCAAGCAGCAAGATCGCATCCCTGTGGGTATGTGTATCTACTTGTTTGCCAGACACTTCACGGAGTCTATGATTGTATTGGGGACAGAGTGGCATTTGACATTTAGTGAATGTAAGGAGCTGGCGCTGCCTCCTCCATGTCTGGCCTTAACCACAGTTCTAGAGACAAATGAAGGTTTCCTGCGATGCAAGCTTTCCCCTAGGTTGTGCAGGACTTGAATTGGGGCAACTTCTTCCAATCAAGGATGTGATGCACAGGGTTCTGTATGTCTGTGCAGGCTCTTATTCTTTGCCTCTTATATGTTGTGCACTTCTTCCAAAAATGAAGCTGGGTTAGGAACAGAATGTTTTACTGCACTGAAGTAATAATGAAGGGATCAGGGGTAGTTCTGTGTCCATAGACTACTTTCTGGGTGGGCAGAACAGGATTTCTCTTTTTTTCTTCTTCTTTCTTTTCCTTAGGTAGAAACACAACAGATCATGCCCTACTTTGGGGCACCTCTTTTATTGTTGCTCTTGCATTGCTACTTAACTATTGAATGCTTGATCTGTTATGTGGTTTTATTTTCTCTTTGGCAAATAATCAGAGAAAGCTGACTCAGCGATCTTTATGCTCCTTGAAGGCTTAGCAGAGTGCCTTCCAGAGGCTTTTGATAAATATCCATGGTTTGAGTCATAGATGCTAAGACTGGGGACGAGCAGCGGGCAGGGAGGAAACATCACTGGATCAGTCGTGTGAATGGGAGCAAGCTAAGTGATCTTTCCCAGCCACTATTTCCTCATCTGTAAAAAAGAAGGGGCTAGACTCAGTGATTGCTAAGGTCACTTCCAGCTCTGTAAATTCTGTGCTTAAAAAAAAAAAAAAATGACAACAAAAAAACCCCCTCTCATTCTGAATGAAGAAAATCTTCTTGGGTTTCTGGACAGAAGAGCCCAGGGGGTATTTGTGCTTGACTTCTGACCACATCCTGACTTCCTACTCTCGTGAATCCAGGTTTATTGTTCAGTGAAATGGCTCAGCTCCAGGAGCCTTTGGTGTGATTCTAGCACTGTGTAGATATTGATTTTCCTTGTAGGACAATGACTCCTGTAACCACCAAACTATTAAATCTCTCCTGTTCTTTTAAGGATGATTTCATGAGTGGCGTTCTGGTCTCTTTGGCTGATACTTAACTCAGCCCAGGGCTCATTTGAATATAGCATTACTATCAAAGTATCTAAGAACGGCTGGTGGCGGACAGCGCTCTGCATTTTGTCATCTCTGGGTTGTCTATCAAACAGAGCAGCAGACAGGGGCTGCTCAAAATGAGACCGTTGGAAGACCCTGAGCTTGTCACGGCCACGATGTTCTCTGTCACCTCCTGCATCAAAGCTTCAAACTTCTCGCTGTGAACAGGGTCAACGGTTCCTCCACTGGGATGGACTTCCTCCCTCAGTCTGTTTGTTTGTGTCTGTAGAAGATGACACTTCACCTGTGGCACTGACGATAGTCCTCCTGGCAGGACACCAGGGGTTCCCCTCAACGTATGCATCCTTAGTGAGCTGCGATACTGAAACACCAATTAGAGTCTTGCTTTCTCATTTCAGAAGTTTGCCCCCAGTGAGGTCTCCAGTGAGCTGATGGAAGGTACAACATGCCCATCGGGTTACGAGAGCTACCCACTTCCCAGTACAATTGAATCGGGGCTTTCATCGCAGTGATTCTTGGGCACTCACCATGTTAACATCAGTTAAAATGCACACGACAGAATGAGCGGGGACTTTGATGTCAATAAAGAATTCTATATCTAGAACTGTCACATGTTGTTGATGACCTTTCAGTGGATTCCATGGTGACCCCAGAGGAGAGGGGATACCTTGATGAGATCGTTAATATTGCTATAAATCCAGCAATCTGGTCAATTCTCTTTTGGCGAGGCACTTCTTCAGAGCCAGCAGAAGCGACGGTTCCGCACGAAGCATTATCTTTTCTTGTACAACATCGCTTGTACACGCTGCTTGACAAGTTTGAATTTTAAAAAGTAAGAATGATTGACACTTGGTAACTTACACAGAAATATGAAGTGGTACAAGAAAATTGCCCATTTCTTTCAGATTTACATTTTCTGTTTTTTTTTTTCTTTTAAGGAGTGATAAGACATGTAATTTCCATCAATTTCAACCAGTTCTGTATGACAGAGGCTGCAAGTTCAGCTCTGTGGGGAGAAGGCAAGTTGTGGGCAGAAGCGATACACCACAGAAAAGCACACAGCCTTCCAGCTGCCCCCCTCTTGGCTACGAGAGGTGCTAATTGCTGGCCAAGACTGAGCTCCTGGGACTGAGACAGTACACATCTCAAAAACAACTCTGCTTGTCTTTGGTTCCTGACCTGTGGACCCCCATGTCTCACCGATTAAATGTCTTTCCAGATCCATTAAACACAAGGAGAAAAAGGAAGCAGATAACGGGGCATAAGCACAATTTACAGATAAAGACTCCTCTTTATGCATTGGCAGAAAGCAATGATTGTCTATTAATTCCTTTATTTAGTTAACAGATATTTATTGATATATAATAGCAAAGCACCCAGCTCTAAGCATATGCCAAGCTAACATTTCCTCATTGATCTTCAGTATAATTTTGAAGATGCGTAGTGATAAAGAAAACTGGGACCCTCACCTTCTAACACAAATCCTATTTAGGCATCTTGAATTTTTTTGCGAGGAATATTCTCTCATATCAATTTATAGTCTATATGTCTTTCATTGAACACGAATAACTGTCCTCATGCTCTAATGCAGATAAAAATGTATGGAGAAGACCGTATACTTCATTTTTTTCTAGAATTTTCATTGACTTCTTTTCTGCTGTAGCAGATCTTCTAGTCGTGCCCTTACTTGCATTTAAACCGTTCTCTCTAGCCCTGGCCTCTGTGGCTCAGTTGGTTGGGAGTCATCTTGAAAAGCAAAAGGTCACAGGTTTGATTCCTGGACAGGGCACACATCTGGCCTGCAGGTTTGGTCCCTGGTCGCGGCGCATTTGAGAGGCAACCGATCAACGTTTCTCTCCCTCTCTTTCTCTCGCCCTCCCCCTCGCTCTAAAAATAAATTTTAAAGAATCTTAAATAAATAAATAAACAGTTCTGTCTGGTTTGGGTGCCCACATGGGAACAGAAACAATTCTTCCTGAGAGAAACTGTAAAAGTGGTACTTGGCCTCTGAGCACAGTTTTTGGGCTAAGAGTTCCAAGTCTGGGGGGGACTCCAAGGCCTGTGCCCTTTCTCTCAAGACAAACTTGATGGACAGGTGACTCTCCAAACCTCCTGCCTCTGTTCCCAATGCAAGTCACATCCTTTCCTGGGCAAGCAGAGGCGGTGGGAGGAGGGTAAGCGATCTCCTGGTAGAGCAGACGTCCACGAACACCATCAGAGCCCGTCGAGGCAGCCCCAGAAGAATCTTCCCTTGACGTGTGTCTTTTTAATCTGGATCCCCTGCCCTCGAGGTCCTGAAATGTATTCCAGGTTATGTTATAGATCAGACATAGGTAACCTGCAGGCCTGTAAAGAGGGGAGCCAGGCCAACACCTGAGACAATAGTCCTGGCAGCTGTCTGGCTGTGTTCACCCCGGTGGAAAGCCCTGCTCCTTGCTCCTGATGTGGCTGTGCTCGGGGGAGAAAGAGCCTCAATTATAAACCAAAACACAAGGTAGCAACGGGAGAGATTTAACACCGACAGTCACACTTGGAGTTACAAGGTGTTAACGAGCAAGAGAAACCAAGACATGCGTTTTTTTTTCCCCCTCCTTGGCTGCCTGGATTTGCTGTTGGTGAAGAATAATTGAAACCTCAAGTTGTGAAACTACGAACTGGGAGGGTTTCCTGTGTTAGAATGATGTCATCCTATAAGATGGGAGCCTTCAGTGAAAGGCAGGAGCATTCAGGGTGAGCGTTGGCAGCGGCAGGAGCCTGAATTTACGCAGAGGGGAGTGTGTGAGTTGACCAAAATTGAGAGTGATGAGAAGTCACTAAATTATGTATGACAGTCCTTACGGCACAGAGGAAGGAAGGAAGCTTAATGATGCTGTGTCTGAAGGACCAGCAGCCGTGGGTGATGTATAGGCTGAAGGTGGGGAGGAAGAGAAATGGATCTACGAAGACTCACCCGCTACAGATGACTGTGACAGAGACCAAGCAATGGCTTGGGGAGGGGGAGGGGAAACAGGAGCTCAGCATATAATAGATTTCAGTGACAACAAGACATTTTAACTTGACATTAAAAATCATCATCTTAATCTATGTAGCTCTCTCAAGCCCGAGTCTTATCAAGGAAAAAAAAAAAAAAAGAAATCTATCGTTAACGATGAAGTGTTTTTCCCTTTCGCTTTCCCGGCATCCACCAAACGCAGGACGTAATTTAATTATTGAATCTACAGGCTGGACGGGGCAGATGAAGAATGATGTGTCTGCGGCCGTGAGAAATTAGATAGAACCAACTGTTTATTCTCATCGTTCTTCCTCTGTTAGGCTAAATTAATATGGTTAGCAAGCTTTTGTTTGGATTAGCGGCTCAGATCTGGGATGTGCCCATCAGACTCGTGAGTGTTACAGCAGCTATTATTTATGGAGTGCCGGCTGTCTCCAGCCCCACGAGCAAAACAAGGAGGGGCGCTTCCTCAGCCTTTGCCGGAACCCATGTGCCACCAGACTTCGGAGCTAGACGTCTTAATCGAATAATGAAGTTCCAGCAAATCGGGTTTCGTTTCTTGGGGCATATGACTTCAGAAATATCCCTGAAGGTCTTTCTTTTGACCTGGGTCACGTTCTTCTGATCTTTCAAACGACTGTAACAGAATGAGCAGAGTTTTACGGCTGGCAGGTGTGGTCAGGGGAATACCAAGACGTGGCGGGCACTGCGCAGGGACCGCAGGCTTCGGCCCACATCTCGGGCTCTTCCACAAAACTGGGGTGGAAACAGTAAACCCGCCGTGCAAAGCACATACGCCAATGTATCTTGGAGGCAGAGCATCCAGTCCCGCGTGAAACTAGGAAGCTGCTGCTGGGAGTCGGTACCCCCACGAGGACAGAGCCACTCGGGGGGCCATCCGAGGCCCGCAACCAGGTCTCTACACGTCGTGCCCCTTTAGTTTCATCGCATCAGACTCGTTCAGGTCTTCCTTTAGTCACATATGACATGTTCGTAAAGACAGCGAGCGCTTTTGGTTGACAGGAGATTCAGGTGGCGGGAAAAACACTGCACCATCAACAACAGCCTTCGGACTCAGATCTGAGAAGAGCAACGGTTAAGAAGTCAGATCCTCGGAGCCACCGCGGGGTCCACGCGCGCAGTGGAGGCTCCGGGACCGCGGGACCCCGGGAGGCGGGTCGCAGGCCAGGAGCCACCCCCCAGCTGTCTCCAGCGCAAAGTCAGGGGCAGAACCTGCAGGTCGCCGTCCAGACGGTGGGCCGAGCGAGCTCAGTGCGCGGCCGGGACCAGGAAGCGGCGGCGACCCGTCCCCGTCCCCGTCCCCGCCCCCGCCCCGGAGCGCGCACGGCTGCCCGGGCCACTGCCACCTTCCGGCCACACGGTGGCCCCGCCTCCGCCCCGACTTCCTTCCCGGGCGCCGCGGGAACCGACGCCGGCCTGCAGGTCGCCGAGCGGGGCCGGGCTGGGGACGCGGCCCGCGCGCCACGTGGCGCGGCCGGAGCGCGGGGGGCAGGAAGCCGGCTCGCGGCCGGGCTGGGGGCGGGGGGCCCGGGGGCTGCCCGGCTCTCGGGGAAGCCTGCTCGGCTGACTGCCCGGCGGGCAGCGTGGCCTCCGGGAGGCATTCCCGCTTGGGGAGCCGGGAAGAGGGTAGATGCGGGACTTTGAAAGTGACAGTAACTTCTTGCGCCCGCGGGGCGGTGGGAAAGCGGGTTTTTGTCCCGGATCGGACTCGAGGGGGTGGGCGGAGCTTGGGTTCCGTTCCGGGGTGGCTGGGTGTGTCTCCCGGACTCGCCCCCCTGCGTTTCTGTAGCTGGGTTTGGGGCACCTGTGAGCGTTAATGCAGACTTCAGGGGCAGGGTTGGTGGCGTTTTCGTTCCCTTCCCGCCCCTCCTTCCTGTGTGGGGGTGGTAGGCATTCCCCTGGCGCCCTGCAGCGGTTATGGGGCCAACCCCTTTTGCCCCGTGGTAAACCAGTCCAGCCCGGCATGGCTTCGCGTTAAGACGGCTTACAGCCTTCTCAGAATCTGGGCAACGCAGTCGTTGGGTAATCCTGGTGCCCCGGCCCAATCTGCTCATGCAGCCCAGTCTCGGGCTCCGGGGAAGTTCTCACCTTCCTCCAGCCCAGATGGCTAGGCTTTCTCGAGACTTCTCAAGTGATCCCCACCCAGTTTTTGTGTTGACCTCCGTCCTTGTCCTTGAAAGGGACCCCTCCCTCATTCTGCTGAAACTTTTAGGTCCCCTTCAGGGGTTCTCCCTGCCCTAGGGACAGCTTGTGGCTGCCCACCAAAGTCCCTGTTCCCAAAACCTTGCCTTAAGGACAGCATGCGACACTTTTCAGTTTGTCCTCGTTTGATTCAGTACTCAGAATTGATAACTCTGTCCCACCTGGGGAAACTGAGGGGAAAGGGGACACGTTTTCTGGCTAAGGTCAGAGTTGGGGCAGTGCCAAGTGGAATTCGACTGGCGTGGATGATAATCGTGTGCGATTTAGGGCCAGTTACCGATGTTCTCGCAGTATCTAAGGTGCGCTGCTCTCTGCCTGAGCCAGGAAGGCAGCTCTGGTAAGGTTATGTACATAACCTCTAACACTGTCTGAAATAGACGTTCGATAAATGCCCTCTCCCCCCCTGCCCCGGTACTGGCTCCATTTTGTGAGGGAGAGTGGTGAAGGGTGAAGACAGTTTGTAGGGAAGGCATTTGCGTCCACTTTAAAATATCCCGTGCCAAAGCTGTCAGCGGATGTAATATTTGGGGATGTGAAGCTCTGGGTGCAAAATTCAAACCTCTGAAATAGTAACTTAATTTCTTAATTTTTTCCTTAAGACCAGAGACTGTCGGGGGTCCATCTCTGTGATTTCTGACTGGTAAGTTGTCCGAGTTTGGCGATGCAGAGTTCGAATGTTGGGTTGAACTGGGGAGCAGATGTAACTGAATGTGTTTCTCCACTTGTCTCTCCTGTTTTCCCTCCAGACCCAGCATGAGTGCAGCTCCCTGCAAGAAACGTGAGGATTACTTGGAGTGGCCTGAGTACTTCATGGCCGTGGCCTTCTTATCGGCTCAGAGAAGCAAAGATCCTAATTCCCAGGTACGTGAGTTTTCCAGGAGAATGTGCTATGTTCCTACCTGCTCCCATCTCCCTGTGGAGTAATGGTCAGGTGTCTCCGGTACCCCCTTGGGCCAGGGGTGCTCTTTCTTTGGCTTGTGGGAACTGCCACAGAATGCAAGAAAGGAGACAGAGCTCTCAGCACCCCCAGATGCCGTGTGTCCTTCGGAGTTCTGCAGGACTCTGTTTCCTTTATCACCTCTTCAGGGACAGACGAGACACTCCACATCATCACGCCTTTGGGCATGTTCCCCTGCAGGTCGGAGCCTGCATCGTGAATGCAGAGAACAAGATCGTGGGGATCGGGTACAACGGCATGCCAAACGGGTGCAGTGACGACCTCTTGCCTTGGAGGAGGACAGCGGAGAGGAAGCTGGACACCAAGTACCCGTATGGTAGGGCGTGCTTTGCGTTCCATTCTGCTTAGCGGCATAGCCCTGCTGAGTGCTTAAATACGGTAGTTGGTCAGGAAGCGTCTTTCCTCTTTTCAGGCATCAGTGGCTGGAGAGAAAAAAAAAATCCTATGAAACTACCGCAGTTTCCTGTCCCCATCCCTTAAGTTCTAAAAGGAGCCACTGAATGGAAGCATGGTGGTGGCCTTGAGGTCCGGGGCTCTTGCCCGCTATGGGCCTGGTGTGCTTCACTGGTACCGCTAGGGCGTTGGTGGCGACTTGTGTGCCGAGGGCCACGGCTGCTGGCTGAGGACTGGGCATGATGGCTCTGCAGGCTGTTTCTTTGCTCCTTGGAAGCGGAGCCAGCTAACCAAGTACTGACCGGAACTTAGCGCCGATGAGAAGCAGGGCCCATTCAGCCCCTCCGCCTACCGCCTCCCCAGGAAATCTGGCTTGAGCTCATTTCTGGGAAGCAGGAAACAGCCTGAGCTGGACCACGGGAGGTGGATGATGCTGTAGCTGCCTCCTGTTCCGGAGTCGCCGCAGTCCCACCGTGGGCTGTGGGCAGACCACAGGAAGCCAGATGGGCTTGACCAGACACTGTTGGCCTGGCCGTCCGTTTTTCGTCTTCGAATCAGGGAAGGGTGCCTCTTATAATTTGCTGCCTATCTGAGCCCCAGGGAGAATCACTTTGGAGAGCATCTGGGAAGGACAAGTCACAGCTTCGCTTTTCCTTTAATTCCCAGGAGATTTTGTAACGAATGCCATATAAGCGGCAAACTGGGCTGCGTGTGCTGGTTGTTGACTTCCCATAATGTTAGGACCTGTGTTGACGTCTGGAAATGGACGGGCTGGCTCTGGTAGAAGTCAGGTAGACTGAGGCCATCCTAAAGGGAGAGGGTGTGCCTTCAGGTTCCAGGCGTGATGGAGGAAGACCTTTTGCTCTGTTGACTCTTCCCTAGTAGACTTTCCTCTGGGTTTTTCTCCTGAAGAACTCCAAGCCTACAGTCAGTTTAACTCATACAGCTTTTCTAACATCCTTGGACCTCAATTGTGTTCAATAAACCCCGTAAATTTCTTTGTAAACTGCTTCGAGCAATGGCTCTTTTGGAAAGAAAAAAAGATGGCCAGAGGTGGAGAAGGAATTGAGGCACGAGGGCGGGGAGAACGACAAAGCGCTCAGGGTTTTTGGGGAATAAAACACAGGTTAAGGGGGCTTCGTAGTCAGATGAGTCCCTTGTAGGAGCAGGCAGAGTGGGAGCCCCACGGCGGGAATGGGGTGCTGTCTGCTCTGTCTCCGCTTTCCGGCGGAGGGGAGGGTGTGAACCGAAAAAGGGGCTCACGAATTTTAGGGACTTTTTGTCCCCTGATCTGATTGGGTGCTTTTGATGGTGAGAAAGAAGGGGCGTGACTAGTTGCTTGTAGCTACACGCAAAGGTGGTTTTTCACAGGACAGTCCAGCGTCCCCTATAAAATTGCAGAAGGGACGGGTTGACACTGAAATGTATGACGGCCTCTCTCGTTACTTCCCACAGACCAGACAGGGAAACCTCGGTCCTTGGGCCGAGCTCCCGTGCAGGCGAATTCTTAGGTGTCCGTCTGTGGCACTGAGGCTGGTTGCAGGAGATGTCACTGGGGGGACGGTCAGAGAGGGGTCCCCGTTGGTTACTGAGAGGCTTGCCCAGGGGGACCGGTGCGGTCCTCAGTCCCTGTGAGCCCCAGGCAGATTGGTGGCGGCACCTTCGCAACCCTCCGGCTTTCCAGTGTCCCGGAACCTCTCAAGTAGCTGATTTTGTTTGTTGTGAGGCACCGTCTTTTGTCTAAAGTTGGGGACAGTGCCTATCAGAGCTCCTTTCCAGGAGGCATCGTAATAAAAAAAAAAAAAAAAGAAAAGAAAACCTGCACAGGCGTTGGTCCAACTTCACTGATAGTTTTTTATTGAATAGTTGCTGTGTTTCTGGGCACTGGCTGGCTGGCTGCGTCATTTTTTACTATCTGTATGATACCTCTAGGTTTGCGAAGCTCTTTGCCCTCCCTTATCAATTATTCATTCTACATGTAGCTGCGTTAGAGTGTAGACAGTCTTCTTTCATGAGAGTACGCCTGTAATTTGATGTACCATAAAAGTCGTCGGAGGTATTAAATGGTTTTTAAAAGGCATTTAGTGTTACTGCCGTCATGATACACAAAGATGGGCTTTCCGTCTGGGTAATGATGACTGGCTGTGAGCTGTATGGTCTTGTCTTTTCAAGGGATTTCGGCCTGCAGAGTGGTACAGGTGTAGGTAGCCTTGGATGTGATAGAAACGTTCGGTGAAAATTGACTGAAATGCAAATTCTTTTTACTTCTTTCTTAAGACTTTAAACATTAACTTAAAAAAAGAAGTGCTCGTGTCTGGAATTGGGGAGGCCGTACCCTCACTAAGCTGCTCTCTCAGGGAGGACAGGGGATGCATAAATCCCTGCCAAAGAGCTTAGGAGATTATCTGGAGCTCTAGACCATGGACTCCTAATTCCTCTGAATATATGGGGACCCTCTCAAAAAATGTCCGGACCCCTGCCTAAGTAAGGCTAGTTTAATTTAGGTTTTTTTTTTGAGTTGGAAAATCTGCGACCACAAAAAGCCACTTGATAAGCAGTCCGCTTCGCATTAATCTGGACCATATTCAGCAGGCTTTGGGCGTGTTCGGGGCAAGTGTATTGTGTGCCAAACTGGATGTTCACACGGCCTGTGGCCCTGGGCCCCTGGCAGAGCCTCAGAGGTAGTCAGGGTTCTGTGCGCACAGGGCCGACGTTTGCATGTTTCTTTCACAGCCCCAGAACGTAAAGGAACGTCTGTGATGCCACACTGGCAAGGTGACACCTTCTAATTCCAAGCTCAGTGCTGTTTGCTACCCACTGGGTCTCTCCCCTGTGGGGCTTTTCTGAAATGTCGCCCAGATCCTAGCTCAGCGGACCACCTCCTCTCTCCTCACTGGGCATCGGAGCGAAGGGAGGCGTAGATGAAGTGACTGTCCAGAGGCCAAGTGCTGGTGGGGGGTGGCCTGCGCCTCGCATTAGTCAGAAAGCCATTTGTGCGCACGTGGCGGGCTCTAACATTTCTCCAAAGGGGAGCTCCAGACGGGACTCGGTAAGTTGGCGTTTACCAGGAGTGCACACAACTTAATTCTCCGTGTTCATTCTGCACGCGCGGGAGCGGTTCGTCTTGATTGACACTTTGTGGAAAGGAGGGAGACGGAGTGCTTGGAGCGGGATGGGAGACGGGGCTGCTCTGTCTCGTGAGAGACACTTTTAAAGGGTGTTTCTGTTCTTCCAGCCTTAGGATCACAGCTTCAGGAAACAGCTTGATCGTCATGTAGTATTAATACGGATTATGAAAATTCCCTCTGCTCTTTGTCTCTTCCTTTTCCTGAAAAATCTGAAAGGTGGTGTGATGTCAGTGACATTAAGTGGCAGGAAGCAGTCGGCGTTGTTAACAGTGACACCTTTTCATGGGAATGACAATTAAACTGGGAAGCAGTGGATTTATCTAATTTGCTATTAAAAAACCCCAACTTTGGAAGATTCTTATTTTTATAAGGGGGTGGTTATTCAACTCGGGATAAGGTCTTTAGCTGATATTTTCTGTGCCTTTCTCTTTGTGAAATTCCTTAGCGTGAAGCACATTTAATCAAAATACCAAGTTTATAAAATGGAGGTAAAATAGGTCTGGTAGCTAATTCAGATATCACGCTTTCCCAGGGTCGTTGTAACCCCTTTTGATGACATACTTTACAGCCGGGGAGCTGGAGTAGCAGCATCTTCTTTCGTCCTCCAAAGCCATGGCCGAAGTTCCCGTTTTTAACCGCGCTCCTTGCGCTCACCGGACTGCGCACGGCACGCCATGCTGCTAGCTGTTGGGGAGGGGGCCTGTGGGGGACACACCAGCCCTCTCTCCCTCCAGGGGTTCTCGAGAAGCCAGGATCGCTTTGTCTTTGGCATCGCCCTTCCCCATCACAGTCGTGGAAGGGATCATGGTCACGTGCCAAGAGTGGGGAGTAACCGTGCTGCGGACGCATCATGCAGAATGGACACGTGGCACTCTTCCCAGTGGCCTCCTGCTGGAAGGAAAATGCCGGAGTTAATCCAGGCGAGAATTCAGCAGGGTCACTCGAAACAGTTTCGCCAGCGTGCGGCAGTGCTCCTTTAAGTTTCATATTTAAATGTAATCTCGGTTTTTCAGCTTCAGCGTCTTGCGAAGCATGCGTAGAGGGCAGTTCAGGTTCAGCGGTGACTTAGTCGGTTACCTTACTCCGTGCACACGGGTGTTTTCCGGACCGCCATGCAGGTGATGTATTTCTGGGGCGTCCAGAAGGTTAGTCTTGAGAAAGTAATTTATTAAGAAGTTAGGCTGAGCCTTCTTAAGCTCTGACTTCCTCCCAGCTTCTAAGAGCTTCTTAGTAATTAAGGTCAAATGCGTTCCTTCAGCCGGTTGGAACTGAACGCTGTCTGGTTTTGTCGGCCAGATCCGTGGATTGGATGACTTGCTCTTTCTTTTCCTGCAGATTTCTGATTTCCCATCGAGCTTCCCACCATCCCTCCGCTGCCTGGCCAGCTAGTAGCTGTGGCCAGGCAGCGGGTCTCAGGGTTTTGTACAAAGTAACTAATGTAATCAATGGAAGACCTTTGAGCAAGTTTACAGGAAGGAAATAAAGTAGATGCTTTTCATGAATCAAGAAGCAAACTCAGGTTTTATCGTATCATGATTTAGATAAATAGATAAACAGGCAAACGTGACAGTTTATATATGAGGCTCCCCCAACCCAACACCCCCCCCAAAAAAAATAATTAACCAGTTTGACATAAGCATACTTCACTTTCAGGTACAATTGTTTATAAACAGTTTTCAGAAAACAATAAATAGTAATATTTTTTTGTTAATTGATTTTTTTCTATGTGTTTTCATCTATTGATTGAGGGTTAATTAATTTTGAAGAGCTAGAGAGTCCTGTCTTACTCAACTTCTATGAAGGACGTACTGTAAGAACTCCCTGCTCTGAAGAGCAGATGCCAGAAAAGCTGAGGTGCTTACCTGTGGGGGGTCACACCTACCCTGAAAAGACACAGATTTGTCTTTGTTCTGTAGCCTCAGGGCTGCGGCCTGATACCGACTGGTACTCGTAGGTCCTGTTAGGACCCAGGCTGCACAGCGGGAGGTGACCTTGAACGTAATGCGCTGGATCCACCTAGAAACCATCCCCCATCCCTAGTCCGTGGAAACATTGTCTTCCAGGAAACCAGTTCCTTGGTGCCCAGAAGGTTGGGGACCGCTGCTGTGAAGAGTCGGTTTGCGGTTTGCGGCGTGAAGGTTTGTAATAAAACTCAAAGTAATTCAAGGTTAGTGATTCCCAAGTTGGAGAGATCTTTGTCCTGTCTCTCAGAAGAAAAGGTTTGCTGAGAAATTAATTGCCCCGATAAAATTTCAGAGCCATGTTCCACCTACTTTAGATGGCAGTATGTGAGCACAGTAATTATCTGAATGCAAAAGGCTATTTCTGATGATGAAAATAACTTGTTTTTTAAGTCTCCTTAGTCTTGGCTTAGACACTTGGGGTCACCGTGCCACATGATCCAGGGGGCCCCTGAGAGCAGTGAGCCTCGTTCGTGGTCTTTGTTCTGTTGATTAGTTTGTAGGATTTTGACGGATCTTCTCTGAAATTAGTCTTAATTACTAGTTTTATTTGGCTTTGAATTTTTTTCAGGAGTCTTTCTTTCATAAGCTTTGTTAATTCTGGCATTAAAAGCAGAATACGTAATATTGTTTGCCCCCTGGACTGTGCATTAAAACCTGGGTCCTAGAGGTTTTTGCAGATATTTATATTAAGTTTTACTTTTAACTCTGAGGACTTTCGTTTCCCATTTGGATGGAAGCCGTGTCTTTCCTGTGCTTATCCGCCGAGAAAACCCCACAGTGCTCACACGACAGTGGTCAGATCCACGGGAAAGAGGCCGGGACGGGCCCAGGGGTGGTGCGTGTATGCCCAGGGATCGATCACGGGGTGTTAGATTCATGACCTGACTTTTGTTTCTCAATATCTTTATGCAGTAAGTGATCACGGGAGGGCTCATCCAGTTCTGGAATTCTAAGGAAAAATGCAGCAGTACAGCTTGAGCTGCACTAGATTAGGGCGGTGTTTCTCGGTCTCGGGGGTTTTCATGGAGTTCTAACAGCGTCTCGGGTGAAGGTTCGGAGTGGGCACAGCTGTGGGTCACGGAGGCACAGAGAATACGCGTCTGTGCGTGTGGACGAGGAACAAAAATGAGCTTCACTCCCTCCCTCCTCAGAGGTTCAAGTCTGCTCCAGTTCTAGGATGAGCATACACCAGGCAGACGTACGCACAGGCAGGAGGGGTGGCCGAGGAGCGGAAGTTACCCCATGAACGTGGAGATGAGAACACATTAGGTGCATAAAGGCTGAGGACGGCGATGACGCAAAGGACCCCCTTTGAGCACAGAAGAACGAATGAACAGAACGGGCGCACTGAGTACCGTACTCTGGAGACAAGAAGCTCTTCTAGACCCGAATAGAGAGAAAGAGTTTCCAAATCCTTTGGTGAACCCGTGCATGTGACAGTGTTTATTAGACACAGACACCTGCCTGGCATTGGGAACGAATGGGAATAAATACCGCGATAAAGAGAGAATGTGGGGGGAAAGCAGGCCTTCGGATGGGGGGCGCTCCCGCTCTGCGCAGCCGCTGGGAGGCAGGCGCGGGCCAGAGAGCAGAGGTGTGAATTTCATCTCTGTGCTTCTTTCACATGATCGATGCCATAGTACATCTAAAATATTGAGTATGATAACTGAGCATGAATTTTTAAATTCTGCAATTAAAAGACTTTGTTCAAAATGCCATTAATTTTGAGTTTAGGTGAAAAAGGGAAGCAGAATTCCTCCTTGTCGTTTTTTTCCCCTCTGTGGGTGAGTTATAACGTTTTAGGGATCGAAACAAATACTAATGAGTCATCCCTTCTTCCTTCAGGGTGAGTCGTGTCTGTGGGTGATGGGGGCGTTCTCGGGTGGCGTTGCTGCCCTTTGGAAAATGATAACTGATCTTATAACGCATCCCGTTTCCCAGAGTAGGTTCACTCAGCAGGTACCAGGCATCCCTTACACGTGTTCTGTGCCAGGCGCTCTGCAGGGGGAAATACCGTGTCCGGTGGCCCGGTTTCCTAGGCGTGTGCGGCCTGAGAGTGCGGGAGGTAGACATTAATGAAACAAGCATGTTCTCGAACGTTCCCTTCCCAGGAGGTGACTTTATACTGGGATCTGATGGGTTGGCTGGGTCCCCTCGGGTGTGTGGGGCTGTGAAGAGCGGGGGAAGGGCGCTCCTTGCTGAGTGGGTGCTTGGGTGAAGGCAGGAAGGCGCTGGGAGCTCCGTGCGGACGGGAAGAAGTTGACTGGAGCTTAGTGGGTGCAGCTGGCGAGCGAGGCGAGGTTGCGGGCCTGCGGGGTAAGGCGTTTGGGTTTAAGAAGGTGACGTTGCTTGTGCCTGGGAAACGGATTGTTGGGGGCAAGGGTGGGAACAGGGAGACCGGCGGTGAGGGGAGGGCTGCAGACGGGCTGGAGAGGATGGGCGAAGGGGGGGGTAATAAGGGATGGGGGCGGGAGAGGGACTCCCCCCAAAGTTCCAGCCTGAGCACCTAGGTTTGGGGGAAGATCAAGGAAGACTTGGGCCCCCGAAGTTTGGGGTGTAGTGAGTGCTCCCGGGAAGTGGGTCAGGGGGTCGGGTTGGGTACAGGCGTGCGGGGAGGAGTGTAGGCTGGGGTGTCAGCCCCTGCATGTCCGGCATTGGGGTGACGTCATTGCCGTGGAGAGCATGCAAAGGCTGGGCCATGGCCTGGTCTCCGAGCGCACGCAGCAGGGGACACGGTGGAGCTCAGGGCAGCGTGGCAGGAAGGAGGGCGTGGCCGGCTGTGCGGCAGGCTGCCGAGAGCTTAGCAGCATCGTGGTCGCCGGTGCCGGTCCCAGCCGCTCCCATGGAGGCGCAGGGGTGGGAGGCAAACTGGAGCCCGTTGAAGCGGGAGCGGAAGGAAGTGGGAACGGCGTGTGCAGATGAGGGTTGAGATGTTTGTGGCGGGAACAAGAGCGCTGGGCGGTGGCTAGAACAGGAGGTGGGGCCGAGAGAAAGGTTCCCTGGTCAGGACGAGGGGAGAGTGGTGCTTGTTGGCCGTTTGCTTGTTTGCGCAGCAGACGTTTCTTTGCTGGTGGGAATGACTCAGGACGCACTGAAAGGGGGCAGCAGGCGAGGTCGTGGAGGCTGTGAGCAGGGATGGCACCCTGGTTCGTCTTAGGGGCCCGAGGTGGGGTGAGGACAGCTGACACGTGGGGCACGGGGTGGCAGGCGGGGTGTGAGCAGTGACAGCGTGGCATGAAGGACGTGGCAAGGTCGTCAGCTGAAGGGGGCGGTGAGCAGGCCGGGCCCCTGGGGAGAAGGGACGACAGACTGTCGTGTGCCATGGAGCGGGGATGCTGGAGAGACGTCCCAGGGCCGTGGGGCCGTGGGGCCATGTCGGGGGCTGACCCCCCCCCCCCCCCCCCAGTCCCACGTTCCGTCAGTTACGCCTTGTTGCCTGCCGGCTGGGCGGGGCAGCGAGCGCCTGGAGCGCACCTTGTGGCGCAGGAATTGATTGGAGCGCGCGTCCCGGCTCCTGTCCCAGTGCCCCCTGCCCAGTTCCACGCCGCCCGTCAGGACTGTCACCAGAGAGAGCAGCGTGGACTCCCCCTCCCGTGGATTTATTTGCATTACCAAGCTGGCGAACCGTGACGGGTGCTCTGTTTATGTGGGCGCTTCTTGTGCACATTCTGGGCACCCACGGTGTTTCCCGGGAACAGTAGGGAGCTGGCCATGGCTCACCCGTGGAAGAAATGCGGAATGTCCACACCCTCCACCCTCTGACCTTGACTGTGTGCCCTTCGCACATGGGGGGCAGTGTAATGAGGGTTCTGGGGGCTTTATTATCAGTAACAGAAACCACAGTCAGGGATCTCTTTAACCTGCAGCACTACCATTGGGGCTAAGTGGCTCCCCTGGGTGCTGGGAGTTGCTACCAGCAGCCTTCGTAAGAGGCAGCGAGGAAGGGGCGGAGGGCGGGGCCAGAGGCGGAGAGAGAGAAGAGAAATGTCTGTTCTCCCATTGGGAGAGCCCTGAGCCCAGGGCCGCAGGTGTAGGGGGCGGTGGGCAGGGGAGGTTAGGGAGCACCGGCGTGTGTCGGGTCCGCCTTCTGCGCTCCGCTCTTCACCGAAGCTGGCCTCCATGACTGTTCTTGGTGGCAGGCCTGTTCTCTCCGTTTCTCAGGCCAGGAGGCTGAGGCTTCACAAGACGGAGGGTCACAGAACGAGCAGATGCGGAGGCAGAGCTGCGGGATGGCTCCCAGGACTGGGCGTGTTCCCACAGGCCTGACGGCTTGGTTCCAGGATTGCAGACAGGACGGAATCCCGTGGGGCCAGGCCATGCGCAGGTGGGGTGCCCTCAGAGTTGGGGCGTCACCTGGAGGCGCCTGGATGACGTGGCTGCCTTTTCAGTGAGTGGCTCATCCCCTTCTTCAGACCCCAGCTCTGGCCAGACTGCCTCCTGCATCATTTTCTTCTAACAGAGACTCTTCTCTCCTCTCTGGGCACAGGGTGGGAACAGAACTGACTCCAGACATTTTCCAGGCACAGGGCTGGCTTCCTTCACTTACCACCTTTATCTGGTTTTAGTTTCCCTTGCACGGTGATGCTGTAAACAGATGTCTCCCCACTGGAGTGGCAGGACCCTCGGTGCCAGGAGGTAGCGGGCTGCTACTTTATCTCTGGAATAGAGAGGCCACTGTGCGCGGTGTGGGGCCAGGGCTGTGGGCCGGATTCTGTGCACGCGGGTGGATGGTGTGGGCAGAAGTGCTGTCACCTGTCACCCGTGCTCAAGAAGACCCTGTCCCTGACTCCCCACCCCCCAGCTCCTCAGCATAGGCAGGATTCACTGGCACGAGGCTGTTTATTCTTAGAAAACAAGACCACGTCTGAGTATCGGTAACAGTGGCTTCATGTGCAGAATTCTTCCGCAGCGTTTTCCTGCCGTTTTCCTCCTGTCCTCGTCACCATCACCTCGGGAGATGGGAGGGGAGGATGGTATTATTCCGATCAGTATTCATAGCTGAGCCAGCCTGGGATCTGAACTGTCGTGTAGGCAGAGTAAGGTTTAAACGCCCTCGTTCTGAAAAGCCACTTATAATCCAAATATATTTTCCTACAGAAACGATATTACTTGCAGATTCAGTTCCCCATCTATCTAGGGAGAGTGCATTTAGCCCCTTGTTTCCTGGGTTTTCCCAACACTTCCCCTCTCAAGAGGGCCTTCTTCTGTGGTGCCTGTAGCCTTTGCTCTGCTCTCTGGCTGTGCCTGAGCCGGGCGTCTGTCACCTGCCTGCTCCTGCAGCTGTAGCCCCGTGAGCGCTGTGCTGGGGCCGGGAATGTCGCAACCAGGCCTTACTACTGCCCGAATATGGGAAATGTCTCCAGTTCTAAACCCTGTTCCCTGCCCGCTGCAGCCCAGTACAAAGGATGCTCCTCTGTCTGAGAGGCCACCGCACGAGAGTAGGGTAGGCTTTGGTGCACGCCAAGAAGTTGTCAGGGGCGGGGTCCTCTGCAGCAGGGGGCAGGGAGCAGAGGCTGCGAAGAGCCGGATGGGGCTGCTTGGGTTGCCCCAGAGGAGCGCCGTACCTGCTGGTTTCCAGGTCGCCTCTCTGCACCCCACCTGTGTGTCAGCTCCTTGGACAGCCCGGATAACGAGTCCCATTGCTGCTTTATAGTGGGGAATGCTTCTTTGAAGGGAGGCACAGTAGGGGGGTGAGATATTGTTTGGGGCCAATTCTGGAAATGTTTGCCTTGGGTTGGAGGGTAGCTGTAATAACGAACATTTTATAACCTTTTGGGGAGGCTGCTGCAGGTGGTGGTAGGTGGGAGGGGCTTACATTTAGAGGCTACCCTATTGTTAAATTATTGACTTGAAGGGTAGGTGCCTTGGAGGCTGGCAGTGACATATGAGGCCCTGTCAGGATATCTTTCAATAATTAAGAAATTAGTTCTTGAAATTCTATTTTAGCTTCAGAAATGGTGGAAGTTCCATAAATGGATCCGAGAGGAGCAAGTGCATGCCCCCCCCGCCCCCGCCCCCCGGCCCAGTGTGTATCTGCCAGGCGTCTGCGAGGTGTCCAGGGCAGAGGAGGGGTGCCCCAGCTCCAGGAGAGATGCGCCCACATTTAGCAACTCTGACACTTATAGGACCCCAGAGGTGGAAACACTTAGACCCGTATTTCAAGAAGCGACGACAAAAACTTTGTCATCAGAATAGAAATGGAATCTCATAAAAATGAACATCGAGTTATTTTTAAAAAATGCACAGGTCCACCTTGACCTTGGGTACCCATTTCATGTCAATTATTAATTGCAAGGTGAAGATTCCCACCTTTTTATTCCAGGAGGCCGTGAGCAGACGCTCCTGGGCTCTGGGGTCCTGACCTCTGTCGTGTCAGAGAGCTGGACTGTCTGTGCGCTGGACGTGGTGGTTGTACATCCCGAGGACCTTCACGGTCCCGAGTCAGGGGCGGAGGCGTCCTTGTTTCCCCAGGGACGTCTGAGGTCTGTACAGTGCAGCCTGGGGCGTGCTGGCAGAGGCGGTGCGGGGCCGGGCTAGGGGGCAACGGGAGCTCCTCGCCCAGCCCTCTCCCCTGACCCTGACCCTGACCGAGCTGCCACCCCTGGCTCCCTGCCTTTCAGCTCAGCCTGGGCAGACCACCCCTAGACCTGCGGAGGTCACTTCCTTCAAGGCCTACACCGCTGAAAATGAGGAATTTTAAATAATCTGGAGAGTTTCTTGACCTGCAGTTGAAACTTACATTTTCCTAGGCCCCAGCGTTCCCCTGTCAGGGTCAGGTGCTGGGAGCCCGTGAAGGTCAGTTGTGGGTGGAGTCACACTGCTTCTGCTAAATTATTTGTGCAGCAATTAGCATTTGTTTAGCATTTTTGAAGGTTTTTTTTTTAAACCTATTAAAGTAACCTTAAAAATACTACTGTCTAAAATAGATATGGTATTAGTCTTATATCACATGAGATGAAAGTCAAATGTATAAAATATTGAATCTCTTAAATCTAAATCTAAGCAAGGATGGAATATATCCTGTTAATTTGTCAAACTTGTAGAGGACCGCCTCCACGGGACAGTAAGGATTAATCAAGCCCTGGAAAGAGGGCATTTGAAAAATACAGTTTTCTAATTATACAGTCTCTTCTCCATGGTCCAAGGTTAATGCAGTGCTGCATTCTGACAGTTAGTAATAGAAAAGGGAGAAAAAAAGACCAAAGCATATGAATTGTCTTATAATTACCTGAAATAGAGGTGCTCCTTCTGGCAAGGAAGAACTTTATAAGTGTTGATCTTGTGTTTCCAGCATTTGACTTTTTTCCTTTTAAACAATGTTGAGAATAATTAAGGGGATCCGGGTCAGTGTGGGTGTTTAAATTATACTTCTGTTTGGAGGCTTCCTTGGCTTGTTGCTTCACCAGCGATGGGTGAGTGTAGGTAAATAGTTGGAAATGTGCCTTTTTTTCCCTTTCTTTCTACAGTTTAGCTATCTTATTGAATTACTTCCTAGACACTCCATCTTTGGAGTACTAGGTACTCATCCCTGCTGTGAATATAAGAGTCTCAAGGTCACCGTGAGAGCCGTTCCCCTTGGTTGGGCTTTGCACTCACATGTGTAGCTCATGCTGCGTTTATTCCAGGGCAACACAACCAAAGTGCTCGCACTAGAAAAAGAGAGATTTATTCTTTAACGTCTGGCTGTATCGTAGTCAGAAAAGTGATGGTTAAGACTCAGGACCTCCAACAGAAAGGCCTGAGGAGCAGGTGGGACCCTGGGGTTAGTCATGTAGATTTCACAGTTTGACAGCTGGGTCTGCTGAGAGGCTAGGAATGGAGGCACTGTGGAGCAGGACTGAACCTCGGGGCATGCCCAGAAAGGGACAGGAAGAAAAGGACCTGAAGGAAGTGGGGACCCCAAAGGCTGTGGTCCTCGCAGGAGGGTGTAGACTGGAGAGTAGTAACCATTTAAGGGCTAGGGGAGCAGACGATTCAAACTGTGGCCAGAAGGGACCGGGCTGAGGTCAAGCCAAGGCCGCTCAGCGGTGTGCCGGAACCAGCTCCCCAGAGCCGAAGGCCGCATCTCTTCCCAGTTCTGTCTCACGTGGGGAGCTGGGAACTGACTGTGCGGGAGTCTTTACACCACCGAAGTTGGCCGATGCTACAGACGAGGGCCATTTGAAAAAAAGTTGGTTGTAAACATTACTGGCATGTTCCAGAGGTCAGTGGGTTTCTATAGAGTAGTGCTTCTGAATCTTTACATGGCAACTCTGCAAACGTAGCTTTCCTGACACACACACACACACACACACACACACAGGACAGTTTTCAAGAGCAGGGCCTAATCTTGCTGTGTGGGTTCGTTCCAGCCTCAGCCCCTCTCTTTTCATTCAAAAGAGGGGAAGAAAAAAAGTGCTGTTTATAACTCATTAAACTGACTTCATGACCTGCAGTTTGAAAAGTATGGTCTTAGAGACAGCTTGAGGTTTTGGAGGCATTACAAAGTCACTTGCCCTTGGCCGTGGGACAGGAGACTCCTGTTTTGCGGTCCAGAGCCTGTCTTGGAGAAGATCCGCTGTTCTGGAAGACAGAGGAAGGAAACTGGGTGCCTTCGGGAAAAGCTAAAAGTCGGATTACTTAGTATTTTTTAAAACTGCTTTTAGTTAGTGGAAATGCACTTTCTGAGAGCCAGTGACGTGCCTGCAAACCCAGAGAGCACATGGCCCTTGTCGTGGTCACGCTGCTCTAAGTGGCAGAGCTGGGCCTTGAACCCTGGGGCTGCCTTCTGTTGCAGGCGGAGGATGCAAGGCTGGGAGATGCTCAGCCTGTGGTGAGGCCTCCTGGGCTCGAAGTAAGCTTGTCACAGGCCAGCTGTGCTCACTGCTCTGTGCCCTGGTGGCCGGAGGCCGGTTTGGCAGTTCCCTGTTACTCGGTCAGTTCAGATGGCCAGTCCAGGTAAAGGAGTCCCGAGACTCCACTCTGATGGACCCACGTTAACCGTGTGAATGGACAGTGGTCATGTTGTTCTGTCCAGTGTCCTCTGTGGGGACAGTCTCGGGACCTGGGACCTGAGGCCTGCCTGAGTAATGCCCCCGATGGACCAGTCCCGAGGGAGACGCAGGGGGTTTTGGGAGGGGAAGCCGAGGGTCAGAGCCACAGAGGCTGTGGGATCATGGACCCGCAAGGCCAGCACCAGGCCAGAAAGGTGCAGAAAGGTGCAGTCCACTCAGGATGTGGACGGACCGCAGCGGGGAGTTCCGAGGTGGGCAGGCCGGGCTGGGGGGCCCGATGCGGCCCCAGGTTGGAGCTTCTCTCCTCAACCCCAGAGGCAGGCCCGGGAAGCTGGTGTCCGTCAGACAGGGTTTGGTGGGCCGGCGGGGCTCCGGGGAAGGCAGGGGTGGGCATCTGTCACGTCTGAAGTTAAAGAGGTACAGGGACCATCCCGGGAAATCAGGTGTGCGTGGAGCACTCGGGTGTTGTTTGTCTCACTGTCTCGTTTGAACATGTGAGGTTGTGGGTTGTGAGTTGTTTCACTGAGAGTGTCGCCGGTGCCCGACCCCAGCCAGCCACGTTGCCCGGCAGACCTCACGTTTTCTAACAAGAAGCTTTCTATTTCCATCTTGCGATTTTGTGGCTAAGCGAAAGGAAGTCTGTTTATGATCCTGTGTGTCATTTCTCTAAAGCGCCCAGGAGAACCTGTTTCATGTGGTAATTTTCTTAATGAATCCAGGCATACAATGCTAGATTTTGCCCCAGAATGCCTTGGATGAATTAGAGGATGATAGTTGCCTTCAATGTGACAATTTTTAGAGATTCAAAACAGCACAGTGGACTAGGTTTTCTAACAGATTCCGAAACTCTGTAGTTCTGAATATTAATACCAACACCGTCAAAAACTCTTTATTGGATTGGAAAGCATAGTTTTGATATTTGAATTTCAGAGGACTGGCTGCATTTCCCACCGTCGCCATCAATAATTGGAATCCGCATTCCCTCCTTTATTTATTCAATAAATATTTAACACCCATTACGTCCCTGGCATCGCATTAGACTCTGGGGAAGTGACATGAACCGAGGAGACTGGTCTCTGCCCTCGAGGGGGAAATAGAAGAAATAATTACGTCTAATTGTTTTTAACACAGAGCGGCGGTTAATCCCAGCTTGGGAACATCTTGGTCACCCGGGAAGGAAGTGGGTTTAAGGAGAGTTGGGGCTGGCCAGCGTCCCCCTGGCCACTGAGCTTGGAGCCTGCCTCTCCTCTGGCCTGCCCCTCCGGGCTTAAAGACTTGGGCTGCTCAGGAAGCCGGCTCAGGTCCCCCCAGCCCGCGGGGACTGTTCTCTGGTGCGCTGTGATCGGATGAAGCACTGTTTTTTCTTTTTCTGTAGACTTTCTTATAGTGCCAGAGACTGCTCATTTCCACGTAGGAATAAGGCGTCCTAAATCGTGGTCTTCGTAGGCTAAAGTGAGCACTCCCGACATTTCATGGGAGGGCCCTGGGTCAGCCCCCTGCCCGTAGCATCGTGGGGCAGTTGTCGGACTCGGGCACCCATGGAGAGTGGCCCTCCCGCCCGTGGGGGGGGGGCGGGCGGGCCAGGGTCTCGGTGCTCGTCTGAGCGGGAGTGGACCCTCAGGAAAGGCTTGCTGGCTGAACCGTGTGGCAGCCGCGGGATTCAGCCTCTGCTCCCCTGGAGGAGGGTGTCATGGGTCGCAGGGTGACTGGTGGGTGGGAGAGGGTGAGCTGAGATCCCTGAAGGCCCCGTATTTATAACTCCAGGAGATTTGTATGATTTGGACTGCGGCCAGAGAGTCATTAATTCGTTCCGCAAACATTTATTTTAGCACTTGTGTGCACAGTGTGTGTTAAGTCACCTTGGGGATGCCAGAGGATTCCGCAAGGCAGTGTTTCCTAAGCACATCCGCACGGTGAATCGCAGTAGGGAACCGCTTAAGGATTTCCAAGCCCGGGGCACACCCCAGACCACGTCAGGCTCCCGGTGTGGGACACAGACATCGCCGTTCTGGGAGCTGTCTGAGGATGCCAGTGTGCAGACACTTTGTGAATCACAGCCACAAGGAGGTTATCATATAATTTTAGGGAATGCACCCAGAAAATGAAGTAGCAATTCAGATAACATACAGCGACCTTGCAAAGCAGGTAGGAGGTTCCAGACTCCCTGGGAGTGGTGAGCGCAGCCCTTCCCTCGAGAGGAGCACTCTATGGATGAGGTGGTGGGCATCCCTTGCCAAATGGCCGGGGGAGATGGGTGGGCTTTGACAGGTGTGGGAGAGGAGAGAAGGGTGCTCCCTTCATCTTGAATTCAGGTGAGTCTGGGAACGACCTTGGATCACCGTTCAGGGATCTGAGTGGAAGGAATCAGCGTAGCAAGAACTTGACTCTTCGTTGCTGTGAAGCGGGTGAATATTTTCCTTACAAAAGGCAAACCCCTGGGTCCCCATGTGTAGGCGGGCAGAGAACAGTGAGGTGAGGCCGACCCCTCGCGGCAGAAACGCTCAGCGGTGCGTCTCGGTTCTCCTGCTCTTAGTACTGCTCCCTGCCTTCCCAAGGGCCACAGTGAGCGTCCTGCATGCGCCTAGCTGCACACAAGTGAGCCGCTTTCCTGGGCCATTCCATGCCCCAGGGTCTGGTGGAGCCCTGAGCTGTGGCCCCACTTAGGGTGGGTGAAGGTACTTGACCTTGGCCCCCGACCCCCTGCTGCTGCGGTGAGCTCTGGGCTGCTCCTTGCCCACCTGTCAGACCGCGGGGCCCTCATTGGGGATTCTCAGTACCTGCGCTTTCTAATCGGTTCCTTTTTAATCGAGCCTATTACGTGTCATTTCAGAGGGCGGAGTGGAAGCGCCAGTGCTGTTAGTAATGGCCCCCGAGCCCCAGTCCTGAGTGTCTCTTTTCTCTGTCGTTCACGCCCACAGTGTGCCACGCCGAGCTCAATGCCATCATGAACAAAAACTCGGCCGATGTGAAAGGCTGTACCATCTACGTGGCCTTGTTCCCGTGCAATGAATGCGCGAAGCTCATCATCCAGGCAGGTAGGCGGTGGCCGTCCCATTTGTCACGTTGGCGTCCCGCCTGCTCATCGCCGCTCCTTGCAGAGGCGTTTGATCTTAAGTTGCTGTTGTTGAGATCTAAATTAACGGCACGAGCAGCTTGGCACACGACTTCCCGTGTTTTGTGTTTGCGTGGTGCCAGGCATTCTACGATGGAGCGTGTCCTCCGTGATTCTTCACGTGTTTTTAATTTAGTTTGCAACTTCTCCAACCGCACGCTGCCGAAAAACAACACAGGCTTTGCATCTAATTACTGTCAGTTTACTGTTCTCTGACATATTGTGCATAGATTAAGGGGAGGGAGGGAAATGAGTTTCTGTCAGGAACAAGGTCAGCTGGGAGTCTGTGTATGAAATTTTAATTTGGATCTAATATACGGTAGATATTTGAGGACCCAAACATATCTTTGCATACAGATGCCATAAGACTCCACTGGTAGTCCTGTAAGCTTTTCTTACTGTAAATCTGCACCCTTGTATTCGGAATTTTTCACCTTTTTTAAATTGTCACATCTCAGCCTCAGTTGTGCTTTATCTCCATAAAACTCTCAGCATGAGATTTAATGGCTTATCGTGTTAGCCAGATGTGCAGTTTCGAGGGGCAGTTTATCACGAGCCCGGGCCTCTCTGAGCAGAGGACGGTCTGCTGGCATCAGGACCACAGTCTTTGCGATGGAACGGTGTGGGCGCGCTACTCAATGGCCTGCAGCAAAGCGCAGAGGCCATGGCTGGTGCGTGGGGAGAGCAGCATGTGTCCGGCACGGCCAGCGGCCCCGCGGCCCCGCGGCCCCTCCGGAGGCTGGTGGTGTACGGAGAACCCTGAGTCCTGGCCCTCAAGCCAGCGCTGCCCAGGGAGACGGGAGAATCAGGCAGACCCGCCCTCCGGGGCGCTGGCCTGAGCTGGGGCGCTGGCCTGAGCTGGGCCGCAGAGCCATCCCGGGAAGCTCACTGGGGTTTCTCCGTGATTTTGCCAACACACGCCACTCCTTTCCTGTTTAGCCCCTCGAGGTAAGAGGAGCTGCCCCGCGAAGAAAGAATACTTGATTGCCCACAGTAAAGAAAATTTGTTCATAGGATCAAGGCTTGACTGCTTGACATGTTTTCCCCTTGCATTAGTTAAAAAAGAATCCACAAAGACCGGCGGGCAGAGGCAATGTCGTCCGTCCGTCCGCGGCGGCCTTGGAGAGCCGCAGCGGAGGTTCCATCACTGCGCGTCCTGTGCGCGCACCTTGGCACCTGCGGTTGGAGACACCGCCGGGCCTCCGCGGGGGTGCGGCGCTGCCCCTGCGCCCTCGCTGACGGGGCTTCTCGCCTTGTTGCCTTTTAAGGTATCAAAGAAGTCATATTCATGTCTGATAAGTACCATGATAGCGAGGAGACCACCGCTGCGAGGCTCATGTTTGATATGGCTGGGGTCGCCTTCAGGTAAGTGGGCGGGACCAAGGGGCGGTGGGGTGAGAGCCGGTTGCAGAAACGAGCGTGGCTGGGATGATGGTTCCTTTCTGCCCGGAAGGCCCGGCTTCCAGCCCCACTGGGCAGTGCCCTTTGCAATGCCAAGAATCTCAGGATGAGTTTAGGGGTAGATTTTTAAAAAAGAGCAGTGGCAGAAGTCTTTGAAGACAATCCAATGATTGCACGTTAGTATCAGTAGCTTTCCAAGGCTTAGACTAACGATTCTACGGCGAGAAAGTTTTAAAAATTCACAAGTTTTACGATATTAATAGTAAACCTTTGTCAGTTTTGCCAGCGTGACAATGCTGGCATGGACAATTTAGGACGGAAGTCACCTGCCAGGTTTGAAACACCAGGAATTCTTTTGACAGCAGCATTTTAAATTGAGACGAAGTCGTTTAGATTTTTATGATTGTGAGGCAAAGGCTGGGAGGTATGTTTGACTTGCAAATAAGTTCCAACACCTTTGATTCATGGTGGGAGCTTCTTTTGAGACCGTGGAAGCTTTCAAAGCAGTTCCTTTATAGTATCTGTGGTCAGTGGTGAGGTTCTTGCATTCTTCATGAGGGGTATAGGCTATATCTCTCGATCTGATGTGCCTTATGAAACTCTAAGACCAAATCACTGACATAATAATAATTAGATGTGAACTATATAGTGGGTTTATTTGACTTCTGCATTTTTTAGAACATGATTTTAAAAATGGCTGCTCTCTAAACCTAGTGCTTTCTGCTCTGTACAAGAGGGAAAAGAGAATTTAGCCTCTTTTTGCTCTATAGAGTGATTTCCTGTTGGCTATAGAAATTTCCAAGAAAATAAGGTAAGTCTGGTAGGAAAACTGGTAATTGGAACTAGTCAGGTTGTGCTGCTGACTTGTTAGAAACCCTCGGACCTGCCCATAGTTCACGCACTCAGCCCGCTGAGGCACCCACAAGCCACACCCCCGCTGAGGCACCCACAAGCCACGCCCCCGCAGCATCCGCTTTGGTCCTGGTCTGGTGGGCCCGTAGGGTGCCCTGCACTGTAATTCGCTCCTGTAGGATAATGCGAATCCCCCGAAAAGCTTTCCTCCCTGCAGAAAATGTAGGTTAAGCCAAAGTAAACAAATTACTTTTAACTACTTACTGGATAATATCATTATACATTTTGTGTCTTACGTTTAGGAAATTCACACCCAAGTGCAGCAAGATTGTCATTGACTTTGATTCAATTAACAGCAGGCCAAGTCCGAAGCTTCAGTGAGTTACATCTCATTAAACGGCTGGAAGATTGGGATTATCCTCTTCTAAGGAGTTGCTGATGCCTTTCACCGTGAAGCTGCGCATCACTTTTCAGTAGCCGGCACGGGAAATGTAGACATCTGAAGAAAATTAAGAAAGACTCAGTTCCCCCGACTCTCTCTCCTGTCACATGGAATCTGCATCTGATTAAGCTCTTGATTCGGGGAGGAAGGTGAAGGAGCGTGTGGACGGCCTGTCGCAGGGGCTGGAGTGGGGTGCCCTCCCCTTGGGGGCTCTGGCAGAAGAGCATCCCGCTCCGCCACTCACTGCAGGTCACAGCTGCTCCACCCGGCTCCATGGCTGGAAGGACAAATAAATAATTGTGCTCCTGGTGGGATGAGCAGGCGCCCTGATTGGAACATCTGGCCCCAATGAAGCATGACATGTAGTGCCCCTGAGGAAAAGAACAGGACCCACATGGTGGTAGCATTAAAGCACCTGCTTGAGAGAGTTGAGGGGAACACCCACCCACCCGCCTAAAACACCTAGAGGACGGCCCATCCGCCGCACAGGAGATGGGCGTCACTGAGCTCTGGGCGCTTTCTCTGCTTCTGCTGTCCTGCTGCCCACAGGTGGGGGCACACCTGTGGCTCCCAAGACCATGCCCTGCTGTGGCGGTGAGGGGTGGGTCATTTCCAATGCCACCGAGGAAACTGATTCCAGTCCCGTAAGCAAGATATGAAGAAATGTAGGCACCTCAAGGAGGTTCCGCCCCCACCCCCCGCCCCCCTCCCCCGATCTGGTGGAGGGGCCTCATCTGTGCTCCTGGCGCCTTGCCTTCCACCAGGGACACAAGTCTCACATCTTTCTGTCACTGTGGCCTGGGGGATGTGTGGCTGTCCACGAATCTTTAATCTCACTTAATTTTTATTAAACGTGCTCAGTACCTTTGCTGGGAAAATGGTTTCTTTATCCTAAAGATTATTACTGTTTTAAGGTGCTCTTCTCTTTTTATGAGTTTTTAGTCTGTCTCTGAGGTTTTGTACTCCATATTCTGGGGTGTTTTGTAATTTGGCTCCTTACCAATATTATTAAAATCTTATTAAAACCTACTCCACCGAAGTATGTTCATTTTTATCTTGTAATTATATGCTTGATTCTCCATTTCTGTCATTTCTGCATTGTCTGCGAAGCGCATGACGCATGTTTTATTACTCAGGGAACAGTCTGAGACCCCCTCGCTGCGTTCCTCTCCCGGGGCTGATGGGTGGCGCCGTCTTATGGACCACGTTGAAGACAGTGGAAGGTTTTCCTCCTCCTCCCTCCTGTGCGCCTGCCCCTGGTCTCAGGGGTGGCCCTCTGGTAGGTCATCAGGGCCACCGGACGGGCCCCTCCCGTAAAACTTCCGTCTCCAGCCCGGCTCTCGTGCTGCTCTTCCGCTTTGTTATCCTTCCGAATGAATCTCTCTTCTCTCTTCAGTGTCTACTCTCTGAGCTCCTCCGAACCCCTGGTCCTCTGTTTGCTCCAAAAAGCATAAACCAAAACATAGGAGAAGAAAGAAATCAATGAAGATACCTAAAGATGGAAAATACTTTAGATTTTTACGTTGCTGCCCATTCTGGGGTGTGAGCCCTGTTAGGAAGGGGGGTGTGATTTTTGTTCAGTCACATCTGTAACTACATCCATGGGCTAATAAGCCAGCAGTGTATCTAATTTATTTAAGTTTGATACTCTTAAGTTTTGTCCCATTTTGTTGCATGGAGTTGTAGTGAAAAATAAAAATGGGGGGTTGGGGAGAGGAGGTGAACAGGAAGGACCTGTGCTGAGAAGGAAGTGTGTCTGTCCGTCCGTGGCTGGGTTGTGTATGTGACAGCAATGCCCCTATAGGGGTACATGAGGTTTCCACGTCTAGACCGTGTTGCTGACTTGATTCCCTGTCACTGCAGTGTAAGTAATTATGTCGTAGTTTCTGGAGTCACTGTCCTAGTAGCAGAATCTTCCTGTCCAGAGAATTCCGGAGGTGTCAGCGTTCCAGGTACCAGAGGTTGGCTTTGAACTGTTGCGTTTGGGACAAGCATCTTCCAGAAGGAGGAAGTGCGGTGGACTCCTGCATCGCAGGCAGAGCTAGGATCGTGGCGAAGGGGGACGGTACCCACGAGGTGCGTTGCTGCCTGTCACGGCTCATAATGACAATAAGGAAACCGTCTTTCACTGAACTGTCATTGGTAGAACTACATTGGACGGGAAATTTGTGAGTGAAATGATGGGAATTCTGGTTCCCTGACACATTGTATGCTTGGCTAATTTTTATAAGTCTGTCATTACAGACTTAAGTCCAACAAGACCCAGCCATGAAAGTGATCTAATACATTAGCCATCTTTTCTCACATTAAAGATGAAGCAAAGGAAGAGAAAAGCAGCCGGAGGAAAATGGAGAAGAGTGTGAATAAACATTTAGGCTCCTGTGACCAGTGTGACCCAGATTTCCTGTGCACCAGGCTTCACGTTTGATTTTCTACCCACATCTGCCTGTGGATGAAAACTATTTAGGCTGAAGAATCAACTGTTGCAGGAGGAACTGAGGATGCAGGGGAGGTTGTTTTCTTACCATGACACCAGGAAGAAGTTTTAATGGTGATGGTTGACTTGTGTTTGTTTTTTAAAGTTAGGTCACTAAACATGATCGCTTCAGGGAGTCATCAGCCAGGAGACTGGCTTAAAGGCCTGGGAGGACTAGACCTCAAGGGGCCCTGCAGACCTACCTGCTATCAGGGAACCGTGGTGACGGGGTGATGAGAGGGACAGACCACATTTGCGGAGGCAGGCAAGACAACCCCGGTCCAGTACTTTTAGGATCCAGGAACATGTTCAGAGGAAAAGGCTTATCCCATTTAGACTAAATGAGGGTGCCCAAGAATTCTTCTGAAAAGACCTGGAGGTAGCCCGGTTCTCCTTTGAGAACTGTTGGAGGGTCTAAAACCATTCATCATCAGAGGACATGACTGCCTGGGTCGTGGCCGAGTGCCTGCGTGCCCCGGTGGTTCTCCAAGGGTTCCTGCTTTAGTGTTAGAGTGTATGTGCTTGCTTAGATAGGAGCATTGTTACTTAGATGGAGCCTATGACGTTGTGATTTGTACTAAATATGTATTTGGTCTCTGTTTCCGTTTCTGGCACAGAGCTGAGGCCCGTGGAATATCCTAAGTGACGAGAGCAATAATGGCCGGCGTCTCTTGTTAGGTTAATGAGGTGTCTTTGGGATCCCACCTGAGGACGGGGGCCACTTGCCAGGAGAACCAACCATGTGATTAGAGGGTTGGAACCTTGAGGCCCACGCCACCCACTTCTGGGGAGCAGAGAGGGGCTGGAGATCAGATCAACAGCCAGTGGCCAGCGATTTGATCGTCAGGTCTATGTAATGAAGCCTCCGTAGAAACCCAAAAGGACAAGGTCTAGAGAACCTGGGGTCGGTGACCACGTGGCAATTCGGGGAGACCGTGCCCTGCGCCCGCTACCGCATCTTGCCGTGCACACCTCCTCATTCTTGCCCCTGAGTTACATCCGTTTACAACAGATTGCTCATCTAGTACGTAAAATGTTTCAGGTCTGAGGGGTAATGACCTGGAATTTCAGGGGGGCCCTGGAAGTGGGGTCACACGGGAACTCCGACCTAGTCCGAAGCACCGGTGACTCCCGGACCCGCGATGGGGGAGGGGGCAGGCTGGCAGGACCGAGCCCTTCACCTGCTGGACCCGAGGCTGTCCCTGGGCACGCGGTGTCAGAACTGAGCTCAGTGGCAGCACGCCTCCCAGGGGTCCAGGGAATTGCTTGGTGTTCTGGGGTGAAGTCACCTCCCCCTCCCAAAACTTGAAATCGGGTCCAGGGACCCAAAATAAAGCTCCGCTTTGCCAGCCTCTTTGCCAGCGGTCTCCAGCTGCCCGTGCCACGCAGGCATGGCCTGCACTTTGCGTGTTCGGGGACCGAGTGGTGGACTTGCAATGTCCACACCCAGGTCAGACCAGTTGGGGAGGGCAGGGGTCAGAAGGGGGTGCCTGCAGGTGCCCAGCCCTTATTCATTTCTAAGGTCAGGCATTTTAAAAAGAGTTTAAAAGTCTTCATTAAAGTAAAACAAGGTCAGTGTTCCTGAAGAAAACTGGAGGAGGGGTTCCGCACGCCACCGGCTTGCCTCTCGGCTGTGGAATTGCCAAGTGGGGCCCGTGGGTCTCACAGGCCTGGGGCCCGACAGAGGTGCTGCCCTTATTCCTGGCGGCCAAGCGCCCACTCGCCTCTCTCGAGCTCTGCGCTCCTTCTGGAACCCCAGCCCGTACCTTCGCTTCCCTGCTGCTGTTCTCTCCCTCGCTCCGTTTTTAAATATATGATTCTCATGTGGTAAAAGGCGCGTAACACAAAAGGGCCCACCTGGACCATGTTCCAGCGCGCAGCTCCGCGGTGTTAAGCACATTCCCATTGTGTAGCCTCATCTCCAGAACTGCATTCATCCGACAAGGCTCTGTTCTCATTCAACACCTGCTCCCCACGCCCTGTCCCCTCGGCCCCGGGCCGCCACCGTTCAACGTCCGTCTCTGTGAACTTGACGGCTCCTGGAAGTGGAACCACGCAGAACGTTCTCTGCGACTGGCTTCTTTCTCTTAGCGTAGTGTCTTCAAGGTTCGTCCATGTTGTCAGGAGGTCCTCCTTTTTTGACACTGAATAATATTCCACTGTATCCCACCGTTGGTTCACCTGTTCGTCTGTTGCTGGGCTCCTGGACTCGCTCCACCTCTGGGCCGCCGGTTTCGTCTGAATGTCAATGTTCCTCCAACCGGGAGCCTCGTCCTGGGCCTGCCTCCCTCCCTGCACCCATCACCCCAAAGCTTGGGGATTTCTCACTTGGAGAAAAAGAGAGAAAAAACCAGAACAGCCGTCTCAGAGGTGGTTCAAGTGCTTCCCTTGTCTGCCCCCGGTTGCGATGCTTCTTTCAAGATTGACCCGAGATCCTGCTTTCTCTGAATTCTCCCCCAGGCCGTCCTCTGTTCGAGGGGATCTTTTTCTCTCTGGAATCCTTCAGCAGTTTCTGGCAGCAACCGTCTTTCTGGCAATAAATCAGGCACTATTT
Source organism: Furipterus horrens (assembly GCF_987537825.1). Classification (NCBI taxonomy): domain Eukaryota; kingdom Metazoa; phylum Chordata; class Mammalia; order Chiroptera; family Furipteridae; genus Furipterus; species Furipterus horrens. The sequence continues at coordinate 92,720,443 of NW_028327182.1, forward strand.
GCTGACCTCTCTTCCACCATCTAGAACTGTGACTGAGACACTTCATTGGACTTTTCTCATTGACCTCTTCCTCCTCTAACGAGACCAGGAACTCCGCCAGAGCACGTGTGTGTCTTTGTTTTTGTCCCCAGCGGCCCCCATCCCACCCACGGGTTTGCACAGTAACTCACGCAGACGCGTTCAATCCACATGGTTTCCGTTCCCATTTAAAAGATATAAACCTGATTGCACTTTAATTCAGTGAAGTAGCTGATCGGGAGCCAACTTCCTAAATTATTTTTTCCATGTCGATTGCTTCACGAATGGCTTGAAAAGATAATGGTCCAATAGAACGTAAGAGAAATCTTCTGTGAGCATCAGGGCTAATGGGCACATTTATCTTCGAGAGAGAAGGGAGATGGCAACTTAAATGTCTTATTTTTAACTTCCGTGTTTCGGTTAAAGCATTCTTATATGTGGTTTTGAATTAGGAATTTGGCAATAATATATGCTCTTGGCAGGACACCCAGAGATGACGTTTCTGTTGCAACCCATCTGATTGGAGGATGCCTTGATCTTTTGGGGTCTGAAATCGCTACAGAATGCTTACTGTTTTGTTTGCAGGGGTTCTCTCTTTTAACTTTTGTTAATGAAGATTGTTCTATCGTTGGTATGGTTAAAAATGCCACTTGGTCCCAGGTTGGAAATGGGTTTTGTTAGGGAATTGCTTTCTTTGCACCGTGGGGCACAGCACGCAGCCTTTGGGTTTCCTCTCCTGCCTTTCCCCGGGTTTCCCAAACAAGCAGGCGTCAGCCCCTTGCGCAGCTGTAGCAGACACTTCGCATTGGCTTAGGCAACTGGTAGTATATTTTTCTCACATAATAAGTACACAGGTAAGCATTTGCTGGTGTTGGTTCAGCTGCTCAGTGACGTCAGCCATGGCGTAGGCTTTCAATTTATTTTCTCTTGGCTGTCTTTAGCATTATATCTTCAAGTTTGTTCTGTCACGCTCCAGGGGTCCTCATCAAGCGCAAGAAGAGGGAGATGGGCATTTGGGGGTGGGGGATGGACATGAGGCTTCTCCCCTCTTACTCTTACCTGTCCCTTTATCGGGAAACCTCCAGCAAATAGTCTTTTATGCTTCATTGGCCACATGTGGGTGGATCCTATGGGCACCCTTAGCTGCAAGAGAGGCTGTCAGGGTGCTTAGCATTCCCGGTTCTAGAGCGGAGGTTGCACGGGAGAAGGGGGTTAGTAACACCTGTTCGTACAGTCATGCACTACATAACGATGTTTGGGTTAATGACGGATCGCATATATGACCGTGGTTTACCACACAGCCTAGGTGTGGCTGTTCTGTCTAGGTTCATGTAAGCGACAGCCACTCAATGACGAAATTGCCTAACGATGCATTTCTTAGAATGGATTCCCATCAAATAACACATGACTGCAATGGTATTGGCTATAGTATACACCTTGCATGGAAAATTGCATAGCAGCTTAATTATGAAATTTCTACTCAGCTGCTTTTCGCATACTAGGTGTTAAAGCATCTGTGAGTAGAAAAGGGATATTTGCATTGACCTTCCAAGTCCTGTGTAGAAGGTCTTAGTTTCTTGGGCAGAACTATAAGAAAACACATACATATACCATTTGAAGGTCAATTGCATCATGACTTTTGGCTCCTAAATACTTGGTGTGTTTCCCAAGAATAGAGATATTTTCATATACAAAACTACAATATGTTTATCAACCTCAGTAAAATTAACAATACTTTACCACTCATATTCCAGTTTTGTCAGTTGACCAATGTATGTGCGTGTGTGTGTGTGTGTGTGTGTGTATACACACACATATATATATTTTGTAGCATTTTCAGCACTGGCACAAGGCCAGGGTCTGGTATGACACATGTCTGTCACACCTCTTTAATCTGGATGACCCCCACAGTGGTGCTGCTGCTTAAGACAGCCCCTTTCTCCTGCTGCCTTAGGCTAAGATTTCTTATAAGCAGTAAATTTCAAGCTTTTTGGTCTCAAGATTCCTTTACACTCTTAAAAACTATTGTGAACCCCCAAAGCAGTTTTGTTTATGTTACCGATATCACATTAGAAATTTAAACAGAAATCTAAAAAACATTTTAATTCATTTAAAATAGCGATTTCAACCTGTGTGCCACAAGAATTTTTAAAACATGCTGATGCCTATTGTGTCAGGGACACTGACCTTTTTTCCCTTAAGATTGTCAAGTAAAAAAATGACAGCAGGAAACACAACAATAGCTGTCTGGTGTGAATGCCCTGTCTGGAATCATAAATACACAGGCCGTATAATAGAGTTGCATCTGATTGGCCATGCCGCATAATATGTTTGCATCTCATTGGGTAATTCTTGGTACCAGAAATCCTTATATATAAGTATAGGCACCCGATTATTTATTTAATTTAATTTAATTTAATTTATTTATTTTTAGAGAGAAGGGGAGGGAGAGAGAGAGAAAGGGAGAGAAACATCGATGTGAGAGAGAAACATCAATAGCCTGTCTCCTGTATGCGCCCCAAATGGGGACCAAGCCCACAACCCAGGCGTGTGCCTTGACCGGGAATAGAACCAGCAACCTTTCCTTTTGTGAGAAGATGCCCGACTCACTGGACCTCAGCAATTAGGGTGGTACCTGATTTCTTAAAAAGTCACTTTGGAGCACGAAGGGTGGCTAATTACTATAATTCTGTTTTTTTTTTTTTTTTAAATCAAAATTATACCTATTATTTTTTTGTCAGATTGGCAAATAATACAATAATTTTTGGTGTGCTGCAGAATCTTAGTAATTAGGTTATGACTGCCATGAGATGAAGAAAGTTGAAAATCGCTGATTTAAAATAATGACTCCTTTAGGTGCTAACGTAAATAACATTTTCATGAAAAATAACGTTTCCAGAACAGCAAAAAAAAATATTTAGAGAAAAGAAGTAACATTGTCTTACATATTTGCAATTCTTTTTAATGTCTGGCTGCACAGAAAGCTATTCGGTTCTCATTTCTGGGAGTGCTTTCTATCTGTTGTGATATGTTATTTTGGTTGAAGTCGTCATCGTCGGCGGCAGCCGTCCGTCTCGAGAGACGATGGTGTAGCTTCTTAAGAGTCTATCTGCACCGCCGAGAATGGTTGTGCAGTCTGACTCGGGAGTGACACGGTATCTGTCTCCTCCCGTGTTGAATTGACATCTTGCGATGATGCTGGAGTGTCCTCTCCAGTGAAGCTGAAGCTACAGAGCCTGGGCAGGGTGATATGGAGGGTCTGCTGTTGCCCATGCAGCAGACCCCCCCCCCCTCTTCGCAGCTGAAGGGTCCAAGGGAAAGACGGAGTCAATACAGCTTGGCTTCAGGTGCGCCGCAGGAGTTGCCGGTGTTGACTACAACGTCAAACCGCCTTAGGGACTCCGGCTCCGGATTTTCTGTCGGGGTTTATTCCCTTAGCCTTTCCCCTGAAGAGGTATGCCGCAAGGCGGCGGAGGTTTTTTGAAGTCAGAGTTTTCCTTCTCTGATGTTGGTTGAAGTATATGAGGAAAATCTAGCTACACACAGATATGTAGTTAGAAAAAGGAGGAGTATTTTAATAGCCTTTTCAGAAAATTGTAAATATTTTCCTTTAATACCACACCACACCTTGATGAATGGTAGTTTCTTAAAGATCAGTCGCCATGTGAACTCTGAAACCATATTAATGAATATTTCCTGTTATCTTACATTAAGATCCATGGGTCTATCTTGTACTTTAAGTTGATGTTTTACTCATGCATGATATGGTATCATTTGGAAAATAATGCTTCCCTGAGTTACGTAGTCCTTCCAAACGTTGACACATTTCATTATACAATATCCAAAAAAAAAAATCACTTTTGTAAAAAGTCTTCTCAGTGCTGGGAGGCTGTCAGGCTCACTGTGCTGAATAACGCAGCTTCCCAAGCTCTCTGTCTGTCTTGAAAGCTTGAGCTGCACCCCATCATTTCATTATCCTTGAAACGATAGGCTTCCTGCGTTCGTTTTCGAGAGAAAGTCTGCCAGAGACCCAAACCTGCGTACACCTAGGGCGTCGGTCTTTCTTTCTAGTAAAAATGGCGTTTTGTGATCCGAGAGCTTGTGGCTCCGATGTGGGAGCCCTGCTTTTCCAGACGCCAGGCTGGACTTCCCGTCTCCTCGGGGACCATCAGAAAGACTTGAGGGTGGAGACTCAGTCGCAGTCAGGCCTCGCCAGGGACAGTCTCCAGTGGACGTGGTCTTTGCCTTCCTCTCAGAGTGTGGGGTGGTGACGAGGACTCAGGCGTGTCAGTGCCGCTGCCTCCATTTGTGCACTGGCACTGTAGCCACCATCGCCTTTGTCACCGCGGTGCAAATGCCAACACAGCGACGGGCAGGTAACACAGCGGTGTCATGAAAACATAGCCCAGAGCCCCTGAAAGAGTCCGCAGGAGTGTGCGTGGAGAACTGCTGCCTGAGATCAGCGATTGTCAACCTTTTCCATCGCATGGCGCGTGGTGCGCAGGAACTAGTCCCTTAAATTCTGCGGCCCCCCGAAACTATAGTTTTTGCCGATCTGACAGAAAAGGTAGGTGGAATTTTGGTTCATTTGCACCAGATGGCTATTGTGTTGGCTGGTGTCATTTTTTTTAAATTTGACAATCTAAGGGAAAAGAGGTCAGTGTCCCTGACTAAATAGTCAGGTATTACATGTTTTAAAATTGTTTGCGGCTCACTGGTTCAAAATCGCTGCCTCCGGTGACAGCGTGATGCCAGCCTGACCAGCACTTAGAACCACTGTTTGGAATCCCTTCCTATTTGTGCCTTTCTTGGCCTGGGTGACATCGTGTGAGTGTTTTTTTTTTAGGAGTTGATCATTTCCCTTTCGCCTGTAATTTTACCTCCTGTAATATTATAGTGTGTATGCACAGTGTGATTAATATCATTGCTCTTGGAGAAGAGAAAATTGGGGCCTTGGTGTATACCAGGCTGTCCGGTTTACTGCAGCTGAACCCACATAACAGTCTGATGCGGTTTTGCAAGTCAGAAGAGCAGAGACGCTCTCCCTGTTTAATGCTCCTGTGTTAAAATGCCAGAAAGGGACAGTGAATTGAGTCAGTTCACACAACTTATTTCCAAAGGAGGAAAGGTCAGCTCTAGTCTACCGGGGCCCGGTGAGCTGCCGAAAGGTGAGCTCAGAGAGCCAGCGAAAACCTTATCCACGTTCTAGGGCCTTCTTGTTTCTTGCTTCTTTTCACGGAGCGGGGACAATCATTTTTCTTTCTAATTCCAGATGAGGCGGATTGGCCATCTTTGTGGTAGAAGCGCAGCTTTTAATTATCTGCGCGGCCCTAGAAGAGCCATCAGCACCAGAGCCGTCAGCGCTTGGACAACACGTGTGGGCGCTGATTAGCGCGGCTGGTCAGAGTGAGGGCTAATGAGGCCGAGGTCGTGGACTCGGCCTGGCAGCCCAGGTAGCTGGGCCCCCCTCCAAACGGCCCCCCTGCCCGGTCAGCTGCCTCGCAGATGCTCCCCGCCTTCTGGAAGGGGACCAGGGAGGCGCGAGCCAGCAGTCAGCATGGGCTCCTTTTGTTTAAGACCAAACAAAATAAAAACAGGTTCTCTAATGGACCCCCCGTGTGATCCCTCTCTAGGAATGTCAGCCTTAATCATTTAAATTTAATTTGTTAGCCATGTGGTGGTTAATTTTTTAAAAACCTAATGATTTATTAACATTTTTTAAATAATAAGCAACATTTAATCTCTATTAATGAGAGTCCAAATGGATCAACTATTTAATTTCTTAATAAAATGAATCAGGAAAGTATTACTTAGAAGAAACTCCATACTGTGAGCGTGTTCTCCTCATGCTTCGTGACCTTGATTCCTTCCTGCTACTAGAGGAGCCAGAACTGAGGCGGAGAACGGAGCTGATGGGCCCTAACGCCAGCAGCTCTGACTCTGGAGAGGAGCAGGAGGCCGGAAGGGGGTTTGCCCTTACCCACAAATACCAGACCGTGAGGCTGGCTGCTCCCCCTCCCCGCTCCCTCCCACTAAATGCCCAGTGGTGCTGCTGAGGCAGGCTGGCCCCTTGGGACGCAGGGCCTGAGAAACACCGGTGTCAGGGAGTCGGGGTCCGCAATGAAATTCCGCTGGTGAAATTCAGGGGAAAGAGGGACTGAGTAGCATCATGCCACAGGCCTCTCCCACCCCCCAAAGGGGGCTCTGTATCAAACAGCAGCAGCACCCGATATAAAAGGAGCACAGCACAACCTCCCGTAACAGGTGTGGGGCACAGAGAAGCCCTCTGGTCTCCTGGGTCGTAAGTGGGGCGACTGGCGTCAGAGCTCTAGGCCCCGGGGTGTAGGTCTCCGTCCCTCCGTCCTCGGGGAGGGGCTGGCAACCTGCCACTTGGAAACCCAGGTCGTTGAGGGAAGGATCAGCTGTTTCCTCCTGGCGGTGCTGCCGCTGCACTCGGCGCTGTGGCCGGCCAGGGAGTGAGCGCAGCCTGGGCGCGGGCAGCCGCGGTGCCTGCTGTCTGACGCTTGGCCGACTTGCTGTAGGGCAGTCACTCGGCTGGACCGGGTGATGTTTCAATTCAGGCCCCGCTCAGTCAGGACTCCTGCAGCCTCATTGTCCGGGAGTGGGCGTCCTGCCTGTCCTCTCTTGGACACGGCCCTGACACCGCTCACCCGCCAAGTGAGCTGTCAGTGTCCCTGGGCTGCGGTTGGCAGGTTTCCACTCCCGGGAGCGGCAGCAGGTTCGCGGGGGAAGATCCAAGGCCCTGGAAACACAAGCTTGGCGTCTTGACACTTGGCGTCCGGGCGGTCTGAGTCTGCGTTGGCCGCGTGGTGCCGGAGAACAGGCGCGTTTACAGTCTGGTGGCCTCGCGTTCCTGCTTTGCCAATAAGCAGCAAGCAGGTAAGGACTTAACCAGGCTTTAGAGGTAGAACCGGGACGAGAACGCGGGCTTCTGACCCCGAGGCCAGGACACTGGGCTCAGTCAGGAAGCTGGGGCTGGAGCCCCGCAGAGAGGGGCGCTGTACTCTGCAACTTGACCCTCTGCTCTTGAGGCTCTGGCCTTGCTGGCCTGTTTTGTTTCCAGAACATTCCTTCCTGGGTGAAGGCTGCTGCATCTGCTGTTTCTCCTTCCTGGATGGGAGGCTCCTCCCCAGCCCCTCCCATCTCTGTTCTCAGCTCAAGTCTAACTTCTGCCCCAGCTACCTGCCGTCCTGTGACCCCGCCCCCCGTTTCTGTGGTATCACTCCGTGTCTTTCCATCTGTCATCATTTTGTCTGTCTGCTCTTTGTTTTCTGCTTGTCTCCACCCAAGACAGTAGGGCCTGGGTCTCTCTTACTCCCTGGTGACTCCCTCTTGCCCAGAACAGGGCCTGGCCCAGGAGCAGTTCTGAATAATGAGGAATTAAATGACTCATCGAATAAGGAGGTGAACTTGAACTATGGAAGTCTTGGTCGGAAGAGGTCTCTGCAGTTTGTCACACTCCCTTTCCCATCTTTAGGGGCCGCGAGGAAACGTCACAGGTTGCAGGGCGGTGTGACATTCCACTCCTCATGTCCAAAGAGGCCCCTAGAAGGGCACTTATCATTCCAGCCTCGGTGGCAATTTCGCCAGCAGGGGCCAGATTGTGCGGCTCCCAGGAGCACCATCCTGTGGTTTCTCTGGAGACGATGTCCCCACAGTTGTGCCACAGAGCGGTCCCCAGAGGCTTTCTTACCCTGGAGCAGAGCTGAGGGTCGTCAGGCCAGCTGTAGCAGAAGCAGGCTGTGAAGTTCTGCACACTGGACTCAGATCCTCCCCTGGGTGGGACAGGTGCGTGGGGGACAAGGCAGCTACAGCTTTGGAGGCAGGGCCAGCCCCAGAGTCAGAGTCAAGCAGTGATGATGGAAGGGAGGGGAAGCGACTGGTTTTCAAGGGACAGTGACCATGGCAGGGACCAGCTCAGAGCGAGAATGACTGGAGACTCAGGGGAGTCAGTGAGGTGTGCTAGCAGTGGGAGATCTATGTGGGCAGCCGGGAAGGGCCTCAGCCACTGAGGCAGGACCGGTGAGCGGACCTGCCAGTGTGAGGGGCTGGATTAGCAGGCAGGTAACCTGATTGCCAGAACTGGGCACAGGCGGGTTGGAAATCCAGTCACCAGAACTTGTCAGAGGCCCAGAGCTCTTCTGTCCCCCTCTTAAGGGACAGTCCTAAAAGAGCATGGGGGGAGACCTGCCCCTGTGTTCTGTGGCCTCTGCTCAGGAGGGCTGGACTGAGGATCGGGTCCCAGGAAGGCCTGGGGGGAGCTTGTCACACCTGAGAACTGCACAGAGAAAACAAATCCGATCATTTAATATATTACATACCATCGTTTTCACTTAACGAGCACTTACTTACATGACAGCCGTTTGGAGTGGCGTGTCGGGAGAATGCCTACCCATCTGCTTTTTTGTTTGTTTGTTTCTATTGCAATTAACAATTTTTTTCACAACGACGCAGAAGAAAGGACTTGAAAGTTGGTTCGCTGCTCCTGGTGTGTGGCCTCCCGTGCAGATACCTGGGCAGGAAAACCGGAGTCCCCTCCATCCTGTGAACACCCCCTCCCTCCCTTTGGATTTAAGTGAGGACACATAAGGCCAAGCACATCGGAGAAGCCTCATGAAGACTGGTCCACAGTGTGATTTTAAATACGGTTGGGGCCAGGGGTTAGAGGGAAGGGAGGATGAACAGGCAGAGAACAGGGTATTTTTTAGGACAGTGAGACTGTTCTGTATGACCTTTGCCAATGCCCACAGAATGTGCCACACCAGGAATGAAAACTATACACTTTAGCTCATAATAATGTATCCACATCAGATCATCAGTTGTAACCAATCTGCCGCTCTGATGCAAGGTGTTAATAAATAAGGGAATGTGTCTGTGTGTGTGTGTGCGTGTGTGTTTTGAGGGGATAGAATTGGAATAATATGGAACTTTCTGTACTTTCCATTTTAACTTTTTAAAAAATCTGAAAAAAGGAAAGAGTGTTGGCTGGTGCCACAAGGAACACTCGGAAGCCACTCAGAAGAGCGCAGAAGGGTCACAGAGGAAGCACGCAGGCACTCCGTTCTCCTTGCTGCTCTTCATTGTCAGAGACAGTGCACGGGTAGGATGGACTGGGCTCACGTGAGAAACCCTTCCCGCGTTCGCTCGATGGCAGCGGTAACGGACTGTGCGTTTTCCCGGGGGGGCAGGTGTACAGATAGCTGTGCGAGGGACAAACATCGCCGGCAGGAATATGGGGATCACCTGCACAGCCGACGGGTCTTTGGTCCGTTGAAATCTGTTGACTCCTGGGTGTGAACCGGAGAACCATTAGACAAGCCTCGCCTTCCAGCCAATTTAAAGGAGGATCTTTGAGTTGAAAGAGTTGGAAGAGGAGAGGCTTCAGTGTGAAGCCATCTAAGAAGAGAGGGCAATTTTAAGGTTGGGAAAGTTGTGGAAAAGAGGTAGTTATTCCGGGAGGCCTGAAGCCGGCAACAGTAGAGACATTTAAAGGGATAGGCACCTTGGGAAGAGGGAAGTCAAGAACAGCACTATCAGGAAGGGGGGACCTTGGTGCTGGGGGCAGGGAAGGTGGGAGGAAAAGCTGGTGGTCAGTCCTTTCAGGAAGAGCCCGTGAGCTCGCGGGGCAGGCGGTGCATCCGAGCGCGGCTATAACCCTGACGGGCCTCCTTTCTAAAACAGATGCCCACACTCACGTGCTTCAGTTACAACGGCCAAGACGTGGAAACAACCCAGGTGTCTATCCACGGACCCCAGGGGTTGGGGCTTGTGGTGGTGGCACGAGGTGTTGTTTAATCAATATAGTTGCAGTTTTATAAAACAAAAAAGCTCTGGAGATTGGTTGCACACCGAACGGAATACACTTAACCCAACGGGACCGTACCCTTAGAAATGGTTAAGGGGGTGCATTTGTGCTGTGTGTTCTCACCCCAATAAAAGACAGAAACCAAAATCGCCTCCTCTGCCCCTACGTGGTCAGCAGGGGCCACACAGAGGGTGGGTTTTCTCATCGGTTCGGGCAGGTCGCTCCCTGCCCCTTGGTGACTTCAGAGAGACACACAGAGAGCGTCCTGCTTCATGGCTCCGTGCCTCCCACGCTGCTTCTCTGCGCGGCGTCTCGGACGATCGCAGGGGCGCCTTTCCTGTTTTATCAGCTCCCTCGGACCCTGCAGTCCAAGCACCGCTGTGACCGCCCCTGGGGCTTGGTCGGCTTGTCTTGCTCTGGTGGCGTAAATATGATCGCCACGTGGCTGTGTGTGCAGGACCCTGGCCACGGTGGCCCCCCTGCGCGCCAGACAATTCCAGGAGGATCAGGGTTTCTGTTATCACTTTGTAGTTGGAGTTTTGCAGGCTTGGGATTCCTGCTCCTGGGCTAAGAATCAAGAAATAAGCCCCCACACAGCCAGCACCTCGCAGCAACGCGACCAGGTTATCAGACCCCTGTCTGGGGCTCAAGACCGTCCTTTGTGCCAAGACTTGCAGAACCCTTCTCAGCTCCCAGAACCGGTGCCTCCCTGGCTTCCCGGAGGCCCTGCCCGCCCTGCCCGGAGCACGCAGCGGCCGCCCAGGTAGGAAGGCTCGTCTGCAGCTCTCAGACCTCAGAGCATCGCCACGCGCCCTGCAGACCCGCCCGGCCTTCTCACCAGCCCCCGCCCCGGGGACAGGTGCTGGCAGGCCGGGGCGGGGGCTGCTGCGGGCGAGGAGCCCGGCTCTGGGCTCAGGGAGAGAGAAGTGGGTGCAAGAGTGACGTTTCCTGGGGTTTGCTGGCCCCCGGGCTCCCGGCTCCTCTCGCCCTGTCCCCTCAGTGGGGGGGGGGGGGTGCTGCCCTTCATACATTTACATGAGGGGCCTTTCCTCCACAGATCATGCCACCCCCTTCCCGGCTGCTAAAAGGCAACTTAATATGCAAGAACTCCGAGGGAACGGCATTAGGTCGTGACACGAGGAAACGGGAAAAAAAAAGAAAAGGAAAAGCTGAGCCCGCACTCTGCCCTTCAGTTGTCCTGAGCGCGCGCTGGCTTTGGCCAAGGACAGAGCGGAGGGGCCGCGGTTCTGGGGCTCAGCCAACAGGAGGGGGACGGAGGCCCCTTGAGCTGTTTGCACAAGACCGTCACGACTCTCGTGAGTGCTCACGTTCACGTGGGTGTGAGGGCTTGGGGGGCTCAGGCGTCTTCCCCACTTGCAGGCCAGCTGACGCTGGGGCATTCCTGACAGCCTCTGAGCCCCCGGGAAGGGTGCCTCCCCTCCCCAGTGACTCCCTTGCCGAGCCATTAAATGTCACTGCTGCCGATTCACACCGAGGAGAGAATCTAGATCTAGCAGTTAAAAAAAAAGGTGATGAAATGAAAGTTGTGAAATGACATGTTTTTCCAGCAGGTTTGTCATATCGCCCGCATGGAGGAAAATTGCTTTCTGTAAATCTTGGTCCAACAGAACAAAACACCTATTTCTTTCCAGTTGGGGACACAGCCATTCTCATCGGCCTAATGAAGGTACGGTACGTTGTGACTTTCACCAAGTCTGAGAGGAACCAATCTGCTATCTTGACAGATATGATCTTTCTAGGATGCACTGTGCGTTGACGGCAGTGAGAGACCTCAATTAATTTATGAGCGAGGACAGCGGGATGCGACCCCATGTGCGTGGGCTACGGGGTGCTGTCGCCTTCTGAATTTATGTTCTGGTAATTTAAAAAGATTTATATTAAGCTTTTCTTCCATTTTGAGAGTAGATTAAAATTCTAATGGAAACCATTTGTATGCATTTGTTGAATTGAATAGTATTTATGGCTGTGTAAAAAAAAAACGCTGCAAAATTTTGCTGATCATAAAGTCAGCGGAGCAAGAATAAGTGTAAAAACAGGACGGGCGCAGTGGAAACCATACTGTATTATAGACGCGTAATGAGGGAGCGAAGCCAAGCAGAACGGGCCCGGGATTAGGCCCGTGGATGAGATCGTTTTCCTTATTTTGTGTAAGGTTTTTATAGCCCTTTGATGACTGAAAACCAAATGTAAATTTCTAAATGGGCCAGATTGACCCTCGCAAATCCCATGGCCACGTCGCCCTTTCCCATCGTTCTGGAACTGCGACCCGCGTCCCGGGCATCCAAATAGGCAAGAAAACCTAAGCAGAGTCTCGGAGGAAAGACGCTGGGCTGAGGGCAAGTCAGTGGCAAGTGGGCAGCAAGCCACGCACTGGGAGGTCAAGGTCAGAGCCTAGTGGGCGAGGCATGGATCTGAGCCAAGGCATGTCACACAGGTGGAGGAGAGATGGCCCTGGCACCCGGGCAAGACCAGGACGTCTACTGCTTGGATCGGTTCGTGCGCCCCTGCACCCACATTCATTGCCATCGTAGCCACCCCCACGGTGAAGGGCAAGCAGGGCTCGAACCGCAGCCCCGTGGGTGGCCTCGCTGGCCATCTGAGGAGAAGACAGCATCCAAGCAAAGGCAGGCAGAGAAGGCTCGCGGCCACCTTCCCCAAGGGAGAGAAGCAGGTGGCACGCCTGCTCCCATTGCCCTCTTGGAGGCAGAGAAATTCCGTTCTGCCAACATCCGTCTCAGAGTCCGGAGCAGAGCTGCACCAGGAAACGGTTTCTGGGCGGCAGCCGGGGAGCAGCGGGAAGCCGGGGAACGCCACGCCTGCTGGGTAACGGCGCTAAGTGAGAGGGAAGGGGACATTTCCTGGGAGCCTGCACTGCCCCCATCCCGGCCTGGGTTTCCCACCTGCTGCAAGCGTGTCCTTTAACAGAGTGGCCCTGGGGTCATAAAATGCCTCCCCATGCGGTAGGGCAGGACCATGCCTTAGCAGGATTCACAAACGCAAAGTGGTGCACCTGTCAACAGACGCCTGCCTGGAAAGTCAGGGGAATCGTAAGAAAGTACTGTCTTCTCAGAATTACAGCAAAGCCAGAAATGCCAGAGTTCTGGCCCGGCTGCCTTCTGGGGCAAACCACGTGCCCACATTGGCCACAGCACAGCACCTCCCCCGCCCCCCCGAGCGTCTCATCAGCCTCACAGCCGGGTCACTACTACTCTTTATGGTTCATGGTGCATCTCGTCGGCAGCCGTCCGTCTCGAGAGACGATGGTGTAGCTTTTAAGAGTCTATCTGCACCGCCGAGAATGGCTGTGCAGTCCGACTCGGGAGTGACACGGTATCTGTCTCCTCTTGTGTTGAATCGACATCTTGTGATGACGCTGGAGTGTCCTCTCCAGTGAAGCTGAAGCTACAGAGCCTGGGCAGGGTGATATGGAGGGTCTGCTGTTGCCCATGCAGCAGACCCCCCCTCTCTTCGCAGCTGAAGGGTCCAAGGGAAAGACGGAGTCAATACAGCTTGGCTTCAGGTGCGCCGCAGGAGTTGCCGGTGTTGACTGCAACGTCAAACCGCCTTAGGGACTCCGGCTCCGGATTTTCTGTCGGGGTTTACTCCCTTAGCCTTTCCCCTGAAGAGGTATGCCGCAAGGCAGCGGAGGTTTTTTGGAGTCAGAGTTTTCCTTCTCTGATGTGCCCTGACTGGAAGATCGAACCAGCGACACTTAGCTCGCAGGCCGACGCTCAATCCACTGAACCAAACCAGCCAGGGCTCATGGTGCATCTATGATCCCAGAAAGTGGGTCTCCCGCAGCTCCACTGCCTACCTCTGGTATCTAACTCAGTTCCTGGCACACAGTAGGTGCTTGATACATGCTTGTTGAGCTAAACAAATATGTTCTGAGCCTCACAGGAGTCTCCAGCGGGAGCCAGTCCTGCCAACACCTTGATTCCAGCCCCGGGAGACTTCTGGCCTCCAGAGCTGTCCGAGAATGAACCGGGGCTGTTTTAAGTCACTAAGTTTGTGGTCATTTGTTAGTGCAGCCACGAGGGAACTAATACACCCAGGTCTTCCTGTGTGTGTGTGTGTGTGTTCATGACCCATCTTCCTGCACAGGAATGTGGACTTTGTCCCTTGTGCTGTCCTTGGTGCCTGGCAGAGGTGACACTCTCAAGGGCATTTTGCAAGAACAAAGCCAGAGGCTGTGGGGCAAGGCCCCGGGGTGGGGCCCACTGTGGGTGCTCACAGGGGCAGGTGGGTGTGGCTTCTTGTCGAGCTGAAATGGGGGAGGAGGTAGGGGTTGGAGGCATAGGAGGGATTGGATCCTTTACTCTGCAAGTGAGCAAGGACTGGTGATGGGTTTTATGTAGAATGGAGACATATTTGCTTATTGCTTTTCAAGTAATTTTTAAAGTAATTTTTCCCTGCTTACTGTTGACAACTGGGACTATATAGAGATGTGGACGACAAAATGAGAATCGGTCATAATCTCACTTCCTAGAGACCGCCTCTGTCAACATTTTGGTGGGTGCACGTACGTGCGTGTGTATTTCTCCCTTCAAACCTGGAATTACACTTTATACAGCACTTAGGAACAGGCTTTCCCCCTTTAATGTGATTTTTTCCATCCTATCAACCACTCTTCTAAAACATGGTATTTAATGACTTCATAGTGTTCTGCCATACAGTTATAATTAAATTTATTTAACCAGTTCCCGTTGGACAGTTCTTTTATTCCCCCAATATTTTGTTATGATAACTAATAACGGTAGTGCTTGACCTATAATAGGCATTCAATATTTGTTGAATAAATGAATGAAGGATTCAGAGATTATTCTCATGATAAATCCATGTATCTCTGTTTCTTTAGGAGAAATGTTCTCATAAGTGTAAGGAACAGGGAAGCTGGTGACTCTCAAACCAGAAGGAGGTGATTAACAGCTAAGACCAATTCTGTAATTGAATCGTGAATCAGAGGGTTGGGCTCTGAGTCAACAGCAAAACACAGGGAGCTAGAGACAGACCTCTTACCTACCCCCCCACACCTGTGACCTATTATCCCTAGACAGTCACACCAGCTTGTAACTCAGGAGTATTCAATTAATGAAGAAATGGGGAGGGACTACTTTGCGTTAGGGATAAAACCGGTTGGCTCTGGAAGCTTCAGTGCGCATGCCCCTGGCTGGCTGTGCGCCTGACTCTGCAGACTCGTGAATAAATGCCTCACTTTGCTGCTGAAAGTCCTGTGTCCTGGTGTTTTAGTGTGAGTGTTTCTCACAATAAGTAAAATCGTTCGGTCAAAGGCTATATTTTTGATGGCTCTCAATACAGATGGTCAAATTCCCTTTCTAAAAGGTTAGAGAAATTCTAACCCCACCGGTAATACATATAAGTGCCTAATTTCACTGCATCAGTGGTGGTATTGTAATTTTTAAAGCTCTTATTCTGCATTTTAGAAAGTTTTCAAAGAAGCAGTAGTGAGGAATCGTGTGATTAAAAACATATCATTTCTGCCCATAGAGATCGAAAGTTGGCAAAATGGTGATGCCTAAATTTGGGAGGAACTTTGCTTGCCCCCAGTCAACAAATCTGGGACCCCTTCACTCCTCCACAGCAGAGGGCCCTTGGGGCCCTGGTACGCCCTCCCTGTGGCAGTTCCCTCTGTGGACTCTGGCTTCTGAACCCTGGCAGACCCAGCTTAAGACAAGGCTTTGTTGAATCTATTTTCTGCTTTTGTGGCGAAAGCAAGTCTTTAGGTGCTCAACCAGACAGGACCGATTCTAGAAGAAAACCTGGTCTATTTCCGGTAGAAGAGAGGGGCAGGCAGTGTTGATGAGGGACTTCAAGTTTGAGGACAGAAAAAGGAGAAAGACAGGCCTTGCTGCTAACACGCACGGGATTTCATTTCTTTCGTAGTCTTTTCTCTCGAGGAGACATCTTGTGCTGCCTTTCTTGGGGCAGAATTCCTGTCTTTGATCAGGAAGGAAGGGATAAAGACAAGGTTGGTAGCCTTTCCACACACCCCCACCCCCCCCCGGCAATCTGACAGGTCAGCGTTATTTTATTGATGAGGCGGGGACACGGAAATGTTTATTAACTCTCCCGGAGCTCAAATTCAAAGCAGGCTCTGGCCTCCCGTTTCCTTGTCTTTCTACTGCTCCCCAAGGCCTCCCGAGAAAAATGACTTCCCCTTGCCCTCCTCGTCCAAGAAAAATGAGTTTCCCTGGTTCCCTTTGCCCAGGGAAATGGCCGGAATAAAATCCCTGTGTTTCCGTGGGCAGCGCCTGTTGCCGGCTGCAGTGAGTTGTTTTGATGGGTCCGGGCATGCTGACTTCCCGAGACTCTTACTTATGGTTTATTTTCTGGTGTAAGTGAAGAGTAAAGCCGGTGCCCGTCCTCTGATCACCTTAGACACTGAACTTGGCGAAAAGCGAAGGGAGCCCGTGAAATGGGATCCCACCTCACTTTGCCATCGTAGGTCCTTGCCGGGACAGAACGCTGTGTGGTACTGGAGATCTCTAAGAAACCCAGGGCACCGGGGTGCCTTTTCTCCAGTGGCTTTTCCAGTGTCAGAAGAACGGAGGACGCTGTGTGCATGGCCCCCGGGTTTGAGCTGGTCTGTGTGCTCATCCCCAAGACCCAGGGTGTGCCCTGCAAGTCTCTCGGGGTGTCCCCTGTCCTCGGTTCACCTCATGCCATCTCTCTAGTGTGCCTGGGTGTGTTTCCTTCCCCTTAGCCACGGCAGCCTGCGATCACCGTAAACACACGTCACGTGGGTCTTGGAGCATAGTTTTAAAGCAGAGACCCTTAAACCACCCCCACCCTAGGGACCCCTTGGTAGTCTATGGGCCCTTTTTCGGAATAATATTTTTAAATGTACAAACAGGACACATAACATCACAATGGAAACCAGGTATAATGATTTATAGTTATCAAAGTATTTTTTTTAAACTCACTTGTGATAATTGAGTGCTCTTTATAATTGAATTAAATAACAAGATCTACCCCAGGTTTACAAACCACCATAATTTTGAAGTCTTTTGAGATATTTGCAGCACCTGGTAATGGGATAGGAAAAGATCTGTGATTTCTATTGGGAACTGCTCACACTCCTGTTGTGGTTCAGTGACCACATTCGTAATGAAAAGAAATGCTAAGTTTTAGCTAGAGGTGTATGAAAATAAAGATGAAATTATTTTCTTAACCAAGTTTAGGGTATTCACTGACCTCTTGAATTCCTCTAAAGGGTGATGGGGTTCAGAACAGCACTCCCCAAGATATGCTACTTTGGCATATGGGTTACTTAGAGCTGAAGGCAATCAAGACCTTCAGGTGTGACGCAAACTTCTGCTCCCTCCCCCCAGTAACTACCTAGAAGAATTGAATTAGGGGCCTTGCCCATAATAAGAGTGATCAGAGATGAATGTTATGATCTATCTATAGAGCAGGGTGATGTCTCATTACCTCACATCTGCTCTTGTTATCCTGCTAGTTACCCTCCTGCCCTCTGAGGCCTTGGGGCTCTCACTTCATCCCTAGCTTAGGGTGCGGTATGCACCTCATTTTACCCTCTTGTCTCTGAACCGCTCATGCATGTGGGTTTTCTGACTCTCCTATGTATGTGGAGTTGCTATACGTATGTAATTAAATTTAGTTATTTTCTCTTGTTAATCTGTTTCATGTTGATTTAATTATTAGACCAGCAGAGAGAACCTAGGAAGGAAGAGAAAAACGTTTTCCTCCCCTGCAAGAGAAAGCTTAGCTTTCCTCCCCAAGGATAGTTTTTAGAGGAAAAAAAAAAAAACAACTAATTTATCATCGCTGTTCTTGTTGTTTTCTTGCTTTTAAAAAATTCTTTCAATTTCCCAATCAATTTGATTTCTTTTGCTCATCTTCTTTGCAGTCTCAGGATTCCTTCCTTAGTCTTCTGAGCACTTTTTCTTTTCTTTTAAAAAAGCCTTTTACTTCTCTCAGTTGTGTAAACACAGCAGGAAATTCAAAGAAACACCCTGAAAATACCCAACAGGCAGGAAATGGAAAGGAGGAGGAGCTAATAGTCATGTTGGATAATCTCTCTGCCACGTCTGGGCACCTCTCACTCATTCACCCTCCTGGCCTCTTCATCTCTGCCAAGTTCTTTGTCATTGCAGGTGGCTGGGTCTGGGGTCATCCTGCCTCTGGAGAGTGTGGTCCTTCTGCCTCGAGACTGTGGGGTCCTCCTGTGAAATCAGGCAGTGGCCCCAACCTTTTTTTCTATATAGGCCCTAAAAAATTTTGAAACACTATGTATCTCTTTACACATTTTTTATTAAAGAGCTCAAAACTTTAATGATAAGTTTAAATCATTTTAAAAGATTAATTTTCCTGAATATTGTGTATTATCCACATAGCTTAGCACAACCTTGGAGCTGCGTGACGTAACTAGAAAGACCAAGCCAGTTCTTGCTGTCACGGCCATCACCCGGATCAGGCCAATTACTTGGCAGGGGAATTATGAATCCTCATGATGATCATCTCAGTTTTGAATGTGAACCTTGACGTGGCCGGGTCCTGGCCTCAGATGGAGAGGTGGCCGCGGCGATGGAGGGAGCCGGTAAGCATCGGGAGAGAGAGGGACAACGGGGGCAGGATGGGGCCGCGTCTGGGTTCCTCACTGGGATGAACCGCTCCCTCTGAAGCCTCTATCTAAGACGTTCCGTGCGTTGTTGTCAGGGCGGCCTCAGGAACCGTGTTTTCTGGAATTGTCCCTTTTTTGGGGTCTTCCAGGGCGTCTGCACTCTCGGACAATTCAGGATGGGTAAGAGGAAGGCCTTACTTTGGTTCACTGATAAGGCAATTGTGCAAGGGGCCGAGTGGGGGAAAACGGCACATAATTCTGGCACATTCTTGAAGGGACAAGTCTAGAAGTGGAGGACCTGAAAATGGAGTCCCTTAAAGCCACCCATGGCCACTAAAGAGCCTTTGTGGGCTTTGGTTTCATCAGGAACTCATGAAATCAGGAAGGGGCTTAGTCCCTTCTCAGTGCAACTCCTTGTACCCAGCCAAAAGCAGAGCAGGGGACTGGGCCCTGGCTGGCTGCTCACATCCCTGAGGAGCAGAGATGTGGGGTCTGGGGTCCCCTGTCAGGCTGCGGGGGCGGTGACGTCTTTTCCTCATGCTCCTGCATATGGCCCGGTTCTGAGGACAGGAACAGAAGTCAACATCACCTCGTGAAGGTAGACAGACGTTTGACGAACAATAGGCGTCTCGATGATAATGCGGAGAACATGCTTTTAAGGGCCAAATACAAGCTCTTTCATGCACGTCCAGGTGGAGACGGGACAGCAGACATAACCTCGGGGATTATTTGGTCTCAGAAGCAGGCTGTGACACGCAGCGCCACGCCGGTATTGACAGAGGGAGCGTGCGGGCGGCCGGAGGAACAGGGTGACCCGGGGTCACCAGGGAGCACTGCCCGGGCCGGGCCCACACAGCGGAGCTCAGGCTCCGTGACAGGGCTCCACACTGCATTCTGCTCTCTGAATTTTAAGAGCAACGGAGTAAACTGCAGCAAAGCCCACGCAGAGACGAGTGAAGGTGACAGAGGAGCGGAAGTGACTCAACTTGTAAAAGAGAAACGTAAGGTGCACAGCCCAGCCTCGCTCGCACGGGCACGAGAAGCTCCGACAAGGACACCGGAGGACGGCGACGCTGCGACGTGCTCCGCTCCTGCGGGAGGAGCTGCGTGTGCGGGCAGGCGCTCGGAAGACCACGGATGTGCTCGTCAGCCGCCGTCTCTGGGCTCCCCAGAGCACAGTGTTGGGCATTACATTGTTCTCAGCCCACAAGTCATTGGATGCTCTCTTGAGATGCTCTCCATTTTCATGACCGACACCTGGCGCTAAGCCACCACCCCCCCGGCCTGGGCATAGCCTCTCCCGAAAACGTGGGGCCACCCTCCATGCCCAGGAGGCTGCAGGTCTCTCCCCAGCTGATGGCTAATCTGGGGAGCGTGGACTGGGCCTGCTCAGCTCTGCTTCTTTCTTCCTCTCTGTGCTGAGCCTCCCACATTGGCCAGCCCTTCCTCTCCAGGTGGCGGGAGACTGATTGATTTGGGGCCCAAATTAGACAGCACATTGGCTCTGATACCCACCCTGATCAACAATAAGGATGACAGGTTAGCCTTCATCTACCATTCTGTAACCGAACAAAGAAATGGAAATTCAGCTGCCCGTCGCCACAGAAGCCAAACTCAGGAGGCAGACCCGGGTGCCAAAGGAAAGAGGTTTTATCCGGGTGCTGCATGAGCTGGGAGAAGGGCGGACTCCTGCCTCGGGCCCGCCTCCTCAGCAAGGCCAGGACTAAAGCCTGAGTCCTGAGTTTCTGCTCCAATTTCAAGTGCAGTCCTTTGGAGCCTGCAGGAGGCTGCCAGGCAGTCACAGTCCCCATCCGGGTGGCTTAGCTTGTTCCCAGCTGCTGTGCATTTCAGGCTCCCTCCTGGAGGCTGCGCATGGCGCCTGCACAGTCACCGCCCCCAGATAGCGCGCGAACTCACCAGCCAGGGCAGCACCAGGTGGTCAAGAGAGAGAGAGGCTCCCTGCTGGAGAGAAGAGGCCAGTGCATCCCACGAATCCAGGTCTAGAGCAAGCAAGCCACAGCAAGCCACAAGCAGTCCTTGTTCCCCTGGAATTACATCAGCTTGGATGTGGGCTGGACCAGGTGCTTCCTCAAAATGAACAATCAACTTCTCAAACTTGTGTACACTTTGCATGGGTCCATGTCTCAACCAATGCCTTTTTCCCCCAGGCTAGACTGACAGGCCTCTTTGCCCCAGCACCGCCCCCTTCACTATTTTGACTTCTAGGACACACGTGCCTGCCTTCCCTTGGTCCCACCCCCAATCTGACAAGAGGGGGAGGGCTTCCTTCCCTCTGCAATCATCTTGCCAGCTTTTCATGCACTCAGTCCAAGAACCTCCCCTCCCACCACCCCAACTGCTGTGGGAGACCCTGTGGTGCTCCAGACCAAAGGCCTGCTGGTAACAACTCCGTTGTTTGTTCTCAGATAATTCCGACCTCAGGCAAGAAAGAGGACTGCTATTGAGGGGGCCCCTTCCGGAGCCCAGCAGCCTGGATGCAACCACATCGCAATGATCTCTCCACTTAGGCTCCTCTGGAGCCCATCCGTGCTGCCCGTGGGAGCTTTACAGTGTTGCTTCTTGCAGGAAATCCTGTACTGGTTCCCCATCACAACTGGAATAAAACGAAACTCTTACTGTGACCCCAGGATCTGGCTTCCACCCTCTTCTCTGACCCAGGTGCCCCCCTTGCCTCGGGGCTCCTGCTGCATGAACACCAAGCTCCACAAGGCGTAGGGACTGGGCAGTATCATCTGTTCCCACTGCCTGGAATGTTCTTGCCACCATGCACTCCTCTGCTTGCCTCCCCAGAGAACCTTCCCGTCATCCCTTGCTCTAAACTGGTTGCTGCCCACATGATCCTTTTGTTCCCTTAAGCACACATCACCAGTGACATCGTGTGACATCGCGGCACATCCCTTGGCTTTCTCCTTCACTGTCTGTCTCCCTAACGAAGATGGACAGCCTTCCCGTGAGCGCAGGGACCTGGCCCCTCTGTGTTTCGTCTCCATCCGCAGTGCCTGGCCCGGAACAGCCACTGAATAGCCATCCGTGCGACAGATGAAGGAAGGGGGTGCAGAGGAGAAGCAGCGCAACCTGCGGGTGGGAGCAGGGGGCTCCAGACCCTGCTCACTGGTAACAGTGGGGTGCCTCTGCATGTCAGCTCTCCTCTGCTTCTTCCCTCTCTTCACCTCCAAAACGAGGAGGCCCTTTCACTGTCTGCCTTGGGAGAGCCTGGGGACTGGCCAGAGCTGTCTGAACCCTGCCCGCTCCTGCCCAAGTGTTTGGGACTGCGTTTGAAGGGCAAAGAAGCCAACAAAGGAAG
The DNA here is from genome assembly GCF_987537825.1 of Furipterus horrens. NCBI lineage: Eukaryota > Metazoa > Chordata > Mammalia > Chiroptera > Furipteridae > Furipterus > Furipterus horrens. The sequence continues at coordinate 92,742,238 of NW_028327182.1, forward strand.
CAGGGTGCTGCACCTTCCTCCCCGCTGCTGGGACTCCTGGAGCTCGTCTGTTTCTTGGGCACCGTGACTTTACCAACAGAAAGAGTCAAACAAATCCAGTGCACTGATCAGCCCCCAGCCCTGCGGGAGCACAGGAGCGATTTCCAATGATCGGAGCAGCTGCAGCCCGGGGAGCGGGAGCGAAGACGCAGGCCCGGGGCTGGCAGCATCAGATGCCCCTTGTCCCCCTCAAAAAGCCGATTATTTTAATGCTAAACACAGTCAATTGCAAAGTAGTGAAGTCACATTCAGGCGGGCCTCCCCTCTGGTTGTCCAGTGACAGGCCCCCGGCCTTAAGCGAGGGTTCTGCACCTCCATCTCCTTTGGTACCTTCTGCTGAACCGCGGAATAAAGTCTCCTTTTTCAAGTACAATGCACTTCCCCAACCCTATTCTTCTGGGGCTTTTATAGCTCACAATTGACAAAGGCCCCACTAATGGAAATGCAAATTTCCTACCTGTCAAAGACTGAGGCTTCCTGAAAACACTGGCTGGCAGGGCAGAAAGTACATTAGCATCCGCATGTTAGGGAGAGAAAGAAGCTGTTCCCCACGAACTGGGTGGAAAAAATGCTTTTTTTCCCCTTTTCTTTTCTTTCTTTCTTAGTTTTCTTCTTCTTCTTTTTTTAATGCTGAGATATAAATAAAGTAGCAATGGTTAGATCTCCCAAGCAGACAGGATGATTCCTTGTGTATTTCAAACTTGTATTATTCTTTTGGTTTTGCTACATGTATTATTCAGATTCACATAATTCGATACTGCTTTCATAAAGGCTTTGATTTGGGGGCCAGGGAGGTGGGGTGCCCTGGATCTCACCTGCTGCTTTGCTGAGTGTAAGAGAACTGACTTACAGATGCAACAAAGGCTTCTGGGAAAGGTTGGGCTCTCTGTTTAACCTTCTGTGACTGTCTAACTCTCTGTAGCCTCAGGCGTGGCTGGCTCCCCAGAAAACCTGATCACTGCCCAAAGATAAACGTCATGCCCCCGGGGAAGGAGGTTCATGAACTTACAGAGTGTGATAACTGCCTGATGGTATCTGCTAACTTAGAAAGGCATTGTTCTTCCTGGTGGTCTACTTACTACCCACCAGCTGGTTTTGCTATTCACCCCCTCTAAAAAGGGGTCCTGTCCTGGGAGGGGGTGGCTTCTTCCCAGCCCGCCACCCCTGGGTGCCGCTGCGTTGCCCACGTATGTGAGTTTCTCCCATTAAACCTCTTATGCATTTGAATAAGGCTCCATGACAGTTCTTTGCAATCAATCCTGAATTTAGACTTTCGGAGCTTTCCCCCAACTCGGAGTCAAACTGAGCTGAAGTGCGGGTGATGTCTGACCTCTGTCTTCCTATGGCTCGTCACTATCCTTCCTTTCCGTCTTCTGTTGTCATTGTCACTGTCATTATTATTATTCTCAACTCTGTGTATGTGAAGACCAGCGGGTGAAATAGTCTTCGCCTGGGTGTTTGGTGATGACCCGGCCGTGGGGACGGTCCCTGAGAGGCAGTGGTGGCTGCCTGTGACAAAGGATACAGTCTGGGGGGCTGAAACAACAGAAATCCATCTTCTTTCACTTCTGGAGGCTGGAAGGAGGAAAAAGAGACGGGGTGTACCTAGTGTTCATGCCCACCCTCCGGGGGCTGTGTGAGGCTCTGCCCCAGGCCGTCTTCTCCCTGGCCTGTCCCTCTGCCCGAACTCCCTCTTCCTACAAGGACACCGCTTCTATTGCATTAGGGGTTTACCCTCATGACCTCTGTGAAGACTGTCTCCAAATAAGGCCACGTGAGGTACTGGCGGCCAGGGCTTCAGTGTACAATTGTGGGGCAGCGGGGGACAGTTTTGCCCAGTGGCACCTGGAAAGGTGTCTGCGCCTCTGACCAGCCCCGCTGTCCTTCCAGCACAGTGGGTAGAGATAAGAGGTGGCCGGGTCCTCCCCTGCCCTTGGCCCCCTGCGCTCTGTGACTGCAGCCTGTCACGTGGGGACGGAGCGGGGGCCGCCTACTAACCCCGACAAGACCAGGGGCAGCTTCCTGCTGGCCTGACACGCTCAGAGACCTAAAGGGACCCCAGAGGAAGCTCTGAAATCAGAACTCTCTAACGAAAGGCGCGTCATGGGGGCGGTCATGTGCTAGGCCAGTATCTTCCCTGACAAAGGTCCATCTTTACCTTGCCTGAGCCTGTCTGTTGTTGTTCTGCATCTAGGATGATGCACCTTTGGAGCATCAGGGTGATGTCCTTTTTCCAGACACATCATGGTGCAGTCACTGCACCAGAGCAAAGACCACAGACCCCCTCATTGTTGTTATTGTTAATCGTTAACTATGAACGATCCTCTACCCACCCGTGTAAAAGAAGTGCATGTCTATTCATTTAACTGTCTCCTGCCCCCTAATCTATCGCCAGCGGACTTCATAGGACCCCCTTACAGCTTCTCCTTTGATTCTAATGTACAAAATGAGCTGCAGAGCTGCCATTCTCTGGAGCATATTCTCAGTCTGTTGAGATTTTCATTCCCTGCAATGGTCATTAGTTTTGCTCCAACACACTGATAAAAATTCTCTGTAGGGCCGGATGTTTCTTCCATCCACACACGGAAGGACTAAGGCTGTCCACGGACCCCACCCCGGGCTCCTCCTCAGCGGCCCAGCAGAGGCTCTGATGTTCACCGAAACACTTTAATGACTTTGAAATGCTCCCTCATCACAAAAGCGCTGCCGCAGAGAGCCCGACCGAAGTGACCTTCCCTGCAGAGGGCCATCGTCTGTGACAGAGGGCTGCTCTCAGGGCAGGAAGCGGGGCAGAGCTTGGACATCTAAAGGGAACTGAGGGCAGGAAGTCCTCACCCCCTCAGGGAGCAGGAGCACCATTTGGATTTCTTCTCCCTGGTGAAAGGGTGGCAGGCGTGTGGGGCATGGCTCAGTGTCATGCTACAGACAGACAGGCTGGCTTTGGTGTGCTCCTGGTCCAAAGGTCCGGCCAGGGGGTCTGACCCAAGCCTCTGCGGCATCCTCCAAGGCAGAGGGATTTGTCAAAACTTTAAAGCTATGGAATAACCTGATGGAAAAAATTAACTGTATTTCACATTACAGGCTGTGTTCTCATAAATGGGAAAAACAGAAGTTACCGGTGGACTGTCCATCCAGAGCACCGGGGGGTCTCCCCCATTGGCCAAAGGGCAGCAGGGGGAGGTTCTTATACTGAGTGTGTGAAAAGCTAACAAGATAATTGGATATAAAAAACCCTTCCCCCTCCCTCTTGTACCAGATTGGGGGTGGGACCAGAGGAAGGCAGATGCATGTGCCATAGAGGTCAGAATGACACAGGGGGAGGTGCTGGACCAAAGAGGCCTGTCAGTCTAGCCTGGGGAAAGAAGGGATTGTTTGGGAGGTGGACCCACCCAAAGCAGGCAGAAGTTTGAGAAGCTGATTGACCCTTTTGAGAAAGCACCTGGCCCGTCCTACCCCCAAGCCAATATACTCCCAGGGGAACAGAGGCTCATTTGCTCATGGTTCTGGCTCATGACTTGCAGCAGCAAGTTCTCTCCATGGGCCACGTGGCCTTAGCGGCAACGCGTCCCGTGGCTTCCAGAAGGGAGGCTCTCACTCTCCTGCCCACCTGGGGCTGCCCTGCCTGGTGAGCTTGCGCACTCTCTTGCAGCCCTAGCTGCCTCGTGACCCATGGTCATGTGGGCTCCACATGCAGGCTGCAGGAGGGAGCCTGAAAGGGGCAGTAGGGAAGCCACTGACCTGCAGAGAAGGACAGGTGGGACCTGAGGGTACATTGGACTGTGGAACAGGGGATCTGTGTGGGGGGGGACAGACCAGCATGATAGTAAGTCTTGCTCGCAGGCGGGAAGGATGCTAGTTCTGGGTGGGAGAGAGCAAATGTAACCACTCATGGAGAACATTGCAGGGAAATCCCAGGAACTTGCTTCCCACTTCTCCTGCTTCCCTTGGGAGGTCTTTCTTCAACTCCTGGACAAGGTCTTGTCACCTGCTGTGAGTACACACAAAAGCTAGGTGTTGAGAAAATAAGAAGCTGAAGGATAAAAGATGTGGCTGGAGTGGGCAAAGTGAGGGAGAAGGTCCCAAGAGGAGGTGAAGAGGTAATGACAGGGCTGGAAGAGCCTGGTGGGTCCATGGTGAGGGTCTAGAAGCTCCTTGTTATGAGTGGGGTTGTGTCCCCTAAAAAAAGGTATGTTGAGGTCCTCATTCTCAGTCCCTCAGTATGTGACCTTACTTGGTAATAGGGTCATTGCAGATGTAGTCTAAGTAAGATGCGATGATCTGGGTGGGCCCTCATCCAATATGACTGGTGTGTAACAGTGGGGAATTCTACCCCACCCCACCGTTCTTTTGATGTTGTTTCTGTACCTGCTGACTCAGACTAATATGCAGTTGGTGGATAAACAGCATGTTTGTATAAGAATCCTAGGAACTAACTCCTCAGAAGATATAGACTCTGACCTTCAGTCATCTGAGCTCCAGGAGATTTGTTGACCTTCGAATGACAACCAGGAGGATGCACATCAGACCATGGCTGGACCGGTTTCAAAGTCCTTATCAGAACAGACTGTATTGGTCAGCATGTGGAGAACTGTTCAACCCGTCCCCTTGCTCTCTGTGTTCTGCTTTCCCTCTCCCTCCTAATAAAAGCCTTGGCCAGTACCAAGATGTGGAGATGGGCTTTGGGGTGAGAGTCCCCCATCTTCCTTTACACCAGCACCTGTCTTGTGAGTTTGGCTTTTGTTGTGGCAGGCAGCCAAACTTTGGTTTGGTTACAGTGTCCTTATAAAAAGGGGACATTTGAACACAGACACACATGAGGGAGAACTCTGTAGAGGGATGTAGGCTGTGTGTTAGATCTACAGGACTTATCACCTGGCTGCAGGTTTGTACCCTTAAATAACCTCTCCCAACTCCCCACCCCCCTTTCCCAACCTCTGATAACCACCATTCTACTCTGTTTTTACAAGTTTGACTTTTCTAGATACGACATATGTGTGATACCATGCACTATTTATCTTTCTCTGTTCAACTTATCTTCCTTAGCATAATGCACTTAGGGTCCAGCCATGTCGTTGCAAATGGCAGGCTCTCCCTCATTCCCATGATCCAATAGTATTCATTGTAGGTGCACACAACATCTTTATTCATTCAACCCCTTTGATTATTATATCCAGACAAGAATGGGCATATTCCTTGACTTCACTGAGAAGACAAGTTCCTATTGTCAGTTTCACTTTACCTTGTCTTATCTTCTCCCCATTTTCTGTCTTCCTCTCTTTTCTTAGACCTTGCTTGATTAAAGGGCTAATGAACTGGATGGGGTGTGTCACTGACCCCTGGTCAGGTGCCACCTTTCAAGAGGGGAAAGGTGGGAGATGAGATGGGGAAGGAGCAGGGTGTTGGTGTGATAGGTGGGACAGTGTCCCAGCGGGAGCTGAGTGACCCACTGGCCTTTGGTGTCTCCAGTGTCTATGGTTGTCTGGATATTGATTTTAGTCTGTAACTGTCACTTAAGACTAATGGGGCTCTGGTGATGAACACATTTTGAAAAAGAAACAGGCGGGACAATTGATTTGTTATAGAAAATTAATTAAAATCAGATTTCAGCGGAAGACAAGAGAAGAACGATGTCAGAACAATTTAGAGTCATGGTAAGGGTCAGTCACGGGTCAGTCACAGGACAGTTGCTGTAGCAGCATGTTCATCACTGTCATGAAGAAGAATCAGCATGTCATTGTCAGTGATCTCTAGGCTGAGCTGGCTGGGCTTCCAGGGCTGGGGGGAGGCCGGATTCTCCTGGGTTCCCAAGATCTTTGCGGAAGGATCAGCCAGAATCAGACCTACCTGCTTCACTACGGGGTACGGCTTTCCTCCTCCTTTCCAAATTAAAAGAACGAGAAAAAGAAGAAGAAAGCTAAAGAGCATCATTAGTGCATGGCACTTCGGCCGCCCCCTCCCCTGGGATGTTAACACCAATGAGCTTCGCCCAACTTCTCTGTTAAAAAAGTCATTTCCAGGAAGAGCTGGCCCGGGGAGTCATCTGAAGCAAGATAAACATTTCTAATTTGGACTTGCCCTCTTTCGGTGATCTTTCTGAAGCCTCCGGGGCCTTGATAAATTAGCTCTGCAGCTCTAATTCCAGGACTGATTGGAAGGCAGATAGAGAAACACTGGGGAGGAAAAGAGGGCTTTGGAGAAACCTTTGCGTCAAGGCCAAGGTCCGCAGCTTCTCAGCCTGGCCTCTGGGGGTGCATCCTGGGGGGCCGTGGAGGGAGCCCTGGCCGGGCTAAGCCCCTCCTTGGAAAACACGGGGTTTCTCCAGTCACGTGGCCCTGGGTTCAATTTTCACTTGACCACATCTGTGACGTCTGCCCCTGTGGAAGCTGACCTCACCTTTGAACCTTAGGTACCTCATTGTAAAGTGGGGACGATCACAGCATCTACCTCACAGGCTTATTTAGGGGGCAAATGATAGCATCTGCATAGAGTGTTCAGAACAAGGATCCTCTTGTACCAAGTGCTAAATTAAAGAGATTTCCTTTCACACGCCACACGGTACAAGCGGAGCTTCACCATTCTGCTTCGGAAGGCAAGACTATGCCTTTTATATATTTTAAAAAATTTATTTACGTGAGCAAAAGTTTTGAGCCACAGCTGCATGCCGGGCGCTGCTTTAGGGGTTGGGGCCTGAGCAGCGAGCAAAGGGACGCGGCCCTGTGCGTCATGGCGCATGTGTGCCAGCCGGGGGCGGGGCAGTGCGCAGGCCGACTCCGGGACACACCCATTGGTTCCCGTGGGGATGGTGTTAGTAACAAACCAGCATGGACTGCGTCATCTGAAACACCTGGAACTTATTGTCTCCCAGCTCTGGAGGCAGGAGGTCTGACGTCAGGGTGCTGCCAGGTGCGCCCTCTGAAGGCCCCAGGCACAGCCCCCGTCTCCAGGTGCTGGGCATCCTTGGTGTTTCCCTGTGTGTAGGTGCGTCACTCCAGCCTCGGCTCCGTGGTCCCTGGCAGTCTCTCCTCTCTGAGCCTGTGTCCACATTTCCGTCCCCTTATAAGGACAGCGGAAGGGGCCAGGCTAATCCAGCATGACATCATCTTAGTGTGGTTATATCTGCAGACAATACGTTTTGGAGCCACTGTTCCACGCTGTAGGTGACATGTGCTTGGAGGACAAGGAAACCGGATGCAGTGGTGGTGGCTGGGGACCGCCCCCTGGAAGGGTGACCTTTGAGCTGACATACAGGGACAACAGCGTGACAGCTGCGGGAAGAAGATCCACTTCTTAGGGTCAATTTATTCTCAGATGGCAGCTTTCATTTTAAGTTGGGACATCCCCACACTAAAATCACCTGGGGAGCGTCAAAAAATGCATGCCAGTTCTCCCGGCATTTACACAGTCTCCCCAGACCAATCAACAGCGTCTCTGGAGGCCGGGCCCAACGTGGGCATTTTTAAAAGTTCCCCAGTGAGAACCCTCACTGCAGGTTGGAATAATCTAGAAGCTTCTCATCTCTTGTCTCAAGGAACAGTTAGCTCCACCTGGGCCCCCAGGCTCTTCCTGTGTGGTGGGTGTGGCCTGGGCCTTGCTCAGCTGCCCCTGTGGTCCCGCCCAGCTGCTCAGCTGTGGCTGCTTCCTGAAGGTGTCAGGGCCGGGGCGAGCAGAGGAAGGGGAACGTCAGGTTGGAAAAGAGGCCCCTGATCCCAGGACGGCCACTCTTTGGGAGTGAGGGCAGCTCAGGCTCCCAATGCCCTGACTGGGGACTTGCAGAGAGGGGGCTCCGGGAAGCCATTGATTGCCACAGGGCACGGCAGGCCTGCAGGGAGCCTGGCCCTTCCCATCGCTCCAGTTCAGGGCTTGGTGCCTATCCTGGGCCTCTCCTGCCACCCCGGCACCTGCTCAATCCAGGCAGCCCCGGTTTCCCTCTGTGGAAGGAAGTAACAGCAGTGCCCGATACACAGGGCGTTATAACATGAGCGTTCAGGACCACACAGAAAGTATGTCCCGCAGGGCCTGCTAGGGGTGAGCGCTTGGTAGATGGTGGCCCGCCTGTGTCACCGGAGGCACTGGTCACCCCGTCCACTCTTGCTGAGGCCCTGGGCGCTGCAGAATCTCAGTGGGGTTTTAGGTGAGCAGTTTGCTGGTCCTCCAGGTTGAGGTAACGTTAGTGATGGCTTTCTGACCTGGCCAACATCCATGGAGCCCCAGGGTGCCCATGGGTATGAGTTGGCTGAGGCCTGGAGCCCAGAGGGAGCATCGTCCTTCATCTTCAGCCGCAGCTTGACTCTGTCCGCACCGGCCTGGCCAGTGGAGTTTCTGGAGTGGACCTTGGTAAGCAGGTCAGCCCAAACCCATCTGTCCAGGGGGTGACGAATGTGCCCCCCTGATGCGGCGCTGCCTGGGCCACCCAGAGCCCTACCTGCCTGACTTGGGGGCCGGCCTGCAGGCTGGTTCCCAATTGTGTTAATAAAGCTGAACTGCCTTTTCCCACACCAGGCTGCATCTGTCTTCATTGAAGCATGCGTGCGGTAATTTCATTGTGGGATTTTCCATTAAAAAGTTTGATTAATTCCATAAATATTAAAATAAGACAGATAATTAGAATCCAGGTACTCACTGTAGCACAAAAGCAGTAAAGTCTGCACTAAATTATTATTATTAATAATAAGCACTCATAAAGCACTGGTAATAAGTGTGTAGAACAAAAGGCGCACGATCCCTGTTATTAATATCGTCCCCCAAGACAGTCTGGAGCAGTGGCTGTGGAGGGGGACACTCCGGTGCCCCAGCGGATGGCAGTGAGGGTGCCCTGGTCCTGCGCACCAGCTTCTGGCCCCTGCCTCCTGGCCGCTTTCCTCTGCTCCCTGACTCACGGGACGGGACGGTGGCAGCTGTGGGAAAAGAGGCCCGTGGCTGGGTCCCCGGGCTGAAGAATGGGTGTCTGAGAGCCTCTCTATAAATCACGCAGACAGGCCCAAACCATGACTCATTAGGGTGCCAGGGAGGGACACAAATCAGTGAGGAGCGAAGAGGGGGAATCGCTCCCTCCACGGAAGCCCAGGCGCCTCTTTTGTGCTCGGCCACCATCGTAATGGCCTCACTAATCACCGGATGGTGGCTTCCCAAAGTGGCCACGTTGGAGGATGAAAAAAAAAAAAAAAAAAAAGCCCGTTGTTATTTTTAATCAGAGGAACAAGTCAACTATGCACAACACTTTTTCCTTTTCTCCCAAGCAGTTGTTAAAAAAAAAAAAAGCCTCCTCAGCAGCTCCCTGAGGCAGTGGCCTGACCTCTCCACCTCCAGGCTCCACTGTCCTGGCCTCAGGTGGCCGTTTCCGTGGCTGCTGGAGCGGCGCTGGAGCTCGGTGCAGCCCTGGTGTGGGGCCACCCCGGGGAGAGGCGGGACCCCATCTGTGCGCCCCGCTGCTGCTGTGCCTTTCGCTCCGCAGAAGCGCTGGCTCTGGCTGCCCTGTCCCTCCTCAGAAGGTACCAGAACAGCCAAGGGAGCCGCCACACCTTCTCTGACCTTTCCGGGGTGGAGCGGAGAAGGTGGAAAATGGAGAAAACGTGCATCTGCTCTGAGAGGTCCTGGAAGTCAGCAAGAAGGGGTGTTCTCGGCTTGAGGAAGGCGGATTCCGAAACCAGGAGGGGTCCGCGCCGGGGCTCTGAGAGGGAAGCCGGGCCAGGCTGGGCTGGGGCAACGGTGGCGCAGCCGTGCGACCGCGTGTCGGGCCGCTGAACTGTACACTTATCAATGGCCAGCGTCACCGTAGGTAGGTTTTGCCACAATTCAGAAAACACATCATGCCGGGCCTCATTGAAGCCTGAGGCAAAAGCAAAAGTACCCATCCTATCTTTATTCAACACTGTGCTATTTTGTTCATCAAGGATTTTCTCATTAACTTGGACTTACATTTTTTTTTGCATTAAAATCAGACTTATCTGGATTACTGAGTTTTTCGGCAGCCCCTTGCATTTACACCCTAAACTTCTCAAAAGTCGACCCCGGGGGTCCTTGAGGTGTGCTCGGAGGAGGACGGAGCGGGAAGGTGGCTGCAGAAGCCAGCGCCTTGCGCGGGTGCTCTCTCTCTCAGCAGCCCAGGCTCACACAGGTGCCTCCTATGCAGGAGGGCGGGCAGGAGCTCCGGGGCTGGGTGATGGCTGGTGGGCAGGAAGCCTGTCCGAAGGTGAATGAGCTGCTCTGGTCCAAAGGCATGAATTCAAGCGCATGTCACGGGCACGGGAGGTAGAGCAAGACGGGGAGTGTGTCGAAAGCACACCCATTGCTTTGGAGCGCGGCTGTGTGGCCACATCTGCTTTCTGTCTAGGGGAAGGATCTTTAGGTGAAAGGTGAGGACAATTTAGGAAGAGGAACATTAGCTCCCAGGTAGGGGAGGGGCATGAGAACCTCTTGATTGCTCTAAATGGGCTCTCCCCTCCTGGGAGGCTGGGGGTGGAGTGGGACCACATCCAGAGCCCCGAGAGAGCCCCAAGGAACTTTCTCCACGGCTGGCAGTCTGGGAGGGACCCGAGACCAGTCCTCTCCAGTTGTGAGAAGGACAGGAAAGTGAGACCGCCACTGAGTTCCAGTCAACTACTTACACACCAGCCTGTGATCTGTGATCATTGAGAAAGGAGGTGGGGAAGGTCAGCAGGAGGTTGCCAAGCAGAAATCTGTTCGCGGAACCCTGCGTATTTCTAGGGTTCGCAGCCTGCCGGATGACAGGCAGGTGACAGGTGCTGCACGCCTGAACAGGCACGAGAGCTTCCTAATTCTTCTCCTATTTCTGCAGTTGCCTCTTCTACGACCCTGGTCACTTAACTTTCTTTAAACCACTGTCTGAAATGACCTCATTACATTATCTGCTTGTTTGTTGACTGCTCCTTGTTCTTCCCATCTCCCACCTCATCAATTTAAATTCCGTAAGAGTAGGAACAGCTTCCATCTTGTTCAATACGGTATCTTGGCACTTAGAGTAGGACCCAACACACAGTAGGAGCTCCCCGCCATTAATGGAAGGGAAATTAGACTTGCTCCCCGGGACCCCAGGCCGCCACATGAAAACCAGCAGTTGGAAGTGACAGGTATGCTTTGGACCAATACAGGCCAGATGTTTCTAACCATGGGAGCTGGTGGCACTGGGCTAAGGGCAGCTCAGGGGTCCGAGCATTCTTGTCACCAGGGCATCCAAACAGAGGGCCAGCCCAGCTGGGGTGGGTTGAGGCAATTCTTCATCCAAGAGGGGTTCTCAGGACCCACGGAGGTTTCTTGCAGAGTGCTTTTCTCTGGACCCCACATCACCTGCCATTGTCCTCAGAGGAGGCCACCTTGACTCCTGGGCCGCAGCTCACATGGTGGGGGAGGCACCTCAGGAGGTGCAGCTGTCTCCTGGGCAGCCCATGTGATTGGAGACCTGGCTATGGGTTTAAAGGGAATTTTCTAGATTAAGTATTCTGAGAATTTTGCTTTTGGGGAGAGGGGGATTGGGGGGTCTGCAAGAATTTGTAAGGGAGGAAGTACGGTTGTTTTTCGGGTCAGCGGTTAAGGTTTTAAGGACCCGGATCTGGGCACTTGGGGCTCAGAGTCCAGGACCAGGCTGAGCTTGCGGTAGCGTCACTTCTTTGCCAGCGACGCTGAAGGACCCAGGTGATGATAGGAAAGACACGGGCGTGGCTCTGAAGTCACTCCATGCGTCTTTAGCCTCTTTTAAGACTCACTGTCTCCATCTGTAAATTGGGAATTCAGGCACCTCCTTTCTGGGGCTTTTGTGAGGGTTAAGTGACGTAAGGCATTGAAAGAGCTAAGTATTGGCACCAGGGCTGGCGGGGTCAAGCGCTCGAGGAAACCTGGGGATTTGAGGAGTGCCGTCGGCCGCCACCAGGGGGAGCGCGGGCCCAGTTTCTGCCCCCGGGTCCCGCGGAGACGCGCGTTGTGCGCCCACAAAATGAGAGGAGGACCGGGGCAGGAATAGACATAGATGTAGGTGATGCCAGTCCTGAGGGTCGGGAGCCATTGCAACAACACAGTGCATGCTCCGGGCATTTACCTCTTGCCTCCCCTCCGCCCCCCCCCCCCCCCCAAACCAGTCTCCTGTTCTCAGCGCTGCACATGCGTTCAGTTGTCCTCTGCAGGGGGACACCTGTCAGTTCAGTGGCAAGCGCCCGCTGGCAGCCAGAACGGGGACTTCCTGGTTCTGGTGTGTTACCTGTTTCCGTCACGGATGCCCCAGCAGAGGCACCTTGTCCTGTTCCGGTGGCAGCCACGGTTTGGTCCAGCTGCCAGCTTCTGCGGACGCTCCCAGAACCAGCCGCTGCTGGGCACCACCAGGCCTCGGAGCTGGGTCCCGGTTCTGTGGGCAGGGCCCTTCTCCCAGCCCCTCCCCTGGTCCCCTTGGCACTACAGGTGGTACCAGCTCCTGTCACCTTCTTGTACTCTGGGGTCCCTCACCGCCCGTGTTCCCTTTCAGCCCTCCCTCGCCTACACGACCAAGTCCCTACGTTGAATTCCCCCTGCTGAAAAAACCGCTTCCGGACCGGAGCCTGCTGGCGTCTTGACGCTTACAAATGGGGGCGGTGGGCACCCAGATTACCTGTCTGGAGGTGACAGGAGCTCTCGGGTGTCTGGAGGTCAGGGAAGAGGTTCAGAGGAATGCGAGGTGCCCATGGACACACTTTGCCAGGCTTTGTGATTTTTGTCCAGAGGTGGAGTGGCCAGTGGTTTAAATGCCTGGCCGGGGCAGCAGGACCAGTTTTAGAGACAGTTACACATCTATTTCTCCAAGGGATTCATGTTTCTCGCATGAAGAAAAAGAGAATAAGAACAAGAAAGGACAAGAGGAAGAAATGGAGGTGTATCCTTACAAACTCTTGCTTCGTTTCTTTCTTTATTACGAATATAGAAAAGTAAGCTGTTGGGAGACTCCCTAGCTCAGCATCACCTTTAGGAGAGAGGGGTTTTGAGGAAGGGAGAGGAAAAAATGAAATTAGCACTCACAGGACTCTGTCAGGGAGACAAGGACCAGGTGGGGGCCAAGGAGGGACGTCTGGGCAGGTGGGGCCAGGATGAGGGGGTCTGGGCAGGGGCTACACAGATGCTCTGGGTTTCTAAGAGGCAAGAGAGAGAGAGGACACAGAGCTGGAGCAGATCTGATCTTGGGGAGGAAGGATCCAAGACAATTTTACTTGGAAATCTTGTTATGGCCTTGGAGTCTCTCTTTCTCTATATACTAGATAAAAAAAGATAATAGCGATTTTAAAAGGCCAAATATAAAATGCGTTCTACCACATATTTTCTGGGGCATACCATCTGGAACTCCTCTCGGTTTGTCCTAACAAATAAGTGGCGCTGAGCAAGGCTGGGGACAGTGGCCAGTCCGCCGTTGGTGGCCCAGCGCCAGGTGCTAGGCAAGCTCTCTGATTCAAGGAGTCACTGACGACCACAGAGCTTCCGCCCGGCGCCCGGTGGCCTTTCCTTAAATGATGTTTTCTTCCTTCGACACTGTGCAGGGACATTCTGAAGAGAAGCAAAGAAAGGAGAGTCAATAGCTTTTCGTTTTCATTCTGGGGGATCCTCTTCCCAAGAGCGGGCAGCTCCGGGCGTCGTGGGTCTGGAGACCGGTTGGCAGGGCTGCTGGCCTGGGACCCCCTAGACAGACCCAGCAATGTTCTGTGTCACGGAAAAGGCACGCTAATTGCAGTCATTCAGGCAAATTGATTACCATTTAGGCCTAAGTGCCAAGAGCACAGTAATGACTCTGCCTATCAGTATATGTGTGTCAGATGAAGTTGACTGTAAGCTTTATTTGATTACGACAATAAATTCTCTTCTGTCTCGGGCTCTGTACTCTCTGCTTCAGCTGCATTTTGCTCATGTGTGTGGCTTGTCGCGATTACTCGGATGGCCCGGCACAGAGCAGTGGGGACCCTGGAGCCTTCCCTGCAGCTCCTTCCGTTGGGCCCACCCCCTCCCGTATTCCGCTGTGACAAAGACTGCTTCTGGGCCCCTGTTACTTGGGGTCTCCCTGATATCAGGAGCTGCCAACCTTCTTTGTTTCCCTGTTCGCTCCATCCTGAGGACCAGGAATCCATTGTTTTCTACCCAGCGGTTCCCCAAAACTGCTTCTCTCCAGTGCAAGGAAGGGTCTCTCTGAGCCTGGCCCTCCCTCTGGGGACACTGAGTTGCCACTTCCCCTTCAGAGGCTGACAATCTGTCTCTGAACAAAGTATCCTGACAGAAGGTGGGGCCCCAGTGGAAGTGTGGCAGCAGATTACTCAGAAAGGGGCCACTCCTCTTTGCATGATGACATGCCATTAATCATGTCAGGGCCCGTCACGTTCATATGAAGACCCTTTACAAAAGCTACTCAAATCATGGCCCCGTGGGATCCTGAAGCCGGGAGGCACCCAGGCCCTGGAATACCCCACAGAACCTGGACAGATCAGAGCATCTCATGCGCTTCAAATACCCGCCTCTTTGACTCTCTGCTGGTGAGACCAGCCGTTGGCAGCGGCCACACAATGAGGACTCTTGCCTCTGAGCTCCCCCTTCTCTGAGGAACCCCACAAGTGTGAGGGGTGACTGCCTTGGGCTGGGAAGATCCAGGAAGGATGTTTTGAGCCTTTACCTGAATTGAAAGAAGCTGCCACAGGCCCAGAAAATCAGGTATTGCCCCGCAGACCAGCAGAGAGGCGGCCAGGGGCTGGCCCAGGGCCAGAAGGGGGCCTTGTCCTGCTTCTCCAGAAGGTGCCGCCCAGCTGCGGAGTCAGGCTCCCTCTGTGGCACGAGGGACCCGCACCAAGGGGAGGGAGGCAGACAGGGCCCCGAGAAAGAGCTGTGCGCAGTGTGTGCAGCGGTGTTAATGCCGTAAGTCACAGACTGTTCTGAAATTCAGTGTCAACTGGGCGTCCTGCATTTTCTCTGGCACTCCAAGCTCCCACCCCCACCCCAGTTCTTGGGTCCTGGGCTCACAGAAGGGCCTGCAGGGTCTGTTCTGACCTGCATCCTTGGACGGTCCACAGGGCTGCCTCAAAACCCGCCTGTGCGCCGGCTCAGGGCTCCCGGAGCCCTGCCAGCCGCCTGCAGTCTGAACATCTTCTCGACCAGCGGGATGCAGGTCTGGCGGATGGGAACAGACGGGAGGAGGCAGCGGCTTCCCGGTGATTCCTGCTGAGCCGCCCTTGGCATCAGCCTCTGCTCTTTGATTTGTTCTGTTTTAAACCGTCTTCAATTTCTCTCCTGGGGAAGGGAGAGGGGGGCTGAGGAGGGCTTGGAGTCCGCCGGGCGCGCGGAGCGGTTGGGGAACCTTGGGAAGCTGGCAGGGCCACAAGCTGCTGAGAGCCTGGGTCTGCGGGACGGGCACCCACCTGCGGGCTGGGGTGTGGGCAGGCCCTGGTCCTCAGGGCTGAGGGACGGCAGAGCCAGCCCCTCCTTCTGTGAGCCGGGCCGGGCTCTGTCCAGGCCAGCGCTCAGGAGAAGGGACACTGTTGTAGGTGAGTGAGCCTGGCGGGGCTGCAGGCACCAACCCTGGGCCCAAGGGCACCTGAGCAGGGACTGCAGGTGCGGAGCGAAACCACAGGGCCTGGCGCCGACCTGAGAGGGGGCTGGTGCGGACCTGAGAGGGGGCTGGTGCGGAGGGGCCCTGGGCGTGGTGGCCGGTGCCTCGCTTCCATTAAAACAGGGAGGGGATGTCCTTCTTTCAAGTGTCCCAGTCCATGCCCCCCAACCCAAGTAGTTTAGTTTGTCTTCCGCAGGTTGGTGGCAGCTTTGTACCCAGAGCCCCAGCCTGGGTGTCTGGTCCCTGCGGATGAAGGAACTGAATGGGCATGAAGACCCACAACGAAAAGCCTTTGAGAACCATAGGTCAAGGCTTCTCGAAGGAGCCTCAGGATCTGGGCCTCTGAGGGCCCCCTCTGGCTTCGTGGGGTGAGGTGTCCAGGGACAGAGATGGGGTGACACATGGTGATTCTGGGGCCTCCTTGTTGTGGTGGAGGACAGCTGTGGCTCTGGTCCCTCCTGACAGGGACGGAGACAGGAAGGGAGGAGAGCTGGGATTGTAGCCCAAGGCCATGAGTGGGGTGGGGCCCGGGGGGGGGGGGTCCTAGAGGCATCCTGCCCTGGCAAGCTCCTAGCAGGCAGCACTGTGCACCCTACTGCCTAGTTTTTGAGAACTATGACATTGGTATTTACTAACTTTAAAAATTATAAAAGGATAAGACACTGTGTAATTTCTGTGGAGATGACAAGTCAGCTTTTGCTCCCTTCCTAACAGGGCCAGCCCAGGGAAATAGGAGCCCCAGGAGCGGAGGAGCCCACAAGCCCTGGCTGCGGCTGGCACTGCCTGAGTGGAAGCTCTGGGTGCGTGTCTCCTGCGGGTGTCACAGGAGCTCACGGGCTGCTGCTGCTTGACTCTGAGCCGCTAATTAGTTCCTCAATAATTCAGAGCATTTCTTTCTATACCACAGACAGCGGACATTTTAAAATTTAGAGGGCATTTTTGAAATAAGGGTAAAGGTTCCAGAGGCATTCTGGATGCTACGCAGAAAGATAGCTTCTTAGGATTTCACAGCGTGCATGACCGGACTGCAGGTGGGGCGGGGCCCTTCCCGTCCACGGGCAAGCCCCGGGGGGCACTGCCTGACCGCTTGTGGGGGTCGGGGAGCTGGGCCTGCTCACTGCTGAGGTGGGCCAGACTCACCACGGGGCCCCCAGCTGGTGCCCGTCCGGGGGGAGCCCAGCGAGATGGGGAATGTGCAGAGGCGCACAGACGTCAGGGCTGGGGCGTCTTGGAAAATGGGAGGAAGCCCACTTAGCTGGGATTCAGGCTGTGTCCAGCACGTCCCGGCCTTGAGGGCTGAGTGAGCAGAGAGACTGGCATCTGAAGTGCCTTGGGGCCTGGGACCCCGCGCCAGAGCCTGACTGTGGCTGCATCAGGATGCTCTGTGTGATCTCCCCCTGCCGGATGCCCAGGACCCTGCAGCCCCAGCTCAGCCCCACCTCCTTCAGGAAGCCCGCCTGGTTTCCCTGGAGCTTCCCTGCTTGCTCTTTTTGGAAAGAGCGTGTGTCTGTCTGCCTCGGAACTAGAAGGGAAATCCTAGAGGACTGGGTTCTTTCTTTCCTGCGACTTCCCGCAGTGGCCCTCACGTGTACGGTGGCCCCAACCACGCTCTTGCTTCAATCCCAGCCGCGGGACCGCGTCTGCTTTGGTTTCATGTGAAATCTAATCAGCAAAAAAAGACCCACCACTAAAAAGCCACTGTGAAGCCCGGGACGAGACCTCTCAGAGAGTCCTTGGGCTCCAGCCCTCTCCAGGGCCCCCTCTGGCTCACTGTGGAGACAGTCGCCGGGGCAGGGTGGGAGGTCCCTGGTCGTGGGCCCTCTGCTGTCCAGCCACTGAGGCCATCGCGGACGGCTTTCCCAGCTGGGCAGACCTACCCAGGACCCCCACTGTCAGGGAGAGCAGGGCGGAAGGAGCTGTCTTTCACCAGGATAAGCAGGGAGGGCCCCAGGCCACTATATGTCACGCATTCCTACCCCTAGGCCCCTCACCCCATAGGGGCTAGTCCTCTTTCCCTTCCAGGGGTACCCCCAGATTCAGTTAGTTTAGTGACCTCAGCCTTGGGCAGCGGGGAAGGAGCCTGGTTGGTAACAACATCAGCACGAGCTCTTCTTTTCTAGTGTTTTATTCCCATTGCGCTGCGCGCGCACAGGTGTGCACTCTCTGGGCCTGGGAGGAAGGGGCGGACAGGCTTGGGCAGAAGTCTGGGCGCCGGTTGAAGACGGAGAAAACTGAGGTGCGTAGGCAGAGGCGGTGGCCTCGCTTGGGTCAGGCCGAGGTGGGAGCAGCAGGTAGCTCTCCGTGGGCTCAGGCCTCTCCTGGGAATGCTCAGTTTGCTTTCCTTCGGCAGCAATGGGCGGCGCCGCAGGAAGCGCACCGGCTCCTGTTGCCCTTTGATTTCCAAGAGTGAGGCAGGCCTGCGCCCCCATCTTAACAAGCGGCAGAGCGATTGGGAAGCCCTTGCTTCCAGCAGCCGGAGCCCCAGCTCCGCTGCCCACGTTCCCATGCGGGTGGGGTGAGGGGGCCTGGGAGCCAGCCTGGGGGCAGGTTTATGCAATGGGTCTCCTCCCGAGGGCTGAAGTCTGCTTCTGGGGTGAGCACTTGGGTTTTAGGACGGGCTTCCCAGGCAGCCTCCAAACACGGCCCCCTGTGCCCGAGCGGGGAGGGGCCAGGCAGAGGCCCCGAGAGGGGAAGCTGCAGCGCTGAGGCCACGGCTTACTGGTGGCAGCATCCGGTGAACTCGAGGGTCCTGAGATCTGCAGGCTCTCAGGGTCTGTGCGTGTCCACACGCATGAGTGCATGCGCGGGATCGTGTACGTGTGAATGCATGTGTGCACACGAGTGTGCACATGTGACCATGTGTATGCATGCGGGCGCACGTGTATCGCATGTGCGTGCACGCACGTGAGTGCATATGTGTGCATGTAGCATGTGTGAGGGAGTGCACATGTGAGTCAGATTGCATGCCTGGCTCCTCTCCCCAGCACTCCAGCGCCCAGGGGCAGGAGAGTGGCTCCCCCTCCCTGGTGAGCTGGGCAGGGTGCACAGGGCAGGCTGGCTCACACAGAGGCTGGGGCCCCCAGGAGAGTCCTGCCTGGGGCCACTGCTGCCACTGCAACGACTGACGTCTGTCTACCCAGGTTTGGAATCCAGTCGCTGGGCTATTTTACTTTTTATGGGAAGCTGCATGCTCTAACTTGGCCTTTATCCAAGGTGATATTTTGGCTTTAATGCGCCAACTCTGTTCTTCTTTCTCATTCCTGTGAAAACTTGTGTACATAAAACGGGGGCTATGTATGGAGTCCCCTCAGGCCTGCAGAAATGACAGCCACGGGCTGATTCTGAAGGCAGGCCACCCGTTCAGGCTGGCCCTGCCAAGGAGCATCCATTTCCTTCTCCGGGTGACAGCTGGGGACCACAAGGTTGAAATCCGGATTCGCGCCTTTGGTGGCCTTGCTGGCCGGGTAGAGGAGGGATCATGGGGGGGGGGGGGGGCAGGGAGGGCAAGGGGCGGGCAGGCCCTGCTCAGGCCTCAACTGCTTGGGGGAGAGAATCAGAGAATCAGGAGGGAGGTCACTTTTGCAGGCTGCTGCCCCAGCCCTTCCCTGGGGGGTGGGGGTGGGGGGCTCCCTCAGGAAGAACGCGCCGCTCTGAATTTCAATGATCCGTCCTTCTGGGAAACTGCTCCGAGCGACAGGACTGTTCAAACATGAAAAGTAGGAGGGAGACAATGTGATCGTTCAGAATTCACCGTTTTCGGGGCGGCAGAACGCCACCAGCCGGGGGACAGTTCCTGGGAGGAAGGGCCTCATTTTGATCTGCCAAGCGGGAAGAACATTGTTGACAAAGTTTCTGCTTGATGCGAATGGAGATGTTCCGGGGGCGTTTTTGCAAGGAGCAGGCCTGAGCGCGTGCACGAAGCAGAAGTAATCAGTCGCTCTGCGGAGCTGGCCCAGCCGGGGGGCGGGGCCCTGGGGGGGCGGGGCCCGGGGGGGCGGGGCCCGGGCGGCCGGAGCAGGTGGGGGCTCCCGCCGCCGCTCACCGCCAGGGGGCGCCCGAGCCCTTTCCGAACGCGCCCGGGTCGCCGCGGGGACCAGCCCTTGGCCCGGGGACCGGCCTTTGGCCCCGGGGCCGCCCAGCCCTGGACCCTCCTTGGGATTTCCTGTCCGTGCGGCCCTCGGATGTTAGGATGGGGGGGGCTTTTCATTCGCGCAGGAGCCAGATCCCCGGGGATTGAAGGGGCGGCAAGAGGGCGGCCTCGCGGGGCGGGGCGCCCCTAGCGGAGGATGCTGCGCGCTGTGCGCCCCCCGCTGTTTTCCTGGGTGCTGGCGCCCTGACCAGCCCTCCTCCGGTCATCCCTGCGTCCCCTTCGTCCTTCGGGGGGGCCCCTCATCCGTGCGGAGCCTGCAGCACGAGCTCCAGGCCTGCGGCTGCTTTTTCGTTCTGCACGACAGGGTGGAACCTGGAAGGACACTGTCAGAGCTGGAGGTTTTAACTCGGCTTGTTTATAGCCTTTTGTCCATGAGCCAGGGACAAAGGACTCTCGTTTCCTGTGCTATCCTGGGTAATTATTTGAGGTCCATCTGGTCTACCAAGGGAGCCCTATGGTTTTTCTTCTACGCCTGAGAAAGATATGTGATTAGACACCTGAGCAGTTGCAGCCCAGACAGCTTCCCTCTGCGATGGGTCCCATGAGAGAGGGAGGGAAGGAGGGAGGGAGGGAGAGAGACAGAGGAAGTCATCATGGGTGCAGAGACAGGAGTCTTGGGGGAGAATCTCCTGATAATTAACTTTGGATGGAAATTTAAGATAGGGCAGTTTCTTCACTTATATGGTCATTAATCTCTCAGGTGATAAGAACTGCAGGTGGAAGAGGGGTTCGGTGGCTGCCTCACCCACTTCCACGGAGCCCTTCCGTTGTCAGCTTCTCCGCATCCCGTAGAGCACTTGCTCCTTTAACTCCTTGGGTACTTGCGCTCCCCGCACCCCCGCCAGGGACGTTAACTGGTGGAAATTTTAAAGAATTCATTCTGAGCCAGCGGACCACTTGTAAGTCCTGTCTGTCCTGTGCAGTGAGTGAGAGCCACGTGGGCGGAATTCAGGACATCTCTGCACTCACGTGGAAGAGGGTGGTTTCCCTTTCTCTCTGTGGGGCGCGTGCCTGCGGAGAGGGCCACTCACGACTCACACAATAAGCAGAAAGAGCAGACTGTGACCGAGCCACGGACTTGCCCTGCAAGTCACAATTTACGCTTCTAATTTTAATTTCCCTCCGCTAAGGCCCCAGAAGGATTTATTAAATTTGCTTTGTGGAACCCATTAACTCTAAACTGAATAATGATGTTCCTCTAGGCTTAGAATGAGTTTGTAGTAAATTCTCTATGCACAGGCCTCTAGGTTCCCTGCATTCCTCCACGACAGAACGGTCAGTCGGTTTGTAAATGAAAAGGTTTACTCAATTCACCTACGAGTTACTGGTAATTAACTGACATCAAGAGACCATTGCTTGCAGAGGTGGTGAGGGGCCAATGAGAACTCTGGCAGGACAGGATATTTATTATGTGGCTTCAATTAGAAGGTAGAAAACTCGAAGGGCTTATCATTACCTCTTTGGAACTCTGGCTTAACTCTGGTGAAAATGGGTAATAATGACTTATAGCTAAAATTTATTTTGTCACTGTTTTGGTAGGCTGACCAAAGCCAGGTGAGTCATTTATAGAGAATCTAGCTAAATAGCCCGACACATATGCGCCAATCAACGGTTTTTCTTTAGAAGTCTTTTCAGCCCCGATTGGCGAGGCTCAGTTGGTTGAGTGTTGTCCTGTCTTGTAAAGCGAAAGGTCACTGGTTTGACTCCCACTGAGCGCACATGCCTGGGTGGCAGGCCCTGTCCCCACCTGGGGCGTTTGAAATGTTTTTCTCCTTTCTTCCTCCCTCCCTTCTCTCTAAAAGTAAATAAATGAAATCTATTCTAAAAAAAGAAAAACAAAAAGGAAATCTTTTCAGAAATTATGAAGTCACTGACATTGCAGAGCAGACTTTCTTGTCCAAGCTGTGGGGGGCTGAGGAGGTAGGGATACCAGGAGGTGAAGGGGAACGCTAGACACACGCCTAGGGCAGCTTTACAGTATGGAAAATGCATGTTGTGACTCTAAATGGTGGCAGCTCAGGAGAATGGGGGTGGCAGGGAGGGGTCTAGGCCCTTCCCGGGAAGTGTTTCTAGACTACATGACAGAGTGGAAGGTACTTGCTGATAGGAAATCTCTGCTCACCTTGGCTTGAGCCGCTTCTGTGAACTTGGACAACTCACCCAAACGTCTCTAAGGCTCTTCGGCTCCAGCTGCTAGAGTTGGATGCATTTCATGGATTCAGTGCTGGAATCAGTTCCCTGCTCTGAAGGGAAGTCGGGTGATCTGGGCGTATGTGGAAGGGGTCACAGCTATGTTGCCCTTCAAGGCTTCTCAAGGGTGGGCTCACTCTGCTCTGCAGGAGCTCTAATGGCACCCAAGGCTGGTGGGGGCAGTTCATGGCCCCAGGGGACTTCCTGCTCCTCTGTGTTGCAGCAAGTGAGCTGTGGGGAGTGTTGGCTGGGTGGTTTTGTGACAGACAGACACACATGATGTGGCCCAGCGCCTCCCGGGCTTCCTCTTCAAAAGCACCTCAGCTGATGCGCTGTTCAGCCTGTGAGGGAAACAGCTTCATCTGGGAGCAGGCCAGGATAAAAGGAGAGAGAAGCTGGTGAGCAGGGAGCGCCGTGGGCCTGGTTCCACAGCGCATCAAAGGCAGAATTCTCTCGGCTTCAGAAGTGCTGGCATCGAGGTCGACTGGAGGTGTTTATAGTCAGGTGTGGGACTTGCGCTCAGGCCTGGCACTTAGAACCACACGCAACTATTCGGTCACGTGTGGTGAACGTCACCAGATGAGTGCCACTTCCCCAGGGCGTGGCGGTAGTACGGCCCAGAAAATTCACTCCTAAAATCCAGCTTTTACCTCCAGTGTTCTTCTTCACATTTGTTCAGACCTCGCTTTTCAGGAAAGCAGTGTAGAAAGACGAAAGTGGGAATTTGCGTGCATTTTTCTGGATTTCCCCAGTCTGAGCCTGTCAGACTCTAATTTGAAGAGAAAAAAACAGACCGCGTTGCCAAGCGAGTGACCTGATTCTCGTTGGATCAACATGCTATCAAGTTGAGGTTGTCACTACAAAGCAAGTGTGAAGAAGCCCGCCTTTTCAGACCAGGCTCAAAGCTCCGGCCGGCCAGCCTGGAATTGCTGAGCCAACCACCCTCTAATCAGCTGAGCCGCATGTAGATTTAAACATCTGCAGGAGCCTGGAGCCTGGAGCATCAGGCCCGAACTGATTATTCTAATCAAGTGTTTTAATTAAGCACGTATGGTCAGGATCACAGCAACGGGCTCTGCTTTTGAGCAGTATGTTTTTTTTCCCCCCATCTTTACAGTGATAATGTTTGGCTTTGTGGGGGTGTATCGAATGTTTTTCTAAAGTAGGCCATGGCAGAGTCCCCTGCCAAGTGCACATTGCTGACATGGTGCTCTGGCCGGTGGACACTGACACAAGAAAAAAAACCAGAAGATAGTCCCAGCTGGGCTGCAGGTGAATCAATACCCCAACCACCGTATGTATTTGCATCCTCCGCCCTAACACACAAAAGCAATGCTGGCTAGCTCAAGATTAAAAAAAAAAAAAAAAAAGAACACGCACACATTGGGTTGGCTTTTATTGGAGTGCCTAGATGCAGTCTGTAGTCACCAAGGTATGGAAAATTCAGGTCACATATAAAGTTAAGAAGGCAAATGAAAAGAACAATACAAATCAGACAAAATTTACATCTCAAAATATCATGAAAGCATTTTGACTGGCTTTGCCTAAAATACTTTGAATATCAATTTCTTTTATTTTTTTTTTGTAAGCTAATTCTTTTCATTATACAGTTTCCCCACACCCCAAACTCTTAGAAAAAGGTCTTTTGTTTACATATTCCCCAAGGTCACTATTTCTTGTAAAAGCATGTCCGGATCACAAGTCTTTTTAGGAAGGAATAGGCTCATTATACCTACTAACAAGACACTAATTGGGTTGATTTGACTTCATCTAAAATGAGCACCAGGAGATACTGTAAATCTGTTATCTGGGCCAGTGTAAAGGACCAGTCTGTGTCGAGAAGAGCGTAAGACTATGATTTCACTTCCGTCATGTGGTACAAGCTTTTTCACGGTCAATACATCAGGAACATTTCTGAGAATTTAGACTCAGAGCCTATTTCAACCAAAAGTACGTACAGCATGCTAACTCCAGTCCTGCAGAAATTCCATCGAACAGAACTGCAAACACCTAGGTTACCAGTTAAAAAAGAAAATGTAAAACAGAGCCATGTTTATGTGGTTTGAAACCTCATAGTTTCCTAAATTGGGGCTTCATAATACTTGCCAAAGGGTATCCAGGATAAAAAATATTAATGCTAATCTGTGCTTTCATTCTAATAAAATATCAGCATTCATTAGAAGATTAATTACTTCGGTATGCTCTACCAAATACACAAAGACAGTAATAGCACTGATACTGTAAATTCAGTAGCTATTTTGAAAGTTTCCCAGCCAATCTGTTTAATAAACACGCCTACTGTGCAATTTAGAGTATGTGATACATACAAAGCAGTTAGAAAATTATTTTCAATACATCACTTGAACCTTTATATTTACGACATGTTCACTTGCTATATTTTATCACCATTATACATAGAGGAAAACAGTGTGTACTATAGCTCAATGAACTGAGAAATATTTTCTAAAAATATTTTTTTGTGGCTGCATTTAGTGCTAAGATTTGCGAGAGTGGCTCGGCCAGCACAAAAGTGGAGGTGCGCTGTGCCTTTCCCCCTCGCGCACGCGCGCGCACGCTGCAGGGCGCGGCTGCCAGCTCGCCGCCGGCGGGGTCTGCCACCGGCTTCCCCGACACAGCAGAGGCTGCCATTCACACCAGCTCCCAAGCTGGTTGGGGCGTGTGGGCTTATAGGAGCTTCCATCTTCCCTCTTTGTCCCTCTTGGTGACCCCAGGGTCCAAACCCAAGACTAGCAGAGTGACCCTGACCTACTCCATCTGGCTCTCTCACCACTGCTGGTTTTTTGCTGTTTCCCCTAGATCTTCAGACACAGGCGTATGGTCACGACTCCATGAGATCCTCCCCTTCTCAGTTTCCCCGGGCATCTGATGTGATCTCTTGCCTCTGCCCTGAAAAGGAGCTTCAAGGAATGGTAAAGACCCTGTGATTAAATGATGTCGACTACCCCTAGACTTTTAGGGCCGGGAGAGGGCAGCTGGGACACCTCCTGCCTGTTCTTTTTGTCCCTTATCTTCCATTACATTTCACCAGCCTTAGGTTTCTACTGTGCCTCTTAGTTGACACTGGCGAGGACAGAGGTCTGATGGGAAAGAGAAGGAAGAGAAAGGAGCCGGATAGCCACCCACTTAGGATTGCACTGTCCTACCCATCTAGTGATAGAAAGCTGCACATTGCTTCAACCTAATACAAAAATATGAACACTTCTGGACATTAGAGGCATAAGTTGTTATATCTCTACAATATAATAATTTATACTGTACAGCTATAACAGATAACAAAAGGTGCAATCCTTTAAAAAAATCACACGGTTCACATGTTTTTATCGTTTTATTTTTAAGTATAAACCTTTTAAACACTTTACATAAATTAACTCCTCTGAGACTAATATTTGATGTACAGTAAATTGTAATTCATATAAAAATCCATAAACAACTTGTCTCACATAATTTACAAAAAAATCAGGGGTTCCTTTGCTTCTCAGTGACAAGGATGGTATCTGCCAGTTTTTTTCTCCCCGAGGCAAACCACGCCAGCATCGCAAGATGCGCCAGGAAGTCCCCGAGGAGCAGAGGTCGCTGTGCCAACGTCCTTTTTACAAAGCAGCACAGGGGGAGCAGTTGGGTTGTCTATAAATTGTAAATTTCGCCCCACATTTCAAAATTAACAGAGATATAGATCACATCCTATGCAGAGACTACTTCTTTGTAAGCAAAGGTCGACAACTCGGGAATATTTGGAACCACGGTAGGCCTTTTTACCCTCGTTAAATACAGTGCCTCAAAGGTACAGCTGGCCCAGGGCAAAATGCTTGGCCTTTTATTTTCCTTTCTTTTGATTACTATGATTTGTTCCTTTTATTAGTACCTTCAGTCCAACGAGTGCAGCGATATGCATATGTAAACATATTCTTTAAAGCCGATCACCTTTAAGGTCATTCAGAAAAAAAGAGTTCTGTTTTCTTTTTTTTTTTTTTCTCGTGGATTTTTAAATGTTTTAATAGCGGTGTCATTCTCACAGAAGGCTCTTCAGGGTCGGAGAGTCCCGGGCGGATTGTGCTACAGACACATCTGAGCAGAAGGGCGTTGGGCGCGCGCTCCCCGTCCCCGCGGGGGCGGGGTTACCTCTTGCCGATCTCGCTCTGCCGCAGGAACTGGACGTTGTTGGCGCTGTCGGCCAGCTCGGGGTACTGCTCCACCGACAGCACGTAGTAGCCGTCGTAGCCCTGCACCTTGCCCGCGCTCAGCAGCTGCCGCTTCTCGCCCTCCGTCCACAGGCGCGCGCCCTCCTCGCCGTCGCGCACCCGCTGCTGCTCGCGCGCCCAGGCCCGGGCGAGCGCGCGCTGCCGCGCCTGCTCCAGGATGCGCGCCTTCTCCTCGTCCAGGGTCATGCCGTAGCGCACGTGCAGCGCCAGGGCGCCGAACTGCATCTCCACGTCGGCGAACCTGCGCGTCCTGCCGTTGACCACGGTCGTGGACTGCGACACGGTCACGTTGATGCCGTTCTCCAGCGCCTTGCGGCCGCTGGTCAGCCGCAGCGTGCCCAGGTCGCTCTCGGGCGTGCTGGTCTTGATGAAGTAGTGCGTGTCCTTGCCCTCGATGGTGAAGTGCAGGTTCTCCAGGTAGAAGGCGTTGTTGAGCACGGCCGCCACCTTGATGCAGTCCTCGTTGGCGATGTTGAGCACGTTGGTCTGCACGTGGCCCTGGCTGACGGCCAGCATGACGCCCTTGCCGATGAGCGACTTGACCGTGGCGAACCACAGCCACGACTGCGCGCCGCCGCCCTTGCGCCGGCTCACCTGCACCTCGGCCATCTTCCCCAGGGACAGGAAGGCCTTGGCCTGCCGCGCCACTTGCTGCTGAACTCCAAAGATGGGCTGGAAGGCGAAAGAGAACAGGGGGGACAGGGGAGGGGCACTTTAGAGCGCAGCTGTCGCTCCCGGGTGCCGGGAGCCGGGCTGCCTGGCCGCGCTCCCATTCCCGACAGCAGGGGGAGGGGACTGGGGGGAGAGCTCCAGGGCATTTATTAAAAACCTCCATCGGCCCTTTAGAGATGAAAAGGCTTCCAGAACCCTGGGTGGAGAAATGCACTCAAGCTGCCCACCCCTCAAGCTGATCCAAGATGTGGGATGAAACATAACATGTGGTAACTAATTCCATCACGTATTGGAGCTCTCTAGCTTCTAACGTGGGCCAAGGAGTCATGTTTTTAGCTTTTTTTTTTTCCTTTCAATTTCTGGGTGCCCTTTTCTTTCTGAGTCCGTCCCGTTTGGGGAACCCAGCTCACCCAGTCCTTCATCCCAGCAGCTTTCTCGGGGGGTGGGGGGTGGGGGGGGGCTGCAAGCACAGGAGTGGACAGGGCGGGTGCTCAGGGCCCCATGGCTGCGTCCCCCCTCACGTTTTGAAGGGCTCGTGCTTTAATTTTGGGTAAACACTCTACTCTCTCCTGGTGAACACAATTCAGTTCCATGTTGCCAGTGAAACTGCAGAACTGAAATGAACAAGCGTGAGCGCACCGTGGGACAGCTGGAGATCGCATGTATCATAATACTTGGGGAAAACGTTTATTTTGTGGAGACGTAGGGGCCGTGCCCCATCTACACGGGCAAACAACTTAAATTGGGGGCATCCTAACTCAGCCCTTTTCCTATACTACCAGATGTTTGTCTGGCCGGAGTTTCCCAAATGGAAACATCTGCTTCGTTAGCGGCAGTGAAAGAAAACGTTTGTTTTGCCGACCTGGGGGCGGCTTCCGTGTCTTTGCCAGGGACTCCCTAGGCCGTCCTTATGGTGTCTGTCTCTTGACAGAGCACCTGAACCGTATTTCCAAAGCTGCCCAGGAAGGCAGCTGGTAATTCCACGGGTACAGTCCAGACTTAAATGTTTTCAGACGTGGTGGAAAGCCACACACAATTAGGATGTGCTTGTTCAAACGCATCAGGAAACTTCGGCGTGTCTTCCTGGCACGTTATCAGGGCAGAACATACTTGCCATCAGAAATGTTAAAATGACTCGCAGGCCCTGGAAACGGACGGGTTTTGCTTTGCAAATGTAAAGATGACATCTGAAAAGGAATTGCTTTTCTGTGATGAAACACATACCAGAAAACAGAGGTATTGACGCTGTGTATGTGCGTTTTAGACACGGTTGCCTTTTCTCTTTCTAGTCATTGAAATTATAGGAAATTGCTCAAAGGGAGGGGGAATTAATATTTCTAAGAAACTCTGCATTCTCATCTTATCATTATGGGCTAACCCAATTTCTTGATCTCTAATTTTTCTTGCTTAAAGCTAGAAATTCTAGTGTTGTGCATCCCTTTCTGACCTTTGAATGGTGGAAAGGAAAATGCCATTTTCTGAAACGGCAGCTTTGACTTTGCAATTTCCATTCTTTTTTCTTTTGCAGAACAGTTAGAGGCCTCCTGATCTGTTATTTCCAGGAAAATTCCCTATCACTTAGGGGAGCCTTGCATTTTATTTTTAATTGTTTCCCATGAAACGTTGTTAATATTTTTTTAAAAGGTGAACTTTGGGGCATTGTTTGTGGGCTGCTGATTTTGTAAAATGGATCTCCTGCCTTCCTGTTTATTGTATCTTTGCATTCGAGTCCCCAGGGCCAAAAATGTGTTTTCATGGGGGTCTCTGTAGAAGCCTTGCACTAAAAAAGAAAAAAAAAAAAGAGCTTCTGCATTTTTATTACCTGTTGATAATGTCTTTTTGTGTTTTTATTTGCATCACTAAAAACAGATCCAAGTCAGTTTCATTGGCCCCTGGTTTGCTGAACAGAAATGCAGAGAGAAGTGCTTTTCTTCCCAAAAAGAGTCCAAGAATTAAAAACATGTCTTTGGTACCGTTTTCACTGGGGTAGTTTGGTTAAATATGGGTAAAAAAGACACAAGTAAGCTCTTCATCCCCTTCCCAGAGTTTTGCCTTTCATTTCTTACCGGTACATCGTCCCACTGCTGACTCTTCACAAGTTCGTAAGAGGGTTGCGTTAAATCAAATTTGGGAACGGGGAACCCAGGAATAGCGTTGTGCAGATGGAAGCCAAAGGTCACAAGCCAGCTGTTAACATCTAGGAGAAGAAGGTTCCAAAGGAGAGGCATTAGAGTTATCCTGTGCTTTCACAAACTTAAGTTCTTACCTGAAAGAGAGCCCAGATTCACAAGTAAGAACCAGAAGAGTGCGTGTTTGCCTGGACAATTCAAAACCTGCTCTCTGTTTGTAGACGTGAAGACAATAACCTCAAGAGCAGAACGACGGCCGGGGTCAGAGAAAACGCACAGCAACAGATACTCACGGACACAGACCAGATCAACCGTCATGAGTGCCGCGTGGCATCCTGTGTTAGTAAAAGGGATGGAAAAAAGGTGCTAACAGTGCACAGCAGCAGGAAAGAACCGCTGTTGTTGAAAACAAATGGAATTTGTTCTGTAGTTAGTGAGAGCTGGTTGAAAATAGAAGTTGCGTATCCCCGTCTTTCAAAAGCGACTGCCTAAGGATACGCGGAGTTCCACAACCCATTTTCTCTTCATAAAAACCCAAAATTGAGGGTATTAAGATCAACAGTAGATGCTTAATCAAAGATGAATGCTGAGAGCTGGCAAGAGTGGCCCAGAGCATACGATTTCTGATTATCATCAGTTAGGACTTCAAAGGCTCCCTGTGCACAGGTGGAAGGAAACAAACTTTTTGGGGAGAAAACCTAGAAACCTTGAAAATGGTATTTTAAAATAGCGCCACGTGACCCCAAAAGCCATTAAGCTCCGAAGCAGGCTTTTATTCTCTTCTGGAGGCTGTCACGTTACGGAACTGCTCAGCAGGCCTGCGGTTTCATGTGTACAGTTGGGTGTAGATTATTTTATATATTAAGCACATTGCTGGAAAATTTGAAATTGCATTTCACCTAATATATTTTATGCTGTTCCATCTCTTTTGATGTTTCTCAGAAAGTGCTGCTGTGGCATTCCCTGCAGTCCACGTTGCTAGAGAGGGTGGGCTTAGGAGCTGGGGGCCTGCCTGCCGTTCAGCCAGCCCCTGTCAGCACCTCCTAAATGACGCACGTTTAACTGTCGGAATGATGGAGGGCCACGTGTTCCTATTTCCTTCTTCGGGACACAGACTCTCATCTCACTGCCAGGCTGGCTGGTCCTTTGTCCAGGCTCTAAAATCGGGGGTGTTCTCCTTTTGAATGAGGGTGGTAGTAGGGGGGAGAGAAAACCCCAAGTTCATCATGTAGGATGGAAAGTGATATCTGTGTGTGTCTATCTGTCTGTCTGTCTGTCTGTCTGTCTATCTTGTATTTGGATAAAATTCTCATGACTGGTGGAGTGTTGGAGGCAAGGGTTCTCCCACTATGAACAACGTCTGTGTAACAGTGAAAATCAGGGGGTCTTAAGTATTGAAAAGCATCGCCAAAATATGGGGACTTGAATGTAGGTTGGTTGCTGAATAGAACACCGAGAGGAGGGCTTGTAGCCGGTTCGCGTGGCAGAGAGGCATGGAAAGCTTCAGGCGGTCTGGGAAAGCAGGAGGCAGGTGTGAAACAAACAGGGGCCAGCGTTTTGAGAGTTGTACGGAGATCTGAGAAAAGAGACGTCTTGGTATGCTTCAAATACTGAGCAAGACAAGAGACAGCCCAAAGGAGCCAAAACAAAGCAAACTAAACCAAATGAAAAACAGAAAAAGGAAAGAGGAAAGGCCCTTCCTCCAGAAAACAAATGTAGTAAGGAGGTTGACGGTGCCATGCAATTCAGGAATGACAGGTGGAAGCGGAGGATTCAGAGTCCCTGGAGTAAAGGAGTGGAGAGGTCAGCTACTTAAGGGACCTAGGGTACTGCTTGCTGGGATCTTGTCTGTTGCACATCCCAGTTAGGTGGTGGCAGAAGTGGGATCGGATGTTTTACATTGAATCATGCCCTAAACTTGGAAAGATCTTAAATCTCTATCCTGAAAATTACATGATACTGGCAGGAAGATCAGTGTGTCTGTTAGTCACCACATGGCAATGAAGACAGGAGAATCAGAGGGTGCACACAGGATACACGACTGAGCAGCTACTGGGAGACACTGTCCCTTTGTTGTCCTGAGGTGACGGTGGTGAAGAGACCTCCCAGGGGTGAGATCGGGAGCCACACCGTGTTGTATTTCACATTGATTCTTTCCACCAGTGTTAACGTCTACAAAGCCACACAACTTGTAGGAGAGGAGGTGGGATTGAACCCCAATTTGGAGACCGCAAGTTCAGTATGTTTTCTGCACCTTCTATGTCAGCTCCTTTAAGTGACTAGATTCCTTGTTATTTCAGAAAACGTGGCCCTGGGCACTGGCAGGCAGAACAGGAAGTCACAAACTATATCTCAGTTTCCCTTTTTGGTTTCTCTATGGCTCCGTAGAGAAATACATTTAAGAAGTTAGGCATTTGATCTTGCATGAGTGAAGTGTAAAATTAAAGAAAGAAACACCAATTATTTTATGTACTCACCTACAGATTAAAGTAATTCAGTACCTGGAGAGGAAATAAAATTATGCTTACCTGTGATGTAGTCTTTCACATCATGGATTTTGCTCGCAGGGTTGTTATTTCTGAACATGTACAGGTTAAAAGGAGCAGGGTCCTTCCCAATTCTCCTCCAGATTTCTATGTCAGGTGTTGTCCATCGTCCGGCCAAAATGTCATAATCTCTCTCTCCGAAGTGGATTAATTTTGTGAGCGGGTCATACAAGCCACCATGAAATCCAATGACCAGCTGGAAGTCAATATTGGAGTCAAAGTAGATTTCGCCGTACGCGGTGTACTGAATCTGTTTCAGCATAAGCCCGTTGCTGCTGAAGACAGCCAGGGGTGTCCCTGTGTTGTCTGACGCAATGTAGAACTCGTCCCCACTGCTGATTTCCATGGCAAAAAGGTGTCCTTGGAGATCGTAATAGAGGGAAGTAATTTCTGAACTCGAATGGTTGTAGACATGAGTAATCCTAGTGGGGTACGTGAGGTCAGCATAAAAAAACTGCAGGTGCTGCCCCAGACTGGTTTTGCTGGACACACGCCTTCCCAGGCCATCATAGCGATAGACCACTGTCCAGCCACTGCCTTTACTGTAAACTCGAGTCAGCAGCCCCTTGGAGCTGTACTCAAAGATCTCTGTGCCTCGTTGGCGCAGAAAACCATCCTCGTCCAGCCGATACTGGACATCACCCAGCCGGGTGATCCTGTCTCGCAGGTCGTAGCGAAGAGGCGTCAGACGTGCGCTGTTACTTGGGTTCAGCAAATGGAGGTTTCCATTCAGGTCATAGTTGTAACGCCACATGATCTTCTCGTTCAGATAAACCGTCTGGAGCTGCCCATCCACGTCATATTCATATGCATATTTGGTCGTGTTGGCAAAGGGCCCTATTTTAATCTCTCTCTTGGTCACTCGGCCCATGTTGTCATACTGAATTGTAATCCAGTACATGAGTGACCTGAAGATCTCATACTGAATTTCCTTGATGCGGCCGTGACCATCGAAGTGCTTCGTGTAAGTCATTACCGCCGTGGAAATGATCTGGTTAATGTCGTAATATATAACTCCGAATTTCCCAAACTGCTCCACTTTGCCAGAGATGTCATCAAACTGGTAGAGGTCAATGGGTAGGGGCGTTTCATTGATGACACCCTGCATGCTGGTCACTCGGAAGCTGTTGTCATAGCTGTAGTCAAATCTGGCATTGACCATCCCGTCTTCACTGAAGCGGAAAATCTGCCTGTCAATCAGGGGGCCGATCTGCCTGTACCTAATGGTGCAAATAAAACCATCGCTCTGGAGGTTTACTGTTTTCAGGACGCCCGCTGTTTCGTCGTAGGTAAAACTGACTCTCGTGCTGTCATATAAAATTTCCGAGAGCCTGGTCTGCCTTCTGTACTTGAACAAGACCCTCCGGCTGGTGCCCAGGAAGGCCTTCTGCAGCAGCAGCCCCTCCTCGTTGTAGTCGGTGATGACGGAGGCGTTGCTCTCCGGGGGGTTGTAGATGTTGCGGTAGTAGCCGATGGAGCGGATAGTCTGCATGGTGTGGCGGGCCACGCTGGGCATGGTGATGGCCGACAGCCGGTCCCACATGTCGTATTCGAAGATGTACTGCCTCTGGCTGTGAAGCAGAAGCACCATGGACTGCAATGAGAGAGCACACTATCAGCCACTGTCTGCGAACGGGGGAGGCGAGAGCAGGTTTCGGGGCCGCGAAGACGCGGAGGCATTCTGCTCGAGGAAATGGTTTTCATTTTCATTGCATTTTCCTTGACCTTACATGTTGTTAACGATTCCCTGCCTAATTTGCTTGGGTGCTTAATTGTGAGGGGTTCTGCCATTAGTGGCTCGAGATTCGTAACAGGCTACTTGTCAGAGCTGTCCCGTCCCTTCCCAGGCACTCACAGCCAGGCGACAGATTGTCAATGGATCTGGGCAAGTCAGAACCCAGGCATGGGCTAAGCCGCTTTGAAGGCAATGTTTCAAGGGGGAAACGGCGTATGGGAAATGCAGTGCTACCCATGATTAGCAATTATTTAGTAGGGTGGCTTTTCCCCTCATGTGACTGAAGAGCCACTCAAATCATATTTTAATTTCCAGTGGATTTGGGGGAGGAGCAAAGCATTCAAAATATTATTTTCTGAAGAAGAGACATAAAATTAGCCCCAAATGGATAAAATGTACATAAAGCACCAATGTCAACAAACGTTGCTAAATTAATCCTGCAGGGAGCGAGAGCTATAAATGCCCTTAATAGAAATATGACCCGGATGTGGTTTTTTGGTTTGCAAATTCTTTTTTTTAAAAAAAAAAAGAAAAAAGAGATTTTGTTTTTAGAGAGGGGGGAGGGAGGGAAAAGGAGAGGGAGAGAAAGATCAATGTGAGAGAGAATCATCAATTGGTTGCCTCTTGTATGCGCCCTGACAGGGGACAACACGTGACCTCGGCGTGTGCTCTGACCAGGAATCGAACCAGCAACCTTTGGCTCTACTGGACAATGCCCAACCAACGGAGCCACACCGGTCAGGGCTGTTTGCAAATTCATGTGTGGCATCTGTGGTGACAATGAAATCCACATTTTGAAACTTCCTGTTGTGAGGACCACACCTGTTCTGTACCTCAGGTGCTGCAAAAGATGGTTTCTGGGCTATACACTGCTTTGGTGCTAAATTATGAAGTGAATAAACACATACATACAAATCAGCTTTGCTTATTTTGCACGTAATGGCGGGAAGATGAGACATGCATTCATGAGGCCAAGATGAGTTGGCTGGTTAAGGAAGCTTGATAGTGACACAGAGCACGTGGCGGGGGGGTCTTCCCTCGAGAAAGCTTCCTCTGCACTATTCGGCCTCAGGGAAAGACCGCAGGAGCGGAGGATGCTGGCGTTGGCAGCCCTCTCGGGATTTCTGCTCTGCTCGTGACACAGACATGTCCGAGGGTCATGCTTTTTCTCTTCACTGTCCACCATCTTCCAGAGGAGCCCGAGTGACTTGCCCCTGCAGCATCTCCTCTGGGGACAGACCTCGGGTTCTTTGCATGCAGGTGGTCAGCGTCCTGCGTGTGGCCCCTATAGTTCACACTCTTCCAGGGGCACTTGGACTATCGCCGAATTCATAGGACTCAGTGTGCAGTTTTACAATCATTAAAAAATCCCATCTGATGGTAGTCAGGGAGACATGACTTGCTTGCCTATGATTAAGTTTTGGCTTAGTGTGCCGATCCTGGCAAGGAAATGGAGGTAGTCTGGGTGGCTTTTAGGGATTTTGGTGACGTGATGAGTAAGTGCCTGCAGGCTTTTCTGACCCCCATTGATGTGTGAAGGTGACAGGCTCCTTGCTGCCCTTAAACATTTTTCAGTCACATTTATGATCACTACCATCACCGTTTGGGGTCTAGACATCCAGAAATACACTCTCTGGAATGCATTTAAGTTGGGAAAGGCGTGCCAGGATGAAGCAATGGCCCTCTCCCAGTTTCTCTGGCGAGAAGTTGTCTGGGGGCTGGTGAGGTCGGCGGGGGAGCTATTTTCTAGGTGTCAGGATCGGTTCCAGGAAGGTATGTGTGCAGGGGGCTTCCTCTGCAGCCTCAACACGTGGCCAGTCGGGCGGCCCCCTGTCCCATGGGCTGGTGAGCATGGACGGCCGCTGTCCTCACCCAGGCGTGCGCAGTCCAGTATCTCAGGCCTGAGTCCCTTCTCAGGGGAGCACATCAGTGGGTTTGCAAGAAGAAAGGCTGGCAAGTGGGGTCCTCACGGGAGGCATCCAGAGCTGGGGGGCTGCCCGCAGACAGCAGCCTCTGACTGTGAACTGTGGGCCTGACACTGGTTCTCAGGGAGACCAGGATGAGACGCGACGGCACCAGCACAGGGCAAGGCTGGGGCTGAGGGGCTGGGCAGAGCGCCCACATCCAGATGTGGGAAGTGAGCACAGCGGTGTGGACGTGAGGTTTCCGGCAGCAGAAGTTCCCCTGGTGACACAAGCAAGCCCAGAAGCAGTGACTGTCTGGGGCTGAGTCTGTCACGCAGGCTTCTGTTGCGGTGGCGAGTGCTCTGCGGTGTGTGAGGTGGCAGAACTGAACACCAGATCATTTTCTAGGGCTCACGTTCATTTCAAAGGCAAGTGAAGGACCCTATGAGTATGCTCTTTGGGGGACCATATTTCTTAAGAAAGGAATTACAGGGAGATGGTCCTTTCCTTTTACCTTCATTCCCCCTGCTCCCCAGTTGCTACCCCAAATCACACACCACATGCCTGAGCATTTTGCACGTGTGGACCTTGAAGTCTGCTTGAGTATTGTTCACAGTTCTTAAGAATGGAGGGTAAAAAAGCCCGAGCTAGGATGCTTTCCTTTTATATGCAGAAGAAGGGGCAGATGCTGTAGGGTACTTGACGTGGGGCTTTCTAAAAAGTAGCCTCTTTCAGTGAATAACGGGTAAGGAAGTAGGACCTACCCGCCTTACAAGGCCATGTGGAAGCTCTGCCAGGAGCAACACAGACCTGACAGCTTTCACCGCGCTCCCTAACCGAAGGCTCTTCCTTCAGTGAAAGACCCCGTGCTGAGATGATTTACAAATGACTTACATGCCCGAGGTCTAATTTGTGAACGTGGTCAGTGTAGAAGCTTGGCAGGTGGACCTTGTTATTGCTTGTTTGTTTACAGCATAAATCACTTAAAAGGGTCTCAGGGAGTAGAACTTAACTAAGGAGAAAGTACTCCGCTAATGCAGAAATTTATCACTGCTGTACGAATGTGACTTACATATCAATATTTAGAATAATAAATGGAACATGGTCACATGTCACTATCTGCCCCCCCTGCCTCCCCGCTGTAGCACTCTGGGAGATTGCCAAAAAATATTAGTCATTGCCTCTCTGTCCTCACTGTCAGGGCGCTGACATACCTTTTCTAAGTATGTGTAACTCCACGTTTTACCGTCAGCGAAGACCCTGGACACAATCCTCCCCTGTCCGTCATAATCCACTTTCTCGCTGGTCGTTCCTCGCTGGATGCTGGCGATCTGACCGGTGGATGAATAGGTGACATTGACGGCCATCAGCTTGCTGCTGGGCAGCCAGAGAGTTGGGTGCCCTGATGTGTCGTAGGCAATCCTCAGGAGAAATTTACGGTGGTCGTCGTAGATCTTTTCCGTCTTTGTAGTTCGATCAAAGTCAACTGAAAGGAGGTTTCTGCCATTGACCTGTTCGAACACAAAGAAGAGGATGAAATAAATCATGCTAATCCAGATCCGGTCCCTCCTTACCCTTCAGGGTCCCCACTATTGTTTAAACAGCATTTACGGTGATTGATTCTCTATGTCAGTAAATTAATTTCGCAACTTCTTGGGTACAAGTGCAAGGCGGTAGATTAACTGCTCTTCTAAAAGGTTTCATTAAGCAGAAAGACAGGCTGGCATTTGTTCAAAACCTTTTCAATTACATTTTGTAAACTTGAGCAACTGATCAGGAAAATACCAGAACGTTTTTGCTTTAAAGTTTGTCAAGAAGATGCGAAGGTGGGAAACCTAACATCTCTGTAAATTGCTCCAAGCCGCTCCCCCCACGAGCCCTGGAAAGTAATTGCCTAGTAGATTAATCGTGGCTATATTAAATAAAACAGTGGTAAGTGTGACTAGTCCTTTGTAGAGCCGTTAAGTGTAAGCTGGAACCCCCATTACTGTAAATTATTAATGAGCTGAAATAGCAGGAGGTTACAAACACGATCATTGCTTTTGGCCAAATGCTGAAATGTCACAACTTGTTCGAATGCCTTTTTCTTGGGTAACATCTGGTTCACTGGCAGGGACTTCAGATCCTCTACTCCCACATCTACACAGTCTGAGTCTTGTGATTAATTTATAAACCTGGCACCACGTTGTTGTGACAGGGTCTCTGCGTGGCTCCGCGCCATGTCCAGAACCTTCAACCACATTCCGTTGTTACTGTCTGTTAATCCAGGGCATACCCAGACCGGCATGCATCGCTGCAGCGGGGCCGTGGCCTTGGTTAGGTTCTGCGTTACTGTGGCCCCCAGTGTTCACTGACTGGAGACCCCCTCCGAGGGAGGCCAACACCTCCAACGTTCTCTGGTCTTCTACAGCACCTGTGTGGTGGTGGAGGCTTGTATATAACACCATCGTGTTAACTGTTGGGATTGTTAAAAATTAAATGGGAAAACCTTAATTGCACATGACCGTGTCCTGGCTAGAACCTTCAAAATAGAGAGCAGCAGATGATCAATTATACTCACGCACCCACATCTTATTGATATATATATAGGGTGAGTCAAAAGTAGGTTACAGTTGTGAGTTTGCAAAACCATTTATTCTCGTGTTATTACTAATTAATTACTGTAATATTTTCCATACATAAACCTGTAAATCTACTTTTGCCCCACCCTGGATATTTGTAAATACATGTGCCTGTACATATGTAACATACATGAATATTTACGTAAAATGTGGGATGAAACTATCATCGACATTAACCAAGTCCCATGAAAAGATATCCCTTAAACTTTTCTAATCAGCTGTTTAAGGGGGATGTTGTGAAGTCCACGGAAAGGTAAAGACAAAAGCCTTTTAGGCAAAGGGATTTGGGGGAGAAAAGCCCCCCAGAGAGGACAGTCACAGAACACAAGAAGCAGAACCATGATGGGAGTTAGGAGGTCTTCATTTCCTGGCCCTATTAGTGAAGACCCCCCTGATGTGGAAGAAGAGGCAGAACCGCTGCCCCAGCGCAGAGGTGGGATGTACTAGTGTGTGGCGCAGGTGCGTGTGTGCGTGTGTGCGTGTGCGCGCTGAGGGGAGGAACCCGAGGGCCTCTGCACCGGCCGGGGCCCAAGAGCAAAGCTGTGTGGCTTTGGGCTTTTCATTCTCCTGTAGATGCCGAGGACACACCGGAGCTCTGAGGCTCTGTCCCTCAGTGCCTTTGATGGGATCCGGCCCAACCAGCTGCAGGCTCCTGGGCTTGTTTACCCACGTGGGGATGTCTGCACGCTGGTTGCGCCTGGTCTGATGTGAATTCTGTGAACTTTTATGAGTTTAGGTTTGCAGGACACTTTGTGTATCTTGGAAAGAAGCTGCTAGCCAATGTTACAAATATATATTTGAAGGCTGGTAGAAAGATCTGATCTGATATCGAATTAACTCAATACTCAACGGGCAGAAGCCAGCTCTTCAGCTCACATTTGAATATCTCTGATGCCTTAACAAGAGGTTTTGCCCCATTTAAAAGGTTTCCCAGGGTTCTTGTGTTTCTCAGATTGTAATCAAAAAGGAGAAAAAACGTTCCTGAATGCTTAGCTTTGCCCCTTTTTTCCTTCCTTAGGTTATTCCAGGCTGGGAACAGCCCCTCACACGTGGCTGCCCACGGCCTTCTCCATCTGCTGCTGTTTTAACTTTGCATTCATTTAAATTTGTATCTCAATTCTTGACGGCCTTCCTTGGCCCTCCTTGATCTTTGCAATATTTCCTGTGGTTCGAGCGTAAGAAATCTGAACGGCAGACCTGGTACGATGGTTCCTGGGGGCGGGGGAGGGGCAGGGAGACAGATCGGCACCCCCTCCTTCACTGCCTGTGCCCTGGGCCTCGGAGCTGTGTTTTGGTTTGGGAGGGAGGCTACGCAGGGCCAGCGCATCCCGGTGAAATCAGTGGAGTTCCCAGCGCGCCGCTGTGTGAGCCGCCACACCGAACATCTGGACGGACGTTTAATTTTTCTCGCACGCAGACAAAGGGCGGAGGCAGGGCCTTTCTGGTCTCCTCAAACGGAAGTAACGAGACAGGTGCTGAAACACGGCTGTGCTTCCCCACCTTCCCGACAAGAGCCCCGGCTTTACCCATCTTCCTTCTCCAGACACCAGCCGCTGCGATTCGGTATGTAAAACCCCAAAACACACTAAAACCCCCTTTTTCCCCACCTCCTTCTCAAACACGCCCAAACTGTCCCCTCCGGGTTGTAAACAAAGTGCCACAGGACATTTCCATTCGAGGCCACAGTCCCGCTTCATTACACTTTTATGAAATCAAGGCAACTTGGCAACTTTTTTTTCCTTCTGGACAATCATAAAGCACCAGCATTGTTCCATGCCCCAGTGGCCTTATAACACATATTTTTTAATATAAAATATCAAGTTAAATGGAATAGTTCACCCAACCTGCCATCAGATCATTACCATACCTCCAGCTACATAAAAATGAATCCAAATGTTGGGCCTGGATAAGAGATCCGGTAATTCCTTTGCGATGTACGGCACTTCTTTTAAAGAAGCATGGGAAGTCCCTATTTTCAAAGGTCACGTGCAGCATGACTGTAATGAACCACAATGTACCTTTGGTATTGGGGGAGGGGGCAGTTATTTGCCCCGTGGAACGTTCGAAAAACTAAGGCATAAAGATGTTAGGACAGCGGCTTGATGTTTAAGACACAGAACACAATCGGATTGTGTTCACATATCTGTGTGTAGTGCAGGCGAGTGAGGGAGGGCTGGCTCCTTACCCAGCACCCCCGTGACAGTACCTCAAGTCCCTCGTGTCCCTGTTAGCACATCCACGGGCGGCAGCCTGTCCTGTGTCTCTCCACACGTCAGCAGGCGCTAACTGCCTCCTACGATCCCACGTGAGGCTATGCCACTCAGATTAACGTGAGGATCAGGGTACCGCACCGACGTGACTGGCATACTAAGGCTTAAGCACGCCAGCATATTTATGCCTGGCTTTAAACACATTTTTGGATTGCAAGTTTTGAGGAATTCTTTAAAAAATAATTCACTAAAAAAAATTTTTTTTTTCTTTAAGCATCTGAATTCTGGGCAAGTTTAGAAGATGAGTTTTATTATTCAAGTGCCATGCATTTTTTTTGTAACTGATTAAAGGCTGGTTCCAAAGTGCACCCCTGATAGATATTCAGAATATTTCCTGAACATTATAAGGCGAAGGCCAGCAACTAGTCCGTACGTGTCTTTTTCAAACAAATTTAGCTACAGCGTGTGAGCTCCGGAGCTGTCTCATCTTCATTCTGCTATGCTTCCCCCCATATCTCTGTCCCGATTTCATTTCTTGCTATTTCTACAGCATCCGCCCCCCTTCCCCTTAGTGCACTATTGCCCAGAAAATGCTTTCATGTTGCTTGTGGCTTCCATCATTTTTCCTTCTCTCATCCTTGCCTTTTTTCAACATTTGAAACTACTCTATCTAGTGTTGTATCTGTTATATCTGCAGGAGCCCTTATCTAGTGTTAGGGTTGTGTACAGCGGCCCAACACGGGCAAGGGTGTGCTGCGCACAGCCCCTCTTTCAGGAAGATCTAGACGCCGTGAAATAAATGACCCATATTATAAGCTTGGCTTTTCCTCATTCTTTCATTCATTGAATAAATATTTGAGTGTCTAGCCTGTGTCAGGCACATAGCTAAATTGAGGACAATACCTTAAAAATGAAAAGAATTTACTCCTAGGAAATAATGAAAGGCAAGAGAGAAGATGTTCTCTGGGTGGCATTTTGGCTCATCCAGATGCCGCGGTGGCCTCGGGTGTCCCTCCCGTCCCCTGCCCCCTCTCTCCGCGTGTTCGGCAGACTCCAGGTCCAAGTCCTTAGACCAGATTTTCCTGTCATCACTTCTCCTTAGAATTTCTCTCGCAGAATCCACTGAGGAATGAAATTAGCAGTTGGAGCTGGCACATCCAATCTTATCTTGAAAGTAAGAAACCCTCCCCTGTGATCCGGGCATTGTCTCCACTGGAGTGATCGCACACATCCGCTGGAAAGGCCCCTCCCGCGCGACGGCACGTGCCACTTTACACCGCGCATCTGAGACGTCTCGCTGCGGCCACGTGGGTCTGCTCTTTACAAGGAAACAAACGCCACGTCTGTGGGCCCTGGTCTCTTCCTCCCCAAAGTGAGGGGTTTTCTCCCTTTAGAATCAGAGAATCCACGACTTCAGTTTGCATTTTCCTCTCTTCCTCTACTGTCTAAAAAAGCAGTGTTTTATATACACATACACACACACACACACACACACACATAAAAGGACACAGTAAGACATAGGCTGTCACAATGAACAGCAGGTAATAGTCTATCGTGAGTTTCTGGGCAAAGTCTCGCCCTACTTTTCCCTCTCCTGGCATTTTCCTAACCAGCGACGGAAACAGCTCCTTCCCATCCCCCTGCCGAGTGAGTCTAAATGCCCCACCTCTGCCTGGGGGGTTGAGAGTCTCTGGTCCCGGTTAGGACTATACCATCAGGCCATTGGTTTTCAAAGCACTTTCACACTGTCACCCAGAATTCTGTAACAATGGTGGGAAGCAAGTTCAGAGCAGGACGCGTTTTACTTATCCACAATAGAGCTTTATCCATCATGACTGCAGTCACTCGATAGTATCTAGATAATATATTACTTGGACCACGATACAGATATCATGATCTAGGTAAGGAAAATGCGGCTGATGGATGTCCTGATTTCCCCAGAAGGTTTATTTTTAATGAAAAGTGGAGCCCGATCTAGAACCCGTAGCTTTTGAGTTTCGGCTCAGGGTTGTGTCTTTGGGGTGCAGAATGAGGGGCATCTAGGTGAGGTCAGTCCTGTGACTGAGACTCTGTGTGTGTGTTGTGTGTGTGTGTTGTGTGTGTGTGTGTGTGTGTGTGTGCATCGTGCCTGCTTTAGGGGCATTTCTGTAAGATAAAGCCTTACGCTGGTTTCTAGTCTGCCACGGCTCAAGGACGCAGGGGTGCTGGGAAGCTGCGGTAGGTGCTGGACGCAGAGAGCGATGAGCCCTGGGGTCAGCGGAAGGAAAGGCAGTAGCTGCAGTTGACAGTGGCGACACTCTGGGACTCCAGCAAAGGGACCTGCGACAAGGCTGAGCCTGCTTTCTTGCCCGTCTCTCTACCTTCAACATCCCCCCCAGTTCCTCCCTCTCCTGTTCTATTGCTTTTTCTTCTCACTCCTCTCACTGACCTGACCCCGTACCCCCCACCCAGCCTCCCCAGGTCCTGCCTGCCAGGACCCCTGAACCTGGGGTCTGGGTGGGGTGGGAGCATACGGCACTGGTTGCAGATGACCATGCATCAAGAGTCCCAAACACCTGCCTCGCAGTTGAGGTGGAATCAGAATATAACCCATAAATTGCATACAGTATGTATTTGATCCATTGATTCTTGTTTACTTCATTTCTGTTTCTTGGAAATAGTCAGAGATGGCACGTAGCAGCTGCTTTTTTTTACCCTGAAGGTCTGTCAAGCTAAATAATGTTGGACTGTTATAATAATCATTTACCCATTTTTGGTGCAGAAAAAAAGGACATTAATGGGATGCTGCATGTTTGGTCCTCTCTCCCTGATGTTAGGGACTGTTGCTTAAGGGCAAGGAGAGTAATTGCAGGGATAGTTAGCTCTAGTTAGCTGATGAACTAACATCTGCCAACTGATGAAAATAACAAACCAGTGCTCCGAAGGTGGTTTTCTTGCAGCCTGTGGTTCAGTACTTAATCTATGTTGTCTCCGATCAAGTACTAAATAGGTGTCACAAACCAGAGCTTGCTTCTGAGGTACATGTGGCCCATGACGTGAACTGGAGGAAACAAGTACCTAACAAGGTAACGCAGGGAACATTTTGCAAAGATCAAGTACACCGGCATCATCAGAACTGTCATAATATTTCTCCTAAAAATAATATCACTCAATAGTGAGGAGGCAGCAGTTAGGCTCTGATGCGGACGCTCCTCTGTGTGCCCAGACTGTACTGTAAAAATATGGAGAACACAAAGAAATAACCCGCCTTTCGATAGCCAGCCCATCTCGTCCAAGGGACATGTTTAGGATTTGGAAAACTTTCAGTATTTAAGCCAAACCTTCATTACCTCCATCCCCACATTAGGAAGCCATCGTCCTGAGAGTGGGCAGGAAAATTGGAAGATTTCAAACATAACATCAAAACATTAGTAAAAGAAGAATCAATCGCTACCCAGGCTGAGATTGTGCTACATGCAATTTCCTAGTTTCTCAGAGAAGAACGATTTTTCCTCACAGATACATGGAGAAAACCCCTTTCTCAAGGAGTGGCTTTTTTAATGAATGCTCTGAA
The DNA here is from genome assembly GCF_987537825.1 of Furipterus horrens. NCBI lineage: Eukaryota > Metazoa > Chordata > Mammalia > Chiroptera > Furipteridae > Furipterus > Furipterus horrens. The sequence continues at coordinate 92,785,763 of NW_028327182.1, forward strand.
GGCTGGGCGGTTGGCTAGCAGCCATGTGTCATATAAGGCGCTGTGCTGGGTGTGGCACCGGACAGATGAGGGTGAGCAGGGGGTGAGCCCCAGGTCCGCCCCCAGGGGCCGTCCTCCACACGGCGCGGCTGACGCTGACTTACCCTGAGCTTTCGGCCAAAGACGTTGACTTTCCCTTGGGCTTGCTCCTTCCGGAACCTCCACTCTACCAGGTTTTGACCGTTCTCCCCGGGAAGAGTCATGTTCCTTTTGGCGACGGTGGGATTAGCGGTGCCGGCCAGCACGTGTGGCTCTGTCTGGTAGTGGGAGTCCAGGCCGCTGGCGTAGATGATCCTCAGGGAGCCGTCGTAGCCGATCTGGTAGCTGTTTCGTAGCTGGTCTGCGGAACGGGCAGAGGACGTGAACTACAGACGTGGATTCAACACTCTGCCGGCCGTGCGGTCACAGGGGATATACACACATCTCTAAACTGCCCACTAAACTCCATTTATAAGGAAATAAGGTTGCTTAATGATGTCCTCTCAGAAAATAACAAACTGGCTCTGATTTCTGGATTTCATGCTGCCCCAGCTTGGGCTGACTCGCAAAGGAAAACTTTCGGGGAATTTAGAGCCCCCTCCACTTCAACAGGTTTCTTTTTCTCCTTTGCCAGATGAAATAAACAAAGGCCCAATCTCTAAGGAAAATGCAGTAAATATCTTGCGAAGAACCAAGTATGTGCCCTTTTGGAGACTGTTGTATCACCTCCAATGACCAGCAGATTCACGCCTCCCCCATCCCTGTATCTTTTATCAAAGAACTTTCGAAAAGATTTACTATCTATACCTTATGTGTCAAAAATATAAGGTGATATTCCTCCTGCAATTGACTTAAAAAATAAAGTCATCTTATATTTGGTACAAAAAAGCCTTCCGTATTGTAGGCTACTGCTTCTGTTTAAAGTGCTTGCATAACAGAGGACCATGTGGAGAATAATGGAATTCGGGCGATACTGATTTGAGATGATTGTGGCGATTACCTGACAGACCTGTAACCAAAAATGATTCATAGAAGCTTTACTCAGATTTAGCAATTAATCTTAGAGCTACGACCCCGCCGTGGCAATTGGCATTGGAAACAGGGCTTTTTTCAGGATTCCGTCAAAAAGGCACATAGCGGGAGGCTCCTTCATGGAGCCATTGGACATAAATGCCTACAGAATGCAGACATCTCCAGCGACCGCATCACAGGGGCACTCAGAGACCGCGTCACACCGATTCGGAAAGGGCTGGGCTTCTGGCCGAGGCTCTCCCACAGCCATGCCGGTGACGTCAGCAGATGACATCATCAGAGACGGTCTGAGGATGCACGTGAAGAGTGGGAATTAAGTTGTTTTAATAATTGGGAATTAAAAAAAGACGACTTTGAGATGAAGGTATTGTTTTATATAACTTCATAATATGTATATGTAACTCCATGAACATTACACGCAGACATTGCACTATTTCATCAGTAGCTCTACAGTTCACGTTTCCACCTTCCCTGCTCCTGTTCCCCTTAGAAAATGGGGTTGCCACCTTCTCTTTGGGGGCCAGTGCCATTTTAAAATGGGCCAGTTTAAGGCGACGCTTTCGGGTTTACCTTGAACCATGGTGTAGAAGGAATCAATGGAGGACAAGTTGGAAGTGATGCTGACGTCCTCCTCGCGGCTGGAGGACTCCAGGTCCACTGTGATCGCCTTGTCCATGTCGCCGTGCAGGTTGGTGACCACTCCCGTGGGAAATGTGACATTGGTCAGACGACCTTCGCTGTCGTAGCTGGGGACAAAAGGCATCGGCTCTGTGTTAGGTAGGGAACGGGAGGTTCTCCTTATAAAGGTACCGCGCGGCAACACTAGCTGCCCACATTCAGAGGAATATTTGTCTTTGTGCGAGAACTATGCAGACTGAGGACTTCAAACAGGCTTTGAAGTCATCAAAGCCTGTTTAACATAGAAAAACCTCACCGGTGAGCGCGAGTAAACAGAACAGCTCTCCATCACAGCACGCCGGCCTTTGAAGTGTGACCGAAACCCTCCTGCACGTCTAATTTGCTGTTTCAAAGGGAACATGTTTGCTGATACTCAGTTCCTTGGTATGCTCCCATTTTCCTCACAGTCGATTTAATGTGCTGTTATATCAGTTTTTAAAGTTTTACCAACTTCTCTTTATGGCAGTGCATTACGAATATATACAGGGCTTTGTAAAATACTATGTGTGCATACACGTACGCTTTTGCATATTTAAATGTACGCTTTTAGTATTCTGAGACATCTTCAACACATTAATAAAATAAATTCTTTTAAAGACTTTATTTCTCGGTGTTTGACATATTCAAGGCTGGGTGGGAAAGTGATATCTATCTTGTCCATACTGACATTGTAGGAATGGGTGGTATTTTGAATGATAATTTATTATGTTTACTGAAATGAGATGTAGTAATTGCTGACCATTTAATAATTAAGTTATTTTTTATTATACACTTACTTTTTTAGCATATAATATATGCAGAACTTATAATTTAAATGGTAAGATATATTTTAGAAAGCTATCCCATAATCATAAATATGCATTATACATACATTTCATTGAATAACTGAGTTTTTGGTGACTTTTCCATTTGTGGTAGCACCAGAGGACATTTCAAAAATGACAATGTGGTTTGAAGAAAGAAAAAAAAATGCAAATTGTGGGTGAAAAACTAGGGAATTTCCTTGGGACAACAACACACTTAAGAGTGGATTTCAGATTGATATAAAGGCTGTTTCATCAATAAAAGGCCTAAATGAACTAGAGACTCAAACCAACTCTACCAAAACCTAGATGCAAAACTAGTAAAGAAAGCACCTTACTAGTGAAAGACAGAAGTCACCAGGGAAGAAAAAAGTGAAGACTGTCTTAATAACAGGTATCAATCTGGGGCGACAAGGGGATAAAGGGTAACGAGAAGTACTTAAATGATATTTTGTTATAAAAGAACAGAGGCCTACTAGAGAGTAAAAAATGAACTTTGAAAAATGTGGTTAATAATTAGAAGAAGGTTCTGGGTCATAAAAGTAGAGAAGACTCAGCAAGAGCAATGTCAGCGTGGGGACAGGGGGAAGGAGAGACACCGATGTCTGTTTGGGCCCAGTGATGAGCTGATCCCATTAATTCGGCAGGGACAGTATCAGTCAGATCAAGGGTGTGCCTGACTAGTTCTGGCAATTTGCTAGGCTGCTCAGCCAGCGGCAGGGACAGGCACTCAGGAGGGAGCAGCACGCGGCGGAGAAATGAAGAGAAAGAAAAGGCGCCATTAAGTGTAATCATTGTCTGGCCCCAGAAAAGGCAGAGCTGAAATAAGAAAGCGGACTCGTCCCCTCCGCACTGGCCCGAACGCCCCAGGCAGACCAGCAGACGAAAGCTTGAATGAAAGAACCCCAGCCCTGTTGATGGCTGTTGGGCTTTTTGGAAGAAATGACTGCTCCTGATGCAACAAACACGTGTAGGTTTATTTATACAGAATTATGGATAAAAGCAGCCTACAGTCGAATCTGAACCTGGCCATATCTCTGGCATCACGTTACGTTTCTTGCAGTACAAGGTGAAAACACGTTCCTGTGTTTTGAAGAAATTAACACCCTTCTGAACGCTCCTTTGTACAACAGTTCAGTACTGCGTTCTCCCGTCCCCGCATTACAGAGGGAAAACTGAAAATGTGACGTGGTCAGGTGGCTTGGTTCTGCCGGGACGGCGTCTCACGACCGGGCCACACCCGGAACTTCACATGCCAGACCCCGGGCCATCCGCCGTGTGGACACCACAGTGCCTGGGTCACAGAGGACAGCTCCAGCCTCCTGCAGAGGCCACCAGCGGCCAGTGCTCTACTCTCCTGTTCTTGCTGCTGTCACGTCCCTGTCCCCCTCGCCCCTCTTGCAGGTTTATGTTTCCAATCTATAGCGGGACGTCACCTTTCTCCTGCAGAGGGCACTCCTCTAACCTGGGCGCACCGGACGCCTCTGTCCTGCTGGGCGGCATCCCTGTCACAGGAAGCCTAGGCATCTGCCATGCGCTCTGATGGATGGATTAGCCTCAGCTGCTTTGGGAAATAAAAACACGGGTCACCTTTGCAGGTGGTGCCGTTACAGTGGCATCAGGCTGAGCAGGGATCCTCAAGGCCCAGCAACACAGAGGGAGGCGCAGGGTGTGTGTCGTCGCTGGGGACTGCGGGAGCTGAAGAACGTTGTCACGGAAAAAGCAATGACTGAGGCTAGTGATGGCAGCACTAGAGGAGCCCTGGGCGAGGTGACAGGTCCAAGCAGTGAGTGCTTCTCAGACTTCCCGGTTTTACGCGCCAGGAAAACAAGTCAGGGACCAACACAGGGTTTTTAAATGAAAAATGATTACCTGTGACCTCCCTCATAAAAAAGGACCATGCAAATGGATCAGAGATAGACAGGACCTAACTTCAGGGGGAGAGACAGTCCTTTCAGAGAAATAAGTAAAACTTTAGGAAAAAATGATCAACATCCTTTTTTTTTTTTTTTTTCATTTCATTGTGGATCAGTGAAAACGTGTTCACAGATTAGCACCTATGAGGTCAAGAGAAATGAAAACGAGGTGGATGAGGACATGAGAGGTACCAGGGGACTCTGGATAAGGGGGGTGGGGAGCGAAGATGAGAAGTCAGGGGTGATTTTCAGGGACTTTCAGAAGTGCCAGGTGACCCCTTCTTTACCTGGACACAATCAGAAACACAAGGCACCAGCCAATGTCCCACTGTCCTCTGAAATACGGGGACCGCCGGCACTGAAAGAGGCCTCCCCACCAAACGTGTGCCTCCGGACATATTGTCTGCTCATGAGCAACTCGGTGGCTTTGTGCAACGGTGCCCGGCCTGGGTGGTGACCAAGCCCTGTCCAGATGTCTGTGTCATTTTCTTCCATTAGCTTTGCGACTCTGCACTGCACTAGGCTCCAGGGCATTTAGGGAAAACATCCGCTGCCCTGCCCTCGCCCGGCCTTAGCCTCCTAGCTCCCAATTCATAACACAGCACATTCTTTCCGCTCCCCATGAAGCCCCCTCACAAAGGACTCGGGCTGGAAAAGACAAGCTCCCTCAGGCGCTTCAGGGCCCTCTGCTGGGTCACTGATGGGGTGCCCTGATCTGATGTTTATCTGTTTGTTCTCTTTAATTTTGATGGCGTTTTTTTTTTTTTTTTTGCCCCCCGCCCCCAGACTTGCTGTTTTAGCTTTTGTGGTGTATTTCAAAACCTCTTTTCAAGTTTCCTAAGCAGTGGGGTTACGGACGAATGCCCCGGAGATCAGCGCTTCAGCCACGCTCAGTGGGAACTGCTGACTGAGTTCGTCCTGATGGGAGACGTCCTCTCTCGCTCTCACAGACGCGAGGTTCCCAACGCTTCCCTTTATGCTTCATCATGTCTCAGATATTTATCTTCCCGTTCCCACAGCTGCCCTCGATGGAAAGCTGGTCTTCCTGCCTCTCCCCAGATTCTCTGATACCAGCTTAATCTCCAGAAACGCCCCGAGGATAATCCTCCTCCATGAACTAGCTGCAGTGACTCCTCCACCAAGAGAGGAAATTGATGCGCCCAGCACACGTGGACAGGCCCTGGATACTGCGAGAGCAGGGCTTTAGAGAAGCCAGTGAGCCAGAGTGGGAACACTTTGGAACTCCGGAAAGGCGGGGGATGTGCTTTTCCTGTTGGCTTCCAATGCAGCCCCGGGCTGGGCTGGGCTGGGCCGGGCTGGGCCAGGCCGTCTGACAAACGAGACGGCACACACGGGGACGCACACGACCTCGGCGATGCCCCGCGCCCAGCCCCGCTCCCCTTTGCCTGCAGCGGAGCCCACGGGAGCCAGGCCCAGGTACGGGGCCTCCCCGGTTTCTCCACTCCACAGGGCCGGCTCTGAGAAGGCGGGGCAGCAGGAGATGGTGGTTTGGGTACATTCGAGAGGCCTCTGGATGGGACCGAGTTCCTTCGTGTCTTCCCCATCCCAGAACAACTGCTCTGAGCGCTGCTTTGTTGGTGTTCGTCTGCTGCATGCCGACTGGACCAGAAGGAAGGGCTCCCATGAAATATTTGCCCAACCTTTCCCCTCACTGTCCCCTTTGCACAGAGTAATGACCTTGGCTTCCATCTGTTTCCTTAGGTTCAAATTTCCTTCAGTTTAACAGCCAGAAAAATCCAAAACAAAACAAAACAAAACAAAACAAAACACCCCCCCCCCATCTTGCCGGCGTTTAGCAATGCATTTTCCACAATGCTAACGTGTAACCACCAATTTCTTGTCTGTCGTTGCAATAAAGTAGAACACCCTTACTAACCCATCGTAACAAAAACGCACGCGTCCATCACGCCTTGATCCACATGCCTGATGAAGGACAGGCATCAACAGCCAAATCCGAACAGAACCTGATTGAAACCCAGTGGGCTGGGTTGGAACCTGAAGACTCATTATGTGATTTGTAACGGTAACATCAGAAGAAATTACACTGAAGCATTCTAGGAATGAATCTGAGATTCACGTCTCTGAACAATTATCTCGTGGACAAATAATATTTTCTCTGAATGTCTGCAGCAATGCTGTCAGTCGGAAGTCCTCAGAAATGAGGTTCCGGAGAGAATGTGCTAAAAACTTCCATCGTTAAAGGTAAGCACGGCTATCAACCAACTCCTAAGTCACGGGCTCACCTGGCACTCAGCTGACTGCTACCTGTATTGTACCAAAGGGGAGAGAGAAAATGCAAAAGGAGAAAGTATTATTTTATGTGATTTTCATCCCCTGTGCTAAGAGGATCTTAAGGAGCAAGGGCCAGAATTGCATGGGCGGGGGCAGGGAGGAGGCGGCAGGGGAGCGGTGTGGCTCCTGCCGTTCTTTCAGGGGCCTTGCTGATGGGCCAGGTCTGACCAGCTCTGCTCCATAAAACCAGAAAGGGCAGGATCTGCAGTTCAAGGCCCCGCCCTCTTTTTCAAACAGCCTAGATCACATGAGTTCAGTACCCCAGACAAAGACAGACCCTTCTTCCCTCACTTCTGGTCCAGCCCTGTCTTTGAACATTGAGCCTATTGGGAAGATGGTCACAGACATATTTTTTCAAGCTCAGTTTCCAAAGAAGTGACCCAGCGTCTCTTCAGAGTCATTACTGCATTGGAGAAGTGACAAAGTGGCCACACCCAGCTCTGAAATTCAGAGGCCTTGCAGAAAAGGCATCCGGTTAGGGCCTTCCAGAAGTAGTTCCCTCTGGGGTTTGGAAGGAGCTAGCCATCATGCCGAGAAGGAGCAGAGATAAGTCACTTAAAAAATTTGTTCCTTGAGCGAGGAGGGTTGATGTGAGCAGGACACCCCCTATATGTTTAGGTGACAAGTCGTGGGCAGGTCGTAAAGTGTAGACTTGCTAGACAGCCGACACCAAGGGAAATTTTTGCTCCAAAAAATCTGTGGAACAGAACGGTGCCGCCCTCCGTCTCCTGGATTTATTCCCAGGGGCCCTGAAGTGCTCAGAGGACAGACGCATCTCTTTCTTTTGTCTTCCTCTTTGTATGTGCTGGCCCATTTCTGTCACACACAGAACGCCACCGGGAAGCCGCTGCACAGTGAGTGACGACAAGAAGGCAGTGGGGACATTGGCAGTGAGTTGGAAAGGTTTAAATTAAAAAAAAAAGTACAAAACCCATTTGGAAAGAACAATCTAATTTATTATTATAAGTTGCTATTACGAGTGCCAGAAGAATAGAAAAAATATTAGGTACGATAGAAACGCAATATAGCTAACTATTTCAGCAAAGGAAATCTGGTCATTTGTTAAAGAATGTTTCCTTTGAAAGAAGCTTTGACAGGGGCCTGTGAAAAGTCGGGGAGAAAGGTCAGAATCACAGATTTTTTAGAGTAGGAAGGGATTTTTAATTATTAAAAAGTCTTTCATGTCACAGGTGAGGACACAAAATTTTGGAGAGGTACGAAGTGACAAGATCTGGATGGGAACCTGGGGTTTCAGTTTCCGGTGCCTTTTCTAGTCGGCCTACACCGCCTCTCAGAACAGAGAGCACACAGAGGATAGACAGAAAGTGCCACCCAGGAACTAGCGACAGGACAGTGACGTGGAAACTGAGCCGAACGTGAAAGAACTGGAAGACGGCGGTGGAAGGGGACGGATGCAGGACCAGGATGACACAGCACGTAGATGAAAATGTTGTCTGTTCATGAGCTTGAAGAGAGAAGATCCATATTTTCTTCCAAGAAAATGAATATTCTTTCTGCCAAGTGTCAGGAGTAGGGAAAGCACTGGAATGGCTAAACTTGGGCAGTTAAGGAGCAAACAAGAGAAAAGAAAGAGGAAAAAATACAGAAATTGGTATAACATACAAGAGGAATCACAGATTTGGAGGTTTCAAAAAATGAGGGGTACGGGACCCTGTAGCAGAAGGTGGACCCCAGAGCACTGCCTCACGTGCCGCCTTTAGTACGAAGCTCCGGGAAACTCCAGCCTAGAAATCCACGTTTGCACACTTGCCCGTCACCAGGTGTCTTGTGCTCCTCCTCCTCAGGGCGACCCCACTCCCACTCACGGCTCCCGTTCTCCCCCCAGCTCGCCCATCCCCACGTCCAGCATCGGCTTCTCTCGGGTTCTCAGTAGCTGCGTGGACCACGCGCTGGACTGGACTAGGGGATCCACAAAATCGTGAGTGTCTGAATCGGGGCTCATCTTCTGTCTGCCACCCTGCCGTCGCCTGTCTTCCCGTCCACTCACTCAGTCCCCTGAGCCAGGACGTCTTCCTTCCTTCATTCTCACGCGTCCCCTCCTGCCGCCACGCGCCAGGCCAGGTTTCATTTCCTAACGAGGAGTCAGCTTCCTGCTCTTCCATGTCGGCTCCCCTCCCCGGTTCAGAGTCCCAGTCGCCTGGTCCTCCCGCCCCCTTTCGGAGCCTGGTGCTTCTCTCCAGGAAACGCCTCCTTGCAGGCCACCAGAAAGGCCACGCCGCTTCCCTGTCCCATTCGGCCCAGAGGGAGGACCCAGCAGAGACAGCAGGTGCAGCACTTCTGATGGGAGCTGGGCTCTCCCCGCGCCCCGCACGCATCCTGGGCCCTCGTCCTCTCCAAACCCGGCCACGCTCTGCCTCCCTGGGAAGTGCTTTCTTCTAGAACACGTTACCTCTGCCTGCTAACCTTTCTCCACACCTTTCAAGACCAAGCTTACAATTTTACCCCCTTGGGGAGCTTTCTCCCCTCCTGCCTGTCCCTATCCTCCTACCCTCCCAGCTCCGTCTTTGCCTGCATGAGTTACTTCTCCTTCCCCCGCAGTGGACCCTGAGCGCCTTGCAAGGCCGATGCACCTGCCTTCTCCGGCCTCGGGCACGAGCCCCTGACACGCAGCAGACCCCTAAGGAACGACTAAGTGCCTGGGGGAATAATGAGCGCCAGGAGGTTCTGGATAAACGGGAAGTGCTGGACGGCCGTTGGGCACACACAGACATAGTTCCCAGCTCCTCAACGCCTATGAGGTGTGAAATAATTGAATAATTTGCCAGTCAGGGTGCCTTTGCAACGTGATGCTTAAAGACTTCCATTTTTTTTCAGGCAGCGTAACTGCTTGTGGAGAAAGTCCCTCCTCCGGAGCTGGTGTCTGTCTTTACAATCACAGAACTGAGGCCAGCCCTAACCATGCCTGCGGGTACTCCCCTGTGCGGAGGAGAATGCAGTACACGTCAAAAGTCAAGTTGAAAAGCCAGGAATCTTTATTAAAGTAAGAAGGCACGAATGAACTAATCGCTCATTGAATATGCACACGTGGGTATGAACGGGAAGAGGAACTGCAGGGTATGACCGTCCTCACTAGCTCTAGATTATAAACAACCGCGGAATAAACTCATTCCTTTAGGTCTAAAAGGTTCAAGATTTGGCCATCCTATTTCTTGGTTTATGTTGGACATGTCTGATGTGTTCTGATCCTCATCCATTCGGTCTTCCAGATTGTAACTTTCCTGTAATCTTTCTGTTGTTACTGTAACTAAGTGATCCAGTCTAAAAACCTCTGTGAGTAAAACACTTTCTTCTAAGTTCAGGAAGGGTCCTGCTTGCCTTTACTAGAACTTGGTTCCTTCTCTCCTTTTCTACAGTTGACACAGAATGAGGTCTTCCTTCTAGCCGATGCTTGACACATATTCATTAAATACTTAAATTAATTAACTATTCCTTTAGATAAACTACAAGTTTTTTCAGCCTTTGCTTCTTACACTGATTTTCCTCAAAAGGCCCAGAGATTAAAAGAAAATCTTAATTTATATAACACTCAAATTATTAAAAAAAGATTTAAAGGGAACAAAACCTAGTTTTTAGCCAAAGAGCTATTTCTTTACATCTCCATTTTTCAGTTCTGGGGTCTCCCTTTAAGAGCCACAGATTTGTCAGGAAATCTGTTTTGAAGTGTGTGGGGTGTGTTTATGAGATGTGGGGGTGGATCCCCCAACCCTGGGAGAGAGGTCAGAAAAGAACAGTGGCCACCTTAGTTCTGGGCTTGTACAGCCCAGAGCTCCTGAAGCCATTCCAGGATCCTGGAACGCAGGTGAGGGGCTGAGGAGTTAGGGTGGCAAGAAGCGAGGGCCCTGAAGTTGCTTTTACTTTGAGATACAGGAATGAGCCAGAGATGCTGACTGTCTCCCGAAAATACCCAGCAGTCCATCTTCAGTTCTGTGATTGTAAAACAATAACAAACAATACAGAGTTCCCGTCCACTGGTTGTCAATGGGTATATTTCTTGCCCTGCTATCAAACAATCCTCCAGAATGGCTGGTATGTGTACCTCAGTCCTAGGATGAATCACTTGACAATCCCTGTGTGAGGCCCCCAGGCAGAGGGCGATCATATCATCCGTCTAATTTAGACAGTTGCGTATTTAGTTTGAAGAGGGAATTCAACGCTTTTGGAAATGGCATTTGCTCATTCTTGAACCATCCTGGAGCCGTTTTTCACACCTAGAACATTAATGTGCTGAATGGCACACACTGAGAGAGTTACTGTAGCTCTGTGCCAAGTGACGCCCTGCAAATTATACTAAGCATATCTGAGAGGTTTCATATCTTATTATGTATTGAGATATATGGAGAAAATATGATGAATCTGGTTTTTATTTTTGGAATTTTGTGATTAATCTGAATAACATACAATTTCCCCAGTTCCCTTTCTGCTTTGACACCAAGACAGAGCTAATTATTGCTTACAACTAGACTGCAGAAGAAAATTGGTTTAAATCTGGTATTGACCCAAGTATTGCCTTAGTCATGTTCGGGGTGATGTGTGAAAGGTACTTTAAACTTATGTCTCAGGGAATACACATTCTGGTTAAAAATTTAGAGCAAAATTATTAAACAGTTCAACCAAACAGCAAAAATGGAAATCAGCCACAGCATTTCCTGTGATTTTAAGAGATTTTCTGACAACATCTCTTTAAAATCATCCTTCATCTCTAGAATGCTTTCTTCCAGGAAGGCAGCAAGAAAGAAAAGGGATCTAAAGAGGGTGAACGACTTCTGGCCAAGACAGAGGCCTAGACAGACACGCTGTGTCTCCCTCCACAACTAAGAAGGAATACAACTACCTCAAAACTAGACACAACCAGAAGTTCCAGGAAATCAAGCTGCATGGAAGTCCAGCAAACAAAGATATAAAGAAGAAATACTCATCTAGACAGGTAGGAGGGGCGGAGAGGACGCAGTGTGGTGACAGCAGCAGCAGTAGGCTCGCAGTCACACATTTTAAAAAGTCAGGAGGGACACCTGCGGAGCGTCCCCAGCTCCTCACCAGACCTCGAAGCCCATGGTCCCAGCCCCAGGGAAAATCAAGCCTCATTGCTTCTGACTGTGCAGACCAGTGGGGGTTGGGGTGGAGGCAGAAACTGCCGGTCTCTCAGCAGAGTCCACTTGTTTAAAGGGCCCCCATGGTCCTGGAAATGTCTGCAGACCCACCCACTCTGGGAACGACAGCCAGGGCAGCAGCTAGAGGGGCACCAGTCCAGTGCGGAAGTGGGAGAGGTGCCTGGAAAAGGGGCAAGTGCTGAGCAAGCAGCATTGTTCCCTCTCAGACCCCTCCCCCACATGCAGCGCCACAACGTGGGGAAACGGGTCACTCTGTACTGATGAATCCCTAAGGCTCTGCCCCTTACAACGTAACAGGAGTGACAGCTCTACCTGGGATGTGGAGGCAAGCAAACACAGGAGCCTGCCAGAATGAGGAGACAGAGAAGTATGGCCCAAAAGGGGAAACGGATCAAGGTTCCAGTGGGAGAACTAATCGACGAGGAGATAGCCAACCTCACAGATGAGGAGATAGACAACCTAAAAGATGCAGAATTCAAAACAGGTGATAAAGATGCTCACAGGCTTGACAGATTTGCTTGAGTATGGCAAACGCATAAGAGAAGAAGTGAAGGCTATGCTAAGTGAAACAAAGGAAAATCCACACAAAACCAATGGTGAAGGGAAGGAAACCGAGGTTCAAATCAATGATTTGGAACATAAGGAAGAAAAAAACAGTCAACCAGTGCAGAATGAGGAAGCAGGAATTGAAAAAAATGAGGAAAACTTCCTAAATTTTGCGAAGGAGATGGACATACAGGTCCGGGAAGCACAGAAGGTCCCATGTGAGCTGGACCCAGAGGGGACCACACCAGGACGCATCATGACTGAGATGCCAAAGGTGAAAGATAAAGACAGAGTCCTGGGGCAGCAAGAGAGAGGCGGAGAGTTGCCTACAGGGGGTGCCTATAGGACTATCAGCTGATTTCTCAGAGGACACTTTGCAGGCAGGAAGGGACTGGCAGGCAGTATTCAATGTGATGAAAGGCAACCTACAACCAGGATTACTCTATCCAGCAAAGCTATCATTTGGAATGGAAGGGCAGATGAAGTGCTTCCCAGACAAGGAGAAGCTAAAGGAGTTCATCGTCACCAAGCCATTATTATATGAAATGTCAAAGGGACGTACTTAAGAAAAAGAGGATCAAAACTATCAACACTAAAAAGACAACAAACTCACAACTATCAACAACTGAACCTAAAAAATAAAAACAAAATCCAACTAAGCAAACCAGAATAGGAACAGAATCGCAGGTGTGGGGATCATTTGGAAGGTTATCAGCTGGGAGGGGGGAGGGGGAAAATGGGGAAATGGTGCAGGGACTAAGAAGCATAATTGGTTGGTACAAAATAGACAGGGGGGAAGTTAAGAATCGTATAGGAAAGGGTGAAGCCAAAGAACTTACATGCACGACCCATGGACATGAACTAAGGGGGGTGGGATTGATGGAGGGAAGGGGGTTACTGGGCAGAGGGGAGCAAAGGGAAAAAAATTGGAACTACTGTAACAACATAATCAATAAAATATACTTAAAAAAAAAGGTGAACGAAAAACCATCTCTAGAGAAGTACTAGAAAGTGCGCTGTGCTATTTTTAATGCAGTTTTGGCAGAAATAGTGAAACGTGCTTCCAACGGTTGAGTTCTTAGGGTGGATGCCAGATGCTGGGTAAGGCAAGGCCCCGTGGAAGACGGCTCTGTACTCTTGCTAACGCCAGACGCTTTCACAGTAACACACACATAAGGAGGACACAATGCGACACTGATGCCGTTCTATTCAGACGTGACTCGGTGTCAGCGAGAATGGCCACATTTGTCTGGTTTGCAGTGGCTGTCACTGAGTTTCCCTAGTTCTCGGCGCTTGCTGCACCCTGCTTGTATTTGGAGCAGAGAGCCCGTCGGCACTTCCTCTCCTCCTCCGGGCGCCCTTCCTTGATGGCCTCAGAACCGGCGTCAGTGGGAGCCGCGCGTTTGCCACGGGCGCTGAGTTAATTCATTACAAAGCGATGGTTCAGGAGCTCATTCTGAAAACGCTAAGCTTGAGTGAGGGACAATAAGGCACGCAAATGAGGAGCCAGAGACCCATAAACACCTGCCTACGTGTGAGAAAGCTGAAGCTCATTTGTCTGCTCTATAAATTTGAATGTAGCTCACAAAAGGTCCCAGCATTAGCTCCACAAATATGAACGTTCCACACATGCAAAGTCCCGGGACAGGAGAAATGACATGACCCGCCGGTGTGCGCAGACCTACCTATCAGCCACTGCGTGGGCTTCCCCCACGCTGTCTTCTCTAACCAGACAGAAGAGCCTCTAATTCGCCTCAGCACTTAGTATTTCAGGGACGTGCGCAAGCAGAGAACTGTGAAATGCCGTTCAGTGTTAAATAGTTTATTCTATTGCCCAATTCAACCCACTGGGTTTGCTTTTGTGTGCACTCAAGTGTAAGAACGGTGGTTCCGCTTTGGGTATGAACTTCGTAAACGATCCATTTTTAGCAGGTGAGATTTCTTTGGGTTTCCCTGGAATTGCTCTAGCCAAGGAATTACAGCATGTGAGAACTGTTTCTAAATGGCATGAAGAGCCATGTGAAACAGTCCCTCACCCTAAGTAAAGGGAGGAACTAGGCTTGTCACATCGTCCTCACGCAAGGGGAGCATCAGCTGGCCGGACGTCTTGTCTACTGCCAGCCCGTTGGCGGAAGAGGCAGTCTATCTAATGAGTTATGAATAATTATTCAGTTCATGAAGCATATTTGTCTAACGCGGAGATCTCAAAGCGGAGTTCCAACCCATTTGGTACCTACGGCCTGGGATACCTCCTGGCTGTATCACCTGACGCCTGCGGTAGTAATCCCGCCACCCCATTCAGCTGCATGACTCGGAACACTGGCCGCAGCTCACACCAGTCACAGCGAGGACACAGCACAAGACACAGAGGGCAGCTGCTGCCCAGAAGAAGAGGAAATGCCGGCTTCTGGACTTCAACGTCTGTGCACCCGAAAAAGTCACCCTGGCCCATTTTGTTGGCGACTAATGAGACTCCCAGGTTGGGAGCCAGGTGTTCTTCCCCCAGAGCGATCCTTTCTGATACCAAGTACAATATAGTGTGACTGCCTTTGCACACACAAAAATGTCTTCTGTCTTTATTCCTTAACTTGACACCCCCATTTCAGAAGAATGTGCTGTGGATGTTAATTCCCATGTTTGCTAATTATTTTAATAATAAGGCCAACTGAGGAAGTCTGCATTTTATAAGTAAAAGAGAGTAAACATGTAACATTAGGTATTTATTTTTAAAAAACAACAAAAATGGAAGCGTTACTATTTTCAGCGTTAACTATTGGTACGAAGAGGTCGGAACTGTTTCAGAAGGGAAACGAGCGTTTTTCCGTAAAATGTTCCCTCTTTCCAGGGAGACTGACTTGGCAAGAACTAGCTCTGGGTTTTATCACTCTTCTCTATAAATAAACACTCACCTGTCTATATTGTGGCTTATTTCTCTCCTCTTTCATTCACCAAACAGCTACTGGGAGAGTTCTACGTGCAACACAACATTCCAGGAGTTGTGGGAGCCACAAGGACAAACAGTAGTTTGCATTTTATGAAACACTTTCCAGTTTCATTCTGTACTCCCAGCGATACTCTGACACACCAACAGGAAATAAAGTTTGTACTGAGAAAAGGAGTAATACATTAAAACAGGTAAGGTAAGGACTTTGAGTTAGTTTTCTGTCTGCATTTATTTGGGAGGAACTATAGTAACTCTAGACTTATCAGCAGGCAAATCTGTTGATTTGAAGTCTTCTTCCATCTGTTTCTAATCTTGTAAAGCTTTCATCTCATGGCTTTTTAGATACTAGGCTAGCTAGGATGCTAGACACATACAGGTGGGAATTTGGGC
The DNA here is from genome assembly GCF_987537825.1 of Furipterus horrens. Lineage (NCBI taxonomy): Eukaryota > Metazoa > Chordata > Mammalia > Chiroptera > Furipteridae > Furipterus > Furipterus horrens. Next base: position 92,801,532 of record NW_028327182.1, read on the forward strand.
TGAAAAGTTTAATTTCTCTCTGCAACATCCTTTGCAGAAAGGTGATTGTAGGGGCTGGTGGCATGAACATCTTAGAAAACAGGTGTCCGCAATTGGGAAAGGCATTTCTTTTCAAAGTCTTGTGGTTTCGGTAGGACCCTGACCACTGTCAGACCTCTCAAGTCCCTCCTTTATGAAATCATCAAGCACCCTGAAGGTCTAACTTAGACACACAGCATGACAAAGACAGGAGGGGACTGAGTTCTCGGTAAACATTCTGGGAGTCAACAGAGCCCAGGGCAGCCTGACAGGGAAGCTGAGTCCCCGCAGTCACCACTGAGACCTCACAGCCACTCATGCATCCCATTCCCGGCGCGCGAAGCAGAACTGCTCACTGTCAAGGCTCTGCTGCGTGGAGACAGAGGCTGAGCTTAGCCACCAACGACCTCAAGCTTCCTTGGGCCCAGGTGCCGCGGGCAGAACAGACGGTGCTGGGCGGGGGCTGCCCGGTGACCACACCCCCTGCTTTTGGGTACTTCTGGGTATTTCAGACATTGTCACATTAGCAAAGGTGGCCCCGCTCTTTCACAGCCAATCACCAGAAGGTGCGCAAGGAAGACAGATGACCACCTGCCATTCTGACGCGATGATTCTGAATTTGCTTAAGTGGCCTACTTTTCTCTTCGGTTTTGTAAAATGCATAAATATTTCTTAGAAATTTTTCAGTCACGTCTTTGCTGTAGCTATAAGGAGGAAAATGAACAAAAACACTGCTTCAAAAAAGCAATGTTTCTGTTAATTTTACTAGGAAAATTATTTCTGAAGCCCTAGTTTGTTAAACCATGATATTATAAACATCTATGTCTCTCTCTCTCTCTCTCTCTATATATATAAGGTTTATATTTGCTAAAACATTTTAACGTGCTCTTTGTAATAGTCGCCTTTAACTTATCGAGATAAAAGACAATAGGTATACTTTCTGTGTGTCATGAGTCTGTATAATGAAAATATGATTGTGATTTATTTAAGTTAATTATAAACTTTTATTCTTTAAAACAATGTTTGCCCATTATATCCACAAGAAGTTCTCGGAGGGTACTTATTACCAAGAAATGGGTCCCTGTGAGCCACATGTATATTTTTAAAAGAGATAAAAATCTCACATTTGTTGGTTCTAACTCCACCAATGGAGTATATCCCTTTCTCCAATTTTCCTAACTCGGTGAAAATTCATTTGCGGGCTATAAGCAAACCACTGTATCTGTGTGAGTAGTAACCCGCGTGCTGAGCTTCTGTGCAGCACCAAGTCCGGGGGACAAGTCAGGGCACATTCAGAAATAGCTGGAGCCCTAGACCGTACCTGAAACTTATTTCTGCATTTCCCCGCTGCGTTCACCTGAACCGAAACCTGACGAACGCCACCATCACTTCCTGCAGGTGTAATGATAGAAGCAGCTCTCCCGCCTGCTCTCACCTGATCCGAACACGTGTTCTGTGCTCTTTCCCTTTTCCTCTTTGGCGATGTGGCCTGCTATCACATTGAAAATGGGGAAAATAAGGGCTTCCCATTAACTTCCAATTTATTCCTTTCCTAGTGTGAGCCTAACATTTTAATGTAATTCCGTTGAAAGAGTTGTTCCTGTGACCAAATCATGCTGCTGGGTAACATTGATGTTATTAACAGGGACTCTGTCAGAAAAGAAAAGCAATTCAAGCTCCAGGAGAACTATGCTTTATGTATAAGATCCACTCCAGAAAAGTTGTACGGAGAATATTTGTCTATTGGATCCTTTTTTCTACTGAGTTTTATTATAATTCAGAGGTGCGCTCCTACAGAAAACCGTTTTGCTTCAGCCTACCATTACAAAAGTCACACTAAGGAACTCGGTATTCATTTCAAGGATTATTTTGCATTTGTCAACTGACACCTCTATACATCTAATTCCCCCTCAAGGTTTGTGCAGTGAATAAGTCATTGAAATGATTTTACACACGCATTCCTTGCAAAGTACATACACCATAAAATATTCGAGGGCTGATTTTCACTTCATTCTGATTGGCCTCTGAAAATTTGGCTGTTGAAATAGCATATTCCCTGGGCCCCTCTTCCACACATTTGGTAGAACACCCCAGCCAGATGAACATACTTTTTCACATGTGACCAGAAATTCCTGATTTGCATTTAGTGGTAAGATTCTTGTAAGTGCAGTTTAGATTCTCCAGTAACCAATTATAAAAAGTTAAGTTCTTCTATGTGTGTATGAGAAGAGGACCTGAATAGATACTTCTCCAAAGAGGACATACAGATGGCTAGCAGACATATGAAGAGATGCTCAATGTCACCGATCATCAGGCAGATGTAAATTAAAACCACAATAAGTTATCACCTCACACCTGTCAGAATGGCCATCATCAATTAATCAGCAAACAATGAGCGATGGCAAGGATGTGGAGAAAAGGGAGCCCCTGTGCACTACTGGTGGGAATGCAGACGGGTGGAAAGCAGTGTGGAGATTCCTCAAAAAACGAAAAGTGAGACTACCATATGACTCAGCAATTACACTTCTGGGTATTTATTAAAAAATAATCCAAAACACGAGTTAGAAAAGATATATGCACCCCTAGGCTCACTGCAGCATTACTTACAATAGCCAAGATATGAAAGCAACCTCAGTGCCCATCAACAGACGAGCAGATAAAGAAAAGATGATACATATATACAACGGAATATGATTCAGCCATAAAAAGAATGAGATCTTGCCATTTGCGACAGCATGGATGGACCTAGAGGGCACTATGCTAAGTGAAATAAGTCTCACAGAGAAAGACAAATACCGTATGATTTCTCTTATATGTGGGATCTGAAAAACAAAACAGAAACAAACTTACAGATACAGAAAGCAAGCAACGGTGGCCAGAGGGGAGGGGTGTCGGAGAGCTGAGTGAAAAAGCTGAAGAGGTTAAAGAAGAACAGATTGGCAGTTATAAAAATAGGCATGTGGATGTGAAGGACAACGTAGGGAAGGTAGTCAATAATACTGTAATAACTACATATGGTGTCAAATGGGTACTAGACTTATCAGGGGGATCACTTCCTAAGTTATGTAAATGTCTACTAGGTTGTAAACCCGAAGCTGATATAATATTGGATGTCAACTGGGGTGAAAAAGGAAGAGAAAAAAGGAAAAAAGAGTAGCATCCATAGCACTGATGTAATCATCAGCTAAGTTCATGGTAAATGTTTTTAAAGTTCCTCTTTAGTGGCAGGTCTCAGAATAGCCTTATCACGTGGGCGTACGCAGACCCACAGGGTTTACGCCTCAGACCAAAGCTGCGCCATGTTCTCCAAAGGTTTGTGGCTAATATATTCAGTCTGAATGAAGGAAAACGTTAAACTTTAGGCAGAGGTGGCTTTCCCAGGATGCTAATGGAAGTTGGGCCTCAGGGATTCTCACTCTTACGGGTCCCTTGCAAGGCCCTGAGTCTCATTCTGTCTTCTTTTTCAGAAAGAAGGAGTCAAAATTATAGAAGTTCCAGATCCCTTTAAGATTACATTATTATTTTAGGTCTTATCCCAGTATTTTATAATCAAAGACGAACGCTGATATACTTACTCAAAAAAGGTTGTCCACCCGGTTTCATCACTCTTGGTGGCCAGAAGGCCACTGTTGCCGTGGTAAGTAAACAAGACTAATTCCAGTCCTTGAGCGGTCATGCTTTTCAAACACCCGTTTGTCCCGATGGTCAGCCATATCACTTGGTTATCTGGGGACACCACACGAACGGGCATCCGATTCGGGTCCCGCCTGATCCTCAGGGTGTTGCCGTTGCTGTCGGTCACCGCGGTGATGTCGTTGTCATTGCTGTAGCTGAAGTTGTACAGGTAATCCCCCGTGACGAGACTCATAGTGTACTGGTGGGTGCCGTTAATGTCGAAGATGTAGAGTTCTTGATCGGTGGGAGAGGCCACTTCATAAAAGTTCATGGAGTTAAGCAAAGGCTTGTTCTTCGACACAGCGCGGATGCGAATGTTCCCCAGGTCCGCGACGTACAGGGTGCCGTCAGGAGACGCAGCCAGGGACGACGGGGCGCTGAGCTTGGCGTCTTTGGCGTAGCCGTCGCCACTCTGATAGCAGTCACAGTTGGCGTCGTTTTTGCAGTCGCACTCCGAAGGGGTGCCCGCGACCAGGGAGATCTCCCCGTCCGTCGTGACCTGCCGGATGCGGTTGATTTTCTTCTCGTCGGTCTCCGTGATGTACAGGACCCCGCTGTAGGACACGGCAATGGCGGTGGCCGACTCCAGCGTCGTCTGGACCGCGTGCTTTCCCACGGAGTACTCCACGCCCGGCACCTGGCAGTGCATGGGCCTGCCGGCGGCGATGCGCACCTGCCGGTTCTCGGTGATCTGCAGCACCACGTTGTTGTCCAGCACGTAGATGGAGTTGTCCATGGGGTTGATGGCGAGGTCCGTGGGCCACTCCAGACGCACCTGCGCGGGACAGGAAGCGGGCTGGCTGGTCAGTGACGGCCCCGCGCGTAATGGGCCAGAAGACTAAATTAGGCCACTTGACGAAATTAACCTTAATGTGATAAACAGTTCCAAAATTGCTTTTTGAATAGCTACAGTAAAATAAACCTCGAAAGTCTGAGCGAAAACAAATGAAGCAAACGGCATTTTACTTAAAAGTGCAGGTTACTGAAAGATTTGCAAGTGACCGCCAAAGAGCTAATGAACCTCTAAGGAGCGAGTCACAGATCTCAATGACATAGGAACACACGTTCCTTTTAGCAGAAATAACCACCCAATGTCAGGGCTTTCTTTTCTTTTTTTTTTAAAATTAAAAAAAAAATTTTTTTTTAAATGTTAGGGCTTTCTACGCTGTAGATCCGCTCATGTTCTACTGTGTTTTCAATAAGGCCAACGGTAAAGCTCCCAGGTCTAACTACAAGTCCCTGGGGAATAATCACATGGGGCTTCTCTACTACCCAAGGAGCTCATGCAGTCAGAAGATGAGCGATGTAAGGAAGCAGTTCTGTTCTTTCTGGACTATCTGCATGCTGCCACTTTATCGGTCTTTTATTACAAATGCTTAGATTTCCTAGTGATAACTGCCTTGCGTCTCATTGCATTCATCAAATGCAGAACTGCAGAAGAAAGTAACTTTTTATCAGCTCCTGAGGTACATTTGAATGGAATAGCTGTATCACATGGACTGCCTCACATGGCCCATGTGGTTTAACATGGCACCATTGTAGGCTGCTGACATAGTAAATCGGGTCCCTGGGAGGAAACACAGAGAAGCAGCTGACACGGGAACTACCTGGCTGATGTGCATGCTTGTGTCACAGGTCAAAGGTCTGGCTGACGTTAGATCATTAGAGCCCAGCAGAGTTGAGATGATTCCATTTTGATCAACTTTTCTGATCATGGTTCCATCCACGAAGTAGATTAATCCGTTCTTATCAATCGCCATTCCTTGAGCCAAGAAAGAGAAATGTTGCTTAGTTTTCAAAAATGATTACTTTGATGAAACTCTTAGGCCCATGACTAAGCTCAGTGTCTAACCCCAGCAGTAACACGGGCGATGGGGAGCAGGCAGGACTGCAGATTGCTAACACAGTAGGAAAAACCCAACACAGGCATTGACAATACAAATACACGTAATATTGTAATGAAGAAATAACCCAGCTTTGCCAGAATTCCCACTTTGTGTGTGAATCATATATATACAACTTGTGTTTTAAATATAAACTTATAGTGTCTGTCTAATGTTGTCGTCTCTGAATTACAGACACAGGTCAAAGTCTGTTACCCTGAACTCAGAGTAACTAGTATATTCCAACAAAAATAGAGCTAAGCCAAGGTTAGTGTTTTGTTGACCTTGTTACAGTGCAATTTTCTATTATGAATAATTCAGTACAACAAATACTTTTTTCCTGTCCTTGTTCACATAATAGTTGCCAGCTATAATCGAAAAAAAAAAAAGCCCTCAACCAAAAAAAACATCGTAATGAGTGGCATAATACATGAGCAAGGAGTCAGTCCCAACTGGTTTAAAAGCTAGAAACCTTTATCACATAGAATTTTAGCCCTTGTTACCTCCAGAAATTCCTCGCAGCAAGCATTTTTTTCCCATGGCATAGAAACAAAAGTTTAATAGCTCCAGGCTGGGTGAGGGCTAATAGGGTTGCTTAGTGATGGTTTTTAAAGAGGTCTGGGACTCATTCACGACAAAGAAATTCTGGCACAATGAAAGAATTTGGGCACTTGTCTGACGTTTAACGGGATGTGACCTGAATAACAGAGAGTAGCCGCGCTATTCTTCGAGAAGTTGAAAAAAATGGAATGACAATAAAAAAATGCCAAGAACCTAATATTTACTGTAAAATCAACTTAGGATTCTAGCAGCTCCACGCTAAACGGCTTTTACAAACACTAGGTGTGAAACCGCTTCCAGAACACAGCTGAGGCCAAATCGGTAGACTCAGCATTAACCATGATCGGGCGCTGACTGGATTTTCCACCCCCCTTTTTTTAATAAAAAGAAATCCCCCAATTGGTAAATGTCAGTACCTTTGGGACTCATGAGTGTCGCTTCCACAGCCTTCCCCCCGTCCCCACATCGGGCTTCATCGAACGGAAGGCATTGCTCCCCGGTCCCTGCCACGACGTCAGCGTTTTTGGTCAAGTCTTTGGCTCCCGTCAGTGACTTTGGGCGATAAATCCTGCGGGTGTTAGTGTCCGAAACATACAAATCTCCCGTGACTGGGTCGGTGGCGAGATAGTATCTATGAGCTGGGTTGCTGCTGTAAGGAAGGACCAGACATAAACACCACGGGAGGGTTAGTCCTAACACACAGAGCAGGGGCAAGCAGGCCAGAACCCAGCACAAGAAACTGGCTGTAAACCGCCATCCATACCAGACCCTGGAGGATGAACAGTGGATTCGACCATGACCTAAAGGAAACACTGAAAAGAACTGGTCGCAACTTCTGATATGACTGTGTTCCTTCCTTGCCGGTGGCCGAGGGTTTGAATATGTATTGAAATAGCCATTTTAAAAATAATTACTTTTAGAAGATGAGATGCTTCTAGCCAAAAACACAGAAGCAAGTTCTCCAAATCTCTTTGGTTTGCTGCAAAGCCACCCAATCATGGCCGTTGAGAGACAGACACACAGTTTACTCCGGGAGGAGGGTGTAGCTGGCTAACTCTCCGCAGGCCGAAGGCCAATATCCTTTCTATTTCATATGCATTTCACCACAGGGGATTTTCCTGTTTCCTCCCCATAAAAACCCAATCCAACCGAACACCTGCCCCTCAAGAAGTGGAGTCCCATGTCTGTCTCGGTTGCTTTATCCTAATCCAGCAAAGTCACCTGACGCTGTAACAATGTCTGTTCTGCTACGGGGTTAACTATCAAGATGAGGTCATTCAAGTGCAGGTGGCCTCACACAGTGTGTCCGAATGGTGGCTCCATCAGCTTTATTTTTAAAGTCTGTGCATTAGGCCTCCCTAAAACCTATGATGGATTTGGTGAGCTGCAGACATTGGTTCACAAAGCATAGTGCCTCAGCTATAGAACTACAAAATGGTGCCAATATATAATATTTTAAGTCCCATTACCTGTAACAAGTGGTAGGACCAAACGCTATGGACAAATTACGACAAATTATGACAGCTCCTTACTAACACTCAGCACCACATCCTTAGAATGTATGTAATGTGTACTGTGTGCAAATACTGCCTTCCAAAAAACAAGTCTAGGGAGAGTTCAAGTAATTTGGTGTCCCAACAAGGATGTCAGTCAACAGGCAGGAATCCCCCACGTTCCACGTATCTCCTCTGACAAGCCTGGTGTCACTGATGCTCATTCTCATCCTCTCCCTCTCCTTCTCCACACACGCACACATACAATTATATGCTTCTCTCCATTTATTTTATGTGTGACTATCTAAAATGTGTCATACGAATCTATATGAAAAGAGTTATTCTACACAAGGCTGTAATGGTTTTTCTCATTACTAGGTACGTCCTAATGAAGCAATTCTCACTGCTCTTCCTTTTAAGTGGTGAATGCAAGGACTTTATTGCTCCTGTAAGAGCCCATTGTTAAAATAACAGGTTCTGGTTTCCGTGAGCTGGCGGGCACCTGCTGCAGCCCTGAGGCTGTGCTGTTGCTAATACAGAGAAATACTGAGAACACAGAGGCCTGACACGTTCCGTTTTGATTTCTCTCCAGTCCTTAATATCTTTTAGGGACAAGGGACAGATGAGAGCAAAAAGCCTTATATGTGTAAAGGGGCAAAAAGTGAAAGGAAGAACTCATAAAAGGATGCAAGTCATTTGAAACGCAAACGTTTCAGAACTTCTGGGTTATACGAAATGACCCACTTGCCATACAAACTGTTACTAGGTCATTTTCCCACGCTGGGGTCTGGAATTTTAAACGCACCAAGACATACCGTGCTCCTTACTGTGGTCCTTTATCACTTGGAAATGGAGTGAAAAGTCACATATCAATATAAACGTTCAGAACTACATTATAGAGGTTTCCCCCTCGTCTGATATTGACCCTCGAGGTCTCTCAGGTACATATAGCCGCTGACAGAGTTGCAACTCCATCAAGCTGGGTCTGTTTTGAAAGACATGACATCTGAAAGACATCTCTAGTCTTTCCTATCTCCCGGCTGACGTACTAATTATGAGTGTATATTTGTTACAAACGCAGACACGTTTATCAATATTTTCTTATCACGTGTATACCTATGAGCGAGACTTCTCGGCCAGATTGCCTGGGTTTGAATCCTCACTGCGTCACTACCTGTGCGGCCTTGGGCAGGTTATCTAACTTCTCTGCCTCGGGTTCCTTACTGGCAAAGGTGACAATAATAATCCACGTTCCATAGGCTGCGGAGAGGATGACGTAACTAATACATGTGAAATCCTTACACCAGAACCTTGCGCAGAATCCACACTCGACAAACACTAACTATTCTTATACTTGCTTTTGTCTGATCTGCGTTGCGATGTAACATTTGCTTTGTGACCCTATTCAGTGTAGGAGTGCAACACGCATTGTTAACTACCCCAAACAGGACTTGCTTTCTGAAAAGCTTAATAAAGAAAAAATAATGACCTAAATCTGAACAATGCTGGCCCCTTTTAAAACGTCCACTTTGAATTGTCTGCAGAGTAACGATGAGAAAGGTAAATGAATCATGAATCCTCTTTCATGCGTATTTTCTTGTGACGTCTTTTGTTTTGAGAAAAATAACAATGGGTTTTTCTCAGCTGCTAGTCTGAGTTGCAGGGCTCACTCCTTAGCTACGGGATGTGAGTTTTCTTGGTGGAAACACCACGGACACATTCCAGTCGTAAGCTGTGACCTTCTCGGCATCTGTGTTATCCCAGTGGGACAGTGACAAGAGAATGTCCAACACAGCGCTGCTGTTTGCGCTTTCCTGTCCTGATGCACCTCCCTCTTTGAAGATAGAAATTTCTAAATCAAGCAACACAGGGCAATGGTTTTAAAAATGCCTGTCAATGAAAGCTCTGATCTGGCACAACCTTACTGTCCAGAAGCACAAATGTGGAGGAGCATGTGACCCCGGAGCAGGGAAATGTGCCCCACAGAGGGGGCGGGCAGGAGCTGAGTAACTGCCCCACGGGCTGCTTGTCAGAACTAGCCCCTCCGACATCAGGAGGGGGGGTCCCTCCTGAAGGACTAACAAAAACAAAAACAAAAATAACAAACGGGTGAGCTTGGAAGTGTTTTGACAGCCTGGGGGCCGAGAAGCTCTGTGCTGATGATCTGGGACGGGCCCGGGGTCCAAGGCCACCTCACTGAAACTCCAAGTTTCCCTGCCGGGTGAGTGAGGTCTTGCTCTGCACTTGGGAAAAGCCAAAGCCCTTGACAGGCCGGAGTGTGGGCACAGACGGGCAGGGAGTTTTTAGATTGTAATTGATCTCATGTCAAAACATGCGCAGACCCTGCCTGGGGACAGACTGCCAGGAGCTGGATGGGTTGGGAACTCTTCAGCAGGAGGAGCTTCACAACCTTCCTGTGCGACCAACTGAGATTTTGACTAAGAGAAGCAAAACTGAAGCATCGAAGCCAAGTTCCGATCCTTTAGAATACTGCACCACCATTCTTCATTCCTCCTGAATCGCCCCAGGTTATCATCACCGTTACCAGGCCGCCTTCTCCACGGTCTTACTCAGTTAGACACAGAGCCGGTGGTAAATGCGGACGACATGAGCTCCTTCATCGTCATAACTCTGCCTCTCAGATGAGAGAAACAACAGCAACGAACAAGCTAGGCAACAGCCATGATCGGCACTTTTATCTCTTTAGTTGGAAACCGTGTGTAGCCTTGAGAGCACAGGACAGTTGAAGAAGCATAAACTATATTTACACACAAAACTAAACTATCTATTTTCTGGCCACCAAAAGTCTGCTGAGATCATTGAAGGCAGGGCTTTGGGGGTGTGATATTTCTGTGCCTGCTTGATTTTCTTAAAGATTAAGTCAATAAAAAGTGCTCAATTAAGTTTTTATAACTTGTATCTGAACTTTAATTGATTCGATTTCACAGACCTGTGACCGACACTTTTTTGGATCTCTTAATTGTAATATAAAATTCACCAAGTTGATTTTTAGTCCTACATGTTTCAATGCCTCTTGGCTGGTATTAATTAATTTAAGTTCCTTTATTTGGAACTTTTAAGAATTGAAACAGGGATGAGCTAAAATTTACTACCTACAAAAAGGGTTTTTTAGCCAACTAATACTAGAAGCATCATAGGGAGAAATTTTAGCATACCTAAGAGAAACTCTTTTTTAAGCATTTCAGAAGTTTTCACTCCTATAAAAAATTTAACATGTTGATTGAGTGGTATTTATACCTATTCATTAAAGCATAGCTAGGGACTTTTATTTGATATAATATCCTGACAGTACTTATTAACTTTGGTATGACAGAATATCCCGAATTTAAAGATAATAAGACTATATTTTTATATTTATCTTTGAACATTTTTATTAATTAGTTCCATTAGTCCAATTAACAAGACTGTTGTTACTATGTGAAACACAGCTGGAGGCCCAGAAGCATGCATTTTTATATTTTACTTAATCATTAACCACTGACGATACTGTTCATTTTTAGATGATGTTGACCGTGTTCCAATTTATTTTCCTTCCTGTCACACACTTGGAAGTCTTTCATGACTTTGATGCTGGCCAGGGAAGTCACCGTAAGGGGCAAGCCCGGCAGGGTCCCATTAGCCGGAAGGGGAAAATGATCTAGGCAGGCAGTAAGGAAGGAGCATCTGAGAAGAGCTTCCATCTTTTAAGCTATATCAGGAAGTTCCAATGTGCTCAAATATCTTGGTTCTGATTAATCAATTAACTAATCAAAATATCATTTTGATTAATTAGTTATTAAGCAAACAGAATCCCTATTTTTGCCAATAATTTCTGTCATCTGATGACTTGAGCTCAAAAATTGGCTATTTTCTACACGTCCCTGTTCCTTATCACCCACACACAATGTGTCCACTCCCGGAATTTCTTTATTTTATCGGTCGATTTCCTTCATTGACAGCCCCGCTCTTTCAGGCACCTAGCCTCTCACGATTGTCTGAGTCATCATCAGACCGTCCTGAGCACCCATAGCAGATTAACCTTCCCAAAAGGCCATCTGCGTGTGCTGCCACCAGGCACAAGATCAGGAAACGGCTCCTCACAGTCTCTGTCACCCAGTGAGAGAAGCGTCATTCCTTCAAGACTTGGGGCCCTCAACAGTGTGGCCCTTACCTGTCTCTCTACCTGCACCCCTCATTAGTACCCACACGAGTCCCCGGCTCATGATCAGGTGGGTCTCAGTCCCCTCAAACACGTCTTGCTCCCCTCTTTCCCGGACCCTCATAACTTGACTTGCTCTCTGTTCCTGCTTCATGCCTGCCCCTCCTCCTTCCTTCTGGTCGCCCTGTTCAGGCAGACTTCACGGTCTGACCTACGTCAAGGACCGGCCCTGCGAGGAGACACTTCCTCACCACCCTCCCACCTCCCAGGAGCCTCTTCCTCCCCAGAATTACTCGCACAGCATAAGCCATGGGTGTGATTAAGCGTCAAGAATGACCCTGATATTTTTAATCTGTTGTTGCATGCATATCTCCTCTCAGCTATGACATGGCAAGTTCTGAGCACAGACTTCGTCTCGTAGCCCTGCTTGTCCCAGTGCCTCGCACATGGTAAGGGATCAGCAAAGACGAACATCAACATAAAACCCGAACTGTGCATTTACATGCATGGCACACGGAGGAGATGCAGGAGCACACACATAGCCAGGGTGATGCACAGGGGGGAAAGGTCACAGAGGATCATGAGAGAAGGATTACAATGAGTATCACCACTGAACACCCTGAGTTAGTACATAAGGAGCTCACGTTATAAAGGACTGCTAATAATAATGTAGCTCTCACCGCATAGACTTTTTTCCAGGGAAAGAAATTATAGTGCCAATTAATGTGTCAACTGACTATGAAATAAATCTAGCATTTTGAATACCCAGGGCGTTACCCAGGAGAAACCTAGCTACTTGAAGACACAGAAATTGGCTCTCGTTCCGGGGAAAGAACACACTTATTAGAGTGGTTCAAATCTCTGCTCCCGTTTCTTAGTTCTGCATCGCAGGGAAGACACGCAGGCTCCTTGAGTCCCAGTCACCTCTCCGTCGCCCCAGGACTGTGGTGTGGATCTGCAGCAGCGCGTGAGAAATGTCTGGCAGCATGCTTGGCATGCAACGGGCCAGCTCATTAAAAGGCAGCTGCTTTGATAATTTTTTTCTGCAGGCCCTCCAGCATTTTCACGTTTAGTTGGAGCCCACGCCTGTCTGTCGTTCCTCTTTCCTCCACAGAGAGCAAGAAGGCAAGGCCAGGACAGTTCTGATATTCTGCTGTGGTTTCTAACTGCATAGCTTGGCATGCGTAGGAGACTGGGGAAATTCTGTGTTAATCTCTGCATGTGACTGAGCTATTAGCTGTTAGTGCCAGACCAATAAGGGATCTCCAGAGATGGTCGTGGGCCCTTGCCTGGTCTGAGTGTAACAGTCACCCATTTTCCCAGGAGAATGTTGGATGTGATCTCCCAGTTGTCAGCCTCTTTACAACAGTTTGAATGAGTTCTGTTGACTTGCTCGTCTCAAGGATGTCACGTAAACCACTGCACATTTTCCCATCTGATATCATTTCATCAGATATTTGAATAGCCAGATGGAATCACGCATGCCCAATCTGTGTTGCTTTCTGCTGGCTTTGTTTTAAAACAAATCGTTTTTGCCCCTTTTCTGCTGTCTGGAGGAAAGTTTTCAGTCCCAAGTGTCCACACATAACCCTTCCTGTACCTTCTCCAGCTATGTGTGCACAGCAAACAGAATCTGACAAACGCCGGAGTCTCTACATTTGCTTCAACTATATTCATCCCGGGCTTTGGAGAAAGTCTTTTCCTCCATCAGGATGTCAATGGAAACATTACTTCTTCAAACTTAAATCTACTAACTCTCTCAGCTTAGGACACTATAAACTACAGCAGTGAAAGACTTACCAGGAAGTTAATAGATTTACCAGGAACTCATACGAATTCCTTCCAAGCCCAGCTAAGGCTCTGGCAACAGGGTCACACCATCTTACGTTTTTGAAAAACGGGCCAAAGGAAAATATTTTCAGATTCTTTCCCTTGAGCAGAGTCCCTTACACGGAATAAGCTTTGGGCCCAAAAAACCAGGAGCGGTCCTGGCTTCTGGTCATGCCAAATGCTCCTGTGCTTCCAATTTTGTTCTGTTCAGTATGACTTAGATTGTGTGAGTCAGTCACTGCAGTTAAGAAATATTCCTTGTTATACAAAGATGTTCATTATAATAATACTTTGGTAGGAAAATTTAATTAATCAATTTGGAAATCCTTTTAGACTATTTGATATACTCTAATTTGCAATATAGCGCATAATGTTAGTGCATTAAGTGGTTTTAATTCCTTAGATGTTCCGTGATACTGAGTTTCCTCTCTCATGATGAAATGTTCTCAGAAAATGATGTCAGAGAATCACAGTGAAATGTAAAAAGGACATTTGAAATTTACAATAACCTTTAAGCAAGATGCTTACCTATGTCTAAAATCTTTATTTCTTGGTGGAAGCAGATAAAGAAGGTGAAAAAAGCACAGTTAGAAAAGGTTTCTAAAATACAATGAGTTGAATACTGAGATTTTAGTTATTTGTATGGAAAACTGCCATCTAAAGCAGAAATAGCGCTGGAAATAAATTTTGTAGGTCAAGGATTATCAAATAATGTCCAGAATAGAACGATTTTGATAATCACATTTAAGTGAACAAAGCAAAGACAACAATTCGTTACTTTACTGACATTACGGCTAATAATATAGGAAAATAATTGTAGGAAAAAATTTCATGCCTTAATTTCAAATGCTGAAATAAAAGAGTAACAATATACATCACAAGGTTATTCTAGAGACTTAAAAACCATAATTCTATCTCACCAGAGAACAGAACATTCGCTGGCATCAGTGAGACAGTTTCTATATTAGGTGACTTTATACTTGTTTATATATTTATTGCAAAACACGTACTTGTATGTGGTGTGCTTTTCCTAAGTTTAATCAAGAATGAACTTCTTTTGCTAGAGAGAACTTTAAACATCAGGAAGGCATGTTTAAATAAATACATTAGGACATTAGACTTAACATTTTTTTTTTAAACAAAGGCATGTTTAGCTCTCATTAAAATCCCAAATTAAGGAAAGACATACCTTAGCTCTAAAACACTCGTTACGTTTCCGGAAGGGAAAATCCGGCGAACGTAGTTGAAATCCCCCACATACAGACTGCCATCGATCCCACAAGCTAACGCCACCGGGGCCAAGAGTTTATTACCATCCGCTTGACCGTTGCAACTTGGGCATGAGATGCTGCGCCTCCGTCCATTGCCCATGATGCTGCTGACCACTGGGGGCTGCTGGGAGATAAACTGGTTTTCCCCGTTGCCCTTGTACAGTATACCTACAAGCAACAAAACACCGTTTTCTCACAGCCAAAAGGGTAAAGATGAAAAGCAGACAGGTTCACCGTAGAGCTAATGACAATGTAGTGTTGTTTAGGTCTAGACTGGAAAAACTGTTAAAGTTCTATGGGAGAGAGTTCCGTTCAGTTACCTGGTGGAAAATATCATATGACAAAATACACAGACTGCAGGCGAAAAAATGCTCTCCGTGAGGAATTTAAAGAATGTCCTGGTGAGAGAGACAAAGGACGGACAAGAAAAATCAAAAACCCAAATTCTCAACATCAGTGATTCTCAAACTTGACTGCATGTTGGCATGACTGGGGAACTGTAAACAAATACCGATGCTTCGATCACACCCCCAAGAGATTCTGGGTGAATTGGTGTGGGTGCAGCCTTGCCATTGAGATTGTAGAGAACTCTCCAGAAGACCCTAATGCCACCCAAGTTTGAGACCCATGCTCTACATCATGTTCTTTAGGGAAGAATAAGTTCACTTAATTGTTAAACAATGTTGAAAGTATTAAAAATTAATCCAATTAATAAAAATGTGTACCATAATATGAATTTCTTCCTTAAGAGTTTATCATCGTTTTTTTGTTTTTTTTTTTTTAGTGAAAAAATACCTTATGGAAAACAAAGTTAGAAGGTATATAGTAAACCTCCAATATTCTGCTATATTGTCAAAGAATATTCTTCTTGCTTATACTTTTGTCTGATATAAGAAGGCATATTCAAAATTTCAAACATAACAAAACTGTTGTGGAAGGGCCAATTAATTATTTAAAGTGATTCTCCTTTACGGCATGGAAGGGTCAATGATTTTAAGAAGACAAAATGCCAATCTGCTCCTTTACGGTCGTCAATGAAAATCCGAGAAAAGATTCCAAGTGAATATTAAATGTTTTCATAGTTAGAAAGTAGATTTGAGTTGAGAGTCTAATTTTAGCTGTTTATCATGGCTGCCTATAGATCAATGGTTCCATTCTGGTCTCATGTAACTGCCCGGTCAGCTGTCATTGTTCCACACACACTTCATGACCCTTCCCCGCGTGTCCCCTGTATAAACCACCTGTGACCATGACTGGAGAGCTGTACATATGATAGTCACTGACTGTCCCACATTGCACAGCCGTTCTCCAAGCCAATGCTGATATTTTTTAGCAGATAAACTGTTAAAAGAACCAGTCCCATGAAATTACAACAGGAAACTCGAGAAAGTATTTTTTCCTCCCACGTTGGGATAATTTTAAAGTGAAGAAGAGATCAAAATGAGTATGTTTCCTTTATAGCTCAGCACATTTTAGGTGAATTCTAGGATTACTTTTTTGAACACTTTGCTATTTGGGTGAGCTAACAATCACAGTACATTTACATATGGAAATCAGGAAAGATAAAATATATTTATTCATCTTTAAGAAAAATCATCTAAATAAGATTAGATCATACAACAGATAAGATGCATTTTGCCTTGAATAGTCAAATAATATGTTAATGCTACCTAAGGTTCTTCTTTCTGTGATTATGTTATCTGATAATTATGGAACTATAATTTCCTACAGGAGTGAGTTCTGTAACTTTCATCAGAAGAATCCTGGGAGCCAGCCTACGCCCTTCTGCACCTGCCTTACCCAGTCATTACTCGGAACAATCAGTCTTTCGCGATTCTCCTCTATTCTGACAGAACAGCGAGATGAACATTAGAATATTTATTTCCCTGTTCCAGAACGCCTGCACGAACACCTGTCACTGTCTCCGTTTTTGCCGTCCCTTCTTCCTTGATATATTTTCATAGCTCATCCACCTTGTCATGATTGCAAATCACTTTGTTTATTCAATTAGACACATGTCACGTTGAAAAGCCCTACTTGTCAAACTGTTCTTGGATAGAATTTGAAATCACATTCAGTTCACGCCACAAATAGGTTACCTCACATTTCAAAATAACATACATTTTATAATTTGTGACATTTTTTGGAGAATAGACTTCTGGGTAGTCCAGTTTTTATATCTGAGCTGATATTTTAATACAAGCTAACTATATATTATTCTGGGGGGCAGAGAGAGAGACAGAGAGAGAGAGAGAGAGAAAGAGAGAGAGAAAGAAAGAGAGAGAGAGAGTGTGTGTGTGTGTGTGTGTGTGTATTTTTATCATACATGCATGCCCAGAATATCTACGGGTTTCTTAATCCCTCTGAATACTATACTAAGTGTTGGGTATCATAACAGTGTTGAATTACAGAGGTATGGGCTTTCCTAGAGCTCTTTGCTCATAGCCTGCCTATTCGTTCATAATCTTATGGGCAAAATCCTGGGCTAAGTGGTTATGAACTTAACCTTCTAGTCTCAGCATAACTAAAATGCATCTACAGAGGTTTCTCCTAGTGTTGTTTGTAAAGACCTTTTGAAGGTATATACAATATGTAAAATTGTGTGAAATACAATTTCAATAATTTAATCAAGACCAGCTACCGGCAGAGTTGGCACAGGCTTTGCGTTCTGAAAGACCATGATGAAGCCTCGTGTTACTAACATTACGCACTGACGCTCCCACTGCTCAGACGTATAATGGCACAGGACATAGTCACCATCCTCCTTGGTTGGGAGGCTCACTTTCCCAAGTGTGTCCTTCATGGGACGCTAGTTACTGGTTCTGCTCCCAAACTTCCGGGGTGCCAACTGAACTACAACCGGACGTCCAGGACACAGTTAGAAAGGGGAGGGAGCTTAGTACTGCTATAAAAGAGGAAACACATGAGGGGCTTTTCTGGTTTTTTCTTCTTCTTAGCATTAATTTGCTCAGTACGATTCTCTTCTGGAGGTAACATATCCACCAGCACTGGCTTGAAAAATGCTTCAGATTTAGTATATTTGGAGACTGAAAAGGTCTCCTCTCCAAATTAAGTACATTAAAAAAAAAAAAGAGCAAATATCAAAGCGACATGAAAGTGACTATTCATCACAGTCAACTATTTACTTCGACTGAATGCTAAATTCAATATTCTGAGCTGTCCAAAAATTGCTGCAAAGTCAAAGCCAGATTATTTCATCAATACTGAAATCTCCTTCTCTGGCTATTGGCAATAGGAGAGTCAAGTTACTCCCTTAAGGTTCTGCTTTTCTAGACAGTACTTACAAATTAGCTGAGATGTGGCCAGCAAGTGGACAAAATGTAAATGCAACAGCATTTGTTTAGTATAAATAATATTCTTTATGAGTGAGATTAAGGTGGTCCAGTTTTGCAGGTAATTATTTTTCTTTTGGTTGTGATAGATAAAATATGTTTTTTTCAGAGACATCCACTTGTATTATAAAGTCTACTACAAGGCTTATTCTGGATGCTTGCTTGTTTCTCAATTATTCATTAATTTTTTCCTAATATTTGAGAAGTCAAATAATAGTATATATAACACTATTTGTGTGTAAGAGTATTTTTTTCTCAAGTACACTCTATGAAGAACCGAAGAAAAAAAATCTAGACATTCAGAGTAGACTAATTACCTAAGGATTAAGATCTATTTGTAAATAGTTTGGTAGAGTACTATGGATTTTTATTTTTTCTTTACTTAAAACAAAATCCCCCTCCTTTTCTTTGGGGTAAACTTTCTGAAAGCACTTGGGATCAACTCATTGACTTCCTGTGGCCTCAGATTCTCCCGGGCAAACTTGTGGTGAAGATGCCCTTCAACGCAGCACCAAAGTCATGCTCTCGGGAAACCTATTTTGGTGATGAATCTATGAACATTAACACATGTGTTAGAGGAGTATTGTGTAGTTCCCACTTCAGGTTTTTGTAGACTTTAAAAGCACAGATGACCCTTGAACACAGGTTTGAACTGTGCAGGTCCACTTATACATGGATTTATTTTCCAATAAATATGTACAGGACTGTAAATGCATTTTTCCCCCTTAGGATTTTCTTAGTAAGATTTTCCTTTCCTTCGCTGCCTTTATGGTAAGAATACAGCACAGTATCTACATAACATGCAACATCAGTGTTAACTGACTGTTTATGTTCTCGGTAAGGCTTTCCGGTCAACAGCAGGCTCTCAGCAGGTGAGGTTTTGGGAAGTCAAAAGTTAGACGCAGGCTTTTCACTGAGCAAAAGGTTGGCACCCCTGACCCCAGGGTTGTTCAAGGGTCAATTGTGTATCCTTATTTTTTTCTACTCATTTTAATCCTATCGCATCCACAGAATCAAATGTTCTCATATAATACATTTGAACGTGAGCAGTGTTAGCGGTCTGCGGACAAGGTCTTACCGTTCTGAACGTCCAGCACGTGATGCTTATCTAATGTCCAGCCGCCCATGTTGGAAGCATCTAACTCATAGCCTTGCAGGATGGCGGTCCTCTTCTCCCACAGAGTCAGGTCCAGGCACGACTCATATTCATACCCAACTGACACTGGAATGGAGACAATCACAGTTCATCTGTCAGTGGAAGGGGTCCCACTTATCAACATTGTTGGGCTGCATCTGCTTTTTTCACAGTTGGGTTCTGAGACTATAGTTCCATTTATTTACGGGTAGCGTTTATTTTTTATAGGAGCAGATTTGATCCCATCGAAGAGGATTTTCTAAAAAAATGACCTCCATGTATTATTTTTGTATTGACTTAATAGGAACTAGTAACTTTCCCCCCAAACTTCTTTTTACAAGGGGTTCATAGCACCGAATGAAGTTCAGGTCAGGCAACCGGGTAAGCAATTATCTTAGATAAATCAGCCCCAAGTGGTGATCAAAGGGTAACGACTAAGAATCATACTTGCTACATGAATTCACAGCACTATTTACTTTCTAAGGGTATTAAGTTATGAAAAATATTGACACTGAGATTCAATGCAGTAAAGAGACAGCCACGTCACATTATCAGAAGCGAAGAATGATGCGAACCGTGAAGTAATCTGAGCAGATCACAAAAACCCCCTCAGAGTTCACAACGAAACAGGGGTTTTTAAAACTTAGAACAAAGTAAAGGGAGAAGTGGCAATTATCCGATTGATTTGAAGTAATTCAAGTCCAAATTACATAGTAATTTCAGAATACAATGTTTGTTGTATTAAAAACCAAGAGAGCAGTGCCGGTGTTATACTTAGTTTTCATGTCCGGAGCCTGAGCTGGACGCTACTCTATGTGTATCTCAATGTGTCAAACTCTCATCCCATGGTCCTGTGATGCAGTGAAACAGCGGATTTGACTGACGTTTAAGAATATCCTTTCCTTGAATAGACTGGTCCTTCTAGCCCAAAGGGCTAAAATAATTTTTAGGCACAAACGTTGCCTGACATCCTCTTAAACATCACTATGAATTGAAACTACACCATTTGTTAGACATAGAAAACCATAAAAAAAAAAGATACAGAAAGCTGGGGGGGGGGTAAAATGATGTAAAAAAAAAGAAAATAAAACAAGGGACATAATAAAGAAAAGCATGAAAAAATATGACAACCTAAAATCTCATTCAGAACATTCTTCTAAAATATAATTTCAGCGTCCCCCCCAAATGATACGTTCTCTTTCTCCTCATATGGGACACATTGCTTGTCCCTATGGTATATCTAAACCAACCAGTGTGTAACCTCCCTCTGACAATCTTACTGCCTGTCTATTTGTTCCTCCATTGGCTTCCATGGGTTACAATTATTTTTAGGCTAGTTCTGAATCAAGACAATTTTTTTTTTGATACAGAGTATATTTGCACGGAACTTACCAACAGCTTCAGACAGACCATAGACCTTCTGATTGTACGCATCTGTCTTATCCCAGATGAAAGTGTAGGCTAGGTTCGGGGAGGCAGGAAACCACTTCTGAAAGAGTCTCCCTACTACGGCTACCATAAGGTGAACCTTCATCAGATTGAACGGTATAACGGCTTGCGTCATGGTGATCTTGAGAACGGACTTATACCCGGCCGCTCTGGAACTCAAGTAGGAAAGTTTCAGGTCCGTTCCTGGAATTGTGGTTTCTTCATGGAGCACCTGGGTGGGAATGAAGGGAAAGCGCCAGACTGTGATCACGTCCAACTCCGAGACAAACTATATTGAAAAGAACCGAGTAGAGCAACTGCCAGCCCAGAGTCACTCTGCAATAGCCCTCTGAGCTGTTATCTTACTCACGAGTGGATATACCTCTGCCGCCAGCCCGACTGTTCTAAAAGCTTCCTGTCATTGATTTTGAGTTAATCACACCTCAGGTGCCACTCCTCACGCAGGAGACACCGTGACTTCTCCCTCAGGCTAACAGGCACGGACCTGTTTGTCTGCAGTCACCGTGGCTTCCTGCTACCCCACAGTTCACCCTGGTTGCCCTGGAGAACGGCAGCAGACATCTGAAAGCTGGTTGGCTCAGAACAGGGACGTGGTCTGGGCCAAAGATCTGGCCTGCGCCAGCTGCCTCTGTTGGGGACAAAACCACTGCGGTGGCCTCATCAGCTGGCTGGCCACAACTTAGAAAGACAGGGATGATAACAGATGCCGCCTCCAAAACGGCAGGTGATATAAAAATAGCACATTCTCATAATTAGTTAAACATTAAGCTGGGAGCCACCGCTGGTTTTTGATATGATGGTAAATGAATTAATAATTTAAAGTTGTGCAAAATAGCCCCCCCGTGAACAACTAATGCATTATTGAATGCACGCAAAAGACACTATTTACCTTTTGAAGTGAAACTGGGCTGTAAAAAGTTAATATAATTACCTCCATAAGAATTATCTGCTTTATACATTAAAAAGAAATCATATTCTTAACCCTACAATTTACCCATCCATGTGACTAGCTCAATGAATGCCAACAAATTTATACTGATGTATGCAAAATACATTATGCCAAAACATGATTTAGTGATTTTGAAAAATATATTTTATGTAGTATATAAAAATCTTCCTAAAGATTTCAGATTCTCCTTACTAATGCTCCCATTCGTTTGGTTAATAATGGCAGCTCTTCAGGCTTCCTACACAGACTATAAGGTACAGGGCTGGCTCTCTGTGTCCCAGACTGGGGCCAGGAACTCACCCTCTCTCTGTGGGGAGAATCTCATGGCATTTTCAGAGGCTTCCTGAGACGGTCCTCTCAAGGCTAGTCAGGCAGACCTGAAGGCCTGCCTTTTCATGACAGAAAATCTTAGGAGACTGGGGCACTGTTCAGAAGTGTTTCTCTCCCCGTCTCCTCTCACACAGACCATAGGAATGAGGTCCCTCTGCCATTCCAAATTTTAATAACTTTAGCAGAGACCTGGAAACTGAGGGCGTAGCTGTCGGTTCCCATGGACGCGATCAATGAGTCGGAAGCAGCACAAAAGAATGAACGACACAGGCTTCCGTCCTGGTCTGTGACCAGTGTTGGCATGAAAAGGGACACAGTGATGCCCTGCAATGGATTAAGAAGCCATTGCTCTACTTGAATAGACAGACCCATTTGTTCCCGTCGGGGTTTCTTTACCAAACATTGACCGAGTTCAGCCGCAGACTGTCTTAAGCAAAACAGTTTCTGAGCAGACACAAACTCTTTAGAGCTCTGTCAGACCGAGGGAGACCACTGCTTGTAAGATTGGCAGGACTTTTGTCGGCCTGAAGTGCACAAGGCGAACAAACCAAACAGAACTTCTTGTTCCCCTCACTGGGGTGAAATATCAATGGTTAGTTTGAAAACCAGACTCTCTGACTCCCGAGTGGCCTGGAAAATGCACACAATTAAAACCTAAAGCATAAACTTTGTTTCTTCTTTTCTTATTTTCAAAACAATTTCTTCTAAATTTGATAGGTTTTCTATATGGAAGGCAATCTTTCATTAATATATTCCCTCCGACCTTCTAGGGTTTGCTTCTCTATCTCAAAATGTCATGTGTTATCCTAATTTTAATAACTGATTATTGTCTTTGCCATCATAACCTACTTTCATGGAACAAATATCTGTTATTCAGTTCATTAAAACATGCGTGTACCCCTGGCTGGTTTGGCTCAGTGGATGGAGCGTCGGCCTGCGAGCTAAGTGTCGCTGGTTCGATCTTCCAGTCAGGGCACATCAGAGAAGGAAAACTCTGACTCCAAAAAACCTCCGCTGCCTTGCGGCATACCTCTTCAGGGGAAAGGCTAAGGGAGTAAACCCCGACAGAAAATCCGGAGCCGGAGTCCCTAAGGCGGTTTGACGTTGTAGTCAACACCGGCAACTCCTGCGGCGCACCTGAAGCCAAGCTGTATCGACTCCGTCTTTCCCTTGGACCCTTCAGCTGCGAAGAGAGGGGGGGTCTGCTGCATGGGCAACAGCAGACCCTCCATATCACCCTGCCCAGGCTCTGTAGCTTCAGCTTCACTGGAGAGGACACTCCAGCGTCATCGCAAGATGTCGATTCAACACGTGAGGAGACAGATACCGTGTCACTCCCGAGTCGGACTGCACAGCCATTCTCGGTGGTGCAGATAGACTCTTAAGAAGCTACACCATTGTCTCTCGAGACGGATGGCTGCCGCCGACGACGAAAACATGCGTGTCTCCTATGTAATTTAAATTGACCACGTTATTCTGCATTAGTGTGAAAAGTCAGCTCAGCCAGAGAGGAAAAATAAACTATTCGGCCTATTTTTTGGCAGCTGCATGATTTGTAAGCCCCATTCTGGACCCCATTAGACATTCAGTTAGAAGCTACATCCTGCCAGTTTTACCTTCCAGATCTCTGTCCAATCCATTCCCTCTTTTCCACTTCCACTGTCACCGTGATTGTTGCGTCCCGTCCATCTGTGCGCGGGATGTGCATGGAAATCCAGTGACCCCTAGCTGTTCACCCATCTCTCTGTCTTTCTCTCGATTATGCATTGTTACTCGAGTTAGTGTTAGAGAAATGCTGAAAAATCTTCATTGTTTCCCTGGTTCCCTTTGCCCAAAGAATTCAAGGTCTCCACTGGATGGTACTTCAGGGCCACTCTTAATCTGGCACCGATCTTTCTCCGTATGTGCTCCGCATTTATTTATTTTTTGTTTCTTTTTTTTTTTTAATTATTGTTGTTCTATTACAGTTGTCCCAAAGTTTCTCTCATTGCTCGCCACTGCCCCCGCCCCTGCTCCCATAGTCAATCCCTGCCCTGTGGTCCATGTCCATGGGTCATTCATACTAGTTCCTGGACTAGACCCTCCCCTTCTTTCCCCCTCTTGCCCCCTCCCCCTCTCCTCTGGTCACTGTCAGGTCAGTCTGTTCCTTGGTTCTATCTATGCCTCTGGTTCTATTTTGGGTGTTTGTTTGTGTTGCTCATTAGGTTCCTGTGTTAGGTGAGATCATATGGCATCTGTCTTTCGCTGCCTGGCTTATTTCACTTAGCATGGCACTGTCCAGTTCCATCCACGCTGTCACGAAAAGCAGGCGTTCCTTTCTTTCTGCTGCATAGCGTTCCGTTGGGTAAATGTACACTCATTTACCATACGCCCCACATTTAAATTGCCGACCCAGTCTTTACACAATGCTGTTGTTTTTAGCACCACATGGTGGCTCACGCGTTTTCTTCCACCTTAAGGCCGACATCCTCAGAGGCGCCTTCTTTGGCTTCCTTGGGAATTGAGCTCTCTTTGGAACTCCCACAATTTTTCATTCAGATCTTTGCCATATTTAGCATAGCAGGATGCATGTCTTATTATTCTTTTTATCCCAGCAGAATACCTTGTACATAATAGGCTCTCAGTAAATGTTGCTGTCTAGAAGATGGAATGGAAAAATAAAGAAACCTTCATGTGTTCCTGCAACTGTTGACTATTTGAGACCTACTTCAATGACCTGGTTTGCTAGAAATTTCCATGGGTGCATGGACAGACACTACCCGTAGGTTAAGTCTATTTTAGGATTGGCTAAAGAGTTCAATTACTGCAAGGTGGACCCCGGGGAGGAAGTTTTCCATTGGATATGTTGCAGCGAATTTCTTAAAGCTTCAACCCAAAGTCTGCTTGACTATTACGCAGTGAGTGAATAAGGGGTCTCTTCTGCATCGTGTTTGCCTGTGAGCTTCTCTGTCTTTTGTTCTCCCAAACCTTCTCGACGGACCTCCTCTCATCTCTGTCTACATTCCCTTATCCTAGGCTTTAAGTGCATCTATAAAGGTGACGACTCCCAAGTTTACTTCTTTCCCTTGAGCCTCTTCCCTGGGCTCCAGGGTTACATGACTTCTTCTTACCACCTCGACCCCCAGCAGTTTTGGCCAGGACACCATCATTTCTGCTGGTGACTTTCTGACTGGTCTCCTTGTTTCAACCTCCAATGGCTTCCAATTACTCAAAGTAAGAGGTTCCGACGCTGGCCATGCATGTCTTCAATGACTTGTGATTTGCGTAGCATGCCCGTCTCCCCGCCACCCCCGCCGGCCTCTGTGCCCTTCCCTGAGCCAGCAAAGCAAGCCCTTCCTCCAGAGCATGTGCACACGCTCTTTGTTCTGCCCGGAATGCTCCCATTTCTAAAGCTTATTCTCTCACTGAAAGTTTTTGCTGAAATACCCAAACCACATTTTATAAAACTGCCCTCCATCCACTTCACCCTGCTCTGTTTTTCACAAAGTCTTATTCACAACCTGACATATATTTATACACTGGCTGCTTCTCTCTCCCTGTTAGCTGGTAAATCCTTGAAAGCCGGTACTTCCTTCAACCAATTTTCTGATCTGTTACGTTCTGACAATGCCTGATATGAAACAAAAATTCAACAAATATTTGAAGAATGAATGTGACGAGGCTGCTATGTGCTGTTAAATTTAAGACCATGTATTTTTACTTAGCTATTTATGAATAAAGACCATTATTATTGTACCAAATGTCCCGCCTTGAAGATCTGATAGTATTTCTAATTGGAAACACACAGGAAAGAAAACAATGCCCAGATATTTCAGTAGATAAAATGAACAGTGAAAATACAGCTGCTTTAAAGAAAATTATTAGATTTTTTTTAGCCTGTGGAAAATAGGACCTTCTGATTGACAAATTATAGAACTTGAGAACTCACGTTTTAAAAATAGTATCTTGAGGAAATGAATGAATATTTTCTTTCAAAAACAACATTTTTGAAAACAAAACATTTTTTCTTTACCTACAATAATAAGTAAATGGTAAGTTACTGCGAGAAATGACCATGTACAGCAGCACCTGTACCAAGTCAGTCAGGAAACCTGGCACATGAAGGCACTAAAGCCTTTTCCAGTGAAAGGATAAATGAGCAAAGACATTATTAAGCTGTTGAGTTTAATCTCTTTTCCAGCTGGCTACAACGAATAAATATATACAGATGTAGCCTGAAAAAAAGTATTGTTGAATAGATCTTTAAGAAATAACTAGATATCTGCCCATAACGATACTTATGTAGCGTGTGCACCTATGGACACACACACACACACGCACACACACATCCTATAGTTCATTCTATAGAATGGTTTAGAACAGCACTGGAAGTCTGCAGTCCTTTTTAAACATTCTTTGGAAGCCACATGATCTGAATGTGGTTTACTCGAAAGTACTGCCTGCTAGAATGTTCTACCTGTGTTTCAGGGATGATGGGACTGTCTTCCGGAGAAGACCTGAAGAAGGTGGACAGAGGCGATGACACTATGATAGGGTTTGGCCTCACAAACCCGCTCAGATCACAGCTGGGGATGTCGTTCTCCTCCTTCTTCATGACTAGAGTGTCCATCACATAAAAGACATTCCAGGGAATCCACACCGTGTGATACTGCGTGAGGAATGGGGACCGCTCAAATACCAGGGTGAGCGAAGCCCCGCCGTTGGCCACCAAGTCGAACCTAAGGAAAACAAGACATACTTACTGAGCCAGCTGGGGCCCTAGAATGACGTCCAAATTCACTTAATTGAACCTCCTTAAGTTAATGTGCTTTACAAAGAAAATCAACTTTTCTTCAACTTTCATATGAATTAGTTTCGAATGTACAGGAAGAGTAAAGAATTATCCAATGATGAATACTCATATACCCTGTACTTAGATTTACCAATTTATTAACAGTGTCCAAATTTGTTTCCTTATTTACCTATCTACTTCTTTTTCAGAATCATCTGAGCTGAGGTTATACACTCTATGCAATGTCACTCCTGAATATTTCAACAAGGATCTTCTAAGATCAAGAACTTTCAAAACCACAATACTAGCATCATGCTTTTGAAAATGAAATCAACTTTTAAAGAACCATATGAATACAGGACTCCAAGTTTCTGCCACATGGACTGTTACAGATTTCTGTAGTCTGAAATCTGATGCACCTCTGTATTACAAGGGACAATAAAACGTGCTGGGTGATAGAAGATTGTCTAGTTCTTACACTTAAAATACTTCAGCAGAGACAGTGCGCTGGGACAAACTCACATGCCATCGTGACGGGTAATGGTGTATCCATATTCTGGGTAGTGGAAAAACGAGACATTTACTCCAATAAGTGGGGTTCCATCAGCAGTGAGTACTTGACCTCTGATGACAGACGCAAGGCTGTGGGAAATGCAGAAGAAGTGGAATGAATATTTGTCTTGGGCCAACATGAAGATGATGTGGAGATAATTCAACCACAGGATAAAATAACAGTATCACACGCAATCATTACTCACAAAAACCAGACCTGAGACACTCCCGAGACAATGTCCCTATTAATTCAGTGTAATTCACATTCTCTAAGTGCCTAGTGTTTTACCCTGGGTGTTCAGTCATTGCAATCTGGTTTGGGAGAGTTATCCAAGGCAATAATTTAGAGACAAATTTTAGAATTATAAACTGCTGTTTCTTCATAAATCACACATCTGGTGCTTACATGCAGAAAAGTATACTTTCCAATGAATTCAGAGGCCATCTGTACATCCGCAGGGACCAAGAAGTACAAGATTTAAGAGGGCAATAAGGAACATTTGTGCAACAACTTTAATCCACTGCTGGGTCTAACTGCATTAATGCTGTGAAATGGCTGCAGACCCAGGAGTTCCAGAGTAAATCATCTTCTCTGCTCAGTGAGACACGGGACACCTGCTTTCACTTACTGCTTGACACTCAGGTCATTACTGCTCAGTAAAGCCCCCCGTCATGGCTCGTGTGATCTCCCTGCCTTGCCGCTAGCAGTCCCATTCCAAACATTCATAATTTATATTATTTAGTGAGCTCAGCTAAAAAAAAAAAGGTGCGCTTCTCTTTTGCCTTTTGGGGTCTTTTTCACTGCGTCTCTTGAAACATTTCCAACTGTGCTAACTAGTTTAATGAAGATTTATTGACTCCTTAATGGGATGTCCTGTTATGTCGCAGGCGCTGAAATTGACAAAGAATGTGAACTGTGTCAAAAATGCCTGAGATGCCAAATTTGGTGACGAATCTGCCGAAAGAGGAAAAACCTGTATTTCCGACAGCAGTGTCCTCCCAGTCGGTCATCAGCTCTTCCTGTCACTGTCACTATCACTATGACTCTCTATCAGGAAAAGATGCCTTCACCTCTTATTGAAAGGACTCTCCCCAGGTATCACGTGGGTGCTATCGGATCCTATGAGGAAGCGGATTCGATCATAGAAGGACTTGGCAGCTTGTTGAGAGGGAGACTGTAAGCTTTGGCTAATGATGTCCTGTGGGTCGGGCAACCCGCGGCAGTAGGGCTGGTTTTGGCACGAGCTCTGTAAACAGCAATCGGGGTCCATGCAGTCCACGAGGCCATCTGGGGAGAGAAACGTAACCCGGTGAGAGTCCCCCTCGCTGTGCTGTCACGTGCAATACCTTTTGTTTGTGGGTCGGGGTTTTCACATTGAATGACTTGTCCCCCACCCCCACCCCCACCCCGCATCTGAGAGTGATTCCTATGGGGTACACTGTCTGGAAACAGGAAATATAAACACAATCCTTGCAGCTGCTTTTGTATAAACTAAACGTTTAGGTTGGAGATGGCCGAAAAGAATCATATGTTGATTTTGAGTAAGAAATAAAAAAATTATTAGGACAGTCTATTAGGAGCGTGAAGTAATATGGATTAATTTTAAGTATAATTACTCAAGCCTATATTTCAGAGGAAGTGCACCAGGAGCTAACACAGTAAGTGTGAATGGCGAAGGACCAGGGACCTGCAGAGGGTGAAGTTCTAATCTGGGGATGGGTCAGAAAAAAAGAGCAGTGTGGGAATGCAGCCGCCACAAATCAACACAAAATAGATGAGCTCCGTCAGCCCCTTCCACGGTAACGCCTCTCGCAAGGAAGATAAAAGTGCGTTCCAAATAAAATTAAGGTCATTTCTCAAATTTCAGATAGGAGCCTGAGCCCCGGCGAGGCCTCTCTAAAATGGAGGAGGTAATTTAAAACGTGGCAAATGTAAATAAGCTGAAAATATTGGAAATCATGAGAAACTGTCACAGAAAATTGACCTTGAGTGTTGGTGACATAAAAAGCCAAGGCTACAAAGACGTTGCCCGTGGCGTCTCCAGGAAATCAGAAGGAAACCACATTCAATGCTCCACGTAAGTGTTCTGTCTGAAACGGACAAACCAACCCATTCGTGGATGAGAGCGCCAGGATACGATGGTTTGATGACACTACCCCTTAAGCTCCTTTTTCACTGACCCGTTGATACATACATTTTCATCTGCTTGCCAATGGTATTTCTCAGTATCAATTAATAAAAACACTGGTTTTTGAAGACTTTACTCCGTTTCGGGAGAACTGCCAAAATATAGTTTTAAAATCTTCAGACCTAAGTATCACACAACTCAGTTGAAAATAGCTAGTTGACCTACGTATTTTATTTACACAAGTGTTTTAAAATAATTTTTTATTAAAAAACCATACTAGCCATTTTTTGCATTAGGCTACTCTTATGAATAGAATATAAACTTGCCCCCTTCATTAACTGATAGCAAATGGAGACGAAAGAAAACAGACCACATTGAATGGTACTGCCCGGTCTAGAAGCAGGTCAAGAGCAACACAGGGCAAGTGTGAAACAGAGATCAGGGCTCCCGGCGCAGGGTCCTTCAGTCGCTTTGCCCGCCTGCAGAAGAATGCAATGAACACCTGTGATTTCTCCTAACACCCACTTCCCCTTCTTTGGGCAACAGCTCCAACTTCTCATTTGGGTATCTATCCATCCTTCCCTGACTCTCAGTCCAAGCGCATACGGCTCTTCACGTTCGGAACAGAAAGGCACATGTGACCTAACTTGCCTAACCCGCGTGAACTTCAGGAGCTACCGGAGAAGAGGTCCCCCGGCCCCCACCAGCCTGGAGCTGTAAGGCTGTGAAACTCTGGTGCCTGGGAAGACAGCCCCCCCAGAAGAAGCAGGGCCAAGAGCTCGGGAGAATAAACAACAGGTCGCAGGGACCTCTTTGGGGGTGGTCTGCAACAAGCTGCCCCTGACCTCTGGGCTTTCTTCCTGTGCCTGCTTGGATTGCACTTCCTGTCACTTGAAATCAAAAGGACTTACGGTTTTCTAGAGACAGTAACCAAAAATCTCACTATTTTCAAAGAAAAAGCTTAATAGGTGAATACTTAAATTAATTTTGTGGTGTTACTCTTTTTTACATTAATATTTTAATTTTTTTGTCACTGCAATTTCTATACACATAAAAATGTATGAGTCAGAATTTCCAATAGGCAGATCTTATGACATATTGTTTCCTTATGATAGATTTTCATGTGGATGTCTGTTATACTTCTAAAAATGTGTTGTTAATTGTTTAAAACTGCATATTATCCCTTTGAAAAAAATTCAAAATCATGTTTTAATAAAAGCAAATGTGAGCTTTGAAATTTAATATGAATTTATTAAAATATTACTTTCTTAGCTAAAAGGCCATGAGGATGAAAAATGTCCAAATATTTCTCAATATTTTTAGTGGAAGAAAGATGAAACTACATTATAGGTTTATTTTTCATGAGGATAGATCATAATAATGCAATACAGTGTATTTTCCCTCCATCTCTTTCAAAGAAATAGAAGTACAGTTATTAAGACTCAGATTTTTAAAGTAGTAGACCACTGAATTATGGCCCCAATATCATTAGAGATTTACCACCCCCCCCCCCAAAAAAATTAAAACATAAAACTCCATGGATTTAGAATCCCTTTGCTTAGGGGAGTAATTTAACACAAACATTTGCTATTCTTTCAGGTTTTCCTCTTATATTCATTCTTTCACGTGAGAAGAAACTATTCAATAAAGCATTTCCAAGTACTGTATTCGACTGTATCTCCATTAATCCGGTAAATTCAGGGTAAAATGCTCCCCACTCCGATCTCTTCTGCCATAATACTCCCACCGAGTCTTCCTTTAGGCAGTATATGGTACAGTGGCCAAAGAGAAATGCTTACATTTAGTCATTCATCTTTGTTAGTTTATGAAAAGCAAATGTACATCTGGCATGTAGTCTGCAGGTCATAAAACCACATGAGATTGACCCCTCTGAACTAATCAGCTGGAAACGCATTTTTACAAGCCTCTCTGCTAACATCAATCAGAGGAAGAATCTCATTTTCAACGGCCAAATGCAGGGACACAGTGTTTGGTATTTTTCTGCTGAGTTGATCAGTAACCTGCCCAGGCAAGTGACGGACGGCTACGAATCTGGCTGCCTTATAATCTGAGAAGACACTTTTCATTCTTTGTCTGTCCATCTACGGCTAGTGCTATCTCATCCCACTAAGCTGATTACCCACTTGCCCAAACGTATACTGTGGCAAGCTTGTCTTCGTGGAATAGCGTCTCAGAGTAATCGAGATTCCATTTTAATCTTGAAAATATTAGCTCGGCTTAAATTGATACTAGCCTAGAAGCCATATCTAATAGAATTAATCATTAAACAACCTCAAGAAAATCAGAAATGTCCCAATGCATTGAATAGCCAATATCAATTAAAGGCCTTTCTTCACTTTAAGCTATCACTCAATCCTTAATATTATTGCTATAGTTCTCATTTTAAAACACCTTCTTGTCTTTCCTTGGGCTTCCATTCGACTTCAGCGGTTGGCAAATTTTGTCAATATTTTAGGCTTCGTGGGCCATATAGTCTCTGCTGCTACTCTTCAACTGCCTTTATAGCAAGCACCCAAGCAGCCCAGCCACAGACAAGATGTACACACATGGGTGGGACTGTGTTCCAATAAAACTTTATTTATAAAACCAGGTTTCAGCCCAGGGGTCAGTGTATCAGCCTCTGGTCTTGATTTAAAGTTTCTCCCTTGCTCTATTTCTTTGTATTCTTGAAATCATTCTCGATATTTTTCTGGCAAATTCAAACACTGCACATTTTGCAAGATGATTAAAACTTCTGACTCCAAGCCTTTTCCTAGGCTACCCTCTATGCTGGCTTTCATGTGCTTGTCAAAACTCTTGCTTTCTTCTTTCAAGCAGCTATGGATATTTTAATTTGTTTTTCAAAACCTTGATTTACTGACTGAATAAAAAGTCATACATCTCCTTTTAGTAAATTTTCTTTTTTTTACTCAAAAGATAATGCTCAGCCCCGCCCCACAGTATCGGGAATCCCCTCTCTCCATTCCAAGGCAGAAGTAGAGGTAGAAATTTTGGTGTAATAGTTTACCTGCGGCCTTCAGAATTTTAAAAATTGACAGGTATACCTCTCATTACCCTTTTAAGTCACCTCTGCAATATGCTTGAGTCATTTATTACTGAGTTGGAATCACGTCTGGTTTTCTGTATCTCCTTGGTTTGTCTGGAACAGCTTTCTTGATGACTTGAGTCTCTCTGTTCACATCATTTCAGTGCCAGTGACTCTAGGCTGGCCACCCTCCTGACCTGCATATCTACAAGTTGCCTTTGGGATGCTTCTGCTTGAATATCGCACAGGCATCAGAAACTTACAATGTCTGCAACACAACACACGTGGCCCCCTCTAACCACGCTGCCGCTTCTGTATTGCCTGCATCAGTGAAGGGCTCCACCATCCGCTGTTCAGTTTCTCAAAATAGAAACCTGAATGCCATCCTTCCTTCTTCTCGGCACACAATCAATCATCAGTTCCTTCTTTCCTTTACCCCAAAGATCTCTGGAAATCAGTCTATTTCTTTCCATTTCACTAAAACTCCCCTGTAGGCTACCATGGTTACCTCTTGACAAGATGTCAACAATAGCTGTGTTTCCCAGGTTCCAGTCTTATCCCAACTCTTCATTCTCTACCCTTGAGTCGGAGTAATCAAATTGACATTGATCATTTCACTTCTTTAGCTAGACTCCTTCCTTGACTTGGTCCCTGCTGCCTTCTGAGTGACCAGAAGTCCTGAATAAGGCTGACAAGACCTGTCATGATGGTTGCTTCCTGCCAGGAGACCGCTAACTTGCTTACCCCCACCCCCACCTCCTACTGCAATCAGCTCAGATGACGGCCTCAAGAAGCTCCTCGAGGGATAATCCATTTTACTGTTGTATCCCCAGCATCTAACATACTTCTCAGCCCCAACTTGCATGGAGTACATTGGCTGAATGAAGAAAAAAAATAAATTCAGTTCCTAGGGATGGTGAGATCTGAACAAGTCAAAGTAATGTCTTAAAAGCACATAAGAACCCTGGCCGGGTAGCTCAGTTGTCCTGATAGGCCAAGGCTGTGGATTCAATCTCTGGTCAGGGCGCACATCTGTCTCTTACTTTCTCTCTCTTCCCCTTCTTCTGTCTAAAAACAATAAATACAAATAAGGAGAAATATTTTTTAAAAAGTACATTAGAGATACCTACTGGTATCACCTTTGCCCTACCCTAGGTCTGTGCCATTCTTTGGAGTCCTGTTTTGTTTTTACTCCAACAGGTATTTAAAAATGTTCTTGATTAATCAGACATTAAACAATTCGCATAATTATAAAAAGCACTGGAGGAAATGATATGAAATGTTATGCATAATCTTACAAAGGCAAAGTCCTTATTTATGAAGACTTTCAACTCAGAATTCATGTGTGAAAAGATAAATGTTATGAAAACTTTCCTCCCATTCTGCAGGACAAAAGACACCATAGACAAAGTTAAAAGATAAACCAACACCAGGGATTAAATATCGGCAACACACCTAACAGAGAGTTGATAAACTGAATAAACATAAGGTCTTAAAAATTAAAAAGGAAAAGTCAAGCAACTCAATAGAAAAAATGAGCCAGAGCAATAAACAGGCTGTTAGCAAAAGAAGGAACACAAATGGCCAAGAAACGTATATAACGATCATCAATCTAACCCGTAATTAGGGAAATGCAAATTAAAACAATAAAAATGGAGTCAATTTCAGCTGTCAAACGAAATTCATATTTTTCATTTCGTTGGACAATTTTGTTCATGTGCGATGATTATGTACAGGCTGGGGACAGGGGACCGGGGACCGGGGACATAAACCCTCTCATATTGATGAAGAATGGAGTGTGAAATGTACTTACAAGGCAATTTGGTGGTAGCTCTCAAAATTAAAAATTAAAATACCCCTTGACCCAGCGATTTCACTTCTAACAATCTGTCTAAAAGAAATATTTGTACATTTACACAAAGATTTATATGCAGGTATACATAACACATACAGAAACCACAGATTCACTACAGCAAAAAAAAAAAAAAAAAAAAAAGAAACAACTAAATTATTACTAATGTAGTAGCAGTAGCATTAATTAGAGCACCTATATTTCTATGAAATGGAATGAGATAGACCTACGCACTGGCATGAAGAAAACCTCTCAGATACATTCTTTGGCAGAATCCGTTTAGAACTGTACCTGTGCTATTTACATTTAAAAACACAAATGTGCATGTAAATTCACCAGAGGAGGAGCAGGAATATGCTCACGAGGGGCTAACAGTGGTCAGCTCTTTCATGACGACAATGCAGTGTCTGTGCATGAGGACACTGAATAACCCTCTGCACGAGTACAGAGCCTCTTACCGTGGGGGTCCGTGGACCCACGAGGCCTGCCTCTCTGCAAGGCCCCTGTCCCACCTCGAAGCTGGTGGGTGTAACACAGGGGAGACTTTTAGTTCCGGCCTCTGGGGCTGTGATTTTCCTCTCCTTCTAAAGCTCTTTCAAAAAGTACGAAACCCCATGTTCCTTGTCAACTATCGGGAAGCTAGTGGGGTCCTTGCTTCTGAGACCACAAGACGGACTTCTCTTTCCCTAAATGGGATTGATGAGGCTCCCAATTCTGTGGATATGAAAGGCCGCACGCGAACCTGACCCTCTCCACTAGAGTAGGACCCAGTAGTCTTTTCAATGGGTATTACGTTCTAGACCCCCCAGCGATAGGGGAAAATCCGTGAAGCAGGAACCTTACATTTATTTTAGTATTTACTGTACAGGACCGCAAAATCCTGTGATATAGCGAAAAATCTGCGATAATTTAATATAATATTTTTAAAAATCCCGCCATGTGGTGAGGCCGCGATACGTGAACCACGATATAGAGAGGGACTGCTGTACTCCAGTAATGCTCCCCCTCATCGTGTCTACCAGGAAGGTATGTTTTAATGCTCCGAGACTCCGAGAGCCCCCCGAGTTCCGAGAGCTGGATTCTTTCGGGAAGTGCTTATGGTGCCTTGTCATTTCCTTTCTCTCTCTTCATTTTAACCATTTTCCCTCTCTCTTTCCAGTTCTGTTACTCTCATTGGAGTTATTTAATTTTTATTGTTAAATATGTTTTTGGAGAGCACAACAGTCTCATCTTCCTGCTAGAACCCTAAAAAAATCCATTTTCCACTATTGCCCCATTTACACTTGATCTCTAAACTTAGACCAGCGCCCCCGTTCATCACTCACGCATTCCGGTTTTGCTCTAATTTACTCCTACGCACCCTCCTAGGCTCTCCTGTAGCTTGAACATTTCACTTTATTCTTTTCTTTCTCTCTCTCTCATTACTGTTTCTATTGTTCTAATTTCAGAATAGTCTCAATTCAATTGTGCTTTCTTTTTTTAAAAAAAGTCCTCATCTGAGGATATGGTTATTGATTTTAGAGAGAGAGGGAAGGAGAGAAAAACATTGATATGAGAGAGAAACATCAATCAGTTGCCTCCTGTACAATCAGGGGATTGAACCTGCAACCTAGGCGTGTGCCCTGACCGGGAATTGAACCCACAACCTTGTGGTGTATGGGATGACACTCCAACCAACTGAGCCACTTGCCCAGGGCTCACTGTGCTTCCTTTTGTACTATCATCCACCTCCAAATACTTTTTTTGTGTATTTAAAAAGCCTCCTTTAGGTACATCTTCCTGACATGTCCCCAGCAAGGGATAATCCCGAAGGACAACACATAACTCCATCTACTTACAAGTAAGAGGTATCGCTCCCAGCAGGACTTAGATGTTGCCGTCCCATCCTTCCTGCACAAAGTTTACTATGAGGTTTTAAGACTGTCTTGTGTCCTCTACCACCTGGTATCGAGGAGAGGGCCTGAGGGCCATGCCCCAGGTATCCACAGGGAGCTAGCCATGGGAGGGCCAGACGGGGAAGCTGGATGTCGAAGGGAACTTGGACTGGATCTCTCTCCTGAGAAGGAAGATGGGAACGTGCTAACAGCTGACGAAGAGCATGTATTTTGGAGACATTATCTTGTCAATAAGTTGCCAAGTTTCTATATGGATAGAACTGTCGGTGGCAAGCTATTGCATTTTGCTGCTGGCATAGTGGGACCACCATGTGGGGAGCTACTGCAAGTCACGAAACCCCCCGCTGAGTGAGCTTCTTTGTGGGCAGGTGAGGTAAAAGCCACGCCCATGTACGAGTACCAGGGAGAAGGATGGCTGCCTTGCCAGTCCGGGGTGTGCAGAGCATGTCAGAGGCTCAGCACTGGTTTTCTGGTTCTCAAGAGAGCAGGCTGGCATTTGGGGGCAGAAAGGAGACAGAGGATAGAAGGAGATTCCTCCCGAAAGTAACGCGAGTCTATCAGTCAGATGAAATAGTGATACCAGTATATCGTCTGCTTGTACTAAAACTAAATGCTATAGACAGTTATAAATATCCCTATAGTAAGCCTGTGTTCCTGCCTACCCAGTATGCATACATGCCCCTTTCTTCTGGTGACACAGCTTCCCTTGTCCTTTGGGTAGGTGACCTAACTCAGACCGATGAGAGTCAGCCAGGAGCAGGCCTCTGTAACCACTGGAAAAGGTGCCCACCTTGTCCTGGGTTCCTGTGCAGGTAGAACGTACCCCCAGAGCCGGTGGGGGTCATTTTGTGGGGGGGGGGACAGTCAGACAATGGTGCCACCTCAGAAGAAAGCAGAGGTGAGCGATGAAGTAACCCAGATTTCTGCTCTCACTGTTGGGACACTGAGATGCAGCTCTCGCTGAAACTGTGTTACATAAGCTATTGTTCTTTGCCTTTTTTAAAGCTTAAGACTGTTTGCGTGGAGTGCCTATCATATATACTGAAGAGTCTTTCCTGGTAAGAATAACAGATAGAACCTTTGAGAACAGAAAGGATTTTCTTGTCGCAGTGAAGGGAACGCGCCTCCATCCCAACGGCTGAGGAGAAGAGGGACTCAGGGAACTCACGAGTGTGGCAGCACAGGGTCACTGCAGGGCCACCGTCATAGAGCCCGCTCCGGATCACAGAGCATTTAACAGTCACATGTTCCCAGCTCTCCCCGTCTTCTCTCTGCTCTTGGCGACTTCACCATTGGCTGAGTTCTGGGATCTGAACCGGAAACGGCTCGCTCTCGGGGGAGGCTGGCTTTGTGGGTGAACAGAGAGTTAGAAGCCACGTCTGGGCGCGTATTGTTGAGCGTTTGCTCTGAAAGCGTTCTCAGCGATGACAGCATATCTAGCAGCTGTACCCAAAGTGTCTCCACACCCACGAGGGGACAGGATCTGCGGCCATCTGGCCCATTGACTGTTCCCGTGCTCCGCTGTGTGAGTTAGAAATCTACCATCCCACGTCCTGCCTGGCCAAGTCATCGGCTGCCACAGCCTCTGTCTGACACCTGCAGCAACATCTGACATGCAGGTGGGGGGCACCTTGCGGATTCCATGCAGCGTGGGGATCTTGGTACCAGCTTGCCTTTCGTTCTGAAAAGCTAGTGACCCTCTATACACGACAGCTGTTTATTTGATCCTTAAGAAAAACAGGGTCCAACTGCACGGGAGGCTTACTTCTCAGGGCTGTGGAGCTGTTCAGAGAGTGGCTGCTTGCCTTTTCTCCTTAAGCATTTCAGAGCCATAAAGGGGAGGTGGGGATCTATAGGCAAAGGGGGACACCCGGTCAGCGAGGGCCGGATTCTGAGGACCTTTAGGCTTAGACAGCGGCCGGGAGGCAGGGCTGGACTTGGTAAAGAAGAGTATGTTTTACAGGGGAAGGCAGATGCTTGCTCTAAGCAAACATAGTTAACTGCTTCGCCATTTGTAGTTCTTTCCAATTTTTTAAATCTATCTTATTCGATTCGGGGACTTTGTTCTTTATTTTTTATTTTTACAAAGGTTGCGTTCTACAAAGTAGCTCAGACTAGACTAGCAGCTGATAGGCGGTGTGTTTCATTTCTGACGGGGGTCAAATCCACCTCTTCATCCCCTCCTGCTCTCTGGGTACCTACCGTAGCCAATCGAACTCCTTAGCTGCTTCCCAGCTCATTCCCATTCGGACACCAAACTGAATTCAGACAACGGGTGTCTACAGAGCACACGTCACTGTCTGACGGAGAACTCCAGGTACTGCCCTTATTTTAAAACGTTCTGTTCTGCCGCCCCCATATGATGACAGCGCTGCCCCTCACTGCCAGCTGTGCGCCTTGACTGGGGCTTTGGTGTGGAGAACGGGGAACGCTGTCTCTGCGTCCACAGCCCGGCTCTTGTCCAAAGAAGCCCTCGAGCTCGGGTTGCCAGGCACCCCGTTTACAGTCTCAGGGGAGGCACGGAGCACCTCCTCAGGAAAGCACCACTGGGTTTGGGACAGGAGTATCAATGATAAGAAATAAGCAGAGAAACCACAGGAGGTCATGCACCTGCTCAGATTCCCCCAGGAAAGGGACAGCGCAGTTCCAAGCCAACAGGAACACACGAAGGGGAAGAGAGGCCAGTGCACAGCTGACAAATTTCGAGGAAAGGGAAAACCCCTCGCTGCTCACCCTACTGAAGACTTGACCAGCCCGTAACCCGCTCCTCGGCGTCTCTGCGGACAGACGCGGCCCTGCAGTTGGCTTCCCTGAGAGTCTGTGACCTACTCCACGCACCCCCACTTCTAAGGGGCAGACTCCGAAGGCCGGCCCGGGAGGGAGGAGGAGCAGCAACAGGAAACAGCGGGGCAGGGGCTTTGGGGGACTGTGGCTGGGAGACGCCTAGTGCCCCCCCCCCCCCCCAGGTGTGGCGAGGGGGGCGGGGCAGCGGGGGTTAGACCAGAGGCAGGAAGGGCTGCGAGGGCCAGGGCCCTTTACGGTTGGTCAGGAGTGGAAAGGGAAGGAGGCTTCAGCTCCGAATTTGTGGCTCATTTTCCCTGACAGTCCAGGTGAGAAGAAAACTGGGGAAACAGTGAACAGTCTGCTCAAAACAAAAGGGGAGAATTGCGCCTTCTTGTCAGGAAGATGAAACACAAGCATCATCTGGTTTGAGAATGACTATGGGCGCAGGCTAGCGTGCGTGCATGCATGCATGCGTGTGCACACACGTACAGGCGCGCATTGTTCTATGAGCATGCACATACATGCACGTGTGCCTGTGTGCATGCGCACACACACACCATTCTACACACGTGCGCACACATGTGCCTGTGTGTACGCATGCTCATGTATGCATTATTTTGCGTGTGTGCTGGGGTAACAAGAAAGCTCGGGGGTTGGTTTCGGCCCCTCTGCTTCCTCACAGAGTGAGGTCCACTCTCTAGAAGGAAAAGGCTGTTCAGTCTTCTCTGACAACGTTGTGTGAATTGCAGTTAGTCAAATGAGTACTTTTGAAAGCAAAGAAAATCAGATAATAATAGCTGCCATATACAGCATACTATGTGCCTGCCGACAGGCTAAATACTTTACCTCTGTTACCCCCTTAATCTTTTCAAAACCTCCTTTCTTCCCATTTTACAGGGAAGTGATGGGAGTTCAGGGAGATCAGAATCCGCATGAAGTCGATACGTACTACGAGCTCGAGCGGAGACCTGACTCCGGCCCCTGCCCCCTCAGCGGACACTGCCGCGGATGTGGACAGTCCCGAAGAGCAGGTGGCATGAAGAAGGGAGCGGGAGACCCCCCGTAACCCACGGCGACCACAGACGCCCAGCTGGGAGCGAAGCCTTTCAGAAACTCAGCCCTCCAGGCCCGCCAGACTGAACAGCCACTGGGCAACTAACCACCCGGTTCCCCAGCCCCTCAACCTAAATGGCGGCAGCCGGGGGATGTGCATGCGGGGAAAAAGCATCATGTCTTATCCCGGGGCTGCCTCTGGGTGGAGCGTCAGCATCTTCTTCTCGGGGCTGAAGATGAGGATGGAACGAGTGTGGGAGCGCAGCTCCCAGGGCCTGCTGTCTGCTACCGCTTCATGTGGTCACCCGGGCCTTTCAGAGAAGAGCCCGGAAGGGGCCTGGCACCTGTCAGGCTGTTTATTCAACTAGCGCTTCAGAGCTCCCGATTCTCAGGGCCCTACATACTGCGGGGAGGACAACTGTCGCCAGAGGTTAGGAAGGGAATGGAGAATAAGGCACATCATCCAACAGCCCAGTGACCTGCCCTTTCTCTGGACAGTGACCATCTCGGGGACAACAGGGAACACGATCACTATCAGCACGCGTATACTTTTCCATGAGTCTCATCTACGGGGATCTGAGTTCTGGGGGGTCACCGAGAGCCACGTCCTCGCCACACCTCACACACCTGTGCTCTGGCCCACCGATGTCCTCAGGCCCGGCCTGTCCTACCTCCTTCATTGTCCTTGCTGTCCGTGCAGAGGGTCTCCATGGCCACGTCGCAGCCCGCGCCTCTCCACCCTGGCTGGCAGACACAGTGCCAGCCGTTCTGGTCCAATGTACACCTGCCATTGCTGTTGCACAGGCCCGGGCAGCCCTCTGTCAAAAGACACAAGGAAGACATGGGGGATTTGAGTGCTGAACGTTTTTGCACCTCCAAGAGACAGATAAGGGACACTGGGTGGGAACAGGCCTTTGTAAACAGCACAAATACTGTAATTGCACATGGATAGAAGCAGCAACGTTATCTAAGGAATCTAATTCTCATCCAAGTGGCATCTTTGATTGGCCTGACCCTTGAGACACCACTTACCTGGGCAGGACAGAAATATATGCAACAACCCACTGAATAGCTGCAGGCCAGACAAAATTAACTTAATTTTTTTTTTTTCCCTTTAGCAAAGCAACAAGGTCAATTGGTTGATTGCACGGTGTGGAAAAGCATCTCCACACGGTAATTTCAGAGCCCCTGGTATAGATTTTTACTCTGTTGTAAACATCACCGGTCACTCATTGGCACAAGCCTTCTTAAAGCACCCTGTTGCTTTAAAAAAATTCCCTCTGAATTCAAACGCACGCGTGGGGACGAGGCTATGCGTGATGTTAACAGGAGAGCATTAATTTTATCTGGCCCCAGAGCTGCCGTATAATTCATGTGAAATTACAGTGCATTAAATCATTGCACAAAGTATAGGCCAGCAGGAATGACTATACTTTATGCTGAGTACATTCCTCGTCACAGAAGAAGCAAAGCCCGGGAAATAGTGAAGCAGCTTAGCGTCTATTCTAACAAACATTGGGGTTCAGGCTGCATACGGATGGGACAGGACCGACAGGATTTCCAACTAAATGTCAGAGCTGTGCGTATTTGATTACTTAGGACGGACAAAATGAAATACCAGAAGGACCACAATAAAACACCGAGAGACTGAACAAAAACACGGTAGTGGCGTGCTTCAAGACAGAGCGAGAAGTGATATTTGGTGACAATCTCCCTGAGGCTTTTAGGCTGTTACCTTTATATCCTATCTTGTCTGCTTTTATGGGCAAGAAGGGAAAATTTGGGAAACGATTAAAATAATTTAATATACCCAAACTCTATAATTGTTTCAGTCTAACATGACATCGAAAGAAAACAATTTTTGCCCCTTTCTAATGATGACATCTGGCATGCAGCCAACATGACCTGCTTATGAGTATGACACTTGGGTAGATTCTGGTGGTCTCGTCATGAGTTTGATATGACGTTGACAGAAACAAGGACAAAAATGCTCTAACGTTGTGAGAATAACTGGCTGGAAATCAGATCTCTTTGGACAGAATTACTTATAATCTGGTATAAAATATAGATCAGTAAAAACACGTGCTATAGCAACTGGGGTGTGTTACACAGCTTCTTGTGATTAGAATGCTATTCTCGTTTTGGGGACAAAATTTAAGGGAACAATCTGTTTAAAGATGTTTATTTTAAGTCTGTGTGAAAAGAATTATTCATACATCGGCTGCCCCTCCTCCACGGCAAAACTTGAAAGTATCGCCAAGAGACATTCTGTCTCTTAGGATTAGAGTCAACAGAAAGAAGAATATTTTGACAGTCTCTTGAGGCAGGGTATAATAAAATTATACTTATGGAGACCATCAGGTCAAGATGAGATTAATTTTGCTGCTTCTTTTCTTCCAGACAATTACTGTCTGCATGTCTAGATTATTCCATACATAAAAGGTGAATTTTCTCTATGGATGTTTTGTTTTGTTTTTAATAAAAAAGAAAGATTAAACAGCCCCACTGACAAAGAGGTGCTGTAGTGGACTGTGTGTACACAGAGTTATTATTTAAAAAAAGCCTGGATATTGCCATGAATATTCGCATATTCTAATGAAAAGCACAAACAGGGAATAGAAAATAGGTAATCTGAGAAGGAAGGGAAGGGGAATTTTCTGAAAAAAACAGTTTTCACCTATTTCTGTGATAACTGAAGACACGAGAATCTGCTGTTTTCTGCTGAGCAATGTTACGGTTGGTTTTATGAAATGCACAATCTTTTTGTAGTTTTTAGAAAATAACAAAACAGATTATGATATCACATGTATTTTGAAACATTGACAAGAAGCCTAAGAAGTTTTCATATGAGGATCAATGAGATTCCTCTCAACATATGTTAATCCAAATCTTCTTTAGATTGGCAATTTCTTATTCTGTGATAAGAGAGTGAGCAATTGTGATTCTTTAATTTAGAATTTAATGCTCATTAGCTGAATTGCCAACAAGGAAGATCTTAAAACGACAACGGAAAAATAATCAGTAAATAAACAAAAAACAGCAAATGTCCTGTCAGTCTTCAGTTTTAGGGTTCCGGTGAGGTCCTTTTACACAGGGATGACGTCTGTGATAACCCCAAATTAAAAACAAGACACAGACATTCCAGCCTCAATACTTTAAATCCGAGGCCTTCCCCGCAGTGTGAGCCTATAACTGACAAAAATATGCATGAAAACCAGTGTGTTTTCGGACCTAGTGCAATCTGATACACGGTTATATCATATACACGTAGACATACCAACAAAGAGCGAGTGTACAGTACCTTTAACTATCTTATCCAAATAGTGAGCTTGAGAGATTCAAAAGGAAAAAAGAACAGACAGACATTTCAGAAGTGTCACATGGGACAAGGAAATTTTCAGAATTCACATGCAAATCACGTAGCTGCCCCCAACATCAGACTCACACATACACGACAGAGGGGCGCTCCAGAGCTTCTAAAAACGCGACACGTCCCTGTCCCCGCCCGCGCCGCTGGGACTCCAGGTAACACGCAGTGTTTCCAAGCAACCCATGCAGGTCCGCCACCCCCCCAGTCCCCCCGCGGCTTGTGCAGAGGGCGTCCACCAGAGAACGGGCGCCGAAGAGGTCTGCAAATTGTACACCTGTCAGGTCTACAAATAACCACACTTGAATGTTTTTTGTTTTTTTTTTTGGGGGGGGGGTGTCGGTGCGAAAGTAACTCTGTGTTTTGAAAATTTGTTTTTAACCCAGTCGTTCCCTAAGGGCTACACGGGAGGAGGGCAGAGAAGACCACGGGCCTGGAGGGGCCATTTCTCTGAGCTCTGCTGCTGCCTTCGTTCAGCCTGGGACACAAGCCCACGGAAGTCCTGCTTCCCGCAGCTTCTCTCTTGAGCTACCTGCATATTGACAAACTGTCTAACTACCGTGGTTAACGAATAAGAAAAAGAAATAGAAAATCCTCGAGCAAATGGAGTCAAGTTAACACATTGTTTAAAAAGGTTAAGTTCTGTAGGAAGTGATGAAGTCCGTAGTTTTTAGCCCCACGTAAGGCGGACAATAATGTACCACGCGGACAGTCCGTTAGGAAGTATGGCTGTTCTAAGATCCTGTTTCTTCTCAGGATTCACACTGCAAGAGGCTCTGTTGCCCACAAAAGCTTTGCAGGAGCGAAGAGTCCGGATGAAGACTGGGCCTTCTGCTGTCCCTGGTCATTTAATCTTTCACGAGGCTCCAATCAGGCTACCCCTTCCCTCCTGAACGGAGGCATAAACAGCCCTCTCCCTCCAGTGCAGAGATCTAACGTTCTCAATACGCCTCAAATCTTCTAGCTTTACCAAAATTCATTCATCTTTAATGATCTAAAATTGCTTTTCAAAGATGCTTATGTTGATTATTTTTCCTTGACACAGCTGTCCTCTTAGCAGAACGATTTAAACTAGAACCTTCCGTGGAGCCAGTCAAGGCTGCTAGTTTTGTCATGTGTGTACACGAAGCCATAAATGGTTTTGACACATCTGTGCTGTGTACATAAAAGGATTCTTCACTTTGCCACAGGATTCCATTAGAGGCCTCTGAATTGCATTTAAAAATAAGAGAGTTTATAGCTAATTGACAATGCATTGCAGGAGAGATT
The DNA here is from genome assembly GCF_987537825.1 of Furipterus horrens. Lineage (NCBI taxonomy): Eukaryota > Metazoa > Chordata > Mammalia > Chiroptera > Furipteridae > Furipterus > Furipterus horrens. The sequence continues at coordinate 92,846,356 of NW_028327182.1, forward strand.
CAGGTGAGGAAGAAACAGTGTTAGGTACTGCTCTGAAATTGTAATTCAATAAAAACGGTTCCAGTTTCAAACATTAAAATAAAAATGCATTATTGAATAACGCCATCCATAGGGTTTCTTAATAACTCATTGTAAACCTTATATAATCTAGTAGAGCTCCTTAATAGCTCCTAAAAAACTCTGATTTAGATAGGGTAGTATTTCTGAGGGTATTCTTGGTTTATAAAAATTAATAACACTGATCATAGTTGGAGAGTAAGCCTTTTGCTTTCCTACCAGGTCCACTCCAGTTAACACAACCAAAGTAAGGAATGTAATTAATTCCGACCTGGATTAGAAGTAGGAATAAATTATTTCTACTCTAGCTAATCTCATTATTTTAACAAACAGAATCAACTATGCAAAACAGTAGATCCAAAAACAGTGGTAAAGGTAAGGCTGTCATTGAGTCAAGAGAACATCAAAAGTAAAGCTGAAATTAGAAAATATATTTAAAACACACAGGTCAAAATTCACATAACACTTTAAATATTAAAATAATTAACAAAAGTTTTGCAAAAAGTTAAAAATTGACCATAAGAAAAATACATGTACGTACTGAAAAAAAGATACCAAGGTTCGTCATTTGCATGTTATATCACAGGAAATAAGTATGAAGCTGATAGTTTAAGATAGAAAGAGAGAAAAACAACCATCTACATCTTGGCTTTGAAGAGTAAAATTTCTGAGAGTATCACAAAAGCCTGGCCCTAGATAATAAAGAACTTAAAGGGAGATGTAGCTAGAAGAGGTTCAAATAATGAGTAAAAATAATAATTGCAACAAGGAAAACATCACTTTTTAAACTGCTACAGGAAATAATTGGAAAAATGCAGGCATGTTGTAAGAAGCCGTTAGGAACAATAACCATAAAGATAATACAGTATATTTAAAAATTAATATGCCTAACAAATGCTAAAATGCACATTAAATTGCAAAAAAGATTACTGACCCTGAAGGAGAGTCATTCCTATTAGATCTACTGAGAAGTTTTAAATTTGTTTTATAGAAGAAAACTTATAAAAATGAGTGCTAGACATATAAAATGAAGCCCTTTAAGAAACTGTTCTCCAGTAAAATGTACTCAGAAATTACGTTCCCTCGAGTTTCAATGATTTATCGTTTAAGAAGACCCATGTGGAACACAGAGGGTGAGTATTAACCGTATTTCCTGTAAGATCGTGATTCTTAACCTTTTCGGGGTCTCAGATCTGAGGACAGTGGAGAAAGTCAGGGACTCTGTCCCTGAACACCAATGCTCACAGGCTCACAGGCACCCAAAGCCGCCTCTGGTATCAGCTCCTCCACAAGCTCAAGTTCCAGAACTTGCAGACTACGGCCACCTGGCTGCTACAGGCGTGGTTCCCAGATGCCCCGGTCCGGCCCGGCTCTCTTTCTCTGGGCACGCCAGGCTCAGAATAATCTAGGAGGCGCCCCTTGCTCTGAACTGCTATTGTCAGAATGCCTCTTCTTGGAGATTTAGAAACAAAACGGTTTTATTCCACAGAAGAAACTGATGAAAGATCAAGAAATACTGTGCAATCATTCCTGACCCACCATGAATTTCAAGAACTTCAGCAGCTCTTTCTTTCCCCAAAACCGCAGGGTCATCTGCGTGGCTTCCTTGGGGAGGTGTCAGGTGGACGTCCCTTAAATGGCATAATGCTGGTGAGTGTTTGTCAAATGCCGGGGCGCATTCTTGGCTTTAATTGTCTCTCTTTCAAAAATACATTCAGAGACAGTTTTCCCTGGAGCATAAATGTCAAGCCCAGGCACTGGAGGTCCTCGGCCTACCTGCTGTACAGGTGGACAAAGACTCAGGGACATTGTGGACGGGGCAGGAAGGTTTGGCTCGTTGAAAATATTTTTATTGCACGATTAGCCCAGGAACCTCCCAAATCACCAAAGCAAACGATTAGCACTGCATCCTTTTCACATACTCCCCTCTAGGTGCTTCTTTTATTTAAAAAAAAAAAATTCTTTCTCTTTTCCAGGCCCCCATTTACCATCTTCCCCCATGTGCCTTCTGGGGAGGATGGGCGGAGGTGAACACAAAATGACTTCTCTGGTCTGTACCCTTCAGTAATGGACGTGGATTCGAAGGCCACTTAGGAGGGACCTGGCTCATACATAGTCCTGTGGTGCCATTTTTTTTAACCCTAACATGTAGAGGAGGGAGGAACAGCAGGTTTTTTTTTTTTTTGAAATTGGGCCTACATCTGTTTCTCTCTCAAAATTATGGGCAGCCCTCCGCCCTCCCTTTCGTCTAGTTCCCTGACACTCCCCCTGCCCCCGCCTACTTCTCAGGGCTGGAGTCTAGGAGCTTGAATGCCAGAGTAAGTGTAAAAAAAAGGGAAGCGCTAAGAACTAGCTGTGGTCACTTCATTTAAGAGAGTCCCACCAAAATGCAGGACTCTAACAATCGACGGACACGTGGGACCTAATGGACGAATCATCTCCATGAGAAGCGACAACTCTGTGCCCCTGCTAACTGCTGCCTTGTCATTGCCTGGCTCATTAAGGATTCTTAATAGCTGCTAAATAAAGTGATTAAATGTACTCGTTATGGTGGCCCTAGAACGTCTGACATGTGTTGGCAGCTTCTGAGGAAACTATGAATAATACAGAGGTTACCTTTCCAGAAAGAAGCAAATGTGAGCAGTGCCTCACTTCGCGTGTCCTTCCTGTGCCCTTGGTCCCACGGCTCCTCTTCCCTCGCCCAATCCATCTATCCCAGCAACAGGAAGTGGTACTAACCTTAACTCCTGTTTACTGACTGTTACTCTGTGCTGAAAACGATGCTAAGCATTTTACATGAATGAGCTGATTCAGCTTTCCTCCGGGGTAACAGGTACTATCACCATCTTCCCTACTTCCCAAATGACGAAATTGAGGCACAGGCAATTAAATGACTTTCTCAAGGTCAAAATGGTAACAAGGGACAAAGCCCAAATTCCCACCAGGCAGCCTGGGGCCACAGCCCACACCCTTCACAGGTAAGCTCCACCTACAGCTCAGAAGAACCCGAACCAGGCACCTGGGTACGGAGCCCGGAATTATCCTGTGTTTTTGGATCGGTCAGTAAATTTACTCGAATGACAAAAATAAGACAAAAAATGTGGAACTCCTTAATTCAATAGTGACACATAAAGGGAGGAAGCAGGAAATGAAATTCAAACTCAAACTGACTTGAAATATCAGTCTGTTGACATGACCTCGTAAGAACTGTTGTGACTTTTTCTAAAAGCCCCACATTTTGGAAAACCAATTGGCAAGATGTTAAAACTGAGGGATAAAACCAGGAAAAAGAAAAACAAAGACGTTTGAAACCTCAAAGAACAGAAGCAGCTCAGCTGACGGATGAACGTTGTGTAAGAAATAGCTGCTGAGAAGGAGTCCCAAAGAAAGCTGCTTGTTTCACCTGAGGTCAAAGGATTGTGTCTGTTCTGGGGAGGGAATGGGATAGTTGGACGTGTCTATGGAACAGGATTAATTCCAAGTTTGCTTTCCTTTTACTGCCAAATAGATGCTTTAAAACACAGAGAAGAAACCAAGGCAGACCAAGTTCGTTTTATATCCATTAGGCAGCTCACAAGGAAAAATACAGATCATTTGACTATGTCTACATCGCGGCCGATGTGTATGGTCATGAACTATTCCCATTGTGCCTGCCGGCGCCGATGTGATTGGTTGGAGCATATTAAATAGTACAGTCTTCTCCTGGGCTCCTGCATTGAATCCTGGGTACAGCCGAGGCACAGGCAAATAACCCAGCGTCTAGTAGGCTGAAAATATTTCTCAGTTTAATTCCAACAATAAAGTCTTAGAGGCCCCTCTTCCAAAGAGGATGATTCAATCAGAGGAGCACAGAATGAAATACAGACAGGTTCTTCACTACAGCGATCACTGGGAGTCCTTGGAGGGGAGGACAAATTGTTACTCAGCATTGTGTGTTCCATAATACTTTCTAACACAGACTATAAAAAACGATTCACATTAGTATCTCATTAAAGCCGTAAGTAGGTATTGTTTTCAGATTATTCATGGGCCGGCTCCTGCAGAATGACAGAAAAGGTACAGTCTGCAAGGAAGTACATATTAAATCTATTAACTCCAACCAGCAGCTGTCTAAATCAGCACGCAGACTGCATACCTGTGGCTCTGATGTCCCTCAGTTGGTACGCACCGCGCCGTCTTATTACTGATGACCCTGTCATGAAGGATTATGACGCTGACCTAATTTTGAACATCATAAAACAATTGACTCAGGCCCTTAAAATGTCCTCTCTCTCCATAGCATTCTCATTCTAAGATTAGGACAAAACATTTTTATCCTATTTAGGAGACTCCAGGAATTGGAATTTTAACAACGAGGGAGTGAGGTCGGGCCAGTAATGAAAACAGTTTGCTGCGTGTGTTGGTGTGTGCACGTGTAATTGAAAGAGCTTTTGCTTCTCCAACACTGGCAAATACTTTTTTTGAAAACCTACTTCAAAAAATTGTTTTTGAAAATTGGCATATTTTATTCCTTTTATAATTTGGAAATCTGATGTAAAAATTATCTGTACAAATACATTGCTTCTTAGATGCACCTACCTAAGCAAAATATCATACTTTAGTTTGGAACATTATTTATACCAACACAGTCCAAAACAATGAAATACAATAATATTTTTCCTGATTTAAGTCAGCCCAGAAATATTTGTATTCTATGGCAGAGGTGCTTTGAGATAACCCAAATCTTATAAAGTCAGCACAGCTGAAAAAAATGCCATTATAAGCTGCAGAGCTTTGAACAGACAACCCGTAGAATACTATTTGGTATTTTCCTCGAGTTTGGAACTCTCATGCCTCGCCGTGGACGCCATCTGCATAATGCGATGCAGACAGCACGCTGCGGATGTGGGTGTGCGCGCAGCCTGCCGGGGATGTGGTCACTGTGATACATAAGCTTGGTGGCAGTCTTTGTACATTGGCGTGATTTCATGCACTGGACCACACGCATAAACATGTTAGTTAACCCATGTCTCCTTGAGATTTTTACTCCTTGCTTGTGTTCACTGAATGACATAAGGAAAATCACATTGTTTTAGGGTTTCCTGGGTTGAGAAAATTAGGACTACTGTAGCACTCTGATTTGGGAATTAAACGATCCAGAGGTAGCTCTTAACATTAATAAGTAAAAATTATAACAGATATTTTTTACACTAAATGAGTATTTGGGTCTTCAACAGTTTGAGACAATGAACTTAGTTATAACCATTACTGAACTGGCTGCCGTCAGGGCAGGACTCACGAGTCTAAGGGCAGGAAACCATAAACACGGTCTATTGATGCGGTCAGTGTCGATGAGCAGAACTTCTTGACTATCATCATGACTTTTGTTTTTTCATAAAACCTGCTATTTAAGAAAAATGTATAGAATAAGACTTGTCAATGACTTGTTTTCCTAAGCCGAGACCACTCTGCCCCGATTGGGCCGCGACATGCCTCCTCTGCTCCGCCTTCTCAAGATACACCTCTCTTTAAGGGAACACCCTCTATGTGAAGGGGTCCGTTCCCCGGGGGGGGGGGGCACCTCCTCTTTGTGTGAGCAAGTTTGCTTATTCCTTGGCTGACGTCAACCCCCTGCGGAGGCGCATGCCCATTCCCCATCACAGCGGGACTCAGCTTCGGGCAGCAGAGGCCACATCACGTGGTGAAGGGACTGAGCAGTTCCGACCAACAGTTACAGAATAGTCACGGGGACGTCAAGTACAGCGCAGGGGACTTGGTCAATAATATTGCAATATTTATGTATGGTGCCAGCTGGGTACTGGAAATATTTCTGGCAGCACACTTTGTAAAATGCATGATTGTCTAACCAGCATGCCATACACCTGAAACTAAAAGAAAATACTATTAAATGTAAACTAATTGAAAAAATTAATACAAATTTTTAAAATTAAAAAAGAATACGCCACAACTTGTTCTTCGATAGTCTGTGTTGCCTCCTGAGTAATTTTATTTGAGCAAGGTAAATGAATACTTCCTAAAGAAGTGAGGTACCTGTGTAAATATTCATATAACCTGCTCACGAACTCAGCAACACAAGCCACGTTGACAGTACCTACTTGGATGCTAAGTCATTAATGCATCACAGTTTACATGCCTATTTCTATCCTCATATAGGGATTTTGCTGAAAAAATTTCATTCTGAACTGTTCTAAGCAGAACGAGCGGAACGATGTCAGCGTGTGTCACCATTCCTAAACCCAGGAGGCCACCCGCCCTTGGCCGAGACAGGCTTTCTCGGAAGCTGGGCGCGCTCCCGCAGGTGCTGCGCTGGTCTGTGCAGTCAGGACTTTTACTGCGAACCTACCCCGGCCACGGCGCAGGGAGCCGGCTTCTGTGCAGGAAGCGGGGAGGCTGTGTGCACAGCTCACGTGGGGGGCTTTCTCCGTGCTTGTCACGGCAGCTCCACGGTGGCTTTCCCCTTGCACACGCCCATGTTTTTGGAGATCACTCACATGCATAATAAGCACGACACGGACTTGTCTTCGGAGCCAAGAGTTGGAGTGTAAGTGAAAAGCACTATTTTACACTTCTTTGTTCAGGTGGGGACTAACGGATGAATACCTAACGCCATTAATTCACAATTAGATCGCTTAGGTTTAACCACATACTTTCTGTGCATACATATGTAAATATTAATTTTGGATAGAATGATCATCATCTGGCACCGTAACAATTAAACAGCTGTAACCTGTCTCGTGTGTTAAGTGACGGAGCTGCAGGCGCGCCCCACCAGCAGATGGTCTTACCCACCCATGCTTAATGTTAAAGACTTATTTTTTAAGAGAGGTGTTGACAAATCAGAAGAAATAGGCATAGATTTAATGCAAATGGCCCCATTTGCAATGTAGATTACTCTGAAACTAATTTGGTGTATAGGAAAAAAAATTAGGCTCTGTTGTTAAAGGAAGACACTATGTTACATTGGGATATGGGAGCTTCCCCACCAACATAATTATTTCCTAATTTCATTCAGCCAACAGAGTTTAATGGAAAAGCAGCTGGCAGAGTATTCATATTTATGGACCTCCTTTGACTGCTCCTTAATTCATCCAGGGCACATGTCTGTTAAACCCCAGGAATAAGAGCCATATTTCAGACAGCTGTTTTCCAACTTCAGCAAGGGGACTCTCAAAAAGGAGGAGGGTCAGTGAACCCACCACGAGGAAGAGCAAGACAGAAAGACCAGCTCTACTCACCCCAGAACTTACGCATATAGCATGTTAAATATGAAAAGGCGGAGAAGCCAAGGCTTGGTGTGGGTTAACACCAGAACCAAACTTGTATTTCAAAAACAGACAGCTGGAAGAGAAGCTTTTAAGAGGAAAAGAGGCTAGTCCCAGCTTGTCACATTCAAGAAGCAATAGAGGTATATTTTCTACCATTGAAAGGACACCGATGTGCCCTTGTGGTGGGAAGGAATGGTCACAGTCCCTGAAACTGTGGGCTTAATTCTTCCACCCTTACATCGAATTGAATGCACAAGTCTGACTTTTTCTCTACTCCACGTGGGTGATCAGTATTTCTGCATATAATGAAAATTACTTATAATTCACATTAACACTTCACGAGGTGGCTGGTGCCCTACATCTGGCATGAGTTTTGGGAATAATGTGACCTATTTACAGGCTGGCATCAGGAAGAGCCTTTGTCTTCCTGACTACTGTACAAGAGCTGACCACGTATGATGTTGTACCTAGTTTCGCTTCGAAATGCCTTGCACCCAAGCTCCCCAATCAAAGGCTTCTGAGGAGCTTGGCAAAAATGAAGGGAGTGATTTTCATTTTTAGTTCTGGTTAAACTGTATGTCTAGTCAACTGAGCTGTAACACTTACATACTGGATTTTGGTGGAAATTAAGGCCTGAGGTAGTTTTTAAAAGACACAGATCAAGAAGATGTTCCACATGGAAAAAGATATAGTATATTAGTAAAGCAGCAAAATGGCGGGCTTTTAGTAAAAACAATATAAACTTGACATATAATTGAACTGGCTTTTATTTAAATATCATGTCTCTTCATAAGTTTAAAAAAAATTAAACGGACTTAAGATGAGAAATGAGGCTTAAGGAAGCAAAGGGATACCCTAGGCAGATTCATATTTTAAAAATATTCTATGACATATTTGTGAACAAATTCAAAAATTTCCTTGGGATAATAATAATAGTTTATAAATTGCTTCCCGAGGACACAGAGCACCTATACAGCAAATTATTTTTAGAAACTTAAACAGACTAGCTAGAAAATGAAGTTCATGTGTTTAGTAGGAAAGAGCTAAACATGAGACAGGAGGAAGACAGGAATCAGGTTTCTCGAGGCTGAAAACATCAGGCACATTTCAACAGGAACTAAGCGATCCCAACACAATACAAATAACGAGCATTTCCTTACGCGCTTCTCCTGTCTCATAAAAACAACTGTGGCTTTAACCCTCCATTTTTTCTGAGCACAGCTGCCTTTAAAGCCAGTGGGCCTTGCAGTAGGCTGAGTAGAAATAAACTTAACTTAAGAGTAATTACGGGGACCCCCGTTATGCCTCAGCATGAGATTGGAGGGAAAATTCGTGCACAAATAACCATCATAGTGAAGAATTCATTATCATATGGTGCTGGAGAATGTAAGGCATATGTCTTCTACAGAACTCAAAATTCTAATCCTCCTAGGCTGGGTGTCAAGTCACCCAAATGGAAAGATACATATGAAATCCAGACCTATTCACCCACAAAATAACTGCCTACATCCAGAACTGAATTTCACAGGTCCTACAAAATGCCCCTTTACTAAAGCAGGGAACACACTGAACACTTCCCCAAACAGTACAACTGTCACTGTAATTTACCTCAGTGGCATGGTAGCTGGGACTTCCAGCTCCTGCTCAGCTTTAGTCTGCTGCCTCTCTTTGTTACCAACGTCAGGCAAACATTGTTTATGCCCACGCTAAGTCCCACTCCCAGCGGTAAAGAATTGATACCCAGGGAAATAAATCCTCAAAATGTTGAGAGTGTATTTTCATTGTACCAAAGGTCACAGGCAAATCATGTGCAAAACTCATGTGAAGATTTGAATCCAAACTTCCTTGAGTTTTCTGTCTGATTTGAGGATGTAATTCTAATGGGGCTCTTGAGACATGGTGTGACTTTGCAGGCAGGTTTACAAGATATGGGAGGATGGGATGTCACAGAGTTCAAGTCACGAGGTGCCTTCCATTTAAGGTAGGGAAAGAGTCAACATTAATAGCAGCACTGTGCCTTTCTAGGATCTGGCTGGTCGAAGTAGAAATTAAAGAGCGATTTGAAAACTTTGACCTGTTGTTTTGAAGAATAAAATAGGAAAGAAACAGAGTCGAACTTCCTAAAGTTTCAAATGTAGACCACTAAATTAATTTTTGTTGGTTGGTTCCTCTTTCACTCGGCAGCTTACTGAATGCTGAGGGAAAGACTCATTTGGCTTACAGTGCAGACCTGCCATTGCTTACCATGCCTGCTGCCACTAACCAGGTCCCAGGACTCAGTCCTTTCATGCTGAACTTGGTATATGTGAAGAAAACCAGACCAAGACAAAAGAGCAACCTACTTAGTGCAGAGAAAAACCACTAGAAGGATACACAAATTAAACCAGCAAAACAGCTAGCTAGTCACCACGCCTGTAAACAACATGGGAGCCATATCCAAGCACTTCGTCACCAAATGAAACAAACCGAAATACGCTTCCATGGATGAGCAAAAACTGACATTATCTTCGTTGTTGTTTTCAAAATACTGACACCAAGCAGAGAGAGCACTAACAATCCAGCAACGTGGCGCCTCCTCCATCATTCATAAAGGTCAGGAAACTAGTTTTGTATTTTTAGAGAAGATACCAATTCCGAGGGGATGACGAGAGATAAAGTACTGCATGCAAAACAGTCAACTGAATACATTAGACTCCAACGAAAAAAAATAACACGGAGAGGCCCTGGACGGATACTAATGCTATCTCCAAGGAAGACACAGACGTTTAAACACTGGCCCGGCGTCAGAACACGGCTGACGCTCCATGGCCTCTGAAGGGGACAGTCAGTGGTTCTCTTGGGCATCGCCATCCTCGCTGTCACATAAATTATGCAGAGTCTTTGGGGCGGCAGAGCAGCAAGGATCGTAAGTTCTCGCTTTTGCTCACGTTCATGACAGGTTTTGTAGCCCTGTCTGGACGTCGCTGCCAACGAAGTCAGCTCAGGAGAACGGCCCTCCCCTCAGCACGGTGCCTCCTGCCAACTCACCCCCACTGTTGGAGGACAAAGAGTGAGGTACGTGCGTCCCCACCGTCAGTATGTCGGGACGCAGACAGCAGCCGTAGCTCTGGTATCCCGCATGCACGCCTGGCTTTCTGTTGGCTGATTCCTCTGCACAGAGGCAAGACTCGGTAGGTTAAGAAGTGGCCTCAGTCACTTTTTTATTAACGTCAGTAACAGTAAGTAACATCTACACGGTGTTGACTTTGCACTAGAGACGGTTCTAAGTGCTCTTCTACGTGGTTTAAGGCATTTAACACTCTCGGCAACCCTGTGAGGGGGCTACTATTTTCCTCTCCACTTTAGAGATAAGGAAAGAAACGGAGGCACAGATGGCTTTAGTGGTTCCCCCAGATCACCCAGCTCTCGAGTGACAGAGCTTGGCACACAGGCAGGTCAGGTTTGTGGGGTGTGACATTATCTACCTTGGGGGGCTCTCTTTAAAGAAAAAGAATACCAAATAACGAATATGTAATTAGGTATACAAAAGTAATTATTTAGAAGGAGAAAAGAAAAACCCCACAATTTAATTTTTAAGCTGATAAATACCACAGACATTATGTTTTAATTAAGTGCCTGACATACCGCTAACAAAAAACATTTTTCCTATTGTTTTTTGGGCTATACTTATTCTTTGCCACTTTATAAGACAATGATTTTATAATATTTTCTACAGCGAGAATAGAAAAACAATTCAGGCTTTATTCAATGTGGTTGTCTAATATGGTTTTCATTACTGACAATGTAGAAAAGTTTCATTTGGCCTCAAAATTTATCAGTAATGTCACGTAAATTTTCGGTATTACTGTCAAGTTTGGGAAGACTTTTTAAACTATATAATAAACTAATCTTAAATGCCCTTTGAATTGATGACATTCATATACCACTTGTTGTGATGTTCCCAAGTACGGTATCACGAGTTTAAGTTGCTGTTGTCAGTATCAGTGCTTCATGAATGAGCCAGAATTCTTTCCTGCATGTCCACGTGACTCCGTGATAGGCGTGGCTTCACACCATGATGAACTCGATTTTGTAGACATACTACAAGCTTATACCCCCGCCCCCCCAATACAGGAATTCCGAGAGATGCCTCAAAAATATTCACAAAAAAATTATGGCCAGTTTATAAGTGCCTAAGTTCCATAATCGGGTATCTTTCTGACAGGAGAAAACTTCTGCTTTGATCAGGCATTTCACAACCTATCTGATGACCAGAAGAATTTTCTACAGATTTGCTTCTGTTTCATACATTTCAAGCATTCTCTCTTCTCTACTAGCGATTTACTTCTTGGGCAGGCTCCGCAGGACAAATTCATCCCCTCCTTTAATCTGGGACCCGGGGCATCCGTGTCATGAGGTGAGTCAGCCGGTGAGAGGACTTTTCCTGGATGTGTAGCTGCAGCGACCCCAGACAGCAATGAGTTCATGCCTCCCAAATATACCCAATTAAATCGAGACTAAATGAACCCCCAGCTCAAATTCTCCTTGGCTGAATCCTCCCAGTGCCAGTTCCCCCAGGGCCATCCTGCGCCCTGAAAAGTGTGATGGAAAGAAATCGGGAGCAAGAAGACATGAAGGTCTTAACCAGTTTGCAAGTGTTCCATGAACACACGACCGCAGAGACCCAGGGGCCCCTTGCAAGAGGTGAGGAGGGGCCGGGGGCAGGGAGCAGCCCAAAGCTTAGGCCTCACCAGTTGCACCGTAACTACATCACCAGCCCTATCAGGAGCTCAGGCAGGTGGCACTGGAGGCCCCTTTCTTCACTATTAAGTCACATGGACAGGCGTGACGCCAGGTATCTCCAGGGCGATCATTTGTAGGTGTGACGGGCTACCCTGTCTCCGCTTGGTAAGGGGAACTATAAAGTCTGGATAAAGACGTAAAAAGTAGATTTAGAATGTCCATATTCTATACTATTATGAATAGGATTCCAATTTGGGAACATTACAAAAATTACAAAGAGGACTAATTGTTGTCATCCCCGTGAAGCGTATATCAGTGTTATTAAAAAAAAAAAAATCGTCATCCATTTTAAAAAGTTTAACAACTAAAATACGACCCTGTCACCATCTTCCCAAAAGAAAGAATTAGAACAACAAGCCTAAGTTGTCCACCCTACCATAGTTTTGATTTTTTTCTTTTATCCCATATGGTGGAAAATTCCCCAACTGTGGGCATTTCATTTTCCATCCTTAATCGCCAGTATCCCAAAGCCCAGAGCAACAGCCATGGTCTTTAACGGGAACGCTGAATGCCGCGTGTCTAAGTTTTGTCTGAACAAACAACGCATGTCTTTCTGATCATTAATGATCCTGTTTCCCAACGTACTAAAGAATCAGAATAAAAACAAATACCTAGTCTTTTGTAGCTTAAAGGAATTAGGATTTCCCTTAGGCCCGATTTCCATTTGAATTGCCTAAAAGTCCATGAAAATCAATGTAGCTCAATAAACACCTGCTGTATTTGTCACATCTCTGGAAGGAAAACACCAGAATAGACTCCTGCTTTCTCTCGTCCCCACGCTTTGAGACAACAGCACCTCTCTAACCCTGACCCGAACAGACAGGGGTGGGCAAAAGCAGCTTTCCAGCTGTGAGTAGGAGAAACACAGTTTATTCTTGGGGTATTATTCATTAATTATTGCATTGTTCTCCATAAGAACTGTAAACCTACTTTTGTCCACCCCTGTATTAAATTCTTATCAAGTCACATGATTCTGAGATGAGGTTACAGTTTTTAACAAGGAAATAAAAATTTCATGAACCATTTAAAGCAACTTTGTTGGAGAGAAACTTCATTTTTATTTAAACTTCAGCACCCAAAACATTGTCTGGGTTGCCATTTGCTCATTCATCCTTAACAACAGATTAGAAACTCTAACTTATTGAACACTGTTTGCTAGGCCCTTTAATAAGTGATTTGCCTTGTAGCATTTCATTTGAGTGTAACAGCCCTATGACACATGATCATCACGTGTGAGGAAACACAGGCAGAGGGGAGGTGACTTGCCAAGCTCACGCACCATGTACATGGTTTGGCAAGGATTCAAATTCCAAAAGCTCTTGAACAGTAGAACATTTCTGCTTCAAAATCTCATATGATAGGCATTATTATAGCCATTTTACTTTTGGAAAACAACCAACTGAAGTTAAAAACAGTTAAAATTCAAATTACAGTGAATAAATCACAGAACTGAAACATATCTTTTTTTTTTTAAACTTCAAAGCGCATGCCTTTTCCCCATTATGTTACACTGACTTTCTTTAGTGGTAGTATTCAAACACCACAATGAGACAATCAATAATTGCTTAAGGGATAAAGACACGAATAAATTACCAAATGAAAAGTAACTGAGGCATGCAAAAGCCACAGGAAAAATAAAACTAAAAGTTGAACGAAATTGAGAATAACAAGGAAACCCCATGCTTAAATCTAGTAATTTCCCAAGTAGAGCAAAAATTATCAATAAATTCAAAAATTACCAGAGACCTCGGAGGATCCTTCAGACAGGGATACTACTCAAGAGAATTAATGCATGGAAAGAATTTTAAAAACACTCCCCGCCTGAAAACTCTCTACAAACTAACAAAAGAAATAAACAGAACACTTGGTGTTTCACACGTAAATAAGGATGGTATTGCTAAAGCTGATTGTAGTGGAGATGCATCTATTTCTTTGGGATCTTGATCCAGGATTTAAATGTTTTCTAACCTAAGGGTCTTCACTATATCTAACCCGCATTTAAGCAAGGAAACCCATTTTTGCCATTTCTGTCTGTGGGGAAATGGAAAATGCCTCTCAGCCTCCAGATGACTATTTCTTCCTCAGCAGAGACATGAGCTTCTGTACCTTCAGGGCAATGCTCCTCCTCCCCTGTCAGGTTCAGAATCTGGCATTTAGGATTCATCACTGCCCAGGATATTTAGTTAGCATGTCACTTAAAAACTATGAGTTCTGCCTACAAACACCTGTTCAGCAGAGGCTGGTACGATGTTCGCTTTGCTTCTATGACCAACCAACTCCAGGGACGGGCCAATCGCATAGCAGTTTCCCCCTCTTTTCTGAAGCGAGAAGAAAAGAGAGCCAAACCCACTGAGTTGCCCTTATAGGATTATAGATTCTCGTTCCAGGTCAATACGTGAATAGTGAACTTATTGAGTTAAGTTAAGATTAAGTACCACCCAGTTCACATCTCTGACCCTGAAGCACCTCAGTTCTTTCAGTACAGAACTGCTTAAGCTTTTTAAATATAGAAATAGCCACATAATATTCCAATTATATCAACTATTACTTATCAACCACTTAATTATATTAAATATTTTTAAATTTGCTTCTGGATCCTCGAAATAGTTTTACATCGTTGTGATTCAAGACAAAGAAATGATAATCGTTTGACCCTTTTATGGGAAGGACACACACAAAGGATGATATTATGTAGCAGTTGAGCATCTGTGATGGTGCCAGTACTATTACACTACATTAGTAATAATGGCTGGCGCTTATTTGCTGGGCTTCAATCCTGTAACTTCTCTTTATTTCAGAAAGGGCCCAATAATCAGAAATGCTTTTTGAAGAGGCAGGGAGACATATTTATTTTAATTTTAACATTGCTAAAAGTAGGTGTCCCTGCATTTCCTTTTCCATCTGCATACGTCACTAGTCAAAGTCTAACCAGGGAAGGAGAAGAACTCGGGACAAGAAACCTGGGGATGAATGTGACTCATTTCCTGAACACATGCTTACAATGAGAGGCACCTATGGACACACTAATAAAAATATCAGGACGGAGCCCATTCAGGGAGATGGTGTGTTCAGCGAATACTCCAAATTCATAACCTATATTACTATCGAAATGCCCATGGTTTTATGAACGCATGAATGGTTACGAAGACAGTAGGATGACTAATGAAGAATATTCTTTGCTTTCTGTTGGGAACGTCTGTTTACTTCTAACTGTTTAATTTCTCCTTTATCTCTCTTTCAATTAACCTCCCTGTTTGTATTCAATGAGACGGCCCAGGATATGGAAAAAGAAAAAAAAAAAATCTTGCTGATTTACGAGTATTCTTTCATAAAGTGGCAGCTTCTTCAGCCAGATGCCGAAGTGTTGAAATTGAAAAGAAGTGAGCAGCACGTTAGCTATCGGGAAGGAGAGAACACACCTCCATTTCCTGGGCTGTTCAATCAGCACCTCACGAAGGCCGCGTTTCAAATGGCCCCTTAGGTGCCATTGTGGACAGATACTTGGGGAGGGAGCAGACGGGGGGAACCAGTGGGATCTTCATGTGCCAAAATTTGGAGCAATAGTTCCAACAGCAAAAAGAGCAAACCAACGGTTGAAAGGCTCTCTACATCTTTTAAAAGGCTTGCTTCTAGTATTTATTTTAAAATAAAGCAGGCCCTTTATGCCCACATGGTTACTTATACAAACTACAAAAGCCACAAAATAAAACGGAACAGTAGAAATGGAATTGTTGACGACCACAGCAAGATACGTTAAATCGTAACAAAAATTCCTGTTTGTTGCCAGACAACTGAAAAGTTGTTTGAGATCCGCCCGGCATGGAGAAACTGAACATGTAATGTTGCCAAGCTCACGGAGAACAACAGAATGATTTAATAGCTGTTGGTTGGCAAGTGAAATCTGCCCGTTGACTTTATAGTACACGTCCTGGTTTTCTAAACTAGATACACATGTGTTTGTTGTACTTCCTAGGATGCACGTAGTCAATATGTAACAACCCCCGCCTCCCAACCTCTAGGTAGAGTCAGTTCACTTCTGACTGCGTTTGGAGGTGGTGGGGAGCAGAGTCCCTTTCCTGCCCTCCTCTGGTATGTGGGCATTCTGGGATTTGGCATGGAGCTGTTCGGTCACAGGGGTACTTATGGCATTGTCCTCTGTACATCGCCAGAAAGACACACAAACTGTCGTTGTCAGCTTCTCTCTGCTTTACTCCAGTTCATAGAACAACAGGCAGCCAGCGGCCTGCCATGGCCTCCCCTAGAGCGTAGAGGAGGGGATGCCACACAAAATCGTGGGCCTGAGCGCCCTGCAGGGGCTGCGGGTGTGAGCATGTGCTGTCGACCTCATTAGAGTAACACGTTTCCCCGGGTTTAGGCAGTAAGCTCCCCTTCAGCAAGCGAGACCCCAAGGATGCTGCACAGGTGAGAGGTCACAGCACAAGCTAGCAGTGCACAGGGCTGGCCCCTGGCTGGCATCTGCCAAGCTGGATGGTCCCTGCACTGATGGAAGTTCATGTGGCCACCTGAAGCCCTGACCACCTGCTTTCCTTCGGAGAGTCTGGAATGGTGGTGGTGTGGTCGTGGCTGACAGAGGCTACCTCTCTGAGCATCCTCAGTAAGAACCTTTAGCTCTGAGTCTCCAAGGGGCTCCTCTGGGCAGAAACACGCATAGGTGTTGATGCATGTCACTGCTGGAGAAAAGCACGCTACACGTGACCGCTTCTGGGGCAGTGGCAGAGCACAGGACACCTGTGCATGGGTTTCTCCCAACACCACCTGCTGGCTCCTGTCCCTGTGTGGCCACCCTAGAGCCATGAGCACAGCTGCCCTGGGTCCTGTGAGCTTGGCTGGTGACTTGCCACATGTAGGGTTGGGTGGCAGTGGGGTCCTTGAAATGAATGTCCGTACGACTGGAAGGGGCCACATGGTGATTTATATACAGTTGTGACAGTGTACGCCAGTGGTCCTCAGCCTCTTTGGCACCAGGCACTGGTTCCAAGGAAGACAATTTTTCCATGGACTGGGCTGGGGGTGCAGGAGGTGGGAGCTCAGGTGACAATGCCAGCAAAGCTTCTCCAACTTGCTGCTAACCTCCTGAGTGTGGCCCGGTGCCTAACAGGCCCCAGACCGGTACGGGTCCGCGGCCCAGGCCTGGGGAGCCCTGATGTACGGGATGTATGTGATTTCAATGTTCCCTTGAAAAACTTCCTGGCTAACCAATTCCTGCAAGCAAAAAAAGGTGAAGTACATAATACTCTCAGGTGCACTGGAGGAAGAAAACTTTTAAGATGCCAAAACTACCCCCCAAAACTTTATCAAGTTTATTCCTACAGACACAAAATAACGTGGAGAAATGCCATACCCCAAATTATGAAAATGTTTGGAGGGCTGTGCCATTAATAATGACTATTGTACACGCACTGACGTGAGGTAGGAATGCATGACAGCCAACCTCGGGCCTGGAGGCACCAACACCTGCACAGTCGACGTTCCGCATGGAACGCAGACTCCTGGAAAACCTCAGTTTTCCATCAGTGTCCGTGAAGGGCCAGTCCTGGGGCCCTCCAGACACCAGCCTCGCAGATGCTCGGGCCCCGTCTAAGTGCCTGACAGCAGTGCCACCTGGCCCTGCGCACTCGCAGACAGACACTGGGGCCCAACACGGCACAGGTGCTCACTGTGAGAAAGCCCGCTGCCCACACAGCTCAGCCCTGTGTTGTTCAGGGGTCAGCGGTACTTACTTTTGATGTATTTTCTTTAATTACACGTTTTCAGTGACCCAAGTGGTAAAAGGAAAGAAAAAGGCGCCGAATACCTTGAAAATGTGGTATTAGGTACCCTGACACGTGCGAAGATGCGTAATTCTGGAATCTGTAGAAACCAAAAATGCCACCGCACATGCAGACTACTTTTTTTAAATAAAAAAGATTTTTTTGTTATGCGATGGCGATATGGAACACTAAAGAGTCACGTTCAGCAAACGCTTATTTAGAAGACAGGAAATCACCTTTACGTGCATCCGTTTTTGTGGCCACCAAAGAAAACAACACATAAAAAATTCTCAACCTTTGTACTCATCACGACGGTTGTTCTAAAAAGAATGCAATTGCCACTGGAAAATGATAATCTTAAGAAACAATTCCTGTTTAATAAAAAGGAGTGAAAAGTAATTAGAAGAAAGGAGCTTTTCTTTCTTTTTGCAATTTTTAAAAAATTAAAAAACATTTAGCCATGACTTGGGGTGACACCGGTTAATAAAGCCGTCTAGGTTTCAAGTGCACGGGTCTAGAGCACATGATCCGTCCGCTGCATTGCGTGTGCTCCCCTCCCGAAGTCTAGTGTCCTTCCTCCGCCACATATTCGACCCCGTTACTTTTTACTCTCTCCCCCTCCCCCTTCCCTTGGTAACCACCACACTGTTGTTTGTGTCTGTGTGTGTCTGTGTATGTGTGTGTGTCTGTGGGTGTGAGTGTGTGTGTGTGTCTGGGTGTGAGTGTGTGTCTGTGGGTGTGTCTATGAGTGTGTGTCTGTGAGTGTGTGTGTCTGTGAGTGTGTGTGTCTGTGTGTGTGTGAATGTGTCTGTGTGTGTCTGTGTCTGTGTGAGAGTGTGTGTGAGTGTGTGTATCTGTGGGTGTGAGTGTGTGTGTCTGTGTGTGTTTGTGAGTGTGTGTCTGTGAGTGTGTGTGTCTGTGTGTGTGTGTGTGTCTGTGAGTGTGTGTGTCTGTGAGAGTGTGTGTGTCAGTGTGTGAGTGTGTGTGTCTGTGGGTGTGTGTGTCTATGAGTGTCTGTGTCTGAGAGTGTGTGTGTGTGTTTGTGTGTGTGTCTGTGTGTGTGTTTGTGAGGGTGTGTCTGTGTGTGTGTGTGTCTGTATGTGTGTGTGTGTCTGTGAATGTGTATGTGTGTGAGTGTGTGTGTGTCTGTATGTGTGAGTATGTGTGTGTCTGTGAATGTGTATGTGTCTGTGTGTGAGTGTGTGTGTGTGTCTGTATTTGTGAGTATGTGTGTGTCTGTGAATGTGTATGTGTCTGTGTGTGAGTGTGTGTGTCTGTATGTGTGAGTATGCGTGTGTCTGTGAATGTGTATGTGTGAGTGTGTGTGTGTATCTGCCATGTTTGCTGCTTTTTGAAGCGGGACACCCGCAAACCGCGGCCCTTCCCGGGGCGGGGGCGGGCGTGCCGGCCTACCTACCGATGGTGCAGTGCTCCCCGTTCCAGCCCTGGCTGCACTCGCACGTGCCGTCCTTACAGGTGCCGTGCTCCGCGCAGCGAGGGTGGCAGGCTCTCTGGCTGCACGCGGGGCCCGTCCAGCCTTCTTCGCAGCGACACGTCCCCCCCATGCAGACGCCGTGGGAGCCGCAGTCCACGGAGCATATTTCTAAATTGGGGAAGGGACAGCGGAAAGGAGAGAAGAGCAGTGGGCAGTGAGAAGGGGCATCGGTCCTGCGCGCTACACCCGACGCCCAAGTTTGCGAAGGGCAAACCCAGTCCCCGAAAGTAAATCACGAGTATTTATATACTAAATAATCGCCAGCCTCGACCCCCAAAAATATTAATGGTACAGGTTCACTTCTTAAAGTGCATAATTTAATTTAACTTTTTAACATTGAGATTCCCTTTATTTCTATTTCTTTACAACCATTCAAGCAACCGGGACTCCCAATCTACCTCCCAAGCCTGAATCCCCCTCTGAATATTCAGATTCGTATTTTTAACTCTATAGAATACATTTCCCCAAAGAAACCAACTCCCCATGTCAACCCCCCCCCCGAGACTGAGTGGTTGTCTGAAGCTGTTATTTGCTGCTATAATTGTGCATAAAATGCACATGGAAATTTTGTTATCAATAATTTCCTATATTCTATATATGTGTGTATGCACACATACACACGGGCTATTAACAGAACACATGATTCATAATGACAGGAAAATACACACACATACACATATGTATTGGAGAGTATCTTTTGGTAGCCAGGAACACAGGTACACGTGTGTTACTACATCAAATTAATATTTAAGAATGAATTATTTTAGTGTCTAGCAGGCATTTAACAACAGTTGGGTTTCACTGCTACAGAAAAAAACTGAAAAGGCATTATTTCTAATCCCATAGTTGAAAATTCTAAAATATTCAGAAACTTTCATTAAAAAGATTCTAGTATAGTATGCACATTAGCTTGCTTCTGAAACACAGGGGTGCTGGGAACATAAAAGAAATTGTGTTTTTCCTATTCAGTAAATTTGTATTGTTGACAGATACAAGTTGCTTAGCAAAACCGTGGTGGAAAACCAGGTTAATCACATCACTACTGACTGTGCCATTTGAAAAACAAGCTTTTCAGTTACTAGAATTACTGAAAGGAGTGCAAGTGAGCAAAGGACTTTAAAAAACTATAAATGGTAGGTTAGGTCTTTAAAAAGAATTCAGGTGTCAGAAGTAATTTTTTTTTTCCTTAAAAGGCTTTCTTTTTTTAGATCCAATGGAGGGAGAGTCAGAGAGAGACTACATATTTTTTACTCTCTAAATATAAATAAAATAAATTATTGCTCTTTTCTAAGACACTATTTAGGTTTGGTTTTCTTGCAACAGAAATGCCAAAAGCCAAAACCTTGAAATCATTTTGAACAAACAGAAAATGAATGACAGCCTTATTTTTAAATAAAAAAATGGAAACTTGTCATGTAGCCACATGCTCCGACTTTCCCCATTTCTTGCCCAAATCACATTTCTAGACCCCATCATTCTCTGTCTCAAAGTGCCGCCGAATTGTAAACACCCTGTCAAGGCACGGTGAGAGCTGTAACGTTTCTTATCAGCAACGGCAGGGACTACGAAGTAGAAGAGAGTAGTACATGTTTTTTCATGCCACATTTTCACATTTTCTATCTCGTTTGAATTAAATTTTTGATTAAGAGATCTAAGATGGTTTGATTAACTTCAGAGACACAGAACGTCAACTGGGCTCCAGAAGAGAGAGGTTTCTTTCTGAGGTGCCTGTTTTACTCAATCTAATCAATTTTTCATTAGGGTGAAGGTGTTTATCGGTGTTCAGCACACTAGCTTTGAGCAAGGTGCGTCGATCTTTGTAATGAACTTATTAATTAGAGTTAATTTAATTGAAGTGGAATTGAAGGGCTAATTAATGGGCAAACTGCTGATGAAGATAGAGGAAAGTTCCATTGCTTTCAAACCTATAAACTTTCTGAGGGAAATAATTCATCTCTTCTCTTTTAGCAGCTGAACCAAAGGTTTCTTTGGGTGTAAGATCTACTCTCTTCTTGAATTTAGGTACCTGGAGGTCATTCCATAAAGGAGGACGAGGCAGCTGCTAAAGAGTTTTGCTTGA
The DNA here is from genome assembly GCF_987537825.1 of Furipterus horrens. Classification (NCBI taxonomy): domain Eukaryota; kingdom Metazoa; phylum Chordata; class Mammalia; order Chiroptera; family Furipteridae; genus Furipterus; species Furipterus horrens. Next base: position 92,867,806 of record NW_028327182.1, read on the forward strand.
GGATTCAGTAAAAAATTCAGAATTACACTGCTAGGAAACTTCAAGTTGCACAGGTGAAGTAACAATGTTTTTGTAAACTTTAAATGAGAACTATGTAATAGGAAGATCAATTTGAGGCACATGAATACAGATATTGTCAAAGGATGTGTATATGCATATTTGAGATCATGAGTAATCAGTCTAAGTATGTTTTCTGTCCTTCTTTGCAGCAAATAGCAAAGTTTATTCAGTGCTTACTTTCCTCCAAAGAAGAGCTCTATACGTTATTGAGAGTTTAATATATGTCAAGTTTCTGCTTTGCACTGGAGATATAAAGACATAATAGGATGAAGTCATTTTATATACAAGTAATTAGATTTTCCAATAGAAAAATAATTACATCGGCATAAAAATTAGTTTAAATATGTAAAATAATGATATGCGATTATGGCAGCCAATTTAATATTTTTATTAACATTTATATCTTTTTTTGCTATTCATAGCAATATAATTATGAAGAAGACTGAATTGTCTTTTGAGTTACTTAATATAAGTTACAAACTATCCTTTATAAAATAATTCAGGTAATGCTAAATAACTTTATATGAAACAAAAAAGGGGCTATTTTGCTATTCCTTTCCTACTTGTATAATGGTGGGAAGGAAATTAGAATGATAATATTTCAAACACGTGTTACTTCAGAACTAGGGTTATTAAGCCTATTTTATAGCTGAAGGCATAAAGGACTTGAACTAAATGCTTCACTATGCAAGTGATTATATCTATTAACTTTAAGTGGATATCTTTGTGGTATACATTTTTAGTATAAAAGATAGAAATGTAAATAAAAACTCCACAGAAGTAACTGAATGCCTATTCTGATTCTTGTAATTATAGAACATATTTTGAACAAAGGAGGACAAAGTAAGTTAATGTGTTATTTAAAACAATGCCATGCACTCATGCTTGATGAGTGCTGGCTGGTGATGATTTCCTAAAACCCCATCATTTCTAACCTGCATCCCTCATCACAGGGACCAGACTAAGTGTTACCTCCAAATACATTGTCTCCACTGTCCCATGTCTACAGATACTCTCACTGTTGGATCTTTGTTAATAGTAGCAGTCGTGCTAGGAGCTATATTTAGAATATATCACGAGCTAAGCACTGTACTAAGTACTTATCTGGCGCTAATTCAAGGAATTTCTACAGCATCACTGTGAAGAATGTCTTATGATGAAATCCATTTTATAGATGAGGAAACTGAAGCATATAGTAATTTGTCAGATGTTACTAGAGATTGGATATGAACCCAAGTATCTGATTTCAGAATCCATGCTCTTAAGTACTTTCTAATATTTTCCCTGAGTCAAAAACTATTCCTGCCCACCCCTATACTAACTACAATCTTTAAAAGAAGGTAGGAAATTTTAATAAAGGTTTCCTTGAGAACTTTTTTTTTAAAGCTTAATCTTTATTATAATTTTTTTTTTTCCATTACCACTGAGTCTTTGAGAACTTCTAAAATGCTCTAAGGCAGGATCATTCCTCTGGACATTGACTGAAATTAGCACATTTTTCCATGTAAAACTCAATAAAACATTAAACTGGAATGTAGTGGTTTCCAAGTATTTCATGTGTGTTCATCTTATCTCCCCAATTACACTGTAATTTTCTTGACCAGAACAGCCTCTTTTCAAACTCTCTGACTCATGGGCGGGCCATGAATTTGATTTATGAGTTGCAACCAGAACTAATATATATATATATATATATATATATATATATATATATATATATATATATAAAGCCCTGGCTGGTGTGGCTCAGTGGATTGAGCGTCGGCCTGCGAGCTAAGTGTCGCTGGTTCGATCTTCCAGTCAGGGCACATCAGAGAAGGAAAACTCTGACTCCAAAAAACCCCCGCTGCCTTGCGGCATACCTCTTCAGGGGAAAGGCTAGGGGAGTAAACCCCGACAGAAAATCCGGAGCCGGAGTCCCTAAGGCGGTTTGACGTTGTAGTCAACACCGGCAACTCCTGCGGCGCACCTGAAGCCAAGCTGTATTGACTCCGTCTTTCCCTTGGACCCTTCAGCTGCGAAGAGAGGGGGGGTCTGCTGCATGGGCAACAGCAGACCCTCCATATCACCCTGCCCAGGCTCTGTAGCTTCAGCTTCACTTCAACACGGGAGGAGACAGATACCGTGTCACTCCCTAGTCGGACTGCACAGCCATTCTTGGCGGTGCAGATAGACTCTTAAGAAGCTACACCATCGTCTCTCGAGACGGACGGCTGCCGACGATATATATATATATATATGAGGACAGAGTGCTTTAAAGAAATGAAAGATTATTCTTTACAATGATATTAAAGAAGAAATTTTGATGACAGATTGACTCAACAGGTTTCGTTCCTTTTTATAAGACAATTTCATTACTCTTAGTATTTATTTCTATTAAAAAATCACTTTTTATTTTTAATTCTCACCTGAGGACATGCTTATTGATTTTAGGGAGAGGGGAAGGGAGGAGAGAGAGGGAGAGAAACATCCATCTTTTGCTTCTCGTCCAGGCCCCAACCTGGGACTGAACATGAAACCCAGGCATGTTCCTGGACCAGGTATCCAACCTGTGACCTTTTGGTCTACTGGGTGATGCTCCATCCAACTGAGTGACAAACCATCACTTTAATTAAATCTATATAAAATGCAATGCATGTTTTAAAAAGTACATCATAATCTTTAGCTCAACAATATCAAGCACTCAGTTATACTGCATTTATGAACCTCACCATTTGAGCAGTCTGGGCCAGTCCAATTAGGGTCACAAGTGCAGGAGCCACTGTCTTGCAGATAGGTCCCATGACCAGAGCACTGGTCAGGACACATGGTCTTCAGGATCTCACAGTTGGTGCCACCCCAGCCTGGATTGCAGTGACATTCCCCGTGGATGCACACACCGTGGTTAGAACAGCCGGGGTCTAGACAGTCAGCTAGTGGAAAGAGCACAGAACCATCTTATGATGGAATCCAGAAGGTATTATACACGGTGCATACAGAATACAGAACGAAATCCCAACCTAATGTATGGAAACATTTCGAATAATCAAATATGTCCCTACCATTTTCAAGAACTTGTTTCTGAAAAATGCAAAGCATTCTGCAGTAACGTGTTAAGAATCCTGCCACGTAGGTAACTGAGACTCTTGCAAGGATCTGTAGTGTTCGTGAATTACACATGTATGCTCTTGAGATTGCAGACCACTGCTCTCGGTTCTGCCTCACCAAAGAGTAACAACTGCTGGCTTTTCTGAAACAAAACTGGACTGGCTGACCTGACCCACAACCACCGAGTGCGGGCAGCTGTCAGGGACCCTCAAATGGAGAAATGAATGAGTTGCATACTCTCTATCTTTCTTAATTCACTTTAATGTGCTTTAGATGACGAGATTTAATTTAGCAATTGGACTCACTAACACTTTACACTCGTAGGGTCAATGGCCTGAAAATTTAATTCCAGAGACTTAATTGTATTACTTTGTGTGTACAGATCAATAAAATCAATTTGATTGAAGAAGAGAAATGGTGTTTTTCTGCTTTTTGTAAAAACAATTCAACTGCATTTCACAGTGTAGTATCTTGACTATTACCATGATAGATCGTATGAAACAAACCCATGACGTCGCTCTTTTTCACTAGTTATTATGTTCAATAGTCTGTCTTTCTAGAGAGACCAAAATGCCTGATTTAAAGGCTGGCATCAATATGAAAATCTGTTAAAAAAAAAAGAGCCCCCCCTAAACAGTCTACTCTTGGTTTGAAGACACAAATGTTTGCTTACTTTCTCAGAGAAGAAAAAAAGAATTATTCACACTATTGAAAAAGAGCAAAGGGGCCCTTTGGTATTTGTCCTTTGTATTAGTTCCCATGCTAATAAAACAAGGCGCCCCCAAGTATGGAAATCAAAATGACTTTCATACGGAGGCAAATAAAAGATGGGTCTGCCACACTGAAGATTACGACTTTAATCTGTTTCCTTTCGCGACGACAACAATAGGCTTCTGTAAACACTGACATGTTTACCTTCCTCACAGTTCTCGCCTTTGTACCCCGAGTTGCAAGCACACGAGCCCATGATGCAGATCCCCCGGCCCCCGCACTGGGGGTCGATGCACTGCGTGGTCGGCACGTCGCACTCGGTGCCCTTCCAGCCGCTGAAGCACAGGCAGCGGCCCTTCGAGTACTGCCCGTTGCCGCTGCACAGGACGGGACAGGCCGCTGTGGGACAGAACACGACACGGCAGTCAGAGGCCGCACGCCTGCCCCCGGGTCTCGGGGGGGGAAGCCGGCGCTGGGACAGGCCGGGCGCCGGGTTCCCCCTTCCCCTCCTGGCCCGGTCCTGTCCTGAGTGCCTCCCGTGTCTATGGCTTATTTATCTCGGCTTAAGGACAAACAAGGGGACCCGCGTACCTCTTGAACAATCCGGACCCAAGAATCCCGGGAAACAATGGCAAGTTCCAGAAACACACTCTCCATTTCCATGGCAATTCCGGGGGCATTCCACCACAGACTCTGAAGCAGAGAGAAAGGGCAGATGCTTATTGTGTCGCCTGCCTCCGGCCCAAGGTCAACACTAAGGTCAAGGTGGCCCTTTGATCCTTTCAGCCACATGTTGAGGGAAGTAGGGGCGGGCTCGCTCCGTCACCAAGACAGGCTTCCTGATCCGAGACAATTCCAACAGCGGAGTCTGGCCCTGCGGGTCCCTGGCAGGTGTGCTTCGGTGTTTGCATGATACACTGTCCCCTCCGACATACTTCCAAACAACCCTCTCTCCCCGGGCCTCCCTGCTTGTCACATATTCACAAGGAACAACTGAAAACCATTTCTGACATTGAACCTCGGGCTCTTTCACCCTGGGGATCACTCAGTATTGGTGCAGACAACTGCGTTTCTATTCGCCGCCGCGTGTAGGCGGCAGCCCCAAAAGAGGTGCTCTGAAGACCGTTCTTACCTATGACAATGGTGTTGAAGGACACCTGCTCCACATTTTTCCCATCATTGTAAAAAGCCAGATGCCAGATTCCGGAGTCCAAGTACTGGATGAAGCCGGCCTCGTGGAGACTGACAGACCGCGCCTGCCGCCCGGCTCTTTCTGACTCCAGAAGGTTCCGCTGCTCTCTGGCGATCAACCTGCTGCCATCCAGGAGCTCAACGAAGTCATACTGAGGTCGGGGACAAGCACAAGGGTTTCGTGGTGAGAAATACTACCACGGTGGCTGCTTCTCTCTTTTCTTCACACTTTTCTCCTCTGTTCTCATAAGCACAATATCAACAAAGAAAGTTCTGGTTGACAGGTTTTCCGAGCACAGCACCCTCAGGGGTGATGAAAACTGCCCACTGTACACACTTGGGGCATTTGAACTTCACAGCTCAGGTGTTTCCTTATGGGGGGGCAACATGGTTTCCAAAGTTATTTAATTCATCTGACTGATAAACGGCCTGATGAGTACAGGCAGTGTGGGGATACAACAAATCTAGAAGATTCCAAACCCAGCAGCTTTATTTTCTTTAGACCACTAGAGAACCTCTGAAGGTGTCCTAGTGAATATTCATGGAGTAACGACTACGCTCACATACTTACTCCGTGTCAGGATAATTTATAATCCTCTGGCCACCCTGCTAGGAAGGCGTGAGTGTTTACACGTGACAGAGGAAGGAGACGGACACTTCAGGAGCTTGGGCACGTCACGTGTCTGGGACGCGGTGTGGCTGGGATGGGAACCCAGGTGCACTTCGATCAAGGCTCAGCCTGGGTCCTCCACATTGGGTCCTCTCCCGCTCTCAGCGACCTGACATGCCCATCCCCAGTCCCGTGGAGAAACCCATGGGACTTCACGTAGTTACAGTTAGATTAAAAACATGTAACAGGGTACCTTCACAGCATTGATCAAAGGGCAAACAAATGAAACAAGCGAGGGCTTCTGAAGGGATGGAAATAATACAAGCATGCCCCATGATCATGTCACTGATCATTAAACTTAATTTTTGTTTTAGTAAGATGAATCATGAACGCTGGGTAGCTGGAGTTTAACTGGAGAATTTAAGGATAATTGAAAGCAGGTAATGTGGCTGGTGATAGCAAGTGGATTTGGAAGACATCGCAAAGACTTTCCAACAGTTTTAATAAATTTGTTAGATAACTTTCTTAAAGGTAGAGTGATTCAGTTTCCATAGTTTCTTACCCAGTTTCATTTAGTCCTGAGGCGTGTGCTGATGGTGTAAGTACATGACAGTGCTGTACATATTAATCATTATGGTACAGTACTATGCATGTGAGCTATCAATATTCTACTTCCTGCTAGACTCCTTAAATGAAATTTCATCAACATTCCTTTTGTAAAAAAGGTTATCATAAAAACCTCTTAATATAATCAAATAGGAATAAAATCAGTTGTTGACATTCTGAGATTCACAGGTAAATGTGTTACCACTGTACTGACCACAGACCTCTATGATTACAAATCAACAGAATTTAGAATATCTAATTCAGTTTCTGACTTATTAAAATTTTTATTTAAATATAAAGAATTTCTTCTGTGTAGCAAAATTGCATCATTCAACTGTGAGAAATACATAAAAAGCTTTACGTTAATTAGCATTCAAAAAACTATTTTTGCATTTATAGCATAACGATGATGAAAATAATGACTGGCGTGGCTATTGGGCTTGCAAAAATTTCACTGGAATTGTATTCCAAAATTATCAGAAGAAAATTAATCCAGTGCTTTTGAAAGGCGCTTCTACCTCAAATAAGCCGTTCATTTTCTCATCAGATAGAAATATCTGTCAGCATGGCAGAGACATGGCTCCATTGCATATCAACATTTTCGTCATATACCACTAAACACAGTAAGGGAAAATGCGAAAGGGAGAAAATTTTGAGTTTGAGCTGCTCTTTTGAACCCTTACTCATAATTATCACTGTTGCCATAGAAACCACCATTTGCAGCCCCCTGTGGACTATAAAACAAGGCTGGAGTGGAGGGTGTGGTGAGGAGGTGGGGACTAGGTGGCAGGCGTTGAGGATCCTCCCAGTTCTAGGATCTTCTGGAGAAGCATTTCCCCCACGACTTCGAGAGGGTTATTTAACTACCTAAAGACAAATAAATGCCTTAATCAGTGCTAAATCCTCCTCTATGAAAATAAATTACATGGGATAGAAATATTTAATAACCTTTGTTCTTAGGATCTAAAGTAACCAATTATAGGCAAACTTGAGGGACCTGAGGTTTGTTTTGCAGTACCTACTCATAAGGTGGAGACATACATTTTTTGGGGGGGGGGACAGGTGAGTCTTAAGATCTTACGCTGTTTTTAGGACAAAATTCAGTTTCACCACTTTGGGGGAGTTTTCATAGAGACAATCCTTACACTTGATAAAGGTATCTTGGTGGTTCATTTTTTGAACAGGCTATCCATACGCTTAACTCAATTCAGTTATTAAAATGAAGAGAACTCAGAATCTATGAATACTTAACTGGGTTCTTAAATCAACTTTTCCTGCTGGTGGCAGAGTGTCATAAATCACGGGGCTGTGGAGAAGGAGACTCTACACATCACCTGATCTAATTCTTCCGTTCTATAGGCAGACACTCAGGTGCAGAGGAGTTAAGTGACATGTTCAAGGTCACGAAGTCAGAAAGTGAGTAGAGGTGTGTGCTCAGAACCCAGGTTTCAACCACACGCGAAAATAGCCTTAATGCAAATGCGCTTACGTGACACAGCGCGCTATTAAGTGCAAGGGGGTGAGTGGTCTCCTAGACTCCTTGTTGTCCAGGACACTGACCTGGGCGTCAGCGGAAGCAAGTCAGGGGACTCCGTGGCAGCAATCAAACGAACGATTTTATGAAGGGTCACGAAGCCTTTCAAAACTTTAGCGACTATTCTGAATGGCTGGCCAGTTTTAATTATTTCAGGTTGATTAATGTTCTCCAGAAACGGAGAAATGTTCAGTTTAGGATGCTTTACAGCATATTTCATGATTAAACACCGAACTCAGAAACAGCTGTTTGCTCTGCTGATCTTGAATAAACCGGGCAAAGGAATTCTAACAATGGGGGAGCTTAAGAAACTGTCTAACCTATTTAAATACATATATTATGGTAGAAAAGAACAGTGGATATCACGCATATTGTGTTTAAACACCGGAAGTATGGGAAAACCGTAAACTGCACTTCCTATCTCTTTAATCTTATATGGTATATACAAAGGTTAAATAAACCTTTGACGTACACAACACATATGACATATTTTTCTGAAATTATTTTTGGAATTTACTTTACAGGTTACATGTTCGCTGTTGTGCTATTAGCTTACAGGTAATGTATCTGAGTTACACAAAAACAACTTAATCAGGTATGTGGTTCCAATGAATAGAATATATTTTCCTGTTTCACTGGAATATTGTTTTACAATCAATCTGTCTGTTACAATTGACATTACAGATGCCCATTTCCATGTAAGAAAATCTGGTTTTTACATCCGAGTTAGTGTTGCCTATGACAAAGTGGAGTCGGATGTAATTTAAAATGGAACATTAGTACGCAATAAGAAGTATTACGTGCATAAGGATTAAAGTTATTTACTTTAATAATGTAGTTTGGAAAATGTTAAATCAGAAAATTGAATTCATAAAAACATAACATCAAAAAATTTTACAACTATATAATTTATATACATATATGACATTTTCCCTGATCCACAATGACATTAGAGAACGTTTCTTGCTCACCTTTTTAAAAACATATAATTTTTCTCACGTCTGAGTTTCTTTTGCATTAAAGTAGCTCTTTTTTCTATTATTGCAGTTTTAATAATATGAATAAATAGGTTTATGCCAGTAAAAAATAAATAAATAAAAACATAATTTTTATTAGTAAATGATGAATTTGTCTTTATAATTTTCTACTTTAAATTTCTGTTATAGGAAAAGCATTTCTCACAAAATGACATAATAAAAAATGTGTATGAAAATCTTTCAGTCTTCATTTTATAAATCAAGCAAGAAATTCTATGGGTAAAAAACCTGATCATCAAGTATAACTTTAAGTTCATCCAACTGTCAATTTAAATGAACCATCTATTCCATTTCTGGAATTCTTGTATTTACTAACATAAAGTCTGAGCTCCAATTTTACGGTAGGTAATTTAAATAATTTCTCTTAGACATAATGGGACCTCCTTTAAACTGCAGTTTCCAATTTACACACCAAGACCCAATACTAGATTATGAAAAAGCCTGTGGGATCAATGATAGTGCCCCGCCATCTGTGACCATTATTGTGAAGTGATCTTCATGCAAGCAAATTGACATTAAAATTCTTTGATTCTGTGATATAAGAATGTTTGAATGGTTTTGCATACCACACTAATGTGATCATCCTTGGTTACCTATAAAGCTCTTTTGCCTTTTTATTTCATCGTTCATCATTTGTAGATGAGAAATCATGACTTGGGTTGATGACGTTCCTATCATATTTATGTTTATGCCCCAGTAATTTCTTTACTAAAGGCAAATCTGGCATAAAGTAAAAAAAAAAAATACATTTTCAATAGCATGAATACATGTTTGAGAGGAAAATGTTATGCCTATAATTACGTGAAAGGAATAAGATCATCTGAAATTACCACAGAATCTTTGTAAAACATTTGAAAACCCCATGGTGTTTTACTAGGTGCTCAGATGATTTTCAATATTCATTAAGCTACTCACAAATTTCAGTGCATTTCAATCAATCAATAATGGCTAAAGCAAGCCAAGAAGAAAATGCTATTCTTCCTACCAATTCAAAAACCTCAGATAAGGGTAACTCTACATTCAAAATTCTTCTCACTGTAAAAGATCAATACAAAAGTGGTCAAAGAGTTAAACAGCTGAACTCCAGAGAGAGAATAACTTCAAAAATGCAAACTAGCAGTTTCCTTTTATTGACAACAAAGCCCACCTTTACCTGAGTATGGGAAGGCGGTAAGCCTTTCCGGCCGTACACCCCGATCAATGCATCCTTCTGAAGAGAGATATTGAATTTCAGAAACTGTGGCTGGTCAATAAAGAGCTGTGATCTCCAGAAGACCCCGGGAGGAACCTCTTGAATTGCTCTTCGCCCAATGTCAAGTTCTCCGGAATCTATGGTGTTGTTTTCTTGGGTAAATCCACTTAATTTTCCTGAATGTAAGAGATCCAATGAAGAACAACAATGAAAACAAAACCAAAAAACAAAACAGCCTTCCTTGCCAAAAGTTCTTTGCACTAGATGCTCAGACATTTAATCTTCCTCTGGTAAATGAAATACTGTCATATAATTTTCACTTTAAAAGTTTTTTTTTTTTTTTTTTTTTTTTTTTTGTTAAATACTGTTAATTCAATGAACACATGCTTTAAGATATTTCAGTCAAAATCCTCTGACTTCCCCCAAGGTATGCTTATTACTGAAACTATTTTCACACAGTTTTTCTTGATCACTTGAAACATAATTATCTTGCAAATTGTATGTCTTGTTAGTTTTTGGGAGAGATTAAGTCTGGTAGTTATCAGTCATTCTAAACATACTGAAGTGTAAATTAAGGCGGAATGGATTATGGAGATTTTCAAATCAATCCTTAAACAAGCAACAGAACCAATCAATGGCACTGATTCAAGCAGCTCCACTAGCCTATTCATTGGAATGAATAAAAAATCAGAGGCTGGTAGAGCTATAGACAGGGGTGGTGGGTGGACCATGAGGGGAAGGGAGGGACGGGTAGGTTTCAATTCTTACACAGTTGTTGATGTACGCTTCTACAACCTTCGGTCTTTCTTTTGACCCTCACCTTAAGTTCACTTTCGGCCTTAGCAGGCACACCTGAATTATCCCTCTCAATGACCTTCAACCTGTAGGAACAGACTCTTTGCTTCCTGAATCTCTGCAGCCTCTTGGAGACCATCTCCCCTCTTCTGCAAGATCTGTCTTGGTTTAGCAAGCAGACCCAAGAATCCTTTCCTCCCTCCCTTACCCCTCACTTCCTTCCTTTCTCTCTTTCTCTCTCTCTCTCTCTCTTTTTTTTTTTTTTTTGGTGTGGTGCCCCCCATTCTCTCATGACTAAGGTTCTTTCTCAGTTATTCTGAGGGGGTCGGTGGTAGGGAGGTTTCATAATTTACCTTAATGGGAAATAAAACCATGTTGTCTCTCATCAGAAAGGGTCCATGAAGGTTAAGAAACAGAATGACAATGGGCAAATTATCCCCTATTAATTCAGTCTTTCTGAAGTCACAAAGTTGATTTACTACTAAGTTTGTCTTTTTAAAACATTAACCTGATCACTGTTTCAAATATTATGTAATATTATATAATATCTCTTACATAATAGCCTCCAGAGAAACTGTTAGCTGAAAATTTAGAGGACTTAATTTCAAATCAGAGGGTTGTGAATGATCTTAATTTAAGACATGGAGAGTCTTTGACCCCTTATGAAGAGTTATTACTTTGACATTGAGTTCTTTTTTCAGTGTCTACAAGGGACATAGCACCATAGGCGATAGGAGGAAACATAATCCAAAGAGTAGAATCTTAGAGATCATCCGCTTTAGCTCCCATGGCTTCTGCCATTAAGCAACTAGTTTACCTGGTTGGAAAGACAACACCTACAAATGGATCCATTACGTGACCATCTTAAGTGACATCATTAAGGGTCGAGGCAGGTGACAGCTGTGCAGGCTGGAGGTTGAGAGACCTTGTGGATGAGTTAAGTGCTGAGGGACAGGTAGGACTGGCGGGGTGGGCATGATGATTAGAAACCTGGCATGTGTTAGGATGACGCTGAGCAGTGGGATCCATGAGGCTCGGAACGAAGTTGAGAAAACCGGTGCTGGAGTCAGACGAGCCTGGCTTTGGATCCTTGCTCTCTCGCTAACTCCTGTGTGACCTGAAGGAAGATACTGAATCTCATCCGTAAAATGGGGATGGGAACAATGCGATCTCAGGATTATCGTAAGCATTACGCTATATGGAAGCACTTGGCCGTCAGGAGGTTTGGAACCAGTGGAAGACATCGGTGGGTTTGTCCTGGGAGTCAGGGAAAAGCAGCCAGTGACCTCGGCTTTGGAGGTCCCTGAATGCCGGGTTAAAGAAGTCGGTCTTTATACTTCATGTTAGCGATCGTTTTAATATTTATTTTCAACTCTACTAGAGAGTGTTATTTTACCCTTTTCCCCAAAGATGCATATATCCGCTAGCAATTATGTTAGCATACCTATTATGTTTGGCATGTTTTAGAAAGGAATAAAGTAGACTTAATTTGAGGGACTTGTATTTCAGTGCCACAAGGCATTTACCTATTCGTGTTGTGTGTATGCGTGTGTGTGTGTGTGTGTGTGTGTGTATGTGTAATCAGGAGAAACAGAATTGAGGATTACGCAGAAACACGCCTAGCAATCACAGAGGAGCATGGCGGATACCCGGTTTATGGCCAGTTGGGTCAAAAGTGATTCATAACCAACTCATGCAGACAGATGAACGTGAAGTTTGAGGGAGAGGACATGCCGAGTGAGTGGGGGACCGTTTGCTCCCTGGACTACCGTACCCTGTGCCATTAGATGCAGAGGGGAGCAGCAGTGAAACAGAGACCCGTTAAAGGTTCTGATCAGGCTCACGGCGACATGAAGTCATTGTTTCAGGGACACTCACGTGCGGCAGTGTGGGCTTGGAAGAGGAAAGGCGAGTTAGGATGCAGTTGCAGACAACCCTGGCAGAGGCAGGAGGGGTTGTCCAAAAAAGTTGAACAGAAATATATTATTTACAACCTCATTTCCTCTCTCTCTTTTTTATTTTTTCTTGATGTCCATAATCATGGCAGTTAACAACTTTTCAGCTATCAGGTCTACTTATCTTGAACTAATTTAAGTTATATAAAATGCTCCAGGGAATAAAAGTAAAAAATTGGGTTATAGTAATCATAATTTTTCATGTATCAACTCAAAGATTATAAATTATGCATCCTCCATTAAAATTTTGAATATTTCTTTTACAATGGTTATACATATTCATTTGGGCACAATTAGAACATATAATTAAATAAAAAGATAAAAAATATAATTCTACCACCTGGAGAGTATTGCTTCCTATCTCACCAGGCATTTTTCTTTATTTGTAGACATTTTGAAATACCCGAGACCAGTTTCTGCTTCTCATTTTAGATGCTTCTGCACAGACACCATATTTGTCATGGATTAGCTTTTATTGAAACGCTTGAGGAGGGGAAGAGCAATGAAACGAACCCTTACTGAGAACCCACAACATGCCAGGCGGTCTCACTTATATTATCTGCTTTAAATTTCAAAAAACCTCTACAAGGTTGATGGTATTTTGAGATGAGGAAATTAAGAGAGAAGGAAATTCTGTGGCCACGATAGAGTGGTAGAGTCAAGAGTCACAGCAGGATCTGCGTAATCCCAACACTGTGTGTCTTTTTATAATCATAACGATAAACTTCGCTTTTTAGTAAAACAAAAATAGTATTTTAAATTGTTAGATTTTTAAATTTGTCTTTTTCATGTAAAATCAGACACGTTAAGCCATTGAACCACACCAGAAAATCTGCTTAGCTTTCAATTTTAGGACATAAAGTTATACTTATTTTTATTAGGAAGAAAGAACCAGTTGTTATGAAATAAAAACTACCATGGATACGATAACATCATATTCTTTGTGTCATAACTTATAAGAGATTCCTAGTAACGTTGGTCTTTTGGCTGACTTCTGCATGAAAATATTTTAAAAATACTGAATAGAGTCTTAGCCCCTTTTCCAACTAAGATCTGTTAGTACACATATCATATTTAGATATGGAAATGGTTGGTATTTGGATACGTTCATCAAGTTCATGGATGTCTAAGGCTATTATTATACTTGATTGTTATTAACAAGTTCTATTGTTATTATCTAAAGCTAATGTGACTTACCCTACTCTCTGGTGTTGATATTATCCGTTGCTGCTATAAGCGGTTTCAGCGGCATTAGGAGCAAACCTGTGCTTTGAGAGCTGGTACGTATACAATGGTGTTAACCACAGAACTTCTTCCCAAAACATCCTGCTTGGAAAATAGTCATCACGTTCTGACTTTCCGGATTTCAGATATTTTACTTTGTTACTTTTTCTGCTTATTGACTGAGAGGGATTAAAATCTTTCTCACTAAAACATGTGTACTGACTGTTATCAATAAGTATCTCTGCTTACCCATGATCCCCACAGCTAATTTGACAGGTGACCCTTTTTCAGAAAGACAGTTCCTTCATTTGTTAAAAAACAAACAACAAAAGACCAAGGTGATTAGATGCGCTTGAACAGGGCACTAGTAGTTACAATAAAGGGCTATTTTCTTCCTGTCACAGCAAAGCCTGACTAACCACAACATCCTAGACCTCAGTGCCCACAGAGGTCATTAACCCAGGAAGCTTTGCACAGGTGTCGTCAACCACTGAGGCAAGAAGACGTTTCAATGGGGAGGCAGGCAGACTGTCTTGAGGGCATTAATTTCTAGAACTTCAACAACTTCCATATGTAGACTTTCTTTATGTCTCTTCCACAACCAGAATCTTACTATGGCACACCGGTCTGGAGCTAAAGCTTCCAGGGTGCCACGCAAAGGCAAATTTAAAGTGTCTTTTTGTGGACAAAGCCCCTTAATTCCAGACTCCATGAATCCACAGTAAGGCGTCAGTGTCTTTCCTTGTCTTACGTGTATTTCTGTCAAGGACGAAGTGTGGTGTTAAGAATGCATTATGTAAGCCCTGGCTGCTGTGGCTCAGTGGATTGAGCATTGGCCTGCGAGCCAAGGGTCGCTGGTTCGATTCCCAGTCAGGGCACATGACTAGGTTGCACGTCAGGTCCCCAGTTGGGGGTGCGGGTGAGAGGCAACCACACAGTGATGTTTCTCTCCCTCTCTTTCTCCTTTCCCCTCTCTCTAAAAGTAAAATAAATAAACAGACAAATAAATAAATTAAAAAATGAAAAAGAATGCCGTATGTGAGGCTGGTGGGAGGTTCTGAACTTTGACATTGGAAGAAGGAGGGACAACATTTTGTTCATCGTCCTCAACACCCACCCCAACTATTGTCAAAGAGTCACCGCCCCCCGCAGAAGGGGTCCCCGACTGCAAAGGCAACAGCAATCAATCAAAAGATAGTGAAGGTGGTCACATGTTACTTAATCCAATCAGCAGACTCGGGGCCAGGTTCTGCGCTTTATCTGTCTCTCCTGTCTGCCTAGAGCAGGAATTCAGAACTGAGATGGGTGCGAAGAAATGTAATTTATTCGAACTGAAAAAATAAGTCCGACTTTTTCTGACAGAAAGTAAGTTTGGTGTGATGAGTACTAGCTCAGCCAGTAAACTGGATAGTAATACTTCCTGTAAATTGCACGCACTAATTAAATAGAGGTATTTAAAGCATGTGATATGATAAAAGCCTTCAAAAAGGACTACAATAACAGTTGAACTGAAATGCACAATAGCTCAATTTCCTACCAAATTCTGCATATACCAGATTAAACTAAGCGCTGCTTAGTAAAAGAATAACAGGTGTAATTAGTAATATTTTGCTAAGCCTTGGTAGAGCTGTTTTTGGTGTACTTCGCAGAGACAGAAATGGATTTGGAAAAGTCTGTAACAAACCGTTTTGAAAGTGGGTAGGTGCCAGTTGTCTGCTTTCCATAAAACGGAAGAGGAAATGTGAGGGAACAGACAACTTGAAGACCACTGCACAAACTCTCTCGAAATAGACTACACTGTGATTTTTTAAAGTATGTTTATTGATTTTAGAGAGAGAGGAACGGAGAAAAGACACACACACACACACACACACACACACACACACACAAACACTGACTGGTTCCCTCCCACACACACCCTGACCGGGACTGAACCTGCAGCCTAGGAATGCGCCCTACACCGTGTGGTGTAGGGGATGAGGCTCCAACTAGTTGAGCCACCTGCCTGCCTGCCCAGGGCAATCACAATGTGATTTTTGAAATATGAATAATAATAATTTCACATAATCGAATGGCATCTCAAAAAAAAAAAAATCCTTCCATTCCCAACTGGTTATTTTGTCCCAAGGGTTCTTATATTTACATTTATAAGAAAGGTAAACAGAAATAGAATTGGTACAGAATGTTGCTTTGCTCTTATAAATAATATTCATCTATGAATACATAAACTATTTGAAAAAGTTTCCACCCATTTCATTCAGAGGGGTATCTTCCATTCCATACATTTTCACTTTCCATATTTAATGATTATCAAAACGTTCAATTTATTTATGTAATAATAGGTTAATTTTAGTTAAGTGTGTACAACTAATAATATAAAACAGGTTTTGTACAACACTTGAGTATTGTGATCACAGGAAATAAATTTTGATTTAGATTTGTATACATATTTTGTTTTAGGGACCCAAGAACACAATAGTTTGAGTATCGGTGTTATATTCTAGCTTTTCCTATGAAATATGAATCTCATTCTTCAGTGCCTATCAAATTATATTTGCTTCAAATTATTATAGTATTTAGAATGAGTTTGTTCAGAATTCAAGTCTTGGAATGTGTCTTTTCTAAAAGGAGGTGCAGGCCTGACTTCTCATCGTCACCATGATGCGGAGCGAGGAGGGGATCACCGCTTTTTCTCTGCTTCAGTCCACTGTGCCAGCTGCTTAGATCAGTATAAGCTTCCTGCTGCAGCCTCTGGTTTGAATGCCAAGGGACTGGCGCTCGGTGAGGGACTGTGCCTTTTTAAGTCATGCACTGTTGCCTTTCAAGTCCCCTGGCCAGTTGTGGTCACTCCTCTTAGCTTTGTCCAGGGCTCTTTATTGATTGTCAACACACCTGGAAGTCAGCGAGCCACCAACGCAGTTGGATAAGCTTGTAGACGTTTGTACAACCCTCTCCCCGAAGCTTATCTGTGTTCTCCCTGAGGAGCCTGGACACACATCTTTCATCATGTCCTGAATGCCCCAAACTCGGGCTTCCGGGGAAACAGAAGGAGGGCCGGCCCTGGGCTCTCTCTCCTCCCTTCCTGAGACTCTCCATCCTCCAGCCCCCGGAGCCTGAACGTGGGGGTGATCGCGGGAAACACTCATGCTGTCTGTCGGTTTTAGCAAGAGAACAAGGACGAGTGACGGAGGCAAAAGCAGGGCCACAGTGTGCCCTGTGGTCGTTCCCCAGTCAAAGCTGGGAGGTTGGCCGTCGCCCCGAGAGGAGCCTGCAGAGTCGGGCTGAGATGTGCCGCGTCTTCAGGCACGACAGGGCGTCCGCGCGCAGCTTTCCTTCCAGCGCGCCCCGTTGTCTCCGAGCGTGGGAGGCACTAGCGGCGCTTCCCCTGCTCACTGCGAGTTCTCCTTTCATCAGGGAGCCTGTACCACGAAAGCCTTCACGCCTTAAACTACAGTTGTCAGAGCGAGAAGACGTAAGGAGCCCACGCCCGCGAGGCGACGGGCATGCCCCTCCTTGTGTAGGTGATACCCAGTGGGTAAGAAAACACACCAGGAAAGTGGCATTTTTCTGACAATGCCTTAAAAAGAAGAACCTTGTATTCTGAGATATTTTATAACTAATAGTTTACTGATGCTTGATGTCCTAAGGACAACACAGTGTTTAAAATCACACTGCTAATTATGAGGGTTGGTGACTGCTGGGACATTAGCTGGTGACCTCAGAAAACCACTGTAAGTTAGAAAGGACTAAATATTTTTGCCATATATGTCATGAATTTGCTGTCTGCATGTGATGTGAATAAACAAGCCAAGAATGATTACAAGGGAAAGGCAGAGAAGAAATCCAATTATAAAAGTCTGATTCAATGATAATATCATCTCAAGTCCCACGGAGGCACTAATAATTAAGACCGCAGGAAGCAAGGTTAGGCATTTATAGACAATCAATAGCCCGCCCTGCAATCCTCTGACCTAACCTTGGATCATACCTTGACTTTGAGATCTCTGAGGGAACACATCTTCTTATAAAACACCGTATGCTGTAAGTTAACACTGTGGACACAGTGTTATATCACAAGCTCAGTGAAATATAACATAACTACCTTGTAAACGTGAGCTTAATGGACGAAATCAATATGGCGCCTAATTACATGGCAACAACGCAAGGACCATGAACAATATTGAATACAACTCAACGGTGCTGCAGCGCCGTGAGGCCCCGGGCTTTGAGTCCCCGGCCATCTTTACCTCGCTCAACTCCAATTCACTGAAACTGTCTAGTCCTTGAGAAAATTGATACATGATAAACAATAACAACTTAAAAGCAATTTTAATTATTGCGCTTAAACAGTACGAATCACATATATGTATACTCATACCCATATATATGTGGTTTCCGAATCTGTACTCATACAAAAGTGTGTGTGTGTGTGTGTGTGTGTGTGTGTGTGTGTGTGTGATTGGAGAAGGCATTTGCCAAAGTTACACTAACCAAAATGCATGGCCTTTCCTTTTGTCTTATATTATCCCAAATTATTCTATGCTAAATTTTAGCATTTATCACTCTTTTCAAAGAAAGCCTGTGCTGAAATGTCCTGCCACGGTACCCTGCACTTTTCCCTATTGTGCATTTTCTCGTTCATTATAATTGTTTGAGGATTCCTGTCTTGTTGAGAAAGTCACAGGCTCTGGGAACAACAGTGACTCTCTTTTCTCACGGCTGTGTCCTCAGAACCTTGCTCTGTGCATGGCACATAATATATGCTCAATAAATGAAGAAAGAATGGAAGATTAAGGATAAGATTCCATTCATAAAATCCAAATAAACAAAAATATAAATAGCTAATGACAGGGATAGGCTTCTGCTTTTGCTTTAGAGGATATTATTGATGCTGACTTAAGGATCTATTTTCTTAAGAATTTTGCGACAAAACACAAGCACATAATCTTAAATTGCAGAAAAAAGAGTGAACTACAAGTTACTGAAGTGAATCAAACACTTGCCATGTTCTAATCACTGCTCGGCAGCCTGCATGCATTATCTGATTTCAGTCTCACTGTTACCCCACGAAGAAGAGGATGCTAGGGAGGGTGATTTGCTTAAAGCCATCCAGTAATGGCAAAGCTTAAATTCTTAACCACTAGACTGTATCAACATTTGCTTCTGTGTATGCTTTATAGAAAGGATTGTGTTGGCCTCTTCACATACTTTAGATCACTTGACCATACTACTTTCCTGTACTCACTCAACAAACACCGGTTGCGTATACTTATTACATGTCAATAACTATGCTAAAAGCTTAGGACAGAGCAGTGGAAAAATAATGATCTGTGCCTTATACTCTAGCAATGAAGGCATGCATTAGATAGGAATATGAATAATCACCAGCATTTTCCAAGTGTGTACTATGTGTTCTACACCATTTTAAGTCTTCACAATACTTTCTCAAAATATTCTACATGGTGAGAAAATAGGCACAAAGAAGCTATGCCACTCGTTCCAAGTAACAAAAGCATTAAGGATCAGAACAAGGATACGAAACCAGAGCGTTTGGTTCAAGAGCCTACGCTCTCTCTTTCTGCTACACTGTGTCTGCGCGATAGCATGGAGGGATGAAAGGTCACACCGGGAAGAGCTCTGTGAGCCATTTAAAGGCACCTGGCCAGAATCTGGGTCACTGAAGGGGGTCAGGCAGGGTACCGATATCTCAGATTTGCGTTTGAACAATGGATGAGTGAGACTGAAGACCTAAATCCCAGAGAGCAAGTGGCTTCTACAATCCAGGTGAGAGACGACAGAATCCAAGAGCTACTGTGGAGTTTGAATTGACGGGACTTAAGGACTGAGTGAATGTGGGAAGTGAAAGATAAGACGAGTCAGGCACGGTGTCTACACCTCTGGCCCAGGTAACTAGGTGGACGAGGATGCCACCTGCCGATCTAGAAAGCCCTGAAAGGCAAAGTTAGAAAGAAAGATGATATGCCAAATGTGTTTCCCAAAGATGGCCACAACATCTTCCTCCTCTCACGCACTTATGAAATGTCTCCCTGCAATGTCCCCAATCAAGAGGGGAAGTTTGAGTCTCCTTTCCACAAATCTGGGCTCATCTTACTGACTTTTTTTTTGACCTACAGGACATGATGGAAGTAACCGTTGAGAATGTCCAATATCCTAGCAACCTTGTCTCTTGGAACGCTCCCCCTTGGGACTCTCCTTCAGAACCATCTGCTATGCTCTGAGAAGCACCAGCCACCTAGGTGACCATACTTAGGTGCTCCGGGCGACAGCCACCGTGGAGCTCCAGACAACAGGCAGCATCCATCGCCAGCCGTGTGAATGAGCTCCCTTGGACTGCCAGCTCAGACCCCGCTGGCACCTGAAAGCAATTGCATGAGAGACCCGAACAAAAACACAAGACTCACCCAACCAATCTACAGAACCGTGAGAGATGCCAGTACATTGTTCTTTGAAGCCGCTGAGTTGTGATGTGGCTCCTTATGCAGTAACAGATGACCAAAGTAGGTGACGGTTTCGGTTTTAGACGCTGAGATGCTTGGAAGACACATAAGAGAATGCGTTCCAAAGCTACTTGGGCAGATTTCACGTCGCTGACGCCTGCGGCTTGGGGAGAGAATCTGGGCAGCACTTACTGATTTGGGAGCAGAGCACACAGCACGGAAGCGAAGGCAGAAGAGTGCATGAGAGAACCTGGCATGGCTATATTTTGTAATAGAGCAGAGTCATGAGAAACAGCATCAGTTAGGGATCAGGGAGAGGATGATGGGTCAACTAAACAGACTAAAATGTCACTGCCAAAAAGTCAGAAAGATAATGCAGATGAACGTGGTATCCCGGAAGCTAAGGGAAATGACTATTTCAACCAGGAGGGATAGATTAACTACCGAATGATGTAAAGATAGACGGGTATTCATTGGTGCTACTGACGGTCATGGCTAACTCCAGAAGACATCAGTCGTACGAGCGGTGACAGTAGAGGACAGTCACGAGAAAGGAGCCCGGTGGGAACAGGAGTACTGGGAAGTAAAGGAAGGAAAATCGTGAGTAATCTGTTCAAGAATGCTGGCTGTAAGGGGAGGAGAGAAAGACGGGGTGCAGCCAAAACAGGAGGTAGACTCAAGGATTTATTTACATATTTTTGAAAATGTCACATGGCCTCAGAATGTTCAAATGCTGATCGGAAGTGTCAGTAGAGGTGGGGACATTTTGAAGATACAGGATGGGATCAAGAGTTCTCATGGGAAGATGAACTTGAATATGGCGGGGAAAGGGTGAAAGAACAAATCCAGATACACACAGGAATGGAGATTTGTTTACGAGAACTGAAGACTTCCGTTCCTTTTGTTGTTGCTGAACAGAACGCAAGGCCGTCGGCTGAGAAGGCTGAGGGACCGCAGTTCTGAGGACAGGAGCCAGGGTCAGAATAATTGTTGAGAAGTGTGGAAGAATTTGCAGGGGGAACACCGTGGGGCTGCCAGACCATTGAACTTCGTGAGCCGAGAGAGAGGCATCATTGGTCCCTCTTTCCATGTGAGGAAACTGAGGCTCAAAGAGGTTAAGGAACTTGCCCAAGGTTACAAAGTATATAAGTGAAGAGGCTAAACTTGAGTAGAGGCCCCTGGGATTCTTTCCAGTACCTTAGGCACAATGAATTCCTCGGTTCTAGGGAATAATTTTGGTTTCTGGAAAGAGACTGGTGTGTGAGCTAAAAACTCCATGCTCCCCTCCTTATTCACGGTGTCCACTTCGTCAGTTTTGCCGGAAACCCCAAGTTTCTGACCTCTCGTCTCTACAGTCTGTAGTTGAAGACAGTCTCAGGAGTAATCAGTGAAGGACCGTGGTACAGAGCAGAAATTCTCGTTTTAAATACTTAACATGCCCGGGAAGCATCAGTTCAGTATTCGCTTAAAAGCAGGCAGGAAGTGCTGAACCCTTTGCACCATGACTGTTCCTTAGAATTACATCTATAAAATAAGAATAATATAGGCTGCCCAATAAGAGGACTGCATTTATAGAGAAGCTGTAGCGTAGTTGCTCACTGTGTTCAGCACAGTTAATTCTCCTAGTGAGCTTTGTTCAGAAGGCGAGGGCTTTCTGAAGGGCGCCGTCTCCTAGAATTTCTGAAGAGGGGATGTGCCTGGCTTCTCGGGGCGGTTCCTAAAGCTGAAGCAGGGGCTCATGAATGCTGTAGGCCCACCATGGAGGCTGGGGGCAGAGTTTCTGAGGCTCCCGCTTCTTGCAAATAAAGCCCCCTCATGCCCCTGCTCCCGGGTCTATAAGCATTTAAGAGATACATACTAAGCATCTGTACTTGGAAAAATGAAAATAAAAATTCCTTTCAATGTAGGGCTTTTGGGGCTATTCCAGAAATACTGAAAGAAGACCCAAGTGACTGTTATTTGTACAAGGTCTGAGCGCAGAGATGGCGAAGTGCCTACCAAGCCCTCGTCTGGATGGCGGGCTGGAGGATGCGTGGGCAGGGTCCTACCTCGTTCTGGGGCATCTGCTGTCTGTCACTCAGGCGGGAGGCTGGGAAGACGGGGCCTGACTCACAGGTAGATGCAGCTGCTGCACAGGTGCACACCGGCTGTACGCAGTGTGCGCTCTGGTCGCGTGGGCCACCGCAGTCCCTCTTGGAGAAGGGGGGCGGGTGCCACAGCAGTGCTGCTGACATGGTGCAGCGCAACCCCTTGTCAACTGTGGAATTATCTGACCTTCAATGAGCTCGGGTATGAATGGGAAATACAACACAACGGAGCAGAAAACCCGGGGTGCACTTCACAGAATGAGGGTCTGCGTTATTTTAGGAAGCACTTCAGATGTTTACGTGAATGTCTATGCGAGTCTGGATGTAACAAGTATTTCTCACTGCCGTCATGGTGAATGGTTAAAAGTCTATCAGCTCCACAGACATTTCTGAAGCCATAGTTACATGGTGTTCTTCTGAGACAGTCTATCCCAGGCTGTCCGGAAATGCTCTTGCAGATCTGGACAACTGAGAGTGACCGAGGGTGCCATGCCAATGGGGGAAGGAGCTGAGACGTGAGTGCAGGCTTCGGCGAGCCCGGGAATGCTGGTCCGAGCAGGGCACTCCCGGGCCAAGCGGCAGGCACCGGCTGAGGTCATCGAGTAATGGAACCCGCGGGCTTCTCAGAGGTGCGTGTTCCAAGGACCGTGAGATCTGCAGCTCCTCATGAGACATGAATGGCTAGGATGTGTTTGGAGAGATAACACATCTGGACTAAACGTCTCTCTCTCTCATAGACTGTGCGGTCACTCAGCGCGAATGGGCCATCTGCACAGGCATGTCCCCTGGAAGACGGTCTACGCGTCAGCCTCCATAAACCCAAAGCAAAGACTCTTCATTTCGGGGCACTTAGTGATCTGTTCTTAGGCGTACTATCACTGTATAAAACAACCATTGTTTAAAGTAAGTAATTTTATTTAATTGAAGTTTCCCACCTACAGTTTTAATTAGAAAAGATTGCCTTCACGCCTCCTGAATCCACGGTGCCGTGACCACCATGTTTCCTTCAGGCGCAGGGACACAGCAGTCACCAGCTTAGAGTTTGGCAGCCCAGGTGGAACTTGGTACCAAAAGGTCCCATACAGAGGTGGCGGTGGGGGCGGGTTATTTAGTACTGCTATGAAAATGTTATAAAGGTCCTCAGGCTCCCTAAGAAAGAACTGTCATTAAGTATTAGTGTTAAAATAAAAATTAAACCAAAGTAAGGAAATTAAAGAAAAAAACTATAGTAAAAACTTGCGTCACAGTCAATGGATACACGTAACACAGGCAGCACGCACACACACACACACACACACACACACATAAGTATATTATATACAAACGCATAAGAGCTTTCTTCTAATCTTGCAAAGAAACTGGCCACAAAAGGATGAACATAACTGATGCTAAAGCAGATTACAAATACCACAGATAAGAAGAAAAAAGAGGAAGAAATGCTAGGGAAATGCTGAAAGGCAAATGATGTATTTATCATGTGACAAAAAAGGTGTCTTGCTCTGTTTTTTTTGAGATACAAAGTATTATGACATTTTGCAAAAAAGTCAGAGGATGCCAAATACATATAAAAATAATAGACAGGCATATATAATATAAATGTACATACACATAAATACATTTTCCTGGATGTGTATATTGGGAGAATGAAATATAGGATTCTGGGTGTTTATGTTTGAAAAATGACAGACAACCTCTTAAATTTCATTTTAGATTCAGCGTTAACTGATTTGAAAGTCTGGTAGTCCAAATGCAAACTTTTGACAATTTAAAGAAAGGGCAAGCAGAGGAAAGGTCAATAAATTGTAATCCTGTTACGTATTTTCTGTTTAAAAGCTTTTATAACAAAATAAATATAGTGTTCCAACTCCGCAGAGCAGCTGAATGAAGCTAGCATAAGAAACCCAATGTAATATGAAATGACGCCCTGAATTACACTCTATTTACAGACTAAAAATAAAACAAAATACACACCTGGGAAAGGTGGAAAGACCCAGCTATCGAAACAAAATGGAAAATTTCAAGTTCTCAAGTAAATGATTAAAAGCTACTCATTCAAACACGACATTTGTAATCTCCAAACCTTTTCGCCGTCCCACGTAAAACTGGAAGTAACACAGGTAAAAATAAATTTGTTCAGAGAGATGTTCAAAGGAAAACACAGGACACACAATTCTGTCCCTTACCGTTGTCGCCAGAAGGTAGTGACACAGTGTCCGTGGGCGTGGCACCAGAATTCACTTTCCCGTTTTCAAACGTGTCATTCTCTGTCTGCTGGAGCTGCCAGTTGAGGCCAAACAGGTGCATCGCTGAGGACAGAGAACACACGGTGTTTAGAGGTCTGCTGCTTGTAGCTGCAAAGCAGATGGTAAGCACGTTTACCATAAACGAGAGTCTTAAGCAAAGTTAAAATGTCCATGTTCCGAAATACCAAGGATAATTGTGTAATAAAAGCCAGAAGGCAGTTCCTCACGCCAATGCCACTGAGGTGGCAAAGCAGAGCAACACAGTGGGGCTTCAACGGGGCTTTGGTGTCACTCAGCTCACTGGGGCCAGGAGATGCTCAGCAATGAACGGACCTGCTCCGCTTTGCCCAGCCCCGTTTGTCACCATCGCTGAACTAAGTGGTTAAATGCACCTGCCAAACTCACGCGTCCACAGGCCACTCCGGCTTGTATGATACTTTGCTGCAATGCCTATAGGATCTCAAGAGACATCAAGCTATTCATTGGATGAAGGTTAAAAACTAAAAATGGGTCTCAGAGTTGAACTTGTCAGCATATGAAATGATCAGAATGGATACAGATGCATAAAATATTCAAATATTCTAAATTTAAGATGAATTTACTTAGAATTTATAACAACTTAGCAATGATACAGACCAAGTAACATGTACACATGTCAGATAATTTCATGCAGAATTTCCGACATGGGTATCATAATCTTATAAATTCATAAAAATTTCGCTTACTAACCTTCATTATTTAAAATATTTAGAAAAGATAACTAGAAGACTATATAGTTATAAATTTATAAATCTAATTAAAAATTTTTATATATTATTTTCCTTAATTTACAATATTTAGAATAATCATTGTTATATTAACTATGAACACTTATTAAACATTCATTTGTGTTTCAAAAAATATAGTTTAAGAATTACTCCCTAAAGAAGGTGCAACAGAGAAATCAGTGATGGTCCTATTACCATACCACAAAGAATTTTTTTTTCATTATTTGACATAATGTACCCACTACACAATTAGAATTTACCAGAGTTGGAGAAAGACAAAGTGTTTAAAAAAGAATGTCAGAGACAGTGTGATAACTACCACTGTCAAAAAGCCCTTGCTAAATATTCCATATGTGTAGTTACAGTGTAAAAGTTGGGCTCTGTCCTCAATCTAGGACTTAACCCTGGACAAATGATGTAATACTGTTAAACATCAGGTGCACTGAAAAAATGAGGCTGGTTCAACCTACCTTATCTAATTAGTGCGAACTTTCTAGGCAGCATAAATGGAGGGTAGCTGGGCAGTTCTTAGTATTTAAGTATTTCATTGATTTATTCTTTACTCCAGATGACAGATCTAGTGAAGTCACCTGAGCAGACCATGACATCTCTGTATCAATGTCCCTTGGTCCGCGATGTT
Source organism: Furipterus horrens (assembly GCF_987537825.1). Lineage (NCBI taxonomy): Eukaryota > Metazoa > Chordata > Mammalia > Chiroptera > Furipteridae > Furipterus > Furipterus horrens. The sequence continues at coordinate 92,894,003 of NW_028327182.1, forward strand.
TTCCATCTACTGCGAACACCTGTAGCTTAGACACCAAGTAGGTCTGGATAAGGATCTGTCAAGTGAGTGAGTTCTCTTTTCTGAGCTTTCAAAATCTAAGAAAACACTGTGGTGATAACAAATATATAGTAATTTTAAAAAGTTAATAAATATAAAACTAATACATAAATGGCTAAGACAAGAGCACTATGTTATTCATAATTAGAATCATGGTATATGAAGAGTCATTGAGTGAAAGTCCACTAGTATTATATGTAATTGGTTTAATTTTCAAAAAAGACTCAACAGTTTGGGGCCCTTCTATGACCAGTCCCACATTCTTTTGTTAACAATACCTGATATAAAATCATAATATGGTAAGGAACATACCAAAGATAGATACAAACATATTATAGCTACATCTACCCTGTATATTTGTAACTAATGTTTATACTTCTACTCCCTGTTTGAATTACAGTCAGTCTGCAAGTAATTCCTTTTAAATTCTTATTTTTCATGGATTAAGATTTGGGTTATGAAATTCTTGAATTTACAAATTGTCAATGTGTAAAGAGGTATAACTTTATATGTCATTTTTGCATTAAATTATGTAGTATTTGAGTGCCAAAATGTCAAGAGCTTTCTAAACATTTATCACTTCATACATTTTTCAAGCTTCTGATATTTCAGCGATTTTTGAATAAAATAGTGGGAGCTACTTGTGCATAGAATAAACGGTTTGACAGACATACGTTGGAAGAGCAACTATAAATACTCCAACAGGTCAAAGTTCCCACACAAAATAATATATCAGCATTGTGTACTTTAGTTAACATAAAGAGTCTTCTTACAGATTTGCTCATTTTACTGGTTTTGCTAGACTTTGAAGAGGAGAGAAAATCCATGGGATAATACAGAGATGTGAAGTGTTAAAAAATAATGTTATGTTTGTGTTTGGAAAGCTATTTCATTTTTTTCCAGATGGGAAACATCTTATTTTATGTATATATATACTTTATTTCAAAAAATATCAGTACAATGGGTTTTTAGCTTTACTTAAGATACTGCATAAAGAGAACCACACCCAATAATATTATGTCTCATTTAACCCTGCTTTGAAAACAGAGACCAACCAGGTATTTGGTCTTAGAATATTCCATGGAAAATGTTGCTGTTTGATATTTAGTGAAGCCTTTGAAACTTATTATGTCATTTAAGATGTTTATACAAATACAGGGTGTTAGTGAGATTCCCTTCCAAGTTAGTGTGAGAGGGAGAAAGTTGGGGTGGGGTGGGGCGCAGAGAGGGACAGAGACAGCAAACTCATAAAAGTCAAAATGCTACAGAAATTACTCAGCACCGGTGTAGTGTGTGCAGTGTCTTGACAGGACAAATGAAGAGGAAGTTAGCGAGAGAACACGCATCTGTCGAGGAGGAAGGATGAGAACAGTCCCTCAGAGCCTAAGCCGGATGCGGCCGTGAACCCGCAGGGAGGCCTGTGTACCAGTGGGTCCCTGGCTGATGCTGAGCGGAGGTGGAAGTGTCCAGAAGTGGCTGAAGTCCTCCTGAAAGTGTTAGCTCAATCTATGGGAAGGTCATTCTGGGAGGAGCTCAGCCTACGAAACAGAGGTGACATGCAACTGTAGGCGTTCTAATAATGAAGAGTCACAAAGAAGTTAAATTTGGAGAAAATCTTGAGAAGTCTTGTATAACCAAGGAAGAAATCCAACAACTCTACACTGAAGATGCTGGTGTTACTCTGTAGAGTCCAGAAAACCAGAACTGGAAAAGAAATATCTTAAAAATGTAGCATTTCAAGACTGAAAAAGAGCAAGAGGACAAAACAAAAGATCCAACCAATGGCATTACGACCCTGATACAGAAACTAGGAAGGGTTGTAGAATTAAAACAAATGTGCCTACTACCCCATACTTGCCAAGTTTAAAAGAGAAGATTCATGCTGACTAAATATATTCTACATTTAAAAAGCTGGAGTTTCTAATGCCAAGTTAGACGTTCTTGATGTCTTCAAGACTTCTAAGTTGCCGGATATGTTCAAAGGCCCCCATCCTGTGTCTTCATGGGAACGGGTAACAGAGCTGGCAGATGAAGGGCAGGGTTTGCTAGGCTGCCCTAAGGCAGCCCCGAGCCAGCGGTACCTGGGGCTGAGACAGCAGCGGACAAATGAAGTCATGATAAGCAAAAACAAAAGGAAGTGGCTGGAAGCGCTGTGCTCTTCTGAGTCCTTCGCCACCCCAGGGGCTGAGGGAGGTGGACAGCTTCGGGGACAAGCTCCAGGCTGGCAGCGAGACCAGGGTTCTCTCAGGCCTGTGCATTATTCCCCATGCTGGAGTGAGCGCTCCAGTGATGCAAGATTAAAAAAATAAAACAGTCACAGAACAGGGGCCGTGTGCCGAGTATTGTGCTGTTGTGCCCTACACTGTCTTCCTTAAGCTTCACAAAGATGCCATTGAATAGGGACGATGACATTTTTTCCCAGTTTAAACCTCAGAAAGCTGTCTATTGAGAGTTGAAGGTTCTAAGCAAGTAAGCAGTGGACCTTGACCTTGAAACCAGACCGTCTCATAACAAAGGGCACACCATGACCCTCTTGTCTATTCTAACACGGGGCCCTGGAGTGTGAAAATCCACAAGGAAGAAAGTGATGTGTAAGTTCCGCGAGGAGCACGGGCCGCAGCCATCGCTTCTCTACCAGACCCGGGGACATGAAGCAGGGTCAGTACTCGCGGTGGAGTGGGGCGAGGATAGCAACAGGTGACTCTTGTGTGTTCCAGGCAGTGCTCTTCCATACGAGTCCTTTCCCACCACACTTCGATTGCTCTAAAATAATTTTGACAATTATATGATGATGATTGTGATGAAGCAGGCTCTTCGGTTAACTTCAAGAGTCCTAGAAACAACTACTCAAAAAATACATACGTAAATACTATACTTGTGTGTTTTAAAGATATAGAAATAGTGTTTAATCTTTGAAAATTTTATGATATCATGTTTTAGAGTTTTATATTGTTATTTCAAAAATTTCTAGATAATTTTAATGGGGGAAGGGCTGGATTCATATCCAAAATGTTTTCCCAGAATGGAATTGGTAGGTGCTAGTAATGATATTATATGTCTATTCAGTGTGTTTTTCACATTTTAAAATACCTTGATGTCTGTTATCATCCCTAATGTAGCATGTGACAAGGACCGCTGTCCCTGCCATATGAGGGCAAGGCCCAGGCAGAGAGAGGGCCAGGGAGTTATCCCATGTCTTTTAAAAAGTCACTGTGTAAGAAGACTCATGATGCCACATCTCCTGAGCCTGTTTCAGGTTCCTTTCCCTGCACTGTGGTGTTTTCCCACTTATCTGAATTAAAATCGAGCATTCGCATGAAAGAAATTAAAAAATAAAATTAACACCCATTGTTCATTTATCTCTTCCTTGACAGCACCAAATATAATCAGAAGTTGTCCATTTGCTAAAATTGGCTTCTAAATACTAGACATTTACCAACTACAAATGGTTGTATTTTGCAAGATTATTTGTAAGCTGCTTGGAGTTGAAATGTGTTTTCTCTATATTAAAAATCTTAGAAATGGAGGTTAAGTCCCCAGTTGATCTACAAAGTCCTGTCTACATAGCCAACAGGAATATGTATACGCACATAGCACCCAAAGGCAAAGAACAACAATGTTCACAGACCCACTGTTTGCAACAGCCCCAAACCGGAAACAACCTTGCTATCTGCTAGCGGTCAAGTGGATACACAAATTACAGAAAGTCTTACAGAAACTCATACAATGGACTTCATAGCGATGTAAACAAGTAAACCACTGCCAGATGCAACCATGTGAATGGATCTCATGAACGTAATACTGAACAAAGACCCCATTCACAAAGAACATGAATGCTGCATAAATCCACGAGTATAAGGGTCAAAAGCAGGTAACGTCAACTGGCAGGAACAAAACTCACCAGGCTGAGTGATTCCATGCAGGGAGGAGGGAGCAGGTAATGACTGGGAGCGTTCACAGGGGCTTCTGTGGTGCCCCGTCATATTCTAGTTTTCTATCTGGGACATGGATCCACTTATGACCTATATACTTTCTAAATGTATATTACACCTAAATTAAATTTTTTGTTTAAAAATAGTCCATTTAACACGTAGTAAAGCTCAAGAGAAAGGTATGTTTTTACCCTTCCTAAACCCCCTCTGCTTTTCTCGGCAATGCTCCCAGGAGGTCCTGCCCGTAGGACCGCCCCCTGGGAAAACCAGAATAAACACATACACAGAGCAGGACCCAGCACAGAGGAAGGGCAAGTGCCTCCCCCCGCCCCTCCGGGAAGAGGAAAAGGGAAGAAAGAGGAAAGGCTTCCTTTAGTGCCGGTCTTGGATATTAGAAGGGAAGCAGCGTAAGTAAACAAATTCATGTGCTGGGGTAAGGACTGTCAGTCTGTGGCCTTCTCCGATTGATCCCGAGTTCAAAGACATGACTGTCTTGGTGAGAAGCGGAGAAATGCGAGTAAAGACCTCTCCAAAGACGACGCAGGTGAGAGAAATGGCAGCGCGCCCTCCTTGGGGTTTCCGAGGCTGATGGAGAGGAAGGGAGCGGGGACCGCGGCATCTCGGCGCGGAGAGGGAAGGGGACGCTATTGTCGTTAACAAACGCGCGTCGCTTTGAGATTAAAAGCCAGCACGCGGAACGCCTGAAACCAGAGGAGTAATTACAGAAAAGTATCCAGCGCCAAGGAGCACATTCAGTGCCGTTTTTAGCTCCGTGTTGAGAGAAAAGGCGCCACATTTCATCTGGTCCCCGGGGACCATGCCATTGAATTTGTTATCACAGCTACTATTACTCCCGCTGGTATGCCGGGGTTCTCAGATGCTGCCAAATAGGGGCGGGCAGAAGGGGGTGGTGACAGTGGTGACACCGTCCAGCAATCTGCCAGAGCCTCGGAGCAAACGAGGGGGCCACTGGGAAGCGAACACAGAAGCCAGCGCCCCGGCCGCTGGCACCCGGGATGCAGGTCCTGCCGCCGGGACTCGGCAGCGTGCAGCTCAGGTCTGGCAACGGGAGGGCGGTTCGCAGCCTGACTGTCCTTACTGGCTACATGCTGCTTCATAGGTCACGCGAACGTGCCCACGAAGACAAGATGTGAGCTGATACGAGAACCGGCCTCCGGCAAGGAAAGCTGAAAAAGCCTGCAGTGCCTTGGAAGTTCACCTAAGCAAGTTTCAAGTCTCCAGTTTCCCGTCCTCGTAATGCACCTGCCATCCACCGTGGTACACTGTTTCCGAGAAAGATTCACTAAGAACATGTTATCAGAAGCTGCAAGAAAAGAAAACCAGAGTCTGAGGTTCTAGAGCTCAGAGCACAGTTTTTAACAGAGATTTGTCTGGGCGTCCGTGGGTCTTTTGTTTATGTTAAGAGAGACCTGGGCCCAGGTCTCAGTTCTGGCCCTAACTAGTTGGGGACCCTTGGTCTGTCCCCGGATGCCTCTGAGGCTTAGATTTCTCATTTATGTAAAAATCTAGAGGCTACGCTAGATGACCTCTAAGGTCTCTTCCAGATATAGAGTCTATGATATGTTAATATATTTTAAAATACAAATATTTAGGCTAAATCATTGAGCTTAGGGAAAACAAACACACACCTGGCATCAGTAAGATATCAAGGTATTGCAATATAAATGTTGTTCCTTTGTGTTTATCTTAACATAAAATCTAATTAGATGAAAGCAGGCTATCATTGCATGCATGGGATACCTTAGGTAGTTTGGGTTTTGCAAGCAAAATTTCTTCGTTTTATGTTTTAGTTTCATGAGTATGTAAATGTACATAATGCACATGCGCAATGATTAGATTTTACAAAAATGTAAAAATACTTTTAAATATAGGGCAATGATTTGATTTGATACATGCTTCCAGAATGCAACCAAGTTATTAATGTAAAATGAAAAGCCTCTCCAGTGAAGAATACAGTTTGTAGCAAGGACCCCCACTGGTCTAACCATCGTTAGAGACACATAGTTTCCCATAAATTAGTGTTTGTTTTGGATTTCCTGCTGTGTTCACATATATGTACATGGAATGTGTTGGGCAATATTTTGGCATTCTAATTCATTATTATTTGTTATTAACTTTAAGGCTAATGTAACATCCAAAGTCCAGACTTGCTGATCCAAATATGGGTATTTTAAAATCAATATTTCTTTTTTAAAGCTTTGGTACTAACATATACTCTTGTTGTCATTGAGAAAGGGGGAATTATCCCAACTATAAGATATTTTGATATTCAAAGGAACCACCAACGGACATAGCAGGTTCCTCTGAGTTATTGTAAGATAACGTATGAAAATCATAAGTTTTATGAGCTAATTTTTTTTTGATGGGGGACTAAGTAAGTAAAAACGGTTGCTAACGTTTTCTATTTCTATGCTGTGTACTTTTTCTTTTCTATCCTCTTTGGTATTTTGTAATTAATGGAAAAGTAGAATCACACTATCAACTGTCTTGATGAGACTAGCTAGGGATTTAGCTCTGTAGGCTCGTCTCTGACAATATTACACTCATATTCTTTCATAAAGAATACCATTTAAAAATTGCACCTGTCCCTGTAATTGCATGTTTCCTTCCTGAACCACGTGGGTCCAGGGTACTGGGTTTAAGGAGGCCGCGTAGGGGAGAGCCAGTTGCCCATCTGTAGGCAGCTTAACGCTGAGGCTGACAAGCTTCTGAAGATCACGCTCTCGTCTGACTCCACGGGAGTGATGTCAGCTGTCCTCAAACGGGCCGTTTTCCTAACGGGGCACTAGTTTTCTCTTATTTTCAGGTCCTGGTCTCTGAATGAAAGAAGCATCCGGTCTGCGCTCGAATGGGACGAACGGTCATTATCAACAAGCTCGAGAAGGTTCGAGGTAACAGGTGTCAGGATTGAAGAATACGGTAACAGGAGGTATTTCAGAAACATCCGGAATACAGAATGCAACAATTGATGTGGCTTATGGACTATTCCTTGCTTGCCAAAATACTGAGTTTGCCGTTATATGGAAATCTATGTAACAGAGAATTCCTCAGTGACAGCTATTAGTAGCTTTGCCATTGAAACCCCATGGACGTGCTCATGATTCAAAGGCTGGCGGGGCTGATTCGGTTCCACCTGGATTCCTCTCCTCCGTAACAGCTTCGGGAGCTGCATCCTACTTTAACGTAACAAAGGTGTATGTATGTTCACGACTTACTTAAGCATGGCATTTTCTCTTGGCTTGTTCTGACTTTGTCGAAAAGTAGAACAGACCTGCAGATCAGAATTCTTTGGAAATTGAAGACACATTAACCATCATTATTAAAAGAGCCAACTATTAGGGATAGGGAGATTCTTAGAGGAAGGCTGACATACAAAAATAAGGCAAAACCCAGAAACACATCCCCCTTCCTATTAGTTCGTTTCCCCTCTAAACAGTTACAATATGATCAATATAATTGTGTGCGTGTGTATTTGTCAGGCTGTCCAGGGGCGACGTTAAATGAAATCAGTGACCTTTCAGGAGCCTAGACACAACTTGTCCAAGCAGTCATTCAGTCGTCAACCAAGACTGGGTGTGTGTCCACCTTATCGAGGGCAGCAGAGTGGGCTGCGGCCACGACACCGCCTCCGGGGCCTGCTGGGTGGTGGTAGCCGACAGGTCACACTGGCCCCTGGGACGACCCCCACTCAGCAGGCAGTGTAGAACAGGCCTCAGGGACCCAGCATGCCAGCTTCCCCATTCATCTGGGCTCACCTGGACAGGAGTTTTCCTTAGTGACAAACTTAACTATGATTAATGGTCAGTCATGGGACGTTTGTGGTCATTTATTTCAAAGCAAAACATGAAGGAAGGCGTGGTCTCCACTCCCCAGGAGACCTGCTCACCCTGTCAACCTGCTTCTGTAGGTGCCGGTTTGAAGTCTCTTTTCTAAAGAGAAATGGTCACCTGCCCCACGTCAAATGTGCAGCACTTCTGTACGCGGGATTCTCATCTAAGACCACAAAGAAGTTCTTTGAGGAAGTAAAAAGCACCTCCCCCCCAATATCTTTACTCTAAAAATAGAAAATGATGGTAAAATGTGTGATTATTTGAAGTGACTGAATACTATGGTTAGTTTTTATGTACGAATTCTATGTAATTCGTGTCGGCTCACTATTACACCGTGCGGCTAGCCTGAAGCAACTACAGATGGAGTGAACGAAACACCAAGGTCCTAGACTGAAATTAAAAGACCCCACGGAAAAGACCGACAGCATTATCAGTTCCTTCCGCAGTGACTTCTATATTTTTTACAAGATAATCCACGTATCACCTTTACGATATAGCTGTGAACATTCTGCAGTATTACTATAGTATAAATATATTTATATTTATATAATTAATTTTCCCCTTGAGATAACTGGCTTAAAAATTCAAATACATTTATTTTAAGAGGGAATTTTGTAGCATTGCTTGGAAAAAACAAAAGCCAGCCACTATCTCTTGAAATAAATAGAAGGCAACACGAAGTGGAATAATGTCATTAAAGCTACAGAGAAATTGCCAGCGGAGCTGTTCTTTACCTGAGAAAGAAGTATTGAAGACTGGTGTCAGGTTAGCATTGCCTGAGACCTTTCTCAGGGCATAATTAGATACAACAGAATAAGATCCAAAGGGAATAAAGGTCGCATTTTCTCATTCAATCTTATTCTTCTGACCACCACCCACCTGTAAATTCTTAGATGTTATGAGACATAACACCCGATGATCTGGTGGGGATACGTCTAGACTCAAAGTCAGGGCGCCTGGCTTTTGGACGCTGTGTTACTAATACTCACTGGCTTTATCACTGGACCTGCTACTCCATCTCTGGGCCTAAGATCTCTCTTTCTCAAACCCGTGGATAATAATATTTGATTTACTAGGTTGTTAAAAGGAATAATAGCAGCTAAAATCAATTGAGCACTAATATTTTATCAGGCACATGAATTACTTTTGTTAACTATGCCCAAGAGCTGTGTTATTAAGCCTCCTGTTTGAATTGATGAGGAAACTTGGCTTCAGGGAGGCTTGTTCCCTGGTCAAGGTCACATGGCAGGAAGCGACAGAGGAGGAAGGCCAACTCACACCTGATGCCTTGAGGGCCTGCACGTAACAGGAGAAGTTCCCTTGAACTTCCCATATAAGACTGTGAGATCATTGGGTAACCTCTCTGAATTCCATGGTTAGGTGGGATATTCAATCGCTAAGTCTAATGAAATTAAATTTCCTGTGATATTGGAAATAAATAAAAGAAAATATCTGTGAAAAAACAAGTAGAAATCTGCAAGAGGCAGAACTGCTTGTAGCTTTTTTATTTCTCAGGACAAAAGCCCCACCACCTAGACTCAAATGCAGCAATCTCCCAGGGAGGCCTGGAGAGCCTTCCACTGCCCTGGGAAATGCAGGCTAATGCGTGGGCCTCCTCTCCTTGGGGGCACGGGGCCTCCTGAAAGTGATAGGGGAGAAAGCTCACCAGTGGCAGGGCGGGGTCAGCGGGGACAGAAAGGATCAGCCCCTGGCTAACGTATTAGGAGAAAAGACAGCCTCAGGTCAGAGCCCTCGAGGGCATGTGGACTCCGAGGGACAAAGCCTTCAGGAGGGGAGAGCGGTTCCCTCTTCGGAAACCAGTGATGAAATCTAACAGGTAAAGAAAAGATTGGAAGTTCTTGTCTGTAAAGCCACCGAATGTTATTTTCAGAAGACATCTTAGTACTATGCCGAAGTGTGTCCACCTAAAAAAACAGAAGTGGTCTTTGATTCACTGTATCCTGTGTATTTAAAACACACAATGGAAGGGCCTTACAGTAGTGTTCTCTCTACTTTTAGGTCCCCCCACTAATGGCAACTGGACACACTGACCTCTTGGTTATCAGTAACATGACCATTTATGTCCCAACAACTTTTGAAATTCAGAAAACATGTCTTCAAAATAGACTGAGTGCTCATTCATGTCTGCAAAAAAATACCAGAGATATTATTTCTTTTAACAGATTTAAAACTATGGGCTGGGTATACTTCATAAATAAAATTCTTTAAAGCATGTATGTATATTACCTAAAGTTAGGGGCAAGGAACATATAGGAATAGACTATAAATTCTTACAGTGGTTTTAAATCTTGTTAGCCAAAATTTCCAAAGTCACAGTTCTCTCCACTTCTAGATGTGAACTACAAAAAGGGCTGGAGCTAGATTAATTCAACAAAGAAAACCAGTGAATATCATAACTTTTGCTCAGACACATCTAGGTTTTATTTTTATTATATCACAATATATTGGTTTCAATGGGCCCGAGAATTGATTTTTCAGGCCACATATAGGTTTATGTGGTGAGGCTTAAACTTTGTCCTCGTCAGTATCTGTCAAAACGCATAATCCCTGTTATTGTTCTGGTTTTAGCAGGAAAGCCTTTCTCTGGCGCTCAGACGCACTAAACTCTGTCTTCCACGCACTCTTCTTGCCCCCGAGAGCTGTCCTTTTTAGGCCTGATGATATAATTAAGTGTTCAGAGCTTGTATTCTCTAAGATGCAATCTCCGCGAGGGGAAGGACTGTGTTGTTCACTGCTGTATCACCGCATCTCAGGGAACAAATGGTGTCACTCAGGAAAGAAATTTTGAGTGAACAGTGGATGGATGGACGACTGGTCACCTCCTTTCCTGGTGTTATATTGCTCAGTCACTCAAGAAGAAATTGTGGGATCTCATTTTTAAGGAAGAAGGACAAGGTATGTGGACATTCTAAGATTATGTAGGAACAATAAATAAACTGAGCGAGTAGGTCCATTTGAATTTTACTTTATCTCCTATTTTAAGATAAAACCTTAGTTTGAATATAGAGTCAATGGAACTTACAGGTTTCATGCTGAATCCATTCCTAAAATTCCTAGCAATCTAGAGTTTTGCCTAAAAAAAAGAAAACTTCACCCGAGGACATCTCTTCCATTGCTTTTACAGAGAGAGGGAGGGTGGGGGGGAGGGTGGAGAGGGAGAGAGAGAGAGAAAGATAGAGAGAGATATCAGTTGGTTGCCACTGATTGAACCCTCAACCTAGGTGTATGTGCCCTGACTGGGGCTCAAACTAGCAGACTTCCAGTTTACAAGATGATGTTCCAACCAACTGAGCCACACTGGCCAGGGCTAATTTTGCTTTTATTTTTTTAAAAACCATATATATGCCAGTACCTTTTCTTTTCACTCCTCTGTATGTAGATAATTCTCTCAAAACATATTGCTTTCAGTACCACTAACGTGAAAGCAAATGGCATACGCAAGACCAATATTTACGCGGTGTATCCCAGGAATGGTAAATATTGTATTACGCTTTCCCCTTGTCATTAGTCGGGCAACGTTGCCACATTATGCAGAAACGACAGCCTGAGACAGAGAAGAGAGCACTGTATTTCACACACGAGACACTTAGGTCTGGCAGAAACCGAAGCATTTCTTATTGTTGCTGCCCTTGAATGCTTTTCAAGTCAGGGAGATCCTCATGTTTGAATGGTCAAAAGTCTGTTTGTATATAGAATTTCTCGTATATTATTTATGTAGCTGACCTCCTATCGAGCCGACTATAAAATAAATTATCTTGGGGTAGGAGAAGAGCACAGTTCTTACCTGTGCACCATTTCTTAAATTTGGTAGTGATTCCTTTTTCATGTACAATAATAAATAAACACCAGGATAAACTCGAAGCTACACATTTTTACGTTGTCCTAATAAAAACCAACAAAAATTTCTGTCGAAAACATTGAGTGTGCGATATATAGCTTTTTCCCACTGTAGGTTCAATGCAGAAGTCACTGATTATACAGAGTTGCCTCTAGAATGAATTTACTTTTAAGTGACCTCTCGGCCTTTTTGAGGGGTCTAGATGATATGCTAGACAGTATTTTCTACAAATTAATAGAGGTCATACTGAAAGTCAAGACACAGTGCAAGCATGACAAGACACAGCCAAAATGGAGGAAAGAGCACACATACACATACACACACACATACACACACACATACACACACGCACAATTTCATCCAAAGTGCCTCCTAAATGGGAAGAAATGCAACTGTCAAGAATGGGTTTTTGGTTTTCTCTCCTTTTTGCATCAGCCTGGCTTATCACGACACCCTTGGCCTCCTCGTCTCTGGTGAACTGTTTTATTCTGGGTCTCCATTCACCCTTGAAGCAGGTTTAAATATGTCTTTAATTTCACGTGTCCAAGGATAAAATAAAATATAGATTTAAAATTTTAGTTTACAGTTTTCAATCCTCTAAAATCGAGGCAGTGTATTTTTTCCTACAACGTGATGATATCACATTAGTACTAAAACGGTACCGTTCCCTCTCCGACAAAATGCATTTTCTGAATGCAATGCGACTAGGAGTTAAGGGAAGAAGCCATAGTGAAAAGCGGTATGTAATTCATTGCTTGGCTGTGTTCTATGACCAATAAAACAGCGCTTTTATTACACAGACATGCCCCAAAAGAAAAACGGATGTCACCACAGATTTTATTTTGCCATATATATTTAAATGGTTGATTTCTCATGAAGCACAGAAGGCTGGTATGTTTTTCCTTCTGACCCTGAGTTGCATATGTATAGCTAGTACCGTAATCAATTTCAAGCCATGCAGAGAGGTAAAAATGTTCACAAAATGCAAACAGACAAAGAAGTAGGACAGATAACTGCCACCCCATCATAGCTGCTATGGACCTCGACGCTACATGTTCTGTTTTGCTAGATCTACGGAAGGCTCGTGTTGTTAAACAGCCTTTTGAGCAGACATATCACAACAGCTATTTTAGGCAGCGGTTGGGAGCAGATGTTCAAAGGAAATACATAACTATATATGTATGTTTTTCCAATAAAACAGAATATTGAAAAGGCAAGTATTTCTTTGGTTGGCAGCATATGTCTGCAGTTCATTAGAAAAACAATGCTGAGTTATTTCATGTCGTTGAGAAAGGAGTTAACACACCCGTCCCTTAAAAGTTCATATTTTTGCGGGGAAGAAAAAAAAAAAAAACCTGTGGAAGGTTTAGAGGGAAACGAGGAGTGACTGTTCAGGAATACAGGGTTTCCGCTTCGGGGGTGATGGGAAAGTTCTAAAATTGACTGTAACCCTGTGTGAATAAACTAAACACCACTGAATTGTACACTCTGAATGGACGAACGGGAGGGTGTCAGGGTTCTATCTCAATAAAGCCATTATAAAAATTGTCAAGTGAATTGTTGGATGGGTAAACTAAGAAAATAAGCTAGCATAATATACTTGGATAAGATTTTTGTTTTCTCTAGCTTTCCTTCAAGTTAAGGAACACGTGGGAACACTTCCGGTGCTACTGCAAGTGGGGGATGATTGGACTTCTCAGGCTCCGCCTCGGGTGTTCAGAAATGTTAACGAGGGGATGAGTCTGTAATGGTGTCACTTGGGGTCTGACTTGACTTTGTTGCAGTTTTTAACTGCTGTTGACCTAATAATGCAAACATTTATTTTGATTTGTATTTGATGTGTCATTCATGCTCATGCTTTCTGATAAGATTTCTGGGCGTTTTTCTATGTGTCCAACATCAGAATTTCAGGTTGTCTCCCACCTTCTGGGAGTAAAAAACAACCATCAAGACTCCTACTCATTCCACAGCCACGAACAGAAGGAGAAGCAATGGGAACTAGCAGACTATCTCTCTGTAATCCATTCTTTGGTGAACAACTGCTATCTGTTGGCCATAGTTACAATCTCCTAATCATTAGAACAGGAAAAAAGAAGAGGATGAGTTAGTGCCCAGAAAAAGTAGGGACAGGAATTTTCTTGATAGGCCCGTATCACTCACTGTTATCGTCAAACGTAACATGTGTGCTTAGAAATCAGTAGATCTTCATTGGGAAGGACACACCAACTTAAAGATTTAACGCGTTAGAGAAGGCTTTTAATCAGAAGCTTAGCTATTGAAAGAAAATCATAATGTGGCTGCTGAAGAGGTTTGTCATCTATACAAGTGTGGACACTGGGTTTCTAAGAGAGGTGACAAATCATGGCACAGCTGTCCTGTTACGTATCGACCAGGGTTTCTCAATTCTATTCACTCCTCTATCCCAACAGGGCCTCATGAGCTCCCACGTCACCAAGTTTTCTAACAGGTTGCCTGTACTTGGCCTGTCCAGGGGACAGCCACTAGCCCCACGTGGCTGTGAGAGCTTAAATTAATTGACAAGAATCCAGTGTAAACTCCAGTTCCTTAGTTGCGGTGGCCACAGTTCGAGCACGGAAGAGCCACACGTGTCTGGAAGCTACCGAATTACACGGCGCAGAAACGGGTGTGTCCGTCAGGAAGGGCGGCGCTTCTTGTGCTGGCCTGTGGCCTTGCTCTTCTCGGCGTGCTCCACGGACCACGGCAGCATCGCCAGGGGGCCCGTTTGAAACACAGACCCTCGGGTTTCCCAACAAATATGCTGAATCAGAACATGTGTTTTAACAAGCTCTCCTGGGGATTCCTAGGCACGTTCAAGTTGGAAAATCACAAGCCTGGACTTTGTTTCTTCAAATTCCATGTTCTGAAATGCCACTAAAGCTATGTTTTAACAACACACATGCTTTAATCTTTCAGTTCTTCAAAAGCCTCAGGGGAGGCAGTGCCACGGAATGGGGTCCTCCCCAGCGTCCGGGCCAGCTTCAGCACCCGCGGGCTCCGTGACTCCGGACCACGTGCCTCCCTAAGCCGCAGAGTCCTGTGTGTGTGTGTGCAATGGAGGTAACAGTTCAGAGGGCCGCTGCGCAAATGAAAGGAGGTAACTCACACGTGGCTTTTCACGCAAGGCCAGGCACCCTGCGGGCACACAGTCACCACTGCCCTCGCCTCGGACGGCCTCTTCTGCAGGCCGACTCCCTCTAAGCGTTCTGACATTAAGTGCGGTAACTGAACTCCTTTTCACTCCTTACAAATCACCAGCTGGATCGAGCCTTTCTCTGGCATCTTCGGCCGAGTTAGGCGTTTTTCTTTTCTCTTCTGTATTTTGCATGTATGGACCATACCGCTGTGAAAGCATGGAGTGTTAAATGTATGTTTGCACACATGCCTTTATCGCTTGAGTGTGAGTTTCTAGAACGGAGGGCTAATTCGAACCGCTAACACCTGTTAGAGTACCCAGGAGAACGCTGACCTCACAATGGTTATTATGAAGCCACAGAAGTACCAGAAGAAAATTTAAGTGGCTTACAAAGAAATACTAACAGTCAGTAAGGACTTTAGAGGAACAGCAGGAATATCAGAAATTATAGAGAGAAACTGATAAATGAGATTAGTTAAAAAATTCTGTATGCTATAGGGCATAAAAATTATGAACCAAGTTAATAGGAACTTGGAAAACTACATAACATGCATGACAAATGATTAATAGCCTTAATACACCCCTGGCTGGTTTGGCTCAGTGGATTGAGCGTCGAGTCGGCCTGCGAGCTAAGTGTCGCTGGTTCGATCTTCCAGTCAGGGCACATTAGAGAAGGAAAACTCTGACTCCAAAAAACCTCCGCTGCCTTGCGGCATACCTCTTCAGGGGAAAGGCTAAGGGAGTAAACCCCGACAGAAAATCCGGAGCCGGAGTCCCTAAGGCGGTTTGACGTTGTAGTCAACACCGGCAACTCCTGCGGCGCACCTGAAGCCAAGCTGTATTGACTCCGTCTTTCCTTTGGACCCTTCAGCTGCGAAGAGAGGGGGGGTCTGCTGCATGGGCAACAGCAGACCCTCCATATCACCCTGCCCAGGCTCTGTAGCTTCAGCTTCACTGGAGAGGACACTCCAGCGTCATCGCAAGATGTCGATTCAACACGGGAGGAGACAGATACCGTGTCACTCCCGAGTCGAACTGCACAGCCATTCTCGGCGGTGCAGATAGACTCTTAAGAAGCTACACCATCATCTCTCGAGGCTCTGTAGCTTCAGCTTCACTGGAGAGGACACTCCAGCATCATCGCAAGATGTCGATTCAACACGGGAGGAGACAGATACCGTGTCACTCCCGAGTCGGACTGCACAGCCATTCTCGGCGGTGCAGATAGACTCTTAAGAAGCTACACCATCGTCTCTCGAGACGGACGGCTGCTGATACGAATAGCCTTAATAAATAAACACAAGTCACAAAGAGGAGGATAGTCCCAAAAGAAGGATGAAGGGTACTAGGCTATTCACACATGTACAAAGAAATGAAAATGGTCGATAAATATATGAAAAGAGGTTTAGCACTGCTAGTAATACATAAAAACAAAGATCAAATGTTTCAGCCTAACAGATTGGCAAGGGTTAAAAATGTTGATAAGAAATAGCACTGGGAACTGGAGGGTAATTTGGCCACGGCTTGCCAATGTAAAACAGGCCTGTCCTTTGGCACTGCAAATTTCTTTCAAAGAACTTATTCTGATAAACAATTTGATCAACTGAACCCACACGCACACATAAACACACACCTGCATAAGAAAACAGTCACTGCATTTGGGGGGACTGCTTAATTAAAAACAGCCACTAAATAAAATTACACACACACACAATGTTTAATACAGGATGGGTGAGAACACCTGGGACAAATGCATTAAAAACATGGAACTCTAGATGTATGCAAGCATGGAAAAATATCTGGAAGGGTATACACTAACGCATTAACAGTGTGACCTATGCAAAAAGTTAATAGTGACCTATGGGAATTAATTTTCACGTTCTTCTTCATCTTTTCTTTATTCTCTGAAATCCTCGTGGTCATAGAAAAACAAGCAAACAAACAATAAAGCCCGTTTCCCTCCTCTCTTCCCTCCACTTCAGAAGTTACACACCATGGCTACCCTGAGCTAACCCGACCTGAGAGAAGAGACATGTTAACGCTACATCTTCCTAACTTCTCACGACCTTCCTGGAAGGTGAGAAAGAAAATTCTGGGATAGAAATAATGCCTCAAGCTTTCTGTTTGGCATATGTCTTAAGGCTTTGACTTTGTATCGACAGTCGAGAATGCGAGTCTCCGAGGGGACGGGAAGAAAGGCTTAAGGACGGCTGCCCTTCGTGCAAGGCTGTGAGGTTGATCTGATGATGATGTCGGTTTCCCCACTGATTCTGGGGTTCATCAGACCTATCTCCCTGGACAGGCTAGTGGCCTGGTCCGTCCTCTCAGCTGTCCATGCACACCCAATAGAAATGAACCACCTTTCCTCAGAGAAGTGCCCTATTCTTTTTCTCAAGGGTAAGGCAGTACCTTCCATCTGAAAAGATTTATCATGCTAATTGATGAAGAAAAGATATACTTCACCTGATAGAAACAAAAAATAATCACTGCATTAAGTGTGCTAGTCATTTAAGCACAGAAAGACAAGTGAAAATTCTCAGTATATTTGTGCTTAATTAAAGCAATAAAAAGTATAAGATAATTCTTTGATGACAAAAGAAATTTTTTCCAGGTAACCTTGGATCACATCACCTTCATTTCTAGCACAATAACTGGATATTAAGGAATGTTCAACAAATATCTGTACATTGGTGGATTAACTATATAATTTATATGTGTGCACGTGGGGAAAGATAAAGTCAAAGGGAGACTTTGTTGAGGGTGGTACTAGAAGGAATAAAGGATGAAGCTGACTACAAAACGGTAAAGAGAGGCGATGTGAGCTTTTACTTAGCTCTCTAAGACTCAATTATATTCACTTGAAAAAGAGTACATGTCTCACAAATAATAGTGATCCACTCTGACATTAAAATGCTATTTTTCCTGCTCGTCACACAAGGTACCTAAAATTTAATGGCGTCAGAGCTGATAATCAAACTATTAACAACTGGTAGGACCCAGGAACAATCGGAAAGGACGTCCAATAGCTCAACAGCAGAGACACCGGATCCAGCCGTGCACGGTAGGTATGTTTGTCATGTGCTAGAGTGAAAAAGTCCTCTACAAAAACAGAAGCTTCACTGATCCCATCCCATGTGTGACGGATGCATTTCAGGACCATTTAAAATGCTCCGGCAGCACTATGCTGACAAATAGAAATAATTTGTACAGCTAACTGGAAGAGAGCATCCCCACAGCTGGGGATAGTCTAGCTGAGTCCTAGAAACCTGTCTCCGAAGACTGAGTTTCATGGTTGTTATGATCCTTGCCGGTCTGGAGCGTCATGAAAGGGCACAGCACTGTTTCATCCATGTGTGATCTCCGCCAAGTGACAGCCCTTTGGGTACCTGGCTTGACCCTTTTTACATGGAGAGACTCAACTTCAGTTGAAAACTGATGACAAGGGGTCACCTGGCTTTCATCTCGGATGGACAGTGGCCATGTGAGACGCTGTGTGAAGCACTGAGCGAGGCTCATGGGGCTGGGCCGGGGCTGGGCCGGGGCCAGGGAAAAGATGCCCTGACCCGTGAGCGATGTCTGCTCTGGTCAAGGAACTGGAAGTAGCTGCATGTAACACACCACACAGTTGCCATCCCTGACTCAATTATCTCTCAGGCTCCTTCACGCTCTAAAATTCTGTTTGTCTCTTCACTGTTGTGACTCCAAAGTACGTAACTTATAACTAAGGAGTATGGTGGCCAACGGTAGAAACTGGTCTGTGGCACAAGTAGCACACTGTTTTACAGACAGCTGTGTGGTACTCATTCAGTTACAGAATCTCACGGGCATCGCAGATTGCTTCGTAAGCTTGGAAATGCATCACGGACCGTTGCCCTTGTTGGACAAGCCACGCAGCCCGGGATCTCTCTCTCTCCATGGACACCATTCCGCATTTTGATGTGGTAGGCCTTCCCCTACACTTAGAAGCCAATCAAAACCTGACCTGGTCATTTCTGACATTTCAAAAAGCAATCTCCAATAGTTTGAATGCTCATATATGTTATGAACCAGTTAAAAGGAAAATTCACAATGTGAATTTTCAGCAGCTTCCAGCACTTGGGTTACGAAGAAGTGAAAACTGGTCAACATGACATCAGAAGAGCTGAAAAATCCACAACTAGGAATGAGTACAAATCTTTTCATTGTGGTATTGACGCACAGTTCTCAGGAGTGTGTTCCTGGGTGCAGACTGATGGTCCTGAGTGACAATATTTACATTTAGATAGCTGAGTTAGCTAAAGATGAGTAACGCTGCCAAGGAGCAGAGTTCGCTACTGACTATGCATGGTGGGAGATTCCTGCATCGTGTTCCTTCCCAAAATGCGTGCACTCCTTTGTGTACATGAAACGGTACAGTTACCCATATTGTCACGAGGAATAAGTCAAACACATATGTACACTAGTTTGTATCCAAGAATACAACTCCTTCTTTTATGCAAATGCAGCTTTTCTATTTATCTAAATTTGATAAAAATTACTTAAACCACCGTGCCATTAAAATGCATTATTACCAACCCCTTCTCCAGAAAATAAAACCTCAGCATAGACTTCTTGACCAAATGAAGAGATAAAATCAACAAAACAACCATATGATGCCCCAGCTTACAGACAAGATAATTCCAAAACTTTGTTCTTACCTATAAAATAGGACAGGAGCACCGCCAGGAGCACGGAGACCCCTACAGCACACAGCGCAGTGCACTTCCAGCTACAGTACTTGGAAGACTTCTTGAATTTAAAAGCACTTCTTGATAGGGTGTTTCTCGGTAGCGGCCGAGTAGGCGGTGAGTACACAGAGCCGGAAGCCATCGTGTAGCCCGGGGTTGCGGTGCTGAACAGTGGCGTGGTCCCTGTTCCTGTTTTGAATAGGAAATGCCTGCAGAACAGGAGAAAATCATTATATGACATCAGTATCAGCATCAATATTCCAATAGGTGACAATGTGGAGACAGAGCCAGTGAGGCCTTAGCTCTCCTCCTTGTCTTGTAATCATTTATTTCATATGATTTTAAAAAGCCTAGAAATAAGAAAATATTTTAACCCCTCCCCCAATTCATAAAAACTCTGATGAAGGAGTGATTTTAATGGAGAGAGCAGTACTTATGCGTAACAAGTGATGGTGGTTCTCTAAGTCCAGTAGGTATCTTGGGAACCTAGAAAGTTACTCTGATCCTGGCTGCCCAGAACCACCTAGAACTGGCCTTTATGAGCTGCCTTAAGAACACCCTCACATTTCCCTAAGGGAACGAACTCATCATATTACTTTATAGCGACGTGTGCATTTACAACCGTACGAGAGATGCACTCCTGTAAACACAAGTGCGTGTGACCACGTGGCTCTTCTGCAGGCTGGTTTATTTCCTGGATGTCCGTGGAAACCTCTCTCCCACTGAGGAGGACTGTCCTGCCTGGCCACAGGCAGCTAGCTGGTCACGTCTCATGGGAAGCAGACCCATTTTATTTTTAGCTCAGGTCAAACATAACTAGGGAGGCAAATGTGCTGGGGGCAGGGAGGAAAGGAAGGAATCACGGGACATGTTCTAAGCCCAACCTAAATGGACGGAGAGGCTGGCAAAGCAGGTTTGAGAGCGAGGAGAGGTCCCCTGAGCGCTCAGCCACACACGGGCGCGCCCACCGCCTCGGAGGGGCGGGCTCTCTTCCTCGGACAGTGTTTAAGCAGAGACCGGACGATCACAGGACAGGAGTGCTCTACGAGGAATGCTTTGGAAAAGATTACTAATTTTAAGATTCCTATTAATAAAAGTCTTCCTGTTTTTCACAGTTTACATTTAATATTATTTTTGGTAACTTACAGGGTCTTTAGTTTGGGTCTTAACAGCTATTATTACGTTGAATGAAGTCAACAACCGTGTTCTTGCTCCCCACTCAGGTTACAGGGGTCTGGGCACAGCCCCCCATGGCTCAGGACTGTCGTTATGCATGATGATTTTAGAAGGTACACAGCAGAGTGCTTTATGCTCTAATACATCCTTATTTTAATGCACGTTAGAAAAGAGACTGACTATATCAGACAAGGTACGGGGCTGTAAGGACGTAACTCGAAAGTTAGACTGCGGTTCGAGTCCTGCTTCACTTCTGCTGGGTCTGTGTTGCGGGCAAGGGACTCAGCCTCTCTCTGTGTTTTGGTTTCTTAATCTGCAAAATGGGGACAGTAATGCTGTTTATATCTCAGGGTTGTTTATGTGGCTTAAATGACTGAACATTTACTGTAAAGTGCTTAGAATATAGTCGGGACAATATATGTGTTTGATAAAGAGGAATCGCACCCAGGATTTTACGTATGTGATCGCCGAGGAAAGGTTAACCAGGTCCTTAAGCTATAAGAGTCTATTTCCAGAAGATCGCTAAGGGAATAACGGTGTGGCTGGTATACAGACATGGCAGAGGTCGGGAAAGGTCGTCTAACCCATGGGCAGAGGAAGGAATTCGGGATTAGCAATCAGGAGATCTGGGTTTAAGTTCTTGGTCTATCACCTATTATTTCCTAGTTAAGGGATCCTAGGAAGCCTCAGGGTTGTTTTTGTTTGTTTGTTTGTTTGTTTCATATGTAAAATGAAGCTAATGATTTACTTACCTCACTGGGTTATAAATCAATTAATGTATCTAAAAATCTTCTGTCAACCACAAAATTAGAACAGATGCAAATGGTAAATCACTACTTCTATAAATTACACCAGCGACTGCCTGTGAATCCGTTTTTCCCCACGGAACTACTTTATAAAGCAAATTTGAAAGTTTACCGCCTGAATTAAATGGTATGTTGGAAACAGCATTTTTAGCACGTACCCTACTACCTTATTCATATTCAATGTGGTTATTAAAAATGTAGGCTCTAGAATCCAGACCTCCTCTATAATTGGCTGGATGATGTTTAATACATTAGGCACGTTTTCTGTGACTTGGGTTTATCCCCTATAAAATGGGAATAATAATGGTACCTCTAATATAGGCATTTTATGAGGATTACGTGAAGTAACATAGATGACGTGTTTATGTGTATTACATGTTAGTATCCAGCACAAGGTAAGTTCTCAATTAGCATCAGCTAATTTTCTTCCTAAACGCGCCGTTTGGAATCGATCTTCCTAAACACTGAAGATTATCATTTGAAGACTCAAATCCAAATTCAAAGTATAACACCCTCCAAACCAATGTATGTGAAATGAATTCTCTGGTTTATAAACTTGATATTGGGGACTCCTCATGCTGGCCTGTACCCTGGATGGGAAGACAGGCAGCATCATGTCAAGGTGTCCCTTCCCCATTTAGGTCATGAGCCAGCAACCTTTTCACGACAGGGCGATTCTGCTGTTAACATTGTGACGACAGCCGTGGGCAAGGCACGGATGACGGAGTGTCTGCATTCAAATAAAACTTTACTTCCTGACTTCGAAATTCTGATTCCATCACATTTTCCCATGTCATGAACTAGTCTTCTTCGTTTTGCTTCTTTTCAACCACTTAAAGATATAGAAACCAACCTTGGCTCACGAGCACCACAAGAATAGGTGACAGGCCGGATCTGGCCTGTGAGCGGCAGTGGACCTTGATCTAGACCCTCCCCCTTTTAGGATCATCCATGCAGAGGGAGCAAGAGGCTCAGCAGCCCCTAGCAACAGACTGCGCCCCCAGTGCCACTGGAGAGGAGCCGGGGAAAGCATGTCGAAGGAGGCAGAGCCCTCCTCTTGGAGAAGGGGACGGGGAGGCGGGACAGGTGGACGTAACGGGCAGAGCGCCTGTGAGGGCCTGGTCCTTTCACGCTCTGTCACACCACCACGCTCGTTGTCTACTAAGTGCTGATCGCCATCAGTTATTTCCCTGTTTATTTGCTTCCTTGTGCGGTGGGTCATGGGGAGAAAATAATTAAATAGTATTTCAGGTCTGTCTGTCTTCCAGAAATGTCCCCCTTTGGGTCCTTGCTCTGCCTGAACTCCCTCAATTCTGAAGGCTTCTCTATGGCATCCCCTCCAGGAGAGACGAGAAAAGATGGGAAATGAAAATAGTCAGAGTCTGTTGCAGGTTTCCTAATGCCCAGGCTACTGGGTGAAATGGGATGGACTGGGCTCTAACCATAACATCTGGGGAAACGCCGTGGGAGGTGAAAGGATTTGCCCCCCGGCCTGGGAGAGCATCTTCAGGCTGCGAAGAGGTGCACCGGGGAGCCGGCAAGAGCAGGGTCTGCAGGGCCCAGGGAGAGATGGTCCATGGCAAGTCCGGGGTGGGGGCTTGCGAGTCTCCAGAGACGGCTGAGGCTCTCCCTACTACTCCCGCTCCCTGGAGGAGGGTTGAGGGCACAGACATAGCAGAGGGACCTGAATACACCACAGAACCAAGCAGCATTTGAATGGCCACCAGTGAATAGGCCCATGGCCAGACACAGTCTTTGCTACCTGAAAGAATTTCTGCAGGAAAGTAGAAATAGAAAGGATGTGGCCTATAACCAAAGTGCTTGAAAGAAATAGAATTGGGGAGATGAAGATTCCCTTTAGGCTAGGACAGTTTTTCATGAAGGGTTGGGAAGAGGGGAAAGGGGATGGATGAGGGCAGAGGTTCCCTGTACCTCAGAGACAGAGGCCCTGCTGTGCTGCCCTGGAAGATGGAGCCTTGGGGGCGTGAGACTGCCTGGTGGGTCGGGGGACCAGAGCGTACCTGAGACCCGCAGAGGTAATAGGAGCCCACAGTGAAAACTGGTGTGTGGAGTGTCTGGGGGCTGTGGTTACAGAGAGGTCCCGAGATTCCTACATCTCAGCATGACCTGTAAGGAGCAGAATTATTTTTGTGGCTTCGGGAGTGGCACAGATGTGGTAGAGAGTGCCACTCGATGGGAACGCCGGTGACTTCAGCAGCATCATGGTGGTAACAGAGCAGGAAAACCCAATGGCTTCCTGCAGAATATTCAAGCACCAGCCACTCTCCGCTGTGCTCCCCGCAGCACGGAAGGAGGGGGAGACCCAGAGTGTGTGAGCGAGGTCTCTAGGAATGAGGCCTCTGAGTGAAACATAGACAGGAATATAAAAAAACAAGTTGTGTGCATACCGAGTGCACGGATAAGAAGGATACAGCCACTGCACAGATCTATTGCCCGTCTTCTCCCAGAAGAATGGAAACGCTACGACTTCTTATTCCCCTTATTTTCAGGGCTTAGAAAGCTCCTGGCACACACTAGCTACTCAATAAATATTGTCAAATATTCTAAAATGGTGACCACTGAGCCAATGTGGAAAGTGACTCCTGGGGATAACAAGTACCTTGGACAAGGACCCGCACCTAACAATAAGTAAATAAAAGAACAAAAATAAGAATAGATAAATAAAAGTTGGCAGTCACAGGACCGAAATAAAAAGCATCCCTGGAAAATGTGTTATCATGTTGTTCAAAGTAGCTGGGGTCATTTCTTCACAGGAAGTGGGATTTGAACCTGCGCTATGGAACTCTACATTATCTTAACCTTGACACTAAAAACATGAACCTACTGTGTGTAAGACAATAAGCCAAACACATGCCAACTCCACATAAGACATCTCTATTTCAGTTTCCAAAATTTGTGATATCCATCACGTGATGTTCACCTGCTTTGGTGATCCTGGCAAAGCACTCTTTCAAGAACAAGGCTCAAGTTACTATAAAATTATGGTTCTTAGGGTGAAAAGCGACTTTGAGAGATCACTGAAAATAAAGATGTAGCATTCAAAAATACACGCTTCACCAGTGTTAGTGGAGAGGAAGACCGCTTTACCTTCAGAGGGTTTCTAACCTATTTAATACATAAACTTATTCGTGTTGTTGCAAGAGAAATATTTTGGCCACTGACTTTACATGTCACAAGTACACTTCCCCTTCCTCTGTCTAAATTACCACTCCTATCAGAGGGCATCAAATTAGTGCCTTGGAGCTACACATGCATAATAAATACAGAAACATTACAAAACACTGGAAGAGGAGCCAAACCATCAATGCATTGTGTTTTAAAATCATTGGTCTTCAATACCGTCAGAGGGCGTCCTTATATCTGAGGACAGAAAGAATTTGTAAAGATTGTGTAAATTGAGGTATTTTGAAACCGGTGATAAAGAAACGGTGTCATTCGTGTGAGAATAATTCCTTTGGGTAAAATTATCCCTCAGAATAGCTGTGTTACAATACACGTGTGGGGTCCCCTTAGACGTGAACTAGAATAGCGGAAGGGGTCTATGCCCACGTACCTCCTGCAGAGGAGAAAGACGCTTTCACGTTTGGTGGGAATCATGTTACTTTCTGGGTTCAGACGGGATGTCTTCCTTCGGAAGTCAACAATGCTCTTTCCTCCACTGCAGTGCAAAGACTACATAACGCCGGGCACGTGTGTACAGTGAGGGATGTATGTCTTCCAGCCCAGGACTCCCTTTTTCACTGTAACACTCCGGTTGCCCCTAAAGCCCCACAGGTACGCAATGAGCCAACGGAGGCATGAATCCTGAAACTCAGCTACGTGACAATGACCCAATGAGTTCCTGAGAAAGCGATGTGATGCCCTAATTCTCTCTGAGGTGCATGTATCTGTGTGTTGCTAACCATCTTTCCCCATCCTGTGACTCTCTGCCGGGTCCTCAGGCCTTGGAAATATGCTTCTCACGTAGGAACAGTTCTGCAAAAATTATCATCAAAAACATATGGTTTTGACCTGGCATCCGCATGAGGTTTGCAGAATAAAGGCAGACGTTTTCTTCACCCCACAGACCATATTTGGGAATGGAGAACATGAACCCCAGGAGCACACTCGTCACTGTACCCGGGACTAAAGCAGCCGGGGCATGTGGCCCTCAGGAGCAGGCTGGTTTTGTTCTGATGTTCCTAATGACACTGTATGATGCCTGCCTCCAGGTCCCCAGCTCTGTGCACTGCTGCTCCTCTCCGGTGATGAACTAGAGACACACTTGAAGACAGACTACCAGACACCGAGACGAGGAAAATCAATTTGAAAGCCCCAGAGACAGCGGGTGCAGAAGGTCACTGAACACTAACAGTTAGTTGCTTTGTGGCTTTGGGATCTTGAGGGGGATCCTATTTAGTGGCAGCAGCAACCAGGCAAGAGCCATGGACCTGCACAGCTCCCATGTCGCCACGAAAACGTCACAGGGAAGGACGGCTCCGTATGAAGCACACTTAATGGTCATTTGTTTTACTTCTGAAGGTGAAGGGTCTGTCTCGTCGTGGCCTTCAGACCAACCTTGTCGCTTTGGCTGGCACCTTCTGCTATGTTTCTAACCGATTCTCTGATGTACTTCTTCCCATGGGTCATGTCACTAATTTAAAATCGGTAGGGACAAAGACTGAAGCTCCTCATTGCCCCGAGGGGCGCAGGGGTGGTTTTCAATTACTCCTCTCTCCTGCCTGCCCTGCAGTCAGCCTATCAGAGAATCCTGCACTCTTTCCTTGGTAGCATTTCTTTCTTTTTTCTTTTTGGGTCAAGTTCTTCTGAGTTCTTGCACATCAACTTCCTCTTTCTAATCTATTTGGCAGAGGCATGAAAGAGTGAAAAGTAACATTTTCATTTTGAATTTTCATCTGCTCTTAAATGAAATGTCGCATTATGTATATTAGACTTGCACAGGACCTGAATTCCTTTTATATGTCCAGTCATAATATCTCTCTGCTCTTACATCTGGCCTCTTATATCGCTTCTTGTAATTTGTTTTGTTTTCTTTTTTTTTTTTCACTCTATCTCTTAGAAGATAAACTTTGTTCCTTGGTAATTCTTCACTTTTGATTGACTTTGTCTTTCAAAGTAATAAACATAAAACTTATTATCATAAAAATTTAATGGAAAAATAATAAGGTTTTGGTGGTAGATTTAAATGTGCCTGCCTATATTATATATAATATCAACATATCAATGCTCATTTAAAGAGATCCTAACATCAAGTACAAAATTAAATAAGTTCCAATATATAATTGGACATTGTAAGCTTAAAAGTCTCCAGGAAACTAATGGGTTAATAGTACCCTTCTGTTCAGGCGGGTAATATAATCATGGTATTCCTCTAATATGAAGAACATGGTTTAATAAATGAGAAATTATACAGGCACAAATGAAAAGCATGCCTGGAAAATGTGTTATAACATGATTCAAAGTGGTTTGAGTCATTTCCTTAGTGGGTCATCAGGACAGAAAATAAAAGTCAAAAGGAAAGTGTGGAGCCACTGAATGAAATTTTAATCAGATCAACGTCATACTTGGTAATCTTCATAGAAAAGAGGTTTGTTTCTTCAGTGTTTTACACAGTGTTAAAAACCTTCTTTGAGGTTAACAAAGCAAAGAATCAGAATAAAAAGAGCGTAATAGTTTCAGTGCTCAGTTTCCGACCCTCAGGCATATTTGAAACCGTGATTAGGGACATACGGACCCCTGGAAAAGTGTTTCTATTCTATGTAACCGGTCACAGCTTATGAAGGGAAAGCTTCTACTGCACAGGATATGCTGGTGCTCCCTACTTCTTATTATTTGTTGAACAAAGAGTGATTTACATCAAACTATAGGGAAAATGTTTAAATAAAATCTCTTGATGTCCTGCTTTCTACTTGTGTTTCTAGGCAAATCATTAAAAGAATGATCTAGAACACAGATTGCTTGCTTCAAGTCAGATGCACTGATTTCCAAGACAGTGAACCAATGAGAAGGGAGATTGGCTATATTTGGTCACATCTGCAGCCTTTTCAACATCCAAAGTTCCTACTTGAGAACTAAGACAATTTTAAGGTACGGATTCCTCTTCCTTCAGGCCAAATATAACTTCCTGGATTTAAAAGGCTTATGAAAGGTCTCACAGGAGTTCCTCAACATCAAACAACTCTTCCAAAAGGAGATTTTCAGATCGAACGCAAATGAATCCCACACTTGTGGATTAAATTACCTGGAAATACAGGAAGGCTAAAATTAACGACTGAGTTCAAAACAGTTTTAGTCACTTGGTAATGGTAAAGCAATAGATGGTTTGCCTAGAATTCACTTTAAGTTAAAATACTTAACAAAAAATGTCAAAAAAAACCCCAAATGAATTATTGTCATCTTCCTTGGATATGGCTCATGACCACTCACTTCATTACTTGGTCTATAATTGAGACTATATTTATTAAAGACCGCAAGAGTTCAAACAGCCCCAAATACTTGTTAGTATATATTTAAAAAAATGATATACATGAAGAGGGTGTTAACTATTGTCCAAGCATTTTGAACACCTGTAATTCACGGTCACTGTCTTCAGAATTTTCACTATTAAAGTTTGAATTTTAAATTCCACACCTGGAATATCTGTTAAATGCATATTTAGCAATGTGTTTATAATGAAGTAAACAGCTGTAAAAGCAGTTTATTTAAATGATGTGCTTCAGATAGTGACGCGGTGAAATACAACAATTCCTTGCAAAGCTTGTTCAAGCCGCAGGTCTGGGGTGGAAGCCCAGCACTGGTGCCGCTGGTGCCGGGACCACATCCGGGGACACACTGCCATAAGGCACTGGCTGGTGCCTTTCTTAGCCTCCATTTAACTTCAAGACTCTCCATCAAGACTGTATACCAACTCAGAAAATCGGAAGACTCCTGCTTACAGTCCCTGCCGGCAGCTCACTTCAAGTAGCCAATTTAGAACAAATGGAATTTCTGCAAAACAAGGCTCCATCCATCTGATCTCAGAATCCAAAGGTTTAGACACCTTTCGTTGTCCTGTGTCATCTCACTCTTAATTTTCACTGTTTTTTCCTTTGAATCCCACCTATTGGGTAAGAAATCCGTTTCCTTCCCCTTTCTAATCTCATTGCTACTTTTAAAAATCCACCACAGTGATTTTCAAACCGGCGAGCCGCAGACTTTTTAAGCGTGCACTACCTGGCTGTTTCGTCAGGCGCACTGACCTCTTTTCCCTTGGATCGTCAAATGAAAAATGACAACGGCCACACAACAGCTCGCCAATGTGAAAGATTCCAAATTATATATTTTTTGTCGGAGCAGCAAAAAAATACATATTTTTGGTGGGCTGCAGACGTTTGGTAATTAGTTTCTGTGTGCCCTAACGAGGAAAAGGTTGAAAACTACTGACCTACCATATTTACTAGCCTTTCTTGCTAAATTAGACACCATTATCTGTCCTGTTTTGGTTCTTCTTTGTCTCCTGTATCTGTATCTACATTTCCATGTGCTTATAAAGCGTTCGCCAACATCCTATCTTATCCTGCAAACATCTTCTTTAGGGGGTTCTCTTTCTTTTCTCTTCCAACTTAACACGTGGGTCTGTGAGCCACGTAGGAGTCTAGCTGATGATTCAACGAGGGAGGTTCCAACTTCCCAAAAGGTTTCGCCACTTTCTTTAGAGAGGTCACGCTATTTCTCGTCCCTCACCCTTTCTGGCTGGAGTAGTTTTAACAGGTTCTCTTTTCCTCTGAAAATTTTGCTTCAATTTATTACCTTTATTAGAATCTACATAGGAAGGAGTAGAGGTAGCTTATTTATTCCCTTTACCTTTTATCAGAGACTTCTGAAAAGTTCAATTCTAAATATTTGAAAAGCACTACACACACGCAAACACGCACAGACACACACACACACACCCCTTACCTCCCTATACATCTGCTATTTGGAAGGGAAGGAAAAGAACAGTATTTTTCTGCACAACTTCCCCTACCCTTGACTTTTCTCCCCCTTTAAGGTGCTCAGAACAAAGCAGTGCCCATTGGTGACGTTCACCGTCCTGGCGGCTATTCCTGTGAAGCTCCGACACACCTGACCAGGGTGGGGAGGTGGGGGCTCCTCATGTACAGAATAACATAAGGAGGAACAGTCTCTGGCCCGGGATCAGAACGAACAGAAATCCAGCATAACTAAAAAAAAAAAAAAAAAAAAAAAAAAAATCCCAAATGGAATCCTTCTTGTTACAGTTAAAGAGAGAGTTTCTTCTTGCCGCCTTCAGATACTGTTTTACAACACGCTTCCCAGGGTGGGAGAAGGACACCCCGGAAGGGCACTTAACTGGAACGAGGAGAGGAGAGAGCGCCGTACTGCTCCTCGTGGGTTAAGCTCCTCACCAGCCCCCGTGCCGGCGGCAGGACCGGACAGAGGCTGTGCGCACCGAAGGCCAGAAGTCCGTGAACGGAGCTGACAACCGAAAAGCCCCGTCTCCAGAACTGATAAAATGGTACGATGATGAAGAAATAATACAACTTACCCTAATGTTTATATTTGTCTCTTTGCATTTTGATCATTTTGTCTCTGCTACTTCCTAAATAGGATGAGTCTAGAAAAGGCTTATGTGCACGTGTGTGTGTGTATACTTTCTAACAGTTGGCCAGAGGTGTGTTCAGAGTGATTTAATTATTTTGCTTCTAACATAAAAGAATACATTTATTATAATATGTTTAACTGAAAATGTTTTATAGAAAGTAATATACTATATATCCCTGACTTGTAAAAAGAAAATACTTTATATTTCTACTAATTAAACTCACTCTTCTTTTCTAACCTTTAAAGTAATTACGGTACTCATTTTTAAAGGCAAATATTTTAAATAAGAAAATTAAACATCCCCCAAGTGAGTCATCAACACGAGGATGTAAATGACATATGTTGACGTGAAAACAAAAGAACGACTGTGTAATGATTCTGGCTGTGACGCCGGGAGTTGGTGAGACTGATAAACTACCTCACGCTGGTAGCCTGTTGGGATCTCCAATCTATTACACTTTTGAATTGATGTGCCATTATCTTTGGGCAACTTTCACTCTAGGAGGTGATCCCGGTGAGAAAAATGTCTTAAATGAAAAGCTTATAAACAAGATACATTTCACTGCTGTTACCTGAATTAATAGGCGCCATTAGTGAATGAACAAAAAGTGGTTTGAGAAAAAAAATGTTAACATTTTTACCAAAACAGTTGCCATATAAATGCATGAATAATGATAGATTTTAGCAATTGCCTCTGTATCAACTTGTAATTATATTAAATATACTGATATATTCATTTTAAGCAGAGCAATATATGTTAATTGATCTCTGAAGATTGGGAGGCAGAATTCTAGAGACTATTAAGGCGATTTGTGGGAAATATATTTTAGTGAATTCTTTACTATCTTTTACGTTTACTTTCCAGTCTTAAGCGAGAGACCGAGAAAATGGGAGCCTACCCACAGCTGTATATATAAAATAGATAGCGCTACAAAAGGAAGTGAAGTATTTTTATTTATTTATTTATTTATTTGTTTTTAGAGAGAGGGGAAGGGAGGGAGAAAGAGAGGGAGAGAAACATCACTGTGTGGTTGCCTCTCATGCACCCCCGACCTAGTCATGTGCCCTGACTGGGAATTGAACCAGAGACACTTGGCTCGCTGGCCGACGCTCAATCCACTGAGCCACAGCAGCCAGGTGGAAGTGAAGTATTTTTTTTTTTTTTTTCAGATTTAATGTGTTTTATTGATTAAAATATTACATTTGTGCCAATTTCCCTTCCCTCTGCTCCCCTCCACCCGGTGGCCCCCCTCCCTCCAGTTGTCCCCCCCTTTTAGATTATGTCCATTAGTTGTGCATACAGTTCCTCCCAACCTCTCTCCGTCTATTCCATTCCCTCCTACCTTGATCCCCAATTCCTATATCATCTCCCTCCCTTTCCCCATTCCCCCTCCCTGTTTACCTCCCCCCAATATGCTTCCCGTACCCACAGTTCCTTTTCCACTCTCGTTGCCTATTTAGTTTGCCTTTGTTTCATCTCCCTAGCTTCTGTTTTTTTAAACCAGTCCCTTTAACATCTCATATAACAGTGGTTTGGATCTAATGAACTCTTTCAGTTTTATTTTGTCCTGGAAACACTTTCTCTGTCCTTCTATTCTGAATGACAATTTCGCTGGATAGAGTATTCGTGGTTGTAGGTTTTGGATTTTCATTACTTTGAATATTTCTTGCCAGTCTCTTCTTGCCTGTAGGGTTTCCCTTGAGAAGTCAGCTGATAGTCTAATTGGAACCCCTTTGTACATAATTCTTTTCTTCTCTCTTGCTGCTTTTAAGATTCTCTCTTTATCTTTAATTTTTGACATTTTGATTATAATGTGTCTTGGGGTGGTTCTCCCTGGGTCCAGTCTCTTGGGAACTCTCCTTGCTTCCTGGACCTGCAAGTCTATTCCCTTCCCCAAGTCTGGGAAGTTCTCCTTTATTATATTTTCACTCAATTTTTCAAGTTCTAGTTCATCTTCCTCATTCTCTGGCAAACCAATGATTCTTATGTTGGGCCTTTTATAGCTGTCCCAGAGGTTTCTGATCCTCTCATTGTTGCTTCCCATTTCCTCTCTCTGCATTGGTTGACTGCTTGTTCCTTCTCCATATTCCAGTTTGTTGAAATGAACTCTGGATTTTTTTTTCTCACCATCTATCTCGTATTCGGTTTTGTTCCTTTCGTTATGAGTGTTTTTCGCTTCTTTCTCATCTTTTTCCTGCTCTTTTGTGAATTCTGTAAGCCACCTGATGACAATGGCCCAGAACTGAGCCTCTGACAGGTTTCTTATCTGTTCATCTGTCAGGTTCTCTATCTGCTGCCTGGTGAGTTGTGTCACCGGTATTTCTATAGTTGCCTGCCTCATTCTGACAGATGCGTTTTGTTTTCTTGGGCCGGCTGTCGGGGGCAGTGCCTGTGTACTTGTCACAACCCAGCGACCGGCGCCTGCCTGTCCACGACCTATTTCGCAGCCCTGTGGTGCTTTCTGTGGGGGCGGGGGTCCAAGATGGATTCACACAGTTATTCAGCTAGGAGACCGGGATCCGTCCTCCCGCCCCCCTGGGCCTCACTGTTCAAGGCCATGCGGTGGCCGCTCTCCCCAGCGCTGGGGTCGCGCACTGCCAGGGGCTTGACTGCCGCCGGGATTTTTCGCCGCCCGCCGCTGTCCCAGGTGCGACCGCAAACAGCGCTGCCCTCTTTAACTCTTACCTGCCCAAATGGCACCGCTGGTTTATAACTTCATATGTTGGACTTCCGTGTAGTTTTATTTTCTGGAATTTCTAGTTATCCTTTGTTTTGAAGTAGTTGTATTCCTCTCTAGTTGTAGAGGGAGACCTAGCGTGTCCGTCTAAGCCTCCATCTTGGCCGGAAGTCGGAAGTGAAGTATTTTTATTATGACTTATTTTAATTTAGAGGTGCCTAGACTCAAGTACCAAGTCATAATACAGAGTTTGCCTGGGAGCATTAAGAACTGAACAATATTATGCAGAATAATATGTAGAATATTTTTTTATGATTACCAAGAAGGCTAAAATAGCTTAACATGCTCTGCTTCACATTTTAGTTATTCTAGTGGTTTAGCCATGGCATCAAGTGCATGAGTCTATATTAGGTATTTCCTTACATGTTTTAGGCTACCAATTACACCTACTGTTGGTAGATATTACATACTAAATATATTACACTTAAAATGTACATGATAAAGAACATCCTAAAATTCCTATGTACTATTTGCACAAGACAATCTAATTGTTAATGCATTTAATTACTGATGGCCATCTATGCTTAATACTGTTCAGCAGAGTTCTTTCTGGAAGGTTCAGGTGGAAGTGATCTAGATAAAGAGAAGAATTTCAGGTATAGATGTACGTTCATGAAAAAGAAAAGAATTTCAGGGTTGTAAGAGACGCTGAAGCGACCCTAGCCAATCAGATAAGTAATGGTGAACAGAAGAATTTAACAAATCAGAACAGAAAGCAATCAGTCTAAAGAGTGGAAAGTTGTTTAAATAAAGCTTACTTAGCGCCTATTTACTGCGTGTAAAATATTACCTAATTTAAACTTCTCAAAGTCTCTGCTATCTGTGTGTGTGTGTGTGTGTGTGTGTGTGTGTGTGTGTGTGTATGCGCTTGTATAAAATCTACCTTTTTAAGATGAGGAAACTGAGCCTTAATATGTCAGCGTTGATACAGAGACAAAGCCAGGCCAGTTTTGCCTTAAAACTTATATTCTTAACCAGTTACATAATATAATAGTAGTTTCTATATGTGCAATGTGTCTTAATTCTTGTGTACAACACACTTCTATTTGCATTTATGGCTTATCTAAAAAATAGGAAAGATGACTAAGCTTTTATCATATTTAATACACTGATGACCATGGAGCTCACACTCAGACCTTCTGGTGCAAAGCCATGGAAGAGTTCTCCAAGGATCAGAGGTGACAGGTAAGCCCTCACCTCACAGCTTTCGTAGCTTGTGCATGATTAATTACAAGATTCTTTAAAATACTTGGGGATGAGTTTTGCAGTGATTTCGGATACCTTTTTTAACCATATAAATGTTAGCTCGTTAGCTCATGGCAAAGTACCCCAAAATAATTATAAACCTTAAAAATGAGTTAAATATCTAAAAAGGAGGAAGTTCCAAATTGTTGATCTTTTCTGTGTGACAAATGGCCCTCAGTAGTTGTCTACTAAGAATATGTTTTTTAAAAACTTATTATTAATCTTTGCCTTTCAGGTGAAGATAGAACTCAAGAATGAGAAAGTACTGCTTCTCTAAAGAAACTCTTAGTATAGAGAGGATATTTTTAAGACTTACATTTGGAAATATTCTCATCAATCTATGATTCTGTTGCCAAGAAAAATGATTGTCATTTATAACAATTTTCAATTTTCTAAGCTGCATAAAGTCTGCAAAATGTGTTACTTTAGTGGGTTTTGTTCTTGCTCATTTAAAAATGTGGAAATGCAATAATAGCTTGCAATTTGTTTGCTGGAAGGTCAGAAAAACTAGCCAGATTTCAATAGATATTGTATAAACGCAGCAGTATTTGGAATCTAAAAAAGTCGAATTCATAGAATCAAAGAGCTCCCAATCTCAATGGGCCTGTAAAAAGAATGAAAAAGATTAGATAATCTCTAAGATCAATTCCAATTCTGAAATTTGTTCTGGAACAACGTCTATCCTTCTCAACAGCCGCCCAGACTGCTCCAGGTCCTCTCTAACCAAGCTGTGATTTTCGTGGTGGAACATTGGAAGACTTCCATACATACCTACTCAATGAAGACATGCATTCAGCCTTTATTTTATGAAATATCACTGCCCCACCACCATCACAAGTAATTCCTTCCCATATCATTTCTGTCTCCTTTTCCTGAAACAAATCCTGTCTGTGGACAGGTCAGTTCCTCTGACCTCCTCTAGGATGTCACTGGCCCCAATTAAATGGATAAGAAGTGATTATTCCCACAATACAAAAATACCTATCTCAAAGCTGAAAGTCTGTTGTTCACACAAATTAGTCAACATGTAAGTCCCTGGTAGATGTCATTCACCCTTATAAACACTAAGTCAACTGACATACTTTAAAATGTGAGCATAAGAAAGGAGAAAGGAAAAGAAACTAAAGCGCTAGGTACCTCACATATGACTATTCAATAAATAAATTCCTATAAAACCTTTGTGAAGTATTATCAAGCTTATGTTATGAAAATAAACAAACAAACAAACAGGTACAAGTGTATGAGTAACCTGCCCACGTGAGTAAGGTGTGGAGAGTTTTAACACAGATCTGTCTGTCCCCAAACCAATGCTTTTTCTAGCACCCCATGACCAGAGAGAAGCGGTGTTACGTCAGCGCAGGATGGGACTGGAACAGGGTGGCTTCTGGTAGGACTTTAAGTGGTTCAGGAAATGGGGTGAGATGCTAAGGAATCATAAAGAGGGCCAGAGCAGAATGTATTAAGTGTAGTTGGTTAATTGCATGTCCATGAATCTAGTCTTACGGGCTAAGAAGTAACGGTCCTGAGGAGGGTGTAGCAAGCAGGCTTGAAATTAAATGAGAAAGTAAAAACAGGCAAAAGTGTGTCAAGGCAAAAGAAAGACAAGCAGGCCAAGGGAAGCAATTACCTTTGACAGGGTATCTGTTCATTGGTAAGGAAACTAGAGGATAAAATTTTAGAGGAAAAAAATACAGTTTTAAAAATGGACAAGAATTAATTCTAGGAAAAGATAAAATCACTGTGTAGTAACCATGTTAAGTAGAGATAAAACACATACACATTAAAGAAAGAGCACTAAAACATATTTTCACAGACAATATTAGTGAAGAGTAAAAGAATAAAAAAAACCTCACAAAACAGCTGCCGAGGAAGAAAAGTGCCCGGAATGAATAGCGCATATTTAGAAAAAAGATTATGATTAAATCAGTTATTAGCTGGGACCTCAGGAACGAATGGCACAGATTGTCTACTTTGATCACGTTCAGAGAAGTGACTAGAAATGTGTTAGAAGTAATTAAAAATTCATTTCCCTGGGTACTATGGAAATTAAGGTTATCATATATGAATATTTTTACAGATCGCTGGTTACCCCAAACCAAACATTATCACAGTATACAGTACTTGCAATGATTATTTTTACCATATTTACTGATTGAGTTTAGAGAGAAGGAGAGAGAGAAAGAAACACTGATTTGTTTCTCCATTTACTTCTGCATTCACTGGTTGCCTCTTCTCTGTGCCCTGACCAGGGATCAAACCCACAACCTTGGCGTATCAGGATGACGCTCTAACCGACTGAGCTACCCGGCCAGGGCTCATTTGGTAAAATTACCCTTTTAAAACCCATTTAGGCCTACAGCAAATGACTAGTGCATACTTTCTGGGTGTCTTAACTGCTGTTCCAAGCAAACTGGTTCACCTCAACGAAACCAAATCCCTCTCATGCTACTGCGTCGCGCCTTCGTCACGTTCCAAAGATGCCTAAGCTCTCGAGGCCTTGAATAGGTGGAGGTCTGACTGCACCTACTGAGGGGGGGCTGTACTCATTCATTCCCAACGTTCCATTAATTAAGTGTTTCAGAATACGAATCGTCCCCTTCCACGATCATGTGAAGACTTTTTGTTCTTTTCAAGAACAAAGTGAGCTGGTGTGGGGCTCCTTCCTCCAAAAAGTCACCTCCTTCTGGTTGAGTCGTGTGGATAGTGAAACAACTAAGAGGCTTTATTCTGGTAACACCACGATTTCTGCTTAGCCTACCTAAGAATAAAGGTAAATTTGCTCTTTATCACTATAAACACTCCAGTTAAGACAAAACGCTTTCCTTATCCATCAGAAAGAAGAGAGCAATGTGATGACGAAAGATAGGTGTTCAACTGTTAATCAATTAGGTTATTTTAGCCTACGCAATAGTTATTATTATTATTATTATTAGTTCATATTTTTAAAAACTATTTATGGAGCATCTGTCATGTGCCAGGTGCTTTACTTCCATTATTTCACTTAATGCAACAACTATTTTGAGTAGGCATTATCACTGCACTGAAATTGACCTTGGATTTCAATAACTTTAGATGATTAGATAGATAGTTTAAGTGAGGGTCTTGGATTAAAACCCAGGCCTGTCTGCATGGCGCATGCGCCTCTCCTGATGCTCACCTGTGCTTGTTTTCCCCCAGCGCTGCTATGATTGGCTCATGAATACAGACAGCAGCACCGACTCCTGGGAACGACTCATTTTAAATATTGCCAGGATGCCGGCTCAACAACCAAGGTGAGGCTGTGGCGTTACAGTGGGTAACAACCATCTCACACTTAAAAGTCTTGCTGGGCCATCACTTACCTCGGCAGTCACCTTTGAAAATCCCATACATGATGGAACGAGGTCTCTAGTTCAGTGAATGGTTTTGGAAAGCAAGTTGTAATGCTGCTGGAGACACATGATGTTCATTCTTTGAGTAAATTCAGGACCGAACTTTATCATGGTTTTACATTTTAGTGACTATATGGGCTACCTTTAAGTCTAACATTTTGCATTAAAAAATGAAATTTGAACTCCTTAACAAATTTCATTCATGATGGTAATGCTCCCTATTGTTCTCTTAAGATGGTGAGAAGAAAATAAAGACAAACATTTTATGCACTATTTTAGGAGTCACATAGTTTGGAGGTCAACAGAGACTTCTTCTGTGAAGGGGCTGACAAAGGGTTAAACGTTTGCTAGGAGCCGGCAATAGAAACGGGGACAAGTTCAAGTTGGGAGTCACACCTGTATCCAGCTAATGGCCGCTTTTCCCCTGCCCCTCGCTGATCTCTGTCTGATTCTTTCCCGTAGGTAGAAGACAGCAGGCGCACGGGCTTCGAAGCAACCTGACCGTTGGGAATAGAATTCAGCAGGACGACCTCCCATCCCGCTTGCCTGGGAGAGCCCCGGTTTATGCCTGCCATTCCAGTCCAAGTGTTCAGCTCTCCCTTCATGCTCAGACTGCCCTGGCTGATGATAACTGTATGGTCACCATAGCGCACTGGCACTGCAGCAGGGCTATAATAGCTTCCTCCTCTCACGGAGACACAGTTTTTAAGCCACAAACTGAAATGCGCCTTAAATGTAAACACTTCCTAGCAAATCACGCCACACACAGCTCACTCTTCCCTTCTTCCTGTGATTCTTACAGGTGCACGCACATCCCTCTGTAGGCCGTTTAAGAGAGACCAGACATCATTAACGATGCAATATTTCAAAAGATCTAGGACCCAACTGACTTTTACTATTTATGGTATGTAATTTTAGATGAGTTTACAGGCTTTTTTGTTGTTATTGTTGTTATTTCTTTTTAACAAATGGAGATGGTGAGACTTTTAAATATTAATTAAGAATTTCTAAGCGTAGGCCCGGGTCCAGTTTTGAAGTTTGTATTTAGTAACCTTGGCTTCTTCCCTTCTGCATCTCCTTTCCATATTCCGTGAGATTCTCTTTCCTTACAGGTACCCTGGGGTCTCCCCAAACTTTAGCAAAGGGTGAGGCATCTCACAGCAAACTTCAATCAGTGGGTTGCCTGTCTGGGGATATTTTACTTAATACCTTCAATTATGGAGACTCTTACCACTTAGTACCTTGCTCAAGTAGCTGGTCATCACATGTAGGGGGAGGTACAGGGTTTCTCTGGGGAAAACTGCCGCTGGTCCCACACAGCCTCAGTGTGGGGGTGGCTGCCTAGACTTCCGGTAGGCAAGGTCAAGAGGCCTGATGCCTGAGGGACTGCCTTGCCTTCCTCTTGACCCACAGAGTGTGAAGATTAAAGCAGGAGACAAAAGGGAGTATCAGTTTAGTAAATTACACTCCTGTTTTTAAAGATGCAGCCATTGATTTCACATTAAAGCGGCCCAGGACATCTCGATGTTTAAATTAAACATGCAATAATAAAAAGGTAACTTAATATGCGATTTCATACATTAATAATTAGCAAAGCATTACTGAACTACAAGGTAAAAAGCTATGGGAACATAACTAATGAACTATCGATGCCAGAGTACACTTCATAATAAAACAAGAGTTTAATAAATGTTTTATTAAATGGTTACAAATGAACCATTTGGTTAACGTCTAATAGGGAATGGCTAGGCTACTTAATTCACATATATAAATGAGGACCTCTCAGGCAATTAACTTTATAATTGCTGAAGGTCAGGGCTTCTCGATGAGAGCTCGCGACTGTAGTCCACCTTCCAGTGCTGTGCTATCCTGGGTCAAGGCTAAGGTTTTCCTTAGCTGCTCTAGTCGGGTCGTGGCCATTCTTATGCATTGAAGCAACTGAAGGAAAAAATAAACAAAGGAGAAGCCATAGGCTATCAAATGGCCTGACAGTGAATTATAGAAAATAAAAGAAATTGGGAGCTCAAAGAAAAGGACTTTTAAGGAAAATTCCAAGCAAGCGTTGGTATTATATCTAGGTATGGATGGTTATTTATAGGTAATGATGAGGTAATAAAGATGTGCTTATAAAGTGCAAGTGCTTGTCGGGGTCTTCACGTGACTTGAGGAGATCTGAAACTCTCTGGGGACCACAGAGAGGAACTACCCTGTCTTCTGAGCAGAAATGTTCAGGACACAGTAACGTCGTCTGTCTCCAGCAGTGGCAAATGTTAAATTCATTAGAGAAAGGAAACGAACACTTCTCTGGAAGCTAGAAATGGCAGGTGAAAAAGCTGCTTTTGAACAAATCAAAATGAAAGCGATACTAAGACAGGACAAGGTAGGAAAGATTTGTTTCTCCTCTACAGCTTAGAGAAACTGAAATTCTCCAAGTTACCAAGATTTTCCCCGGATTATGATATCCCAGTTTGTCACCAACGACTATCAATACGCTGTCAGGAGCCCTTAGCTACACACACCCAATTTCATACCTTATAGCTTATATCCTTTAAAAGGCAGTTGCAGAAAAGGGAGACCCAGGAAAATGAGTGTATGTAAAAATAAATAAGCCAAAGATGAAGCTATACAGCAGATTAAAAACTTGTTCAGAGCAGACACAATCTAGATAAAGTTAATATAGCTGGCACTGGGCCTGAGAATCATGCTCAACAGGGAACCTGAACTAAATAAGGGAAAATCAATGATAAGAAGACTGGATCTTCATCTCCAGAGTTCCAGCCAGGCGAGCCTATTAGAGAACCCACAGCAGTACCGCCGGTGCGCGGTGAGGTGTGCACACCGCTGCCCGGGTCGATGTTATTCTGCACCTGCCAGGGGAAACGCCATGTCTTTCGAGTAGCAACAGTGTCGGGCGTGGACAGTGAAAATGAGAAAGTAATTTCTCATTTTTTAGAGTCATTCTTCTTTATAGATATATGAGATAATATTGTCTGGTAGATTTTCTACCTATGCCAGCTCATGAGACTTATAAAATGTAATTCCAATGATGGTTTGATAACAGTATTGCTTTGAAATGGAATTTTGCATGGCATTGCTTTGATATCACCCTGAGAGTGATTTCTGAATAGAGAGAAATCTGCTGCCATTTCACATATATAGCTACAATGGCTGCTTAACTTTTTCACTAACCAAAATTCATTAGTATGATTTGAGGAATAACAAGAACACACCTTATCTTTCTCCAAACTATTCCAGATCTCTTCACTACAAGATATGGCTTCAAGGAACAGCAATTCTCCAACTGACACTCACAATTTTTGAGTTTTTTGTGCTATAGAGAACATCCCTAAAATTAAACATGCTTCTGATGACTTAACTTGACATATTTCATAAACATTTGTCAAAAAAATTATTGTCAACTACAATGCAATTATCCATATTCAATTTGATGACTCAACTGTAAAATTACTTTTTTCCTAACAAAATGTTTCCAAATGACAGTCGTGAATCAGTGTTGATTAGTTGTTCCGTGTGTGCTAATTAATTACACTGGGTAAATTTAGCTTGGTGCTAATAACAGGGGGGAAAAAAAATCTGTGTACGTGACTCCATCTCCAGTGAAGAAGTCTGCTGCTTGCCCACTTCTCCTCTACCTTCTCTTTCTGATTTCTCCCAGAAGAGTGTTCAGTAACACAAAGTCCACGATATACCTCAATGACTCTTGGCTGACATGACAGACGAAAAGATAAAAGCATTCTGTAACCGTGTTTTTTGGTCAAGAATAAAGAAAAGGCAGCAAGATCTTTACTGTGGACACCGAACTCTGAGGACCTCCTGCCAGCTCACCCTCAGGGCCACACTGGTTTCAGTCACGCATTTAATGGGAAAGAAAAGGGAGGACGGTACACACTGTGAGACCGTTTCTTCTTCCAGGTGCTGATTTAAAAGTTGACCTCAGAGGCGGTCGGGGGTGGTCTGCAGAGCAGGGCATTTTAGGGGACACTCACCCAGAATGTCTAGAGTCCTTGATTTCTGGCATTTATGTGGTGAGGCTTTGTTCTAATGGGAGCTTAGGGCAGAGTAGAAATAAATAGGAATGGGAATGTTTGGGGATCTTGGCTGCAGAGCTGCCGATGAGAGAGCCGTGAGGTAGGACCCCACACTCTTTGCTTGTGGGACACATGATGTAACGGAGACATAACTGTTGAGTTTCTGTCCAAAGACAGAAGAGAAAGCTTTTTGTTCCTGGAGATATTTCATAATGAAATGGATCAGCTCAAAACACCTCCTACTGGTCTGTACTTTGGTAGGAACAGGTAGCCACTGTGGGGCAACTAGAAGTCATCACTCAAGAAGTTCATGGGAACACCAGCGTGTGTACAGACAAGAGCAGGCAGCTGGCGATGCCTCTGGAAGGGAGGGCGTCCTACAGAAATGGGGGGGCTGTTTGGACGGATACAGATTACTGGCAGAGGATAGAAGTTTTAGAATGGGAGCTCTCACATCATCCTCAGGAAGAATTTCCTAGTGGACTGTTTTAGAGTGGATGGCATATTTTAGGGGAGAACGAGGGGAGAAACTTTAACAGGGGGAGAAACTTTAATGAGTGGGTCCCTCTCATACTGCAAGAAACTAAAATAGCCCTAACGAGCAGTCACCTGATGTGTGCTGAAGTACAGTGCCTGGGAGGTCACTATGAAGTTGTG
This sequence comes from Furipterus horrens, assembly GCF_987537825.1. NCBI lineage: Eukaryota > Metazoa > Chordata > Mammalia > Chiroptera > Furipteridae > Furipterus > Furipterus horrens. The sequence goes on from NW_028327182.1 coordinate 92,936,226, forward strand.
ATGTAAGGGACACAGTCCAGTCCGTGAAAAGTAGGGATGTCGAGTACCAAGCAGATGCTAAACATGTTCACAGAGCTGTGGGACTGAGAACCACATTTAACATCCCCATCCTTTTCTAAACATGTATGATGATTTGTACACAAGAAAAGAAAAGCAATCATAAGGACAATTTCATTGGCCCAGCCCTCAAAAAAATCACCAATAACCTGGAACTGTTCTGAGAAAGTCAAACTAGAGTATATAGGTTTGATAGATTTTCCTTTGTAAGAAAAGGGTGGGACATGTCTATCTGAAAATTTTGTTGACTACAGCAGAATACGCGCTCTCCGCGTGGCCCTGATGCTCCGGCAGTCCGGAGGCCTCCCAGCGCGGAGTTACCTGCTTTCCAGTGGTACATTACTGCCAAGGACCCAGCTGTCCTGCAGCTGGACGGACTCGGGTGTGGTTTGCAGTTCGGCGGGCAAAGCAGCCGGCGGGGCCGGACTCTGGTTCCTTCTATTCGTCAGGGAGTTTCTGTTGAGAGAAGTGATGGACGGGTGATGCTGAGCCGAGTGCTGCTTATGGGCAGGCGGCAGGGGCTGCAGGGCGGACTGGCCTTGGTTGTTCGCAGGTTGCTCTGGAAATGAAGAAGAACACTCATTACGTATCTGCGTGCGCACCTCCATACCTACGCACGCTGCCGAGTGCACGGGGATCTGCGGTGCCCGACTCAGAATTCAAAACTGCATATGAATCCACAGCCTAATACATTTGCATATTATTCTATTAAGCGGGTGTTCGGTGACATTCTCTAAGAGCAAGTTTATCCTTGATACCCAAAGTTCTAATGAATATACAACAGATGGTAAAACTGCTTTTGGTTTTAATTTGTTTCAGATTTTTTTTTCATCTGGTTTTATTAACACCTACAGAAAACAGCAGCTGACAGTTCCCCTAACGTGCCTTTAGATGTCAGCTTTTTTGAACAAACCAACCCTGAAATTAAATGGGTAATTTCAGTAGAACACAAAGGTTTTCGAAATGCGTATAATCCCTATAATTATTTAATGGAATTTTTTAAAAGCTTTATTTAACTTCAGTAAGTTATTACAAGCTAGTTGCTAAACAGCAGTAGACTCCTCCAGTTTAGTGCATTCCAAATACGGCAGACCTGCACCGTGACCCACTAATAGACACTAAGTATTCTTACGGTACATCTGCACTGTGATCCACTAACAGACGCTGAGTATTCTTACGGCAGATCTGCACTGTGATCCACTAACAGACGCTAAGTATTCTTGAGCAGAAGGTTACTCTGTGAGGCAGATGTTATTTCATGGATACTTAACAGACTGAATCACATCTGATCACTGCGTCAGAAGACTCATATACTTAATGGCCGTTACATCCATTAGAACACACGCAGAACAGAATTTCCAATTTCCCAGCGTGCAGTAGAACGACATTTTGGAGGAAGTCCTAGGTGGTCAGAGCGATGAGGGCCACAGGGTCAGTGGTACGAAGATTTTGTTCTGAACCAGAATTTGATTCACAAAGAATCCAGTGACTTCAAACTGTAAACACAATGCTAGACTGTTACCAGGAAAGAATCCCCTAAAGCTAAGAAGCCTTAAGTTAAAGTTCACAAATTCTGAGACCTAGTTTTCACCTAGTTTTGGAAATGCTAGAATTCACAAACACTACGTTTGAGGAAACAGACCGATGGCTCCTTTATTTGATGTCAAATTTATTGTGGTTCCACACACAAATGATGTTAACTTTTTACTAAATGCAGTTCGAAGGGCACTATAATTGTAAAGTGAGGTATTAAATTATACTATTAATATCAATGCACATATTAAAGGGAATAGGAAACATAGTGATTATCTTCCATCTACAACATGAACTTCGGCGGTGATTAAGCCAAATAAGGTAGCCTAACATTGCCATTCTGGTTGCGTGAAACGAATACATGATATATTATAGTTTGAACAGATATTATCAAATCTTTTTACAGGATACAACAATTAAAATAACTCCTCCTGTAGTATAGATCAGTAGTTACTGCAGGTTTCTAGTGGCCTCTAATTATCCACATCATATCATTTAACAACTAGTAATTTCTTACTCTTGAAACGAGGGATGGAGATGTCACCTTCCTAAGAGCTGCTTCCTGCCTGGTCTCTAGCCTTGCCGATCCCCATACTAGAAACTAGAGAAATCTTGTTCAGCCATTGCTTCGGTGCTCCTGAGAAATTATCTGTCTAAATCTCAGTTAAATTGAAATTTGCCTTTGAGGGAAGGGCAGGGTTAAATGAGCACATAGTGTTTACGGTGTTAGGAAAAAAAATAAAACTAACAGTTAAAAATTCATAGAAGATTTATTATTCAGGTACCTATAGTAATTAATTAGCTTTGCCTTCCCCTGCACTAGTGCACAGGATTAGAATCTCTATGGGGTCTTTAAGGAACGTTTCAAGAAGCTGCTTATTGGATGATATAAAAAGCTCCAGTTACCAGGACCTAGACTAGGTTGGTGTTAATGGAATCAAAACAGACAAAAAACATTTCAAAGGCAAAAATCTAAGATTGTGCCTAAAGAGAAGAAGAAAGTTGGGTCAGATGACTCCGTGTTTTAACCATGACTCCATGAAGGAGTGATGTTATATAATACATAATTTATTTCATATATCATATATCATATACAATTTATGCCATATATCATATATAGAATATATAGTCCATTCCATATATCATATGTAATTTATGCCATATATCATATATAGAATATAGTTCATTCCATATATCTATATATAGTCATATATAGACTATAAATTAGTCCATATATCATATAGAGACTATATAATTTAGTCCGTGTGTTATATACAGAATATATAATTTAATCCATATATCATATATAGAATGTATAACTTATTCTATATAATATACAATATATAATGAATTCTGTAGATTCTACACATAAAATAAAGTGCATAGCAGACATTATACCATGTAGAGAAAAGAGCACTGCAGTAGAAATCACAGTATCACAGTTAGTTCTGTCAGGCATCATCACAGGGAACCCCCATTTCCTCATCTGTAATATGGAAATAATAACACCCCATCTAACCACTGGTGCATTTGAGGGATCTAGGGAAAGGCGCTCCTTCATCTGTTTATTCTGCACCCAGTCAGCCCACAAGCGGGGATCAAGCCTGTGTGTCCCAAGGACGCGCTGCCCATGATGGGAGAGTGCTGTGGACACAGTAAAGCATCACGGATGGGAGGACGGCTATTGAAATGAAGTGATTTTAAGATACAGCACCATCAAACATGTCAGTATGCTGAACTGAAGATTCTCCATCTTAAGGTAAATAAAACTCTAAGCCACAGGGAAAAGCTTCCATTTAAGGGTTCAGAAATGATTCGGGCTGCTGTGGCTTCCTCGAGGCCCGCCCATCCATCCGGCACGTAGGTACTGAGGGCGTAGGATGGAAGAGGCAGACATCGTGCGAAGATACATGCTCCTGCCAGATTCCTGTCTGGGTAATTTCAGCACCGCGTGCTCTGCCTGCTGGGACCGCGTAGGATTTGGCCCCATGATCAGGAGCTCTACCAATAAAACAAATCCAGGGGGCAAAAGCGAGGGTCAATCTAAGATTGGGTAGAACAGCCTAAGTGCGAAGGCTGAGCAGATGAGCCGAATGGCTGGAAGCTGAAGTTCTGCAGCTGGCCACAAACAGAAGTGAAGGCCCAGGACTTGGCCGGAGGTCAACGCTAGCTCTAGAGACTCCGACTTCCAGGGCCTACCAGTGGCTGGAGTGTATATTTATCTATACCAGCTTATTCAAGATAGGGTACGTTTATAAAGTATAGCAAGATAAAATAAAATTACATGTAGCCAGAAAGGAAGACAGAATAACAATAACCTAAAAGTAGGAAAGATAAGAGGAAGCCACATGTGAGGTTGGTGGACAAAATGCCTGCCCTATAGTTCTGTATATTTTTAAAGTAGGTTACAAAGCTGGTTCTAAATTGTCTAGTTGCCAAAACAAAGAGAAAAACCAGACGAGTTACACAAGTTGGAGTGTTTTCAAGGTAAAAAAAGTTTGCTTAGAAAAGTGTAACTATTACTGGTACTGAGAATAGAGAGACAATTTCTTTTACGTCCCCATAGGAAGAACAACTGAATATCCAGGGAAAGTTTTAGGACCAAGGTTCAAAACTGACACAAGAAAACAGAAAATAGGCTCTAGATGTGGAGACAAGCACTTAGGATCTAACAGGTGGGCCAACCCACCTTAGAAAACCAGAACATCAGCTGCTGCCTTTGCTCTAAGCATTGCCACAGGCTTTGCATGGACATGAGGAAAAAGACTGGATATAGTGACTCTGAGTTACAGACGGGACAACTAGACTTCACAGAGTCACCGGGTTCCTGAAACAGCTCTTAACATGTCATTTTACTCCTGGAAAACTCCAGAAGGCTTTCTGGTACCTGTAAAACATACAAGGAACTCTAAAGGGGAATGCTATACTGGTTCAAAGAGAAAATATTCTTGCAGGCATTTCCCCACGAATCCCCTTCATGGATCTTAATTCTCGTCAAACGTGCTATCCCCTTTGCATCCCCCTTACCTTTCCACTGATGCTTAGTCACTTCCAACCAGAAAAACACATTCCTTCATCTTCCTATACCCAAATCCCCTGTATTTTAAGTTCTAAGAAAGAGTCTTATTTTATCTGTTCCTTTTTTCATGGATCTTTCACTTTCTTCTGTACCACACACCCAGTCTCATAGGTCTCATGTCCCCTGTTAGGCTCTCCAGGGGCCCGGTTCACATCTAATTGACTGTCAGCCCCCGAAGGACCACACAAGGCTGGATACACAGAACATACTCGCTGAACCGATGCCTAAGAAGAGACGCTGGCGTGGTGAGAACGCGAGGCTGCCCACGCCGCCGTTCACTGTTAGGTAACTGCAGACACGTCTTATTTCCCCATGACTTCTTACATCCTGAAGGGCAGGGACTCCAACTCAAGTTTCCTTGGGTTTTTTCAGTAACATCGCTAAGCCTTGTAGTTCAACTGTGCTGAGGGACAGGTGACATTTCTGCAATAATAGCACCTTGGGTGGGGTGCTCTCTCATCCAGGTGGGCACATGTCACTCACCCCATGACGGGTTTTTAGAAGCATTTCTTTGCAACCATAACAGACGTTCCAATATTTAAAATCTACCTTTGAAGATGTGCAAGTAATGGAAAGATTATATGATGTATATGTAATTATATAAGATATGAGGTAATATCTAAAGTATACATTATTGGTTACCAAATGAAGTACATTTTCCTCGTATTTTAAAGCTTATGTTTAGAAATGCTCCAAATTAAATATTTAAGAAAGACTATAGGTTCTGTTTTCAAAATATTCTTCCCTTTTTTAAAAATAGAAAATTTGTCACTATGCTTGCTAGAAATTATGTATCCCACCCAAGCAGCACCTTTACTCAGGTCACTCTTTCTTTCTGAAAGTTCCTACAGCTCAGAGAACTTTCATCACGGCCTAACTGTGGCTTGTGTATATCTGATAAATTGAATAGAAATCACAGCAGATGTTTTTAAAACTCCCATTATATGATTACTAAATATCAGATAGAGAAGGTATTGGTCATTTTGCTCAGCCCTTGACTACCAAAACAATTTAGTTCTTCGACAGGGTCCTTTAAGGCTGTCCAGGTAAACCTACGAGCATGGGTACTAAGCCGGATCACGGTACAGACTGAACAAGGCGTATCAACTACTAGACCGCGAGGTGCTATTTGATAATAGGGTAGATTCCAGTTGAAGCAACTTATCAAACCCCAAGTCCTAGAAACGCAGGGCTTATTAACGGACTCTGCAGGGGGAAGAGGAGAAACTGTGGTTACCTGACAACCCTGTGGTTAGGAATCAGGGAGGTGACAGGTGCTATAGACACGATCTGTGTTCTTCACAGGATGTTTCTTCAGCGGGGTGTGTTCCTAAGTTCCCTGCCTTCCTGAGCTTCATGGATTTCATAGTTGCTCATTTAAAGGTGATAAGAGACACACTGAGTGCTAAATGGTGCCTTAGGAATGGCGGGGAACAGACAACTCCCTTCAGGGCAGAAGTAACTGTAGAGCCTGGTAACTAAGACCATTATCACAGGAAGTAAGAACACACAACCATGTCTGAGGAGAACATACCTTAATAGGCAAGGAAGCAAGAATCAGCAATGTCATAGGAATCAAAAATAAACCAGTGTCTTGCCAATTTCCACAGAGAGAGGAATCTGATCTCAGAGTCCTGAGGTTAGTCTGAGGCTTTTTTTTCCATCTGCTAGGACTGCAGAATCGTGTCAAGAATTAAAAGGCAAAAAGGAACACCTGGATTTTGAGCACATCTGGGCATATTTGCTCGTTTGAATTTTTTAAATTAAAAGCCATTACCGGCAGCTCCCAGACTGTGGCGTGCATTCCAGCTGCAGCGCCTGTCTGATTTACAGCCTGGGGCTGCGGTCCTCGGGGAGCAGAGTGGAAATGGACTTTCCAACAGGAAGGCTGGGAGGGAAAAGAATACCTGCGGGGAGACCACAGTCTCTGGATGCGAGGGTAGGTCTGCACCCGTGTGCGCACACCTCTGTTCACGGGGAGGGCTGAGAGGTGAGTGTGAGGTGACAGGTGAGGAGCAGGCTGGGGCTGGCACCTGCTTTGAGCAGGGTGTCCCCACAGCCACTCCAATGGCTTGGTCCCACCCACTTCCATCCCTGCTAATGTCGCCAGGGAAGAAGGCCTCTAATTTGGAAGGGAGAGAAGAGCTAGGGGCTGGCACCTGTGCTGCTTTAAAATACCTGTCTGCAGTCTGAGTCCAGTCTGCTAACAAAAGATAAATGGGGGAGGGGGCGGGGAAGGGGAGGGGGAGGGCGAGGCGGGAGGGGGGGAGGGGGAGGCAGGAGGGGAGGGGGAGGGAGGGCAGGAGCGGGAGAGGAAAGCGGGAGGTGGAGAGAGAAACACACAGGAACAAAAACAGTTTTAATTTTGCCAAACCAAGAAGCACCTTCATCTGCCTCTGGCTTGTTTGCTCTTAAACACTAACAGCCGGTAGCTGAATAAACGAAAAAACTCAGTTCCACAACCAGACAAACACGGAGGAGGAGCCAAGCCCACTTCCTGGTGATCAGCGAAGGTGGGTTAAAGCCTTTGCTTCTGCATCACAAAACTGATTCGTCCTCACTTCATTTCCTGGCTGTATCTTGACCTCCTTCTACCTGTCTCAAACAAAACTTACGTTTTTTTTTCAAAACTCACCTCTTTCTTAAAACAGGTCACGAAAACAAAACATATAAAACTCTTTGTGTTGTATATTTTATCCCCAAATTAGTTTTGTGGACTCTGAGAAAAAAGACGTGTAAGAAAGGCCCCAGGAGGCTAACCGGGCTCAGTTTTTTTACAAGCAGAGCCAGCAGCCATTTCTACAAGGGGCCTCTAACGCGAACCTCACCCAGGAGGACGCCCGCACACGGCTGCCTGTCCCCTGCACTGTGTTTCTGCCACCTGAGCCAGCCCTCGGAGAACTCCCTGCAATCCCATTTCAATGAATGGGACTGAGGCTTTCCCAGGCCAACAGGTGCCACACAGCTGGGACCAGCTAGAATTCTGACCAATCAGGACAGTGCCTTTTGGACCAATAAAGCTTGGAGAATCTGGAGTCCTCATTTGCATGAGCGCAGACCAATCAGGGGCCTGGGGTGGGGACTCCTGTCCATATAAGCCAGCGGCCCGTGGGCTCTGGAAGCACACTTCCCTTTCCACGGAAGACTGCAGGCTGCCTCCCTGGCCGAGCGGGACCGCTGACCGCGACCCACCGGAGCACAGTGGCCAGACCAGTGCAGGCCAGAGCAGACCAAGCGCAGCAGAGCGACCAGCACAGTGCAAAGCAGACCGGCAGGAAGCGGAGCAGAGCTGGCTGGTGGGGAGGGGCAGCCGCACCGCGCAAAGGTTTGCACCACAAATGGTCTGTCACAGACATTTCAGAGCGTTGCATGCACATCAAATGGAAAATATTTATAAACCATAAAATCCTATATAAATAAACAATATTCTTATCACCATCATCAATCGCTTGTAAGGCTATTTATATAAAGACATTTGGGTATGAAAAAAATCTTAAGAGATACATAAGCTGGAAAAGGAAGACTTGTACTGACCAGAGGATATGACTGAAGTGAGCACAGAGGAACTGAGTCACTATACTTCCTGACTTAGTGAGACTTTGCTTTAATTTCTTTAGGGTCATTCTTCGAAATGAAGACTAGAAGAAATCATCAAAGTATGAGTCTACGTCTTTGCATTCTCTCTTTTTCTTTGAGAGGCCACTGAACTGCCTGTATCGGACAATGTGGCAACCTAGAATACCCACGCAGTCAACCCAGTCCGACAGCGGGGCTTAACGGCAGGCTAACATAACAAAATTGGGAAGAAAGGATTGGCCAGCAACGGGAGAGGAAAAATGTTGCCTGCCCGTGAGCTGACACAGTGGCTTCCCCAGGGAGGTCTGTCCTTCTCCGCGACTATTCTAATGTACAAGGATGGCGCAAGGGACAATGCCCCAGCTGCTACTGACACCCCTACATTAAGTTCTAGACCCCTGGAGTGCTGTGCCCTCAGTCTAAGAGTAGATTCAAAAAATCTTCTCACTGCAGATGGAACAGGAAGGAATCTCGCTGAGCTATCTTAAGCTCTGGATGGGGAACAGAACGATGCCTGAAAATGTTAGCCCCTGGCCCGGGCTTCCCCGGAATGTACGAGGGGAGAGCTTCCGTCAGCGGAGTTCTGGAACCCAAACCAAGAATTACCATAAAAAGTCGTCCTGTGTCAGCAACGCTCTTTCCAGAGGCACCGGCAGAAGGAAACACAAAACCTCTTTAAAAGGATGTGCACTAACCCCACCCAAGTCCCGCAGCATTTCCACAGATACAAGTCTGCTTTCAATGAAGTCACAACCTAAAATGACAAAGGATGAGAGGAGACAGTCCACACTGAGCCAAACGCCACACAGAGACTACACAGCAGGGATTTTTTCCTCCTCCAAAACTTCAGGTAATATAACCATCAGATGAAACTATAAGTATGTTTATAATAATTAAGGACTTAGAATGATAAGAATAAGACACTGAGAAAAATATGAGGCAGTTTTTAAAAAAGTAAAATGTGTACAAATATGAAAAATGCAGTCACTGAAATTAGATACATCTGGATGATTTAAATGTATATTAGACACAACGGGAGAGCGACCCAGGAAATTGGAAAAGAGATCTAGGAAACTCAAGCTTCAATATGTAAGAGGAGTTCAAAGACAAAAAAAGATACTGGGTTGGCCAAAAAGTCCACTTAGCTTTTCCCATAAAAGACATTTTCCATTTTCACCAATAACTGTACTGATTTGGATATTTTGAGCATGTCGGCTCTCTCCCACTATTGCCTCTATTGGGCAGAGGCCAGGGGGCCTGCTAAACATCTTCCAATGCATAAGGTAGCGTCACAGCAAAGAATTCTTCGGCCAAAATGGCAGTAGTGCCAGGAAACTTTGCAAACCACCTTTGACACGTTCCATCAGTCACAGCATCTTCTCCACACACTGCGCAATTTTTTTTGTGTGTGTGTGTTTCAGTTATGTTTTTACCTTCCTTTAAAGAATAAAGCCTAATACTCCAGAAATGTTGCATATTTTCTTCCATCTTCAATATTAAAACGTCTGCACAAAAATCCACCAATTTAGAAAAGTTTTTTTAAAAATGCACACCGGTATGACAGCTGTCACAATACAATCTAACAAAATTGTTTTGAATGAAGTTAAAGACAATTGAGCACTGTTAAAGCCATTTTACAGAAGAAACTAAACAAACTTTTTGGCCAACCCAACAGAATGAGGAAGTACAATACACAAGCAGTAAGAGTTCCCAAAGGCAAGAACAGCATCTCCTTTAGAGCTATTGAAACATCTTTCTCCAAAGTTGCTAATGTGAAATTATATAAACACGAACTTATTCATCTCTTTCTCATTTCATAGGAATTATTTCTGCTATTCTTTTTTGTTATTGGATAACAGCTTTTCCTGCCCCCTTGGTGTATTTAAAAGGTAACTTCTCCTGAATGGCAGTAAGTTCTCTTGGAAATTATTCTGGCTCCTACGGTTGCTACTCCAAAGTGTGTAGTCAATCTAAAATGGCACGCCCCCTCAGCTAGCTCAGTGAGTGGAAGGAGATACCAGCTGGTACCTTTGCTGGTTGAAGGAGTTCATCTTTTCACCTACTTAACACTAGCAATGCCACAAACGCACTACCCTCTACTGGAATTTTTAGGTTTTCATAATTATTTCTTACAGAAACTTACGTAAAAGTTATTTATTATGTATGCATTAAAACTGAATGGAAAATACCTTTAAGTGTTTCCCTAGATGGTTCAGGATATTTTTCTACCCATTAAAAAAATACTTAACCTGAGAGAGTAATCAAAAAATGAAGAAGCTGTCCCGATCTTGACAAAACAATTGTTGACGTACAAGCAATAAACACTTGTCTCTCCTCTCTCATTACGTAACGAGCATTTGATTTTTTTGTGTGATTAAATTTTATTGACTTTAAATGGATATGCACTAAACCCAAGTAATTTATAATATAATGAAGCAGATGTTTGAATATGGATAAGGACAAACCAAAAGGCAATGAAAAGCTGTCCCTACATGACAAGTGGCTTATAAAGAATAAGGAAAGCCAGTCAAATATTCCAAACTATGCAGCATGTGCAAGCTTTGCAGGTAACAGTCTTTATCACAAAGTAAATGTCCCGTATGGAAGAAAGAGGACTGGAGAGCAAACAGGGACCCAGGGCTGAGCGCTTGCTTCTACTAACCAAACGTAACCTCCTATAAATCAATTAACTTCAGGGTCTCGGTTTCTCTGCTCTGTAAAGCTATAGCCATGGGGGAGGGGAGGGGGCTATCAATGAATTCTAAAGTTTTCTAGCTTTAAAATTCTCTTCATTTTACACAATGCACAATACTTTCTTCAAACATATTGGCTTATGTCATAAATATAAAAAATTGAAGTAATTAAAAAAACCAATCATATTATCTCAAGTCATACATATAAAATATTTAATGGCCAACGAGTAAATCATTACTACAAAGGTAAATATTATGGACACTCCCCCATATTAACTCATGCTATAAATACCCTATCGTATTGTCTTATGTAATCAATACTAAAAATAAAGCACTCTGTATCACCTTTTGTTGTTGCCTGTAACATCTTAAGATACATCTAGTGAAAATCATTTTATAGCAAATTAACTTCAGATATCAATATTGAAATTCCTGTGAACACAAGTATATAAAAAGCCAGGATGCGACTTTCAAAGTTAAATGAAAACTGACCCGTTTTTTAAATGTTCTGATGACAATTATCATAAATTTCAAAATTACAGTTAATGAGTTTTAGCAAAAAGGTATTTCACCTACTTTATTGGAGCCCCTCTCTAGATTTTATTTTTAAAAATATTTTAGCAACTGTAGGAGAAATAATTGATCTGAGAACACAGAAATTACATAGCAACACTGTTCATCTTTTTTTTCCCTGAACATTCACTTTGCCAGTGATTTTTACCCAGGAATATTATTTGATGTCATATTTACTATGTGCAATTTATGGAGTCCATATTGTCTATAAATATCTCATATTAAAATCAAATTTTAAGTCCTCTTATGACCTCCAGGAAGAGCTGCGGGTTGTCACAACCATGAAAAATTATGTGGGTGCAACCGATTTCACTGGAACCCACAGACGTCTGCTCTGCATTCTTGCCACGTGCAATGAGGGGCCTGTTAAGCAGAAACCACATAATGATGCTTTTTGATTAAAAGGGAAAGAGAGTCGTAGTTGGAGCTGACATGGGCACACTCGCCGAATTTCCTCCTCTGTCATTAATAATTTGGGGGTAATTTTCTGTGCATGTATAACATGAAAAGCCTCTTCCAAATATATATTTTCCTGCTGCTTTAATGACTGAGCACCAACGCAAAGCAGGATGGTAGAGTGAGAAGAATACTAAATACGGGAGATAGTATGGTAGCTGCTATCAAAATGAAATCATGTATATGAACGTGTCTGTAAACTGCCACGTACGATAGCACTGTGAGGTACTATTATTGTCCGGGAGATTAATGATGTATGTTTTTGGAGGCTTTGTTGTGTCTTTTCAGCTAGCGTGCTTTGTGGAGGCTGTGACTTTTCATAGCATGCTAATTGCCGCTAGAAACCTTCCTCTCAAAACAGGTTCAAAAGGAAGCCAGGGACGAAGGTATTCCTTTACGGATCTTCTGATCTTTTATTTCATGGGTCTACCCATAATTTAGTGCCAGTTTATTAAATTCCTCCATAAAAGAGGCAAATGAGCACTAGATTCACAATGGAGAAGATTAAAGAAGACCTGGTGGTCCTGGCTGGTGTGGCTCAGTGGATTGAGCGCCAGCCTGTGAACCGGAGGGTCACCGGTTCGATTCCCGGTCAGGGCACATGCTTGGGTTGCTAGGCCAGGCCCCTCGTTAGGGGCGTGTGAGAGGCAATCAATCGATGTTTCTCTCACGCATTGATGTCTCGCTCCCTCTTTTTCTCCCTCCCTTCCCCCCTCCCCTAAAAATAAATTTTAAAAAAATCTTAAAAAAACAAAAGAGAGAAGACCTAGTGAATTAGTCTGCAGGAACGGCCATAACAAAACGTCACAGGCGGGGTGACTCAGGCAGCAGAAATTCACGTCCTCACCGTTCCGGGGGCTGGAAGTCCCAGACCAAGGCCCCACAGAGTCAGCTTCTGGGGCGGGCTCTCTTCCTGGCTGGTAGGCAGCTGCCTTCCCACGGTGTCCTCACATGGAGGAGAGAGAGATAGCACTCTGGGGTCTCTTTCTAAGAACACCAATTCTACTGAATTGAGACCTTACACTTATGATCTCTTTTCGCCTTCACTAAGTCTTTCGAGGCTCTATCTCTAGATACAGTCGTGTGTGTGGAGGGGTTGGGGGGGGGTGGGCCTTCAACATACATATTTTGGGGAAACACTCAGTCCATAACACCAGGGTTCAAGTTCCTCGCCTGAAAGTTAACAACTGTGTGACTTTGAGCCAATCAATTTCATAATCTCAATTCTCTGATCCCTCCGCTATAAAGTGGGGATAATAATCACTTCTACATGTGTTGAGAGGATTAAAAGAAATACTGTACATTAAAGTAGTTTTATAAACTGCTACTTTAATGTAAAGTCTTATTTTCCAGACTTTCCTCATTTATTCAAATAGAGCATTAATTTTTTTAACCATATATTTCTTTTTGGCCAAAGGTGTTTATGTGTGAATAGAGCCATAAGATAATTTCTTTCTAAGGGAGGTCTTTAAAAACATTCTTATTTAATTTCTAAATGTATAAAGGCATATATACATCCAGTTAATTTTCAAAAGTATCCCTTAATATCATTTCGAGTGTTTACTCAGGACAATGTACCACTAGCATAAAACATGGACAGAGTGTACATGGCCACAGAAATGATTCCTGGGTATGCAGAATGGTTGGTCCCCGTTGGCTCCAGTCCTGGAAACTGAACTTCTACGTTCTCAGCACGGAATTTGCATTCTTTGCATTTAAAGGAACACCCTAGAAAACGATGCTCCCGCTGAAACCCGTGAAAATGTAAAGACGCACGAAACAACTTTCTGTTTTACGGCCTTTACTTTGAAACCCTGATTAAGACGGATGTCTTTAGCTCCTAATTCTTCAATGTCACGTTGCCATAGCTCCCATCAGCAAGATGTTTGAAAGGCTTTCGATTAATATTGCATGCCAGAACTGAAATTACATCCTTTGTCGTTTCGTTCTTAATGGTGCAAGTGATATCTATCAAGTAGTGTTTTATGAAGCGTGTGTGATTTTTATTGCAGGCTGTTTTCAGAAATCTTTTTTCAGGTTTCAGAAAGGCTGCTTAAGGTTTGCAATAAATATGCCTTTCCGGTGAAGATCACGAGGACTCTTAAAACTAATGTGAAACGTATTATTAGAATTTACTTATCAATAAAACATCTTCTGCTTGAATGCGTTGCTTTCTCAGAAGTATGCACAGTCATGAATAACTTTGATTTTACCCAAATATTTCAGTAAATCACTTTTTTACAATATAATCCGAATATGTGCCAAATACACGTAGGTCACAAAGCCTTCATCAGGCAGCACCTCCAGTACCTGTCTAGCAAGAAAAATATGCTGCATATGGACACGACCTACGCCAACTGCTGAATGCTGACGGGGTTTGTGCTGCAAAAGTATGCTTCATTTTAAAAATACAAACGCTCGTTTACTTTTTAAGAGGAACACAGTGTCCTGACCTTAACTCCAAAATTCCTGAAACTCAAGCACACCAAATAGAAGTCATTTTCATTTATTGAAGACACACAGCCCTAACAGACCCTTGCTTATATATAAAGTAGGAGGGGACAAGTGAAAAAAGAGACAGTTCTTGGGTTTATTTTTTTTCCTTTGCTTTGAACATAGACCAACATATTTAGGTCCCGGTTCTATCACTAACCTGTTGTGCTCAGTAAATTGTGATTTCTACGGTTCTTTTTCCAGTTTAAGAAACAAACTCATAATTCTATAGTGTTTTAAATGTGTGTGTACACACAGTTTAAAGCTTCGGTTGCTAATTTTAAGTCTCAACCACAGTTACATGTTATCACTCCGCATTTTACAAAACACAGAGCTGCCTAAGATAAAACAACTGATAAAAACAGGAAAGAACAAACAGCAAGGAGCTTATCCTGGGAGGTGTCTCCCTTGGGTGGAATTCCCATCCCTGAGGGAAGGGAAGGCCGCTGCCTCTCCCCCGAGTTACCTCTGATCTTTAGGAATCTCAGAGGCTTGTGGCTTTTGCCAAATATGTGTCTCTCATAAGGGAGGATAAAAATATTAGCATTAAGATCGGCATTGGTATCCAGCATTGATCGCCCGGCGCATTCATCTTGTTTGGATAATTGCACGTTGAAAATTAGAGTCTACTTAGCCGGTTCGACACATTAGGGAATAAGACAGAAAAGGGTTTTCAAATTCCAATTCCTCACGGCAGATCACTGCGGTCCTCATTAATTCTATAAGGAAGAGCTCGCCTCCTTTCCAATGTTGACTTGGATTTTTTTCTGCTGTGACTCACTGAAGGAATGGCAGTAGTTCACGTTGAAATCATTCTCTCCATTAGCTAGAATCGATTTTTTAAAGCATTCTGACACGTCCATATCCAGTCTATTACGACTCCTTTAACCCTTGATACCTTAGGATACTGTGTGCTTCAAAGATAATGCTCGTCTCTTAAAAAAAAAAGACAGAATGAAAACAATGAACTACTATACACATTTCCCTTCTATTTATGCTTTTCTTGTTGCTAGCTATAAGGAGTTTACCCAGGAGTTACAGAAAGTGGTTACTAAAAATCGAATAAGAAATTACTAGAAATCTAGGTTCAATAGAACGTCACAGATCCTAAATGCAAAAGTGGGGTGCACACTGTGGGGAGAAATCCACAGAGAAAATCTGCACTCATTAAACTCATTATGCTCTGCGCGCAACACAGATTATTTTATTTATTCTCATAGCCGACCTGCAGTATTTATTCCCATTTCACATGCGGGGAAAAAAGTTCAGAGAAACTGAGTACTCTGGAAGTGGTCACAGAACAGGACTCCAAAGCTTCCCATACTCACTGATACAGGAATAACTATTTTTGTCAGCTCCGTTTGAGCCAGGCTGTCAGAAGAACATGAAGAGGACATGCTAGCCTGAAGACAGTGCTGTAGAAATCCAGTTTTAAATGGAAGAAGTGCTTGCTTTATTTAGAACCTGGGGTCAGAGGGCTACCTTGCCAAGGCCAGGGGGAGACCGCAGCCCAGCCACGGTGACGGCAGCACGCTTTTATCACAGGGAAGCTGCGATGCGTTTCGGATGGGAACACAGATGAAAAATAATTTGGACGTTATTTTCCAGTGTTATAAAGCGTTGAACATTATTTAGTATGTGGGCGGGGTCTTGCCTTATTTTTTGAAGTGTGCTGCAGCCTGACCATCACTTTTTCATACAGAGAAATAAAAAAGTATTGGGTTAAGAAAAATCTCTAAAATTAATAATTAATAAAATACAAGATCCTAGATATTATTCCTTTTCTTCTTGTCCTTATAATCCCTATTGGGGTTGGCAGGTTATTTTACAAACTCACAATAGTTGCTAATGTAAGCATAAAATACTTTTCCTAACATTCTTAAGGGATTAGTAGAGTTATCAAATCCAACAGTGTGACAAGGTACGGTCCCACAGGCTGTCCTTTGGTGGCCACCACAATAAAGACAAATATTTGAGACAGCATTATTAAGAGTTCATGGCCTTCTGGTTTATAAAGAACTGTTAACTCTTTAATTTCTGACTTTGATCATATACTGACATGGTTATATTTTTGTGAGGGCCTCAAAATATTCAAAATACAATAAGTATCTGCTTCCTTTATAATTTCTTACATCTTACCTATTTATGTGAAAATACTGGGTAGTTTTACTTTTTTAATACTGGGTAATTAAAAATTTTTAAACCTTTCCATGTTATTTAAAAAACAGTATTATGAAAGAATAAAAGGAACATTTATGTTAACATGTTTAGTAACCACCATTTTGTATGCCAATGCAATTAGAGGTAGCATGCTTTAGACATATAATTTGACTTAAAAATTCACCAAAATCAAGTTACAAAGACAGATGCAATTACATGATTACTCAAGCAAAGTGGAATAGAGTCTAACAAAGAATACTAATTAACCTTCAAACAATGAAGATCGTGAAATCCAAGTTCGACACGACACATTACTGCACACAGAAAGATGACAAGTGACCTCAGACACACTGTTTAAATTTAAAAAGGTGTCACACAAAATCAGCAATCAGAGCTGAATGATCAGGTTGAGCCGTAAACACCGGGCCTTGTCCCTGGCCCCGAGTTACAGCCTGTAAGTCCCTCAAAGCTGTGGCGTCTGCCAAGCCTTCGTGCATGCCTGTTGCTCACAAAGACCGGCACCATGAAAACACTTTCTGATGTCGAGGCAAGTCAGAAATACGAAGATTCGTAACTGGGCAGAGCCCATGGAGCTGTCACAGAGGGAAGGCACACTCACAGTGACATGTTCACAGCATGATCTAATTTTCACCCTCATTGAAAAAAAAAAAATCTTTCCGAGGCCCCCGCCCTCCAAGTGTTGTTGCCACTGAGCAGGAGACGCACAACAAAACAGGGAGGGAGAGGTGAAAACACAGGGCTTGGGAGGGGCATTTCTTCCAAGAAGCTGCGCTGAGGCCAGCAAGGACGTGGTGTGCCCTTTACGTCGGAATGTGCAAGAGTCAGACAAGACAAAAGACAAGGAAAGAGCCAAACTTCCAAAATAGCATGGCACGACATTATTAATAGTGTCACACTCCAAGAAATGACAGCTCTCAAAAGAGTACTTTTGTCTCTACTTACTTTAATTAAGCTCCCTAGGCTTGAAAATGAATCTGAACCTCGGTTTCAAACAGAAAAAACACCGAGGCTGATTAAGATTTGCTCTCTGTCCTCTGCTGGCCCTCGAGCATCGTTATATCCTGTTTAAAGCATAAGACACACGGGCAGCAAAAACAAACCTCAACGCCCTGCCATTGTCTCAAAGAACCAAGATGTCCCCGGCTGCCCCTCCGCCTTCTCACGTACATCAGTTCCCCGTGTGTCTCTGCCTTTGCGGCAGAAACCGAGTCATTCAATATGAAATGAGAATTACAACAAAATTATATCTCCATGGATGTATCAATTAACTTCATACCAGAGTACCATAAGAACCCTGCTTTGAAATAAGCTAATTTGATTGTAAAGGATCAGTGTAAGGAATATCCCTGAAATTAATCTAGAGAGCATATGCATACTGGGGAAAAAAACAGAAAAGTTGTCAGATCCGTGGCTACCGTTTAAAAAACCCATTTCGGCGAATGTCATGTCATTCTCTTCCTTCCAAGACACCTCAGAGGGAACCCTATTTCCTGACTCCTCCGAGGGCCCTGTCAGCCTGCCCCCCCGGAAGTTCACACTCCTCTCGTTCGCCCTGCCCAAGCCCTCTCCTCTCCTCTTCCACAACCTGCCCACTTTTCCAACGAAAGCACCATTTCCTAACTGACAGTCTGGTGACACTTTTGAGTTTTATTCTCATTCTATGGAATCATCAAGTTTGTTGTTATTCAAACCGCACCTTGGTTACGGACGTTCCCCTGGGTTCCCACCGCATCACCCTATCTGGACACTTAGCCCCCCTCTCCACCTCTCGTCCACGGAATCAACCCCTCGTCTGCGGACGAGGGAGGAGCCCTGAGAAGAACTGTATGCTGACATCTTTGCCTGTTGACTCTCCGCTCCCATCTGTCCTGCATACAACTGACAGTGTCGTTTTCGTAATTTCTCCTCCTTCCTGACTAGCAGTGGTTCGCTGCTGCCAAGACACAAGTCCCAGTGGCATTGACCCGATGCTGTTGAAGGACTGTGGGGATTTGGAAGGAGAAGACAGGTTTATTAGCCTCAAGGAGCTCATGCTCTTTTGGACGTTAGGACCTAACACACCTGAAGCAGAGGACATATATCCCTGGCAGGTGGCCAAAAGCAAAAACAACAAAACCCAGGGTATTCTCAAGACGCATCCATGTTGTCGCAAACGGCAGTATTTCATCTTTTCTCAGGGCTGCGTCGTGTTCCATTGTATAATATGCACCGTATCTTTTTTGTCCAATCACCTACGAAAGGACACAGCAGTTGCCTCCGTGCCTTGGCCACCATGAGTAACGCCGCAATGAACACAGGGGTACGTATAGATCTTTACGAGTAAATGACTTCAGATTTTTTTTTCAGTAGGTACCCAGAGGAGGGGCTGCCGGGAAAGAGGGTAAGTTAATCTTTTGAGGAATTTCATACTGTTTTCCATGGTGGCTGTCCCAGTTCACATTCCGACCAGCAGTGAATATGAACAAACAAGACAGACAGAAACTCCCAGACACAGACAACAGTGTGGGGGCTACCAAGGGAGAGGGGGTTGGGGGTAGGAAAGCGTAAAGGGGTTCATGTGCATGGTGACAGAAGGCGACCTGACGGTGGGGGGTGAGCACACAATGCAATACACTGACACTGTATTACAGAACTGTACCCTGGAAACCTCCACAGTTTCATGGACCAGTGCGACCCCAAGAAACTGAACAGGAAACCACAGTTGAATTCTGCTTAGAGTTATGCACTATCACACCCTCAAAATGTGAGTACCTGAGCACAGTCTGAACTCTCCCAGAGGATTTTCAGCTCTCAGACAAGATGGGTAAAAAAAGAAAAGCACAGAAATGTCTATTTTCCACTTCAAACCTTACTCTTTCACTGATTACTATTCATGTTTAGAGATGAGAATCTTAGGGTAGAAATTCCACGGTATTTCTTCCTTTAATACAGTGCTCTGTCTAAAAACAACTTTATTTTGATTTCCCCAAATAGAAAAACATGATACCCAAGCAGAATATTTAAAATAAATGAAAGTGTGTATGTAAACTTCTTACATGAATACTTGTGCAAATTAAGAAAACTTTGAAGACCGAGATAAGATGCAAATTAAAACATTATAAATATATAATTAGCTTTTAATATTATTTTTCTGGAAGGGAGCAGGAGATAGACTTTCAAAAGCTCATGTCTCTTTTTACAACAGGGGTCTGCAAACTACAGGCTGACTGCTGCCTGTTTTTGTAAATCAAGTTTCCAGTGAACACATCTGGCTCATTTGCTTGCTGGAGAGTCCTGCACTACGGCCACTGATCTGGGTGGTTGCCTCCTTAGGGTGCCCCTAAATGCCTAAAATATTTACCATCTGGACGTTTAAGGAAAAGTTTGCCAACCAGGTATTTCTTTATTTTTAACTGAAACACTTGAGACAATTGTAGGTTCACATGCAGTTTTCAGAAATAATAACAGAGAGATGTGTGTGCCCTTTAGTCATGGTTTTCCCAATGCTAACATCGTGCAGAAAACCCAACCAGGATATTAATGCTGATATGATTCACTCTTCCAGATTCCCAGTTTCGCTTGTATTTCTGATGTGCGTGTTTCTTCCATACAATTTTACTACTGTCTGTGCTGATCAGTGTTAAACATAAACCTTTGATTGCTCCTCAATCATGCCTTTTTCTTATTCTTTGTTTAGAAGGTAAAAGCAGTGGTTATAAAACCAAAGACTGTAAAGTTCACGTCAGCTTCAAGTTTAGCAGGAGCTGGGGAGATAACCTGGGTAAAGACAGACAGACTCAAGGCCTATCTGTAAAATCATTTTAAATAAAAAGAAATAGGTGCTCTATGTCTGTGAGCTGAATAAATTGTTTTACCATCTCAAATTGCATTGCAGAGATCATGAGGGCAGGCAGGTCTGCAGAGCAGTGGGAGGGAAGGGGAACAGAAAAAGGGGAGCAAGATTCTAACCAAATTTAGGTGTATCACCAGGCTGTCATTTAACATAAAAGCTTTATCTGTAAGTACCATTTGAAATTATTATCAGAAAGGAAAAATAACATTACTATGTGCTCAATTTGAGTTAAAATATATAATAGCACCTATAAATGGCTCAATAAAATGATTTAACTTTCAAAATAATTCTTTATATAGCAGTTCAGAATAATTCATTTGCTTAAAGATGTTTTCTTCATTTCTAAAGCAAGGAATTAATAAAGAAGGAGTTTCATAAACACAGTTTAGTAGAGATGGCAATAAATAATTGCATGAAGAAATGCACATCAAGTCCAAACAACCCATAAATAAATTCTACCTATGAGTATCCTATCTGGAATAAAGTGGAGAATAAATTAATGAACAAATAAACAATAAATAATGAAGCTGTGGTAAATTGTAATTCTGATCAGAGTAGAAGTGCCCATGTTATGGAAATCAAGTTGACATGACTAGACATTTTAAAAGGGTGAAAAAGACATTAGAAAGAATATGCATTTCTACCCTCACATACTCAAACCAAATTGTGAACTTTGTTGGAATAAAAATTTATGGGACTTTAGACAAATTGCGAGAAAGCATTTTGAGTCACAAATGGATAGAGCAGCATGTTGAAGAACGAAGTCTTTGTGCATTAAAATACTTTTTCTATGCTTGAGATGAAAGAGAAAATGCCTTGAGCTAAGAGCCTTTAAGAAGAATTCATTTTAGTTGTTGGTATTTTATGGTAGTTAATCTATTTATTTTCATTCCTGAACAAAATATATGTTTTAAGCTCTACAAAATAAGTAGTAATAAATAATGACAAATGTGCAAAGAATTTCTGCTTAAGTAAAATAATATTAACGATGCATGAAATATGAATCTCAATATTTTTCCTTATTCATAAATAAAATATTATAACATGGGAATATCAGGAAGTAAACTATAAATAAACTTTTAAATATTAAATCACACAGAAATTTCAATTCTGATCCTACGTCTTTTTTTCTAGTATTCATCTCTAATCCTTGAGAAAATCTCCGGGAGTTTTAATACACACACTGCATTGAAGGCATAAATATTTGTGGCATTCATTCAGTGTAGAAAGCTGTGCTGCAACACAAAAATACTGGATTTTCAACATTTCTTTCCTGTTAGTATTTACTGTTTCTTTTACAAGCAGCTATTTCTTTTGGTGTCACACAGAATTTCATTATTATTTTATTGTGCTATTCCCCTAAAACATGATTGAAAAAAAACAAGAGTGGGAACCAAGATTGAGAGCAACTTTTAGAAATGAGAAAAAATTTGATTTCCATGTCCAAAGCCTATTTAAGTGTTTACTCAGAGGAATATACTTAACGACTTGTCAAAACACTTTAGAGAACTTTCTTAAAAATTAATATTTTAAATTAATTTGATAGGTTTCTGTTGTCATGATCAGAAATAAGTTGAATTCACTGAGTATACACATTATTGGTCATTCCCCAAAGTCTCACTATTCAGGTTAGTCCTACCACTCAAATCTCAGCGATACTGAGATACAAAAACGAAGCGATGCCTTTGGAGTTGCGTCAACACTGAATCTGAGTCTCATTTCCCTAAATGCAGAAAATGTGGATTAACGCCACTCCCTCCGGAGGTTCAAGGACAATGAAATTCAACGAAATACTATCTGTAATTTGTAATTGATAGCAGATGATCAATAAATGAGAGTTTTAAAAATTGCTGTTTGACCTAAGCAGAATGAGCAAAGCCATGCCCTGGAGCAGCTCTGGCCTGTGTGAAGCCCTCGTTATCTCCCCCGTCATGACGTCATTCTCAGCTGAGGTCTGGGAGCTTAACAGGTATTAATATAAATGGTGCTCTTAGCCCCCAGCAAGGCATGAAAAATTTCTCAAAACCCTGAATCAGGTAGTTACCAACAACAAATTTGAGTTAGTATGTGAACTTAAGTCTCTTTATCAAACCTTGAGGCAACTATTTCTCCTGTCTTTTAAAGCCACTCAAAGGAGTGAATATTTATAATCTTTTTTTTTTTTTTTCTACTTAGAAGTGACTGAGATATCAGTTTGGTAAAATTTAGGAAGAATCATAGGTCACTGAAAATAGGTACATCCATCTGCAAATAAGCAGGCTTCTCAACACTAGGTCGTCATAAGGTCAAGTCCACGGTTGGAATTACTCAAGGCCATTGGGATTCTGACGGTACTACTCATTAAATGCAGACCTGTGCCCCAGCCGACCGCAATGGCACCCTACTAAGTGACTCCGTGCACGGCACTATTATATTGCTACCCTTGGTATTTAAATACAGGCTCCTTCAGATTGGCAGCTACTTATGTGTGGCTGAAAAGACCAATGCGAAAGATAAGCAACTGTCTTTACAACAGTGTTCTCGTTTTAAGGGTAATCTTTGGTTTGCGGCTGTGGATAATAGATGCTGGCGCATGCAAATCTGCCACTCACTCCGGAGTCAGTCCACGGTCTTTGTTTTAAAATGGGTCACATCATCCCTAATTGCTGTGTGCCAGAATGGTCGCTGGTCCTGGGTTCCTAGCAATTTATAATTATGTCACATTGTTTGAAGTTTTTCAGTTTTGTCTTTAATTATTATATTTGCATCGGGGAAAATATACATTCTTAAAATGCTCATACCAATTGTTTCTTATATAGTTATTTTTCAGTGGAAATCTATATTGTCTGAAACATAGATCGTATTACCAAAATGTATTACCAGGAAAATCTAACCCAAGTAACTAGAATTCTCAGTTAACTGGAATTTTTCCTATCCTTCCAATTTTAAAAGAGAAGAAAATGCAAAGAAAATATAGGATAGGTTATAAATATTATGAAGAACGCGAATAGGTCCTGTCCTCGTGGTAACTGATTCATCTTCACTGCCTCTGCCTTTACATGCACTTGTTTGAGCTCTTTCTATAACGTAGTACAGATTTTGCAATCTTGCATTGAGTTAAGAATCATCCCCCCATTTCTGATTGTTGTAAATCTGTAACAATGGTACACAGCAACGTGACTTAAGAAAAGCACACCCAAATTCTCATTTGTTCATTGACCCCCAATTTTTAAATAATTTAGAAGTATCACTTGTGTGGGTTTGAATCCTCCTGGGTCTACCACTGCCTAGCTGACTGACCTTTGACAAAGTTAATAACCTCTGGGTCTCAACTTCCTACATTTGTAGACAGGCAATAACGTGGTTTAATGTAACGCAAGGGGACAAGGGTCTGGTACCCCATACATGGAAGTCTTCTCTTTTATCATGAACTAGTTACACATTTGCTTCTTCTTTCTGTGTTTTCTCCAACGTGGTATGTTCTAGCCCATCCCAACCAATACTATTCAAGTTAGAAACCTCAGAGCAGCCTTTGGCTTGCTTCGCCCACCCCGTAAGCCGTGACCCACCAAATGGAATCATTAACGGAGGCCAGTCAATTCTGCCCTAAGAAGCATCTCTTGGGTTTTACTGCTCCTCTCTTCCCTCCCGTCATGGCAGGCCTTCCTCCTATCTTCTGATGGATGGTCATAGTTCAACTTATCTTCATGCCTGGAGGCCAGCACTACCCAAAGAAATACAACGTGAGCTATATACACGATTTCAAATTCCCCAGGAGTCAGATGAAAGGAAGCAAAGAGAAACCAGTGGAGGGAATTTCAATAATAGTTTGTTACCACCTGCACTTTCACTACCTGGTAAAATTCAACTTATTCTTAGAGGCAAAGCTGAAACCTTACCTCTCCTGAGAGGAGCCTGGAAAGACACACAAACACCCTAGCTTCCAGTGGTCTGACTTCCTAATTAGCAGTCAATTTTCTTGCCTCCCATGACTAAATTAGGCTGACAGGTCCCGGAGCTGTATGGTCATGTTCTCTGCTTCAGCCCGGCCCTCACTTCTGCTCATTCATACTTTGGTCTCCAATGAGACCATGTTCCTTAAAGTGGCTGGTCCCAGCTGCTTCCAACCTTCCGATCTAATCCCTCATGCATCAAGCTCAGGAAGTGACTTTGGTACCTCACTGTTGTGAGATCGGAGTTCTCACAGTTTCCTTCCTGTTTATCCCAGAATCTCATCTTATATGCTCATACATTTTCATTATGCATGTTTTTATTGAGGTATATAATTTACATAAAGGGTACCGATCTTAGCTTAGGTGTTGAGTTTGAAGAGTCTGGCAACTGTGTGCACCCTCCAACAACCACCCAGCACAAGACAGCAAACACCACCTTCACCCAGAAAGTTCCCCGTGCCCCTTTCCAGATAATTTTCTTCTTCCTTCCCCTCCCTCTGAGGTCTGTCATCATAGGCACATTTTGTGTGTGTTCTTGGGTTTTATATAGTCACATAATTGGAATCATACAGTATGTACTTTCCCACGTCTGGCTTCTTTTACTGAACATAATGTTTCTAAGATGCATTCGTAGTGCTCGTTCCTTTTTATTGATTAATAGTATGCCATTGTGTGAATATACCACAACCAGCATCTCAGTTGTTTCCAATTTTAGGTTATTAAGAATGAAGCTGCTGTAAACATCTTGGTACAAGCCTGTTAAACATGTGTTTTCCTATCTTCTCAGTAAATCCCTAAGCGAGCAATTACTGGATCGTAGATGTTTAGCCGTATAAACAGCTGTCAGACAGTTCTCCAAGGTGGTGGGCCACGTACTGCGTCCCCGTGAGCAGTGCTGAAGGAGAGGAGCGTGGGAGCTCCAGCGGCTTCACATCCGTCCCCGCGTTTGGTGGCGTTCCTCACTTTGAGTCATTGGGGGTAAGATGACTCAGGCTCTCCTGGTCTCAAGCCGTACCCTAACGGTTCCAAAGAAAGGGCAGCCCCGCTCTCTGTCTCTGTGCTTTTATCCTGTTC
Organism: Furipterus horrens; assembly: GCF_987537825.1. Taxonomy (NCBI): domain Eukaryota; kingdom Metazoa; phylum Chordata; class Mammalia; order Chiroptera; family Furipteridae; genus Furipterus; species Furipterus horrens. The sequence goes on from NW_028327182.1 coordinate 92,961,705, forward strand.
TGCGCTTCTCCCGCCTCCTTCCAGACAGCTCTCCCTTAATCATTCCTTCTCTTCTGCAGGATCTCTGGGGTCTTGCCTCCCAACTCACTGGGCCGAGTTTGAACTATGGTGAGGGGTAAGGGCCACGTCAGGGCGACTGGGGACGGGATGCTCCTGCAACGCTCCAGGGGAGAAAGGACGGTGGCTGACACAGTGTGACAGCGGAGGTGGCAGTGGGCGGGGATGGATTCTGAATGCAGTGGGAAGGTAGAGCCGACAGGATCTGCCGGTGAGCTGGATGCACGTGAGTCCCGTAACGACACCCACAGCCCTGCCCCCTTCCAAAGCTCTGCTGCTTACTTCTAGGACGTAAAAGGACCGTACGGAGTTTATATCTTCGCCTTAAGACCAACTCTTCAACTTCCCTGATTGTTGTGACGCCAGTCATTCTCTCAAAAAACATTTGGAGCGCTCAGTATGAACGCGCCCGGCGCTTTGTAGGCATTGGGTGACTTCTGTGAACAAAACAGAGTAAATCGCTGCCTTTTTGAGGGGTACGGTGTTTTGCGGGGGGACAGTAAATAACAAATATAACTACAAAGTAAATTATGTGATCAGTTAGTAGCCAGCAGGGCTTTAGGTATACAAGACCGTGAGGGGGCGGGGGCTGCAATTTCAAACAGCATCGATGAGCAGAGGATGGATGAAGGAAATGAGAGAATAGCACAGGAAGAAAGGTCAGGTTCAAGGGCGTGCCAGGAAAAGGACCCGGTACAATGCCCGTCAGGACCCTGCCTGGTGTGTTCCAGGAACAGGAAGGTCAACAGGCCTGGAGTGGCATAGCCATGGGGGAGGAGGAGAGGGGCTTCCGAGGTCATGGGAGCCGCATCCCATGGGACCCACATCCCATGGGACCCTGCAAGCCACTAGGAAGAAGAGCCTTTATCTGAGTTGAAATGGGAGCTCATGGAGAGTTCTGGGGGGGAAGGGGTATAATGGTATAATCTAACTTCTCGTTTAAAGGGCTCTCTTTGGCCATGGTGTTGAGAAGAGATGGGGGGATGACCAAGGGTGAAAGGAGGAAGCCCAGAGGGGAGGCTCTGCTATCCTGGTGAGAGACGACGGGGAGGCTAACATGTCAGCAGAGGGGGCGATAGGAGATAGTTGAATTCTGAACATATCTGGACCACAGAGCCAAGGTACTGGAAATTTTCCTGTGGAAATCATCCCATCACACACACACACAACAGCAGTGTTTAAAAGCAACCTCCATTCTGAGCTCTACTGCTTAAATTTAAATTTCAAAGACATAGGCTAATTTAGTCTTTATTTAAAAGTTATTATTATTATTTTCATCTCCACATACCCTTCCTGGTATGGAGTAATATATGCTTCATTTCTTTTATACATCTTTAGGGGGGAAAAAAAAAACCCCTTCACAGGAAAGAAAAATTGGCCTTTCTAAGTCTTTAAACATGCCACAACATGTAGCAATACATATAATCTTGGACGTAGTGAGATAATATAAAAAAGGACAGGGCCCACATACGCGGTTTCTTACCCATCTACTATAAAGAGCGCACAAAGAAAATCTGACATCCGCTATGTGAGAAGAGAGCTTTAGATCTAAAATGTGTAAGTTGTGCAGACACGAGAACATATTCCAAGAACATGTGTCTTTGTATGTCCATTCTGACACCCGCTCGGGAGGCTGACTTCAAGGGAGAGCGCCCACGAGGCCGAGGCAAGGGCTCTCGGCCGCTCCTAGTTGCTGACTGATGCGGCACACGATGACCTGGAAGGGACAGGATGTGCGGAACATCAGCGCGTGATTTTCACGTTCAGTCATTGACATACTGCTTCGCGGTGAAGGGCCCAAGTTCGATGCCTTCCTTGCTCTTCCACTACTTATTCCGAGCAAGGCGAAGACTTCATTCCACGGCTCCAAAGAGTCGTGAAGCCAACAACAGGAGGAAACCCTGAACAGAATTCGAGCCAGGGATCTGGGCGCACACCTCTTGGCAAACGCGTCTCTGGCAACACCGCCAAATCATGTTACTAACAGGCAATCTGCTCACTGCTCTGAATTTGTTTTTCACTGGATCCAAATACCACGCTGACATTAACAACTCTGACTCAGCAACCAAAGCGACAAGAGCAAACCTGAGGCCGAGGGAAAGGAGCCCCGGGGTATCTCAGCGCCGATCACAATGGAATCAGAGAAGGACGCCCTACCTGACCTCTTACAGAACACTTCAGAAGCAAAATAATCAAATAAGGAATTAAGGAATGCTTTCCAAAACAACGGGGTACAAGGCGCATGAGTTCCTTTGATCAGAGCGGTGGAACTAGGTAATGGAATCCTCTACAAGCTACTGAAATATGCAATAATGAAGGGGCCCTTCCAATGTACTTCAACAGCTGGTCCTCAGTTGAAAAAAGAAGATAGCAATTCAATCCTACATGCTAATGATTATTTAAGAGATGTAAAAATCCCACGCCTCTCCCCCTTACTTCTTAAAGAATGCCAAGAAGAGTTTTCTTTAAAGCAGGAGACTTTAGATGTCTAATCCATTTATGCACACAAGCAGGGAATGTGTTTTCTGACCATTGTACTTCATAGAGTGATCTGTCAGCATAAAGGGGAACTATAAAACCAGACCCTGCAATTTAAGACAGAGTTTGAAAACATATTGATAAATGTCACCTGGTATAAGGGACCGCAGTCTCAAAGGTGCCTAATAACATACAACTAGTTCTTGAAATATTTGGCTTTATTTTTTCTTTTAAAAATTCTATTTGTTGAATAACCAACATAGGAGCAAACTATATTATCCCCTTAGAAGGGGCTTAAAATAGCTGCTCCAGAAAAATAAGAAATTCAACTACAGAAAATTTTGATTATTTGTGATAATTGGATGTGGGTATCATTAAAAGTCATATATAATTTAGTTTGTAGCTTCATTCTTCACAGCCAATACACTTATCAGAAAATAATTAACGGATTTATTACTTTCTCAGCTTTTTGGTTTTATTATCTTGGAGGTAAAAAAAATGTCTAGACAGTAGGAAAAATAAGCAAAAGCAGGTAGTAATCAAGACTAAAATTTCACCAGGAATATCTCTTACAATTTATTTCTATTACATTAGAATATCCACTTTATAAATTGTGCAATAGAGTGTTTTAACTAATAGTATATTAGCATGATTTTACTAATGATATATTAACATGTATTTTACTAATAAACATGTTAACAAAACCTTATTGCTTCATTCTACTGATGGCCTCATTAAAATGAAAATTGGAACTTCTTTGTGGGTAAAAATTCAAACCAAATGCGAAATGTTTCAAACACAGAAGATAAATAAGATTGCACATATTCATCTAAGACATTTATACCATAATGCGGAAATGTGCTGTCCCAAAACAACAGATATGAAAGCAGAGACAGGGAATACATTTGTAGATTTAAAAATCACCCCGCACGGAACTATCTGACATTTCTGCGAAGCTAAAGCGAAGTGAGGAGCAGGTGTGCCACCCTTGCAGGACGGCCACAGACCGCCTCCCAGATGGAGGACATGCACCGGCTCTGTGCCTTCCAGGTTACAAACCGGAACCAACGCACCACGGCGGAGACGGGGCGGCTGGACTGGCGCTCGCTCGGCAAACAAATCAGGGTCGCCTTCTTATTCTGGCTGAAAGACTGTCGTTTAAAAGAAAGCCTGGACTCACACAGCTTGTGTGGAAGTTCAAGGGAAAGATTCAGTAGCGCAATAAGAAGGGAACTTTCTCACGCATTCAGCTGGCTAAAAATAGGAGAAGCAGCCTCACAGAGGAGCTAATCCCTACCCAACTGTTCAAGGAAAGGCTGGAAAATCCCACGCCAGGGATCCTCGGGAAAAGATTCCTGAGCTCTGCACGGAGCTCCTTGAGTTTCCAGCCCTTCCAATGACACACTCCAAGCAGCATTGTGGTGGAAGCCCTGGGGTGAGGAATGTCCTGGAGCAGAATGAATAGCAGCAAGAAAGGCCAGAGAAGCAGCTGAAACTTGAAGCTACGAAGACCAGAATGGAGGAGATCCCTCTGGGGGTGGAAGGATGGAATGAGCTATTTCCGTGGAAACATCCATCTGCAAAAGGAACTCTGGAATGCTTTTTAATCAATACGTGCTTACAGAAACGCAGAAATGCGAGGTGTTACTCACTCAGGCTCAACAGCTTCTTCCCTAGCACGGGCCTTACACACCGAAGACACTCATTCTATTTGTCTTACTTGCCCAAGATCAAGGATAATTATAATTCATGTGAATGACCTCACTTCTTTACCTGTTAAAATGGGGATGACAGTAACTGCCCTAGCTGCATCATCGCAGCATTGTGACAAGGATCAATTGATATAAAACCTAGGGACATGCTTAATTTTTTATTACAAAGGGATGATGATGACTTTTAAATATTACAGCTGAATGGTGCTGAAATCTGAATTCATCAATTCAATAGTTTTTAATAAATACAGTGTTTTCCACCCATTGGCCAGTTTGAGAACGTTGCAGTCAATGTTGCTTTGAGCGTGTGTCCTGATACCCTATTTGTTCAGTTATTAATTATAATTGTTAAATCCTCTTTGGCTCTTACATTTTGCCTACCACTTCTCCTCCTGTTTGCAGATGGTGACAGCAAAGGCAGACGTATACCACCAGCTGGGAGTGGTCTGCAGTTGACACCAGGCTTTCTTTTATACAGAAGTACATCTTTGCACACAGACAGAGTGATGGATGCACCCTGCCTTCTACTACTAATTTGAAAGAATACATGCATTGCTATGTTTGCTGCCGCATTATTTACAATCGCCAATATTTGGAAGCAGTCCAAGTGCCCATCAGTAAATAAGAAGATAAAAACGCTGTGGTAGGTTTCCACAATGGAATACTACTCGGCCGTAAAAAAGGAAACCTTACCTTTTGCAGCAGCATGGGTGGACCTGGAGAACGTCATGCTGAGTGAAAGAAGCCAGTCAGAGAAAGACAAGTACCATATGATTTCACTCATATGTGGAGTCTAATGAATAAAATAAACTAACAAACCAAATAGAAACAGACTCATAGAGACAGAGGAGAGATTGACAGCTGGCAGGGGAGGGTTTGGGGGCTGGGCAAAAAAGGTGAAGGGATTAAGGGAAAAAAGAAACAAACTCATAGATACCGACAACAGTATATTGACTACTAGAGGGAAAGAGGGTGGGGACAGGTGAGACAGGGTAAAGGCGAATAAATGGTGATGGAGGGAGACCTGATGTGGGGTGACGAACACACAATACAGTGTAAACCTATGTAATTTCATTAACCAACGTCACCCCAATCAATTTAATAAAAATTAAAAATAAAGAAAATACATATAAACACTCGGACGTTAGCGCTCACGGACAGGTGCTGCCTCAGCCCCTGATTTTTTTCCTCTGCAAAGCTGGTTTGTACATGGGTGCCCTGTGAGGTTTTCTCTTCCCACCCTCCAGGAAGCCCCTCTGCCTCCCTTCCCTTCCGCCCCCATCAGAACCTCCACTCTCTAGGGGGTGCTAGCCCTTGGGGCTTGGAGGAGCAGCAGAAACAGAAGCGATCCATGTCAGTTTTATCCCCGCTGCTCTCCAGACGGAAGTCCTTTGTTCAAGAACAGACAGGATGCAAATAGCAGGAGGGCCTCTGCCCCACAGGGAAAGCTCCCTGCCCTGTCCTGCCGGTAACCCATGCTCCCGGGACAGGCAAAGGACGTGCCTCTGGGGGATGACCCAAGCCCGGTCACCTTCAAACGGGGTCTATTTTCCATTTCTCGTTAAAGAAGTCCTTTGAGGAAAAAACCGTGGAATGTGCATTATTATTCCAATGGTTCTTCACACTCTTCGGTGTCTTGGCTTTTCACTTCTGGATTTTAACAAACAGAAGTGTGTGTGAGTATATGCAACTGGGTATGTTTACGTTAAAATACTTTTTAAATTCTAATTTTGAGAAATTACTTCCGTGCACTGCAATGTCTCTAGGATTAACGACAGGAGGATAATTTCTCTTGATAGAGTGTACGAGGATTCCCAATGCTCCATTTCTCAAATTGCATTTCAATACAAGCATGTGCTTTAAAGTAATGCTGAATGAAGTAAAGCTCCAAGTGACCAGCGGAGTGAGGGCATTTTATGAACAGGACACAGCAAAGTTCGGGCCTTAAAGAACGCAACAGAAAACTGCAAGTTTGTGAGAGGGCGCATGCCGGAAGCACATGTTTTTCTTCTCCTTTCGGGCCAGCCCGCGGCCCTTTTCTGGTTTTGCTATTAGAAAGTAATCCTAGAAAGGCAGGTGAGCCGTGTTCAGGAGGGCAGAACGCCCATCTGAAGTCCCCACGGAACAAAGGAGCCTCTGATGAGTGGGTGCTACCTTACTGTAATTAAACAAAAGGAGCGTGATCCGAGTTAGGACCGAAGAACAAGAAACTCCTCATTTCTATGGTAACGAGGAAAATTGCTCTTTTCAGAGGTTTTAGGAAACTCTGTGCACGATACCACTCTGACAGTTTTAATTTAAATAAGCCAACCCTCTACACTCTATTATTTTCATCATTAATAAGCATATAGACACATACTTAATTAGCGTATGTTATTTATACTGCTTTTAAGATACAAGTTAATGTAAGAACCACAAAAGCCTTCCCGTGGATTGACACAAGTAGGGTTGATTTTCAAAAAACAAAACTAAAATATGAAAAAAAAAAACACAAAAAAACAAAGACCAAGAAATGAAAGGAAAAGCACAAACGAGCAAACAGAGAGAGGAAGGTTAAATAAGGAAAAATCTAATGTGGCGGCTTGGTGGCCCCAGCCGACATTCTGGAGAACGAGGACGGGAACTGAGGGGCAGTCAGTCCCAGGCTCACGGATCAGGCCTCCACATAACCATCCGGGTGGCGCGGCGGTCACTGGGTTATCCTTACACATGATAATTTTGGATATGATGCTTTTCTCTAGCAAAACGATCCGTTTCACCCTCTTTAGAATTATAATGTCTCAAGTAAAAAAGAAACCCATTCGGCATTAAGGCTTCTCTGGAAGAAGCACAAAAACTGAATTATATGTAGTGACAAGTCAGGACAAGGGACCTGAGAGCTGAGGCCTCAGAAACGCAGAACTATTGTTTACATTAGGGCGCATTGTTCAGTGGGTGCCAGGCTGTATCACAGGACAGTAAGAGGAAAACTGTTATCTTTTTTTTGTTCTGCTGCATTGGCAAGATTACTATCAACTGTCTTTACTGGAGAACACGCGGCTTTTTTGCGCCCCCATTGATGTCTCCGTACTCAAGGGACACAGGGTATCTTTTCAGAAACAACATCTTCCAGCTTTGCCATTTTTATCACCTTCACCTGGGGTGCCTACCTGCAGCGTGTCAGAAACGGGTGAGGAACAGGAAGATACACACGTGTGCATTTCACGGTGCCCCTACCACGCCGAAGAGTGTTGGTCACTAAACACTGCAAGGGCTTGCCTCCAACCACTGCCCCCACTGCCCCCCGCACATAGGTACACACCACACACACAGTCCCATGCTGTGTATCTCATCCCAGCAGCACTCAGAGGCAGGGTCTGGCTGTGAACCCCGACAGAAACGCTGTGTGGATGCAAAGAAACCAGCCCAATCCATCGGGGGTGCCGGCTTGCTTTCTGAAGCGTTTCTGCTGCAGGCAGGTCTGGTAGGCGGGGGACCCTCTCATTCTTTCCCCTTCTTAAGTCCAAGGAAGGCAGACTATGGAAAAGTAACCCAGAAACTCAAGATCTCCTTCGATGCTGTGTAAGCCCCTCCTGGATACGCTGAGGGAAATCAGAGAGGAGCTTCCGATGAAAGCATGTCAAGGCAAAGAGGCAAAGCCTGCCCAGCCTACAGACAAGCTCTAATTACTCTAAAAAACCAGGACCTATCCCCTCTGGCCAAGAGTCACCCAGGACTGCAGGTAACTCCAGCGGCAACTCGCTGAGTGTAAACTATGTTCAAATGTGCCGACATCCAGGGGGAAGGCTTTCTGATGCGCACAAAGCCTTTTCAAGCCGAGCATGGCCGAGGGACACCATCAATCCGGGAGTGATTCTGACGCTCAGCTGGGGCGGTGCTGGGGGGCAGAGGTGGGTGCAGGGGCGAGCATGCACCTGTCTGCCCTGGGCTGTCAGGACAGTCTGTGGGGGTAGGAAAGAGACTGCGCAGTCTGAACTCCAGCCCCCCTTCATTTTGTCCCTGGTGGCTAGAGACTGCACGCTGATTTCACTGAGCAGGGAACCAATTCATCAATAAGGAAACTATTAACACATGGATTAACAAGGTCTTGCTTCGGGTTCTTTGTGAGTGATGGTTCATTGCTCAGCTCACATAAGATGTAAAAGAAATCAGTATTGGAAAATATTAACAGCTGAGCCCTAGCTTACTTAACAAAATTCGAAAAATAAACATAATTGCAGAAATTCAAATATAATTTTCTTATAAACAACAATAATTTTAACGAAGCTCACTCAGTTCACACAAACAAGTGATTACACTTGGCATATGAATAGTAAATAGGGTTCCAGCTAAATGTATTAACCATTTTTGTATAGTGTTGATAATAAGCTTTTTAATCTAAGTATAAAGAGGATTGACTTATAAACATCATCATTAGAGATATGCTGAGTGCAAAAGAGAAAAATCGTTTCATTTTATACTTTCCATGAGATTTTATAATTTTGTTTTAATGTTCTCCCCCTTAACCCCTAAAAAAAACCCCAGATATAGAACTTGAGAATCCTGCAGAAATAATAATTGCTGGTAACCACATTTAGCAACTCACTCTTAGCACATAATACATGTATGATGAAGTCTGGCTGCAGGAATAAGTGAAATCACTCGTTAAATTAATACATCTGTGCCGCCCCAGCCTCATCTTCTAGGGACCCTCATGAAGTCAAGGAACACAGTGTGTCCCCAATTTTACCTGGCCCAGCGTCAGTCAGGATACTTAAATGTTTTGGTATGTCTGCCAGTCATGCCTTTCTCAGCCTATTCTTTATATTATAAGGGGCTGGTGTGGTCACCGATTCACCCAACAGAAGCAGGTCATCCTCATTTTAGTGTGTGCCTTGCAATGTAATGTGCCCGCTCGTGACTGCCCTCACATCCAACCGAACATCAGCTGCAGGGCAACTGGAGGTGAAGGGGATGTCTGTCCACGGAGGCCCTTCAACATCAGTACTTGACTAAAGAAAAACTTTCAAGCGATACATTGTCATTCTCCAAATAAAAATCTTCCGGCGATTCTTCAGAAAAGAAAAAAATTACTTTTTAAAAAACAGGACAGTTCATACTTATGAATTCTAATAACCAAATAATTTCACTAATTACTTTGCTGCATTCAATTTGGAACACGCTGCATAGCTGACTTTGTAATGCAGTAAACTGTGTCTGCACGGTCTGTTTACCCCACAGCGAGTTACAAGGAAAACTCCTTTTCCTGAAAGGACTTGTCTCGTTGAAATGCACCAAGTGGCAAAAAGCCAAGGGAAGCCGGTGCTTGCTTAAGCAACCAAGACGGAGCCGTGCCTGGCGCATTTCCATCGCAGCCGACTGAAATAAATGTTATGGGAGCTTGGTGCTGCACAATTACTGCTTTCCTGCCCGCTGCCTCTGAGGGCAGGAATCCTCGGTCTGCTGGGACCCAGGGAGGCGGCTGTACCTTCTAGCTACTAGGTCTCTCCGCTCCTAAGAAAGGGGCAGACAAGTGGGGGGGCGGGGTGGGGAGCTTCTGCTGCTCTTACGGGGCGTGGGGCAGTGAGACCCAAGTCTGCGGTGCATCTGGATGGAGAAAGAGACCAAACAGAGGGGAAAGCACTGCTGTTATTTGGTGCATCCAGCACTGGGGCCTGGGAAGTTATTCTTCCAGGGTCATCTTCATGCCTTTGTAAAACAAACAAAGTTAATTTGGGAGACTGGTAAATTAAGGAATTGTTCTTAAATTGGATTTTCAGAAAAATTTTAAAATGTTATACTTTACAAGTCATAAAATCAAGATAAAATACATTATTGACTTTTGAAGGGATAACAATTTAAAGTTCACATAATGCATTTAAGTTAATGTCTGCCTTTGTTAGAGATATTCAATGCCCCTGATGGGCTATTTCCATGGATGGCTTTTTAGTTTATAGTAGTATTTTATCTACTAGAACATTCACTCAGTGCTCATTTATTGAGCACCTACTATGAATCAGGCACAAAACTGTATTTATAATGTGGCCGTTTTAAATGCATTTTAAGCCTCAAATCTTTGTTTAAGCCCTAAGCCATACAGATAATTTTTTTCCCCTTTAAAGTAATGAAAATAATTTTAAAAAGCACCCACTGCTATTATCAGGCAACTAAGGTTTTTTTTTCCAGATTAAACTATATCATGTTTACCACATAACCATGGTATTTTAAATAGGACACAAACAGCATTACAGTTAATAGGGACCAAGAACCAAATGATATTTATTAGGAAAAGACAACAACTTTATGATAGGTTGTCAGTGCTTACAACACAGTTAAATTTATACCTGATATCAAAGAAAGCACTGTACCGAGAGATGAAGAATAATTTAGAAACATACTGATTCGGAATCCCTTGGTCATTTAATCGCAGACGAATTCTACTAGCGTGGTCTGTGAATTCCGTCCTAACTTCGCACTGACCAGACATGCCCAGCATGACCCTGAATGTGAGCTAAGTAAGGAGCCTGTTCACTGCTTTTTTTGGAAGCCAGGGGTATTATGGCATTGTACGCCTGAGGCATGAAAAATAAAGAAACCACAATAGTTCCGCCTTCCAATTCTCTCTTTTCCTAAACCTTTTAAGCCTCCGCTGCTTTGGCTTTAGAAAGGGTGAAGGAAAAAAAAAAAAGTAAATTACAAAAGAAGAAAAAGGAAGCTTCAAAAGAACAGGAGCGAAGTGGAAATAGAATTAAAGTTGCAAAGAGACAAATCACATTGTCCCCTGTCTCCCACATACTCTTGATATGATGAAGTGGGCTTTGTTTCAGAATTCTTTTGATTATTTTTTCCTCTGTGGGCTTTAGGTACTGCTGCATTTTAACTGCCACTTAATAATCCTATGAGTTTGGGCTAGTTTTGTTAACCTCTCCACACCACAGATTTTTCATCTGTGAAACAGGGTTAATAATACCAACTCCTCAGGGCTGTGACCATTAAATTAAATCACACGCACACACACACACACACACACACACACACACACATATACTGCTGCCTGGCATACTAGCTTGCTCATAGTAGGCTCCCATAAATCATACACACACACACACACTCACATAATAGTGAGTCTCCCATTTCTCAAATCAATAATGTTTTTCAAATATTTCTTACTTGAAACAGTAAAGAAACATTAAAATTAATCATCATTGTGAGTGCTGAAATGTTGGATGAAGAATTAAATTGGCTTTCTTAATCACCCCTCTAATGACGGAGGTTTTGGAAGCTGGCCCTTGACTGCACCTAATGTGCTTTACCTGCCTGTCTCAGAGGGGCTCATGGGAGACCTGAACGGGCAGCAGGAGCAGCACAGAAAGATGCATTTCGCTCAACAGTCTGAGTGGAGAGATTTGGGTCAAGTTCCTGGTTCCTGTTCTAGTTGGGATGTAAGAGATAATCTTGTCTTTTCGTTTGAGTGTTGCTTTGTAAGTCTGCATAGAGACCACTTTCTCTGTAGAATCGATTACGCCCTTTCTTTGGGATCTCACATGTTCCTATTACATGTTAATGAGACTATATTTTGGATATTTTCATGTCTCTGGTATGTTACACTTCCGACAGATTAGGCCATCTGGTGACGGTCATCCTGTGGAAGGAATTGCGGGTCATTCCAAACCTCTGATCTGGGAATGGGCTGAATTCATTCTCCGAGAAAAACCTGCAGCTAATGAGAGGTGTTAAATGATAAATGTGTAGAGGACACTTTTCTCTGACAGTGGAGAAGCTCATAATCAGAGGAGATATAATTGGTCTTGTCTCTATCATTAAGAAAAAAAGGCAGCAAACTATAATTCTTCAAAAATATGAATTACAAGGATGATGTAGTTCAACTAATTATTCAACCACACTATAAAAATTTTTGTAAGTCAATGGTCATATGTGATGAGGACAGTAATTACCTATTGGCAAGAGCTGGAATACTTAATTAAACAGAACAAATATATTTTTTCATATATTAGACGAACAGGGACAGTACAAATGGCTTTGGCACCAAGACCAAGGAGGGAAAACACAAAAGGAAAAATTAATCAAACCAGACATCAAAAAGAGATTTTTTTAAAATCAAAATTGGCCAATCATCAGAAAACCCTTGTTATGTTTAAAATGTTGCTCTGTTCTCCCAAAGCAGGAGGAGAAAAATGAACAGCTTTCTGCCAAAGGGATATTCACCTTCCCAGGCTAATTTTTCATCAGGTTCGTGCCTGCGAGTAGCCCTAAGTTAAATGATACAGAAGGTGTTTATGAGGAAGATTTAAGGCCCCTTCCTAAGCCCATACCTGAATATTAGACGTCAGGGGCTGTGGGGTATGGAGAAGACACAGAACCATTCATTGGCTAGAGAGGAAAAACGGAATTAAAGGGTCTCGAGCTTGAGAAAATGTTGGCACCTGAAGTGAAAGGGTTGAAAAAATCAGGGGCTTTGAAATAAGCAGGTTGAATCACAAAGCAGCGAACCCTCATACTCCCTTTTCTCTGAACGTGGAGATCCTAAGCCAAGTTTAGCAAGTCCTTGTTATTTGAAAAAAGGCCATAATAGCCACTGGCAAGAATGGCATTCACTTCTAAATGACCGAAGTGAACTCTGTAGTGAGAATCTTCCCTGGCCAAGTGCAACGGAGCAAAGGTGGGAGAAACTGTTTAAAATAAACTAATCACTAACAGGGTCAAAATCTTGCCCCTAAGTTTATTTACAGTCAATTCAATTTTCTAAATGATTTGTTAGGATTATAAAAGGGAATTAGGATGTATTTCTTATAACAGGGCTGCCCTTGCTGTGACCAATTTTTTTTTTTATTGATTCATTGTCATGCATGTCCTGAAACCAAGCATCTGCTTCCTCCCCATTCAGGCTCTATAAATTTCTGAAGGGCTATAGAGAACTTTAAACATTCGTCTGCAGTCAAGGTGCAATTCTGGAAACAAAAGATATTTCCTACAATTAAAAATTATCCTTAAAAAATATCTGGGGTACACTCATTAATAGGACCCATATTAAAATAATTTAGTTGGTCTTAATCCTTTAAGTCTAACCTAAATATCTCATTTTAGAATTCCATCCGCTTTTTCTTTTTTGCCCATCTCTGGCAAAGATTAGGACCAAATGATCGCCGCCCATTACATTTTCAAAATAATTAATACCTCTCTCTGTAGCCTTCTCTCTTCTGTATCACGTAATTCACTTCTTTTTCAGTTTTCTTCACAAGAGTCCCGCTTCCTATTTCTCTAATTAGTGGGTGGGCTTCCGAACACCCTTCAAATTTCAGAACGGTGCGGCTGAACTGAACTCTGATATAGGTCCACCCAAACCAGGATAAAATAGTTTCCCTCAACGTTAGCCCGCGAGAGCCTTGAAAGTAGGAACCATGATTTATGCATCTTTGCAGAACTGGAAACACAGCAGGGGTTCAATAAAAGATGCATTAATGGGTCAGCCGTCATTGGAACTCAAAATTTCACCCAGCACTGGAGAGCAAGTCAAAAGGGTTTTGTTGTTGCTGTTTCGTGATAGTGGGGGAAAGAAAAAAAAAAAGCTAACACTGAATAAAAACTGACGAACAGTCAAATCAACCCGAAATGCTGCCTGCCATTTCCGTATCGTAAAAGATGCAACCTTAGATACTTCTGCATGACTATCAAATTTTATGAGTCTGCATAATGAACAGGAGTCACATTAGTCAGGTAAAAGAGTCATTATATTTTTTAGTGAGTCTTATTAAATTATATTTACCGTATTAATTTTATCCTTATATCATGCATATTATGCCTCTCTCTCTTTGTACACTTCATAAAAGATTCCGGGCACTTTATCAGTACCATTTCGAATCATGAGTGTTTGACAACGTTACTCCTTCATGGAAGTAAACGTAGTTGAGCATGTATTTGTGCAGTTTACCTAGTTGTCCCACAACCCGGGCTCTCATATTTTTATAAAGATGATCATTAGCAGAAACAGAATATTGTCTGAGTCAGAAAAATTAGCATGGGTGCTCAGTTTAAAAAAATAAGGGGTAGCTTCATCATCTTTGTCTCATTGAGAGGGAGAACAGAGGCACAGATATATATATATATTATATATATATAATATATATATATATATATATATTTTTTTTAACAGATGCTAATGGCGTACCAATTCCTGACTGGCTTACTCCGTGAGGCCCTGCTCGCCCCTGCAGAGGAAGCTGAAATGAACATCTGTCTCTCCCTTCCCAGCACCTGAGGACACTTTTTCATTCATCAAACACTTACTGGGCAACTATTCCAGGTTAAACACTGTGTTAGGTATTGGGGTAAAAACAATAGACACTTTTTATTTTAACCTCAAACAGTTCACATCATGGGAAGGCAGGCTTAAAAGAACAGAGGATCCTCCATGTATCCCTAGTACGAGAGGTATTAATCACCTGTTTGTAGTGAGGAAAACTCAGGAAATCTGAAAGAAATATTTTAAGCAAGTTTCAGAGGCTACACAATAAGCATCTGAAGGTTTCAATGAGGAAAAATCAAGACCAAGTCCACCAGATGTTGAAATTATTAACACCTGGCAGCAAACACACAGATTTACTTAGAGTGGGAAAGAGAAAAGGAAGTAGAACGGATCCCAGGATTTGTGACTGCAGTGTTGAGTTTTAGTAAACAGAGAGAAGCTTTATTTTAGCCATATATGATATTATTCTGTGGATTAGCCCTTAACAAATACACCCTGAAGTGCAGCTACTTTTCAAGTATTTGTGAGTCAAAGTACATTCAAATTCTCACGTTCACTTATTAAGGCATGAGCTAATTTACATACATACACACAACCACGTGAGCTATTCTAAGAATTGCTACTTTCTGTTCTGAATCCCATATTAACAGCTTTTTTAATAGTTTATTTTTTATCGTATTTTTCCATTAACATTTATCCTCCTTATGCCCTCTTCCACCTCCAACCTGTATTAACAGTTCATGCTGACTTTTTTAACTTAAAGTTTTCTAAAAAAATTTGATCATCATGGATAATTTTTACAAGCTACTCTTGGTGAAGTAACAGATGTTGGATTTGAACAGAATTTTTATAAGACCTTTAACTATCTCCAGATACCAGCAAGACTCCAATACATAATTATAACCCCAAAGGACCCCCACTTTGATTTCCTACCATATATATATTGCAAACCCTCAAGGAAACCAAAATTCCTCATTTTCTTTGCCTAGATAAATTTCTCTACAGAGTAAATTAAAAGGAGGAAAAAAAAAGAAGATTTATAATTAGACGGCGACAATTCTTCTTCCAGAACCCTCCTTTCTGACCGTCCTTAATGCCCCAAGGTTTTAGCCATACTGACAGATTACAAGAACCCTGTGTTTCTTTATACAATCTGAAAGACCAATTCTTCTCGAGAAGAATGCACAATATTTTAAAAGGAAAATACTGGTGAAAGGATCTCCAAGGTGAAGAAAATTAAGCAAAGGGAAGACTTCAAAGGCCGGCTCCCCATGAAAAGTGCTGAGCTCTCAAAGCGTGACCCGAACAATGCGGGGCCGGCCTCCGCAGCCCGCGGCCGCTCACAGGCCCAGCGCTTGCCTCCCAGCTCCCCACCAGGACTCACACACGTTTCTAATCTGAAAACCACCAGAAGCTAAGCGCTTAAGGAGTTCTGAAATCCCACAAGATGCGATGGAAAAGTCAAACCACACACTCTCCCTGATCCTGGGGGATGGGGCGCTCTTCCCGACGTGTACACCAGCAACGCCTCCACCCATCCTCCCGGGGAAGGAACGCAAGGAAAATGCTTTATTTTTATAACGTGGGTTTCCGACTCACGGGCTTGTCTTCGAACAGCACTAATGCTTTAAAGTGAACTTTCCAGGGCTGTCATTGCCCTATGGACATCTTACTTGATCATCACTGTCACACGTGTGCACGCACATGCACACATGCCACGACCCATGGTTCCGGAGGCGCTCACGTCTCCTGCGGCCTCCTTGGACACACGACGACTGCATCTGGGATGCACTTCCTGACCCTTTATCTCGCAGCTCCCCTGCTCCTTTAGGTAAGTTACTGCTGGGTTGCAAAGTAGAAGAGGGAAAAAAATCGCATCATCTCTGTTCTTTTTGGAAAAGCAAATGACTGGTTGTTTAGAAGAGATCATGAAGTGCTCCTGAGAATAAGGGTCTTGCTGCTGGGGTGAGGACAGGGGTGCATGAGAGTAGGAGACAGACAGGCAGCAGAAGGACAGAGAAGGAGAGCATTGAGTCAGAAGGCTTTCGGGGACAGCGGATGCCCTCGGGGACAGCGGGTGCCCGCGTGGGCAGGTGATGGGGACTGCTGTCGTAATAACTGTTCCAGGCCACCTAGGAAAGGCTGCCACGACCCGCGACTGGGACCTGCTAGGAGCATCTGAGGCAGGAGTGTTCACATAGATGCCACACAGGTGCCACCTCGGAGCAGAACATCTCCATCAAGTGAGGAACCGAAAGTCGGACCACCATCCACACACGCCCCACCTCGGGGGGCACAGGTGTGGGGCCCTGGAGGCACGCGCACTCCCAAGTGTCAGCGGCCTGTGTGGGAGTGGTGGCTGCGTGTGTTCTAAACGCAGGCCTTTTCTGAGCTCGCACGACTCCCGTGGTTGCTGGGAACCCCAGGATCGGAAGGCGCGCCCTACTTTTCTAAAACAACCGGAAGATCAGGATGGAAGGATTCTGAAGGGCCGTCTGGGCGGGTCTCTCTTCTGTTCCCATCACATATGAGGGGTCGTGTGTTTTTGAGGGGGTGGCAAAGAAAATGCTAACGTGACTACTGGAAAACATTTATTTCTTCTCGTCCCTTCATAGCTATCATTATGTATTTTATATAGATATCAAGTAACAAGCTTAAACTAAAATTCTGGTTTCTTAGAGGATGTGAACCACAGAGAACCCAGTCGGACAATGAGCAAGCTGTCATCTTGCAATGGGACGGACTCCGAGGGAAACCGCCCCGTCCACGTGGAGAGGGGCTAGGGGCTCAGGGCTCACTCAGCACTGGCATCTAAGGGTCTGGATGAAACCAGCACTTAGCAACCACCTTTAGTTGTCATGGAGACCAGATAATGGAGAAGGGGAAGTGTATGTTCAATAACTGATGGGCCAGAAAAGGAAGTGATACAGAAGGAACTGGGGGAAGAAACCAAAAAGCGAAAATATAGGTTAGCCTATTAGATGAGGGAAAGAACACAGTTTCACCAAGTTATTGTGAAGGTGTGTTACTGATTAGCCTTTAATAAAAACGAACTAGCATTCATGATCCCCTATAAATAACTTATCAAAGAATTAAAAAGCGCAATGAGAAAAAGTAACTATAATACAGCTCAGAAATAAGTATAAGACATTGCGCTCCACTTTCTGTTACCGGCAAACCCAAGCCAACCTAAAATTAAGAGCTTACAGCACTCTCTGCACTGAGGAGGGAGAGGTGTTTGCTTTTTGCAAAGCAAACACACACATCGGGACCCCTCCTCAGCTTTACCATAATTCTCTGTTCCACTAAACAAATAGTCAGCTGAAATAGCTACAGGTCAAGATCCCTGCTTGCTCATGAGAATTAATCACACGAGGAAGATCAAGAAATAGAAGAGGAGATGTTTATTTCATAAAAGCACGCATATTCAATATTTGGAAAATGAACACACAGGATTAATGCAGTGGGAATCAGGAAGATCAGGTAGTACAAACATGCTACATATCTACAGTTAAAAACTTGAAGTCGTATGTGTTTTGATTCCAATATTCGCCCCCTTTTTAAAAAAAATTTTTTTATTTATTTGTTTATTTGTAGAGAGAGGGGAAAGGAGAAAGAGAGGGACAGAAACATCACTGAGTGGTTGCCTCTCACTCGCGCCCCCAACTGGGGACCTGACGTGCAACCTAGTCATGTGCCCTGACTGGGAATCGAACCAGCGACACTTGGCTCATAGGCCAGCGCTCAATCCACTGAGCCACAGCAGCCAGGGCAATATTCACCCCTTTTGAAGTGACCTCTCTAAGCAACAGAAGGGGCATAGGTAGAGCCAGTTCAAAATCAGATACCTGTGGGGCAAGCTTGGGGTTCTCCATATGTAGTGCATCCACTTCCTGGATGAGCTGGGAACAAATGAAACCTCTGACAGGCTTCCCTAAGTTTTGCACATTTTCAGTTGCCTCGAGAGTGCGGATTTTCAGAGAAAAAGAAAACTTACATTAATGAACTGAAGCAAAACACAGCCAATATTTGTAGGGCACCCGCTGTGTCCCTGGCATAGTACCAGGTGCTTGTGGTACAAGTAGTGAGCAAACCAGACATGGGCCCTGCTATCAGAAGCATTCCATTTTTCTAGAAAGAAAAACAAATAAAAAGAAATGAATAACAAATTAATAGAACTGCTATGAAAAGAAAGCCACGGGACAAAAAAATGGGGCAAACATGGCGGGCCCCACTAGGGTAGGGGAGTTAGGAAAGGCTTTTCGATGGAGTTCACACTCAGCCCAGCTCTAAAAGATGAGACACCCAACCACGCGAGGGGAGTGGGTGTGGGAAGCCAAGTGCGCAGAGGCGTTGGGGAAGGAGACCTGGTTACTCTTTAAAACCCAAAGGAGGTTGGAAGGCAGGGGCAACAGGGGAACAAGGTAGGACTGGAAAGGTGGGCAGAGGTTATGCAGGGACGTGTAGACCACGGGAGGGTTAAGCAGGGTAGAACTGAGACGTGGTTTTTCATTTAAAAAATATTCTGCCTGCTAGAACTCAAGCCAGGAGGGAACTTTAGGGGCCCAGTCAAAACACGGTACTGACTGGCTCAGACCTGGGTGGCTATGGTGGGGCTGAGGATGCGCTGGTAGGTCTGGGTTATATTCCGGAGGTACTGATGCGTTTCTTGATTTATCGTCTATCAAAAAATACTCATGACAAACCCCAAACAGGTATTTCTACACAAACCACAGGCCCATCAAGTAAAGCCGCTGATTTTGTTGTTGCTGGTGTCTTAACATTTTCTTCCTCAATTTTCCTGTAATCATGGGACAGCGTCACAGCTGTCATGGAAAACCTGAATGGCACCTCAGATATCATCTTCACTAAAGGCTACACCTAGTTTGTGTGGAGCAATGACTTTCCATTAGTTTCATTTCTTCAGAGATGTAGAATACAAGAGTAAATTCCCTAAGGGGAACTTAGCAAAAGAGGTCTAGAACCCCAGCTTTTGGGAGCCAACGTTCGATTCTGCTGTCCTGGTTGAGAACGCCTGATCTAAGCCAACTCTTGTTCAGGTAAGGAAGGTGATGCTAAGAGGCGCTGAGAGATTTGCTGACATCCGCCCGGATGAGCACTAATCACACATTAAGTGAAAGCAATCTCATCGACAGCCCCCGCTTCAATTATCATCCATACAATGATCCCTTCAAAATTTATGTGCAGAGCCCTGACATTTCCCTCGAGCTACTCAGCTGTGCATATGACCGCTTATTTGGTATCTCCCCTTGCACGCTGCAAAACGCCTTATACTCGATAGGTTCCAATCAATATTCATGACCCTCTGCCAGCCCCCAAACCTTGGCCTTGTCTAGGACACTCCATATGAGCAGATGACACCACTGTCCAGCCTGTCACACAAACCATAAATGTAGGTGTCATTCTGGAAATCCCAGACTCCTTGCTCCTATAGTCGGTCTACATTGATACCTTCCCATACATATCTTTTAAAATCCACCTCCTTATTTGCCTCTCCTTCCCCACTGCCTTGCAGTCTCTAATCTGTTCTTCTCTACTGCAGAAGAGTAATTCTTCAAAGTATGGATCTAGTCGCCTCCTCCCAAGCCCCAGCTCGCTTTCCTGCTTTTTGGCTGAAGGTCCAAACCTGTGTCCACAGCGCACGGCGGCACTAGGCTCCCTCTGGGTGCTGCAGACGTAACTATGCTCCTCTCTCAGTTCCTCCAAGGTGCCTTCCTCCTCCTGACCGCCTTGGCATATGCTCTGCCCCTTACCTGTAATTTCCTTCTGTCCCTGATCACATCCTACACACCCTTCAGAACTCAGCGTAGGTAGCAGTTCCTGGAGCAAGCCCTATATCAATGGGACTTTACATTTATTTGGGTGATATTTTGTTGACGTGCCTTGTTAGATTATAAGCTCCTTAAGGTATGGGGCTCTTGACTGCACTGGCTTACTTTTGTATTCTTAGCACCTAGCAAAATGCTTGTGCTTCTGGGAACTCCATAAATACTTGCAAATGAAACTGCTTCATCAAACTCTTCCGGTGGAGACCTTTGGAAAAACAGCTATATTTCTATACATGACTGTCACTTTCCTCTGCCAAATAAGGGGTGTGACCTACCTGCCTAACACAGGGATTTTTAGAAAGACTATCAAAAAGTTTATACTGGGCCAATTAATGTCTATCTACTAACATGCAAATATCAGGGAATACCAGCATTTTTAACTCCTATTCAGAAAGAACAGTTAAAACAAGCATATGGGAAGTGCTTTAAAAGCTTCCTTAATGAACACTAGTGAAGCCACTGGGAAGATCAGAAATGACACATGACTCCAGCAGTCAGGAAGCAGCAAGATGAGCCCGTTTGCATTTGGGGACATTCAGAGAGCACTTCTGGAAACTTAAGACGACATCGCAACACACAGCATAAGGGAGACGGGCACACAAAGGGGTCCCGATGCAACCAACGCAAAATTGACATTAAGTAACTAGTCAGAGCTCTATACTTCAACACAAGCGGGAAACTTAGAATTACTAGCGGCCATGAGGGGACGCACGGCCAGGATCAGAGATGCTTTGAATAAAGGCAAAACACGGCCTTGTGTTGAGGAGAAAAGAAGGACTCCGCATGTGAGTGGAAAAGGTTAGCAGGAGCAGAGGTCAAGTCACAGGAGAAAGCAAGGTGCCTGAGGAGAAAATGGTCGATAAAGAGGTCACGGGGCTGCCGTGGAGAATTCAGTTGGGGGTGGGGGAGCTGAAAGCAGAGAGAGAAAGTAGCTGGTGCAAACAATTGGTAAAAGGCTTCAGTGTGCATAATTACAAGATCAAACAAGACAAGCGAGAGACCTCACACAGGAGAGGAAGACTGGGGACATTTATATAGTGAGAAGTGACTACGTCCTGTGCTTACAGATTTGAGCTCATGGTGAAGGAAGACAGGAAGTCCTTCTGAGGGCAGATTTAAGTAACCAGCGCCAATACACTCTGATTGATGGGAGAGCTCCGCAGGATGCTCACGGGGGAGAGAAGGATGGGGCCGGGGAGGTCTAGAAAAGGAACCAGACAATCTTAGCACCAGGAAATAGCAGCGGTGCATTGGTGCTCCTGGGACCGGATCCATTCCGCACTGCCTTAGAATCCTTCGGAACTGAAACACGTAAGCAGCGGTATTTCCGTCTTCTGCTCTCCTCGGTACTCCTTCACAGCACCCAGCATGTCTAGATCTTGTCAGCTCTCAGGCTTTTCATGGGTGATGACTGAATACATAAGAAGTAAACAAGCAGGGAGAGAAAGATGTTCCCCCCAAAGTGAGAGCGAGGAGGCTCCAGCCAACGCACAAAATATCTAATAATGACGTGAGTTAACCCTGAGCTTTCTGAGACCCCAGAGGCAAGAGCTGAAGTTGTCAAGCCTGTGGGATAAGCAGAAGCACGCTCACAGCGACTGTCCTGTGAGCGTGCAGACAGGCCCCAAGCTAAGGAGAGAAGCTGGAAGGGACAGGGACCGTTTCTGCGGGAACAGGGTTCTCTACGTCACCCGGGCAGGAACCACGCGGTGCCGAGTCTGGAGGTGAGCGCCCGTCCCTGCTGCTTGGATTAGTGGCAGGTCGGGGGGGTTTTCTTTCTTGGAAGAAGGGAAGAAAAGAAGTGGGTGTTCTGTCTGGCAGCCAGGATGGATCCTCTGACCCACTTGTGACTGTCATTAGCCGCTCTCAGACCCCCCAGGACTTCTAACTGGAGTGTCACCGAGGCTAAAAAGCATGGAGTGCGTGATGTCAGCTACTTTGCTCAGATGCCCAGCAGAGGCATCAGGGCTGACAGTCCCATTCAACGGCTGTGCGGCCCAACCCTTAGAACATGGTCACACTGATAGAAGGAAGACGTGAGGAGCCATTCGGATGTTAATTTGGTAAGAAGGGTTTATAAACCTCAACGAGCTTTTCTCTGGACGGTGCCACTCAGCAATGGTGGCCCTGACATAATTACAAGTGACAAACTTGATCGCACCCAAAGAAAAGCATGTGGTAAAGAGAAAATAAATGTCATAGCCATGATAATAGAAACAACAGTTAACTGTGCAAATCTAATGTCAATAAAAATACACCGTATTTATCTGTGACATCTATTTTCCTACACATTGGACAGAAGTCTTCATCATTGGGGAGCCCACGTGCTTTTTAGTAAAACTGATACAAATGCTTGTACAGTGGTTACTACGCATTAGTCACTGTTCCAAGTATTTCACATACATTAACACATTTTAAACTCATTTAATTCTCACATTAGTTCTGAGAGGTAGGTACTATTATTACTAACATATCGTAATATATAACAATTCATTACGGGTCAAATGCCATTACAATAAAAATCCCTTATGAAAAATGTAAAGATTTATAACTATAGATGTTTTGCCAAATATATACTAATATATACTAATATGAAATAAATATATATATACTAATATGAAATAAATATATATGTGCTAATATGAAATATATACTAATATGAAATAAAACACCACCAACAACAAATAACAGTCACTTGAGATTGTTGAAATCACACATGGTTCTCTCCTCTGCCCAAATCCTGGCTTACAAAGTACGCTGTCTGCTGTAGAGTCTACTGGCACAACACAATAACCATAACAGTTTTTTTTTTTTAAGAAGTATAAACACCAGTAAGAATTTCAGGAAAAATATCAAAATTTACCCAAACAGGTACTGGGGAATAGTTAGAAAATAATTAGTACCTTGCTCTGTTAACATATCAAAGACTTTTGTTATAAAACAGAAATGATCCCCCAAATTTCAACTTCCTTGCACAAGTGAAGAATGGCCACCCGTGGGCCGTATGTAGCACTGGAGAAAATAAAGGTCCTTTTGGTCGTCTGCCCATCTCTAAAAGTGTATCACTGTAAAATCAACAACTGTTCCCACTTCCATTTTTAATTAATTCAATTACAATCATGAAACATAATCTGGTCTCACTTTGCAAGCCAGCATTTCTAAGTACTCCCTCAATCACACCCTGTTTCAGCTGTTACAAAACATGACTTTTGTACAACGTTCTATAGCTAAGGTGAGCACATAATTTATTATCCAAACTAGAAAACTTGCCAGAGTGAAAGACAGCGTTATTAGTAATCACGCTAGGGCTAGAGCTGTCAATGGGCACTGTCCGGGGAAAACCGGCAAGCGTCCTTACTCTGTCTGTCCCCACGGCGCCTACGCCAGCGTCCTCCAAATGCCCTTGTTTAGTCTGAGCTTGTTCTTTCCCGTCTCCCTGCCGCCCATGAAAGAAGAATCCATTTTCAAAACTACCCTCATGCAAGGAAAAAAAATTTAAATTGAATACCTGCTCAGCCACGTATTATGTAATCCCGGGCAGGTTATTCAATCTCTGAGAATCTGTGTTCTGGAATTCTGTAGAACTGAATTCCATCTTCATTGTTTATTTTCTCTGGTTCGTGGGTAATTTAGTTAATACTCCTAAACAAGAGGTTCTTCGTCTGTAGAGTGGGAGATACCATACCTCCCTCCTGGGTTTGCGGGAAGAATGGGTACAATTTGGGACGCCACTGACCCACTGTGAAGCACATCTAACACCGTCCATGTCGCGCACGCGTGTTAATTTCCTCTCTCCGGTTAGGTTTAAAATCTCAGCAGACTCAAACCACCGTGCAGCAATGATAGGATGTCTCCTGGCCTTGCTTCCCAAGGGACGTTTGGCAACAAGAAGCCACTACAGTACCAGCAGCCTCTACCCGCCCCCCTTCTTCTCAACATGGTGCCTGTGCACTGTCCTGTTTAGAAGAAACACCCGAGGTCCTTAGCTGGTCCCTGTCAGGCGCAGTAAGTCAGCTCAGCTCCCTCCCTGCGGGCTACCGTTCCCTGACCCCTCCTTCCACACGGGGCTAGGTCCCCCTCTCGGACCTTCGAAGCAGCTAGGCGTCTTCCTGCTGTGGCAGTTCTACAGGTGCAAGGCTATTATGATTTCATCGTGAATCGTCTCTCCAGCCAAACTTCGAGCTCTTGGACGCTGCTTTTGTTCCTCATTGTATTTTCAGAGCACACTGCCCACAGCCGGGCCAGTGAGTACGTCCTGCATAAATGACTCAGCCAGCCAGTCATGCCTACATTCGTATCATTCAGAGCACTTAATATTACATACACGTGAAGACTCCATAAATCCTTAGTGGCTCACAGGGTACCAGACCACAATACATCAATTAAAAGACCACCTTTTATGTGAAAAAGAAAACAAACAAACAAACAAAAAAATGAGCACTGTACTTTAGGAGTCAGGTAGTCTTTCCAAGTGAGTGGGAAGGATGTCCCCAGCCTACCTGGACAAACATTTGAGTAACAGATATAAGTTTAAGAATTGGTTGCAGGTCCCTATTCATGAGAAAGGGTCGTTCTAAAGAATTAGAATTAGTGGTAAAAGCACATCCACAGGAGGACTGGTCATGTATACATTCTAAAAAGGCAGGTTCCTGCCACACAGAAGCTGACCTGCTCCATACAACACCATGTCACGGAACTCTCTGTGATGCACAAACACTGGCACGGTGCCCTAGGGCACAGGGCACAGTCACGGGCTCCCTTGTGCCCCCCGATGTCAGCTCTGTAAGACGCGTCTGTTATACCCAACAGATTTATTTCCTGTATTATACAGTCAACACCAATACCTTACATCCCCTTAGAAGGCTCGGGAGTGAACTCTCCATACTTTCCATGGAGCGTATAAGGTCTATTAAAAATAAATATCTGCATCCAATATTTCATTTTTAAAGAAAATGACAATTACAGGAAGAGAAAACATTTAATATAATGAGACTGATCTGATAGTCAGAAGGCAGTAAACTGCTCAGTCTGGTGGTGCATTATTAACTCTTTCCGGCCACTTGGGTAACATTTTGGGTACTGTACGAAAAGAGGCAATTTACTAAATGGCACCCTCATGGCCAGAAAGAGTTAATGTGGTAATCAAAAATGAGCAATTTACTTCTCTTCAACTAATCAAGCTCCGTAAAATTTTTATTAAAATGCCTCTGACACTGTTCAACTGAAGTTTTAATTGAAAAACTGAAAGCCATCTAGCTGGAAATATGGTAGCGTGGATATTACAACCGACGGACCCAAGACAAGGATGCCACATCCCACCGCAGACAGACGATAATAAAACAACTATGACTGCAGTTATTAGCACCAAGGCCACCACTATTTCTGAAGGCCTATGATGTGCCGGTCACTATTCTAGACACTGTATGTGTTTCACTGAATTTTCAAAATGGTATGTGTTGTTACGAGACATGGAGGTGCAGGGAGGTAACACGTAGCTGAGCCATGACTAAAAGCCAGGTTTGTCGGATATCACAGTCTATGATTCTTTTATTACATACAAGACTGCTTCCCAATACATAAAGACGAAGGTTTTTAGCTTAGTAGCTATCTGATGACCCAGAACATGATGGGAACAGAATCTTTAAAAAAAATTTTTTTTTCTTTAGATTTTATTTATTTACTTTTAGAGAGAGAGGAAGGGAGGGAGAAAGAGAGGGGGAGAACCATTGATGTGCAAGAGATAGACCCCCACCTGGGGACCCGACCTGCAACCCAGCCATGTGTCCTGACTGGGAATTGACCCGGCGACCTTTCAATTCGCAGGCAGGCACTCGACCCACTGAGCCACACCAGCCAGACCTGGAAACAGATTCTTAGTCAAAGGTCCATCCCAGAGAAATCCTGATTCGTTTTCGTGCCGACAATGCTGCTATTTTTACTGGGGTCTGGAAAAGAGCTAACACAGCAGCCTGAGACAGCGACCCTCAGAGAGGCCTCTGTCTGATTGGATCCTGGCTGGGGGCTGGGAACGCAGATTTTGGGGGAGTTCCCACCATCCCCAGGCTGACGAGTGGCTCATTGGGCTTCATCTGTTTCATGAACAGCGTGGTTTGTGCTGAACACTCGCTTTCCTCCCTGTGAGTCCGGGCTTTGGTACGTGCCATGCAGAGGGGCCCTTGGGGCCAGCAGTCTCTCGTGAGCTTCCCCAGGGACAGAATCTCACACAGCTTGTCAGACATGTCACCACAGGAGGTTAGTGCGTCCTCTGTGACTCTCCTAGCAGAGGACTCTTGGAAGCTTGGGCCTCGTTCCCTCTGGACTTCACGCCAAGGGCTCTTCCCTTTGCAGGCTTCGCTTTGGATCCCTTCCTGGTATGAGGCTTAGTTGGGAGCACGTCTACACCCTGACTCCTGCGAGTCCTCCCAGAAAACCATGTCACTGGGGCAGTCTCAGGAACCCCTGCTATGGCCTGTTTTTACTTTATTGTCATTGTGAATGTTAATCACTAACAGTTCCTTGTATAATGCTTTTAGAATGCGGAGAGCCAAGATGTGTAGCACACCCAGAGCAAGCGAGTGGGTCTTTCTGCTTTGTAAATTTCAGCATTTTAATTTCATTTCATGGCCCATTTATGTCTCTATTACTGTCATTTATTTTCTTTTGGACCTAATTTTTAACAGCTAAAAATAATTTTACTTATTTATAATAATAAAATAATAGGTAACATATTGTCCCAAGCTTTTCTGAAGCCTTTCATACAGGCAAAGACTCCTCCTTGACACACTTTCCTCCCTGGGTTTCCTCCTGTTTTCTTCTGACCCCGTCTCCTCATGGGGCAAGTCTCCTTAGC
The DNA here is from genome assembly GCF_987537825.1 of Furipterus horrens. NCBI lineage: Eukaryota > Metazoa > Chordata > Mammalia > Chiroptera > Furipteridae > Furipterus > Furipterus horrens. The sequence continues at coordinate 92,988,894 of NW_028327182.1, forward strand.
TCCTTCCACCACTCTTAGGGCCTGGCTCCAAGGTCACTGTTGTTTTCTCCTCCAGCTATGTTCTCTCCCTAGGTGTTCTCATCTAGCCCAACTGCTTTAGAAAATTCTCCCTTGAGCTTCAGGCTAAAATGCCATTTGACATCTCTCCTGCGTTTTCAATACACCCCTTAAACGTGGCATGTCCAAATCATAAAATCTCGTGCACAACAGCCAAGGTACAGAAGCAAGCTATGTGTCCGTTGATATGCAAACGGGTCGAGAAGTGGTCTGTGTACGCAACGGAGCGTCACTTGGCCACGTAAGAGAAGGAAACCTCAGCATGTGCAAGAGCACGGATGGACCCAGAGGGCACGATGCTCACGTACCATACGATCCCCATTATAGGTGGACGCTAAAGAATAAAACAGACAAGCAAGCAAAACAGAAGTAAAGTCAAAGATGCAGATGACAAACTGAGCATCACCGGGTTGGAAGGGAGCGGCAGGGGACAGGTGACCCAGGCAAAAGGGGTCGCGAAGGGCAAAGTTCCGGTTGTGAAGGCAGCCGCGGGGATTCAAAGCACAGCGGAGGGAACCCAGGGAATAATATTGCACTAAGGACGTGTGGTGTCAGATGGGTATTAACTTCATTGGGTGACCGTTTTGTATGGTATATAATTGCCTAATCACTATGCTGAACACCTGTAACTGATATAGTACCTCAACTGGAATTGAAAAATAAATTTAAAAATGAAAAAAAACCCACCTCTTTGATTTCCACCTGTTCCATCCCCAAACCATCAGGTACCGCCCCCCACCTCATCCCCCCCAGTCCACCAACGTCTAGGAAATGGCACCAAAAACCTGGGACTCATTTCTGATTCTTTCCTCAGCCTCCACAGGAAATCCATAAGCAAGTCTTGCCAAGTATATTTCCCAAATAGATATGCTTCTCTACACCTAAATTCTAGACCAGTAGTTCTCAACCAGGGGCAATTTTGCTCCTCAGGGGACATCTGACAATGTCAGAGATGCTGCCAAACATCCTGTGATGGATGGGATGGCCTCAGCAGTAAGGGCCTGAGTGGCAAGGCTAAGGCTGGGCACCACAGAGCACAGCACCATACATCTGCTTCTGCTTTGAATTCACACATTCTGCATCTAATGTACACGCTCGTCTAAGCTGGCACCCATTCTGTCCGGGACACACCAGGGTAGAAGTAAAACTGATGTCCTCAACAGGGAAAGGAAAATCCAACGAACAGGGACGGAGCTTCTAAAAGCAACACTTTGGAGAGGTATACATGGCCCGTTGAAAAAGTGTGACAAACATAACATTTAGAGATAGTTTCAGTGCAGAGAAATATGAGCCTGTTATCCTGGTCCCTTTGGGTAGCATTTTTTTTTCCCCACATGGACAAAAACAAAACAAAACAAAACAAAACAAAAAAAAAACAACCCAGAAAAGTGTCACTAAATCTGAGATGACTCTGTAAACAGGGTGAGAGATAAGCCACGTCTGTCATGGAACTCTGGACTAGGGGACGCTTCTCAACGACTAGTCTGAAATTCCCAGTTAGCTCAAAAAGTAATTTTCCTTTGCTGGTTGATATTAGGGTACCTTGCTTACGTAAAGACACATGAACACCTGCTGCTACGCGGGGCAGGCAAAGGCTTAAAGCAGCGTTTGTCCCTCCCTCACAGATCTGAGTGACAACACCGGCGCCTGACCTTGCTGCCCTTACCACGTCGTATGAGGACTATTGGCTTACTCTTCTCTCCAACTGTACTGTGAGCCGTGAGGGTGGGCTGAGCAGTTCGTGTGAGTGCCTAGCAGACCACTAGCCCCGTAAGTTGTGGCTGAGCAAATATGTACTAAATAAACACACCAATGAATACATGAACCAATGAACAGAGGGAAAGAGGGCTAGAAAGAGACTCCGCACAGGTAACGGCAGGAAAGGCTTCTGAGGCGCCCTTGGTAGTGTCTGGGCTCCTGATGCAAACAAAATGGAGTGGGAAGGATCGGTACGGCTCCAGCGGAGAGGAAGAAGAATGAATTGGGAACTGAAACTCATCCTTGCGCAACAGCTCCTCGCGGATGTTAAGAATGGCCTCAATTCTATCCTCACAAACTTCTAAGTGACAAGGAAGCTAATACTCAGTAACAGGAGAAAAACAGGTGTGTTGGGACATTTTTATATACATGGAAATGCAACACCATTTATCCATAAAACACAAAGTAAGCCATAAAGATAATCTTTTAAAGACCAAGTCATATTTAAATTTTGGTTCATCTTAGGATTCCTCTCTAGAATACCAGCCTGGCTAATACTCATCTCCATCCCTCCCAACGCCTTTCAAGTTCCATGATGGCACTGACCTCAATATGTCATGTGCTTCCCTCTTGCATGTGAAAATACTGGAAACTACAATCCACCCTGAAATCACTTCCAAATTATAGGAATCGAAATCAGCCAGCTCAGGAGCCTAGGTGGGTTTTCGCTGCAATCACAGTAATCACAGAACTCTGTCACTGAAGCTAAACACTGATGAGGTTTACACCGTGCGTGGTGGTGTAGCAAGGACCTCGGGTACAGAGTAATTAGGAGCCGGAATGCTGTCATCAAAGCAGAATCCTGTAAGTAATCCCAAGTCACACTCCGAGCGATGCAGACTGCTACCATATAGGTTTCTTTTAGATGTAAAACATAACTTACCATAAATAAACCATTGCTGTAATAAAAGAAACATTGTGGTATGAATGAATGTGACCCCCATTTGTCCTGAGCTTCCAGGGTAAGGTCTTTGCTGATAAATAAATAGTCCTTTCTTTTTTTACCCCAATACAGAAGTAGGTCAGAGAAAAAGTCTCTTTTTTCCAGACTTTTGTGATTTCATTCAAAGATGTATTATTTCTATAATTTCCTTTATTGAAACAGTTTTTTTGGAGCAGACACCGAGAAACCCTTGTGTGCTACAGACAATGGAATATTAGCTGGTGATTAGAAGTTTTTAAATCTTGCTAAGTTTTGAAGATTCATTTTGAACATAAGAATAGAGGAAAATTAAGGTTGAAAGGGGTCTTGAAATATCTTTGGCCTAATTCCTTATATATATTATAGATAAAAAAATAAATACTTAGGTTCAACTACCTATCCAAATTCACACAACTACTATATTCCCTCCGGGTGACATTGTGGATTATAATATCAATCATCCATTTAATTAGATCTTGTATGGGGTAAAATACTATGTTAAATGCACAGTTGTTTTTTTAAAAACTATCAACAGGTAATAGTTACTCTTAAGCTATATAATTAAATACCATCTCTGCCTTGGTAACATAATCACAAGCCTTCACCGCACTTAAGAGTCTAACGATTCTCTGAATCACCTTGATCATCTGTAATTAAGCGCAGCACCATGGTGACACCCATGTCACAGGTTACTCCTCTACCTGGCAACATAGCAAGTTTCTATTTTTAAACATCAATTAAAAACTACATCCCAACTTCCAAAAGTTACAACAACACAGAAGTGCCATTCAAAATGGAGGGAAGAAAGGAGATAAGGCAAAGACGTGCAAGGTCCTGCTTCTTCCCTTTCTGTTCCCGTGCGTGCCCTTCTCTGACTGTGAGCTACTCTGGGATCCTTCACTCGACACATTTGCTCTTCCATCTAACACGGCAGACACACGTTGTCTCTCAAAAGAAAAGCAACCTAATTGTCCAAATTTCATTTGTCAGGAAGTATTACGCACACTAGCAGACTTCACATATCATTAAGGGCTCAGAACAAATCAAGAACTCAGGAAGGTGACGAAAGGACGAGTCTGGAGAACACCAGGGCCAGCCTCAACGACGTCACACACAGTAGTGGCTATAAAGTCAGCACGAGCGTCAGGTAGACTCGCCGCCCGAAGGTGAGGCAAATGCAGCTCCACAAGGCAGCACAAGAATGAACACTACCTGCCTGGTGTATAAATAAAGATGCGTTGCCAGGTTGGATTGCTAGAAAGTAAAAGTTGAGAGAAATGAGCGGCCATTGAGGCTTCCCAGTAAATTAGTGCAATCCATTCATTCATTCATTCATTCATTCATTCAAGGTGTTGACAAAGAGCCGAGTAGTTTTGGATCTATAACCTCTGGTGGATGGTGAGGCCACTGAATTACAAGCATGGAGGTACAGAGCTTGGCGTGATGCGGAACCTTTAACGGCAAGAGAAATCCCTCAATATAACTAATAGAAGGCCGACGTCAGTGGGTGGGTAAACCTGAGTAGAGTTCCAGGCTATTTTATAGCAGTAGTATTGCATTCGTATTCACAGAGATCTGCTTTGCTTCATGAGAAACTGATTTGTGAAAAGTACAGAGTACACAGGAGAGAGAGCAAAGTGTAAAGGCAAGGGCTGGCTTTGAAGACAGACAGGGCAGGGGGGGATTCTAAGTTTTGGCAGCCCCTATTGCGTGACCTCGGGCAGATTGTCTAACGAGCCTCTCTGGCCTCCATATTCTAGCCTGTAAAACGGGTTATAACGCACACCCGAGAGCATGGCTGTAATGATCAACTTCATGTCCGGAACCAACAGCCTCTAGAGTGTCTGTCTCTGTTTTTAATTTTAAAATTACATCTTGAGTGTGCCGTGGGAGTCTGCCATGTGAAGTAAGCCGGGGGGTCAATCCTTTCATAAATTTTATGACCAACACATTTGTTCTTTGCTCAAGTCTGAGGCCCAGTCAAGCAGGGAAAGCTGAGTCAGGATCCAGGAGTCACGTGGCTGTGGAAATTACCGAGCCTCTTCTGGGCCTTGACGGGAGGTTGTTTTGTATTGTTTGTGTGTAATTTTATTGATCTCCTCTTGTGTTGAAAAGCTATGACTCTAGGTCTGGATTTACAAATATTGGTTTGGTGTTAAAAGAGAGTAATCAGTATGGAAGTGTAGTACGTCATTATGCTGAATGAACTGAGAGATGTCATTTGAGTTCTCAATGCAAGATTTTAGACTTTACCATTGGAAGTGATAACAGAGTCAAGCATTTGGCAAAATAATAAACTGCATAATTTGACTTCCGCTTTCCTGTTGTGAGCGTGTTCTTTTCCCTCCCGTCCAAATGAACCTAAGTAACCATGACCTCTTCACCCACTGGAATTGTACAGGCGAGACACTGCTGCCTTCATCCAAATTATAGGAAAAGGACAGACAACAGGAGTAGGAAGACAGGTATAAAAGGGATTGCAAGGACAGTTAGGTTTTCTAGCTTCTTCTTCCTATGAAAAATTCTCCCCTCTAAACTGGTTATCATTCCTCATATGGAGTGTGTTAGGACTTAATAAGGAAAGGAAATACCCTACTTACATAATATCATGAGAGAAAGAGATCATGTAAAATGCCCTCTTTCTGTTCTCTCCAATTATCCAATTAGTTTCTCCCTTCAAAAACTATGTTTAAATGAGAAAGCAGGAAGGGTTGGCGTGCATCCTATCCCTTCCAATCCAGGTAAGCTGTGAGACACACAGAGAGTTTCAACCAAAAGCCAAGGCCAATCACAAAAGACCTAAGAAGATACACTGTTCACAACACAACCATTTTCAAATTATCCAATCCTTTCGCTTGGGGGATAACGTTTGCCATGACTTTCAATACCTCAGTCAAGAAGGATCGGTGATGTCGGATGTGAGGTGTTAGGGCAGAGGAGGAAGCGTTATCTCTGATTAGCACCCACTAACTTGCTACAAGAACAGGGGATGGGGGGTTGCCCCACACCATACTGTGCATAAAGGAACCTCAACTGTTCCAGGAGGGTTGTCATTGGTTAAATAACTGAAGGCAAAGCAGAAAGAATTACTTGGCTGACGGGGTGAAAGCAGGAAGGAGGAAGAGTAAGCCCTGGAAGAATAAGAGGCTTGAAATGAGAACATTCTTCCTTTGATGTATGTGTGTAGTCTGGACTTAGATGGGAAATCTCAATTAAGTCTTATTCAAAATGAACCTAAAAAGGGCTCGTAGGCTCAATGAATAAATAATACAGAATTATTTCAACTTCATTTTCCTTCCTTCTGTATAAAATATTCCTAGCCACTAGTTCTTGATAGCTAATCGGAGTTCGAACTTCTGAGTCTCTTTTCCGACTGACTTTTCTAGAAAGTAAATTAAGACTATCTTCCCTTTGATCTAAATCACTTTGCACAAGAAATTCCTTTGTGAGCATGGAAGGGCAGCCCTGACTCTAACAAATCAGAGAAAAATAAGAAACATTAAATACACTTGGATCATAACTCTCGTGGTTGAGCTTTATCATCCAGGTTAGAAAACAAACCATGTGCTGAAATGAACAACAACAAAACATTCTACAAGGGCAACATTCAGAATACTTTAAAGAGGCATTAGAAGGAACAGGGAATTCTTTAAAAAAAAAATAAGTGAGTGCATTTACATGACTCATTAAATTAGAAAGAAGTGACTATTATGCTTTTAATTACAAGCCTATTTCATGTTCCCGACCCCCCGTTTGCTACCCAACCTGTACAGACTTGGCATCGGCACCTCTCTCTCTGCTGGAGATTGTAGCCTTCTGCAGCCAACCTGGGGCGGCAGTTCTCTCTTAATTAAAACTCGACATGCAAATATGGCAGTATTAAAAAATGCTGTTGCAAAAGCGCGTACGAAGCGTGGTAACTCATAACTGTACCATCCTTTCCCTCTTTGGTTTCATACCAGCAACGACTGTCAGAGTTGGCATAAAACTTGCCCTGAGCCAAAATCTGCACAGCCAGTACTTCCCACATACACGCAAGCATCAGGCAGTCCAGCCTCTTCCCGGCGTGGCTGCCCCACTGCCCCGAAGAAGAGCAGAGAGTCAGTCGCCTTTCCCTGCAGGAGATAACACCTTGAAATATGTGAGACATTCCGCAGAGCGTGGACGGCCTGCTTGCATAACTGAAGACGACCCATTTAACCTTGAATGGTGAAATAGCTTTTCTAAGTTTTAGATCCTTCAAGTCCTAATGAACTGTCATTACCTATCCGATGCAAATCTGAAATAAAAAATGAAAGCCCCCTTAATGGACTTCTGCAGTTATTTTTTACGTATAGGAGAAGTACATCACTTTGACATATATTTGAACTTGGAGATTTTCTGTTATTCCCATGAAAGCCAAGAGCAAAAAAACGAAGAAGAAAAAAGAAAAAAAATTCTATAAAGCTGCAACAGCAAGGGAATTCACCTGGTTATCAATTACCATTAGAAAAATAATTAGAACTATGGCCCAGGAGAGAAGGAAAGAGCCGATGTATGAATATCGTGGTGCTATAATTATTTTTCTGTTAAGTCATTTTGTTATAAAAATAATAAATCACACACTCTCTGAAAGACGCGAGTCTGTACCAACTTGTCCCAAACTGATTCATAATGAAGGAAAAGTGATTCTAGGGGAAAGTTTATGTTTAGTTTGAAATGCCAGACATCTGTTGCGCAATAAGAAGCAGGAGCAAACGTTTGGGTCCATACACTTAGCAGGAATAACGAATGCATAACTTTGGTGTGTTTGCTCTGTGGAAAAGGTAGTTTGTGAAAACAATCTACTCTCAGCTAAATTCAGAAATGAATACTAAAACTTAATATTATATATTCTGAAATCAAAGCAAAATGAAATGTTTTCATTTGAGGGTAGGACGCCATAAGTACGCATCTGAGGTGTTGTGTATAAATCAGAGGGTTCTATCTGCCTGTGGTGGAAATGAACTTGGGAAATATGGACCAGACTGACTACTATGATAAATTGGTTTTCCTCATTTTGTTTTCAGATGGCTTGTTGTCAGAATATAGAAACACAATTGATTTCTGTATGTTGATTTTGTATCTTGTGACTTTGCTCATTTCTTCTTAGTTCTAGAAATTTTTAATCAGTTTTAAGATTTTCTACTACATAAGGTCATGTGGGCTGCAAATAACGTTTTAGGTCTTCCTTCTTGTCATTTCTTTTCCTTCCACACTGCATTTTAAAAGACTGATCTCTAAAGCAGTTATTTAATCGGTTCTATAATACCTAGTAATAACTGTTAACATTAACGAACAAAATCGACTCTTCAGCAACCCTGCTCACCAAGACCTCTTGGATACATTCTAGAGAGAAAATTTACCATCAAAACAGAAACATCGGTGACTACTTAGAAATTCCAGAACTATAGTTTTATTTTTTCTAAAGACAATAGTCATAAAGCAGTGAAACTTTAGGCCCCATGGAGCGTCTGTTCTGGGTTTAATACCTTCTATGACGTCACACAGTGAGTCACGTTTTAAGTTTTCCTGTAAAGGTTTTTCAGGAGCGGTACTTCGGTGCACACATTAAGGACCACGGGGACAAACATTTGGAGCCATAGAGACAACAGGTTGGATTTTTAGCTTCTTCACTTAACAAGTGTAATATCTCAGGCAAACATTTTAAGCTCTCCTGGGGTTTCTAGCCTTGTCCCCAAAACGTTTCTTGATGTACTAGAATGAACTGTGGAGGGAGAGGAAAAAGGTACCTTAAAGTAACACAAGGAAAATACATACAAATATTTTCTGGGCAGGAGAATGGGAGTTGTTTTCAGATTCTTCTCCGTCCAAGAGAAATACATGTGAGCCATGTATATCATTTTGATTTTTTAGCCACCACATTAAAAAATAAAAACAAATAGGTAAAACTAATTTTAGTAAGATGGTTAATTTATTCCAACTGATCAAAAGTATCATTGCCGCGCGGCATCGCCACCTGCAAATGACTGACACAGCACTGAAGCGTCAAAGTCCAGTGTTTCTTTCACACTTAAGAGTCCTTCCCCCGCCTCCCGTGGCCTCGCTCCATTCCGGGTGCTCGGCTGCGAGACGGGCCAGCGGGTGTCGCGAAGGTGGACTGAAGGGCGTCTGCCGACTTCCGAACTTCTGCTGGGTCTTAGGTTGCTCATACAACTTGCCGTGAGAGTTAGAGGAGGTGTCCACTGCAATGCCCAGAGCACAGCAGGCACGAAATCAGTGAATGTTCTTCTTATCAGTTGTTTTTCTGAATGGGGGCTGGAATTCTCAAGAAAGTCTCTGCTTTTATTCTCTGTGATCCTCTACAGGTTTCCTATTGTTGAGGAATCATTTGCCACGTAAGCTTAGCTGTTGAAAACACATGTCCTCTCTCTCAGTTTCTGTGCCTCAGGACGGTCCCGGCACTGGGGAACGGGGTGCCTCACCAGGTGCACATCAAGGTGACAGCCAGCGAGCTGTTCTCACCTGGAGCTCAAGGTCCCCTTCCAAGGTCATCTAGGTTGTCGACTAAGTGAGATAAACCAGTCAGAGATGACAAGGACCATGTGACCTCACTCACAGGTGGACTCTAATGAACAAACTGAACTAACCAGCAAAGCAGGGACAGACTCACAGACAGAGAGCAGATGACAGCTCTGGGGAGGGTGCGGTGGGGGGAGTGGAGGGGTTGAGCCAAAAAGGAAAAAAGGTGAAAGAACTCATGGACCCAGACAGCTGTGTGGTGACTGAGGGGCTGTGGGAGGGCATTGGGGGTGGGGGTGGAAGAGGGTAGAGGGGGGATAAATGGTGAAGGAAAACTATAAAATAAATGAAAAAAAAATTAATTCCGTTCCTTGCAGCTCCAGGGTAGAAGCCCTCAGGCTCTAGAAGTCGCTTCTCGCCACAGGCAGTTCACACCTGTCTGCTTTTTACCTTGACCCTGGACAGCGCCAGCTGCGACCCCTAATGAGGCCAGGCCCACCCAAGGTAATCCCCTGTTACATGGATGACTAAGGACCTACTTAGGGACCATCATCACATCTGCAAAACCCCCCTGCCTTGTAATGTAAGGTCATCCGTCCTCCACTCTCGGGGAGGGGTTGGGACCCAATGTGTGCTCCAAGGGGCGGGAACGGTGCCCGACTCAGTCACCTGCCAGAACCTGGCCCAGCGCCTCCTGCCAGTGTCAGTGGTCCCGGGGCACCTGATTCAATCCGTACTTCCAAAGACTCTGCCTGGAACCAGGCACCCGTAACACAGGTCACACTCTGTCCCGCCCCCTTGTTGAGGTCCCGAGTCTATGCCTATGAAGTGGAGGTTTCCAAAGATTCAGAGTCAAAAAGAACAGGAAACGAGAGGAAATAAGATAAAGGAAAAGAGGACCTGGGGTCTTTTTATTGGGCAATGCTATGGTGAACCCAGTGAAGGCAGGTCCCCTGCAAGGGGTTACCTGTATTTATTTCCATGTAGATAAGCATCTAGTTTACCTCATGAGCTACAGATGTCTAAATGAGTCTCAGGTGCATGCAACAGCTTCCAAGTATTCAGGATACTACAGGTATGTTAAATTCAGGTAAACAAAGTGTAAACACTGCTAAACCTTCATCTCTTCTTCTGGGTCTGCATAATGTTCACTGTCCATCTATTACATCACGATGAACTTAAAAAAAAACAAAACAAAATACCAGACTATGGAAAAGTGGGAAAAGATTCCATCAAAATCCAACGCTTCTGTGAAGCTCTGAGCTTTCCAACAATTTCCAACAACTATGGAAGCTTTTTTCTTACTTTTAAATTATGGTTTGGGCCGCTCCCAGAAGTTTGTCCAACTTATATTTTTAATATTTTTCTTGGCTGGGTTTGGATGTACCTTTGCTGCTGGTTGCATGTTAAAAGTGATGAAAGTTCTTTAACAATGTAGCTTTTTAAATTTCCTTCTTTCTTTTCTTCTAAATACCTATGAATCATGGTAGCTGCTTCATGTTTTGAAATCCAGTAGGAATTACCTGTCTTGAAATTCTTCTCTTTGTGATATAAAATGCACTCATCCTCTATCTCTGGGAGGATGAACCCAGAGGAAATGCAGAGGAAACACGAGCCAGTTTTCCCTGTGAAACACATTAATCCCACACCCCATTTTTCATCTGCTTACATATCATAGACTTTATGAGGTTACACTCAAAAAGCCCTGAAAAACTCTTCTAGCACTAAGATGTAACAGGGGAAGTACAGCCACCTCTAAAAAAGTTCATGGTGACCTTGAACATGAACGCTAATAAAAAGCCTCTCTGGCTACATGGGGATTTGGGGCAGAAGATGAGTCCCAGCTCTCTGGGACTTGTTTCAAGCAAATCTGACTGTAGTGTTTGGGTAGAGCTGATCGCAATGACCGCAATACCATTACCATTTATTTAATCAATGTATCAACTAATTATCTCTTTAGTTATGGATCTATTTATTTATATCTTTCCCCAGTCACTCCGTGAAAAATAATCACAATCCTAAAGATGGGAAGTGCAGTTATTTCCTGCCCAATTTCACGATGAGATTGACTTGCTCAAGGCGGCACAGAATTGTAGTTCCTGAGTCGGAAAACAGTGCTATGCCCTGCGGAACCCCAGCGCCTGACTGTCCCATGCCCCCCACAGATCAGGCAGGAACTTCTAGCCAGCTCTCTGCCCAGGGTCGCAGCTGACCAGTGCCATATTGAAATTGGTTGTGAATGAACAGCGTCATGTTAGACTTTTACATCGACGGGTTTTCTCTATGAGTCAACAGTAAACTCTTTGCTTCAGCAGGACCACAATATGCCTTTAAATTGGAGATTCATGCAAGTGCAGTCATGACAGAGTTCCTTCTAAAAGCTCTGTGCGAAATCACAAATATTTTTTGTTTAATATGTGAAAAAGTTTATATAGTAGGCTCTAGTTAAAAATTGTAACCACTTTTATATTAGACATTTACTGTAACACAGATAAGATCACCAACTCAGAGAACTGTAAATAACTTACAGTAATAATTTACCATTTCTATTTGGCAACTGATTCTAAATCATCTAAAACCTGTATTGAAGTATGTATTTCAGAAAGCCAACTCGATCTTCATTAAACCTCATTCCTGTGCTTAACAAAGCATATATTCATTAAGTCTCTCCAAGCCAATTTACTAAGGAATTATGTGTGTGTGTGTGTATACATATATATGTATAATTTAATATATAATTTATATATATATAAATTAACAAATATAGAAATGTTTGTACTATTTATACATATATATTCAATTTATATTAATTTAACCAGACTATTTTTCATCTTTCTTAATCTGCTGCCATAGCTGTTATATTCTTGCTACTAGTTTCTAGGTTGTCCATTTTTAAGCTAAATAATTAAACGATTATAATTTTATTTTAATTTTTCCACTTACTGGCCACTCTCCTCTATCTCCTTTTAAACTCTTTAAATTCCCCTTCCAAAAAATTCAGCAAACTTTATTCGGCCCTTGACATGCATCCCTGGCAAACAAACCTGTCTGTTTCAAGGATTTCACTGAAATTCTGGCCCTGCCTCTGCTATTTACTGTCAGCCATACTCTGATTCCAAAAAACCTCCGCTGCCTTGCGGCATACCTCTTCAGGGGAAAGGCTAGGGGAGTAAACCCCGACAGAAAATCCGGAGCCGGAGTCCCTAAGGCGGTTTGACGTTGTAGTCAACACCGGCAACTCCTGCGGCGCACCTGAAGCCAAGCTGTATTGACTCCGTCTTTCCCTTGGACCCTTCAGCTGCGAAGAGAGGGGGGGTCTGCTGCATGGGCAACAGCAGACCCTCCATATCACCCTGCCCAGGCTCTGTAGCTTCAGCTTCACTGGAGAGGACACTCCAGCGTCATCGCAAGATGTCGATTCAACACGGGAGGAGACAGATACCGTGTCACTCCCGAGTTGGACTGCACAGCCATTCTTGGCGGTGCAGATAGACTCTTAAGAAGCTACACCATCGTCTCTTGAGACGGACGGCTGCCGACGACGACATATATGTACATTTCCCTTTAAGACCGAAGTCTCTGAAAAAGCTTTTACCTCCCATTCATTGTTCCCCGCCCATTGCAACCTGCTCTCCCGGAACAGGGCATTGCAACCGTTGCAACCGTTTTCTCATTGACCACCAGCGACGTCTCTGACCACGCAGCCAGTCTTGTCATTCTTCGTGTGGCTCAGTACCATCAGCTCTTGCTCCTCCCACTTAATCTCTCCTCGAAGTGCTCACGTTTCTCACTCTCTCAGCATTTCTGAGTCCACTGTTAGGATTTGCTCTTCTTTCCCACTTTCTCTTGCTGCCTCCTCTTCCCCTGTCGGCTTTAAAGTTCTTTAATGTTTGCATTTAATAGAGCTACAGTCTGGGCAATTTTCTTGCTCTGCACCTTGGTCCTTAAAAAATGTCCCCTAGCTCCAGCTGACATTAATACACGTAGAACTTGCAAACCTCTCCAAGCCTGAGTTCCTTTTAGGCTCCAGACCAGTGCTTCCCAAAGAACTAAAAGGCTGTGACCTTGTAGTAGCTCCTGAATCTAGCGGCTTAGAACACACGTCTAGAAAGGAAGCAAACAGACGTCACAGACAGAAACGGCCAGTGCCGCGAACGACAGAAGGGGCCTTGTTCTGTGCAATCCTATCTCCGTACACGGTCAGACGTAAAACGCAGCCGTCCCTGCGCGTCATGTTCACAAAAGATCCAAGACCAGGAAGAGCATTTCTTCCCGTCTACTAGATATTTCTTCGCGGATGCCGTTTGGGCCCCTAAACTCCACAAGTGCCAAACCAAGTTCATTCTCTCTGGCCCTCACAGCCTCTCCTTCCTGTTGATCATGTCTCACAGGGAGCACCATCCAGGCAGAAATCTGTCAGGAATCATTCGCTCTGCCCGTCCCCTTGATCCTCACATTTTACCACCATCAAAACCTGTAATTCAGACTCTTAAGCATCTCTTAGTCTTCCTCTCTGTCCCCATTCCCATTGCTTTCTCTTAGGTCCCCACATCTGGTTTTAAAATAAAATTTGAGTTATAGAAAGGACAGCAGGCCAGGAGATGATCAGAGTAGGACAAACAAAAATAAAGCTGCTAGATGGACTGGATTATCACAGGGCCAATGAACTAGAGATTAAAAGAGGGCTAGGGGTGATAATTTGAAGAAAATGTCATAGGATTTGGTAAAAATGCAACTATGATCTTAACTGGCACATTTATATTTTTGTGTCAAGTGATTTCCTGTCTTCTGGTTCAGAAATGACCTTAGATCTGATGCACAAACTATGTATCTTTATCTCCCTAAGCCAAGCATTCACTTTCCATCCCTTCATTAAGAAAAATTTAATTCTTCTTGTTTCTAGACATGGTATTTGTTCAAGAGAGAGATTCAGTTCTCTGAAACAAGTTACTGAAATGAATGATACGTGTGAAAATACAACTATGCACTATTTTCCTCAAGATAACGTAGAAAACAGGAATAATTATTTACCACTGTGTTTTGCATATTGTGACTGCAGCATCCCATAAATGTACAAGAACAGTTGCAAAGAGCTATCAATGCATATGATATTACTATATTAGATTGTATGATATATTATTATAGTGTTTATTATGTCATCCTTGCTAAAGAAGGCAAAGCAGCTTAACACAGACCTTGGGCCTCCCATAGAACCTGCAACTAGAAATAATGAAAAAGGTGGAACCATTGGAATGGAGGAAAGCCACCGAGGATTCAGTGCCTGTCCCCTGATCCGAGTGCCCGGCTCGCTGTCAGCAAAGGTCATTCCCATGACATTCCTCGAGAGGGGCCCGGCGTCCTGGGGCAGCGGGGCGGGAACCTGCCTGCTTCACTAAAACAGAAAGAATTCCCGCTAGGTGGCCACAGCCATTCTCCTCCACGGGCGCAGGAGTGACTGTGTTGACTCACTGATAATTCTGTACAATTTAGTCACATCGCAATTTACATGTGCCTCAGCAGCCAACGTGAGGGAATTAACAGTAAATAATTATTGACTCTTACTGCATCCTGCCGCATTTTTACAAGCCGAAGAAAATTTACTAGACGTTGATGTCTCATTATAGCTGGCGTGTAATTTATTTCTCTGTTGGAGTGGAGTTTATCAACTGTTTCTGTCCATGCAGAGAAAATGTTCCTACCTCCGAAACCAATACCAGAACACAGGTAGGAAGCTGGAAAGCTTAATTGAAAGTCTAAGTTAGGTTGTCAGTTTGACGCGCAGAAACGAGGCAAGAGCCATTTCTTATTCACCTGCACAAAATCTGACAGTTAACTAGATACTCATTAGTACATCAAGGTAGAGTATATCAGAACACACTGATATATAATATATTAGAAGGAAAGGATCACGTTATATTATTTATCGTTGAGCTGTGTGATATCTGAAAGTAAACTATACTGATTAGCTATAAAGATTAATAATTCATGACTTTTATGAAATTCAAATAATAACAGGGATCATTTTTACCAGATGGTCTTTCTGTAGGTGTTGACTCTAGGGTGGAGTTCAAATAGCTATGCCTAGTCTATGAATATCACGTCAAATTTCATTTATGCCACCATAACTACAACAGAGCAAACTCTTAGAGGAATAGCTATTTTAATGAAAGCTACGTGCTACTTTGAAAATCCCAAGTGAAAGAAATCATTCCTTGGGAATATCTGAAATCTGGGTCCACAGAACGTACCCGGCAAAATATTCATTCCTAAGAAAATGCAGGCCGGCCCTTCAAAGTCCATCCTCCACAAAACGCCCGCAGTGAGGATGACGGACTACTGTACATTTACGGCGAGCCATGGGTGATGCCCTGGGAGCTCTGGCGCCTTCAGAACTCAGAGAGGTCAGCAGGGTTCATTTCCATTTTGCACAGAGAAAACCGAGGCCGCCTGAAGTTAAGTAACTGGTTCACATGACCCAGCTATTTAGTGACAGATCCAGGATTCCAACACAGACAATACTGATGCCGGAGCCTGCGGTACTGACCACTCTACCTGGCAGGCACCATCTGCCCCCGGACCCAAGAGAGCACCAATCTACAGGACCAGACTGGACTTGAAGGCCTAAGTGACATTCACAATTGAAGTATGTGAAATAGTTAGTGGGCAACAGATAAGACATTGACACAAGGACATCAACGTTCAAGCATTGTGCTTCCAAGAGCCCCTTCTCCCATTTCTATTTGCCAGACTCTGTGGACGGAAAAGAGAGTAACGACATAGATGGCACTGAAGAGGGGTGCATCTGGAAGCGCTATTATTTCAAAAGTGAAAACCTCCCAGATACTTGATTAGATGTTTTGTGAAAAGTTCCCGTCCCCAAATTAAAAACGTAGAAACTTCTGCTTCCAGAGCTTCACCCATAGATAAAGTACATACTGGTTACATAGTGTGTTCTCCCCTCTCTGGAAAAAGTTCTGTTCTTTCAACAGGAGCCTCTAACGCTTCCTGGGCATGACCGAATTAAGAACACCCAATGCTCACACACTGATTTGCAGAAAAAGCTGATGGAATTGCCTAGGAAAGAATGACCCCTGAAAACGGCAAACCAAACCGTTGATTCCATTCTGAAATATTTCAGTCGCTGTAACTGATTTTTAAAGACATCTGGCAGCGCATTTCTGGAATGGGAAAAAGGCACGCGGGCAGGAGCACTCGGATGAGAAAGAAAATAGGAGGCAAAGCTGACTAAGTCTTCAAGATCGTGAGACCCGATGTCACAGACACTAACTTCAATTTGACACATAATGATAGATGAAAAAAGACAAAGGAACGTTTTTTATAATCTTTACATGGGGAAGCAGCCAGTCTTTATTTAATCTAATTTTAGTGTGCTTTTTTTCTCAGTGATAACCTAAAAACTGAATACGAATGGAGAATAGCTTTCCAATTTTCAGATGTTGATGCCGGCGTGTCTCTCAGGACCGTGACCTACTTCGGAGCTCTACTTTCTGCAACGTGCCACCTGACTGCAGAAGAAGGTGTTATGGATCATGAGTAGGACAGATAAAGACGTTCCATAGTATTTGCCTCTGTGGATTAACCACAGGTAACCTAACAGCACAGACTCACTACCATCAGGGTCAGAACGGCCGGCGTCTGTAAGGCATGCAGAACTAAGTCCCACTGCTCAGGTAAGGAAATTGAAAAGAATGTCTTGCCTCCTCCTTGGAAGGCTTGGTATCAGCTCCTAACTCACCTCCTCCAAACTCCTTAAGCTGGGATCCTTCTTTCACTTGACTCTTTTATGTACAAAACTATTAGTTTATTTAAAAACAACCCACTTTGTAAATATACTTGGGGCACATGTACTTATGTTATATCCCAAGCAGAATTTAAAATATTGGAGATCAAACATTCAGCTTTTGATTATTTTTCATTTTAGCATGGCACATATTGCAGAGATGTGTAACTACACACACATACAGAGACATACACCCCCAGACAAACCTTATTAAATAATAAAGAAGGCAGAGAGAAACCGTCTAACATTTTAAAGCACTCACCATGTACTGGGATATTACTTAAAACTTTTGAACCTTGCTCTGGCTGGTGTGGCTCAGGGGACTGAGTGCCCACCCGAGAACAAGGGAGGGGGTCACCAGTTCGATTCCCAGTCAGGGCCCATGCCTGGGTGGTGGGCTGAGTTCCCGGTTGGGGGCGCGTGAAGGCAACCACACACTGATGTTCCTCTTCCTTTCTCCCTCCCTTCCCCTCTCTCTAAAAATAAATAAAATCTTTAAAAAAAACTTTTGAACATTAACATCCGTTGTTTCCCCTTACTGATATTCAACTCGTTATTTAGATGTTATTATACTCATCTCATAGGTGGGGAAATTTAGCTTAAGATGAAGACAAGATTAAAGCTCAGATTTTCTGACTCCCAGTCATGGACGCCTTCAACCATGCCATATTAGCTCTCAACAGTGAAGAGATTTCAAATGTAGCAGGCATCGAAAAGCAAAAATCAAAAACACGGAAGGACCTGCATGGTTATCTACAGAGTTGCAGGATTGTCAGTGCTACAGTGAAGCCAAAGCTAATTGTTAAGCCACGTGCTGAGAATGCCCAGTCGGGACTTCTCCTTGACTCCGTCTTTTGAGGTCTGAGGAATGAATTTCTGTCCCTTTCTGGACAAGAGCTATTGCATTCATCTGCAGGATCAATCGCCACGAGTCCCGTCCATTTATAAAATACTGGGGTTTTCCTATGGGAGGCTTTGCCATTTGAGTCCATTCCACATTCAACAGCTACCTTCCCTGAGAGACTCTTCCTGCTTCGGTTTTAACAAGAAGACACCTGAAACCTGTCTCCTTCCTCCCTGTTAGGTAAGGCATGTGCCAGTCAGCCTCTGACGACAAGGCCAGCACAGAAATAATTCATGTCAAGTCAGGGCTAACGTCAGGAGGAAACAGAGACTAAGCTCTGGGGCATGCAAATAAACGGAGAAGACACACGAGGAGGTACAGAGCTTTTTAAAAAAGCAAACGTAATAATGTAGACACTTAAAGAAGGAGTTTCCTTTCCAAGTAAGGACTCTGGCATGCTATCAGGCAGTTTGGAGCTCTATGGCATGCAACTTTCGGTCTGAGGAAGATTTTCATCTTTGCAGAATGAGCTTTACGTTTTTGAAATAAACACATTATCAGAGTTAAAAAAGGCTAGAGAAGGCAGGTGTTCGTGCTGGGTTAACATTGCTTTATCAGGGATAAGAGGCTGGCACGTAATGACAAGGCTACTAAAATGTGGCCTGCGTGCTGACTCTAGAAGTAATTCTACAGGAGGGGTTTCAAAATATTCTGATCAATATGGAAACACTGATGAAAGTGTATGGCTCCCCTGACTGTCAATAAGGAAGTATTATGATGTTATCAAAAAACTGAAAACAAGTTTCATCCGTTTCGCCTATGAACCCCAGGAGTGAGATCCACAATGAGAGCACAGTGCTGAACTGGGAAAGGACATATAACAGCATGACACCCAAACATGTGCCGGCGAGCGACCTGGGCCGGGGAGATGACAGCAGCGGGGACCCAGTCGCTGAAACACAGGCGTGGTCACTGACGACCGGCTGACGGGCAGGCTGGCCCAGGGCTGCAGGCGTGCAGCTGCTCTTCGCGTTCATACGTTAGAAGCCGTGCCCCAAACCCCGAACGGTCCTCTGAATACAAATTACAAATGTTACACACATTCAGTATAAAAATATTCTCGATCGCCTTGAGGGCTCTTCCTTCACTCCGGGCGAGAGAACAGATTCACTTTTTAGTAGGCTGACTATCCTGTTACTTTTTAAATTGAAGGACAATAAGGAATCGCTCACTCTCAGGGAGTGGCATCACCGAACAACCGTGTTTTGTAATAGCTATTAGGTCAAGCAATTTATTTTCTCCAGCGCTGAGAGAGGACCTAACTGTATCCTTTCCTTTGAAAAAGGAAATCCCGACCAAAGCTGTAGCTGGTAGTTAGTTTGTGCGAAACTCAGCAATTCAATCAAGAGTCGTTTCTTTATGTAGTAAGTATTGGAGAAGTCAGATTTCTCATTCAGGATGGTCTATTTAATAAAAAAAAGTATTTATCTTCTCTCACTTCCCAGATCCCGTAAAATAATAGTGAAGGCACATTAATCATACAGCCAAAGGGAATGGAAGCACCCAGTGGACAAGGGATTTCTACAAATTGTAGGACAATGAACATGAGCCTGGCACGGGGTGGAAGGTTGAGAAGGACGGAGGAGTGCCAGGCACGGAGGACACAGCAATGCACGAAGCGGGACATCTCTGCCCTCATGGGCCTTAGAGATGCGCTAGTTGGGGAAGATCGACCATGGGAAAAATAGGTAGATAAATGTAGAATATGCTGGATGATAGGAAGTGCTGTGGAGAAAAGTAAGTCAGGGAAGGGAAAACAGGACGTTGAGAGGGTGAGAACCGTTACACAGGGTGGAGTTAGAGAAGGCATCCCAGATTCGAGCACCTTTGAACAGAGACTGGTCGGAGCTGAGAAAGCGAGTCATGGGATGTCTGGGATGTAGCCGATTGAATTATTTTCCACAATAATTTCTGCCCTTGCAGGCCTCACCACATTTCCCTGATATGTCGAGTTTGGGTTTGGCTAGGTAACTTGCTTTGACCTGTGGAACATGAACTTCGGTGAGGTGGGTCACACCTAAGTACTAGAGATGCTTCAGATGCACTGGCCACGTTGGGCTCTGTCCCCCATGAAGCTTGGACCCTCTACCACAAAGCAGTGCTCAAGACACACTAGCTGGATCTTAAAATGAGGTGTGTAGAGCTCAGCCCAGCCAATCCCAGGAGGGCCTCTGCCATGAGATTCTGGGATTGTTTGGTGGGGCTGAGTAGTTCTGGGCAGAGGGAACAGGAAGTGCAAA
The DNA here is from genome assembly GCF_987537825.1 of Furipterus horrens. Classification (NCBI taxonomy): domain Eukaryota; kingdom Metazoa; phylum Chordata; class Mammalia; order Chiroptera; family Furipteridae; genus Furipterus; species Furipterus horrens. Next base: position 93,009,077 of record NW_028327182.1, read on the forward strand.
GGGCCTGGGGCAGGGGTTTGCCTAAACCGTAAGACAGCCAACACCAGTGCAATTGAAGAGGAATAAGTGAGCGGCAGAGCCTGACACTGGATGGGCAGAGGCGAAGAGAAGAAAGTTGATTCAGTCCTTGCCACTCTGAAGAAGCAAAAGATTGAAAGGTCCACAGGAAGACAAACGGCAGAGGGAATGTTTGGGACAGAACACTGAGGCACAGGCTGAAAGTCTAAATATGGACCCAGTCGATCCCACCCACATCCTATGTAAAGAATCCCAGCAGCCACCCTCCACCCTTAGCAGAAACCTCACGGTCCACTGACTGCAGAAAGAGGATGGGGAAGACTTGGGGACCTTAGGGCCACAGACATGCTGGGGGGCGGAGGTGAGGCGGAGAGCTGAAACACAAACGGAGGGCAGCTCTAAAGAAGTCCTGGGCCAATAATCCCTTTCCTCGGTCTCTGCACAGCGGCATTAGCAGCTGGGTGGTGCGCCCTTAGGACAAGACAGCAGAAGATTCTTCAAGGAGAAATGGACCAGCTTCGGTTAAAGGAGGTTCACACAGACATATGCAGAAAGAGAGGGGGGAGGTGACTCCTACCTAATCATAAAAGAGTGAAGTGCACCAGTTAAAATCCTCAACTCATGCACCCCCTTCTGTTTGGGCTACTGTATCAGAGATACCATAGACTGCGTGGCTTTAACAACAGAAAGTTATTTCTCCCAGTCCTGGAAGGTGCAAGGCCAACGTCAAGGTGCTGGCAGGCCGTGTCTGCTGAGGGCCCGCCTCCTGGTTTGTACTAGCACATGAAGAAGAGCAGAGAGAGAGAGAGTTCCCACAGCTTTTCTTTGTATAAGGGAACTAATTCCATCACGAAGGTCCCACCCTCAAGACCCTCAAGACCTAATCTAACCTTCATTCCCTCCCAAATGCCCCAACTCCAAACACCAGCAGACTGGGGATTAGGGTTTCAGCAGGTGAATTTTGAGGGGACATAAGACCATGCTTACAAAGCGTCCAATGAGCCTTTAGTAGCTCATGATTTAACACATGTAAATAATCAAAAATCACCTGGAAAAATCCTAGTGTGAACCAGAGACTAAAATAAATGGATAATTCGGGGAACAGAAAAATGAAAATGAACCACCCCAAATTTAAACATTTAGAGAGTTAAAAACAGATACTATACCCAAATACAAAATCAGTGTGCTATGATAAATAAGTAATCAAACATGTGAATGAGATCTTGGAAATTAAAACCAGTATGTCAAAAAAAAAAAAAAAAAAGGAAAAGAGAATTCAACAGAAGGATTAGTAGCAAAAGCCGAAAATCTCTGAGAATGTAGAACAACAACAACAAACTTGGAAAACCTGATGGGGAGAAAACTGGAGAATGAACCACGGGGTTCAATGTCCCATGAATTGGAAGTCTAGGAAGAAAAAACTGAAATGGAAGGTAGGAAATGATCAAATTCACTAAGAAAATCAAGCATAACAGAGAACAAGTCTCCAAATGTAAAGGAACCAAGGAATAACAAGCACAGTGAATCACACACACACACACACACACACACACACACACCCCTTTACATGTCATAGCTCCCAGAACAACAATGCCACCCTAAAAGCTTCCCTGGGATACAGGACGGGGTAGAAGTTGAATATAAACAAAGAAGAATGAGAATAGCATTGAATGTCTCCACAGCCACAGTGAAGAGCAGAAGACGACGGGCAATGCCATCACCATTTTGAGAGCAAATAAGTCTCACTTGAAAATTCTAGGCAAACCATCAGCCACCCGTGAAGGCAGAGAAAAGGGCGTGATTGCATGCATAGGGATTCAGCCAGTTTGCCCCTCTGTGCTGACTCTCAGGACCTTGAGGACATGCTGGAGCACAAGAGAAAGCCAAGAGCTGTATAGCAGGATGATCAGCACAGAGCCTACGCTAGGAAGTTGACAGGAGCTCCGTAATGACCAAATCTAAAATAGTCACGGAACTTCTTTGGAAGAAGGGAGAAAAGGATAAGGAGAGACAGACTATAAGAGAGATGTATCCTCATGTCATAGAACGCCAACAGATAATATCTAAGAGGGATAAGTGAAGAAATAATTGTATACTATCTAGTAATACGGATGTATCCATCAAATAAACAGTGAACAGTGTCAAGAACAGCTGCTTCTGGACATGGGAATGGAGTGGGGTGAGCGGTTGCCATTCTTCTTGATGGGTCTGTATTACTGAATTTTTAACTATGTCCCTAAGTTACTTGACTTAAAATTAATTTATAAGAGAACCAATCCTCTGAGATATGATCCAATTCACTCCCACAAAAGCCCCACTGGTAATATTATCTAGTAAATATTTATAAAGTCTGAATAAGTCACCCTGTTCATGTGCCTAAGATGCCACATATTAAGATAAATCGAAAAGGTTAATTATATGTAATATAGTGTTCAACAAATATCCTTTACTTTTAGCTATAACTTTAACATTTTAAAAATCAATATCGTTCAAATTGAATTTTTCTTCCTTCATTTTTTTTCTGTGCTTATTGACTGATTGACTCAATGTTGATTATCAGCATGGCTGTGCTAGTCATTTCTCTAAACATACCAGACGCCACTCCTGAACTAAAGAAATTTGTATTTTGTGACTCTTACTACCCAAGGAAGACACCTATTTGCTTGCCATAACATTTGGGAGGTGATAAGAATGAATTAAATCATCTGATGGCCAGAACTGAATGGCTTTCTCTTCACTTGTTACTTGTATAAACAGTACATGCACATCATTCTAAAAACTTAGAAGAATCAAAGAAATCAAAAGACAATATAAATAAACAAAATCTCTCAATCTCCCCACCCAGAAATATATATGATTATCACTTAGGATGATGTACTCATTCAGACTTTTCCCCTTCAAACATACACAGCACATGTATTAAATAAAAACATATTCTATGTGCTATTAAATAAGCTATTGTTCTACTTAATACATCATACATTCTTTCAGCAATTATTAAGAGATCACACAGCTCTATTTCAGTATTTTCAAAGATTATGTGATGCTAAATTGTGTACTTTTAAAAAAACAATTCCTCATTGTTGGCCATTCAGGGTTTTGTGGGTTTTTTTTTTTTTTTTTGCATTAGTGTCGATACCTATTCTTGTACACACACACACTCACACACACACACACACACAGGCAAACATTTTCCCAAATTACTTACTTAGAATTCAAATAGAATTCAAAATGATTTTACGATTCTTATAATTCCAGCCTAAACCAAAATCTTTAAAAAATTTTAAGCACATATTGCTAACTTATGCTTCTTAAACTGTTCACCAGGAAACACTCTCACCCAGCATGCAATGACAGGGACATTAGTGAGCTTTTAAAATGTTCGCCAGTGTGCGAAATGAAACGGACCTCTCTGCCGCTTCACTTCCATTTCATCATTCATTAACGATGCCGAGCATTTTTCATGGGTCTCAGCTCTCCAGGTGTCACCTTTTATAAATTCCTCAGTTTTTATTTCTTATTGATTTGTAAGTTCTCTTTATATATGAGAACATGAATCCTCTGTCCTAGTTGTAAATGATTCGCTCATTTATTTACATCTTTTGGAAGCTTTTTTCACCCGTAGCCGCTGGGTGAAGGGCTGATGACGAAAACGCTTTCTTTGCGGTACACAAAGCTGTTTTGAACAGTGTGAAGTAAGAGACCACTGGCTTGTGCCTTTGATGACCAGCAAGGCAAACATGTGACTGAGGTCTGCGTCTGCATCTGCACTGAGGTGGCAGGAATGACATCAGTCCATGTCAATTGCTCCTCTACCACTTGATGGCCACTTCTTCCTAGTCAACACACCTACCTGGCCCAAGACGTTCAGCATAAACCATAGTTCAGGGACCAGGAGAGGAAAAAAGGGAAACAAAGAACTAGCCTCTCAATGTCGCTTCAGGGGTAAAATTGGAAATAATTGCTAGGACTGGGACAAAGAGTTATAACAGCTTATACCTTGGCCTTTAGGTAAAAAAAAGACAAGGATTCAGTTAGTGGGAAGAGAAAGACATGGTTATGGGAAAGGATATAATGCATGCCAAATTTATAATATAAATAAGACGAAAGTTATAATCATGTAAGAATCTCCTTTACATTCAGACAACTGGAAATACACACTTTTAAGGAGTCTTTGGATCATGACACCTGTTCAGTATTCACAATAATTGTGTAATTCATTGATGAACGCCAGATATTCACTCTGGCTCACACTATGATGTCTCAGCCACTTGAATATTGACTTCCCGGATCCGTGTTTCTTGTAGAAGCTTCAGACATAGACCAGAACTACCTCTGGCCCTCAGGAACAATATTTAGATGAATATGTCAACCAGAAGTCCTACGAGTGCCTTCTTTATAAATATATTTTTCACTCGTTTTGGATTCTGGCCCTGTTGCTATTTGAAGAGGTACAGTCTAGAAAAAGCTTTCCTAAGATTCCTTTTAAAAACACATAAATACTTTACGACGATATTTGTTACCCCAGGTCTGGGTATCTAACACTATTAGTCTGCGATAGTTTAAAAGAAGAAAATAATATATCTCGGGAGAAGGGATTTTTGTAGCTGGGAATCTGGCCTCTCGTCGGGTTTATACAATTTTCAGGTAGCCAGTAAATGCGATTAAACTGTGTATCCTGTTATCAGCTGTTTATGTCTTTTAGGTCCTGCATGCTGTGAGCAGTGACCGTTCTAGAACTTGTTAACAGTGGAGGCTTAAGTCGTGTTCTTGAAGATGCCTTTGCTCTGCAGGCACACTTTTTACCGAGCTTAATTATCTGCAGTGACGTTGGGGCAGGTAGTGAAGATTATGGGAGAGACTACAATGGCCTGTGATGAGGGGAATTCATACAGAGGTGATAGGAGGGGGATGGTTTCCCTTTCTTAATATTTTTCTGCGTTCACACTCACAGCCAAAGGCACAGGCCATGAAAGATGGTGAGCAGCTTCTCACTGAAAGACTCTGGGGCGTGAGACAGACTAGGGTTCAAGTACCAGCCAGTCTCCCTGCTGGTTCTTTGATGCTGGGGAAACCCGCTGAACTCCCACAAGACTTACTTGTGCCCTCTGAAAAGTGGGAACCAAGGTACCTTTTCCAACTGAGACTCTAATTTATGTCCTTCTTTAGTGCGCTGCACATTAAGATGGAATTCTTCAACCTCGGACTGTAAATGGCGTTCTTCAGATCAGCCTGGTCTGAGCACCCTCAGGCCTGCATACATGGATACTTGTGCATGGCCAGACCAATGGCTTCAGGAGCACGTCAAGGTGTCTCCCAGGCCTGCTGCTGGAGAGGTACAAGTTTATCCAGATCACTGCTGTAATAAGCTACACGGTGTTTGCTATGGAATCTAGAACTTTTTAAACCTGTCATTTAATAAAGTCCTGAGAAAATAAATTGTAATAAAATTTGAGGGACCATAGGAAGCCACTGGGGGAAAAAAAGCTAACTGGAGAAAAGTTTTCGCAAGATTTTGTCCCACTTGGTGCCACCTCAGCAGAAGGGTCACTACACTGTGAACCCAGCACTCAGAGCAGGCTAAATACCCCACAATGAAAAAAAAAAAAATCAAATAGTGAGAATAAAGGATGAGATGTTTCCCCAGGAGTCCCTAATGTCTGAGCTAAACTTAACATGCACCCATTACCGTCACCACCATCAGAATCCCTGACCGTCCTGGTGCTATAGGAAGTGACCACCCGAGTCAGTGCCTTCTAAGAAGTTTGTGTCCTGCATATGTTTTGGTCCCCAAACTCTGGATTGAGAGCCGCAACTCTTTTTTTTTCAATCCTTACCCGAGGACATTTTTTCATTGCTGTTAGACACAGAGGAAAGAAGGAAGAGAGAGAGAGAGAAAGACAAAGAGACATCAATGAGAGAGAGAAACATCGATCGGTTCCCTCTCGCACGTGCCCCGCCTGGGGGCTGCACCCAGAACCCAGGCATGTGCCCTGACCTGGAATCGAAGACGAACCCTTTTGGTCTGCGGGACGATGCCCAACCCACGGAGCCATACCAGTCAGAGCAAAAATCTCAACTCTTACAACTAGAACATGGCGTGTAACTAATGAAGTTAAAACCCAGGCTGACATACACAAAGACCTCCAGTTTTGAACAGTAAAAAGATCTATGTATTGGCACCTAAAGTAGCTTTAGGTCATTCCTTCTTTATTTTTCATGATCCTGAGTTTTCACTGCTCAACCATTGATGAATATGTATATACACACACACGCTATACTGACATATAGTATCTCTACCACGGTTCTTTTTCTGGAAGAGGTAGACGGGGAGGGGCAAATGTAGGTTTCCAGTTGATTCTTGCAGGTACACAGTTGATAATTCTACCATTTATTAATTATTGTATTATTTTTCATACGAACAACTGTAAATACTTCTGCGCTGCTCTGCACGTGTAGGACTCTGAAATTCCTACCCTATCTATGTACATCTATGTATATAAAACTTGACCGTTAATGGACTCACGCAATGGGTAACTATGCCTAATTGTATCAAAGCCTATTTTTAAAAAATTAGGTTGCCTACAGTGAGTCCTCTGATATTAGAAATTTAATTCTAGAGTTCTGTGCCTGTTTGAATTGATTAGGAAAATCATCACTTTCACGACCATTCAATTTCATACCTTTAACCACTAAACTGCAATATGAGGCTCCATATTTTTTAGAAACTAGTTTCAAAAAATATTTTTCATGCATTGGATAAAGAATGTATAAATGTACATATATACCCTTTCAAGTTCTACTCTGGTATTAAAAAAATATATTCCTGCCATTTGGAAAAAAACCCCCAAAACCAAACAAAAAGGTATTAAAAGACATACTTAAATCCAAAGAATTTTTATTTTGTTATTTAGTACCCCGTCACAAGTAAATGTGTGGAACTTAGCATGGCTGAAAATATCCTGCAATAGCTGTAAAGACAACACTCCCAGTAGACTTCAGTATAAGACGCAACTGCTTTTTGAAAACCCAGAGCTCAAAAACACTCGTGAATTCTTTAACGTTACAAAGTCTACATTTTTTCTCTATCCCGTTGTATTCTACAACATACTTCATTAGAAAACCCAGCAAACATTCAGGATGAGTTTTGATCCAAGTCTCAGAATTGGCCATTACCTACTAATGATTTTAGCTACTTGTTCGCGTAATAAAAATCTCTCCTAGTTACCCCGTGAATTGCTTCAGAGCTCCCCTGTCTCACGGGCTCGTAGGGCAAGTCACCAAGCACTCTCAGCAGGCACTGTCTGCCGAGAGTAAGGAGTGGTGCTTCCATGTTTAAGAGCTTTAACTGCCTTCGACAGATTTCTAATAAAGCTACAGCGGAGAAAGAAATCAAGTAAACAAAAGCAAGTAGTTATGCATGCCCTGAAATTCACAATGACTATAACGAGCAGAAACCAATCAAATCTCTCCTCCGAACAATCTCTGTGTCCTTACGAAGCACAGAATCACTTGTGCCCAACAGACAACAAATAGGAACCCAAGGCACACACCTCAGCTGATTGAAGGCCGAGCTTCCCCAACGGGACAAAATGGTTCCTATTTCTAGACGTCTTAAAGGCATATTTTTTTCCTCTGAGAAAACTGTATCCTTCCTGAGGCTTGAATATATTCGTGTATATCATTTGTGTGCAAGAGGGGAAGCACAAGCAGGCAGAATAGCTCTCCCAGCCCCTAAATAAATTAGCTCTGTTTAAAAGGGCAAGACTAATTCATGGCTCTTCTGCTGGCTTCCATTAAGCGGGGGCCGTAATATTAAACCACTTCAAACTCGCAGCAGAATGCAAGTAAACCAAGAACAGGGCGACTGGCCCCTTTAAAGAAAAGGGGGTCTGAACACAGACACAAACTTCATTCCACCGTGGAATAAGAAAATGCTGAATAAATTAACTTTTTCAAAGGGCCATTGTCCCTTAGTTCCTCATTACAGATCTCATTACGGACCGTCTTCATAATGCTCACCTGACAATATCATGTAAAATGCTTAGCTTCTAAGGTCGGTCTAAATAAGAGAACAATTCTCCTATTTATAGCAAGGGATGAACTTTTCTCCTTCGGATGTTTAAGCGGCTAACCCCTGAGTTTAATGTAATTAGGGAAGGGATATTCAATTTACAGTATCCACAAGTAATGATAATTAAGTTGATCTCAAAAAGCTGTTGGTAAGCATAAGATACCTTTGTAATTACATCCCGTTCTCGAAATGACTTTAGTACCGTGAACTTGGAGCATTTCAGCAAATGAAGGCCAGTGCACATAAAAGGGAAACTACAGTAGCTCAGGAGCCAGGCTGTTGAACAGAAGGAGCCGCACTGCCGGCGGGAAACCTCCCAATGTTCTGGAACTCACCAGGACAGCCTGTGACTTGCCCTCTCCTCTCACACACAGCCGTTCAAAACCTGCCAGATCGCCTTCCTCGTCCGCCACACTCTTCCTCAGCTGTCATTCCCTCTCCGCCTTCCAGGAAACTGAAATGCTGGCCCTCCCCGCGTCTCTATTGGGAGAGCCGGCCAGCAGCTGCAGCCCCCGTGAGCGTTTGGAAGCGCGGCCGGGAGCTCTGTCTGAGACACCGCTTCCCCCGAGCGATGACGAGCTAGGTCAGCATTCCACCAGGACCAAGGTGAAAAATAAACAAACCACCGTGCTCCCCGCAGCTGCAGCAGCGATCAGTCTCTGGAAAATTATTCAGGCATTATGAGAGAGGCGATATTAAATGCTGCCACTTGCAGCTTCACGGCTCTCTGAATATTCACGGCAGAAGAGGGATGAGCACTTAAGCGGTAGCATCAGAGGGCCTGCCCATCTGAGCGTCTTCCATTAAGTTTTTGTCTTCAAGGGGGAAGGCGGGAACCTGGGCCTGACAGGCAAGAGGCTTGTCATAACTCATTACGATCACAGCTCTGCTCAGGTTTCCTTCAATGAGCCAGGCAAGAAGCCTACGAGAAAGTGCTGAGCACACGGCTCCTCCAAAGATGCTGCTCTAATACGCTGGGTACCATTTGGTCTTACGGCTTGGAGGCTCCAGTGCGGCCACGCTGAAGTACTTCCTAGGAGGAAGGCGATCTAGTAAACATCACCTCGCGGTTGTGGAAACCAGTGATTTCTGTATCATATTCCAAAAGCGTAGGTAAAAGGAAGATTTAAAAGGCTGCCAAAACAGGAAAGTTCAGAAGTTCCTGGGACTATTAAGGTATGCCTTCAAGTAAAACACAAGTGTAATAGATTAAGTTAAGGAAACATTACTGGTCTTCAAGAAAAAAAAAAAAAAAGAACAACAACAGTATTCCCTATATGGCCAATTCTCTTGCCAAATAAAATTATTTGAAGGAAGTGTAAAGAAATGTCAATTCTGTATCACTTCAGTTAAGTGAACAGTGAAATCAACATGAATTCTCCAACAAAAACCACGTAGCATGATCCATGTGTTTCCAAAACAGAAATCATGTATTGGTGTCTTCATTTCCTCCCCTATTGTCCTGCTTAAAATATCAAAAAACCAGGAACCTGGTTAAGTGTTCGCTTTTGCTTTTTCATGTATGGGATAGAAAACAGGAAACTAGAGAGTGGACGAGTAGGAGACCCATCTGCACACCTGCAGATAGCAGTGCGACGAGACATAAGATGGCAGCAGGTAAAAGAGAAATATTATAAAGACCCACATCGTAGTTTTATTGATGTTTATGTGTTTATACTACACAGCAAACAGTTCACTGAAGGGGAGCGGTTAATACGTTTTTAAACATCAATCTCATTTTATAATTCTAGTAAACATGGTCTTGATTAGTAAATCAATCGCAGAATTTCTTCCTCATAATGATTACTATTGCAATTTCATTTTGCACTCCACGTTTAAATATGGTATCTCTTATTTAAAGTGCATGAAATCAAGACGTAGCATTAACGTATGCCAGGATCATAAAACGAAGGTGCCATCCGACTGAACAGAAATCAATCACGGTATTTAATGACCTCAGCGGCGGCAATTAGCGAGCCTCGCGGCCTCAACGGCTGCACGTCGGGCAGGCTGGCTCAATGTCGCCCAGTGCTGACTGACGCGGTCTCACTCAAAGCGGTGTCGCTGTTCACGGGAGTGCCGTAAAGCCTTCTCAAAGGAAATCGGTTGGAAGGCTATTTCAGGGGTCGTGCTGGAGAGGACTTGTATAGTCCCCTCTCCTGAAGCAGAAAGCGTGCTCTGAATCGTCACAAGAGGCTCTGCCATGGGCACACACCCAGGTCACCCTCTGACGGCGTGCCGGCCAAACAGGATCCTACACACACACGAAGGACAGCAACTTACAACATCACACGGACAGTGGGCGCTAGCTTGTCTTCTCTGAATGCTATTCCCTTAATGTCACTTCAGAGTTTCCCTTTTTTCCCTCGAGAAAAGGAAAGAAGCCTGTGCTACGTATGTGCCTTGTGTCCGATTCCACAACACAGAACATGTGTGTTTCATGTGTACTTATAATGTGCCTGATGATCAAAGCACACACAGGAGCCCTGGCCAATAACATGATAGACAACTACGAATTTGTAAAGTCATTAAATTTTCTAGGAAGCTCATACAAGGGTGACATTTTCTTTTCTTTTTTCTAATAACTTACTGTCCTTAAGAAGGAAGAATGTTGCCTTTTCTCCTATGACATTAAAATTATAGAAAAATATAAACCACTCCTTTTCATCTCTAAGATGCTGAAGTACCCAGTCTTATAGTATCATTTGCAGATACTCCGGCTTTTACCTGTTCCAAGAAAATGCAGATCCAATGTGAAAAAAGTAATAAATACGTCCTATTTCGCATTTTTAATTTCTATTGAGTAGTTGAAACCAATACCAATTGGAATAACAATAATGTTTTGATGCTGTAACTCAAGTTATTATTATTTTCTCCAGCATAATTTAAAATTCATTTCTGACTGATTCAGCAATCATCGAACAAACTTCCAGTAACCTCTCTGAAGATTTGGCACCGATGAGAAGTTCAGAATAGGAACAAATGTACAATGGTGTACAGAAGCTATTATAGTTATTTCTAAAAATAGCAGGGTTTCAGGCTTCCACTGGCTTCGGGGTTCTCACAAAACGAAACTGAAACATTGTTCAGATAGAACCAGGAAACTGTAGCTGAAGATTCCTGACTGACATGAATATTACTTCCTTTATCCCAAAGGATATAATAACTTCTCTAGCAAATGTAGCATCATAATTAGTTATAATTGACTTTGCCTTTTAATGTTTAAGGCAATCTATAAATTATGGATTGTTGTGTCAATTGGAAGACAGTTCCTGACACCATACTGTATATCTCATTATCGGAATCAAAGCCAGGTTTCTTATCAGGATAACGTCACAGTCTGCTGGATTTTCAAATCATTTCATGGAAACGTTAGCTTCATATTACTAAACCGCACAGTACAATTTTAACATAGGCTGCCATAATTCTAACGGGACTTCGGATGCTACACAAATGTCATATTAGGAATTAGAAGAGAAATTCTTAGAAATACACGCTTCTAAGGAGACATCCTACCCCACGGTCGGTCCCTTCTCCTGAGCACCATGCTAGCTGGGCTACTTTTTTGAGCTCTGTCCTCTGCTGCCTTCTCCTTCAGCTCAGCACACCTGCTGGGTGGGTGGGGGGGCGCCCACCGACGTCCCTCTGCCATGAATGTCCCACCACGTGCACCTGTTCCCACCGCTCAGCAGTGTGCCTTACCTGGAATGCTGGGGGTCAGTGCGGCAGCCGAAAGGGAAGGATGGATTCCTCCCTTTGCAATGACTGCTCTGCATCCCTCTCACTCTGTGCCCCTGTCCGGGGCAGCACCTGCCGGCAGCGGAACGCGATCCTGCTGCCGCCAACCCGGGGCCAGAAGCGGACCCGGTGTCCCCCATTAACATCTATGGCACCCAAGTTAGACCTGCTGAGAAGTACCCTCTCTCTCTTGAGACTTTGCATAACCAACAGAATATAATTCACCTTTAAAAGGAAAAATTGGGGGGAAAGTAACATAATTTTCACTGACGTGTCTCACAATTTCCACAGAATCCTTGCACAATTTGAAAATACAACCTACCCCTTTAACATTAACAAAATATGCTGACAGAAATATAAACTCTCTACATACCAGGAATCTAGCAGAGTACCATGCCATATGAATTAGTAAAAGAGATCAGAATTGAGATTAGAATAGAAGCGTAGACCATGATATGAAATATAATAACAAAGATGCAGAAGGAAATCAAGCAGGTCATCAAAATCCTTAGGGTTAGTAAGTTTATGAGTTGTAACAGTTTTTCATATATGTGGAAATATATATATATATAATATATGGAATATATATTTTCATGTATATGAATTTCACTGTAAATTTTTAATGTAATAAAATTAAGCGGTGTTGTTCAACCATATCTAGTACATACATGTAGTGACAAGCAACCCACATGTCCCAAACTGAGCTTGGATAAATAAATATCTCCCAAAGGTTATATAAAAATACTGGTCCTTTAATCATTTTTGTAGTTTTTCCTTTGAGTTTACTTTGTTAATTAAAAAAATATTGACCACACTGCAAAGGAAAACATCATTAAAATCTTTCTTTGAAAAACAGTATCTAAAAATCAAGAGCAGGCTTACTAGCCTTCCATCTGAGGTCAGTAAAATGTGAATTTCTTGTGGATTCACTAGCATTCTGAAGTAGTAGAAAGGTTTTATATATATATACACACATCTGAATATATGCTAATTCTTTTTTCAAAATTGTCCCTGTATCTCTTATGTGCATGACATTGGAAAGGCAAGAGCAAAGTTGAGAAGGACACAATTAGGCCTCAAACTGAGTCTGTGGTGAGTGGAAAAGGTTCAGGAAGCTGTAAGTTTGCAGCCCAGGGTCGATTCTGAGTGGGAGTGGGCTGGGATCAGGAGCTCACATGCTGAAACCCAAGGAAACGAACAGAGTCGCTGAGTCCTTTCATTCTGTACTAAATGTGCCTGGGAACAAGCTCAGAAACACCGCTGTTCAGAAAATCATTTTAAGTGTATTCTTGAGCAATTTGGTGCTGTAACTAAAATAAATAGTGGCGGTATTTCACCTCACACAACGCTTGGGGCACACCCTGTCTCATTTCATTTCCACGAAATCAAAAATCAGAACCTATCGGGGCACGCCACTTCTTTCCCTGCGACCTGACCTTCCTGAACACCAACGACTGTGCCCTGTGACTTGCGGGTGGGTGAGCTCCTGGCTCACAAGGAGAGCCTGAGGGATGCTGCTACCCAGCAGGCTTCCTCACTGATGCAAAAGAAGACAAGACAGAATTGTAACGATAATGGAACACGCCCCCTATGACTACAGAGGCAGACACCAACCACAGAGCGACCCAAGTAACTCCTGTCAGCCTCAGACAGTGAACATGCTGATGCCACCCAAGGAAAACGAATCGATATCTTTCTTTTTGATAGACACTCCTGTATTAGTGAAAACTTTGAATATTTATAGTTCCTTGAAACTCCGAGTATTTTATATTGTAATATAACATGATAATAATTATGAAGATATTGTCCCCCAGATGTTAACAATTTAATAACACTGCTTTGTCGGTCTGGGAGTCAAAAACGTCTCCTGGAGTACATTGGTGAGAATTCAAGGACTGCACTTGTACTAGATGGTGGCTTTGTGGCTCACCCTCAGTCCACAGTCTGTCGGGTAAGGACAGAAGCAGGTGAATGGCTTGCGGTTTCTGAACAGGAGAGAGGGCCACGATCCGTGGCCCCCAAAGGACAGTGTGAGACCCCATCACAGAACCAAACCGCCACAGGGCGTTATACAGTGACATGAACGCCTGGGTTAACCAGCATCGTGCGTGCCCATCCCTTACGTAATATGCATAGAAAAATAGCCATGCGACTGCTGCAGACGAACAGGGCTGTGCTCCATGCCGTGTACGCAGCGGTGGGAAAGTGCATTTGGAATCTCTGCTCAGCCAGCAGAGAAGAGGGGTCTGAAAAGCGAGCCCACCCAGTAAGACGCTCTGCAATGGCCTCATGGAGTCACGCCGTCTGCAGACGACCTGCATAAACTAACTGGTTAACATGATGAAGGAATTTAAACACCTTGTCCTCTGGAAATGTTTCTGGTGTGTATTCTGTTGGAAATCATAGTGTTTAAAAAATAGCAGGGACTGCGGACAACAGCTCCTCATTCCACAGATGACAAAGCCAGTATGAAACAGACCTGGCCCAAGGCTGCAGAGCTAGCTGGAAGCGGAGTTGAGCCGAAAGCCCCCGCGATGCATCTTACGCCAGATTCCAAAGGAACGAACGTTGGCAGAACGCTGCTGCCGTTTCTCCAGGGGCTCCCCCCTGCTCACAGGAAAGTTCAGATTCTTAACCCCAGGTTCAAGGTCCCAGATTTACTTGCGGCTAAGTTCTAAGCAAACCAAACTGTTCACTAGATCGCGGACCTTTCTGCTAGGTTCTCTACCTCATTTCTGGAGCCCTCCTCTCCTTGTTACAGGTGCCTGAAACATGCCCACCTTTCAAACACATGGCCACTGACGTCTCCCCCGGACTCTCGAGCTAAGCCTTACACTCAAATAGGAAACGATCGTTACTTTTCTTACACAATCTATCGTTTTCTGCTTTGCATTTTACTACGACGTACACATTTGAGCTTTCCTATTACACTGTAACTTCTGTTAAGCCAACATCGATTCAACATCCACCTTTCAGTCAGAGTGATCTTTCAGAAACAAGTATCAGACCATATCATCCCATCCTAAACGCAAAAACCCTTCGAAGCCTTGAGTGCCCTACACCCCCCCCCCCACTTCTCCTACCTCAGCACAGACCCTCCAAGGCTCCTGCAGCCACGCTGGCCCCTTTCTGACCTTCACGCCGAGCCCTTTCCTCATCCTGGACTTGTGCGCCTGCTCCCCATCCCGGGCCTTCGCACGGCTGGTCCTGTCTTACCTTTCAGGTCCCATGTCCCAGCCACGCAGAGGTGTTGCCTGGCCACCCTATCTGTTGCATCGTTTGTCCAGTCCCGTCCCTGCCTCTTGTCCCTCCGTGACCATGGTTCATTCTAATAGGACGACTTCTTTATTATTGGATTGCAGAACTGGAACAGGAGTTTCATTATGGCAGGAACTCACCCTGCGTTGTCCAATGGCAAATTACCAATACTTAGCAAAGCGGACCTCAGAGACTGTGCTGAATTAATGAACTTTCCTCACTATTTCTCACCACTCTTGGCATTGTATGTATCGGTGCTGAAAATAAGTATTTGTGAAAGGAAGGCGGGAAGGAAGAAAAGGAAAGAAGTCAAATCACTTTCGGTTCCTATGATAGTGCATTTCCTAGTACGTGCAGTTTCTTTTCCATGAAATATTTAATGATGAAACAAATTACAGTCTTAAAGAATTTTATGAAAACAAAAATATAAAATACATTTTTGAACTTCAAAATCACACACTGAACTAACAAGGAGAGTGGGGACAGACTCATAGATGGAGAGCAGGCTGACAGCTAGTGGGGGGATTGGGGGTGAGGGGGTGGAGGGGCCCAGCAAAAAGGAAGAAGGACTCACAGGCATAGACCACAGTGTGGTGATTGCTGGGGGGAGGGGACTGAATGGTCATGCAAAGTAATACAATAGAGAATAAAAAATAGATAAATAAAATAAACTCCAAAATCAGAAAGAGAAGGAAGGAAGGAAGGGAGGAAGGAAGGAAGGGAGGAAGGGAGGAAGGAAGGCGGGCTTTGCTCAGGGAGTATATACTGTAGTCATTACTGCACAAGAATTCTGGTAACTTCTAAGTGGTAAGCAACGGTTTTGTGTAATTACGTTAGTCTGTTCCATGTGAGGAGAAAACCATCAATCATTCCAACAGCCTGGTGTTCTCGCTCCCACTTAACTCAATAAAGTTTGGTTTTTCTTTCTATTAAAGTCTAAATATTTTATACAGGCCCTCTATGTGACTTGGCAGGTTCTCCTCCACCCTGCAAACCCACATGAACCCTGAATGCTTAATTTACTACTAAAATAACAAGAGCTTATTTCAGAGTTCATAAAAAGACATGGTATGGGTTGGAAATTTCTACTCTACACCACCTTAAGTGATAGTAATACTTATGTGGTCAAAATAATTCTGAAAACTTAACTTTGGATATCACGTATGCACAAAAAATTAGACAGCCAATTGTATTATTTTGCAAGAACACATTTTCCCTTTGTTCATGAGAGCACGTGATAAAATGTAATATCTTCCGTAAGGTTCTGCTCTTTCAAAATAAAATTATGGCTCCAAATGTCACTTTAATATGTTTACACACCAAGTTGGGAGTCTCCCTTGGCCTTAAAGATGAAGCGAAAACTGTCAAGATTTCTATATATATTATGTCCACAAAAGCCTGCCCGCTTTCAGGAGTGTTAAATCCACTTTCCAAAAAGTAAAAAGTTCATGTAAAATAAAGAATACAAAATGACCTTTTCACTGTTGAATAACATTGATATAATGCAAGTCATTTAAAAGTGAAAGCGAAAAGAACAATTTTTGTTTCAGCAGCGGCAAAAAACATCGCCAGGCCCGGTTCCTCCAATTCCTCACCTCTAGCCACCTCCCGCCACGGCCACCGCCCCGGGACTGGCTTCTGCCCCTCGTAGTCTTCCAGAACTTTCAAGTGATCACTGCCTTCTGCTTTCAGATACAGGTGTAATGATGGCGGTGATGGAATTCCTTTCTTTATATAGTCTCCCCTTTAGATTGCTCAATGAAAGTGAAACCCTTCCTCTTGAAACAGTTTCTAGCTCAGGATTCTGCAACACTGAATTGTTTGCACTAGCGAGCCACTCCCGTCTGCCGTCTTCCCCCGGTAGTTACTAACTGCCCAGGTCTCACGTCCCCTTGGATAGATTTTCTTCCTTTATCTGCGCTCTTGGTTTGATTCCTCACGTGACTTTTTCTGTGTGACGCGAGCACAGCACACAGCTGACTCCTCCAGACGTGGCCAGTGCTCTCCAGCGCTAGACCCAATGTCCTACCTGTCTACAGAAGAAACTGATTTAGATAACTTAATTCATGAGATTGGGGCTCTTTATTCCTGGCTATAATCAGTAGCTCCACCCTATTTAGTGACCCTGCCTACAAAGCACTCCCTTTGGTTTCATGGAAATGAAACACGTCATTAATGCACGCTGCCTTTTCTCGTCAGGACCCTATAGAACCCTCTTTCGATTTGGCCGCTACCCTGATGACATCAAGCCTGGACGCCTCTTTTGTCTCCCTAGGTCTGGTCTCCTGAACCAAATGCTTTCACCCGTGACCCCCATTAAATCAGCAACCCCGTTTCTTTGTACTTGTCCACGTACTCTCTCCCATCTCTCTCCATGTGTGTTTCAGATGTTGGCCATCACCTGGAAACAATTAATCGTCATTATTTTCATGCCTTTGCCATGTTACCCAAAAGGCACTCCCTCTCTTATCACCTGCACCCACCCGCAGCTCCACGTGCGTCGCGGGGGAACCCACGGGGGCCATACGGAGCTCGCCCTTCAATCTACTCTAGCCTTGAATTCCTGTTATATTTTGCCCAACAATTTAAAGGCTCTATTTGAACTACAATAAATTACATCACTGTATTTAATTAATATTTATGGAACACATACTACGTGCGCTTAGCAGAACCTGAGGTAAGTGTTTGAATAAATCCCTTGAATCTCATTTAGGTTTCATTTTAAAATTATCCCAAGACTTTACTATGTATTTGCCTGTATTAACTCCTTGAGAGCAGAGGAAAATCTTTTTTACATTTTGTAAAACAGGTATGTCCAGCCAGCATGCTAAGCATGATTAAACTGCATTGCCTAATCAAATATTTTTCCAGTGGCATATTTAATGGGTATACTAACAGTCCAAATAATAAAACCAGAATCTTTATGTTGCCATGCCTGACGTACATGATTTTGTATTATGAAAATAAAATTACATATTATTCTTTCTCAAAAATTGTAGTTTTTAACCTTCCCTGAGGACATGCTTACTGATTTTAGAGAGAGGAGAAGGGAGGGAGAGGAGGGAGAGGGAGAGAAACATTGATCAGTAGACTCTCATATGTGACTGGGGACTGAACTCACAATATAGGTATGTGACCTGACCAGGAATCGAACCCATGACCTTTTGGTTTACAGGATGACGCTCCAATCAATTGAGCCACACTGGCGAGGGCCAAAAGTTGTAGTTTTTACACTTTGCAACCTTCACACATGATTGTTAAATACAGTTAATTCATTACCTATGGTAATTCTAAGTATAAAGATAAAGAGGTGAATACACAAAATGGTGATCACCGCCACTTCCGAGGAAAAGGAAATTCAAGTTCACATTTCATCAGGGGCTTTCAGTACAGGTACTTGGGCATCCAATGAGAGGAACACGAAATTATACTATGACACTGGCTTGCAAAAACCTTCAAAGGGGTTTGCTACGGCTCTTCTGCTGCTGACTCCTCCCTCCTGGTCCCATCGACACTTCAAATTCCAGAGATCAGTGCAGGGATTGGGAGTTCCCCTCCACGGTGGGCTTCCTTTAACATTGCTGACATGCAGAACACAGGTGTGCCCCAGGGTGAGGCGTGGCACCAGGTAAGTGACCCAGAAGAGGGGAAGGAGAGGACAGAGGGTGTGTGTCTGATCCTGGAATACAGCTTTTGTTTTGTGTTGCTCTGCCCTGAACGGGGTCTCTGCTTAGGGTGCCTGGCGAATGCCATTGTGACACCTCAAGGGACTAACTAGACCTGCCATGAAGCCATGTCAGGAATTCCCGTTTTCTTGAGGACAAGACCCTGCACCTCGAGGGCCATCTGCCTGAAGGGAGCCCTTTCAAACGAGGCAAGCCGGGAAGCACCGGCCCGCCCCGCCGCACGTGGCTGAGACGGGAAGACCCCGTCCAGGCTGAAACTCCGGGGCTTTCCTGGAATGAAAGGGAAGCAGATGGGAGGGCTTTTATCCCCGTATTTCTTTCAGTGGCTTTTGTGATCCTGGACCCTACATAAAATGTTTTTATTACCAAGATTTTTGTTGGTTTGCTTTGATCAGCCTGATTCTTTTTGAGAGGAGCTGGGCCTTGCAGGGGAACTGCAGGAACTATTTCAGGCCGCCTGTGCTAGCGTCTGATGAGGCATCAGCCCCTGCCTTGAATGCAGGCATCTCAGGGATGCAGCCCTCTGGCCAGTTCGTATAGTCCCGTGCTCCCGTCGTTAGATAATTCTCAGGAATGAAATGCAATGTGGTAAAATGCCATTCTTTCTTTCTTGAATTTATGTTTTCTGTTAAGTTTTCAAAAGCTGTAGAAGGACTTACATGCACAACCTACGGACATGAACTAAGGGGGGGTACTGCTGGAGGGAAGGGGAATACCGGGCGGAGGAGGGCAAAGGGAAAAAACTGGGACACGTAACAGCGTAATCAAGAAAATACATATTTTTAAAAAGCTCTAAGGGGCTGCTTGAAAACCCTTCATGGCTTTCTCCGCACCAGCGGCAAGATCACGCGCCAACATCTGAGTCTGGCTCACTAGGGCCTCGAGGACCAGCCCCGCCATCTGTCCAGCCTCACGGCTGGTCGCCCCCTCTTGCTGCCCTGGATTCTCACCCTTTCTCTCCGCCTCCGTGGGCGGCTCCCCGGCACGCCCCCCGGCTTCAGCCCTGCGCACGTGATCTCCTTTGGGAAGGGACCCCACACCTGCGCCTCGCCTCTGTGTCGCTTAGGTCTTCGCTTACGTGGGGTTTCCTCCAGCAAGTCCACAGTGAACTCTGTCAGTGACTCATGTTGCTCTGGACAGTTCTTTGTTTCCTTGACTATATTCATGCAGAGACACAGACCTTCAGAGCAGATTTTGTCTCCTTGGCACTGCGTCCCAGGGGCTCACACTGTCCCTAAGACCGGCAGTTCCTCCCTAACTGCTCAGTACACTAAAATGGTGTTCAGTATACTCCCAGAAAGCCAAAAAAGGTAAGTCACATAAATCATCTCTCTCTTTTTGGCCCCTCTGCTCGCTCTTTACCTCTAGAGCCAATGGTCAAATATTAAAAACTTCAGTGAGATTCTAGTGAAATATTTATTTATGGTTAACCTGGTCAACCTTATCAACTGCTTGGTCGGGATCAACTGCTTGAAGTTGGGTATGAATACATATATTCGATAGATTCTCTAGAATTACACATGATCATTTTTTGTGTCGGGGTATGAAAAAATATAACTTGTGAAATTATCTGAAATGTTCATTTTCGTAGAGTTGTCTTTGGGCGAAGAGCCCTCTCTAGCTCTCGTGTTAATAACTAACCAGTTAATACTATTTAGGATACAAATGAAGCATTAAGAAATATCTCCTCAGTGGATTGAGCGTCGGCCTGCGAGCCAAGTGTCGCTGGTTCGATTCCCGGTCAGGGCACATTACTAGGTTGCACATCAGGTCCCCAGTTGGGGGCGCGAGTGAGAGGCAACCACACAGAGATGTTTCTCTCCCTCTCTTCCTCCTTTCCCCTCTCTCTAAAAATAAAATAAATAAATAATTTAAAAAAAAAAGAAATATCTCTTACAAGTCAGGTATCAGCAGTTTTAGTGACACATTTATAATTAAGGAAAAAACGTGACACACACTTAACATTGCTCCTAAAATATAATGTGGTGTTGTGAAGGCCATTTGCATATCCATTACCAGAAAATAATGACTTGCATACTATACTAAATTTTGTCTTAGTCTGAAGGGAACAGAGTTATACCTTTATAGCATATGTAAAATAAAATATGTTCTTGAAAGTATTTGAATTATTAATATAGAAAACTCTGAAAAAAACAGAGTATTTAAGATAAAGGTATTACTTATCTTTCTAAGTTAAAATGAAACATTAAATTTCTAATATGGCTTAAAACACGGGGTATTTGTGCCTGTTGGATATCTCTTAATTATCACCATATATGAAATGATAATTGCATTATTATCAACCGTACTGAATAAAAAGTTAATTTTGTCTTTAATTTTTTATCCTCTCCCAAGGGCATTTTGTCATCACTTTTAGAGACAAAGGAAGGGACAGAGAGAGGGAGAAAGAGAGACACATCCATGTGAGAGAGAAACATTGACTTGGTTGCCTCTAGTATGCGCCCCAACCAGGGATCGAACCTGAAAGCTGGGTGTGTGCCCTGACCAGGGATTGAACCTGCGACCTTTCAGTCTACAGGATGATGCTCCAACTGAACCACATTGGTCAGGGCTGTCTTTAAGTTTTAAAATAAATAATTCAAAGATAATATAAACTCTGGTTGCTTTCAACATCATTAATGGTAAGCCACACAATTACCTGTAACTGGAATAAGGAACAATTTGCAATAAAATTGAATATACTTTAAAGTAGCTACCGAATCCAAAAATAATGCACAATGCATATGATCATTATTGTTTCCTTGAGAATGGATAGTTTCTAATATTGATCCTATTTTTTATTTCATTTTTTATCCATTTTAAAAATCATTTTTTATTTTCCAACTACAGTTTACATACAATATTATATTAGTTTCAGGTGTCCACCCCAGTGATCAGACATTACATAAGTTATTAAGAGATCATGCCTGTAAATGTCATACCCACAAGACACCATACACAGTTATCAGAATATTAGTGACTAGATTCTCTATGCTATACTTACATTCCCTAATAAATCGTCAGGACCTATGTAACAGTAACAAAAGACTCCCAAACAATCAGTTAACATGAATGTTTACAGCAACTGACTTTTAAAACATCTCTTCATACCCTCTGTGAATGAAAAATAACCATGTAGGTAATTTACCAATAAAGTAAACTATAATCACCATCTTATCAGCTGTGAAGGGGAACACAAGTGCACAAAACCTTTAAACTGCTGTGGAAATGGTTCACGCCCACCACCACGAGCTCTGGGAGGGTGGTGACGAAGCGCGTGACCCCTAAAACCACAGGCACTGTCAGGGTTCACATCCCAGCTCACAGCGGACTAGCCGTGTGACCTTAAGGCAGGCACTAAACCCCTTTGCACCTCGGTTTGTATGTAGTAAAATGCATGATGACAATGGTACCTGCTTTCTAGGGCTGAGGAACGGAGTAAATACATTAATCTATGCAGAGTTCTCAGAACAGCGCCTGGCACACGTTTGCTGTTACCGTCACGTACTTCACTAGATGTCAGGCATCGTGGTAAATGCTAGAAATAAATTGCAAGCAATAAAAGGACCGCACCTACAATCACGAAGCTCTTAATAGGCATACTAATGAATACACTGACAATCTTCTTACATGGCCATGCTGTTCTGGGGAAGCCTCCCTGTCGAGGGATGTGGGATGTCACGGAGTAGGGTATGTGACACACTGGTCCTTCTGTTATGGGCAGTCCCTCTTCTGATTCCTGAAAACAGCTGTCAGATCACCTCCACGAGCATTACGGTCTAAACGGCCCTCACGTCAGACTGAACTGCTTGATCGCTTAGGCCTGTTACATTTATATGTGCGACTATAAATAGCACCAAGTAGGTGGTTTGCAATGGCTTTTCCATGGCAGAAAGTGCTGCTGTTACATAAGGGCTCTGGGAAATCACGCCATGACACACACACACACACACGCGATGAACACACACTCTGCAGCCCACATCTACTGCGCATTCCGACCACCCACTGTTTACACTGCAAGGACTCATGAGAAGCACTGCGTGGAGACAGCCATATGCCGTCATCCCACTGAAATCCGCATCTCTAGGTAAAGCAGGTAAACAAGTTTGCGTTGGGGGCAGACATATGTAACACGCGCTAATGAGTCCCGTTTTAGAGCTAGAATACACAACTGTGGTGTGGCACTCATTCACAAAGAAAAAACGACGCGAAGAACAAACAAGCACCTTTTTTCCTTTCTGTGTGTGTTCCTGATTTGGATAATATTCCTAGTTCGAATGAAAACCAAGAGCTAAAACAAATCCGAAATGATTGACTTTGGAGAAGAATCTAAAAGAATTCCCATGTAATTCAGAGGCTGAAGACCTGCACCAGCGTCTGCTTTCTTGGATCCTTTTTCTTTCAATATAAAAAATTTTAAGTACATTGTAATATGTTACAAAGAAGGCATCCTATGGGAGAAGACCATCAAAATAAATCATATTCCTGTATAATATCTACTGTGGTTTCTGAAAGGAAGTGACATAAATGTACATTTCTCAAATAACGCGTCTCTCTCAGAAGCAACACTCTTCTGTCATGTTCAAGATAATGACCTATGCACAGATATTTCCACACGTGAGCCATGAAAATCATACTGAAATTGAAAAAGAGGAAGAAAAGTAGACCCTTTATTTTCTCTTATTCTAATATAAAATGCAATAAAGATTCTGTTCTGCAATGCCAAAAATTAATATTAATATCTTAACAATATTTGTAGGATTAGACCCAGTGTGATTTTTTAAAAAATCAGTCAGTGGTGCCAATTTCACATTCTATTTTGTCCAAGTCATTGGAAGAAAAATAAAATTAACCTTTATTATTATGCCCATAAGTGTATATAATAAATCTACAATATGAATTTCAGCATATTAATAATTGAGTTTCCTTTATCATTATTTTGTAAAAGGAAACCATGAACTCAAAAGCGCCACTGCAACAAAAAATGTGGATTTATAGTAAAATGATAATTGGCCCCCAGAACTTATTTTTCAGTGAGTGCTTCTAGTTCAGCACGTCCACATGAAAACTATAATATTTTTGATAAGTTACAGATACAGTCTATAAATATATTCCTGCTAGTTCAAGTGAATATTTAATAAAATTCCATTTATAATTGATGGCTCTTGCTTTTAGGTTAATAGGGAAATACTAAGCTATAAATTTAATTCACATTGCATTTTTAAATTATTCCATTAAGACGCAGCATGTGCCTTTACTGAAATGTGTGCACTAGGCAAGAGAAACTCGCTTCTTCGGTCCCTCTTGTCAAAACAGCTGGGGAAGAAAGAAAATTAACAACAAAAACAATGATCATTTCTTAACTTTCGATATAAAGTAAAAAAATCATTGAATTATTACTAGTAGTATATTGTGATTACATCTTAAATAGAAAAATCTAGTATTCAAAAATATTCAACATACATAAAAAATTGAGGATTTACCCAGTATAATGCATCTTTGGCACAAGAATTTGTTTAAATACCACAAAAAACAAAGCTAAAAAATAGTTGCTGTATAAGAATTTCAGAAAACTCAAAGTAAGAAATTTAAGTGTCTTTTTTATTGCTATAAAGTGTAAGATAAAGAAAAGCTACTTAAATTTTAGGTTAGTATCAGGATTTTTCTTTGCCTTCTTGCTTATGGTTACCTTTAAAACTTGATTTAGAAAATCTTAGCCGTCTTCTGAAAATATTTTTTCAGTTTATTTAAAATTACATTTAAATCTTGATTTAAAAAATACTATTAGTCTTTCTTTTAATTATGTTTTAGAGTTTGTATTATAAATACACAATGATTCACTTTGAAAAATGAAATCTTTTAACTCAAGTCTTCAGGAAAGATAATTCTTGAAAATTCTTTAAAAAAATTCTTTAAAAAAATCTATTTTTCAAAAAAAATAAAAAACCAACAACACCACAACAAACCTCTTATTTAATAGAAATGAAAGGAAATTAACTACTGTGTCTTTAAAAATCAACAGAATGATTCAGTACACATCTCAAAATCACTCCCGGAATACCCAATTCTCCTTTCTCTGAAATAATTACCTAAAAAGATCTCAGTTGAGATTTGACTTATTAAAACCATACGTTAGTCATTGAGCAAGAATTCATTTTGCCTCTGAAAAGCCACCATGCAAAATGAGAGTTAAAGTAAGAAGCCTAAGAATATTTCACAAAAGTAATTGATTTTTCAAAAATGTCAAAGAAAAATAAAAATGACGCAGCAAATTGCTCACTAAATAGTTCACTAATGTCTTCAAAGATACAATTTTCTAAATATAATCACAATCCACATTTTACCTTTTCATTTTGACAGAGGCTTTACAATTAAAAAATAAAATTTGATGGCAAGTTTATTGCTCTATTAGTTATTGAAGGTCTGCAAAGAAACTCAGAAACTGTGTTTTAAAAATGTTCCTTTCACACTTTGGCAGAAGGGAAACTGTCATTTTGAAAACTACCATTAGAACACGGGCCCCTGGCCTTCCGGGGAAGTCCAGCAAATAATTAACTGTGTCTCCAGCTTCCTGTAGCTTCCCTGTGAAAAGCTGTACTCAGAGACCCTGGGACAGGGAAACATAGAACGTTTTGTCAAATTCCTGTAAAACTCTGCATCCCACCTAAGATTTTATTTGTTGAATTTTACTGGGTCTTGTATTATTTTTAGCACCCATTTCACAAAGAAGCTTAGCACGACCAAATTAAGGGACTCTTCTACACAGCTTGGAGCGAATGAAAACATGATGGCTTCAAAGCCACTTACAAAATGCTGCAGTGAAATAGAGCAAAACTCGAAACAGAATAGCTGCTGATACAAAATCTGAAGTACTTCCTACTGTTATCAATCATACCCACCCCCAAAAGAGCACAATATAGATTCCATTTAAAAAATCACTGTTCTTTGCTTTTATCTTCTCTCTTTATTTTTGTTTTCTAAATGTGTAGGTAAAAAACTTCAAGAGAAAAGACCCCTTTTAATTCTACCCATTTACTTATCTTGAAAGAATTAATATCAATAGCATCAAAAATAGTTTCTTATGTATTGGAAATCCAAAATCAATATATTGGTATCTCCATTAGAAGAAAGTGATACCCCATTTAGAGGTCAACAATGTTTACTTCTAATTTTAAAGCTATACAGAATTCTCCACAGGATGAAAAGTGACAAAAAGCAATTAATCACTAGGCGAAGTAAACCTATTTCTTGCAAGCACCGTCTTATGTTTACTTATGAAGAATGAGAGTACTGTAAAAATAATATTTTTCAACACTACATATGAGGGTTATTACCTCAATTTTAAGAAATGCCTCCCTCAATGCTTTCTTCCAACATCCAAATCCCAGCTTAATAAAAACAAATGGCATTCCTCATTTCTTCAAAATTGCACATTCAATATCATAAGCTTTGCTTTTTTAACAGGACTCTAACACTTTGAAAATTTAGTAATTAAGTATTCATATGCCTGCGTTCAGACTGCAGTGGTTTGGGATGATGGACTGACTATGATAAATATATTTATAACCTTCAAACGAATGAACTTAAATACATAAAAATAAAAAAATAAGAAGGTAAGATAAAAGGATATAAAAGCACAGGCTGACTAATCCCTAAAAGTGGTCTGCGGTATTTCATCACAGGACTAAATAAATCATAAGTGTGGGTAGCATGATAAGAAATCTTTAGGATTTCTATCAGTCAGTAATTCTATACACTTCTGAATTAGCAGTAATATTCAAAATTAGAAACTTTTAGCTTTTCAAGCTAAAAGAATACATTTTTGTGTCTAATAAACTAAAGTGAACACTTTCCTATATTAAGTTACTGAAAAATATGGATAAGTATTGGGCTTCAAATTATTTTACTTACTAAATTTTTTACTTTCTAACTGAAAACTGGAAAATATTTTATAATACAAATATTGCTTGAAGTAAAACATGCCAAATAAGAATCTATCCAAAAAAATTTAGTCAACAGCCATCAACCGTAAAGGCTTTCAATTCTTAAAATAAACCCTAATGTTAATAAAACAAAAAGAGTACTTTAAATCATGGATTTCTAGAAACGCTGCACGATTAAATAACTTTTTCCCCCTAGAATCATAATTTAATAATACGCAAACGATTTTAAATTACAATCTCTGAAAATATGCATATAAATTTTATTCAGGTGTGTGCATTTCTTTTCCGACTGAAAAGCAGACCTCCAGATAAACTTTTCAGAGTTGATAATCTAGAACAATGGTACAAAAGCTTCAAAAAAATTGCTACAAATGATGTTTATTAACATCAATTTTTTTACTGCCCTCTAGTGGCAAAGAGCTAAGTCACTGTAAGAAGACGAGAAGCTGCCATTGAAGACATGTGATCGGAGCCATAAAAAGATCTCGAAAAAAAACAGTACAATTTTACACCATCCGTCCTACTTATTTTCGGGAGGCTGATTATCAAACAAGTGAAAGCCGTATACATACAAGTCTAATTTTATTTGATAAAAAATTATAAGAATTATGTGAGCAGCATAAATAAACAATAGCACAGCACTGAGTACAGCCAGTGCTTAAATGCACTGAAAATGGCTAGTTAAAAAAAAAAAAAAAAAAATCAGTAAATTTTGTCTACGTGACATTAGAGAATATTTGACTAAATCTTTAATTTTATTGGACTGGCTACTTTTAGGTCACAGAGGCAAGCTTATTAAATTTTTAATGTTTTATTAAATTCTAAATTCTAAGCTAACAAAAATGTAAAGGTATTTGAATTTAAAATTTCACAGAACCAAGTAAACTAAATTTATATTCAGATCTGTTCAAGAAAGACATTTTACAAAGTAACGTTTTTGGAAACAGTTACCACCATGCACAAAATTTACAATTGATATATATAAAAGTATATATAATTTCAAACTAAATTAACTTTTGTTGTCTTTTTGTACCAAATAGGTCCTCTCTAAGTATTTTCCAGAGCATCTGAATAACTATTCATTATATGTGGCTTTATTTTCAATATGCATTTTCCATAATCAGAAATAATGATTTTAGAAGGACACAAAATACTTTAGTTATGATTATCAAAAGTAGGTATTGGAAAATAAAATAATAGGTAAACTGTGACCTTTTGTACCTCAGATATAAAATTTATCAATAGCTTTGCTGTATAAAAATGTGTCATCTTGTAAACGTATGTAGTTCATTCACAGCTTGTCTTAAAGGAAGAATCATAGAATGCAACAGAGAAATGACCCCCAAAGGGGGGAAAACAGTTGTAAACCTTGACAGAAGCCATTAAAGGGGGCACCCTAGTGGCAGGTATAAAATACCCAGTGCAGAGTCCTTGTTATCCGGTTTCTAATTTTTAGGACCTCTGTGACCACAGAAAATATATTGTGGGCTTGGTTATTTTTATTCATTTCTCTTCCACAGGGCCAGCAAAGCCTGGCTACCAGGATCTTTTTTCTGGAGATCTTAATAAACGTTGAAGGCTGATTATGTCAATGGTGGAAAGAAAGTTTTTCTGCACTTTCGCCTGGGTCCAAACTCATAAAACCATCAGCTAGGATGGCCAGGGGGCTCTGTCTACACCCAGGATGATCGCTACGCCCTGTCTACACGCAGGACAGTCGCTAGGCTCTGTCTACACCCAGGATGATCGCTACGCTCTGTCTACACACAAGGCCACACAATCCTTATACAGCTGTGCTATCATTTCGAAGGTTCAACAGTGTCAAGTGCAGAAGTTTTCATCAAATGGAAAATCGGAATGAGAAAGAACACTTTAAAAGTGCTGCCTTTAGCAATTCTACCCATACATAGAGCAGGCAAAGACGCTACTAAAAATGTGTTGAAGAATATTAGCTATGGCACAAAATCTGAAATTAAGATCCAGAGTAAAATATCTCTAAGACGTACTGTTGCATCTCCGCTGTGCTGGGGACGGCCGCTGTCCTTTGACGTGAAGGACATTCTGAAGAGTTGAATGCACCATCCTTCTAACTGAGTTTCAGACACATACTCAGAAATGGAACAAGATGGTTTCCAAAAACCAGATTATTTTCCAACTGCAGATTTTCTAAGAAGTTTGCCAGAATTAAGAAGTTCAGATGAACAGCCTATAACAACTAACTTACTTACAACCAGTTTTTGAGGAAATAAAACATTAGAAATCAGTTGTCAGTCAAATCCAGGCAACAGAGAAAGACGAATGGAAGGAAGTGATGTTGGGACCGAGCAGTTGAAAAATTAAAGATACCTAAAGACAATTTTGAACTCTCGCTACACAAACTTCAGCAAACAATTTGGTTTCAATCCTAAGGTTACTTTCTAAGATGTAGTATACAATGGGAGGCCCCCTAAAACCCGGAATTATTTGTGGAGGGTTTCTGAAGTACAGGCTTCCCCCAACAGGAGAGGGTTCTAGGAACCCATCTGTATCTGTGAACCAGCTGGTGGTGTTGTGAGAGGTTGCATCCAGCTTCAGGGAATTTTTTTTTTAAAGACTTTTTCAGTGCCTTTGCCCATTTCCTGATGGGTGACTTACAAGCACACCTGCCCACACCACACTGAGTGGTCAGCAGTTTCTGATCAAAAATGGCAATGACCCCTGGCACCCACCGTCCTCACTCTCCTGATTTCACCCTGAATGACTTTTTTGTTTGTTTCTTGAATGAATTAAGTTCTCAAAGGAAAACATTTTGCTGATGTAGAAAAGGTGGAACAAAAAACAGCAGAAGCACTAAAAGGCATCAAAATCAATGAATTCAAAAACTGTTTTAAGCAGTGGAAAAAAATGTCTTGATAGGTGTAGTGTACAAACGGAGAGTCCTTTGAAGGTGACAGGTTCAAACATGTAAAAAATAAATACGTATTTTTTAATAAATAAATTCCAGTATTTTTAGGGTCTCCCCTCATATATAAAATTTAAAGTCAATTTAAGAGTAAAATCTATAAGATAGCCCAAACTATCATGCAAATGATTTTACTGACCTAGGTGTACCTCATAATCAGATACAGTAAAAAACTTAAAATATATATAATACATTTTGCTAGCACATTTCCCCTCAATCTTGCACTAAACGCATGAACACACATGAGGTCTGAAGGAAAGTGGTTTCAGGAAGAGGGTCTATCTTAAACTTTGAGAAGGGGACACCCGCAACCTTTCGGAAGATGCAAGGAGGTGTCAGAACCGGTGTCAGGAATGAGTCCTGGGTGACGACAGGGTAGCTGGTGTTCTTCCGCTTCTCCTACCACACCCCGGTCTGGTAGCACAGTCAGTTAATACTCCACGAGGAAGCAAGCCCACAGAATGGGCCACAGACAGCTTCCTTGGTAAATGGTGTTGGGGAAAGTGGACAGATACATGCAGAAAAACGAAACGAGGCCACCTTCTCACATCACACACAAGAATAAATATGAAATGGATCAAAGACCTAAATCCTAGACTTGAAATCATAAAAATCGTAGAAGAAAACACAGGCAGCAAACTCTTGGACATTTGTTGTAACAATATTTTTTCTGATATGTCTCCCAGGCAAGGGAAACAAAAGAAAAAATAAACAGATGGGACTACATCAAACTAAAACGTTTTTGCACAGCAAAGGAAACCATCAACAAAATGAAAAGACCACCCACTGAATGGGAGAACATATTTGCTGATACATCTGATAAGGGGCCAATAGCCAACATTTATAAAGAACTTATAAAACTCAACACCCAAAACACAAACAATCCAATTAAAAAATGGGCAAAGGACATGAATAGACACTTCTCCAAAGAGGACATACAGATGGCCAATAGACATATGGAAAGATGCTTGATGTCACTAATCATCAGAGAAATACAAATGAAAACCACCACGAGGTACCACCTCACACCTGTCAGAAGGGCCTTCATCAATAAGTCAACAAACAACACGTGCTGGTGAGGATGTGGAGGAAGGGGACCCTTCTGTACTGTTGGTGGGAATGCAGCCTGGGGCAGCCGCTGTGGAAAGCAGTACGTAGTTTCCTCAAAAAATTGGAAATGGAACTCCCTTATGACCCAGCGATTCCACTTCTGGGAATATATCTGAAGAAATTCAAAATGCTAATTCGAAAGAATATATGCACCTCTATGCTCGCTGCAGCGTCATTTTCAATCGCCAAGATGTGGAAGCAGCCTAAGTTCCCATCAGCAGACGAGTGGATAAAACAACTATGTGACATTTACACAATGGAACACTACTTGGCTGTAGAAAAGAAGGAAATCGGAAGCTGCAGCAGCACGGACGGACCTGGAGAATATTACGGTAAGTGAAAGAAGCCAGCCAGCCAAAGACAAATAGCATGTGACTTCACTCACACGTGGCATCTAACAAACAAACTGAACTGGGGAGCAAAGCAGGGACAGGCTCATAGGTGGGGAGCAGGCTGACGGCTCTGGGGCAGGGGTTAGGGGTGGAGGAACCACGCAGAAGAAGAAAAGGACGGAAGGACGCAGACGACAGTGTGGTGACTGCAGGGGAGGGGCGGGTGGGTGCAGGTGGAAGGGGGTAGAAGGGGGATAAATGGTAATGGAAAAATACAATAAAAAGTAAACTGTAAAAAAATAAAACATCTGATGTTCAAGACCACATACTCCACCTAGGAGGGGCTGTTCATGTCCATGGTCCAAGCTAAAAGTTCACTTCTGCAGTGGAAATGGAGGTACGTACTCAGGAAGAGCCTGAGCAAATTCAGAGCATTAAAGCAGCACAAAAATTTAAGAAATTACATATTCATATACATGTATATACATGTATACACACACGTGTGTGTGTGTAGTTTATAATTCTTCAAAGACTACAATGGGCTGCTGAAATGTTAGGCTCTTGCTACAACTCTTCACTAAATATCACTGTTTCCTCACTCTTAAGAACATCTAACATTAAACACATGTATTCCTCCAGTATCAAAGAAATCAGCAACTTTATTTCTTCACCGTTTTTTTTCCTCACCAAGCCCCAGTAATCTTAAAATCAGAAACACAAACGTCTGCCCCATCAAGTATTTGTTTTTATGGACAGGACGCCGGGAAAAGAAATAAACACAGGTGCTACCTCTGAAGATGGGCACAGGTGGAAGTAAACGCTTGGTAAAGACTCGAATGGCTTCAGATGACAGCTTTCATTTGAAACCCCTACTGCAGATCTCTGAGGGGCTTCAGCTATCAGGTGGGACTTCAGGTCATCAGGAGCAGGTGACTTGGGAATGAGTCAGGTAATGCACACCACCAGGGGCTTCTTTTGGAATGGTAAACGCCAGTTTTGGAAAGCAAAGGAGTTACCCTTAGCACTTTGCCATGAAGTCTGTTCCAAGTAATATACGCCAGAGAGTGCCAGCTCAGTACTCCCCTTAAGGTGGGACGTACTAAAAGGAGCAAGTGTGACAGAAACGCAAAGGACACATTTTGGACAGGACTATACTGTTCCGGCAAAGCCTGTGTTCTCTTTCGGAATCCGATGATCCTAGACCCTTGAGAGATGCTAAATTCTTATTTATCCAATGAAGACAGAGGTGGGGGCATCTCAGCGACTGTGCAATAGGCACAGCTCTTCAGACCACTTGTGACTCCAGAAAGGTGAACGGTCTGATGCCAGTCAGTGAGGGGAACTCCCCCAGCGCGGGCCTGTGTGACCTGTCCCTTACACGAGGTAGATTTACAGGCAGAATAAAGAAGTAGACGCGTCCGTGGAGAAGAGATGTTAGGGTTCCTAATGCTACAAGCCACAAAAGCATCAATCTTGTGAGAACTACAGAACACTTTCTCAATATCCTCCGGTCCTGGGCATTTCGGTCTAATGCTAAATGCGTAAAAACATAGCCTCTATCAGAAAGATGATCTGTTCTCTAAAACTCCCATCAAGTAATCTTATGGAATATTTAAACTTGCTTGAAACCAGAGCAAAAGAACGGTCAGTTAATATACATAAGTAGTAGATAAACCCACCCACATATATATGTTTTAAGTATAGAATTATTTAAATAAACAACATTCCAGTAAGATGGTAACTTAAGCATAGGCACCCAACGGTCTGCGCCCCCTTTTCTTTTCCTAGTAACAACGGAAATGACGACAGGATGTAAAACCAGGACATAACCTAGCGCTAAAGAAGCCCATCCACATGCGTGTAAGAATTTCCGTGGGATCTCCTGTACCCGTGACCTCCTAGAGGAACAGTCTCTCAATGACTGTGTGCTGCCCGCCCTGAGAAAGCCCCGCAGAGCGGGAGGGCTTAGGTAGGAGCCAGCCTCATGGAACCCGGCTCCTGCCACTTCTCGTGAAGAGCTGAGGGCTGGGGGCCTCGGCAGCCCATCCTGCACGCCCCATGAGGGCCAGCAACGGTATTCGGGGGCAGGTACAACGCGAAGGTCCTACATAAAGCTACGGGCACAGGTAAATCGGGCAACTTCAACTAGAGAGAAAGCAGGGGATACAGTATTAATATCAGATAAGGTAGAATTTATGATAGAAAAAAACATTAAGTTGGATAAAAAGGATCTATTCAGGTTACAGTCGACATTAAATATACAGTAGGCATGAACTCTATTATCAGATAAAGGAAAATGGTAAGAAACTCATTAAAAAGTGAACAGAAACAAAACAGTAGTGAAAAAAATTTTTCAATTTTAATAGGTCTTTCAAATACATGAAAAAGCCAACAGGCTTAAAAAGAATATTGGGGATTTCAATCAGTGATTTTCAATCAGGGACAGTGCTACTTGCCAGAGGACGTTTGGTAACGGGGTGGGGAGGGGGGAGGGGTGTTTCGGGTGCCACTATGTCTGTTTAGGGTCTGAGAACAAGAGTCAGGAACGCTAGGTATCCCCAGGACAGTGCCTCAAAATGGGGGTTTGTGCCGTCCACAATGCTAAACGGGGCCTCAGCTGAATTACACTCCATCATCTAGTAATTAATCAACCTGACTTTGGCTCAACAGATGCGGAGCAAGTGCCGATACCTACAAATAAAGAATATATTTTTAAAGAAGAGTATAAAATGTGTATCTATAAAGTCAAATGTATCATATATGAGACTAGCGGTCTTCAAGTTGTGGCATCTGTAATCCTGGGAGGAAAGAAAACCTCTCTAAGGGGTATGCGAGCCTGAGTAGTTGCAAAGGGCTCCATTTCAGGCCCTGACCTTGATTTGCCTGAAGAGGTACCTTCGGAAGAGATTTTCCTTTCTTATCTTTACTCTAAAAAAGATAGACAACTACCCAAAAACTCATCTTGGGCAGCAAAATGAAGAACAATGAACAATTAAACTGTTCCCCAGTCAAGCAAGACATTGCAAAATCACCTCATTTCATTATGATGAATTTCCACCAGGTTTGTGTGTGTGTGGCCAATAATTTTTTTTACTACAACATGCATATTTGTTTTTGGATCTGATTATAATTATATGGAAGTGTGTACTGATTATAACTATATAAAAAACTCAAAACAAATTTTTGTTTCTGTCTCTTAGAACCTTGTGGCCATAGGAAAATTTTTGAGCTAAATTTTACTTATATATTACACTTTTGTTGCAGAAGAGTTGACTAATAGGTTGAACAACAAAGAAATTTCTAGAGCAAAGGTAAATTGCATTAAGACAACATTCTATGGAAAGTGGAATCATAATACTAGTTTCAAAAAGAACAGGAAATAATGTAAAATACCCTATTATCAAAGAGTTTAATTTATTTGTAAATAAATGATAGTGAGCATAAATTTTTTAGGGCATTATTAAT
Organism: Furipterus horrens; assembly: GCF_987537825.1. Taxonomy (NCBI): domain Eukaryota; kingdom Metazoa; phylum Chordata; class Mammalia; order Chiroptera; family Furipteridae; genus Furipterus; species Furipterus horrens. Next base: position 93,043,642 of record NW_028327182.1, read on the forward strand.
GTACATTAAAATTATGATGTGAGAACTTCATTAAAAATATCAATATTTATCATAAATTGGAAATTAAACCTTTGCCACTATTTTTACTTGGGATGAAAAACATCAGATTTTCACTAAAAAATACATGAGGGGAGATTTAGTTTATCAAAATTCTTTTAGTGAGAATGTAAGCAAAACGTTTGAAGATCACTGTAAAAATGCAAAGAAAATATCAAATAACTTAAGAAACTAACACTCAAGCCACATTAACTGATTTCAATGAATTAAACCTAGAAAATAAGATCTGCAGTCACAATTTTACACGGAATGATAAAAAAATATACCCACACATGAAATGGGGACAAAGCTGTATTCAGTGGCAGAGTAAGAGCCATCACTATGTCCAAGGAAAACAAGCAAAGGGGGATTAATTAGATTAGAGCAGAGGTTACTAATTAGAAAAAAGATAAACATAATTAACTAAGGACATAAGATTTTTTAAAAAAATTTAACACAGAGACCTATTGCTAGTCTGATCAAGAAAAAAATAGAAAACACAAATATAGAAACTTCAGGGTAAGAAAAAGGCAATTACATTGAGGCAGAATAATATAAAAAGTTCAAGGTGCTGGAAAGAATGGAAAATGAGGCTATAGCCTCTACTCTATAATTTGCTCACAAAGCAAAACTCTCTTGAAATTTCTAAAATTAAAAAGTCTACTCAAGAAACCTACTACCCCACAAACTTGGGTATCTTTAGTGTTAAAATGAACCACTCTTTAATTTTTAGAGAAAGTTTAGTGGGAAACAGTGATAGAGAGGGAGAGTCCAGAGAAATATATTTCATTAAAATGAAAATGAAATGTGACTATCTTAATAATGGCTGGTTATAGTGATTTAATGAAGTATTAAAATAAAAATGGACTTTTGAATATATTTTTAAGAAAGTGAGCAAATAAGATATGATGCACTGTGATATCTTAAGGAGTTATCTACTCATATATGATCTCAATTACATTTTTCTTAATTAGAAAGCACTTATTTTTATAAGTAATCTAATTTAGAAAAACCGACTTATACTAGGTCTGTCCGGAATAAGTCCAGCCATTGGTAATATAATAAGAATAGTTTGTGCGACATGGATGTAACGTGGCAGCCAAGGAGAGAGGACTGGCATGCCCATATGTGTGAACAATGACGACTTCACTGTACTAGTCAGTGGGGGCGGTAGACACCACTGAGTGAGCATGTGTACTGTGTGGCCGTCACATTCAAAAAGACTGAGCGAGTAGAGCCATCAATCTGCATCAAATGTTGCATTAACCTTGAACATCCCTCCGTGGAAGAAACTATTCAGATGCAGCTCTGGGCAACTGGTGACTGGCAGCTCCATCATGACAATGTACCTGTTTACGCATCACGTCTCATGCAGAGTTGTTTGGCAAAATACCAAATCACCCAGGTGACTCAGTCCCCCTATCACCCAGATTTGGCACCCGGCAACTCCTGACTTTTCCCAAAACTAAAATCACCTTTGAAAGGGAAGAGATTTCAGACCATCAATGAGATTCAGGAAAATATGACTGGGCAGCTGATAGTGATTTGGGAGACCTGTGTGAGGTCCCAAGGTGCCTACTTTGAAGGGGACTGAGGCATTATTGTCCTACGTACAATGTTTCTTGTATCTTCTTCAATAAGTGTCTCTTTTTCATATTACATGGCCGGATAGCTTCTGGACAGACCTCATATGTCAATGATAAAATACTTTTATATATTTGATAAAAATCATCATATAAATATAATACATATATAGTCATTTCTACTCTCCTAAGAGTGGAAGGGGCTTTAAAATATTTTTAGATAATCTGGATGCTCTAGCATTTTCCCCATTACAGTGACGTTTTTATTGTACTGAGGATAATTAAGCATGTTTTAGATTATCTTTATTTTCCTCCCCCGGCTCTTCAGCGCTTGGTCATGTCACTGCTCATTAAAATTTCACGAGAAATGGCCAGAGAAACAAATGCACATACAATTTAAGGCAAGCATAATTTTATTCTGATTGACAGATACAGTAAGTTCTGTTATTGGAGGATTTCTCTACGAGAAAAATGATACCAATCTTCGTTTAAGTCACTTAAGATATTGTACCAAACCTAATTTACTGAAAATGTTGTAATCATCGCATTCAATGGAAGAAGTATCCGCGCTGAGCGACCCAGTGCATCGCGATTTGCCTGGGAAACACGGGCGTGTGGCTTTGAGGCTCCTTCTCTAATGACCTGCGGCCCGCACACAGTCTCAGAACCGACCTGCTCCAGCGGTCAGGCGTTTTGGGAACCTCTTGCATACGCGGACACACACAGACACACCAGAGCAAATCTCTAACGGCAAGCTCTAGCCTGGTGTTTGCAGAAGCCCCAAAGCATGGCAGTCCTTCCCAAGGTATTTTAATTTCACTCTGGCCAGGACTGTCCAAGGCCCCCTTTTCCTAGGACCTCCTTTCCTCCTCTGAGCAGCCGTGAAGGATTGTGTTGCCTTTCTTTTCCCTATTTTGAAATTGTAGACACCCTACCACAACGCACGGAGTGGAGGTTGCAGTCCAGTCTTTAACCAAAGGAGCTGTGTTACTGGCATTCAGAATCGAGAAAATGAGTCTTAAGGTCTGGTTTCTAATGTCACTCTGTGGGTTAAAAGGGGTTCTGTGGATTACCCTAACAAACGAAGGCAACGTGAGGAAATACTTTTGAGGTCCACGCAAACATTTCTAATACAGATTTATATAAATTAGAGGTTTCTTTATTTGCTAGCTTTAAATAGTTTTGATCATCCAATTTACAACGAAGCATTGACCCATTATTCTCATTATTTACTAAACAATCACTTAGGATGTCGGTATAGCCAGAGAAATGACTTCAGGGGTACAAAGCTAGTTCTTACAGTATATAGATATAAAACTCCCATACTTGTTAATGATGACCTTACCCAGGGGATAAGTCAGTACTCACGGCCACCTGAGATTCTTCCCATTACTTATTTCTAAAAATGGCCAAGTCCCAGCTGGATATTTTGTAATTAAAAAATTCAAAGTTATAGGAACTCTTCCAAATGTCCTGGGATATCAGACCCAACAGAAGAAAAAAACATTATTGAAATTACTCCTTTATGTCTATGTGATAGAGCAGGATTTTACATATATTACGCAGAATGAAAAGATATTTTCTCTAAGGCAGATGACATGATTTCAACAAAACATTGGTTCAACAGAGAGACTGTTGGGTAAGAACCCAGAACTGGCCTCCAGTTCCCTTTCTACCAATCCCTGCCCATGTCCACAAATTCCTTCAGTTCTCTCGGTCTTGATATCCTCATGGCCTTAAGAAGTCCTTCACTCTCTGCAATTATGTAATTCTTTCGAACTTTCACATATGAAATATGTGAGCTGAATTAGGTGACTTGAAAATGTGGCAATTAATGCTTAAATTTTATTTTACGACTGTAAATTTATGAAACTGGGACATACGGCAGCAGAGTTTAATACTAAACAAAACATAAAATTTCACTTTTTTTTTAAATTCTGGTTTTAAAAATTCATCTGTGCAGAAATGCAGATGCTTATCAATGACAGTCAAGAATAAAAATTACTTATTAGAAATAGGGCTTCTGCCGGAGTTACACAAAGAAACCAATCACTTGGGGACCCTGCCCGTTATATTAAAAAGAATCCTAAAATCATATCCTCATCATTGATTTACTGACCTTTGTTTTAAATCACTTATTTTAGACATCTATATTGAGATTAGTTTTTTTAAGCTCAAAGTAATTGGCCAATAGTTCAAACCAAAGATAAATTAGTGACTGTTATTACTGAAAACAAAGATAAAATGTTAATAGGCTAATTAGTGTGCACACACACACACACACACACACACACACACACGGTCTCTTTTGTTCTCAATATACTTAAAGACTCCTGGGAAATAATTAAAGAACTTGTGGGCACAAAGCCTAATAGCATACTAAAGGGGGATCTATTAAAATTAATATGTCAAGTTGGGTTATTTATTCCTAAACAAATCAACATATCTGAAAAAGCAATTCATATAAAGGGGTGTTTTATTTGCATTATCAGGACAATTTCATGTAGGCGTGGACCAAGAACACAGTTTTGATCGTCATAATATGCCCTTGAAAAGAGGGTTGTTATGTGCCACTTTAAATAAAAGTACAACGGAGAATTTCAGAGCTGAAAAAATTCTCTGACATCTATTCTAATCCAATCCTTTTTAAAGGTTTTTTCAGTTATTATTTAGGATTTTGTTATCGAACCCAAGTTCGGTTGTTGGCAGCAGGGCACAGATCAGAACCCACACACACTGCCCCATGGACAGCAGGAATCTGACCGCCGTCAGACATACTGGGGTCCTCCTTCTGCAGGAAGACAAGTTAAGAAAGTCACTTTTGCTTTGAAAAGAAGTGTGAGAAACTAGGTCTTTAATGAATAAAATGGTGGCAAAACATTTTTATGCTTTCTATTTGTGGCCTCTGAGCTTACAACATTGTTAACCAGGTAAGTTTTTTAAATACATGTGATGACCATTACTATCATTAGGAATTTAGGGTTTGTAGGTCAGATTATCCGCCCTCCCCCTTCTTCTTATGCAACCTGAAGAATCAGAGCTGAGACTCGGTCCCCCTTGCCTTCCTTAGAACCTCAAGTTCATGTCAAGTGAAAATGGTATCAATTCACACGGCAGAGGGAGTAAACATCTGAAATATTCTGCACAGAAAAAGATTCTGTAGTAAGCTTCAGATATATACTTTCATATAGAAATAAACTACACTTATTTTAGAGATGAGTCAAATATCCGGTTAAAACTCATTATTTAATTAAAACCAATTATAACTGTGAAATGGTCAATAAAGAAGAAAGGAAGAAAAAAGGTGTTGAGCTTAAACTACACGGCCCTCCCCCACCCGGCTCCCGGATGGACATTAAGAAGTCAGGAGCCCGTCACAGCTGGGAACGACGTGGACTCAGAAGGGCGGAGGCTGAGATGCCCACTTTCTTCGCGCAGCAAATGCCCTCTGCCCGTTAATGGCCACGCTGACTGATTACCCCAGCAGCTACGTGGGTATCCCCTTATGTCTGAACGAGAAATCTCATCTATCAGCACTGCAAAACATGTGACTGGGACCAAGTTCCTGATGCAGACCCCCTTCCTATTCCCCACCCTCACCCCCCAAAAAGGTACAGGCCACACGGACACTGTAAGATGGGGTACTCACAGGGCGCATGCTCACGGAGACAGGCCCCAACCGTGGGCCGTATCGTCGTAATTCGCAATGGTCTTTCCTGACCCGCGGGCTGCCCGGACCCCAAGCAGAAGGACCAGCCCAGGACAGTCGGGGCGCTGAGGCCGGTCCGCTGCCCTGGAAGGCCGCTCCCGCAGCCGGTCCCACAACAGCGGCTCCCAGGACGGAATCTCATCCGTCACTCGGGACACACCACTTTCAGCCTCAGCGTGTCATTGATGGTCTTGAAAGACGATGACAAACCTCTTGAAACTCCTGACCTAGACACCTATCCATTCCTACAGAGAAAAATGCCCTCTGTTTATGAAAGTACAGTTTTGTTTTAGAAACTATTTTCTGGCATCTACGGATATTTCAACGATGCAGCTTAAACTGAAAGCCAGGGGTAATTGTGTGAATAAATTACAGAGAAGCTCTGTTGATAATCATAAAATGTATTTTTCGTTAAAAATAGTTCATAAGTTTAAAACTTACAGGGAATTGAGAGACCAGCCCACGCCCGCGTGGCGCTCATCAGAAGTACTGACCACACATGTGGTGTGTGGTATGGCAGTCTCCACGGTATTTTGTTTTCGTCTGGTTTTTCAAATTCTAAAACTAAACACAAAGGATAAAAACTACAGTTTAACTTCCCCTACGACCGAAGAGCAAACACTCAAAATTCTAAGGCTCTCTTCCTGGAATTGCCCCTCCTGTGGGACTGGGAGGAAAGACGCGCACTTCAGTTTTGGCAGATAAAACGCATAAAGAGACCGGAGGACGGCTCTGCAGTGTAAGCACCCCCTCCTCCACTTCTCTGAACCCACTAGGGAGCTGGAAAGCAGGAGTATAAACAAAATTTTTTTTAAAGACCGAGAGCCATTTTTTACCTTCCTTTTTAATGCGACTTTCTTTTCCTCTAGATAGGGTTGAAGAGCGTCTCTCCAAAATTTGTGTCCACCCGGAACCCCCGAATGGGACCTTATGTGGAAAGTAGGTCTTTGCAGATATAATGATCTGCAGCAAGTGAAGGTGTGGTCAGGCTGGATTGGGGCAGTGGGGGCAATCCAATGACTGGTGTCCTTGTAAGATGAATAAAGAAGACGACGAGGAAAGGACACAGGGACGCGGCGGGAAGGCCACCACGCAGAGACGGAGGCAGAGAGCAGAGTGTGGCAGGTACCAGCAGAAGAAGGAGCGTCTGCACCAGCAGAGGCTGGAGGAGGCGATGAAGGACTCCTCCCTCGAGACTTCAGAGAGAGCCCGGCCCTGCTGACCCCTGGACTGGGGACTCCTGGCCTCCCAAACTGTGGGGAGACCCATTGCTGTCACTGTGGGCCACCCACGGTGCAGTAACTGCTTTGCAGCCTCGGGGGAACTACTCGTCCTCAAACGGCTAAACAACGGGCCGGTGAAGAATTCCATCTTCCTTGGGCCAGTCCAGGGCTTTGTTTGGTTTTGATTTCATCTGCCCTTGGGTGACTTACCCTAAAATGCGAACTAAGCCACAGCGCAACAGCCTAACACTGTCACTCAGAATGGCCCTGCCTTCTGGTTTCAGCCTTCCAGAATGAGTTAGCTCTGTCTATCTACTATGAAACAGGAGCTGGATTTACCTTTGGCCTCCAGTGTAAGAAACGGAAAAAAACATTCTCAATAAAAATTTAAAAATAAAAAAAATTTTATTTCTGCAAGGAACTGGTCAACATTTATTTAAATGATTAAAGCACTGTAGTATTATAAGAACTATTATTTACTTTCTTACTGTACTGGATGCTTATTAGTGAACTTCTTATATCTCATTAATAAAGCACTGATGTCAAACACATAGTAGATACTCAATAAATATTTATTAAATTGAGTATTCTAGCAGTGAACTATTGTTATAAATAGCTGAGGAGGTAATTTCCAATTCCCTTAGATTTGGGCAAAAACATTTATTTGCCTCCCAAAACATTTTAGTATTTCCTTATAGTAATTTGTACTACAAAAATTATTTAAAATTATTATACTCAAGCTCTTTCCTTAAGAAAGATTTATCTACTAGAAAATAACTTAAATGGTTTATGTAGCTATTTTACTCAATTCTACTAAAAGTTAGTTACCAATAGAGGTCCATCCCTGCTGCGACATCCCCCCAAAGTACCTCAATGACATTTTCACAGAAATTGTCTCTAAAATATGCCAAAGGATCTTCAAAGACTAAAACCTAGTTAATTCCAGGAACAAGCATTAAAAAAATAAACACAGTGAGGTCATACTGAGCACCGGGTGGGGGAAGAGCATATTGAGAGAGCTTCTGATGCAACCAAAAATACACATATATCACCCTTACATGCATACAAAAAGACACTAAGTAGTTATGAGGTAGCAAAACTAATGCAGTGCAGGATTATAATTCTCACCTAGACTCTATCTGAAAGTATTTATTTCTCTGAAATCATCTTTCTGTAATATGAAAAGTCTTACAAGTTCTTATTCTGTGATTGTAGATCTTTCAAAGTTCTAATCAATACCTTGTAGAACTACATAGGACTGCCCTGTTTGGCAGAAGCCTGCTTCCTATATTAGTACTCTGAATTCATTCTGAGATTAAATGAATTGTAAAATTTTCTCTAAAAGTTTTTAAAGCTCGAAAGTGATAGTAATATCAAGACCACTTTGAGTCACAGATGAATATTTCATGTCAGAGAGAAACTCATTATTTCGTGAGTACAGTATTTTCAGCTTTTATCCCTTCAACTGTGAGGGAAACATCTGTAAATCTGAAAGTTAATGACTCACAATTATAAATGTTTATGAATGTGTGGCAATTTCTTGGTCTATTTGAGAACATTTATTCCTTAATATTTTATTAATCATACTAAGAGCCTCTGTTACACTTAATGAATAACAATTTTTTTCCAGGAAGAAATTATAACAAAATAGTTACATAAATAAGAGATTCGTGGACTAAAGCACTCCACCAATTGCACTATTTTACTAAAATAAAGCAATAAATTGACAACAGATGCAGTGACTAATATTCCTACTGAGAAAAACTCTCACAATATGAGTGGGTCATCTATAATTTTTGCAATGGTTGCAAACAACAGTTCTATTTATGTGGTATTATATTTTAAGGCGGTTTCACAGAATCAGACAGAATAACACTTTGGATTCTTTTAGTCTTGCTTTTAAATTACAGAATGATAAACTAGATTTTTTAAATTCAGAAGACTATTGCTTTGAGTAAAAAGCTAGAAAACCCTTACACATTTCATTTTGCTATTTGTTTCAACTATTACAAAAATATCAACTCAACTCTTAGTGCTCCTTTTCCAGCAGAATTCATTTTAACTGTACGTTTGTAACTTCTCAAGAACTTGACCTAAAAAGACAGACTTGAGGGTTGGGTTCAGTGAATACCCTTCCCTGCTCAGACAAAGGTGTCTCAGGACCAGGTATAAGCCGCTCACACAAACGGAACACCAGACAGAAAGCAGTCTGTGACCTGGGGTGTGTCACCCCGAAAAAGTGGTAGGATAAATCATTTAATCAATTATATAGGTGTGGGAACACAACCTATAAAGAGCTCAGAGGAGGCTGTCTTGAGTACACAAGGTAGTCTTTGCTGGAAGAAATGAGTTCAGAAGGTAAGAGTTGACGAGGAGGAACGGAGTTATGCTAATAAAAATGACCTTTATGAGAACTTAGCGTGTCAGAGTCAGCTGCAACTTTTAGTAACAGTTCTATCCCTATGAGCTGTGAAAACTCGGGAAAGTCGCTTGATCTTTTTTTGGACCTTGGAGGCCTTCATTCCTCCAACTCCACAAGGACTCACTGAGCGCCACTCAGGGCCACGCACTGTGCTGAGCTCCAAGGGTGCCGAAGGGAAGAGAAGCCCTGGCCTTCGGGAAGCCACAGAGAGACTGAAATCCAAGAGCTTTAGGAGGAAGTCATGATATGGAAAGAATAGTAGGAGAAGGCCCCTGGGGGTTTCTCTGCTTCTTCCACGAGCTCCCTTTCATAACTCCTCTGCCACAGCTCTTCCCCCAAACATGTCCCCTTTCGGATGTGTCCTATGCCACATCCCCAGTGGATCCCAAATGAGCAGCTCCACCCTTTTCCTGAGATTCAAGGTTGTCCACAACCGGCTTCAATCAAGTTTTCTCGCTGCTACATTCCAGAAGTCTCTTTTATGAACCTTGGCCTGCAGGTCAGTTATCTGATATCATCTCAAATATACTTCACAGGCACCAGCTTTCACAACCAAATTTGCTCACGTGCCTCCCGGGCCCTGGAGTGACTTATCTTGGTCACTCGTCCATAATTCTACCCCTTCTTCTAGGAGTCTCAATACTTCCTTGATATGATTTTCTGAGCAGGAGAAAGATAAAGGCCAAGGTGATCCCCAAGAAAAAAAGCTCGCCTTTGTGGATTAAAGAGGACAGTTAAAAGAAAGGAAGTTCGTGAGGAAGACGTTATAAAATCTCATCATGATTACAATAGGTGGGTCCAAAAACATCTGTTTTATAGAATCAGCACTTTATGATTACTGACCGAGTATATGCACAAATGGGAAGGCATCAGTCCAAATGGACTCAAATTATGTGATTATAAATAGGATGCTAAAGAGCATTCCATATCATAGAATTATACACTTGAAACCTATGTAATTTTATCAACCAACGTCACCCCAGTAAATTTAATTTCAAAAATAAAAAAAGAACATTTCAGATGGCATACAATAGTTCTGTGACTAAATTTCCTTTTTTTTAATTTATGAAATGATTTGTCTCACGAAATTAGTAAATTCCTAAATTATGCTATAGTTAAATATTATACCTATTTAATTATTTTGATTTTATAGACAGACAAAAAAACTTTGCTATGATAATCATGAATATGTAAAACAAACTAATCGATTACTAGATTAAAAATATCTTCATAAGAATTAGGGTTCAACACTTAACAATTTCACAGAAATATATAAAATGGGTCTCATATTTAAGTGAAGCAGGGGTTATGTGATAGCATGGAGTGAACAATACTATAAAGGGTTGGTAACTTTAGATATCTTGATTTAAGACAAAGAAAATGTTACAGAGACAGCTAAACACCACTCCCCCAACTCTCTTCCTCCTCCTCCTCCTCCCTTCCTCCCATGCGTTCGTTGGTACATCCTGCTCAGGCACAGAACATGAGTATTTCACCACGTACTTCTTACCACCTCAACTATTTCAACCTGTAGTAAACGCAGGCTTAGTTTGGTGACTGATGTATATTTGGGCTCTCAGACATTGACATTTCATTGGCTTATGATTCACTAAATCCTAAAAAAAAAAAAAAAAAAAAATAGTGTAACAGAAGAATTCTCCTAAACAGAGCAGTCTATATATAGAGAATTCTATTCCCAGTGAACTTAAGAAGTGGAGTAATAATTTGATATATTGTCTCAAATATACCTTTAGTCAACATTCAGGTCCCCTCCCCCAGGGTCAGGATGGTGATCTGTCACTCAGTGCACCCACTCACCCTGCAGTGACAAATAAAACCTTCCCACGGTCTCCTTCCACTGAGGGGCCCCACTGCTGTTGGCAGCACACCCTAGCACTTACAGGTAAGACTCTTCTACTTGCTGACTGAAATATTCTTGGAAACAGGGGCTAGAGAAAAAGTTATAAAATCCACACAATGAAATGTTTTTTAAATGAAAAGAGACTATCAACTTTTCTCATAAATAACTTTTTTAATACCTTTAATATTTAATGCTATCCATGTTCTGCCTCAATTAAGTTGGAAAGATATTGTACGTTTACAATTCTAATGCTTATTAGCTCTTGAGAGACTGAGGTGCGACTGAAATAAATATTATTAATTGGATTTTTATTAACTAGGTATTTATGCTGATACCTGAGCATGAAATAACTTGTTTCAATGTATTAAAAACCTGGCATCTTGAATCTGTATTCCTAAGTGGATGCATGAACATCAAGGCTGAGTTAGGCTCTCTGTAAGAAATGTAATATGCATGCAATTTAAACACACTTTAAGGAAATCAAACATATTATCACTCACTCACAGACCTTAGCAGTTTTTAAAAGGCTCAGAATCATTTAAAATAAACAACTGTACATTAAAAACTACTAGAAAGTTTTAGTTTCTGAATTTCTAAATTTCACTGTTCTGCGCAGTGACCCCATTTGGGTTCCATCCTTAAGCCTGACACATGGAAGGGACTATAATGTAATGTCACTCCACTCTTAAAAATACTAGAGTCCACCCAGATGAAGAGTCTTGCCTTCAGAGTGGCCACCTCAGGAGTTATTTGCCTTTCACAGAATACACAGTCGTTTCTCAACATAACACAAAAGTTTCTCTTTTGCAAACTCCTCCCAGAATATACTGTGATATACTGTGGTAAATATGCACTCTCTCCTCTCTCTCTCTCTCTCTCTCTCTCTCTCTCTCTCTCTCTCTCTCTCTCTCTCTCTATCTAATTTCTGAAATAGCCAAATGCTGGTTATCCCAGCCTGTGAAGGTAGTAACCCATCAAACTAGCATCAAGATGAGACATGCCTATACAACAAGAACCATTTTCATCTGTGTCTCGCAAATAAATGCAATTTCAAAAGAGTGGATTCAAAAACATTTTGATTAAGGCACTAAGATGGAACATGGGAACAGTAATGACAATCTATTCACGATGAAGACAGCCACTTTCATGTCCAGCATCTGGGTCACAATGGTCCGCAGCAAGGAACCGTGCCCCTGGAAGGTGGTGAGCCACCCCTGCAGGGGTGCGTTCTCTCCCCAGGCAAACCGAATTCACCAAAAAGCCAGCAGAGAGTCCCAGCCTCTCTAAGCAAGGCCCCCTCCAGCGCAAACATGCACAGACGCAGCAGGGTAGGTACCTAGACATAAGCCAGCCCAGTAGCACAATATTTAAAACTTATTATATATTTTATTGTGCAGGCTTAGTTTATTACCATACGCAGTTTGATGTTTTTCAAGAATTTTGATTCAAATGAAGAAAGTCTATAGAACCTCTATAAGAAGTCTATGTTGTTTTAAGCCGTAGATCAGGATTACTTCTGTCTCTTCCAGCTACGACTGAGTCAAGCTACTTTTCCAAGGCCACAATGCCAGATAATAGTTTAGATGCTAACTTGCTTAACTTCCTACATTCCTAGCAGACCAAAACTACAAAAAAACAAGACCACCAAGAGGTCAGCCTTGGGCACAAAGACATAAACATAATTTATCATTTTTCAGGTTCAATAAGTACCATTTTGATGTGTTAATAGCCTTTAATAGTGAGGGCATTAGCCATCAATTAAATAAACAAACCATTAAATAGGGAATAGACATGTCAATAAAGGTGTAATCTACTAATTTTCTAATCAATGATGCTAATCATTGCTGGATATTAATCAGGGAGTGGACATCAGCCATGCCATAGATGACCCTTTATGATCATGGTTCACTAAATAAATAAAACTAAAAAGGATTAAAAACAAAAACAGAGGATGATACTAAATACATATTTCCTCAATAAGTAATGTTGATAAATTTTTCACCTTGAATGGATATGAAAATACGTGTAACATTCTATGGTTACAATATTTATCAAAGGTTGTTATATATTAGCATATTTCTATGCTATAACAGTAAAGAGAATTTACATGTAATACAAAGTCAGGGTTAAAGTTAAAACAAAATACATTTGACAGTAAACTGGAGGCAGAATTCAGTAATGACGAATATAAAGCTCAACCAGGCCCAACATCCCTGGGTACTTTAGTAGTTGAATAACCTCATACAAAATATTTAATCTCTTTAAACCACAATTGTCTCATCTATAAAATGGGGCCCAAGAATATCTGCTTTAAAAACCACCTGTTATGTATTAGGCATTTTAACATGTCAAATTCATGATTTTTAATATAGTAGGTGGACTAGAAGTCCTGGGCTCTGGGGCCTAGTTCCTTTTTCAGGGAGGGATGTGCTACTTTCCAGCCAACCCTGGCGGAGACCAGCATCACCTAAGCACCTCACATGTCACTGAGACTCAGCTACTCAAAACTCTCACCAGGTAAGATGTGGTCACCATCTGATACTTGCGTGACCTTGAATTTACTTAACCCAAGTCACAACTTTTCCATCAGTGAGAGGGAGAACTCTCTTCTGAAAGGCACATTGTGAGAATAAACTAAAATACGCATGAAACATTTTGCCTAGCTTAGGGCTCACAAATGATACACAATAGTAATACTAAGCATTGCCATAGGGGGCCTTGGATCAGGGCTACTTAGCTCTCAACAGCCCCTGTTGATATCGTAACACAGAACAAAAGGACTGATGTTCATAATGATGATCTCCCATTACCAAGGAAAATGGCACCTGATACGCTCATTCAATAGCATTCAGCAAACACACTGAATAACTATTATTTTCTCAGCATTGTGGTTGGTGCTGGTGCAAGGAGATCAGTAAGGCACAGAGGTGGCCTGATAGGACCTGTCCCCCTAGCAGGGGAGAGAGAACTGGAAGCTAATGACCAAGGTACCACAGGGGACGCGCTCTAAGAGGGACCCATGCTGGGTGCTAAGGCAGGAGCCAGGGTGCAACCAGCGCTGCCCAGGGCGGTCAGCTAAAGCTTCCGAGAGGCAATGCCGTGCAAACAGGCTCTTGAACTTGAACGATTTTCGAGACAGAGAAAGGGAACATGCGTGGCACTGAACAGGTGGAAGCGGGGACGCAGAGGTGTGGATGGCATGTTCTTATCCAGAAAGAGAAACAGGGGAGAGGCATGATCGTGAAGGTTCTGGTAAAACCCACTAAGGAATTTGGACTCTGCCCAAAGGTCACTGGGAAGATTGCACGCAGGGATGTGCCGGGCTCAGAATCAGGACTCACAGTGTTGCCTCTGCCGACGGGTGTGGAGGCCGGAGAGAAGAGGGAGGCCGGGGCAGAAGGCCGGTGGAACGGCGTGGAGACGAGAGGACAAGAGCCTGAACTTGGGCCCTGGCGGAGGCGCCAGAGAACGGGGAGGCGAGGGCCTGGATAATTCATTTTAAACGTATTCCAACTACAATTTTATTTCTCTGCATAAAAAGTTCTTAAAGGAAGGTGTCTTTGCAATCAAGAAAACCCACCTCTCCTGAAGGAACTATGTTTTGGGGATTCTGAGTTCCTCAGAACGCAGGGTTATAGAATTCAGAGCATGGGTATGATGGTGGGCGATACTTCTGAGAAAGTTTCAAGTATTGCTTTAGGTGGTTTGATCATGGGCCAATTTTTCCGTTCTTATGGTAAGACTGGCACTTAGTCCTGATTGACTGTAATAAAAAAGAACTCAGTAAAAAGTAAAGTGTAAGCTGAACGCCAATCAGTAATGTTTGACAGCTGTGCCCAGGAAAACAAAAACCTGGTACGCAGCACGTAATTGTTTCAACTGGAGTGTTCGAGAAGATTGGCTCTTGTGCTGTGTTTAATAAAACTCTTCCTATTATTAAACAATATTTGTTCAAATATTTAAGCAAAGATTCCACTTTAATGGAGTGGACGTAAAATCCATCACAAGGAAAATACTGGCCATCGAGTTCAGAAATATAAAGTACAAAATCTTTCCATTTTGTTTCAAGGTGTTAGGGGAAGTGTTGACTCCAAAACAGCAGCCCCAGAACTGCTCAAACTTGAATAACCTTCAAGTAAACATACTTCGGCACCTGCTAGACATTATTCCCACGGCTAAAGCCGAGGTTGGCAAGTCTCTCCTCGTCACAGCTTCAAAACCATTTGAAAAGTAGCAGAACCGTAGCTTCTCTGCAAAGAGACTGATCATGGTCATTAAAAGATTCTTAAGAGCAAACGTGGAATGGCCAGCCAGCCTGGTCACCTTAATTTTTAATGAAGGACAATCTCTATGTCTTATCAACATAGGAAATAAACTTATGAAGGAAAATCTACGGTCCTGAAAAAGAAACTGATGTTAACATCCATCTTCACCCCGATGATGTACACGCAGAGGAAATGGTATTAGAGGACCAAAAGGAAGAGAGGTGATAAAGCGGTGTATGAAAAGCTGTCAGTGCTGAAACAAGCAGGTGGCTGTCATAAAAGAGCCGAATGCCTTTGTCCACCTCCACCAAGGTCGCGGGGCTGATGACAGGCTCCATAAGAGGATGATGCACTTAGCCACTTTGCTTGCATCTGACTTCGACCTCATGAATCCAAATGGCTTTCTCTAACTACCCTGGCCTTTCTGCAGGTCCCTGGACAAAGATAATGAGGGGGGTGGACCGCCCCCTACTATCACAGGAATTGAAAGACAAATAAACTTTTAAGAGCAGAGCCAGGTGCCTGCTTCACTAATGCACAACTTTTAAGCAGGCGGTAAAATAAAATAATGGTTAAATAATTATCAAAGAGGAACTACATTAAATTTGTTATATGCGGTAATTTTGTTTTATTTAAAAGAAAAAAAAAGGCATAAGAAGAGTTCCGGAGTACATTTTACAGGTCTCTAGACAGCAGGTCTTCTCTCTGCCTGCTGGAAATGGTTTAACCCTGGGGTGGGGTAGGGGAGGAGGGGGAAGGTGCTTTGCAGAAACGCATGTGAAAAGAATTCACTGAGATTCCCACACGTCATTTTAATTAAAAAAAATTTAAGGCTGATATACATAAATAAGAAGACTGATGTGTTTTTCTACATTAGTTCTATATCAGTCATTCTGGTATGCTCTAGAATCTGTTCTGCCCTCTAAATGAATGAAAACAACATGTTTATGTGAAAAAGCATTTAATATTAAGAAAGGGAACTAAGAATTCTTAATAGAGAAGTTCTTTTTCTCTTAACTCCATTGTATGTGGTTACCAAATTCTTCACTATTTTTAAGATGGGAAGTGCCTGTGTGTGCTTTCAAATTATTGTTCTGGCCTTGAAAAATGAATTCACCATCATTATATCCATGGCATAAATTGTTTCCGGGATACCGAACGGGGAGTTGTTTTCACCCTCTTGTAAAAACTAAAAGCAGATATTTCAAAACTTATACTCACATATTTTGTAACTTAATAGCTAAGTTTATAACTAAAATCAAAATATAAACACCAATTTTAAAACAACTGGTTTCTTGAATATTAAAACACATACCATTATGAACCTACTAAAATAAATATAATCGAGTAATTTCTATACATCAAATTGTTATTCTCTATGGAAATACAAATTTTGACATGTCAGAATACCAATACATTTCTAATACTTCATCTCTAAACTGAGACTTCAATTCAGGTTAAAAGGCCTTAAGACATAAATATAACAATAACTTTTCATTTCAGACAAGACTACAACAGGGGTCATACACATTTCACTCCTCTTATATTACATTACCTATTACTAGAGAAATCTGTAATGCCAAGCAACCTGACCAATCTGATGAATAAATACAACGAATTTCCAATGTAAAGTACCTTTTAGAGTAATTTTTGCTTTAAAATAGTCAATGTTTGAGGCTATGGAGTCACTTCACATATAGCCAAAACAACAGTTAGGATAACTTACGATTTAGAATATATGCTTTTGGGTTGGTCCGGATCAATGTACTATAGCAGCAATCCTGCTGCGAGCCCTAACCTGGACCTTCCGGAGGCCTCTTGCTCCTCCCTCTGTCCCCGACAGTCCTGCTCCTTCCAAGCCTTCCTCTCTGCAGAAGGTGCCACCACTTGGCCTCGGTGGCTGCTGCCGCAGGAGCCAAGAAGCAGGTCACTGGCAATCTAACTCATTAAACATCTAATCATTGTGACTGAGGTTTCAGCTGTAACTACTTAAAAGTTCTGGTCCTACCCAGAAGAGGACAGATCACTTTACGGTCAAAAACCAAACAAACAGAACCAGACCAGAACTGTCCCTCACTGCCTGACTGACTTTCTCACGTTGAAGTACCACCCCCTCTCCTTCATGGTCCCCAGTGCCCAACACCCAAACATCCTTCAGGCAGAGTATCCTATTTCTCAAGGGCTCAGGGCTAAACCACTCCTATCTAGAATAACAGGCTGAGTGCTGCCATGCCAGAGTTTCAACTACATATGCATGGATGTACACATGCATACACATACATATATGTGCACAAAGACACAGGAAGAAATCCACAGGAAAGCAATATGCCATAGGAGCGCAAAATCTGAACTTCTCTAAAATGAAGGAAAAGTTCATTTAAAAATGACTCATTTCGTTAAAACCTTCCAACAAACACACTGTTCTTTATTAAGCGTTTACATTTGAATTGTTAGAAAGGTGGTGTGTTAAAAACACTTATTCACGATTGTGTAAAGTCTGGCAAACAAAATAAATTATAAAGATAAAGAAACTTAAGTCCCAAAGTCCGATCTCTTAATTGCTGATGAGAGCTGAAAATAGATTTTTTTTCCCCTCCACTCATTGAATGAGCCTTGTTAAACCTTTTGAAATGCACTTTAGAAAATGCACAAATACAGCTTAGAACAGGTTTTTTAATTTGGGTCATTTTCTGTTCCTTGCAGTAGTGACTGGTGCTTAGCAACGCTGATCTGGTGGTACTTTTAAGGAAATGAATACCTGGAATAGAGCATTTTAATCTATTTTCTGGCATTAATTATCAAGATCACTGTTTAGACAGTGCCTCTTTTGGTTGGCACTTTCCTACATTACGAAAGAAGGGAGCCCCGTGATAAATTGAATGTATTATCTCAGATGACAGAAGACCCCGTCTCCCCCGCAGCCACCACGTAAAAAAAAAAAAAAAAAAATGGAAGCACATCAAAACCAACAGCAAACAGGAGCCACAGACAGGGCACGTTTAAATGTTGAGAGGAGCTCACACTGAAAATCAGCGTTCAGAGATATATCCAGGACCACGTTCAGTGGCTTTTCTTTCCCTGAATCTTGGAGGAGAATTAAATCCTACTATGCCACACTCCAGGCCACTGGTAGCTCAGAAACGTCATGCAACAGCCAGAATGTGGTAACATTTTTTTTTCTTGGTAGTTAAAAGATATGCTGACATGTTAAATATTGATTGTATGGAAGAAGATTTTCATGTGAGAAATGTTAATAACATCATTGAAATCATGGCCAGGTTATTTACTTCATATTGGTTTTAATGTGCTCCAGTGATTAATTATCAGAAAGACAAGGAAACAAGGTATGATATGGAGCCACCCAGTAGTTTT
This sequence comes from Furipterus horrens, assembly GCF_987537825.1. NCBI lineage: Eukaryota > Metazoa > Chordata > Mammalia > Chiroptera > Furipteridae > Furipterus > Furipterus horrens. The sequence continues at coordinate 93,062,113 of NW_028327182.1, forward strand.
TAAGAAATCAAACTGCCATGTTTGGTGCCATATTTCACTCTCTAAATATGTCCATTCACATTTTCTTAAAAATCAGTACAACAGATTTAAGAAACTAGCAATTAGAGATATCTGGAACACGGCGATTTTTTTTTTCTCATCTCAATTAGCATTGTTAAAAGTACAACTCTGCTAACTTTTTCCTCGTGATTACGCAGTGCATGTTAGATTTCACGTCCCGAACAAGATGCTCTTACCTGCTCTTAGAGATCACCATTCTTTATCTGCACAGCTAATAAGAGATCCAGTGCCTTTGTCTAGAATGCATCCTAATTTCAGTCTCTCACGGCCCGTTTTTTCCCAAGCGTTTAAAACTTAGCCTCCAAAGATGAGAAGAGAACCAGGTGAACCGCCTGCAATCATATTTGCTAAGTTTCGGTCCACCAGTTAGTGTGTGATCAGCATCTCTTTAAATGAAACACACTTCACTCTTGATTTCAAATTTACCCTCACATGGTCTAAATCACAGCGCACAATGGGATAACCACCGAGATTTCTCAAGTTTTTTAACCTCTTAAGAGAAATGCGCCCTGCTTTGGGGTTTGGGGGTTTTGAACACTTGAGTTGCATTTTAATGCCTGAGAGTGCACTGTTTTAAAAAAACACACACAACATAAAAAATGTGGCAAAGACCGTATATGCGGCACTAAAATATTCTAGAGGGCTTAGGAAGTTAGCTGTATTTCTCAAATGCCTCCTCTGGATAGTTTCAATCCTTTCTTAAGGACTCCTTTAACAATTAGCACACAGAGGTCTCTGGATGGCTCTCTGCAACATTTTAAACCAGAGAACAAAAGGTTTATTTTAAAAATGAAAACCTTGGCTTGTACAACTCCAGACGTGAATCTGCTTTCAATTACTGAAAGTATTTCCACTTCAGTGCAAGGGGATCAAATCTTCAACGACACCATCTTATGGCACTGAATTTGATTATCGAAGGCTTTCAGGAGACAGCATGACTTTGTGACTCGCACACGGATATTCTGGGCATGTCAGGGATGAAAAAAGACGCCAGCCCGGGCAGGAGGACCGGGGCTTCTCATCCCTTGGGCTGGCACTGACCTTTGTTTCACGTTATTCGAACACACACAAATGGTAAAATGGTTCTTACTTTCGAGACGGTGCCCAAGTTCTTCCGCAGGAGGAACCTGCACGGATGGACGTCGGTAAAGTTGGGTTTCTTTTACAGACTCTGCCCAGTAAAAGGCTCTCTCGACCAAAAAAACCACACATGCTAAGTATTCCGCAGGAGAAAATCTGTGCGTTTCATGAGCAAGATTATTTTGTATCTTTTTCCCTGTTAAGCAATTAGTACGACGGATTTTAGTTAATGGGGAGAAAGGGCTGATTAATTTCAGCTCAATGCAGGATTTTAAACATCTCAGACACAAAGTATCCAAAATCACTATTGCTATAAGATTTGCTCCCAACGAATCCGACAAGACGCTTCGCCAAAGTCACAGACTGCAGGGCTCCGCCGTACACTACCCAGGAAAAAATCCACCTAATTAGAAATACCGGGAACAAAAGACTCCGTTCTGCCGCGGCTACCTGCACCACACGGAGAGCCGGAGAAAGTTCAGCCCTCGCCGCCTTTCCATCCCGAAATCTGGCCCCGCAGGGGTTAAAAATCCACCTCCTTTCCGACGCTAAGTTGCCTCGGCACCCAGTCCACCCGCGCACGGAGCCTCCTGCCCTCCCCGACCGCACCGGGGAGAACCGCGGGGCCCCGGCCCCCCCTTCCCCGAGCGCCCCCGGAGCGCCCGGGCCCGCGAGGAGCCGAGCGGAGCCACCGCGCCGCCCAGGCCGCGGGGCCCGCCGCCCGCCGCCCGCCGCCCGCCGCCCCCGCCGCGCACCCACCTGGCCGCGGCGCGCCCTCGCTGTGGCCGTGCGGAGCCGAGCCCGGCGCTGCCAACTTGCCGGGGTCTGGAGCGGATCGTGTTACAGCGCCGGGCTCGGGGCTCCGGCTGCGGGCGGCAGCCAGACATGATAGGCTGAGGCTCCTCTGTTTACACCGGCCGCGGAGGGGGCGGCGGCAGCGCTTAACCCCTTCGCGCCGGGCCGGGCCGCCTGACCCCTCCTTCCACGCGCGCACACCGCACACTCTCGCTCACGCGCGCCCGGGCAGCGCCGCAGCCGAGGCCCGCGCGAAGGGCGGCCGCCCCGCGGAAGGCTGGGGCCAGGCACGCGCCCCCGGCCCCTGCCCGGGGGCAGGACACGCGCGCGCCCCGCAGACCGTAGGACCTCAGCGTCCCCGCTGGGGAGCCCGGGTGGCCGTGCGCTTTGCAGAACAGATTCGCTCGGTCCGCGCTGCAGAAAGGGCTTCTCCCCCAGCCCGGGAACCACTCCGAACCCCGGCTCGGCCGCCGAGCACGCACCGCGCAGCCGGGATGTTGACTTCATGCGCCGGAGCGCGGCCGGCGACCCCGGTCTCGGCCCAGCGAGGCGCCCCGGCTCACGGGACACGCTGCGGGCGAGGCGCGCGGGCAGGAGGGAGGGCGGGCGTCCCGGAGGCGAGAGGGGCGGCTGGCCGGGGCCTGGGGACCCGCGCGGTGGGGCAGGCGCTACGTGTGCGGGGGGTGTCGCTGGCGCACGCGGTGGGGACCCATTCGGCCCGGCCCAGCCCTCGGCCTTGGCTGCGAGACGGGGGCTGCTCGGCGTCCCCCTCGTTCTCGCAGCGCTTTCGGACCCTCGACCGACCACGCTATTGGGAGAGCCGCCTGCGCCCGCACCCCCGGGAGGGAAGAAGGCTCTTGGGGCCGGCGGCCTGAGGTCAGGTGGTCTGAGCCGGACAATCACGATCTGCAACAGCTAAGGTGGAGCTCCAACTAGCTTTACTTTTAAATAAAAGATAATTCAATATTGCGGCACTGCAATTTTTATATAAAAATCGTCTTTTTGTCCCCTCCAGATCCACTTTTATCATTAATTTTGCATCGCCTCCAGTCCAACGTCCCTCCTTCCTTTAATCTCTTTTTTTCTAGAACATTCTACCCCTTCAGCTTTTTCCTCCATTAAACTGAGAATCGCATGAATGTTGGTGAATGTTTAGATTCACCGGCGTGTTCCTCCAGTTCCTCCAAACCCTCCAAGTATTTTTACACAGAAATAAACAAGAAGAAAGCAAGGAGCACTTGACATCGCAGTACGGGTATCAATCAGCATATCTCTATATTACCAGCTGTCACTCCACATTTTAACTGTCATCTAAATATAGACTCAAACCAAACCAAACAGTTAACAGTTCCCAGAAGTAGGGCTCTCCCTTTATCAATAAGATCAAATAAAGACTATATTCTTTCTTCCTGACCACAATTCAATAAGAGTAATTTTTTGTTTCCTCTTTAGCATACTGCCTTCACCTTCACCTTGGTCACCTCTCACATCTAATGCCACAGTAATGTGAATGCAGTTCATCTACCTCTTGGTGAATCTTTTTCCTTCTGAATTTTCATCACTGTCTAACACACTGGCCATCATACATGGAAATGCCACACGTTACCCAGTGGTTAAGCGAAATCATCCCGGTGATTTTTTCCCCCCAGTAGCAATGGCTCTTTGAAAATCGTGACTCACAAACACATGCTATTACAGCATGATTATCGAAACCTTAATGTCTGTTCTTCCCTGAATGATCGATATATTTTCCCTTTAATTAGGACATTAATAAGATATCATAGAAATTATTGAAATAATCCTTTGACACAATCTAAATTATAAGTTATTTCAGGGTCCTGAAATTCTCCTCAGTAAAATTGGGTCAAAAAATAGAACAATAGGTATTTTGTGGGGCACTGAAGGACTTACAAGTTTTTAAGCCAATGTCTTCCTAAGTCAAAATACTTTGAAAAGGATCATTTCGTGGATCATGGTGATGTGCGTGACTCTTGCAGGGAGCAGGTTGCCTGAAGGAATTGCAAATAAACCCTATATAACGATTCAGGTCAAACTATAAGTAGATGTTGCTCACTTGGAATTAAATAGGTAGAACATTCCATGATTAGAATTTGCCAGGACCTGGGGGCTTGCCTATACTTTGCACATGCACCCCTAGATTCTGGATGACACAGGTAGGAGATCTGGATTTGGACCAGAACATTAGAAGACCGACAGATGAACATTCTAATGAAAGAATGAAAGGCTTTAAAAATCTTAAATCACTAGGTCAAGATAAATCTCAAGAAGACTGGTATTTGGCATGCTCATTTCCCCAGATAAATGCTATGTAAATTGGTCACTGATTGATAGCATTTATTAAAATTCCAATTTAAAATGTTAATTAAGCAATGCCCATCTATAAATATCAGATACAGGTTAGGTAAATTTTTATATTGGATGATACTGGGATATTCTACATGTATCTATAGTTCCTTTCTGAATACAAATTATTTTCAAATTGGAGAACGAATGTAGCCCTTGAGAATAATCAAGGGCTTACTTTGAACACAGCTGAGTAGCAGCAGTGGCCCACAGGGAGGAAGAAGAAGAGACGTGGTTTTGCGCCGCTGAACAGAGAAAGACGGTTTCCCCATATATCTATCTTCCCACGCCAAGACCCCAGGTCTTGTGGCAGACCCTTCCATGCACGAACTAACTGCCATCTTTTAAATAGAGGAGTCCACTAAAGAGTTCTATAGAGACACTGAATAAGGCACACATTACACCTACTATAGCTGGCTGTATTGATGAGGCAGGAATGATTAGCTGTATGGGCGCTGCGTTCCATAGCTGGAGCATTTCTTGTCGAAGATCTGCAGAATCCTCTGCAGTTCCACGAGCAGACTCTATCAAATATGTTGAATTATGTGGCTATTTTATGTTTTGAATAAATAACCACATGGAATCATACCTGCGCTATTCAATGAATTTTCCTTATAACTGAATTCAGTTCTTCAGGCATAAACACCTAATGACTGCACACCACAAGGAATATTTTTTTAAATGCATGAATCAAACCCAGTCAAAGCAAACTGCATTAAAGAAAAAAAAAAAAAAAAAAAAAAAAAGCTTACGAATGAGCTGTTACTTCAAACTGGCACCGACTTAGCTTTAATATTAAGAGCTCTTCTGACCTCTCTCTGCTTAGACCGAAACCCTGAAGGAAAATCAGTTTCACCCAAAGTAGGATGGTTACCTTGCCTGCTGATGATTAAGCACCAAATCCATATTGTCAGAGATGCTGATGCAAAAATCAAAATCAAACACTTTAGCTCTACTGCACATATGATATTAACCTTGAGTTCTCTCTATGACACATCCCATTTTTATTATGTATCGAAGGCCCTACGAGAAAATAAGATTATTATCCCATTTCACAGGTGACGAAATTGGAGCTTAAGGTTCTCAATATTGGTGCGCGCAAAGCGGAAGAGCACGTGGGGCCAAACGCAGCGCCAGGTCCCGGTCCTGCCGCCTACACCGTTTCCCTAAAGACTCAGCATCGCCGCAGCTGTCTGAACTGGATGAGGGGTGCAGCTCACGTTCTACGTCAAGTACATCAAGATAAGCCGCACCACAGATTTGGAAACATGATATTCTGTTTTCAAAATGGATAATTTGCTGATTTGGGAGGAGAAAAAAAAAGGCATAGCAGCTGATTTCTCCTGTGTTTTGAGGTTATTTTTATGAGTTATGAGTTAAGGTAACAAGTAATACACATATTAGTCTTCTCTGTGAGCTCGAATCTTAGAGGTAAGTACTTAATAGATATGCCGGAACACCTGGTTTAGGGATCGGGGTGTGTGTGTGTGTGTGTGCGAGATTATAATTTAGTTAATCTAAATGGACTTTGTTAACAACTATACATTTATTTGTAAGCATTTTTTTCTGTTTTAAATAACAAATATGTCAAAGAAACTGTTTACGCCACAAAAGTTACAGAGCACTGACATCAATTGGTACATAATAATTGTACAAGCAGTTTAGTTACATGCTGTGGGTAAAATTTTAGATTTTATCTTGTTTCACTGTGTTATTTTGCCGGTAGCACGGAAGTCTCTTAACAGTTATGTGGACTCTGTTATAAGCTAACATAAAACTATTTGAAATCATATTTCTGGGTCCTTTTCCAATAAAGTTCAATTATCATTTACATTGGAACTGAAGTCAAGGTTTGGAAAAATAAAAGTCTTGTAATAAAGGCCAGCTCATAATTTTTCACAGATGTCTATAGTAAATCTAAAAGGCTAGTGTAACATCTAGGTAATTCTTTGATTTAACCTACAGAAAAATCCACCCACAATATAGCTATTTATTGCAATATTTCACAACTCTCTGAAATGACCCACATCCCAAATCGTTTCTGAAAGGTAAGTTCTCTTTATTTTTAAAGGTGTTACATTATTTCACCAAAAACACAAATGCTTTCTGAAATCCGATCCCTGATGAAGACCTAAGACTCTTTCTTTAGAGCTCCCATATCATGTCTGTTATGTGTCAAAAGAGCTGGTTCTTATTTTTGTCCTAATTTGGGTGACCTTGGGCAGGAGCATGCTGGGTCCTCCCCAGCCCAGACAGGCAAGGAGGAGGAGGAAGCAGGATCTGGGCTGTGTGATGAGGTCTGGACTCCTTGCAGGGGGGCAATCAAGCAACGCACCGCAACCAAAAGGCTTAGTGAGCCTCAGCCCCGGGCTGGCGGGCATCCAAGAGGGAGGGAAGGGGGTGAGGAAGGCGACCATTCCTCCCTGGTGGTGGGAGCCGGGCAGGGGCAGGAGGGCAGAGCATCAGGAGAAATCCAGATGGCTGGCAAGCATTAGCTGGAGGAAGGCATGCCAGGACCTGGGGACAAGGAGGAGCGGAAGACCCAAGTCAAGCCACCAGGCGTCCAATGCAGGTCAGAGGGCATCTGCAGGAGAGTAGTTCGTTGAAGCCTCGTTCTGGGCGGGGAGCTCCGTGACCAGTAAGGCACAGGAGGGGCCATGACAGAGGGAGCCAGTGGAACGCAAGGTCTGCAAGCAGAGAGGCCAATTCCAAGGCCCACCCAGGGAGGGCAGTGTTTGTCCGTGCTTGGCAACCATTGGCGTTCAACTTATTTTTAGGTTTTGAAACAAGAATATATTTGGGGGTCCTCTGACCGTCCACGTTTCACGGGATAAATAAAGATGATTGCATTATTCTAACTGTGGAGCAATGTCTTCAACCCGAATTATTTGGTTCCAACCAACATGCCATTCGCCAACACGGAATGCGTATGTTAGTTAGTTCTCAAGAATACAGTTTCAGTTAAATGTCAAAAAGCTAAGCAATATGCCTTTGAAATTAAATACATTACTATAGATTTAGTATACATTCTTTTGTTGTTGTTTAGACACCAAGAATGAGTTGTCCATTGACGGCTAGAGACGCAGTGATGTCATCCAGTGGGCAGACGTCTGCAGAAAACACAGCGTGTGGGGTGAGGCTGAGCATCACAACTCCTGGGCTATCAGGCGCTGGATTTAGAGATGCAGGCCCAGGGCTGGAAGTCAGTTCTATGAGAAGACAGAGGACAAATAGAGCGGAGCAAGCCCCTCATTGGATATCAACCTTTAAAGGTGCCCGCAAGGAGTTGAGAGAAGAGAGCAAGGGAGTTAGGCTGTAGTTCTGTAACAGGCCTTCACTACCCACCCATGGCAATGACACTGAGGACAGTAGGTGAAGGAGTGTCGTGAGGGGAGGGGAGAGGACAGGAGAGGAGAGGAAGAGTAAACTGAGAAAGCAAAGGGCGGGCGGCTCTGAATCTCGGGGGATGCTTCCACCCAGAGGTCACCCAGAGGAAGTTCAGGCCCTGAGGGAGACAAAGGCAGGTTGGGGAGACTGGAGAGAGTCAGCAGTCCGTTCCCAAATGGCAGCCCCAGAGGCAGGCAGTACAGTGGGCGATGGCGAGCAGGGCCTGCGTCACAGACTAATCCTGGTGACGATGATGTAACGCCCTCGAAATCGGCGGGGAGAAGCAACGTGTGACCTCAAGGAGAGTAATTTCTAGGAGGGTGATGGGGTGAAGATCAGGTTTAATGGGGGTTGAAAAGCAACTGGATGGTCACTCAGAACTAGTTTTTTTCCTTCACGATTCTGAGTTTGAACCCAACTCATCGGCTGCATGCGGATTACGTGCCCGAAACCCCAGAGAGGCCTTCACAGGAAATGCCTTCTTCAAACTGCACGGGGCAAGACTCCTTTAAAACTAGGGTAGACAACTCTTATTTCTGTTATTGAAAATACTCAGTAGGGACAAACACACTGGTTCTTTTAGGCGACTTTCTACCTGGGGTCTGTCTTGGTTTGTAAAAAGCCAAGGGCGCTTAAGGTCTTGCTGGGGGCCACTTTAGCAGCTCACGGGAAATCGTGCTGATACACATTACATACAGTATGAGAAGAATCAAGTTGTTTAAAAAATGGGGAGGGGGGCATATATTAAAACAAACAAACAAACAAAAAACCAGGCAGAGACAGAGGTTGTCCGGTAAGAAGAGCCCCAATGAAGGTGTATCTAGTCGGGGCTCTCAGCCTCTGAGTGGCAGCAAGGTTCACGCACCGTCAATCTCACTTAGAAGAACTTGCAAAGGGAGTCAGGTCTTTTCAAGGATCTAGAATAACTGAAAGGCAAGACAAGGACGCCTGTATGGTTGAAGCTAAGCAAGGAGAATAGAACTCCTGCAGCCACGACACACAACAGGCAAGTGTCCGGGGGAAGATTGTGACACCAGGCTACCCAGCGGTTCCAGAGCCTACCCTCTCTGTGGCCGCTGGACTTCAGAAGGTAACCCCTGTGAAAGTAGGTAGAGCTATCTATCATTTTTGGCCAGAGGCCTTTGCAAGATCTTCAGCAAAAGGTTTGTACAGTGTGATCATTCAAATGAATGTTCAAGAGGAAGGCAGAACAAGTTGGAGTATTTTAGAATTAATTTCATAATATTACTCATTAGATCAATATATCACGGTGTCACGGTAACTACAGCGTCTAAGATGGCAGCCAGGCTAAGTACAAAGGTTCTCATGGCTCAGTACAAGTCTATGTTGAACAACTGTACCTTTTTTGGTTGTACTCTAGAATAGCTGTCGGGTAAATTTATCTTCAAGGAATTTCTGGCAGGGTTTCAGAAGGATGGTTAGAACGAGGAATTTTCTAACTGAAAAAGAACAGTTAGATTCGTTGTGATGAATGGCCATTTGTGATTAGTGAGAAAGGTACTAAATTAGAGCTAAAACATTTATTCCATAAAAAGGCCTATTCTGCATGGTGATACTTTCTAGCAATTTTAATAAAAACATGTCATGTCATGATCAGCGTCAGGGAAACTGGTGGCTGTCATCCAGATAAGCAGGCATCTTTTTGTCCTCACCTTAGATGACTTGAATCGGCATCACTGAAGCCGGTGATAAAATGGGCTCACTGCACAAGAGAAGACCCTAAAAGGGACAAAGTGGCTTCAATAGTCTGCACATTGAAACCAAATAAGAGCCATCACAGCCTACTCTTCAGGGAATTCTCCGCTTCTCCACAAATTCTCTCGGAATCAGGAAGTCTGGGTTCTGGACACAACTCTGGCCGTCTGGTCTAGCTCAGTCTTAGCTGGGCCTCAACTGTTCCCTCTGCCAAAAAAAGAAACCTCCCAGGTCTTTTGAATTCTATAAATAGCTATGCAGGAGTTTCTTTCATATCTTAGAATAAGAGTTTTCTTTTTTCAACCCCGGTTTCTTCCTTTCCTGATTGTTCTGTCGTCTGTCTCTCCAACGTCCGTGATCAGTTTATAGGATCCAACTTTTGTCTGTTTATTTTGCAGAATGAATTCAAGGGTCCACTTAGTCATTTCCAAATGTTGGCCTAATAATGCAGGTGTGGTTTTTAAAAACAGCTATTTTCATCTTCCTCTTTACTCCATATATTAACATGCCCTGTGCTAAGATACTAGCCACATTCCAAAGCCTACGGGACGGAAGAGGTTCCTTTCTTTCTAAGAACAGCACTGGTGGGTTTGTTTTTTTGTTTTTTTAACAGCCCAAAGTGGGAACAGCGTGTGTGAGCTGTGTGTTTGGTATCACATGGTTGGTGCCAATCACGTTGTGTTTACCTTCCTCGCTAAGTGTTGCAGATCTTGAAAGGACTCTCTCTTCTAATGCCTTGGTATCCTAGCGACAACTTCAAGTAAGGTGTCCAACCCACAGGAGGTGCCTGGCAAGTGGAGTTAACACATGCCACCAGTTTCCTGCCTGGAGACATCACTTATCATGACCAAATGTCAGGACCTGGAGAGGCTTAGAGCTCACCGCCTTCTTGCAGGGCAGCAGGTGAGCATGAGCCCGAGGCAGCCACATACCCCGATGTGTCAGGGATCCTGAATACTGCTGACTTGACCCCCACCCCACCCTCCCGTCCACAAAGGAGAGAGAGGTCTCATGATCCACCTGTGAGCATCTGCTAAAGCAAAGGAGCCACTGTCAGTAGAAAATTAGAATCCCTGTCACCTGCACAGGCCAACATGAAATGCCCAGCCCTGTCTGGTCCATGTGACACTTCATTAATATCATTGTTTTGTCACGGACAGGAAATGAAAATCTAGTTTTCCTGAGCCTAGAATTCAACCATTCCTAAGTTTTCACTTCCTTGTTCATGCCCCCCGATTGTGAAGAAGTGAACCAACTTCAGGTCTTTCTTACACCTGTACTGACTGTGCATGGGCTGCCTCCTCACTCGTGAGAGAATGGGAACTAAAGATCATCTCCCTCAGCAGCGACAGCCACTGCATTTGCCTAAAAAGGGAAGAGTGGGAAAGTCTGAAATCGTTCTTCTGCCTTTTTCCCTGTCCTACTCCAAGTCAATCTCCGGTGTCCTCACGTCCCTCCCGGCGGGCAGCTGTTCCTGCTGGGCCTCTATCTGGCCCGAGGAAGACAGGCAGGCAAGCACTTGCCCCTTCAGCCGACGCCAGCCTGCTTCCAGGCTGCACAGAGCGTCTGAGCTCCGTATTACAAGCCGCTCCCAGCGGCCCCGCTCCTAAAAAGCACCCGAACGCTGGGTCTGCAGGCTGGGGTCCCCCGTCTTTCTTTTCAGCGAGAATCAAATCCTTTCTTTCTTGGAATAAAGACTCTTATTTTAAAAAGGGAAACCGTAGCGACAACCAACCCACAAGTCAAGTCACTAAAGCAAAAGAACTCACCTGCTGTGTAAACACGGACGATGGAAGAAGTCGGGGAATAAACACTGTGTTTGCAGACTGTCTGGAGCAACACAATTGCAGTCGGACGGCTTTCTGCGCTGGCCTGGCAGGGAGAGCGGACTCCTCCGAAGAAGACCATGCCTTGCATTCTGCCAGCGAAGCCCACAGAAAGCCTGCCCCGGCCCCCCCCCCCCCGGGGCTCACAGCTACTCCAGGGGAAATGGCACCTAGCGTTCTTGATGCCTTTCACTCTGCAGAAGGCTCTTGTTGGTATCCATCCAGATTTATAGTTTTAGAGACATCAAAGATGCCAGCAAGAGAACAACTTGCGTCCTTCCGCTTCCAGGGGAAACACCCACATCTCTTCTGCGAGCATCGTTTCATGGACCCCAGGAGGGACCGTGAGCACCAGAAGTGCCCGCAGCTGTGGCTGCTCTTTGGTGCCCCCCAAGAGTCCTGCCCCACAAAGGTAACTGACCAGCACCCCCGTAAGGAAGACCGAGTCCTCTCATTTGAGTTTCTTTTCAAATATGTTTCTCTCTCTCTCTTTCTCTCTTTCTTTTCCCTCTCGTCGTGTGTAGCAAAAGAAACATATCATTTGGTCTAGTCTCTGGGGTATAGCTCAAGGAAAACAGGGGAAAAGCAACTTTAAAAATAAAATATACTGATATCTTATTCTTCCATTTTAATTCTATGAAGTATAATCATAAAGTTCTACATGCAGTACAAGCTACGTATTTCCTGAAACCAGATCCCGCTTCTGATTTTCCTGCAAAGTTATCACTGTTCTCAGAGTCCCCTCTCTTCCCTGTGTTTACCGCCGTCAGTCAGAAGTTGCTGCAGCATTTTTCTTTTCACAAGTACCCCCTTACAACAAATGAATTTATTTTCCAATGACAGCTGACATACAACGTTGCATTGGGTGCAGGGGTACAGCACAGCGATTGCACGTTTATGTCCCTTATGAAGCGATCACCCCAGTTGGGCTAGTACCCACCTGGCTGCGCACGCAGGTGTTACAATACTGACTCTATTCCCTGGGCAGTGCTTTGCAGACCCGCGACTATTTTTATCACTGGCACTTTGTTCTTCTTAATCCCTCCAGCACTTCTATTTTCACAAGTCCCTCTCGCAGCCTGTTTTCTTTTATTTCCTCCGCAACTGCCTACTTCCGAATCTCCTTCCGTCTCTCCTGCATGTCCGCAGCCTCCTTCCCGGTCCCTGCTGCGGCCGCCGTCCACAGTCCAGCCAACGCTTCCCGCCAGGGCCAGCACTGTGCCCCCACTACAGAATAAACCCAGGACGCAGCCTGTTATCTAGGAGGACCCTTCTAGCCTTATGCCGCCCTCGACTATATGATTTTCCCCAAATACACTATTACTCTTTCTCCGCAACATTTTGTATGATGTGGCTCCCACTGCCTGGATTCTCTATCCCCTTCCCTCCCTCCCTTCCCTCCTGTCTCTTTCCTTCCTTTCCTTCCCCTTTTCCTTCCCCTCCCCCCACTACCTCCCGACTTCCATAATCACTGCCATCTCTCCAGGCCTAATTCACAAATTACATTATTCCATGATTTCAATTCCCAGCCAGGCTCATATCCAGTCACTTCAAGTCTTCAACAGACGTCCTAGTTAAATGCAACCTGTTCAAAGCTAAAATAATCCCTTCCACTAACTTACATCTCTCCCTGCCTTCCCTGGCTCAGGGAACCAAGCCTCTATCCATCCAAATGCCCAAGAATGAAGCCTGCACATCATTCTTGAACCTTTCCTCTCTCATCAGCACCGGCTTCCTCCTTCCCCACATCCAACCGACCCACAGCCCCTCCGCCGTATTCCCTGCTTCCCATCACCCCAAGTCAGTGTCTTCGTTAATGCAAGCACTCCCCTCTATTCTTGCCTTCCTCCAGCACATTCTTGACATTGCACTCAGAAAATCTTTCAACAGACGAATATAACCATATCAATTTCCTTATGGAAAATTTTAAAATAGCTCCCCATTGCCATTAAGATAACACTCAAACTCCCTGGTAAGGCTTACACGATCCTTTGAGATGGAGCGTCTCCTTGCAGATGTACTTCAGTGATGGCTTATTGCACAGGCACTCCTTCTCTTTGGAATACCCTTGTCACCTCTTCCTGTCCTGAAAGCTGTCCTGTCCCCTCACGGCCAGATGCCATTTGATTATTGCACATATACACTATATTAAGAAAACACAATAATCAGCACTTATTACATCATATGTATCGTCTTAAAAATGTTTCATGTTATTAAACATGATTGGTTTAATATTGGGTGAATGAATGAATGAATGAATATACCCTATATTTAACCAGACTACAATACAACATAAAGACTGGCATATTGGAGAAAATGATAACAAAAATATATTAAATTGTGTGCACATCTAGGTGGCTACCCAACCAAATGGTGCACATAGCACACATTTTTAATTCCAACCTACCTGAAGTGCACCCCATTGCTCAAACATTACATATGGAAATTTTATCTTCCTTTTGTATTTCATGCCATTTTCTTCCTCCCTGACCAATTAGTTGACATTAATCTCTTCCCCTGGCCCTTCTTCTCTGATTCAATTACAACATAATTCTCAGTGCATGCTGCGGCTGTTCCATAGGCAATTCCAACGCAACACGTCCAAAGTCAAATGCGTCATGTCACCTCACCCCCAAAGCCGTTCCCCCTCGTCCTTTGTATTGTGGCTCATGGAGCCCTTCACCTCGCTGACCAAGGGAGAAGTTTCAACGGCCTTCCCTTCCTCTGCAACATAAATCCGTCACCACATCCGGTTGCTCCCACTCCTTAAACAGGTCTTGAGTCCCGCCCCTCTTTTTCTATTTGCGGAACACTGTCCAGGTCTCCAGCCTCAGCGTCTTGTGCCTGGATTTCTGTAATAGCATCCTAAACGTTATCTCCCTCCTTTTCACCTGACCTTGTCAGTACCCCTTTTCCACTGCTACCTGTGTTATCCTTTAAAGACACAAACCTCCTCAAGGGTCTGCTTTGTCTTCTACAAGGCCAAGTTTAACCTCCTTAGCAGGACACCTTCGGACCCTTCATTAGACCTGGCCTTCCTTTGTCACTTTCACCCTCTGCCTTTCCGTAACGCACGCTTTGCCCTTGGCAGAACAGGCCTAGTAACATTCTTCTCTGCGTGAACTAGCAAATCAAATACATAAAATGTTTCCCCTAAGCTCCCTTTGGTCGCCCTCCTCCTAAATCTCTGTGGTGGCGGTAGGGCACCACAGGAGCATGAAAAGCAAGGAGCAGAGGGGCTATGAGTCAGGCAGGGTGCAAGTTCTGCCTCTTCCACGCGCTTGGAGAAATGGATGTTTGCGAGCCTTGGGCACACATGTGAACTAGGGATAAGATGCCACCTGTGCTGCTGGGCTGCTGTGGAGAGTGGGGTCACTTATGACCCGTAACTGCCAGAGTGCGGACGTGGGCGGGAACCTCAGAGGCGCAGTTCTCACCTGGGCTGTGCCCCAGTCCCCCACAGGGCCTGGTACGTGCAGGCACGTGTAAACGTTGGTTCGCCTGACCTGAATTCGTGGAAATTCTGAATCACCATAGTTAGTACAGCTGGGGCTGTTAGGTGTCATTTGATTCTCCAGCGATAAGGACTTAGAAATTTTACATAGATCAAAACTAAGCCCTTGAATTTGATTTGAACTGTGAGGGGAAAATGGTTTAACTCCTTGGCGCTAACAATAATGTTAAATTCAGTTAATCACGTTAGGCAATAAGGGATTAAAAAAGTAATATTGGATCCCAAGAATTTAAAATATAGGTATGATGCAGGTAATATAGGCACTTAAGCATTTCTATTTTTATCAAACTCATCCACATGACATAGAGAAGAAATTTCCTATGTAATTTACACATGTGCATGTAAATACGTTTCATAATGAAATGAGGTACAGTTAAGCATTGATTTAAAAGTTACAAAATGAAACAATTTTGATGGCTACAAATTAAAATTAAAGTTAGCTTTTAATATCTGACTGAATACCGCTTAAGAGTCCCATGATATTGTGGAACCGGAGAAGGACCGTATCGGCCACAAATTAGTGGTGTGCGTTGGCAAAGACTCTTCGAGTCTGAACGATTGTTCTCCTGCTTTTGGAATACCAACAGTCATACAATTCCCAAATACACCGCAGCAAAGAAGAGAACGGAGTTGCTTAGAGCCTTTGGAAAGAAGTCGCCTCACCTTCTGTTGAGTCAAAGGCAGAATGTATTTTCTAGCACTGGGAAACACTGAACCTAGTTCCTGCCATGTCATACATGTTTTCACAGAGATAAAGAGTATTTATAGACTAGGTCTACTGAGATGGGAAAGCACTTACTGTATTCCCTCACTTATCACGGGCATTACGTTCCAGACCCCCTGCCCCCGCCGATAGGTGAAAATCCGCCAAGTAGAAACCTTACATTTATTTTAGTATTTATATATATATTTGAAGGCTTTATAAGCCCTTCCCACACACTCATAAATCGTTCCCAGTCCCTTATTAACCTTTTCCACACTTTTATAAACACTACTTATGTTCTTACACATATTCTACACTCTTAAACCTACATAACTTTAGCAGCATACATATACAATATTGCAAAATCCCGCAATATAGCGAAAAATCTGCGATAAATAATTAAATATAATATTTTTTAAAATCCTGCGATACAGTGAGGCCGCAAAAAGTGAACCATGATATAGAGAGGGACTCCTGTATATCAACAGAAGTCCCTTAATGAGAATTAGTTGCCATCAGAGATGGGAGAAATAATAATGCACATATCCCCCGTATTATTTTGTTTGATATTATTTGCTTCCTCTTGAAGAATTCAAACTACCGTGTTGGGAAAACTGAGCAAAATAAAATATTTTAAAACGCATCATATGTTTAGAAGCATCGTTCATTATTCTAATGCATTCCTTTGTGGGAAAAGGTATGAGCCACGCCTTCCAAAGGCAGCTTTTGGGATTCCCTACTTGGCCTCACGGGGCGGCCCCTGTAACTGGTCCCACGTGATGGGATCTGGTAGGTGACCGAAAGAGAGCCAGTGAGTGGCTGGCCCCGCACCCCGCCATGGTCTGTGCTGACAGCTCTGCCCAGCATGGGTGCGCTCTTCTGTGCTGGAGGGAGACTGGACTCCAGGGGTCAGATTCCACCTTTGGGAAGCAGGTTGTGGGTGTAAAACGGGGAACAGCAGTCAGGGGTCGGGGGTAGGGAGCAGAAGCAGGGTTCATGTGACCTAACCAGGGACCTGCCCCTCGGTAGCTCTGGGAATCTCTCACCGCTCACTCCGCTTTCTGCAAACCTCATGCACAGTTACTTGCTGAAGCGTCAAGACTGACAGTCACTTCTCGGTGTTTTGAAATCGCTCTCTGTTTTACTCTTTCTTTGCCAAGTGTCTCGACAATATTAACAATTCTGTATCTCCTAGGAAACCCGAGTACCTCTACCTCCTTCCACTCCCAAGCATCTCTGGCAGCCTCCAGTGGCATTCCGAAGGCAACTGGGTTTTCTCCATACCTTTGGGTAGTTAATATTTACTCACAAAAACTCAGCCTACAAGAAGTGTCTCCTTCAGAATGTGTTGTCTGTACAGCAAACACATTAGCATGCATTTTTTAATTGCCAACATGTTCTGAATAATCATCTGCCAGTCACATTTTCCTTGGTGGGAGCAGAAAGGTTAGTGAGTTGGCAGAAAAAAAAAAGTGATAGCCCTAGATAGGGCTTTGGTAAGTGGGATAAAAAGTCACTTTTCATGTGCGCAGCTGCGTGTAATGAATGCAGCATGTTTGAGGCCTATTCTTGGATCAGTTCCCCTGCATTTTAAACTCAACTTTTCTTGGCAAGATTTCGGGGACCATACTGTGTATGTGTCTGAATTCCTTCAGCCAAAACTTCTTAATATGAAAATTCAGCAGTATTGCATCTTGTGGAGATGTCAGGACTCCGAATCCAGCCTGTTTTATGGGCCCTCTGACTCAGGACTGACCTCGGTATTACTCTGAGCTTATTTTTAGCACACAGTGCTATTTGTCTATGTCATTTCCTGCGGCCGCAGATAAAGATGGGCACATCTACTATCCTGTGTGTGGACTTAGGGTTCGCAAGCAATACATATGTGAGGGAAAGGATTTTTAAGTGAATTAACAGAAAGTACATATGTCCCAAACCACAGCCTGACTTTTACCTTAATGAGTAACAATTCTGTGGCAGAAGAGAGAGCCAAGAAGTTCCATCCTGGGGAACCCTGCCTCCTCCCTCTCCCAGAAGAGAAGATCCTCTCAAAATCGGGCTACTGCTCCCCACAACAATCCAAAGCTCTCTCTGGCCGGTGTGAAGTTTTTCCCCTGTGTTCCCGAATGAAAGGTGTATTTAAAAAAAAACTCTCAGAAAGACTGCAAATATGCTCTCAATCATTAATATATTTGAAGGTCCAAGTGTAAAAGCAAAACAAAAGTGACAACACTCACTTTGTTTGAAGGGTGTCAGTAAAATGTTGAATATTTTCGCAAGTGGGGGGAAAAAAACCACAATAATGTTTTAAGTTAAAATTTAGAAATCTGAAGTCTTATTGAGTCTTTAGAAGTCACTCAGCACACAAAGAATTTGGATATCAAATCCAAACATTAACCCAAAAAGATTTTGAAAATAAGCTAAAATCATGAACAGATGCCTCAGCAGGGAAGAAAATTAGGAATACAAAAGGCAGAACCGAAAAGCAAATATTTGGAGATATGTTAGGAAATTCAGTATTTTTCAAAAGATAATGAACATGGAGGTATTATATCTTCTATCTGAAAGAGAAGGAATTATTTTATAAATTCAATAATTATATTATTTTGAATTTTACATGTCAAAGTATTAACTTGGCTCAGGATCATGTGACGTTTTAAAATACTCATATCAATAATGAAATAATAATACAGTTTTGTATAATATTAGTGAAGGAAAATGATCTGGGCCCTAAAGATATTAAGACATTGAAATAAGGACTAACTATTCTGAAATGTAATTCCTTTACCACAAAATAACCAAATTAATAACTAAATAGTAATAACAACTAAATCAATCCATATCTGGTTTTAACTTCTGAGGAAAGTATGATTCTGATTGTCCAGAGTCATTTGACAACACAATCAAAGTGATTAAGTCATTTGTGCCTGTTTTTCTTTATATTTCTGCAAAGATTGCTTCAGTGGCAAGGATGGAATGACAGTCCTCAGTCATTATCTCTGGTGGCCGTCTGAACCGTCTTCAGGTTGTTTCTTTGATTTTTATAATTTTTCTAGGGTAGAATATCTGTGCCTTATTAGTTTTTCAAAGTCAAAGATTCAAAACTAGATAGAATACTACATTCCCTGAGGTTCTCTAATATGGAATATTGGCTCCAATATCCACTCAACCAATTACTTTCTCAAGCAAACCCACTATTTGTCACTGCAGAATATTGCAAAATATCTAGAGGACTGAATTTATGGTCCATGTGTAAATATTGGCACTGCTTAAAATCAAAAGACACATTGGCTATGAAACCTAATTATATTTGGAACATTTTGGAAAGAAATGGGCAATAAACCATTGTGGAAATTCTTGTATGTCCTATTTCTACTCTGAGTGTTTTGATTCAAATTCAGTTGAGTTCATTCAGCAGAAGAAGGCAATCTATTCTGATAGAAAGAAGGGAAGCAGAAGGTTTCAGAGATTAACCAGGGATCAATCTGATCATGACTAACCATCCTTGTGGGCACATTGAAACATCTGTGTTTCATCAGAAACTCCCGAAAATGCAGTGCATACCACAGTGGAAAAATTCCCTTCAACCTCTCGTCCTTTCTAATGGAATGTTTTAACAAGATATGTTTTCTATGTTTGACAGAAAATAAATTACTAAAATATAGGAGATTATCGGAAGATTTGTGATCCTTATAGCAAAGGCTAATAGGAATTAGACAAGAACAGCATTTACAATATGTAATAAATTCAAATACTTCCAGGCGTTGTCTTAAGCAAACAGAATAATTTGGGTTGTTTAACCTTTTCTTTCTTTGTTTCTTTCTTTTTTTTTTTGAGAAACAAAAGCAACAAACATTTTCCTTGATTGCTCCAGAGACTATAACTGGGTTCAACATAATCCCCCTAAATTATATAAAATGTTATTTATTTTCTGAAGCCATTACTTAAACAGCATAACAGCTAGGGCAGAGTGAAAAATAAAGAGTTAATGACACATGTGGTTATTTGCTTGGACAGTTTTCTTCATTAATAAAAGTCAGATAATCTAAGAAAAGGATATTCTCCAAACCCTGAAAGTAAGGAGAAGTGTGCACACACTCAATTTTGATGAGACATTGCAGAAATCTTTCTTATCTATATTATAACATATTGTAAAAGAGAATAGTCCATTTTTACATAATCTTTCTATACTTATTTGGGGCATACCTAGTGGGGCTGGTACAATTTTAAGAGACAATGTCAGCAAAAATTTAATTAGTTCACAAAGTGGCCCTTTTCTCCACATGACTACTACCCACCCCTTTTAATTTCTCTTAACCTCAATTATTTAGAACAACAAAAACTCTCTGGCTGGGGCAACAAGGATGGTGATGCCCTATCTTGCCCCTAGCAAACATGCTTTTCAATAAAATTTACTTAAAAAAGAGGCCAATTGAGTCTATTTTAGGCAGATCATATGCTTTGCCCATGCATTATTTCTTTTAGGGGTAAGAACTTGGCAGGATGTGTGCAGAAATCTCAGATTAAACATGTGCTTTGACCATTCTTCCATTAAAGAATATGGTCATATACATTAAAAAAAAACTTAGGCCTAAACCAGAGATAATAGCAATTAAACAGTCAAAATGAAAAAGAAGTGCAAACATATTAAAATTAATAAGGAAAAGAATTTCCTTCGATATTTCCTTTCTCGGGGGTAAATGCTGGAAAGAGTGACTAACTGAAAACTGGCGACCCAAGAAAGATGAAAATGAAAACTGCCATTAAAGATTTATGACAATAGTTTTACATGAAAATTTATAAGAAACATTCCATGTCTATTTTTGCTTTTTCACTTTTTGAAAGAGTTCCTAGTTGAATTGCCACATTTAATTTTTTAAAAAAATTTCAGTTAAGATTTTTCTGTTAAATCGTAGACAATCAGCATATTGCACCCAAAGAAAACACAGGAAACATGGGTCAGCTCAGTCATGTGAAATGGGACGCAAAGACTATTCTCAGCTTATTTACGTATACGGTTACCTTTCTTCTTGTGTGTTTCATGTTAACGCTTGCAAACCTCTATGAGTGAAAACTACTTTTTCAAAACTATCTTGTATTAGTGGGCCACTGATAATCCCGCCTTACTTTTTAACTTGAGAAACAGAACATAGTAAGGTAAAAAGAGGAAACGGTTACAAAGTTTCTTTTTTGCCTTAATTACAATCTTGTAAAAGAATGACTGCAGTTCAATGGGAGTGTACATTTAATACTAAACTGAAGCAAAAGCCAAGAAACATCTGAAGATATTTTCTCATGCCTAATATATTACAAACCATTTTAAACGTTAAAATATAGCTTGTTAGCAACTGCCAAAAAGGTGCTCTCAAAATTAAACGTATTGGGACGGTTGATAATAACACAGGTGTTTCTTATTTTTTGTTTTAAAAAGAAACTGGCCGTCTCAGAGTTTGGGGTATCCCCATGGGAAGCCTTGTATCTATTCTGAAAAACAGGACTGTCCTGTAGGGTCATTGTTCTCTCACTCACTGGCAGCTCCTACATTTCCGTTTGCTATTTCACGGGGCTTTGCGGACCCCGCGTTTAAGGCGGATGGAGGGAGCACAACTTTGCAGAATACCACACCCTCAACACAGGCCCGTGGCAAACAGTCCTAGAGCACAATGCGGCCACATTGACGACAGCTGTGAGGACCGTTATAACACTCACTGCATCTCGTCAGAGCTCTTCCGCACTGGGCTTTAACTTCTGCAACTACACGGGGGTCTGGAATAAACAGTTTCAAAGATGAAACGAAATCACTACTATTTCCTTTGCTGCCTCTCCTCCCACCTCTCTTCCCAAAGTCCTACAGAGAAAATACTTCACACAAGCTGAGCAGAACTCTGAAAATACAATGACAGTGATGAAAAAATTAACAAAGTCCTACACGCACACATGAGCAAACTCACAGAAGAGGAGAGATGTAGAGAAATTTTAGGAGATGCAAAACAGATGAGCAAGGCAGAGAGGAGAAGTTCAAGGCCAAGGCTGACCAACCAAAAGGAAAACCCGCCAAGATCAAGCAGATTCCTGCTCTATGACCGCAGGAAGGCGTGGGACCCAGACACCTGGTGACCCAGAGTTTGGTGTGGGGAAATTATTTTTAAAGTACTATTATTGATCACACCTTAAAACTAGCTACCATTTGTTTCGTAGGGATTCTAATGGAGAGTTTAGAAACGGAGTCAAATTGTTGAGACGGTAGCATTTCGGGGTCGGAAACAGATAATGGGGTAAGATTGTCACTTACTAGCTCTGTGACCTCCACAGATGAAACTTTCTGCGACTCAGCTGCATCATTTGTAAAATGGGAATGACTAGAATTCTTACTTTATGAAGTTGCTCTAGGTAGTAATACATTTACATATGTGACATGCTTTGAAGAGTACAGGGTGATTATTGGTGATTATTTTTTTAAATAAAGCTGTGAGAATGATATTATTCATGATGAAATTAAAAAAAGAAATCCTTTTCTTGGTCCACATTCTCTCCCAAGAAGGTCGATCCTGATATGCAGTGAAACTGAATGGCAAGTAGATTCTAATTTCAAGTTCTTCCTCCAGAAGGGACGGTTTCCAAGTCTCCACGAAATCTGGAGAGAATTCCTAAATTGGTTTCCTGGGACCTTTCCTGCTCAGCGATGCCCTAATTTACACTTCATCATTGGCAGCCTGCACGTGAGGCATTCTTGAACGGTCGGAATGGAAAAGAAATTCTTATTATAATTAATTTTTAAGGCAGCAGGGACTTGGTGACGAAGTTACCTGAAGCCAGTAACTGAAGCAGCAACATTCACAGGACCAGGGGTCAAAGGAACGCACGTCACGCCTTCCCTGTCACCACGGAATGAACATGTTTGGTTTCAAAAGACGTCATTCTCAAAGGACTACAGCCCCTGGCCTGCTTGGCTTTACTAGCGTGCACTCTTTTTAAAGGAAGGTTTAAAAAAGTAGAGCTATCCATTGATAAGGAAGCACCTTTATTGGACTGTGAAAATCTGCACGGCTTCATAAGTGCTTTATGACAGAGGAAGGCATTTGCATTACAAATCGTTTTTTACACTGACCAAAAGGGAGGCTGAGCTTGAAGATGAGGGGATCTGTTATTAGGGGCACTGAGGAAGTTACAGCCTAAAACAGTTTCTTCCTAACCACAGTGGGATTCGTTTCCCAGGGCCATTGCCTGGCAGAGCAGCAGAGTTGCAAAGCTGCCATTAAATCTGACCTTGGACGGCTGGCAACCCAGAAGGGCTGAGCTCCGGTAGAATCCTGGGGGTTCTGAAGGGCCTTGTGGTCCCCGCGGTCATGGTTGGGGGGGCTTTGGTTAGCTGGTTTAGACCCAGTTAAATTGCAAATCAAAAGCTGAATATTCCCTTGCTGATTAGAAAGAGCTTTGATTGTTTCTTCTTCCTTTTTCATGGCTCATTTCATTTTATTTTCTTTTGTTTTAAAGAATCTTAATAAGCATAAAAATAGAACCGACTCAGATGAATGTGAGAGCAGAAAGCGGACTTTTCTTTGATTTTTTTTTTTAGTCACACTTGGCTTTCTTGTGTGCTCTCCCTGCACGGAACAGGAAGTCAGTGATGACCAGCACCTAAGCCTTTGCTAACAGAAGTCCTCTCTTCTGGGTGCTTTTGGGAATACTCAGAGAGGTTACTGCAACTAATGGGAATTAAGACTATCCACTGTGTTTACTTTAACTTTCAAAGTCACGTATAAAGGATGAAATGAGGGGGGATCTTGGCTCTAGAGGGACGAGTATATTGTACCAGGGCTCAAGTTTATTCCTTGCTCCACCACTAGCTTAGGTAAGTGACACCGTACGATCCTTAATCTCTGCTGTCACTTACTTTGGTGATACTATCTCCTTTCTCTGCGTTTGCTCAGCTGGGAGTGAGGAGACCGTGAAATAATGAAGGACGATGACAATGAAGGTGAGCCTGAAGGTGAGTGAGAATGATGGAGAGAAATACAATGGCTCAGCTGGTCTAACTGTGAAACTTGTATCCGGAAATGTCACTTCCCTGATGACAGTGCACGCATTTCAAAGTGACGTTCTCAAAGCTGTTGCACAAGCTGTCCATTGAGGTGACTTCTCCAATTGCAGCAATAACTAGACTTATGTCTCCAGCACTCCACATGTCCCCCACCCCCCTGCGTTTCTGCCAATCCCTGGACAATGGAGAGGCAAAGCAAGTGGCTTCCAGAATGGAATGGAGCAACATGCAGGACATGAGAAGACTCCTCATCTCTCCACATTGAGATACGTCTTCTGAGTGGGTCAAACACAAACAGAATTTCACACTGTTGATTTATTATTGGTTTTCTCTTACGGCTTGAACCCAGCATGTCTTTATAACAGCCATGACCTTGGACAAACCTGTAGTTTGGTATGTATCCATCACAATATGAATGTTAATGGGGTATAGTCGGAGCCAAGGGATTCTACCCCCAATGCAGCCATCATTCAAGTTTTCCTGTAATTGCTGCGAGCCTCCCCGCTTTCAAAGGTTTTATCTCAATAAGTCTTGCCATGAAATAACTGTACACTTTTTAAATTTTATAAAGATTCTAGAAACTTCTAGACAAAACTCGTTCTTTTACAGAAGAGTCCCGGAGGTCATGATTTTCAAATTAGTGTCCACATGTGGCAATAATAAATCTTCTCCAGTATAGTACAGCTGTGTGTGTGTGTGTGTGTGTGTGTGTGCACGTGCGTGCGTGTGTGTTTGTATGCGTGTGTGATAGAGACAGAGATGTGTGACTGGATCATTCTGAATGGATAATTAGGCTTGATCATGTAGCAATCTAAGTGACAGTGCCCGAACCAAGTCCACTGTAATGGAGTATTAACTTATTTCTTGGCCACAAATCGATTGAATGGAAGCAACATTTCACTCATTTTAGAACGGCAGAATACCTACTTTCAAAGCACCATGTTCCTATTTGTGAGATTTAGAGACCCATTCAAAGTAGGAGGCTGTGTAGCAAGTCGGGCAACATTAGAATGGATAGACTCGCTCAAATCACATTTCTACCACTTTCTAGATGGGAACAATTGGACACATTTCTTAAGCTTTTATCACCTCAGTTTTCTTATCTGCACAGTGAAGTATAATGATAGCACTTACTTCATGGGGTTTATGCTAAATAAGATCATGAATAATATACATGTAGCCCAGAGCCACATAATATGCTCAGGGAGTATTTATTTGCTATGATGATTACTTAAAAGAAATCTTAAATAAAAAGCTCATCGAATGGAAGGACCGTACTGTTGAAATGTTCTTACTACAGATTCAACAATCCCTATCAAAATACCAGTGGCATTCTTCTCAGAACTACAATAACTAGTCCCAAAATTTACATGGGTCTGTGAAAGAGCCTGTGTAGTCAAAGCAACCCTGAGAAAGAACAAAGGGGGAGCAATCACAATCCCTGATTTCAAACTACTGTGCAAAGCTACAATAATAAAAACAGTATGGTACTGGCATAAAAACAGATCTGTAGATCAACGGAGAGCCCAGAAGTAAATTCTCATTTATATGGTCAATTAATCTACGGCAAACGAGGTAAGGATATAAATGGGGTAAAGACAGTCTTTTCAATAAGTGATGTTAGCCAAAACGAGCAGATACATATAAAAAAAATGAAATGGGAATACTTCCTTACACCTTGTACAAATATAAACTCAAGATGGCTTCAAGACGGAAATTTAAGAACTGAAACCATACAAATTCTTGCAGAAAACACAGGCGGTAAGCTCTTTGACACTGGTCTTAGCAAGAAGTTTTTGAATATGTCTCCTCAGACAATCCTCCCTGAAGTAAAATATAATTTCCATCTATTTTTAATATTTTCCTACTTTTTAATAAACAGGGTCATAATATTGTAGTAAAAACCATGTCTCCTCAGGCAAGGGCAACAAAAGCGAAAATAAGCAAACGGGCCGAGCTCAAACAGAAAACGTTTTGCATAGCAAAGGAAATCATTAACAACAACAAATGAAAGGCAACCTCTTAAATAAGAGAAGATATTCACAAATGATACCTCTGATAAGGGGTTACTATCCAAAATATATAAGGAATTCATACAGCTCAACACCAAACAAACGAACAAACAAACAATCCAATTAAAAATGGGCAGATGACCTGGATAGACATTTCCCCAAAGAGGACAAATGGCCAATAGAGACAAAAAGAAGCTGAGCATCGCCA
Organism: Furipterus horrens; assembly: GCF_987537825.1. NCBI lineage: Eukaryota > Metazoa > Chordata > Mammalia > Chiroptera > Furipteridae > Furipterus > Furipterus horrens. The sequence continues at coordinate 93,087,819 of NW_028327182.1, forward strand.
AACATCGGGAAAATGCAAATTAAAACCACAACAGGATACCACCTGACACTTACCAGAATGGCTGCCATCAATAACTAACCAGGGCTGGCGAGGATGTGGAGTGAAAGGGACCCTCACGCACTGTTGGGGTTGTAAACCGGTGCAGCCACCGTGGCAAACAGGATGGGGAGTCCTCAAAGAATGACAAAGGAACTGCCATCCAACCCAACAATAACACTCCTGGGTGTTTGAAGGAAACAGAAGCACGGACATGAAAGGCCACACGCACGTCTATGTCCACGGCAGCAGTATTCACAGTCGCCAAGACGTGGAAGCAGCCCAAGTGTCCACGGGTAGATGAGTGGATAAAGAAGCTGGGGGAGGTCCCTGCAGAGCAATACCCACCCATTAAACAGAGGGAAGTCTTGCCATTTGCCACAACTTCGATGACCCTAGGAGACATTATGCTCAGTGACGTCAGAGAGAGATAAATACCATATGGTGGCGCCTATACATGGAGTCTTAAAGAAAAAAAGAACAAACATAACAAAACATTAATAGCCCCATAGATACAGAGAGCGAGGTGATGGTTGCCAGAACGGAGGGAGTGGGGGATGGGTGAAAGGAGGAAAACGAGAAACCATGGTGCCCACGAAAAGTACCATTACCCTAAATGTGAGTCTACTTGGGTCATAAAATAATTCTTAAAAACGTAAATAATTTCATATACAGAAGGCCCTTGTAACTCAGAATTGTCAACATTGATTTGAAGACTAATTTTCCAAAACAGTGTTTAAAATGATCTCGCGTTTATAATCTGCCTGCCTACCCCTAAGGACAGATCGTGAGACCGATGCGAAGGCTCTCAGAGGCCACGCTGCCATTTGCAGGACAGGGCATATCCCTTTTGGGGTTTGTCTCCAATTTCCAACCCCTCCATTCTTACGTCCTGAGTTCCTGAGTCCCGGAGGGGTCTTCCACTCTGGAACTAGGTTACAGAATCCTATTGCTACCCCCAACAATAATTCAGTTTGATAACTTCTGTGTCCCTGAATTCTAGATAGTTCCAAAAAACCTCTTTCCGAGAAAGTGAAGAACCCCAGGAATTCTGTGGTTAAGCAGATATACTTGCTGAAGAACCATTGCAGGGCAGCCATTTTCTATGCCTTGACTTGTTGTTTGAAAAGCAAAACTCTACCTGGAGGAACTGCCTCACCGTCCCCAGCAGCTTTGCTGTCTACAGCAACCCCAGCACACTCTACATTTGGATGGAAATGTTTTCCGACTTTCTTGGCCTGCTTTTGTTCACCAATATTTTCAGAAACATCTGTTCCCAAGGCAAATCTTAGAACATGTTTTTGTTTTTATGCTAGCACCTGCACAGATAAATGTTTCAGAAGTAATATCATAATTCATTTTTATTATAATTTAGGCCCAAATTATAGATTTCTTTTTCACAATTAGGAATATAAAAAAAAATGTACACACAAATCCTCAGGCAGAAGTTCAGCTTTGGAATAAAAATCTTCACTTGGGAGAGATGTATAGATATCAAACATTTGGTTAAATCATGAAAAATGGCCTCAATCACCTACATTTCCAAAGAGCTACGTTAAAAACAGGAACCAACAGCAAAATGAAGGATTCTTCCTGCCTTTTCCTTTGCTTCTGTCCTGGAGCATGAGTTTTAACAGTTCACCGAGGTGATGTGAAAATATAACTATCGTTTAGAAAAAAAAAACCCTCTTTTTTTGTTCTGATAACTAGTTTTCTCTTTGCTTTCATCCTCAAAGATGCCAATGTGACAACTTTTTCCCTTTTCAAGTAATTTTTAGGTCTTTATTAGATAATAAATCATTTCTGGCATTGATTATTTTTAACTACAGGAGACTATATTTTATGAACATTTTTTCCCTCATCCTACACATCAATGTAGAAACCTACAAAAAATGAATGCAAGCAAAAGATAAGCAAAAATATACAATATAAGGACATGTTATTCACAATAGTAAAAGGTTGGATAAATTTTTGCATTGGTGATAAGTTTTTATATTTGATTACTAAGAAATTAATACACATTAAAATATTACATATGATAGATAAATGAGAAACAAAGCCAAAGACTTATTCACTATTGTTTTCTATTCTGCACACTGTATTGGATATGAAGACTCACTACCTTAGAATTAAGTATTTTGTCATTCATATTAACAATATGCTGAGTGACCAAACTTTGATCAAAACATAATATTGATGCAGATAGTAATGCAGACTGTTACTACTGTAAGATTAAAGTAAACTATTGCCCTTAGTTGTTTCTTGATCAATACAATAACTTCCATGCTATTAGTAGGGACGAGCACTTGTTAGAGCATGCTTTGCATAACTGCGTAGACAGATTTATTATTTTACAACAAATTCTACTAGAAATAATTTAGTTACAGTTACTTTGGGACATTACTTGTGACCTTAGGAACAGTCCTGACTTGGTCACATGTAGATAGTCAATGATCTGATTTAAATGATGAGGTATTAACCTTGCATGAACTCAGGAATAAAATCTTATAAATACCTTGAAAAATGTAGTGAATCAGAAGAAATGTTAAACTGAAATAAAAACAATCATGATACAGCCAGATCATGAAAAATTGCTCAATTCAGGGAACTTTTAAAGGTTAAAACTGTATTATAGTTTCAAATAAAAGAAAGGAAGAAAGAAAGAAAGAAAGAAAGAAAGAAAGAAAGAAAGAAAGAAAACGCAACATGAAAGGAAAAATACAAGGAAGAAAAAAGATTAATACGCTCACTGTCTACTTTTTGTTTTATGGCGCTCATTTTGTTTTCTAAGAGGTTACCACTTCTGCAGCTGGTCAGAAATATCACATTCCTTGATGTCTCAGAAGGTTTTATATGACTAAGCTTAACCATACTTTAACTTGAATAACATATTAAGCAGCTGTTGAAAATAAAAATGCATTATGGCCCCTTGAACGGAGACGCCGATAGGAGGGAAGCGGCTTCTCTTGGGGCGCGAATTAAGGCCCTCTCGCTAGACTATCCATTTCCTGAAATCCTCAGCTTTTCACAAATATTATACCGACTAACCATAGGTATTCTGAAACACAGGCTCCAGGTGTGTTTTAGTTGAGACAATTTCTTGGTATTTTTACAAGTAGAGGTAAAAGCTTTATTTTTAATTAATTTAACATATGGTATGTTGGGCAGCTACGTAGGGGACCTGGACTTACTATAATAAAGGCCCAAACCCCTTTTTAGATGAGTACAGCGAGCTTAGTATAACTGTACTATATAATGTGAAGATAAAGCATATCATATGTGGCTGAAAAATCCTCATCTAAATGATATGTCAATTTTTACCTTGAAACACATTTTTAAAATTTCAATCAGCAATTTATTTTCTCATTATGTACTTCACGGTTTTCCGTTTTTGACATATTGGGAACGTGGAATATTTAAAACACTTTGACATAATTGTTGATTTGCTGTCTTATGTGAAAGTTGGTAAATGATACCTCTATGCTAATGAACTTTACTTTACATTAGTTTAACATCTCATATGCAATTTTTTGTTTCCATCTTTGTCTGTTTTAGTCCTTACGCCAAATGAATAAATGAATATATGAAAGTTGATTTCTAGTAAAAAAGAAATGTTTAAACCTGGGTGCCAGTCAAAGGCTCCGTGTATAACATGATAGATGTCTATTTCTTCTCTTCCGACTCAGAGGAAAATAATTGCCGAGTACTAATTTTGGTCAGAACAGAATGTATTTCTTAAAGGCAAGAAAGTCAAACGAACTTCCTTCCTCCTGCCAAAAAAATCTATAGCACATCTCCGACGTTGGAAATGCTACGTTCTCTTTTGGAATCGGCGACAACAGCGCCAGAACCATGCGGCAGCCGTGCCTTCAAAGGCACGCGGTGGGAAGGCCAGAAGCAGCTGATCTTCTCCCGCCATTGGAAAACCACAGCCTTATGAAAAAAATAGACTTCATGGGCCTCAGAATATTTTGAAACCGTGCACTGAGTCATGGGGTGTCACTGATTAGTATTCAAGGCAGGAAATGTACCCACTGCCTGCGAGGATGACGAAGGCTGGAAGCTAGCACAGCAGCACAGGTAGAATCACTGAAAGGCTGAGAACTGTTTTTCTCTCTCACACTGAAGAAGGTTTAAGAAATTACATGCACAACTGATGTCTGTTTTGTATTTCTGTCCTTTACGTGAATTTGACCTCTATATTCATCTTTGCGTGTGTGCATGTGGGTGTATGTGCATGTTCTGAACGCTAGAAGGCTTTAGTTCACACGTTTCTTCAGGTGAGTCCAATATCATACAGGTTCGAAAAAAACTACATTTCTGTGCAGGTGCAGAATCAGAATTCCTATTTTAAAGAATCACTTCCAACCATCACCTGCTTTATAAAAATGAAGCTCATGTTTCTTTTCTGATGAACACACATCATGCCACCACCAGGTTACTAAGGAGTCATATTTCTGTAAAGCATAGTATTTGTTTCCATATTGGTTATAAAAATAGATTTCACTTAACTCTCCTTTTAAAAGAAATTAATCTCAGTGCCTACTTCCAGAGAGACTTCAAGAACTTTGCGACGTTAAACAACACACACAATTAGGGATAAATTTTTACAGAGCAACAGACCACAGAGAGCATGAACTGTCAGCAAAATAAATCCTACTTTGGGGTGTTAGGGTATCAAAAAAAGTCCCAATCACCACAAGTAGGCACAAAATCTGATGAGGAGTTTGTGAGCTTTTATAGGAAAAATTAAAATGTAAAGTTAGTTTCTACTTTATGAAGGAAGGAATCAAAAATACTTGTAAGGATAAATTTTTCCAGGAGTTAAACCCAGGAAGGAATATACTGAGCTCTGTGTGGATAAGGTGATGAACGAAGTCTTCGGCTATGATCTTATGGTCTCTGAGATGGTCTCATTAGGTTGCGTTCCAACCTCAGTCCACTCTGGTGCTGATGAACTAAATCACATCCTCACAGACATTATTACCTACTTGATTTAACACGTTGCATACCGGGGAACTTAAATGCCTTTTAGAGATGACGAGAATTCTCGCCACCCATAGGCAATGTGTTAGGACACTTAACAGAATTAGCCTTTACAGGAATGACTCCCCAGCTTGGTCAAAAAGTCCTTCAGGATAGGAACTGCCTTGAATCCACACCCCTTGCCATATTTATTAAATAAGATATTATTTATCCCCTTCTATTAAGAGCTTGCATTAATACCTTGAACGGCAGTTTAGCTGGGAATAGAAATCACTTCTTTTCTCTCTGCACTTCAAAAGCTTTTGGAAAAATCTTTGGTTTTCTATCAATGCTCAGGAGAATTCTGTTTGAGAGTTGTTCTTTTGGAGATAACCAGTCTTTCCTCTCAAGTTACGTTAATATTTTTCTCTCTAATCTCCACTGAAAGAGTACTTCTTTTCCCCTGCTCTGCAGATGGTATGTACATTCAGTCTGAGGATTCACGTCATCCTTCAGTCCTGGGAAATCCTTAGCTGCTATCTCCTTAAATGCTGCTTCTCTTCTATTTCTTCCTGGTATTCCTATAACATATTTTGCAGCCTGTCATTTTATCCTCCATGTTTATTTGGTCTCTTGTACTTTTTCCATCTCTTCATTTCTCCGTGTTCTATTCTGGTTGAATTCCTTAATACCACTCTTCTGTTCCCTAATTTTTTCCAACCATGTTGAATCTAGAGTTTATCTTACCTATCAAAGTTTTCAGTTTTAAGGACTATATATTTTTCAGAATTAAAAAAATCCTTACCCAAGGATATTCTTTTCATTGCTTTTAGACACAGAGGAAAGGAGGGAGAAAAGGTTTAGAGAGAGCAGAAGGAAGGGAGATGGGGATGGGAATATCAATACGAGATGGGAACATTGATCAGTTGCTTTTCCTCCACACCCAGGCCGGGGATGGAACCCACAACCTAGACATGTGCCCTGACCGGGAACTGAACCTGCGACCTTTCAGTCCGGACAACAACCAACCAAGTGAGCCACACCAGCCAGAGCTATTTTTCTCAGAATTTTTAATGGTCCTTTTTCACATCCCCTGCGCTTGTTTCATTTCTGTCTATTTTGTTTCATCGTTTCTTACTCTTAATGCACATTATCACTCCTCTTACCACTCCGAGGACAATAAGCGTAATTACTTAAAATGATCTCATTTCGCACACAGCAAACTCATCTCCCAAACACTCAGTTCACTGATTTTCCTTGCATTCATTTTACTTCTATAGTTTGGAGTTTTGTTTCGAGTACTCATTCTGAATAGTATCTTACGTATTTTTCTGTCTCGCCTTCTTCATTCATCTCTCCCTATTTGGTGGTATTTTGGTTGCCATTCCCCATCCCCCTGTCCAGGACCAGATCAATACCCTGGGGCTCTTGGTGTGTCATGGCACTGGGTATATTCCCCACCCAGACTCCGTATCAGGGGGCGTGGTAGCCCAGGGCCCGGCTAGCAGGCCGCATCCTCCCTACCCAACCGCCCCAGCTACTCCGCCTTCTAGGGGGCAGTTTACAGACCTTTTCCTTCCGGCTTCCTTTCGCTACTTTCCAGCCCAGGCCCTGGTTTCAAGCACAGATGCCTTTGCTGAGCACTGTTAGCCCGGGTCCCCCCCGAGGGAGTCAAACTCTTGCCTGCTCCAAGTGCTTTCCTACCCCTGCTCCAGGACGCCCTCACTTCGGCTTCCCTTGCTGGTGTATTTGTTCTTTTTCTCAACCACAGAAGTATTTATCTTCTTGGTTACAGATCTATCTTCAATTTTTTTTTTTCCTTTTTATACGTTAGCGACCAGCTTAGGTGTGTAGAAGCACAGAGGCAGTGAGAGTGTATGAGCACGGCAAGGGGACGTCCACGTAAAGAACACACAGTGCCATCTTCACAGGGAGTCTTCCTTCTTTGGAACCATGATGCCGACCTATCAGCATAGTGCGGACCGGGGACAGTGCCGCCTCCTGACTCTGGATGAAGGAGAGGGAACAGCTCCATGCCCCTCCCCGCCTCCTTCAGCTAAACTGAGGATCCCAGAGTCCTCGCATTAGAATCCCCCAAAACAGTAATTTAAAATGCACATTCTTGGGCCCCTCTCCAGATTTACCGCGTGGGATATCTGAGAGCGGGCGCCTAGAAGTTGACATTTTCAACTGCATTTAAGCTGCTTCTTGGCAAACGGAAGTTCTGAGAATCAATGCACACCCAGGAAACTCCTAACTGTATAATCCTGTTTCTGAGGGTCTTCCATGCGCTCTCTCATTTCATCCCTAGAGGGAGAGAGTGAGGGCATTTAACCCAGAAATCAACCATCAACTATATCTTTGACTGTACACAGGAAAATAAACACTTTAGGTAAAAAAAAAAAAAAAAAAAAAGAAAGTATGCTAAAATAGTTCCCTCGTTAATTACTATGAAGAAATTACTTTCTGTGTAGTTACCATGGTGCCCACCTGGTGACTGACAGGCGATGGCGAAGCTGGAGAATGCAGGGGCTACGAGGGACAGGCTTTGGAGGACGGCCTGACCACCGGCCCAGGTGAGGAGCAAGTCCATGTACCAAAGCCCCACAGCTGATGGGACTCACAGTGGGTTAATGCACTGCTCTAACCCTCTCCTTTATACCTGCTCCAAGCACACTGAAGCAATGGCGTGCATCGCAGAATAAAAAATGATGACACACGCTTGTCCTGTGCACATTAGTGTATAAAGAGAATGCATCTGAAGGGAAAAAAAGAGAAAATATTCAAAATACACTTTAATTCAAATAGAGCAGTGATATTCAACTGCTGTGCTCCAAGAATTTTAAAAACATGCAACACCTGACTATTTAGTCAGGGGCACTGGCTTCTTTTCCTTTAATTGTCAGACTGAAAAATGTCACCGGCCGGTACCACAATAGCCATCTGGTGTGAATACCCTGTCTTGAACCATAAACACACAGGTCACATAAGAGTCGCATCCGATTGGTCACGTTGCATAGTAAGGTTGCATCTGATTGGTTAATTTTGGGTACCAGAAATTCTTATATACAAATATAGGCACCGAATTTTTTAAAAAGTCCCTTTGGAGCAAAAAGAGTAGGTAATTACTGTTATTATTTTTGTACGTCAGTCAAAATTGTACCTGTTTTTGTCAGACTGGTAAAAATATATATTTTTGGGTATGATGTAGAATTTTAGTAACTAGTTTACGTGCGCCATGAGATGTGAAAAGTTGAAAATCGCTGAAATGGACCGACTGAAAAAGGAAGGTCGTCATCTCTCCCAGCAGTAACGCAATACGGTATATTAAAAAAAAAGCAGCAGATCCAAGATGGCGGAGGAGTAAATGGAAGCTACACTAACCTCCTCCCAGGACCAGTCTGGGTTTACAACTTAATTTTGGAGAAATCATCTGGAACAACCAACGAACACTAGCTGGAAAGAAGTCTTATAACCACGGAGAGACAGAAAAGGCCGCTACATCACAACGTGACCGGTAGGGAGTGCGGAGACGCGGAAGGGCTGGCTGGGCTCACATGGGTGGCAGCTGAAGGGACTGAGAAACAGCTCAGCAGCCGGGGATTCCCCCTGAGAAGGGCAGGGTCTAAACCCCCAGCTGGGCTTCCCAGCCTACAGCAACAGAGTGGAAAGTAAAACAGTATCAGCTGTGAAAAGCGAAAAGCCACAGGGTTTCTTGCTAGCCGGAGAGAAACAGCAGGAGAAAAAGAGCTCTTAAGTGGATCACATACGAAAATATTTTGGCCACCACTTACCCTGGGCTCAAGCAGAGGGAAGGCAGAGAGGACTGGAGACACTTGGGGAGAGTTTGGCACGGTGGCTTTGAGGGAAGAACTGGAGGAGCAGCCGACTGGGTCCCAGTGCTGACTCATCCCCAGTACTGCGGGTAGACCATTCCCCTCCAAGTGGCGTCAGCCTGAGGGGAAGCAAAAGCCCTGCCGACGGGAATTAAGCTGCCACACCCACAGTCCTTAAGCCTGACAGCTAATCACAGATTGAGCAGATTAACAATCAAAGAAGACAGACAACAGCAGTAGATCCCTGGAAGTCTCCAACAGGCTGCCTAGGGCCAGACTGGTACATGATCTGACGCCACCAGAGGCAGATCCAGGAAGTGCAGATCATTCTAGGAAGCACCAACAAACAATAGGAGTCAAAAAAATGGGGAGACAGAGAAACAACCTCCCATCAAAAGGAAAGGTAGAATCCCCAGAAAGAGTGCTAAATGAAATAGAGGGGAGCGAACTATCAGATATGGAATTCAAAACATGGATTATGGAGAAGCTGAATGAGCTCAGCGGAAACTTCAAAGAACTCCAGAAAAACTACAAGGAACTCACAGAAAATTACGTGAGCATGAAAAAGGACATAGAAGCTATCAATAAGAGCCAGGAGGAAATGAAGAATACGATCTCTGAATTGAAGAACACAGTAGAAGGAATTAAAAGCAGGCTGGAGGAAGCAGAAGATCGGATCAGCGAGCTGGAGGACAACCTACACAAAAACTCCCAGACAATGCAACAAAATGAAAAAAGACTGAACAAGACTGAAGAGGCTCTAAGACAGCTGCAGGACAACATGAAACATAATAATATCCGTATCATAGGAATTCCAGAAGGAGAAGAAGAAGAGCAAGGGATAGAAAACCTCTTTGAAAAACTAATGACAGAAAACTTCCCTAACATGACGAGAGAAAGAGTCACGCAAGTCCAGGAAGCACAGAGGGTCCCAATGAAGATGAACCCCAACAGGCCCACCTCAAGACACATCATAATTAAAATGGCAACATTCAAAGACAAAGAGAGGATCCTAAAAGCAGCAAGAGAAAAACAACTAATAACATACAAGGGTACTCCAATAAGGCTATCATCAGATTTCTCAGCAGAAACACTACAAGCCAGAAGGGAATGGCAAAAAATATTCCAAGCAATGAAAAACAAAGGTCTACAACCTAGAATACTATACCCAGCAAAACTCTCATTCAAAATGGAGGGTGAAATAAGGAGCTTCCAAGACAAAAGAAGGCTAAAAGAATACATCTCCACCAAACCAGCAATGCAAGAGATGCTAAAGGGTCTGCTCTAAGAAGATAAAGAAACAGAGAGAGACAGAGAAGAACACAAGTACAAAGGGGAAAAATGACAGTGAATAAGTACTTATCGGTAATAACCTTAAATGTAAATGCATTAAATGCTTCAATTAAAAGACATAGGGTAGCTGAATGGATTAGAAAGAATGACCCACATATATGCTGTCTACAAGAGACCCACCTTAGAACAAAAGATCTACACAGACTGAAAGTAAAGGGATGGAAAAAAGTATTTCAAGCAAATGGGCATGGGAATGACTGGGAATGACTTTCAAAGGTAATAAAAGCCCGCGAAATAAAAGGCCTGCTGCCATGGTTGGTTGTGCGGTCCACAGCAATCTCTCCAGGGAAAGAATGAAGGTTGTTTTCCTGAAAGATGGCTAGAAGGGACCTTAAGGCACAATGGAAAACCAGAAAGACTTGGAAAGGACAGGTGTGTACAGGCAAGGATGAATGCCAGGTATGTGGCCCAGCTTCTGTGCCCTGAAGAGCAGACTGAGGGCCACCCTAAATGTTCCTTGGGGCATAAGCCTATGACCGCATTACCTCAGTGATTGTCTGTACGCAAAAGGCTCACTTAATCCTCTCTGCAGCGCTGCCTCCTGAGACTCAACGGTTTGGCTGAACTAAATGGCTGGGTTGATGAAGAATAGGGTGGTCTGTGGGCTTCACTTTAAAACTGAATTCTCTTTTCTATCCTAATGGCTTGGACAGAAAGGGCCCAGAGGTCTGAGAAGGGGGAAACATAAACTATTTCCCTCAGCCCAAACTAAATAAAATGGGCAAAAGGGTTTTGGACAGGCGAGATGTGCCTAGCACACCTTCCTCCAAAGAAGCCCCCCCCCCTTTTTTTTTTTCTCCTAATGTGGAACATTGAAAAATTAATCCCTGCCTTTTGTCACCTAGTAGTTATGGATTGAATGATGCTTTTTAACCCTTTTTGCCAAATCTGTTCCCCCCAGAACACAACAAGGATGCCAACCTGCTAAACCAAGCACGCCGTTGTCCGGAGACAGCCAACTGACCTGGAGTCTGCACAATCCTTCCCCATGTGGGAAGGCCACCCTCCCCTCCACACCCCCACTATTATTAGGGATTTCTGGACCCAAGGGTAGGTAGGACGACGACCATGTCCAGCTTGAAGCAGCTAGAGGAGCTTGAGACCTTCGCCCATTGTCCTTTACAAGATTACAAAGGGTCTTAATATCTGAGAGGGAGGGATAGTTATTTTTTACGAACCATGGGTACGGACTTGGGGGGGGGATGCTGGGGGAGGGAGATACTGGGTGGAGGGGAGTAAAGGGGAAAAAATTGGAACTACTGTAACAACATAATCAATAAAATATACTTTAAAAAAAAAAAAAAAAAAGGTTAATCCTACAAAAATAAATAGATTTCAAATATAAAAAAAAAAAAAAAAAGCAGCAAAGGTTATACCTAAATATTTCCATAACCCGAGAAACTTCTCATTTCGGTCCGTGCGCCTTTCATCCGCGGCCCCCGTTTTGAAGGCACCTTGTCCTCTCTGTCCTCGCTGCTTACCCCTTCTTCGTTCGCCTGGGCCACCCACGCTTCCAAGCTTCCCAGGAGAAAGCGAGGCCCACTAATCACAGCACCGCATTGGAACTGGGAAGCCACACGGTTATCTTACGTGAGCAACACTATGCTCTTTAAAAATATCCATGTGGCGACATGCCCGCGGAGAGCTCCCCTTCAGCAGGGCCCAGCCAAGTATCGAGTCAGAGCCGACTGCTGCGTGTCAAGGTCCCCTTGCCCTCTGTCACAGCTGTCGTGGCATGTTATTGACATGTCAGTGACCAAAGAAAATGTCCATCTTTTTCTTTTCTGCAGCTCACACTATTGCCATTATGATATTATCCACAGGGTGGATTTCAATACAGGAAACCATCGAGTCCCCCTCTCACTCCTACTTACCTGACAAACTGCCCAGGTAAGTGGGGGGCTGGGGCACAGTCGCCACACCCCGCCCGGAAGCAGCAGAAGTGCCTCAGAGGGCTGCCCCGCCCTGCACGTGGGAGACAGTGTAGTCATCGGGGTTGCGGAACACCCAGCCCAGCGCTGGATCCGCGCCCAACAGGGAAAAACAGACCTCAGCCAACGCGCCTGGGGCTATTTCAGTTGAAATGAGACCAGGAGGCCTCTGTTTTGGCTGCTGGGATGAAAGGAAATATGCTCCTTGTAACTCCAGCTGGAATAGGCACTGTATTTTCTCATTGGATTGTGTTATGACAGAGGCCGTACATTGTTCTTTTTTCTAGGTCCCTGCACATGTCCCCTGAGAGGTGGCCGGAGAGGGATGCCAGCTACCCCGGTCAGATCAGAGCCAGCCTCCTGGCTGGAAGGCAAGACCGAAAGCGTCCCGATGAGGCGCTGTAGCAGGGGCCGGACCTGCACAGAAAGGGCCGCGGGCCAGCCCCGCCACGTTGTATTGGACGTTGCTAGGAGCCACATCTCGGTGCGCCCTGGTTCCTCGCCTTCTCTTCCTCTGATGCGGTGTGTCTTCCTCATTTGTCAGGTGGGGCAGGTTGCCGTTAGCTGAGACCTCTGCCTGCCGTGGTTATCTGCATCCTTGACTGGCCTCGGTTATCAGGAACCTACCTCTTTCACTTGACTGAGTACAATCAAGCCGGAGGTCTCGCTCCTTCAAATGCTGTGCACACTGCTGACTACACAGGACAGGGGCTGCTGAAGGGGACAGGGGCCACCTCCTGGGAGACTTGTTTGGGTACTTCATGGTGAACAACACTGGCCGGGAGATGTGGGAGATGAGGAAGAATGCTTATTGAATGTGGCTAGATGCTATTTCATCCACACTGAACCCATGGAATTTTAATGAGAAAAGAGGGTGATTGTTAAAGATGACTCTTTATTTTAAACTTCTCAGCTGGGCAAGTTCAAGTTGGTTTTATAAAAAAGAGCCCAAGTGTTCTGCGGTGGCAGCCAAGCATGGCGGGCGGCCTTAGCATTATTTTCTTCCCATCCCACCCTTACATGTTCTCACGTCAAGAACTCTTTCATTTTTCTCCTCTTTCAGGATGGGGCCCTTTCAGTCCACAGAAGATAAATATTTGCACTTGGTCCTAAGGTTTTCTCTTGGAGACCACAATCTTTTTAGTCAATGAGCTTTCAAAACTTTACCCCAATTCCCAGGAATATGGTATATATTTCTGCCTGATTTTATTTGTTTTATTGTCACAGAAGGAAGTGTCTACTAAGGAATTTGGATGAAAGGGCCTCTGGGAGGAATGGTTGATAAATGGGTCTTTTTTTTGTGCGGAATTTGGAAGAAAATGTTTAAATATGACTAAGTTAATATTTATCTCTCCTTCTGCAATGATTTACTAAGAACAGGACTCGCAAAGGGAAACTACCTGGTCAATATGCTGTCTCCCATCTCACACTGGGGTGTTAGGTTACGGCCCTGTTTGCCTTCTTCCCAGGGTGGGTTTATGATTATACTTCTTGATGGAGCTTACTAAGATAGTCAGGTTTAAAGATATATTAATCTCCGGAGAAAGAAATGACAGATACATTTGAACTTGGTAGTTCAGGTTTATAGAAATGAGCAGGAGTTTGCTGCAAACACTTAGGAAATCTCAAGGTTCTTTCTATCAAGTACTGGCATATCATTTCTGGAAGCGATTTTGAAGGCATTGGTCTTACCACGCTAGTACTTGCTAACACTTTTTGGCAAAATAGAAGGAGAATCTGGGAATGAAGAATGAATTTTTAAAGAACGCATAAAGCAGCGAAGGTATTATAGAAAACCAGGTCACTTGCTAGAGGTCTATTGGGATGTCTTTTTTTAAATGGTTCAATATATTTTGAACAAATGTCAATTTCATTATTGAAACTTTTAAAATTTATTACAGTCATTCTTGATAGCTTTAATATCTTCAGTCCCCAAGTCTGTCTTCTTATTGAAGGTCAGAGTGTAACAAAATCCATTCATTCATTCGCTGAACAAACACCTAAGGTTCAGGCCCTAACCCCAGTGCCATTCAGGTCACAATGGTATAACGAGTAAGAAATATGTGACATTTTATTTCTTGTTGCAGTGACATTATTTAAAATATCGGAACTACTTACTACCAGCTTTTCCTTCATAGAGGTTTCAAGGGTCACACGTCCCTCTAATATATTACTTTGACATATTTTGATGAATTTAGTCACTGTGAAATGAAGCAGCTGACCCTGCGAATCCCTATCCATCTTTAAATGAATGTCTCTTGCTTGTATTAAAATTCCACCTGAAAGGGAAAGAACCAACTTAGAAGGAAAATAAATTAGTTTTCTAAATTGATAACCACATGTTTGTTTATTCCTTCTCATATCATTGAATTTATTTTCTGTGAGACCTCTGTCCACCAGGACTGAATTGAGATACTCGCGGAATGAGAATATAGAGCAATAAGATAGATTTCCAGAGGCCAGACATCAAAAACCAACCCTCTCCCTTTATGGTCACCCCACGGAGAGACTGTCCCTCACATCAGCCCCTTGTAATTCTAATCAGTACACACGGAATAAAGACATACGCTGCGTGTAAAGATGATCATTCGTTTTGTTTCCCACCAACCATCTAAGTTAGTTCTATGAACCTCCCTTTGCCCTGAAAACTGGAAGATGGCAGATCTGCTCGTCAGGAGCAGGACAAGAATCCAACGACTAAAATGTAACTAATCAAATATTTCAATCCATTTTACTTAGTGGAAATACAGGCAAAAATTAAAACACACCGTTGCCAATTTACTCTTTTACAGGAAAACACTGTCTTTGGCGTTTCCACCTCCTCGGCTCTCGGGAAAGACCCGGGTGCACCGGGTGTTGAGACACCAGTAACAAGCAACTTCTGGAAGCATCACGTTAGTTCAAGAGCAAGAAGGGTCCTTATGAATCATCTGAAAATCTTTACAGATGAAGAAACTGAGGAAATTGACTCACGCCCGGGGCAGCTTCAACCACCAGGGTGTCAAGTTCCTTAAGGAGGGGGCCGTTTGTCACCACCCCCCGGGCATCTCCCCAGGTGCGTGCGCACATGGGTTCACTATTCCTGTTACACGCACATTGTTCGGATAAACGCGCATCTGTTGACGAGGGGAAGGGTGAGGGAGAGCCTTTGGGTTGGGAAGTCCCCCGCTCCCATGCTCTGCATCCCCTGTGCCTACGACAGGTGGGGGTCACGGGGGGATGGAGGGGGAAAAAGCCTTTTGGTGAGGAGTAGCGAGGAGCGACACCTACTACCTTTCCCCGGTTTGGGGGCCAGGTTTAACTTCTTATCCACTTCCCCAGAAGCCAGGCCAGAGGTTAGTAAAAATGGAACCACGTTATGGCAGGCTTCATGAGGGGCACCTCTCCGCTATTCCATTTAAGAAGAGAACTGCCTTCCAGGGGAAGTGTCCGCCTAGGCTGGTGACCAAGAGGCTTCAAGGAGAGTCCTCTGACTCCACGCCTCCCCCGTGGCCTTGGCCCCGTGCCCAGCGCAGAGGCTAACGTCCAGGCTCCTTAGACGAGGAGCTGTGCCTTCTAGTCAACAGTAAGCTGAATGGATGCGATTTCCTAAGCGTCCCCCCCCACCCCCCGGCTGAATACAATATAAAGGGACGCACCATTAACAAATGTGCTTTAGGTACACAATGCGGGGTCGGGCCTCTTGGCTCAGAATTCAGCTGGAGGTGGGGTGTGCCTCCATCAGCGGAGCCCTGATGGTTCTTAATCAGCCTGGCCGTGCGCGGCCCACGCACACACAACGCGCTCACGTGGGAAAGTGGACACGCGACCGTCCTGCCACTTCCCGCCCGGCATGCGCCGACCAGGCAAACACTGTCAGCTTCATTTGTACTTGATCCCCAAAGACAGTCGCGTTCTGATGCTCTCTTCAGATTCTGGCAAGCTTCATCGATGACTGAGCCATCTGAGTGAGTGTTGCTTCGGTTCAAAACTCAAATTTGTTTTTTAAAGTGATGACTCACTTCACGTTGCAGATGTAGTTTTTCACATTCCGAGATAATATTTCTGACCTCGGGGAAGATTTGGATTGAACACTCTGTTAACCCTTCGTAGATTTTTCCCATGTAGGTTACCCACTGGAAAACTGTTAGGAACTTTGTATTTAACCGCCCTCATGACATCTTTCTGCACTGGATATTGTGAAGGCTGCGGTTTTTCTTACTTGACTGGAAGAGAAAGGGAAGCAAAATTTCAGGAAAAAATTTTTTTTTATCAGACAGTATGCGTAGTGATGGAAAAAAATGAATTCATAAACTCTAAAGCACAATGGTAGGTCCCAGTCTTTATTACTAATGAAGAAGATAATCTTTATGCAAGAAGAACATGCCCTTGAATGATATCCTGGTTTGCAGAAGTATCCTATTGCCCCGTGGGGATTAGAATATGCCTATCTCAGCAAACTGCCCTCTCGGGCACACACATCAATTACCGTAAATGAAAGCTGGTCTTCTACTCTGAAGGACAGGTACTACTTAAACAACATTTCGTCTGATGTTCCAACTCCATTTCCCTCTCCCAGTCATCAGAGTGGCCTGACCCTCTAGAGTTCTTCAGGACAAACCATAATGTGGGGTGTATATACATACTGTTCTCGCCTGGGGACGGACCGTTTAGACAGGGCATCACGCCTGTGGCATGGGACGAGGAATAGCAGTCAGAGGTCCTCTAAACCAGATGCGCAATCTTTCATTTGTTACCAACCTTTTTTGTTGTTACAGCTGTGCCATCATCGTACTTCAGGATAATTCCTGATGCTGCGTTTGTTTCAACGACAGAAGTATTGTCATCGTGCCTTTGTAAAAACGTCTTACTGGAGAAATCTTATTCTTGACCGATCAACCTCAGGACTCACAGCACATGTCACTTGACTGAACTGCCATCTTTGCCGAACTGTGTCTGAATGCTGGGAATACTGAAGAGCCTGGCTTCAGAAATGCTCAGAATTACACTCGCGTCGTTTCTTGGGAACAAAATATACACGTGACCAAAGCAAGGACCTAAAAAGTCTAAAAATAAATTTGAAATCACTGAACTCAAAGATACCTAAGACACAAATGGGCTTTGGGATACAAATTCATTGCCATTGTGGTTATGAGTTTCTTTTCATTCTCAAATCAAATCTGTCAGAAATGACAAAAAACAAAAAACAAAACAAAACAAAACAAAAAAACCAAAACCTTTCGCTGAAGAAAAAGTTATGTTTTAAATAAGTTTTGTATTTTAGGGCTTCTCTTTGAAATTACATTAAAATATCATTTAGTTTACAAAAATTGGCATAGTCTCATGAAACACTCCTTTGGCCCCCCAAACTTTACTGAGTAATGTCTCTCTTAGCTCTACGTTCACACCCTAATTGTGGGATAAGAAATTCTTAGGCAAGTGTAGCAAACGGGAAGTTTTACCTGCATAAAAATTTCGATGAAAACCAAACCAACTCCTTCACCCACCCAGAAAAGAAGTGAGGCGTATTCAATGATTCTACGCTCGCTGGAAAATGTCCAGTATGTCCATGTCAATTTATTTTGGGCCACGGACGTGCACGTGTTTATTTTCACGGTGGGTTACGTCTACGTTGGCCCAGACGACACACCGCTGTGCTGAGGTCGGTGGGGAAGCTCAGTGCTTGGTGGCCCCGCGCCGGCTCTGTTAGTACACGAGGTTCCAAGACATGAGGAAATGGCTGGACCCCATCGCCTCACCTCCCCGCCCCCCAAAAAAACTGTGCCCTGAGGGAGTACACATTTTTGCAAAGCTGATATTTTGCCCATTAAGTTAGAAGCAATTTAAATAAAGGTCTTTTTCCTTGCAGTTATTTAAAAAATTAACTTTTAAAAGGTTTTACTTATTTATTTTTAGAGAAAGGGAGGGAGGGAGGGAGAAAGAGAGGGAGAGAAACATCGAGGTGAGAGAGAAACATCCATCGGTTGCCTCTTGTATGCGCCCTGACCCGCTGAGCCACGCCAGTCAGGGCCCCGTACAGTTCTGAACAAAACATTCGAGAATATCAAAGGAAGGGACCCGTGCGCTTAATATCTCAGTAACGTGCGTGGGGCCAGCTGCTGCTGAGTTCGGGGTGGGACGCCTGCGCGTGGTAGGAAATGCCGACAGGTGCATGAGAACCAGCGTCGCACGCTGTCACACGGTTCTGGCATCTCTGCCTTTCATGACCTCTGACCATTTGTCTTTGTTAATCAATACCTGTGAACCCCGCAGAGCGCAGATAAGAAGAGCTCTAGAGAAGTGGGTCGGTAAATAAAGTGGTCTCTGAGGGGAAAGGACAATCGGGAACCACACCATCTCCTGTCCACCCACTGCCTTACCCAGGCCTCGTCGTTATCTGTACTTGGAAATATAATGGATAACGGAATAAAGGAAACATAAAAAATGCAAATGCTAAATGAGTGCCTTTAACATTTTAACCCTGAAAAAGCAGACAAAATGAACGCCAACCCTACTCTGCTCAGTCATCAAAGGAAACCTGTAGGTCTGTGGCAATTTATAACAGATAAATGCAAGAGAAATTCACTTTATCAAGTAATAAAATATGTGACTTAGTGTCTCACTTAATATTCTTCCTCATCTGTGGTCCCCAAAAAAAGAAAACTGAAAACCATTTTGATAAAACAGATGTTGAATGGTCTCTGTGGAAAATGATCGAAGGCTTGCCCCATGTAATTATTATAAAACCCCACACATCTGGTCCAAAGTTTGGCCTTCCATCAGAAGTCATTCGGGACAAAAGGAGCAAGGAGACTTCCGGGCTCATGGAAGTATGAGCTTGCAGTTTATAGAATGGTTTCAACTTTAAGTTCTCCTTATGAGATATAATTTATTGCACAACAGAACAGCAGTTTCTCCAAATCACCAAACAAATAATTAGGACATTAACACTGAACAACTGTGAGTTGTTATTTCAAAGGAAATCTGGCAATGTGAAACTGGACAAAGCAATCCGGTTCCACGGGAAAAATAATAAACGCCTGTAGAAAATTTACAAACGACCTTTTCATTCATGAAAAGCTAAGGTCTCCAAGGAGCTCCTGAATAACTTGCATGTGAGTTTATCACGAATCCATCATCAGGAAAAAACTCCAAGCTGAGAGAGGACTCTGCTAATGTGTTCCGAGTCTGCTGGAACAGCAGCAGGAATGTGCCGCCTGTAACGTTTCCCTCCGTCCCTGCAGCCATCTGCTCGTCGCGGGCCACGGCCCCTACGTACCATCAGCAGACAGTTGCTCTGAATTTACACTTATCAACAGTCAGATCCTAAAGCTGGCGATACCTTGCTTTCTTTCTAGGCTCCAAGTGCGGGGTGAGTCCTAAATTAACCTGATAAATGAAAAGAGCAGGCTATTACTATATAACCCCTTCTAAGTAAACATCTCTCAGAGGAAGCGGTGATTTTGTAGCGGGGGAAAAAGAAAAAGCATTTCGTAATGAAAGCACCCCAGTAAGAATGAATCATAAAAATGCTCGGAGCTCCCTTAATTAGAAAAGCAGAGCTTAAAAAATGTTCGTATTGTGAATTTTTTTTTGGAGGTTCATTTTAAATACACGATTTTGCTATTTCTTATACTTTGTTAGACTGCTAAATTGTTACAAGTTTATCCGTCGTCTGAATTTTATTTCTCTCATCCACAAAGATGTTAAATCTTAAAAATAACTTTAATGTTATATGTAATATGCTAACTCTACAATATCAGCAGAACTTGGAAATAAATGAAATGTGCCTTATTTAGCCAACATATAGTGTTTTATCGATACACAAACAGAAAAATGTCATGTAATGAGATGATTAAGAAAAACATGAGCTTTGTGTCTTAAAGGTTATCCATTTTAGGTTCCAGTAATTGATCCCAGTCACTTCAAATGTTTAAAACATTCCACACCCTCAGCCAAATGTTGAATAAGTAACTCTGCCAGAATTTCAGTAGAGAAAATTTTAGAAGGCTGTTTGAATCCAAAGAAAAAGAAAAATATATATTATTGCTGTACGTGTGTTCTGCTTTCCAATGAAAACCATAGCCAAATAAGCTTTCATTAAATTGGAACAAGATGACAAATTCTAAAGCTGAAAATGCAGACAGTCAATTGAAACATTAAACATTACATAAGGTCTCTCATGTATAACAAAAAATTGGAGACAGAAAATAGAAGCAAATACTTTCAATATCTTCACAGCTGTCTCCTCTCTCCCCCAAGACACACCAGTGAAATAGGTAATGGCCTTGGAAACCAAGCTTCAGTTTTCACAACAGCAAAGAAGGAATATGGATTAATTACTAAGTTTCACTATGAAGAGACCAGGAATATTTTCAGTAGTTGCAGACACAGCCTATCTGGAGACCCTTTTACAATGATCAAGTGAGGCGACAGATTCTCCGGGACTCACTGGCCGTGAACTTGCTCTTCGCAATAATATCACACATCTAGGCCTGCACACCAGAGGGCCGACCATGATCTTACGCATAGAAGTCTGGAGCACACTTTCCGTCTTCCAAGAAGTTTATAAGAAAAAAACTGAACAAATAGTGCATTACCCAGCTCAAACGGGCTCATGCAAAAGTGACAGGGGACCCTTGTTTTGTCCTAGTCTACAGGCGCAAGCACATTGGCACAATTTTCTTCTGACCAGGTAGCTGAAATATCAGCAATAGCTGACGCGAAAAGAAAATAAAACTCAGGCTAATTTCTGCATGCAATGATATACATTTACAAACAAGCTGTACCAGGTATGGAGCACACCGTTGACGGTCACTGCACAAGGCAAAGGGACCCCTGTTACCGGCTCCTGCCCGGTTGCTTTCACGCTAAGACAATGCTGAATGTGTTTAGAATTCAGTTAAGAGGATCTATGAAGAAACAAGTCTTGGCAGGTTTTAAAATGAAACAAACAAACAAACAAACAAACAAAAACCAGCTTAAGTATTCTAAAACAGTGTCTGCATTCATTCCCATCTAAAACATTTTACCAAAAACATTTACTCATATTTTAACCAAGGTGGGAATTTGGCATTTGTGGTTACTCCGAATTCCTGCAGGTACCACTTAGCTATTAAGAGATGTGCGCACTGACTGATAAGCTTAGGAGGCAATGCATCTGAAGGCTGAAGTGGTTTTCCTAAAGTGCACAGGGTCGCCAAATGGCCTGATAGGGTCTGTATTTATCCATCGTAAAAGCCGGCCCAGGACTGTGCATAGCGTAAACGTAAGAAGGCGATCAATAAGTGCTTGCGAGACTATGCTGAGAGAATGGAGCTGAACTGAATTGAATTGAATTGAACTGAAGAGCGGGCATCCAAGCGTTTTAACTCCCAAACGAGAGGCCAACTCTTCGGACTTATTCTGTATGGGACCCAAGATGTCACCACGTTCAAAGAGGAGCTTACCAAATGCCTTCTGATGTTAATGTAACGACTGCTTTTTACCTAGCCCTAGCCACAGGTGTATCCAATTGAACTGGCTACGAGCTAAATAAAAATTGAAAATACGACATTTTACCTTTCCTCTAACTTTCCATGGCTTTGCTAATCACATGTCAGGTCTTCACCAATCAAGTATGTGGACAGATTTTTTTTTTAACTCCTAGGAGCTCAGCCAAGTGTGAGTTAGAAGCACATAACTGTGAGACACTTTCCCATGTCTTTGCTTGTCCACTCTCAGTCAACTAAGTTTAACTCAGATGGTACAGGCTGGGCAGTTACTCAACCACCGCTAAACTTCTACCCCGTGCAGTTGATTCAAGAACATCGCTGCAAGGAACATGTGGAGGGAAGTTGGGGTGACTGTCCAGTACCCACCACGACCCCAGGGGAGGCAGGGTGTGTGTGTGTGTATCCCTGTCCCTGCATTCCTTCTCTTTGTGAGGCCATGAGCACGTGACCCTAATGGCCGCCCTTAGTGAAAAGGAACTCAGCGGACTCCAGCTTAACACATCAAGGGTTCAGTGACAAGTGCCCTCGTGCTTGGTCCAACTTGATCCTTATTGGCCCGCAGAAGCCGAGCACAAAGATGGAATGACAGTTCTCGAAGTGCGGTCCCCAGTCCCGGACCTGCAGACGGAGACGTGGACTGGGTGCAGCCCACACATCCCTCCGGGAGACCGGCATGCTCACGGGATAAGGTTTTCTTAGGCACGTTCCTGTCTGAGCTCCAGCTTCAGCACTTGCTCCTGTAGGGCCCTGGGCAAGGGCTATTGTAACCTTACTCAGACTCGAGCACCTCCTCTGTGATGTGGGGACACGATGTCCGTCACAGGGTCTGGCCCACCGTCAGGGCCCAATTGTGTTGGCTCTGCCTGGACTCGGCACTCATTGCCCCTGTTCCGTCTGCTCCCATTATCTCATTTGGCATTTTTTATGTCAATCTGAAATAATGGCCAATTAAAAATGCACAATAATTGTATTTATTTAGCTATTTTTGCTTGGTCACCTCGTGCCAACGACTGTTATTTAGGTTAAGAATCACAGCTATCCCATGAAGTAGATATTGTTAACTTCATTTTGGAGATAAACTGAGGCACAGAGGATTTTAATAACTAGATGAAAGTCTCACAGCTGTAAGTGGCAGAGACAGAATTCAGCCTCAGGGCTGTCTGACTTCTAAGACCTACGTTAGTTCCCACTGGTCCACGAGGGAGGAGTTCCAAGACTCCCCACGAGTGCCGGAGCCACAGGGGGCACCAAACCCTACATGCATACTATGATTTTTCCTGTACATAGGTACATACAGCAAAATTTATGTATAAATTAGGCACAATAAGAGATTCACAATAATAACTAGTAAGGCGCAGGCCAGTTATAACAATATACTGTAATACGAATCGTGTGCCTGTGGTCTTCCTTCCTCTGATAACGGACCTGTTACCCAAGCTGGCTACTAGGTGGTTGCTGAGCCAAGATGAAACGATGACTCCCCTCGTGGGGGGGAGGAAGCAGGAGGGGGAGAGATTTCATCGTGCTTCTGAGAACAGCGTGCCCCTTAAAAATCATGAATTACGTTTTTCTGAAATTTTCCATATCATATTTTAAAAGTGAAACTGACTGCAACTGAGCCCCTTGAAAGCAAAACTGTGGACAAGGGGGAACTACTATACCCTTATCCTGTCTCTAGAAATACCAGGCTTCATCCTAATAGGGAACATTGACATAGCAACCCCTCCCACCCCCCCCCCACACACATAAAGATGTGGGTAACCTGGAGGGAAGCCAGAGATAAATCCAGGTGTTGAAAGAAACAGAATAAATGACTTATGAAAAAATTGAGAAAAATCCAAATGTGCTTAGACGGAGGAAAAAAATGAAAAATGACATCGCTGTTTATGTTGCACAATGGAAGGATGACGATGATTTAAAACAGCAGAATCTAGGAGAAAAAGTGAACTGGTTCGAAGAAGAGAACATTTTAGAAAAAGATCTTCCCCTTCCTTAACCGCCCTGAAGAATTTCTGGACTTGAGCAACTTCAGAAAGGAGTGAAAAATGATCATTCGGAGCATGTCACATATTCTGGATAAAGTTTAAAAAAATTCTACATAGGCAGCAAGGAAGTGAATACCCGCCTTCTCTTGCCAAACTTTAATTTCATGTTTTATAAATATTTTTATTTTTTGTGGAATTTTATTATGGCGACATTAGTTAATAAAATGATATAGGTTTCAGGTGTACAACATTATAAGACATCAGCTGTATATGGTATTTTTTAAAAGTATATGCATTTATCCTTAAAGCCTCTTGGGTCTTTTTGCTAAAAAGCATTTTTAACCTTTAACATTGTCATTTCCCTTTTAATGGATTTAGTATATAAGCAACACTCAAAATGCACAGGAGAGCACAGCTACACGAAATCTTTTACATGGACTATCTCGGGCTACAAGTGGTTGGGGTGTTCTTGGTCTAATTAGACTTATTAGACAGCATGTTAACTTAGAACTTTCATTCTGCGTATTTAGCTACGAGGACAAAATTTTATTTAAATGATGTTAAAAAAAAAAACTCTACTATAGCCCTGGCTGCTGTGGCTCAGTGGATTGAGCATCAGCCTGTGAACCAAATGTCGTTGGTTCGATTCCCAGTCAGGGCACGTGCCTGGGTTGCAGGCCAGGTCTCCAGTTTGGAGGCACGTGAGAGGCAACCACACACTGATGTTTCTCTCCCTCTCTTTCTCCTTTCCTCTCTCTCTAAAAACAAATAGATTAAATAAAATAATAAAAATACTTAAAAAAATAAAACTCTACTATTAATTAATACTCCCCCCAAAACATTTTGAATCTTTTAAAATTTACTTTTTGTTTTTGTGGGTACAAGCGTTGGTTGTGCTGACGTGTTGGGAGTTTCTTGGCAAATCTGCTAATGGGTTAATTTCCTGAAGGACCCGGGCAGTACGGAGGCCCAATGTAATTCCTAAAACACTTAGCATACCCATTTGTTTCAGAAGTGTCATATCAGGGACAAATCAATGGGGGAAGAATTGTCTGATAATATCGCTGAGGGATTAATTTTACAGACTAGATCATCAGCATGATTATCTTTGGCATTCTGTGTGCACACCGTTCCATTTTAAGCATGAGAAGCCCTCTAACGCCCAACTCCGAGAGCCTAGATATTGAATGATCTGCCACCATTCAATATTTAATCCTGCAATTGAAGCCACTAAAGGGATAAAGCGAAGTAACAAGATGAATGAATCGTGACCTCACACTTGCAAAAAGACAAGCCAAACAATTTATCTTTCTGGCCTGTATGGCAGTTTTTATCCAATATCCCTATCACTTCTCCTCAGTCTGGGAATTGCAGATTGATCAATGCCACATTAGCAAATACTTGAAATGAGAGCTGGGAATATAGGCAATCCATTCTTTATGCTTTAAGAATATTGTGGTTCAATTTAGTTCATCTAAAATCTAAAGTCGAGAACTCATCATTAAACAGAAAGTTGATTCTGTAGACTTATTTTCATGCAACTGTAGAAAGGACAATGTAAAATCATCTGAAAAATGAAATATATAAATGATTAAAACACAAGAATTAGAACTCCGCATCTCAGGGCTTACACAGAATTCTTTTCAGTTGTACCACTTTCAAAGGCAATACAATCACACTCTGGTTATTAAGAGGATACATTCCACCTCAATCCATTGGTTAATTGCTTATTACCACATCAGTTCAGCCTGTGATCTTATGTTTTTCACAAGCTAAGTGGGTCACTCTGATGTATGTGTGGTCAATGCTAATTCATGTCACTTTTCGCTTCCTTATGCATGTGTATGTTTCAATTGTGCGAGATTGATTTTGTTTCCACGGCTCAGCTGTGGGGAGAGGTAGGTCTATGTGCCCTTCCCTTCTGCTAATGAAGTCTACATAATAAAAAAACACTCTCAGATTTCTTCTCTAGATACAAACACAAAACAGGCAGCAAGAGAAACCAGTGGGTTGTTGTGCAAGAAGTTACAGGCCAAGCACAGCTCACCTTTATGTGCACGCGTGACCTTCGCAATAAATCTACACGGCAGGTTTTGAAATAGCCCAAGGGTGGTGTGTATTTCACTCTATTACTAAATTTTGTTTTGAATCACCCCATGCTCCCTAAAAAGTATTCTTCACTGAGATCATAACTATAAAGTTGTGATTATTCTCTCTGCCCTGGTGTGCGGTTTCTGGCTGGCGACTAAGAACTCTAAATGACTCCTGTGTCATAATATCAAGCTGGCCACATTTCAGTTCCTATCTATTATATCCAATAGTTTTGAGATGCGGAAGGAAACTGTTAATGCATATTAGAGGTATCATTATTACTATGAACATGCCAGCAGTCCTCTGTGATAAAGTGTCATTGACTTCCTGCCAACTCTCATGGATTGGTGACATTTCGTTAACCAGTCTACTCAGAAAATCTATAACAGGATATTAGATGGTATTTAAGAATCATATCAAAGCAAAGGATCAAATTAAAGGGATCTTGTATCTTAACAAAGGCTAACTGCAAGGTCCATTAACGATGTTTATCAATGTCTACTCTGGGTAATTTAATTATTATTTATTATGAATTTTGAAGAGGAACACTATCTTTTGGTAGCATATATATGTTAAATAAGTTACACTTGTGAAATGATCTTTTCTATACTTTAATATATGTTCGCATACATTTCTCATCATCTCATTTTTAAGTTCCCAAGTTTTCTCCATGTTTCTCCTCTCCAGCCTCTTTACTACCATGTACATCTAAAGACACATATATGTGTGGCTGTGAATAGAGAGAGGGCTATTGACAGCGTTTCACTTGCTGTTTCTAAAACAACACTATTGCATGACGTTTTTATGTAAGCAACACAACTTTCTTAGATGACATATAATACTGAACTAAACCCTCTGTTTCCTAATGACTTGTCAACAAGTGCAGGACAATAAGGAGGAAGAGGACTCAGATGTAAAGACCTAAGCACGCCAGCGTGCCCCTGAAAGCGTGTTTTTGTTAGCTCGTTTTAATGATGTGCTCCGTCGATACGGTGATGGAAGTGGATCTCATTAAGAAGAAGCGTTTTGATAGCACCTTTGAGCCACTAAGACACACCGCCATTCATTATTCTGTACTCTTTCTTTTGCATTAGGTCTTTAGCCTCAGCCTACACAGACACTCACAAATTTCACTGATCCTTAAAAAAAAATTCCTATCCTTGTTTAGTTCCTCTACCTTCCATGTTGCACGCCAGTAGCTCTTCTCATTCACCAGCAAACGTTATTTAAAAGTAGCCAAGACAGCTTCTTCTGGTTTCCCATTGCTTCCTCTCTGATATCCTGTATTCCAAAGACCTACTTCCTCAAAAAATTAAATTCCCTTTTAATCGGTGTGGCATTGCACTCTCTGTAGCGCGTCCCTCACCCCTCTCCTGTTCTATTTCCACCTCGACCCCCAAATGGTTGGTGGCTTTACCCTTTGTCTTCATCCCTCGTCCTTCGGCTCTCGTGCCCCCTGCCGGAGCCATCATTCACTGTCACCCCGAGTCTGCATTTCCAATCCCTGTTGCTCCCCTGAGCACTGCTCTGCTTTTCCAGAAAGGCTGGTTAGAGATTGTTGGCTGCATGTACCACAAAGCCAAGCACATATTTCAAGTGACATGTAATTAAATCCATTAAAGTTCCATTGGGGTGTGAGCGTGCTGTGGATTTCATCCTGCAGAAATGATCTCCAGTTGGGTGGCAAAGTGAAAGACGGTGAGTAAACAGTGCCGTTTCTCAGTTAAAGCGACTCGGCCGATTTCGGCTTCTCCCTCTCCCCAGTGAGCCTGGACGTGCTAATGCCCCTGATTAATTACGTCAGCTCCGTACAGTAGAGCAGGTGGTTATGGCCACACAGAGGAGCCCCGAGGAAGAATTACCCTTAACTGTTTAAATCCCAGAGTCTTTATACTGAAAACGTGATTTTTCAAAAACTTGAGATAAAAGAACATGATAGATAAAATAGCCGTCCAATTTGGAATATCAGTCACTTGAGAAGACTTGTAGTTGAATTACAAGTAAAACTGTCTAGAAGCAGGGAGAACTTTAGTCAGACCCTGTTCTCCCGGGCACCCCTTTTAAATTTAAGGAACAGAATATCTGAGTAATTCGTTCAGCTTACAGCTGAAATTCCTTTAAATTAAATATGCTCTATTTCCCCAACTGTACTTCAAAAGTCAGGTTTTAGACCATTTTGTAGAGGAAGAACCCAACTATAAAAAGGATGAATTCAGGAACAGAAGAAAAGTCCATTGCGGCCGTGCATGCGCATTTATTAAGTGCCAACTGTATGCAGGTCAGGGTCAGTTTTCCTTCAGTGAGCACAGTCTCCTTCCTGCCCTTCCCCCAGCATTTAAACAGAGGGAAGGCTGTACACAGCTCGCTGGAACTGACTTGTGAGTGAAGGAGCTACAAGCTGGATAATCATTAAATGTCATTAAATGTACTGAGAATGACCCTTGCCTTTTCACTGTGCGGTCGTCAGTCTGTGTAGTGTGTGGCATGTGGTGACACCATCACTCCTAACAGCTCTGCAGTGGGGCTGAGGGTGGGCCCCCCCTAAGAGACCGTGTCTGTTCAGGGCCCAACCATGGGCACTCGATGGCTCTTTGATGACAAAAACCACACGTGGAATGAGACCTATGGGAATTTTCTATTTTAACCTCTGAGATTTATTAGATAAGCGCTTCATATGAATTAATGAACTTCTTTAGGCCTCAGCTTCCTAA
Organism: Furipterus horrens; assembly: GCF_987537825.1. NCBI lineage: Eukaryota > Metazoa > Chordata > Mammalia > Chiroptera > Furipteridae > Furipterus > Furipterus horrens. Next base: position 93,116,200 of record NW_028327182.1, read on the forward strand.
CCTGTATATAAAGACTCCTCCTCCTCCTCCTCAGTCACGGGCATGGTCACGAGCATCATGGGACGCTCAAATAATCTACGAGAAAATATGCTATAAGCTGAAAGACAGCTCACAAGGGCAGGTATTAGTTTTATTAGTGGTCTAATATAAAAGTCTCTAAAAGAAATTTCTTTTCCATGCTAAAGGAGTTTCATTAAATTTTGAAATTTTATGAAATTTTAAATCATTAAATAACTATATGCAATTAGGAAAGGGACGAGAAGGGTGGAAAAGAAGGATTAGGGCACATCACTAACAGCTACCCTCTTGGCATTTTGTGAAGTGAACAGGCACGCACCAAGGACAGGATACTGTTCTAGGCCACACGGGCATTCCCAGGACAACGCATCAGGGGACGTGACAGCCTTCTGGGCCAGGGCTGGACAAAAGCTCACGTGACCGTCCTACAGAGTTGAATATGTGTGTGCTGAGAGAAAAAGGAGAGGATCAGTAAAAGCTTTGTAGTAAGAAGTCACTTTTGGGACAGTCTCAAACCATGGGCAAGGTTTAGAAAGGGTGGGGGCCTGGGGATAGGAGTGTACTTCAGGCCGAAGGGAAGGCACAGAGCTGGGAACGCACTTGGTGTCCCAGGTCCCCAGAGCACACAGACCATTCCGGAGCATCTCAGAACACGCTGGGACCGCATCTGGCTGTCATCACCTTGCTAACCACCTTGCAGATCTGGGCACACTGTTCGCATCCTCAGAACTGACCTGCAGTCCCCCTGCACAAAGCTGCCCACCCGGGAAAGCCGGCAAGAGCTCTCCGAGGCGTCCTCGGCCCCGACCACATCACCACCGACAACGAGGTCCATAGCTCTCTCCCGGGATGTGATCTGCTGAGTGCTTCATATTTATAATGTTCTGTGACTCAACAGCATCACCCAGATAAAGCTCAGAGCAAACACAGCAGCTAATAAATTATTAAGCTGCTTTCCTTTAAAACATCAGGACCGGGCCAGTACAAAGACTTGCCCTGGTCTGTCAGATGCAAACGGATCTGTAAATCTCTAAAAGAAGAATCATCTGAGCTACGGAACAGCTGGTCCAGCAGACCCCCATAGCCCACCTGGGATCCCCTTCCTGCAGCCTGTCACTCTTAAAGAGTTTAATGCTAACACAGTCAAGGAAACATGAAACTAGGCTGAAGGAGGTAGGCTGGGGGCGCCCTCAAAGGATTCATCTGATGCCTCATAAAACGACCCGGACTGCAGTGTTGAAACTCTAGCATTGAGTCTGCACAGAAGTAATTTAATTGATACTGGTGACTGGTTTATAATACAATGAGCAGTTTAAGAAATTTCTATTTCGTCATAGTCACTGTCCCAGAAATTTCACATCTTTGCTTGTACCATAGCCATTGCGTAAAACCACTAATTCTTAAAATTATAACAGGTAATTTTTTTTCCTGTTAGGTAAAATGGCTTCAAAATTGCTTGGGCTCCATGTGAAGTGTGATTTCTATGGCCTGGGCACAGCTCTTTCACCTCTTTATTCTGCCTACCAAACCCCAATGGGCTCCCTTTGCAGGAAGGGCCCCAGCGCAGGTCTGGCTTTGATACCTCGTTGGAGCGTGCAGTTTCCGAGCAGAGTTTGGGAGGCTGGTGGGAAGGCCAGCTGGCTGGGGGGATCAGGTTAGTTGAAACACAAAACTAGTCCTTTTATCTACGCCTCCCTCCCTTCCAGACCCCGGCAACTGTACTCAGAGTCCAGATGAAAAGTTGGAGAAAGTCCCGGTTTCATTTAAATGGGAAAAGAAATCGGAAATGTTAATGATGTGGGACGTATTGAGAACATCCTTCCTTCTGCGTTTATGACTTTCGATATTGCTATGGGGACGTTATAATATAATTTATGTTTGAAACTTCCGTTATACAAGGGGCCGATTTAACAGTGCTGATGCAGGATGGGGGTGCAGAGGGAAGACTCAAGACTGCCTCTTCCTAGGTGTGCACTGGCTCCATCCACCTGGGTGCTGCGTATGGGTCCGCTCTCCCCGCAGGGCCAGCTACGGTTGGTCACGGACCCCTCACCCTTTCAGAACGGTTGTGGGGCTGGTGATACAGATCACTGTTCCTGAGAAACTGGGGTGGCCAGAGAGCTTCCCATTCAATTTCACTTATAATCTAAATTTGAGATTCAAAAGCATGATAATACAACAGTGTTGGAGCGAATTTCCAGATGTTCTTGGAAGTTCGTCTTCATGCGTCCCAGAAAAAAATAACATTTTCAACAACAAGTGAGTTGCTAAGTGAGCAGGATGGGCGTAGATCCTGCAAATGTTTGAAAGTCAAGGCAGAGCATTTCACACCGCCGTAGGAGAGAACAAGGCACAGTGGAAAGTCGCGGTGGCCCCTCCTGCCAAGGACCCAAGCTGCGCGGACCTCGGACCTTGGCGTGTGACATGGGACGACAACTCTGACACTTCGAAAACCTTTTCTGAGGACTAAATGAGATAACGCAGTGAAAGACTTAGCACAGCTTAGTGCATCGAACTGTTCAATAAGTATTTACGGTGACATTATTACTGTTATCAACATCGTCATCAGAAAGTGGGTTTTCAGGAAGATAACAGAGCAGAAACAGTTTTCAGGGAGCTTGACTTGGCCTTGGCCAATGTTGACAGGTGAGCGAGACCAGGTAGAAAGTGGCCCCAGAGTCCAGAGAGGTGGCGATGGACCCCTGAGCTGGGCGAGCCTCTCTGACGGAGGGGAAGGGACAGCCATGGAGGAAAGAACACTCTCGAGACGTCCGGACAATGGACAGCGCCGTCGTTCCCCGGAGTTAACGACTCCCCGTGATTTCTGAAAGCCCGTCCTCTACTGGGGCCAACAGTGATGCATGCCCTTGCTGAACCGCATGGAAGAGAAAATCCAAAGCAAGACGGAGTTGTTCTTATCTCCAACGATCATTCCTTAGAACCTGGAGTTCTATTTTACATCTCATTCTTTCTCTTCAAGACACAAAGACGTCCACCAGTATTACAAGGTAACATTGCGGACCCCTGTGGAAACAGTCGGAGGGCCTGCTCGCGGGACTCCCTTCTGTGAGAACTTTGCGGGGGGCGCTGTTGTGGACTGTTCACAATGACCAGGACGCCAGACCCCACCACGCCGTGCTCACCCGAGGTTTAAGGCAGAAGCAGCAGGATACTTCTGTGGGTTCTGATCGACTGCACGACTGGGTGTTCCCACGCAGCAGCTCACGGCTGCGCCGGTGCCCCCCTTCCCTCCCTGCGTTCCCATTCAGGGCACAGGGAGACCGTGCCCCTTGGGACGCGGTACCTCTATTCTACACACATTTACAATACTCCTCGTAGGGTTTTTACTTTTTAAGGTAAATATTACTTTTCTTAGCTATAGGATCAAAGGAGTCCTAAGTACAGGGTCAAAGGTCATACAGTTTTTAAAACTCAGTGTGGAGGTCAGTTTAGTTACTATATAAGAACGCCACTTAAAAACTTGATAATATGAATGATACAAAATTACTCTTTCAAGAGAAAAATATTGCATCTCGTGACATAATTTAAAGCCTGTCATCTACTAATAGTTCTAAGAAACTCTCCATTTATATCAGTGTCTTGTTGAAATAATTTATTGAGGTAGAGAAAAGGATAAACAGGTTAATTCACAAAAATTTCAAACGTTTTCATTTCACATTTAACTCATTCTATTTTTATCTGTTTAAAAATAACTTTTAAGAAAAGCCTCTACCAACTATCGTACCAAATATCATAATAGGTTTTATTTTTTGTTGAACAAAGTTGTACTAACTTGTTATTTTCATAAAATGCACGAGAAACTGTCCCTTCACCAGAGTGACCTTCTAAGATTCCTCACTGGTATGATTCCACATTCTCAGCATCCCCTCGATTTAAAGTTTGGACGCATTCTGAACTTCACATTGAAGAGCAGGAGGATTTTTCTTTCCAGGGAGCTGTTCCTGCTTACAACAGGGGCCAGCTACATAATTTCCTAAACTGATGTCAGAATGAGTCTAAAGCTCCCCTTCTCCGGAGGCGCTGCCTCGGGGGCTGTGCATCTGTCTTTCAAATTCCTTTGCACTGAGGCTACAATGGTAACTTTTTCAACAGAAAATCCGTAAGACTTTTGTAGGCGATGGGGCTTAATCAGCTTGGAGACTAAATACGGTCTTAAGCACTTGTACCCAAACAAGGGGGGGAGGGGGGTGGAATGCAGACAAGAGGGAATAAAGGGGAAAAGAAAAAAGAAGTCGTGAAAAGGGTCCGAAAAAGGGAAGAGTAATTAGAGGAGAGAGCCAGCAGGAAGTCGGGGAGACAAGGGGAGGCTGCGGTGTGGGGGTTCAAGTTGCAGGAAGAGAAGTTATAGTTTTGGAGAACGGGGACAGTCCATGCTTTCCTCATCCAGGACGTTGCTGGCAACCCAGAACGCACAAATATTTCAATCCGGGTTGTGTTTTTAAAAGCTGGTGCAGAGGAGCTACAACTGCACGTTTCTCCTGCTTCTTTGCCAGCTTGTTCAGGGGCTACTCCCGGACTAGTTGGTCGGGGGGGCAATAAATATAGCAGATGCATTTCTTGTTTTATGCTCACAGTTCATGAACACACAGAACAATAAAATTCTTCAAGCCCTACCTGCCATCTGCCCTCAGAGTAACGGTGCTACTAAATGAAGGACAGTTTATACCTTCAAGGAAGAAAAAAATTCAACAGCACAAGACATTTTTACGGAAAACTTTGACTGCCAATTTTTCTGAGGATAAACACATTAAGTCCCTTCCCTTATAATCTGGCGCGGCACAAAATGTCACATGTGAGGAGTATACGTTCCTTCATTTGCTAAAACCGACTTCACAGGGTGAGTGTGAAAGATACGAGCATCATTACTGAGCCATTTTCCAAGGCCCCTCTCAGACCCCTCTCCCCACGTGGATCCGTGGTCGTCAGCGAGGCCTGAAGGCCAGACCTCCCAGGCCAGGGAGGAGGTGGAGGGGTCAGACAAAAATGATGCCTCCGGCGGAGGGCGTGCAGAGCTTCCTAGCACGAGAGCCAGTGGGCTTCAGAGCATGGTCCACCTGCGCGCAGAGACGCGGTCCCACCCTGGGCAGCGCCGTTCACGGCTGAATTTTGTAGACAAATAATGAGGATAAAACCGCTGCTTGTCTCACTGACTAAGGCTCTCTCCTTGACCAAGTTTAGTCAGGCTCTTCTGAGAGTGCTTCCCCTTCCTCTGTGATGGCCATTCAGAGGCACCCTCGAAACCCCCCCCCCCCCTTTCTGATGGCTGCCCTCTCCCCTCCTTTGATTCACAAGCCTCGGTCTGCCTTCAAGCACGGAATCCTCAGTTTAGCAGAACTGAGAGTAGGGACCCTCAGTGTCTCTCCTCTTAGCAATTTTCTATCTACTGGCTCCCCAACCTGCTCTTTGGCTATAAATTCCTACTTGGTCTCATTTTATTTAGAGTTGAACCCAAACGTTGTACAAATCGCGGTCATCTGACACCTCTGACAACAGTCCCGCACGAAGCTTTCCTTACTATTTTCAAGTTTCGGAATCATTTCTCCTTGAGCCGTATCAGTTGTATGTGGGCCCAGACCATGGGTGCCAGATAAGAAACTGGAGTGGTAAGAGACAAAGCAGGGGGATGGGCATGGGAGAGGGGGTGCCCCTGGGTCTGGCGTTAGGCAACCTCAAGAGGTCAAGGCCATGTGCCAGAAGTGTGATCAAGGCAATGGGCTGGTGAAAAGAGTTTTTTAAAGGTCAGATGAATTTGGGGGCTTATAACTTCACCCTCTGTGGGCCTTTTAATGCTCAGAGTGGATGTCGCCAAAGGATCAGGCCCATATCCTAGATCACAGGGGTCTGGGACCTGAGAGGCAGGCTTAGGCCCGAGAGCTGAGCCCTGAGGACAGAGAAGCAGGACCACACGCCGATGATGTGTTTGGAACATGAACATGCTACAGAGGGAGCAAGTCCCTCTCCACACTTCTCGCATGAACCAGGGAGGGCTGAAAAGGACACTGCTCAGCTGAGCTCCTTTTTTGTAAATTATTTCTTCTCTTTCTTAAAATTTATTTTTAATAGTTCATTTTTCAGTTTTTATTTTTTTATTTTTTAGCTGAGCTATTTCGAATGTGAACTATACAATGAAATGACTGGGTCTGTTTTGAAAAGATCTAAAAACACATGAAAAAGATATCAGACAACCCAAGTCAGTTCAATTAATCAGCCATATCATTTAATGTGATTAAAACCAAGATAAATTACTACTGCACAGTTTCTTTGAGGATTAGCTTTTCTTTTTTTTCCTTCTTGTGAATGATGAAATCTAAGCAAGTAAGAACCCATTCAGATCTCATTCTCTAGCTCCTTGCATCTAAACAGGATCTTTCCTTTGGCAACAAAATTCTTTAGCTCTGCTAAGTGGCTACAGAGAGTCAGATCCGCATATTTAACAAACTATCATTCCAGAGCGCTATCCTAGGGGGTTTCTCTGCTATCACGATTCCAACAGCAAAATGCATATTCTAACTCTAATCTTGCAACGTCAGAAGTATTCACTCACACCTCACTGTGGCAAAAGATGAACAAAATCTGAGCCAGAGCCCTCGTTCCCTTTGGGTAAACGACACGGAGCTTTTCCTTCAGAAACTGCGGAAACTTGAATGGAGCTCAAGCTCTACTGAAATCTTCAATCCTGAAAGCAAGGCAACTGGGCTTATTCTTCCTTCAAGTCATTACTTTTCCTTTAATGGTCACAGGTTGTTTTCCCTTCCAGGCCCTGCCTCATCCTCCTGCGCAGAGTCCTTTCTCTTTATCCCACGGTCCCTGAACCTTACATGTTGACAGAGATATCACTGGAGTGGCCAGGGAGCTAGGGATACACACAGGCGATCAATTTATCTTGGGTGAGGGAATTGACGAATAGGTTTTTTCTGTCTCTGATTTCTGTGATTCCTCTTTGTGAGGGGGATTCCCAGACCAATTCTTTCCTAGTTGTCAAAGGCACCTGCTGTCATGCCTCCGCTCGGCCCTGGGCAGCCAGCTGTCTGATCTCGTCCCCGTCAGAGGGCAACCCTCCCTCCAGAGCCCAGGTCAGAGGACTGGCTCCTGCGGAGGGAGACATGTGGGCAGCCTTGGCCCTCGGCTGAGCGCGGGGGCGGTGACAGCCGCCGCCCACGCCACCAGCTCCCCTGCCCTGTCATCAGCTGCCTGCCTGCTCTGAGGCCCAAGGGGAGGAGGTTCGAGATGAGGTCAGGGAGGCGGAGAAGGCACGCGGTAGACTTTCAAGGAGATTTTACTAAATTAATCTGGGATGTCAGCCAAAGCCCGGGTTAACCTCAGCTGCGTCACTGGTAAACTAATCACCCTCCCGCTGAAGTGGGGGGGCGAGATGTGGCCTTCGTTCAGTTTCGGGACATGGATGAGCTGCCTCAATTCTCACGGTCAAGAGACCTTTTCACTAACAATTCTGTACATCTTTACCTCTGCCGGTTTAGTGTTTGTACATAGTTCAAGGTGTTTGTCTTGAAATGATCGAAACGGGTCGTTCTCGCCATCGGCCTAAGCACACGCTATGCACAGGCATAACTGCCACATGACAGGACGGGTCTGCAGTTAGGAAACACCGTTTATGAGTTCCGTCCCGATGCACACACATGTACGGTATGCTTCGTCGGTGGAACAGGAGGCAATGCGGACGCAGTACCTGATCATGGAGTTTCTGGTCTGAGAGTTCCCTCCTCCCCTCCCCGTCGCCTCCACTGTAGCTGAACCTGACCTTTCCCGTGGGGAAGCCACTGCACCAGCCTTTTCGTGAAGCAGCCGACAGGCGCAGAGGACTGACTGGGTGTCAGGCACGCTGGTACCCCCCCCCCCCCCCCAGGGGCATCTCCTTCATTATGCTCAACAGCCCATGGAGCGTGGACTATTATTACCCCACCCATGATGAGGAAACAAAGACAGCAAGAGATGCAGAAAACGAAGGCCACGGGCGGGTGGTGGGGTTGGAACGCGGGACCAGCCAGTCTGGCTCCAGAGCTGGACTAACCACTGAGCTCCACACGTTCTTTTAGATCTCTGTCTCCAGGCTCCTTTTCCTCTCAGCTTATGCCTATGTCTTCAAGCAGAGCTCTGATCACGTCATTGTCCTCCTCAGATACCTGCAGGGCCTCTTTACTAATCACTGATATGAAGATCTCAGATGAGCACACCAGCCTGCTGAGTCTTTCTTCAGCCTCCCTTTGCCTACGCTCAATGGGCCGCGCGTACTCAGGGGGCTTGAACTACACACTTTTCCCCCCAAATAGCCTACATTGCCCCATTTTTGTGCTCTTCCCTTTCCCTGAGCTGCTCTCTAGCCTCTGGACATGTGCTAGCCCCTTCGTTAAGTCTTCAAAGAAAGTGCCAACGGGTGCTCTATGTTCCGCTCAGCAGCACCCAGGGCTCTGTGGGTGACCAGTCATGCGGTGCCTCCTGCTGTGCACCCAGTGGTTTGCTGGGTCTCAGGGGAAACAGTGGGGTGGGAGGGGAGCTGGGCTCTGCAGTCACATTGGCCTGAGTGCCACTCCAGGCTTCGGACATGTCAGCTCCAGGGTCTCAGGCCAGCTGGGTCACATCTCTCCCTACTCAACACACTTCCATGGTGGCCACTGCAATGTGAGACTTCTGGAGTCCAATTTAATTTTTTTAAAAGTCTAAACTCCTTTAAAATCCAAACTTTACAAAACCCAACTTTCCTCTCCAACCTTATTCTGTAAGTCACACCAGTCTTGTCTCTGAAAGGACCCTCAGGAGCCTGCTGTCAGCTTTCCAGAGGTGGTAGCAGGCTCCGCCCTCCTCGGCCCCTTCCAGGGCGCTCTCCTCTCTGGACTTTCTCCCACTAGGTCCTCTGACCCGCTCACTCTGATCCCGCAAGTCTCAGCCTTAAACTTGTCATTTTTTTCCGGAGACTTCTCTGACCTTCTGATTCCGAGACGTCTCTCGCTCCTCCGTGGATTCGCCCTCTCCCTGAAGCCAGTTCCGTTCCTTGTACATGGTGGGACTGCATGTCTGTCCCCGCAAGCCTTGTAAGCTCCCATAAGGACAGGACTTCTCTGGCTGGTTCATCAATAGATGTCCTGTGCTCGGTACCATAGCATACGTAGATACTGAAGGCAGATAACGAGATTACCCTCTCTGTACCTCGGTCTCCTCATTTATAAATTAGGGATCACTGCTTTCAAGGAGATGAGCAAAGAATCTACAAAGAAGAGGAGGCCAACAATTGGTAGTTACCCCCTCATCTACATCTGAACCTCTGTGCCCCACAACCCCCAGGGAACTGCCTTCTCCCTATAGCCACAGTGCCCTGGGTCTTGCAGGCAATCATCAATGTTGGCTTTCACGGAATTAAGCTGTGTCACCTGAAACTATATATGTGAGGTCTGTCTAGAAGGTATCCAGCCATATACTATGAAAAATAGAGACATTTACTGAAGAAGAGACAAGATACAAGAAACATTGTATATATCACGATGACACCTCAGTCCCCTACAAAATAGGCACCTTGGGACCTCACACAGGTCTCCCAATCACCATCAGCTGCCCCATAGTGTTTTCCTGAATCTCATCGATGGTCTGAAATCTCTTCCCTTTCAAAGGTGATTTTAGTTTTGGGAAAAGCCAGAAGTTGCAGGGCACCAAATATGGGCTGTAGAGGGGCCGAGTCACCTGGGTGATTTGATGTTTCACCAAAAAACTGCACGAGGCATCACTCATGAGAGGGCACATTGTCATGATGAAGCTGCCCGTCACCAACTGCCCATACCTGTGGCCTTCTGAGTCATCTGCATAGTTTCCATGGAGGAATGTTCAAGCTTAATGCAAATTTTGATACAGATTCGTTGCTCTGCTCACTCAGTCATTTTGCATGCGACGGCCACACAGTACACATGCTCACTCAATGGCGTCTACTGCCCCTACTGACTAGTACAGTGAAGTCGTCATTGTTCACCCATGCACAGTCCAGTCCTCTCTCCTTGGCTGCCAGGTTAGATCGATGTCATGCAAACCATTCTCATTATAGTTCCAATGGCTGGACTTTTTCTGGACAGACCTCATATGATTTGTTTTATATGTACAGTGCACCACAAATAAGCCAAAGTTAAAATATTTGGATTAAAAATAAATTGGGCTCATATATAAATTCATAATTTAATTGTTGAACAAATAAGATTGGAGGATTTTTTTCAGAGTAGGTCACGTACAGGATTCCTGAACAGAAACACAATTGTTTTCATTTTACTGTGTGGGTCATTAGTAAGCTGCCTGGAAAAGAGAGGACATTCTAAACTAAAAATGTGTTAGGGGCTGGGTGACCATTTAACTTAATGACCCTAAATGCTTTTGAGAGTGTAAGGAGGAAGTATTGATTATATTGGGACCACAGACATAAACTTGGATTGTCCAGGGCTACAAACTAGCCTCCTGGATTGGAGAAACTCTCAGTTTTAACCACACAGCACCAACAAAAACAAAGGGTTTTATTTTCCCCCATCAATCTATCTGCATCCAGCCTTTTCAGCTGTTATTGTCTTCATTTACTTTTGATAATATATTCATATGTCATTCGGCATAATATAATATCAGCATAATATCTGAGTCACCCCAGGGGAAGTTCACAGAAACAGAAAAAAAGGAACTCGACCAAGACACAAGTGGAGCAGAGTGAAGCAGAGGCTAGCCATCCACCCCTCCCACGGCCGGCGCTGACTCTGTCCCATCCTGTTGCTGTTCCAATGCCTCGGGACACCCACGTGACACTTTTTTATCATCTACCCTAACAAATCTCAGCTTATGTCTGAATTTGTATTTTCAAGTCCTGTAGGCTCATTACATTCATTGCATTTTAAATGATATTTAAAATCGAAGTAAATAATATAAAGAGAAAATATCAAGGGCTTGAAATGAGTATCTTTAACTCTAATGCAACCAGGTAGCTATTTCTGCAATGTTTGGTGACGTTAATGTGGTGATACTGAGTAACTGCTGACAATTAGTCAGAAGATGGAGCAGAGGTCTTGTATGGAAATCACTCCCAAGTGACAAAATATTGAAAATTCAATTATACTCTGTTTATGATAGGCTTACGCTAGCAACTATATTCCTAATAAAGACTTTGATAATAAACAAATTAATGGGAACACAGGGGAGTACTTTCAGATACCTTTTTTTCTCCTAACAGTATTCTACAATATTGATTTCGAAAGTGTTCCCAATGACAGTGTACGAGTAAAGGTTGCTGAAGAAAATTGTAAACATAAATTACGTGTATAAGAACATATGATATATTAAAGTACTTGGGATTATGAAAATAATTTTAATATATAATGAAAATGTGCAATAAATTTAATGTTTAAAATTTCAGGCTATGCAAGTATATAAGTCATTTGGGAAAGGAAATCTAGGGAAAGCAAATTAGAAGGAGCTAGCACGAGGGATTCACCGATGGTCTGACTGCTAATTAAGGCAGCATGTCATGGAAGTCCGCACACACACCCTCCTTTTCACAAATGTGCTTTAAAAACATCCACCAGCAAAAACTATAAAATGTTTGTACAAGTCAGAGTACACAGATGTCTACTTTCCCAACAAGAAAAGCAAGATGTTTGCCTACTTAAACTTTTCTATTTATGCCTCTCACCATTTTCTGACATTATGTCCAGTTCAATGGACACTTCATTCATTCATTCATTCATTCATTCACTGACCCATTCATTCATTGATTTATTCATTCACTGAAAAATTTCACTGGGCAACCTACTTGGGGTTTAGCTCTATTGCTACACAATCCATGGAAGAGGTTTAGCAGCCTAGTTCCTCTTCTCTAGGCATGTATGATCTAGTGTAGGAAAATAAGACAGACACATAGATGACCTCAAATTAACGTCATGAACGCTAAGTGTCCCAGAAGAGTGAGGGCACACAGGCATTATGGGACTTTAAAGGCAGGTCAGCTCAGTTCCCCTTTGGGTTAGAAGGAGGACTAAAAGGAAGAGGTACTTACGGGCAGCCTGGAAAGGCTGGCAGGATTTTGATACCTGAGTAGTAGCTGGGAGGTTATTGCAGATTTCCTGCATGGCACCCTCAAGGCAAAGGGGTCAGACATGGTCTGTTCACAGGATGGCAAATAATACAGAAGAGCCTATTATAATGTCTCATCAGAAATCCCAGGGAAGAGAAAGATAAGATTGTTTGGTGTTTAAATAACGGGACAAATCAGCTGAGAGAATTTACATTTTCTAAAATTGATTCAGTTCTGTCCTGCCTTCTCTGGTGAACGGACATTTTATGGAGCCAGAAATCAAAGAGAATTGGAGGGAAAAAAATAAAGCTTTCTAGATGGAAGAACAAAAGAAGAACAGAAATTTGAATTAAGTAATGTATATGCTTCTTGTATACCAGGGACTAAGAATAACTTTGAAAAAACCAAATGGTTTGAATCTGATGCAACTATATGGCAGTGAAAAGATTTCATTAGGGAAGTAAGACAAAGTAATAAGTTTGAAATTTTGGAGGTAATTTGGACATGGTAAGTGGGAAATAAAAATCAACAAATTGAGCTCCACTTGGGCAAATCATTTTGACGGGAAAATATATAATGCAAGTTATGTGAATTCATAAGGTTAAAACATTTTTATAGAAGGTTATGTTTGGAAAACTTAAATTTTTTTTAATGTTAATAAAACACCACCAACAGCACCTTTCAGGGTTAAAAAAGGACATCTGAATGATCGCTTCATTGCCCCAAATAATGAGAAATGAATTCAGGAATATTAAAAGAGACAAACGTTCAACTAAGGAGCACTGAAATACACAAGCGATTCGAGCCCGTTAGAATTATTTCTAAAACACTGCGCTATCCACCCTGGTAGGCCTTGTTTCTCAGCTCTGTAGACCCTGAAGAATCAGAAACAACGCCTTGGCTGTAGGTGTCCCACGGATAACTAAAATAAAAGTAATCTTGGATCATAATGTTTTTACAAAGTAGGGGAATCTGAGATAAACTTCAAAAGTGTTGAACAGCTGCAAAGAGAGAATCAGAGGGAGAAGCCCAGAAGCCTTCCTCTCTGCGGGGCGTCACGGTGCCCCGCGCTCCGCAAACGATCCCCGCGAGCCGGATGGATGCAGCACCCACCCAGTGCCGCCCCCGAGACTCCGAGGCTCCGAGGGAAAGGCTGATCAACGCGTCCAGGAAGACAAGGCTCAGATGAAAGCTGGAGCGGGCTTGCCTGCTGGCCCCTCTTCATAACCCAGCAGGGGCTTTTCTGTCTTAGGGTTGAAGAAGCAAAGAAAAATAAAACCTGCTCTGCGGGAGGCAACAGAGGCTACTGAATGTGTGAGAGCTTATCTCGTTTTACAGGCAGCGCTGGTCAGCGATGTGACAGATCCACAGCATTGCTGGGCACTCACATGACGAAGCAATGGACTGGTTTAATAATCGATGAGGCAAGTAATCATGGGGTTTGTCCATATCAACGTTCCTTCCAAATGGATTACTTGTTCCTTCAGGATGGGACAGAGCACCTCTATTTATTATATGAACACAAGCTTTGAGGACCTTGTATTTATAGTTACTGTCACAACTTTTAGAAATATTTTTATAACATGAGCTATGTAAAAGTGTATGTCTCTTGTATGTTTTACCACTTAAAAAAAAAAAAACCTGTCTTACTGATCAAATATCTGTTTGCAAACAAAATACTGTTGGAAAAAATATTTTCCAACTGAACTATGAAAGAAATAGAAATAATTAAAATACAGCTAAAGCATAATAAAACAATTTAAACTTATTAATGTTGAAAACGGCTCTGTCGAGTATTCTTTAAAGCTCTGTAAAGACATCACTGTCATTCTTAATACAGAAAATATGCAAAGTATAGTTAAAAGAAACAGACTACTGGATTATGTTTTTCATAACATAATGAATCTGTTGACAGTATGTATATTGCTGTTATTTATAATCCCACAGTGACAAGAACATGTCACCAATTACTGGCTACAATGACAGAACACAATTTATTCCTAATGATTTACACCCGTTAGGGAAAATAAAGTAGGCTACTAAAAGTCAGTCCCATTCTCCTGCCCGATAGGAGTTGTCTAACTAAACGTGTGTTTGCAAAGGGTCGCAAATTATTTTTGTGAATGAGAGTTTGCATAATTTACCTACAGAGCACCTGAAACTACAAACTAAAATCCGATACTCTAAGGTGCATTTTTAAAACAGACAGAACTAAAATATTGTGTTTGTCGGGCAGGCTTGCAACAACTCACATATTGTATTCCCTTTTAAACTCGATCTGTTTAAAGCTGCATTGACTTTTAGTATGGGAAATGAGATTTGAAAAGATACTAAGATGAACGTTCAACTAGATATTTACTGCTCGTCCTGGCGTCTAAACTTCACATTGAAAGAAACATGTACTCGAATACCACGGTGACAGAGAAATTTACAGCGATGACAGGAGAAAGCGGGGCCAGGGCCTGACAATTACACGCAGGACAGTAAAGTAGACGTTCTGATACAATTTTACTAGATGTGTAAGAAGAAAGGATGCGAGAAGGGAGTTATAAGGAAATTCTGACCTAGTCATCTTATAGCAGGAAATAAAATCTGAGAAACTGGAGTGTTATGGAAAATTCTAAAGACATCTGAAGCTGAAATTACAAAAACAGTCAAAGAAGGAAGGAGTAGGGAAAAGTGATAAGTGTTGGACTTTTTAATGGTTACAGCAGCATCACAGGAAGACCGAGAACACAGTTCAATTGGAAGGGCCATGAAAGGGGATTTAACTACTACAAACATATTTTGAGGACAGACACCCTGCTTTTTCACATACTGTTGATACACATCATGTGCGCTGAAAATAACCGAGAGCAGAAATGTGATGTTATGCCACTAAAACAGCAAGATAAAGCGTGTGTGTGTGTGTGTGTGTGTGTGTTCTGAGGTCCCCAGAAACTAAGGAGACGTGATGAATAAGGAAAAAGCTCAGTGGATAATGAAAATGATGAGGTCTAGGTGGCAGAATCAATTTATCAAGGACTGAATATTGGGCCGAATTAGTTTTGAGAAAAGAAGGGTAACCATCTTGTTTCTCAAGTGTGAGAAAGATTAAGACATCAAGCTGAGGACCACAATGTCTCGACGTCATACCAGGAACCTAGGATAAAAATCAGGAACCATTTCTAATTAGACACAGACACTGATCAAGTCATAAAACCCGTGCTACGTGGCTCAGTGGTCTCTCCCTGGGCTTCCTTACGGAGAACAGAACTGATGTCTCACGAGTCTCTGTCAGACTTACGATGATGATATTCAGTTATCTGGCAGGTCCTTACGCGATAGAAAGCAGGAACGATTTGCGGAGATCCTTTCTTCTGGAAACAAGCTGATAATCACATGAACGTTCTTGCAGTGCACTAATGACCTGAACCAGATTGTGTCTGGAGAGCCTGTAGTATCTCAAGAAAGATGCAGATAATAACCCAGTACATGGGGCCATGGGGGGTAGAAATGATTCATGTATAGAAATCAAGTGTGGCCACAGTTAAAACAAAACAGTATGTTCCAAATCAAATCTTCCTCTTTGAAAAGGGCATGAAAGAGGATGAGAAAATGGTATTGATTAGGCTTTGCTTGTTAAAATGGGCTTGATTATCTTTTTTTAAAAAAAGATTGATGGAAACGTTTTTGTATTCATCTGTTAAACATTTAGGCTCCCTGCTAGATAGTAAGGTATTCATCCAAAAATCCCTTCCAGAGTATCCTTAGGAAGGACATTTTCTGAACTTACGTAACAAAATACTGTAGAATTCTTGATGTTTACCTAGATAAAACTCTTAGCACTGAGACAAATTTATTTTAGCAACCTCTGATAATTGCCTCACGTAGATGGCACGCCAGTGAAAGCAAAAGAGAAACCTGGTAGGCAACAGTGTATACTATACTGTGTTAGTTCAAGGTCATAATTCCATTCTTTGCAGAGGTAGTGCTTACAAGAGGCACACACAAAGCCACGGAAACTTGGGCGATATTTGATTCATACAAATGATAAATCTAATTTTTCCTGCCACTTTAGGTGGTTCCTTTGAGTTTTATGGTTTCTATCTTCACTGCTGGACCTACTCTAAACCAATATGACTTCTCTCCCTTGAGGGAAATCTTCAACAGAAAACTGCACTATTAGCTCTTAAAGTTAAACAAAGACAAAAAATGCATATTAAAAATTACTGATAAGAAAGCAGTTTGAAAAAACTCAGGCCCAAAGATATCGGGTGAATTATCCAAGATAAAAAGTGAGCTAATGACCACCAGAATAAGGAATGAGAGCGCTTAACTTCTAATCAAGGCCATTGTTACGAAGTGACCTTTTCTAATACTTCTGGAATGTACTGACACTTTCCATGGCAAGTCAAAGGATTTTGGAGACAACACAAACTCTTCTATAAAAGAATGATATCTTAATAGAAGAACCAGAATTGGTTGGAGTAAGAGAAATTTTGTGGGTGAGAATTTCTAATTAAAATAGAATAAGAAATATATCACATGGAAGGGGTCAGCTTAAGCTCCCATTCTTTCTGGTGTTTCTTAGAAAAGAAATCTTGCCTGACAGCTGTCAACTGTGGATGAGCTACACGTTCAGTACCCACTACCTGAAATACGGGGCAAGGAACCAGGCCTTCTGGGTATGTATGGCCAATATTCTTATCCTTTGAAGTACAAAATTTCATCCCCATGTGTATTCCTTTTTGTCAATGTTTACCCCTTCAGAGAAGGAAAACTCTGACTCCAAAAAACCTCCGCTGCCTTGCGGCATACCTCTTTAGGGGAAAGGCTAAGGGAGTAAACCCCGACAGAAAATCCGGAGCCGGGGTCCCTAAGGCGGTTTGACGTTGTAGTCAACACCGGCAACTCCTGCGGCGCACCTGAAGCCAAGCTGTATTGACTCCGTCTTTCCCTTGGACCCTTCAGCTGCGAAGAGAGGGGGGGTCTGCTGCATGGGCAACAGCAGACCCTCCATATCACCCTGCCCAGGCTCTGTAGCTTCAGCTCCACTGGAGAGGACACTCCAGCGTCATCGCAAGATGTCGATTCAACACGGGAGGAGACAGATACCATGTCACTCCCGAGTCGGACTGCACAGCCATTCTCGGCGGTGCAGATAGACTCTTAAGAAGCTACACCATCGTCTCTCGAGATGGACGGCTGCCGACGACGACCCCTTCAGAGATCAGTCCTGGAATCAACAGGTAAAGGTGTGACCAGACTTTAAAGAAACACTGCAGTCTATGCTCCCTTCTGTCCCTCTGGGCTAATCAACTCAGAGTTTAAGAAAAAATAGTACGTGCTAACGGGGGAACCAGGATGTTCGCATCTAGACCCTGAACGAGGCACATGCTACCAGAAGAGCCCCTGCAGTTGAGTCTTTTGTTGTTACCCTATCGAAGGACCTGGTGCCTTTACCAAGTTCACTGTGGAACTCAAGCATCTTGATTTAAAATGTCAGTCAGGGCCGAGAGCCACAGGTAGAAGGGGATGTGGCTTCCTGTTTTGCAGCCTCCTTCCCGGCCCCATCCTGGCTCAGACTCCGGTGTCCCCGGGCAGCTCCTCCGGAAAGGGTGGCAGTTGTAAATCCCTCCTGAGGGCTGTGGTGCAGACAAACGCAAAGTCAAGAGGACAGGAAAGGAAACCTAAATATTTCATGCCGCACTTGTTTGGAGATGGGGCAGGAAGCAACTGAAATGCACGGGGATAAAATCCTCTCAGACTCTGCCCTTCAATTGCAGAGGCTCCCACTCCAGCAGCAAACGGGTGCACCTGAGGGCAGTGGAGTACATGGGTGTTCGCTGGAGCATTGGGACGTAGTCCCCTTGTAGCATCCTGAATGACAACTGGATGTCCTGTTCTAGGGACAAGCCGGTCAGACCTAGATCTGTCGTTACTCACTGTCCATATTATTCTCTAACAAAACCATTACGTCGTCCTTTGAACCCGTTGTCATTTTTAGTTTTTGATAACATCTTTTCTATACTGTTTATTGTTTCACAAACTGCAGTGTGAACTCCTCTGTACTGTGGCTTTAAGCAATTGTGCAGATGACAGTCTGTTTTAATGATCTTCCTATGGCCTTTCCTATTTCCCACTACAGCAACATTTTGTCAGGTTCTACACTCAAAAGCATGGAATCATCTTGGGCTCTTTATTCTCAGCCTCACACATGACAAAGCCCTGCCAGCTAATTACAGCTAATCCTTTCTCTCTATTCACAAGAACACCTTCCTGATTCATATGGGACTTTGGCTCATCCATTTCCAGTTCTCGTTGATGTAGTCCATCCATCATGTCTCATCTCTGCTCCAGGACATGCCAGCTCTACCTAATTAATACACAGGAACAAACACAAGGGGGCTTCCAAAATCAGGAGATAGAGACACATGTCCCAGTGAAAGAACAGAACTCCAGATAAAGAACTAAACCAAATGAAGACAAGTCATCTACTAGATGCAGAGTTCAAAACACTAGTTATAAGGATGCTCAAGGAACTTAGTGAGAACTTCAGCATCATAAAAAAAAGGCCAGTCAGAAATGAAGAATGCACTCACTAAAATGAAAAATAGTTTATGGGGAATCAACAGTAGAGTTGATGAAGCCAAGAATCAAATCAGGGATTTGGAACATAAGGGAGCAAAAACACCCAATCGGAACAGCAAAAAGAAAAAAGCATACAAAAAATGAGAATAGTGTAAAGAACCTCTGGGACAACATCAAGTGTACCAACATTTGTATGATGGAGGTTCCAGAAGGAGAAGAGAGAGAGCAAGAAATCAAAAACCTATATGAAAAAATAATGATAAAATTTTCCTAATTTTGGAAATAGACATAAAAGTCCAGGAAGCACAGAAAATCTCAAATGAGATGAGCCCAAAGAGGCCCACACCAAGACACATCAAAATTAAAATGCAAAAGATTAAAGACAAAGAGAGAATCTTAAAAGCAGCATGAGAAACGCAGAGAGTTACCTATATAGGAGCCCCCATGAGGCTGTCCTTCTTAAGAGAAATTTTGCAAGCCATAAGAGATTGGCAAGGAATACTCAAAATGATGAAAAGCAATGACCTACGACCCAGATTACTCCACCCAGTAAAGCCATCATTTAGACTTGAAGGACAGATAAAGAACTTCTCAGACAAGAAAATGCTAAGGGAGCTCATTGTTACCAAGCCAGTATTACATGAAATGTTAAAGGGTCTTCAATAATATTCTGATAACTGTGTATGGTGTCAGACGGATGCAAGATTTATTGGGATGATCACTTAGTAAGTTATATAATGTCTAATCACTGGGGTGGACACCTGAAACTAATATAATAATGTATGTCAACTGTAATTGAAAAAGAAAAAATGATTTTAAAAATAATGATGTTCACAAAATACATGCATAATATACGCTCACTTTTTGTAGGATGAATGCTTTATTTTTAATGAAAAAAATAGATCTCAATACCTGCTTCTGACATTCTATATGACTTCCATAAGCCTACGTAAGACTGTTTTGTCTAGTGCATATTTTGCAATGCCTAAAGTTATATGATTCACTGCTAGTGGTTAATTGTGTATTCCTGAAAATGCTTATTTTTTTAGTTAGCATTCTAGAGCACTCAGAAACTACCAAACCTAAATTTATTATGTAAAAACTAATATTTATGTAAGATATTTCACAAATCTTATACCACTTTGTGAAGATTTAGCAGACCAAACTTTTACTGACGTCTCGTTGCTGAAATGTAAGTAGACTAGTATATATTTAATAGACATTATGGAGCATCCCCTAATTAAATTAAATACCATTAAGAAATGGGAATTGTTTGAAGAAAATCAATTTAAATTCCTAAACCACAAACTCCATTAAAAAATTCATAGACTACATGTAAAAAGGAGGAAAGAAATATATAAGTAAGAAAATATAAACAATTATTTGCTCTGGGGCTAAAGTCAACATTTTTAAGCATAAAAAAAGCCACATGTAAATAATATAATTGACTATATTCAATTCTTTTTATCAAAACTATCTTAAACAAAATCAAACTGAGGAAAATACTTTTTGAAAAGTTTAAGATTTGGGTCTTTTAAAAGAGACAAAGTGGTTTTTATATAAAACCTCTTTCAACTCAATAAGAAAAAAGTATACCTATACGTATATGTATTTCTCCTGCATCTTTGCAGCAGGCTATGGATTGATGGAAGGAGACTTCCCACTGCTATTATCACTTGCTTAAAGTTTTTTATTTATTGAATAAGGATACAGAACCTTTGCAGAAATGGTTTTGCTGCTCTGAGCTGGAATAAACACAGATTTCCTTGAGATCCAGGCTCTCTAACAGGAGTGTGTGCCTGTTTAAGCAAGGTGCGGTCCTGCTAGACTTGGGGACCACACGCTTGGGCTGCGCCCCAGCTATTCTGCACGACTGTCTCATAACTATTCATCACTACTGTGGAGCCCACACACGTGTCTAAGAGCAGAAGGCCTGTGTTTAAGAAGACGTTTATACACATCAGGTTTTCCCGAGGCCAAACCTGTCTCATCAAGGCCACATGCAGATAACGGGAAAGAAGCCAGAGTCGGTGTCCTGGGGTCCTTGAATTCCATCTCTCCCTTCACCATTTTACGTCCTGAAGACCCACTTCTCCATATACCCCAATGGAAGAATAACTCCCAGGGGGCATGAACTGGCAATTCATGAAAGAAGAAATACATACAGTACATACATCTGTGTGAGAATATATTCAACCTGTTAATCAAATGAATATAAATGACAACAGCAGTAACACACTGTGTTTCATCCATCCAGTTGCCAAAACTTTAAAGCATGGCAGCATTCGGTGTCAATGGCTTGTGGAGAAAAGACACTTTTCAATTCTGCTGGTGGGAGTGCAAATCGCGACAAGCCTCTCTGCAGGGCGTTTTGACAGAGCACCCAAAGCTTTAAATTGCACATACCCTTTGGCTGTGATATTCCCCTTCCAAGAATTTATACTAAGGTCGTCATGGATTTAGTGGCAAAGATTTTGCCACTGGCGTAGTTATTACACAATTAATAACAGTGGGACAACCTAGATGTCCCAAAGGAGTGAAGACGCTAAACAAATTTTGATAAATCATAGCATGAAAACGTATTACGTACAGTGGTACAAGACTACCTAATAACATGGGGACACCTGGGTCAAAACAGAATTTGCAAATTTAATTTAAAAACACATACAGGTACAGATTAAAAGTGTGAATATCACAATAGAGACTAGTTAGAATGATCCATTTGCTTCTCTGTCTTGTCCAATCAACATATAATTCTAAATAATTAAAATAGGCAATTGAGGACATACGTTTAAACATTCAAACGTATTATACTCAAATTTGTTTCATCTTAAGTTCCACTTTTTATCATTCTGTCATTACCTAGCATTTCACTTGGGTTATTGAGGCGGTACAAATGCAAACAATGATTAAATACTTAAAAGAGTTTAATAGGGAAGGGGAGGGAGAGAAGGGGGATCAGTGAGGGAAGGGTTTAGTCAAGGAACGTGTATAAATGACTCATGGTTACGGACAACGGGGAGGGATATGATTGTGGGAGAAGGGGTGGGCTGGGTGGGGGAGAGAAATTGGGGGAAAAGGGGACAACTGTAATTGAAAAACCAAATAATAAAAGAAAAAAAAAAGAGTTTAATGAGTAGCTGAGGCCTAAAACTCTTCAGGGAGGTTCGTGTAGACCACGTGGCTCACCTATCTGCCCAGTGTGTACCTACGATCTAGACAACACTATTCCAGTCACAGGCAACGGGCCACAGTCGGTGACAGAGGAATGTTTCACATGTGTTTTCGGCAGCAACTGACATTTCACTAAAGCCCTTTCCAGTCCCCTAGGAATCTCCATCTGCTGCGTGTCAGAATTTTAAGATCTCTCTTCATGAACTTTAACACCCTTTGAAACCCTTTGGAAGGGAAAGTTTACTTCCTATTGATTAAGTTGATATTAACCAAGTCAAGACAAACCAGTCATTCAATTTAGCCTGAATCATTCTTCCACAAAGGCACCATTTTCCAAATTTCAAAATGCAAGTAATTTGATCACTCGGGCTTTTTATAGCCAATTTCTATTTCTCGCTTATGCAATGTTCTTTTTGTGGCTGCTGCTTTTGTCATTCCCCTTTATGGACTTTTAAAAGATTAATGTTTGGTAATGCCTCCAGAGTGTTTGTTGAAAATCCAATCTGGTTACATAATTTTATATTTGTAGGCAAGCCTCTTGTTTTTAAGCAAAAAAAGACATTTAATATAGCTGGTGAATAACCATGTGGCAGTTACTAAGGTGGAAACACTTATTGTCTAGCTAGTAACTTATTCCTTATATATGAATGTCTACCTGCTTATTTATTCTATGTCTATTTCTTTACACATAGATCACACACACACACACAAGGATCGAGGAAAGGAAATAAGAAGTTACCTATGTATCTGGGGCGGGACTGAGAACAATCCTATCAGCTTGGGCTCAGCATGGATAACTGCCTGTTTTCCATTAGACTCTAGGTGCTTTTTTCAGGTTTACAGAACTACTTTAAATAAAAATATCAACTTTCAAAAAGAACGTACTTTCCCCAAACACTTTAATGACACAAAGACATGAACTCTCAGTTCCACCAACTACCAGTTTGTACTACATGACTATATATTTGCTATGATTTTTAATCCATATAGACAGGTACCTTTTTAAAATATACCTTTTCTATGGTGAAAACTAAACTAATTGTGTGCACAAAACTGCAAGAAAAATACCTGAAGAGATAAAAAGTTCTGAGGGATTCGCAGTTCCATACATTTATATTCCAAGGCTGCCTCTGCTCTTGACCCCGTAGAAGCCAGACTCTGTTAATTTTCTCTGTCGTCATCTTTACTGCCGCCTCCTCGCTATTGCGTTGCTCCTCGCCCGGACTCACAAAGAGGCTGACATGTTCTCCAGTAGAAAAATGTCTCTGCCCCTGTTGTCCCCTGGAGTGACCAGCCCAGCCCCCTCCGTTCTTACTTGGGCTTTGGAGAGTAATCCACACTTGCTGGTACCACATGTTAGGTTTATGTTCATCTCGCCCCCCTCTGCAATTTGACCTCCCCCGCCAACCCCAACACACACGCACTACCGAGAAATCCATTCCCCCCAGGCGGGCCAAAGGATGGCGTTGGCACTTGCTTAACTTATGAGGCTTTGGCAGGTTTTGGACTCTGCTGATCATGCCCTGTCTCTCTTGTCTTCTGTGAACTGATGCTTGGTTTTCTTTTGTCCCTTGGGAAGGTGTCTCTGTCTCTTTAATCAGTGCTTCTTCTGTCCCCTATGTTAAATATTAATGACTCAGGATTTTACCATAATTCTTCTTCTTTTCTCAATATTTGTTTGTGGGGAGAGGCTTAATTTTGCCCAGTGGCTTCAACTACAGTCACAGGAATCATGAAGGACAGGGATGGGCAAAAGTGGGTTTACACTTGTGAGAACGTGAAACACATTTTCTTTTATTATTATTTATTATTATATTATTTTTCATAGGAACAACTATAAATCTACCTGTATATATTTCTAAACAAAATATAACAGAATGTATATAATTGCTTAATAGATTCTGAACTTTGATGTCCCACAAACACCTCAAATACAACCTGTCCATGTCTGAATTACTAACTTGACCGTGAACAGCACTCTAACCTCCAAGTTGGACGATACCATCCCTCACCCAGTCCTTCATACGCAAGGGCTGTCCAGAATGTCTTCCTCCTCCCTAAAGCCAATGCAATGAATTAATCATCAAATCTTCATTCTATGTGTTTGAATCGGCCTTCGTTTCCTCCTAGGTTCTTGATTCCAACTTTCGTATTTTCTCACTTTGATCGTTGTAACATTACCTAACTGAGGAGTCTGCTTTCAAGTGTAACCTCTGAGCCATGGGATTTGGGCTCAGCAGCAACCTCAGTGTGTATGTCAGGCCTGGCTGGGGGGATCACAGATCGCACGCTGGGCACAGGTACATGACTCTCTGTGGGAAAGGCCCTCCACACTCTGCACTGCTTCTGGGGGCTCCTGGTTAATATGACCATTGTATTCCTCTGCCTGACAGTCTTCCAGAGCCTCCCCGTTCCCCAGAGGGACGAGTGCAAACTCCTTAGTATGGCCAAGAAGGCCCTTTGTGGTGTGGTGGGTCTGGGGCTACTCAGGCGGTGTCAGCCCTCCCGGCTCGTCCACACACCCTGTCCCAGGTACCAACAGCCTGTGGCTCTTCAGACAGTCCTTGGGCATTTTCATGTTCTCCTTCACCGCTTTGTCTGCGTCTCGAATCTCGACACCTCCTTTAAGCCTGTGTTCCAGTGCCGCCATCTTGCTCTTTGTGGAACATTCTCTCTTCTCTGTTAGCAACAGTGCGCTCTGTGTTGATACCAACTCTGCATGTAATGTCGGAACACCGCTTACCGCATGCGGATGCGGTGACAGTGTTGACTTATCTGTTTGCCCGGCCAGCCTAGGAGTTTCTAGAAGCCAGGGAATACATCTTTTTCATTTTTTGTTTTTCCAGCACGTGTTATAATCCCAGGATTTAGTATTCATTGAGTGAAGACATAGATCATATACTAAAAAGAAATCCATTCAAAAAGTCTCACCTAACCTTCAATCAGCTCGTTTCTGTGTGACCTGAAATACTATTTAAAGCCAAGGAAATATTCATAAGACATTTAAATTGTCCTTTTCTCAAGTTTATATGCATTTGTATCAGTTTTAATAGGTATTTAAAAAGCTCTTACATTTAGTTCATGTACAACCTATTCATTATGGTAGACTAGCTCAAGTCCACTGATAAATACAGAAAAATTCCAATACAAAAAAACCTTTGTTCATGCTACTCAGTAACTATGTGTAAGATCTGCACATTTAAACCTGTATGTGTATGTAATTTTAATAAACAAAATCATTACTTCTGTAAAGAATATTCTCTAAACAGCACCAAAAAATCAGTTAGTTGCTCTTCAAACCCTTCCACACCCCTGGAATAGCAAATAAACTCAGGTTCCACAGCTCTAACACTTATTTTTTCTATTTCAGTGATCATTACTTCAATAAACCTGATTCAGCAGTTGCTGCTTTTCAATTCATTAATTAAAATGATTTTACTGCAATCACTGTGATTTTTCAAGGATATCAAAAACACATTCAGAAGTCAAAATAGCACACATCATCTGTTTCGATATGTACATAGCACCCTTTACTTGGGTTTCCACTCTACACCTAAAAAATCTTTAGAATTTAAACAGAGAGAGTATATATTCTATCCACTTTGAACAAAAATACTTAGAATGTAAGTTGAGTTTTATAGACATGGCAAGAGCCTCATGAAGAGCAGCAAGTGGTCAAGAGGTTCTGAAAACCCTCCTGAATGGAAGATACAAATGTATATAAATATTTCAGTGATAACAACACTGGTAGTGAACTTTATAGTCTTCTGAATTCTAGTTTCATACTACTAAATTAAAAAAAATTCATTTAAATCATAAGAGGCTGTGCTCGACCGACATGTAACATATCCATGAAATGAATATATTTCATCCTTAAGTGAAATACGAAAGTTTTTGCTAAAAGAGTGACAAGTTGTTCTTTAAACTAAAATGTACACATATCAAGGCAACCCAATTATTTTTATATGTTAGAAACTATTTGACTATAGTTTGCAAGGCAGCACATTAAACCAGAGCTTGATTTAATAACCACGCGACATATTACTTTTGCTATTTTTGACACCCTAGAGCACCTAAAACATAAAATATAATTTACAGCAGTAGAACACGCCAGAATTGACCATTACACGCCAGAAGAGGACCCATAATGGAATTTATATGCGAGTTATAGCTTAGTATGTGTAATAGAATCTCATAAAATTAAACTAACACTGAAACACCATTTATTTCTTGCAGCAAAGGATTTCCATCTTAATTCTTACAATCGATTTCCAAGGTAGGCTGAAAGGTTCTTGGATGGAGTCTGAAGGACTGGAACGAGGCAAGTTAGGCAAAATAATATACTTCCCTTCAAATTAACTTCAGGAAACCCAAATATCATCCCCTTTGTGAAAAGAGCCGGTAGAGAAATGACGTCTGCGTCCTTGTGGGAGGGATCGCAAGGATGTGACGTAACAGCGAGCTCCAAGGCCACCAGCAACTTTTCACAAACTAGTCTAGCACCTAATCGGTAATAGAACAGCTACCAGCCCATCAGCTTTGTCTCTGTCACTGACGCCCGGTAGCTCAGGAAGAGAAGGAAGTATGTTCTCTCTCAGAATGTGTTCTGCCTCACACGGTCCCTTGGGTGCCAAAGAGCCCCAGGTCTCTGTTGAGAGACCGAAGAAAACGTGATCCCCATGACAGTTTTTCACATTGGTGTGAGGGGTACATCTTTTTCCTTTTAAAGTGCAATAACTCAACTTTTAGAGTTTATCCATACAAAAAGTTAACTTATTAAAATACTAGTTCAAAGGACGTGTAAATTGGTCCCTGGAAGTGTTTAGCTGGGCAGAGCGAGTATCTGTGATGCCTAAAAATACTGCTCTTGAATGACAGAGCCTCTCTTGGCCAAATGGACCCTTAATAGTGCCACGTACTAAGGATTCGTGAGGCCCTATCGCAGGTATATTGCTGAGAGGCCCAGGTGAGAAGCAGTCTTTCCGGGATGATTTATTCTAGTGGGCGAACTGGTGAGCAGCCGTTCAATTGCCTTGTAATTGACTGGACGTCTAAGTGGCGTGCCTGTGAGGGAAACACGAGTCTTGAAATTTCCCTTGGCCAGGAGCGGAAGGAGAACGCTGAGGTCTTTGAAGTCTCCTGCCATCAGACTAATTATCAGCACCACTCAATACACATTCATTTAATTACAGTAAGTTAAAAAGGGTGTGGGGTTGGGGAGGAAAATCCGAGGATCAATAAATGGCGGCACAAGTTCCAGAGTCTGCAAATTGTCAGTGCCTGTCCTAGAGAAGACCAGGATGTCTCCCTCGTCCTCCCAAACGGACAAACATGTCACTAACGCAGACAGAGGGAGCACACAGAAGCGGGGAGCATTGACTGTGGGCCAGAACTATGCAGGCACTTGATATTGTTTATCTAACTTCATCTTCATAACCATTTGGGAAGGAGATGCAGAAATAATTTGCCAGCTTTCATAAATAGGAGCACACACTTAATTTGGAATTCATTAGATGCCTGGCACTGTTCTAGACACACTATATGCCTGAGCTCAGTGAGTCCTCACAGCAGCCAAAAGGACTGAATGCTATTTATTATTTTCTATGTTTTACCCCTGTGGAAAATGTAGGAACTGAAGGTTAAAGAACTTGCCCAAGGGCACCTCACTGGGAGGTGGGGAGCCAGTTCAAATCCAGGTGGTCTGCCTGCTGCAACACATTCTCAACGATTGCCCTCAATGGAGGCTCGCGTCCCGAATTGTGATGAGGTACAAGAGTGCCAGCTCCTCGCCTCCCACAGTGTGGAAGAGACTGTGGGGACAGGGACGAGGAAGATGAGGGCCTGCAGCAGGCTGAGCACACATCTCTGGAAACAGCAGTTCAACTAGGCAGAGAGGGAAAAGTTAGGAACTTGAACTTGGGGTGATTCAGAAATGAAGAGTCGCAGGGGTTGAATGAGAAGACCAAAACACTAACCGGTGGGATCCGAAAGCAGGCATCCTGCCTGACACCACACTGCTGGGTGACAAAGGACAAAAATACATGCTTGGATTCTTCTGGGAAAAGATGCGCAAACTACCATTAGTGAAGATTAAAGGTTGATGTTTTGAAAAAAGGTTCTTTATTCCTGACATTTATGTAGATCATTGAAATTGAAATCACAGTCCTTGCAAAGCTGCGTAGTGGAAATCAGCTGAGCCTCTTTGAGCAATACATCAGAGAAGGAAAGACACCTAAAAAATCCAGAGCACAAGGGTCATTTTCCCTGTGATTAATTAGGCCATTCTATCAGTGGTTTCATGATTTCTCAACCACTTACTAGAAATGCTGCTATTAGGTGGTCACAACCTGCTGGCCCTCCAGTATGGGCCTGGTGATGGCAGCTGACGCAGGACAGTGGAGACAATCACAGCCATCAATATGTGTCCAGAAAGGGCTACTTCCTCCCCTTAATTTGGAAAAAAATTGGCGTTTGGAATTCCATGTGAAACTCAACATACTGTAAATTCTGTTTCCCTTACAATTTCTTTTTCCTTCAAATCCCCATGGTTGGTAAAGAGTTAGTTTTGCAAAATCATAAATGTTATCACTTGTTTTGAATCTCTGCTAACATGGAGACACGCGACCTGGTCGGAATGTTCTTTTGCTCTTGTGGGAGGCCCAGACCATCAAAATTTCATTAGCCTCGCAGCAGTTCTGGTGCCTTTTAAACTTGAACTGTTGGCCTCTTTATCAATAAATAAATGAAATCTAATCCCTTTTAGTTACTAAACTCTTCTTTGAAGTTATAACTAGAACATCGGCACTTGGCTTGCATAATTTTGTAAATGCTGAATAATATTTTGTTTTTTTCTGGGGAAAACAGCCTTATCCACTGTTATTTCAAATGATGAAGGAAACTCCCTGCTAAACAGGATGAAAACAAGTCGGTGTCTGGTTTCTAAATTAGTTTCATTTTGGTGGGATGTTCTACACATGGCCTTCCTGTTTCAACTTCTAGTGATGTAACTCAAGCTCAAATAAAAATGAATAAAATTAAACAATTGCAATAACTGGAAGGCAAATGAAAATATAACTGGAAAATGAATAGTCTTTCAAAGCTAAAGCAATTAAAAGACCCAAGAAGGATAGAATTGAATTATTTATATTAATTCAATGTTAGAAATATTTGACTAGAAGTAGTGATACTAAAACATGTAACAGTTTTAAGGGAATCGTTTATAAAGATGTTAGAAGAACCGTGTGACAACTTTTCATTTCTACCATAAGCCAGCTTAAGAAGTACTTTTTTATATCAGAAAAGATCCTAAATACTCTTGTTTAAGTCCACAGATTCAAATTATAAGGTCTGCTAAATATCTCAGAGAATTATGCTTGCCCAGATCTTAATGAAATTAATTCCTTTCCATGGACTCTTGTTCCTTCTGACTAATCACTGAAAACTCAGGACAAATAAATTAATCTGAAATGTTCCTGTGGACGTACATATGAAGTCTCTGAACCAGCCAGCATCCAGGAAGGGGTACTCTCTGTTTTGTGTCCTTTTTCTCTGCTTCCTTAAGCTGAGGTCGTTAGGAGTTCTTAGACCATCAAAATGTTTTAAAAACAACCACAGCCGAACCTTGTGAAAAGAGTAAACACACGCTGAAGTCATCACTTGCCCAACTCAACAAACATTGCTTTTGACACTCTATACTCTCAACTTAGCTGACCTGTGTGCTCTCCACAAACGCCGCCAAGTGTTCTG
The DNA here is from genome assembly GCF_987537825.1 of Furipterus horrens. Taxonomy (NCBI): domain Eukaryota; kingdom Metazoa; phylum Chordata; class Mammalia; order Chiroptera; family Furipteridae; genus Furipterus; species Furipterus horrens. The sequence continues at coordinate 93,145,775 of NW_028327182.1, forward strand.
AATTGCAAGGCAAGGCCCTCCACCCCCTCTTCCTGTCTCCTTGTTGTGCTTCACGACAACCTGAAAAAAATTTTCTTGTCTTTACATTGCTCTAGGAACAAGGTCTATGAGATTCCTGGGCACACAAGTCCCTCCTCTAGTTAATGATAAAGCTGTGCAAATGGGGAGGGTCGGAGGTGTGAGACACTCACGGGTCCTCCTCCTCAGTTCCCTGTCATCTGGACATCACATGCTGCTAATGAAACATTGCACGGTTGCTCGTTTGATATTTTCTGCAAGGAAAAGGAATATATATATATAGCATGTGTTCCGGAATTCATTGTGAGCTAGTTTTAGCAGATGTGTAATTTTTTGAAAGGATAAACTTAACTTATATTTTACCAACACAGACACCACAATAAGTACGCTCGTTATTAGAGAGAGAGAAGCCACAGAGGCTGTGGGTGGAAAGGGCCAGCTCACCCAACGTGAAAAAGTGTTTCATGGACGTGGTTATGGATGGTCCAACATGCAGACGACCAGCACTGAATGCATTACCCTTCCGCAGTCTCCTCTTTCTTTCTACAACCATCACAGATTTTATCGTGGATTAAAAAAACAATTCCAATGCCAGATGCTACATGTGAGTATAACCCTCGTCTCTGCAATGGTTCCAGGGCGGTGACATGAAGGTGCAGACGGACAGGAAGCACAGGTAGTGCCGAGTCTTACATATTTACGGCGAGTGACTTCTGGTCCACAGTGAAAGCTCACAGAAGCACGGATGCGCGGATCAGCCAGGGAAGTGCTAGCGGCCTGACTCTAAAACCCATTTTGTCAGAGATCACTGTCCTGTGTTCTCCTCTGTGTTGGAATAAAGCCAGTCTCCTCCCAAAACTGACATCTCCAAGATGAATATATCGAGTGTCTATTATTAACTGATTTTGGACTTTGGTTTAACACACGGACATGTCCTATTCCATGGGGCTGGTTGATATCAGACTCTTGGGCTCAGGACTAGGAAGGAGGTGGTACTCAACAGTGAGAAGCACTTGGGGCCACTTCAGACTGGAACTGAGCTGAAACGGACAGCTGACAATAGACCTGCTTTCCTATCACGATGCGAAGCTGACACACCTGCTCAGGAAATAATAAACATGAAATATCATTGGCTAAACAATGCGCTTCCTTTTCAAATGTCAGACAACTTTTCATTTTAATTTTCGCTTTGCTTTTTTATGCGTCCCATACACAGCGCTAATAACCAGACCGAAGGAGCAAGGACCCTGTGAGGATGAACTGCGGAGGAAGAACTCTCCTTTTGTTACCCGGCGCGTTGTGCTGATGCACCCATTCTTCCTAGAGGCGGCACTGACTAAAAATTAAATTTCCTTTACAGTCCGTTATTGCATGTAAAGTGACTATTTTTATTATCCTGCACTGAGCAACGAGACAAAAAGTCTTCATAATTCATAAAGACGTTTTTCTTACAACATGTACCGCTGCTAGTTGGCACTCCCCAAATCCACTTTGGTGTATGGATTTAATTGTATAGTAATACCCAGTGCCCAAAGCACATCAAAGGCCACGCTCCTCCTCTTTACCCAGATTTCAATTGCTCTCATCAACTAATAAGTTTAAAGCATGATCAAATTTGTTCTTCAATCACTTGAGCCCTGTTAATCAACTATTCTGTGTGCTCCCTCATCCATTCTAAGAATCTGCCAACTTCTTTGAGCTATCTTCAAGAGGAATCTACAAAGACATATTTGATTGCGAGCTGTCTCTGGGGTAAACTTTGTCACCACTTGCTTTGAGGCTCCACAGAGAATAAGAGGTGACATGGTCCAAGACAAGTCACAGTTAATCTTTTTTTTTTTTTTCCATATACGATTAAACTGTTTTTCAGGACTAGAGCTAACACATCATAGACCACTTGCATAATTAAACCGGCTCATTTTGAATATTTTTCCCCCCCGCAGGGACAAAAATATGTGATTCAAGGTCGTTCCTTGAGTTTCCCTGCATTCAGACAAGAGGAGAGAAAGGAGGAGCAAAGGCAAGGAAGGCCGGGAGGAAAGGAGAGAGGAAGAAACACGCCATCGGCCGGCGCGGGAGCACTGAACGCCGAGGTGCGGCGCAGACCGGGGGACTCACCGCTGTCGCTGTCCGACTTGTTGTCGTGCTCCGTGTCGGTCAGGGTGAGCGCGGAGTTGGACCGGCTGGACAGGCAGGAGCTGCGCCCCGACTTCACGCCGCGGCCCCAGAGCCGCATGGCGTGCTCCGGGGACATCACCGCCTCGTTCTCCGTGTCGGCGTCGGAGCCCGCGCTGAGCGAGTAACCCCGGGGGGGCAGCCCCATCTCCGCGCAGAACGCCAGGCCTCTTCGCGTCGCCGGTTCGCACACTCCTAACTGCCTTAGGGTGAAGTTCTGTCCTAATTGGGGGGAAAGAAGAGACAGCAGCTGGTGAGTATATGTCTAGCTTGGGTTGTAGGATGCGCTGTTGTTCTGTTAAAGAAACGCTCCATGAAATACGCACTCAGGCATGCAGGGTTTCCAGCTCTCGGCTCCAGGGGCTTGCGTTAGCACTTGAGGGCAAAGGTCACAGGGGTGCGATCACGGGGTGGGCCTGCACCCCTGACTCCCCGTGCACCCCGCTGAGAGCGCCTTCTTCCCCTTCCCACCCAGAGGCCCCTCCAGAGACACAGGCAAGCGAGCCGCACGGAGCACGAAAACTCAGCCCCGAGAAGGGATTCGCTGTCAGACACAGAGTTTCGTGCAGCAAATTTAGGACGCAATGGAAATGGTCAGAATTATTTTCTGGGTCCTGGCGCCGGTCTGAAGCGATAGGATTTCCCCGCCCAGAAGTCACAACCTTGGAAAAGATTCCCCTCAAGATTACATAGAGCAAGGAGCTCGGTCAGTTTTCATTCCTTCTCCTTCCCACCTTAACAACCTCTACAACGTACGTACATCGTGTGCGTGTGTGTGCACATATACTACAGCTTGGAGGATGTCTTGAAAATGTGCAGACATCCGACTCTTTGCTTTAATAAACACCTGGAAACATCTGTATTGATTAGAGTGAACCGATTCCTGCAAATGAAGTGCACTCCAAAAATATATACAGGGAGTACTATGTACTTAAAAATTAATGACGACATCAAGTCCCCTGCAAAATAAATGGCTGTGAACCCTGCAGGCCTTTACTAATAAATCGAGCATCATAAAACTCAGGACGCTGCAGTCAGTTAAAGCTCCAGTGTTTAAATTAGGTGACACTTCCACATGATGGCCGTGATTAATGGCGTTTCCAATTCCGCATTTATTTTTTGAAATTTACACATTTGTGGCCCCATGGGTGAGAAGACAGAGCCAGGTGTGCTTGTAGGATGCACGCACCTGTGGGCCTCCCATCCCTTTTATTCACACGGCAGAGCTGGAGGTTTAGGTACCACCCGGAATCAAAATCCATGGAAAGAAAAATGGTATATGAAGACTGGTTTCAATGCGACGACATAATGTCCACCTTTTAAGAATATTAAGAATTTATATTGCTCATAAATTTCATCTTCCCACTCCTTTTTCTTAAAACTACGAACATTTTAAAGTTAATTGGCTGGTGTGAGAAATAGATTATACAGGGGTCGGCAAAAGTAGGTTTACAGTTGTAGTACAAATAAATAGTACAATAATTAATAAATAATAATACAAGAATAAACTGTGTTTTGCGTACTCGTGACTATAAGCCTCATTTTGTCTCCTCCTCTATATTAAGGTAGTATATGCTATTTGTGATAAAATAACATGCTGAATCTTCTAGAAAATGAAATCCAACATAATGCACAATTCAGTAAATATTTGCTTGTGAAGCTATTAGCACCCTCCAGGTCTGCGAGCATTTTAACTCATGTGGTTAATCGCTTTATTGCTGTGGTCATATCAGAAGTTGGAATCAGCTTCCTCTCGGCCAGACTTCCCAATGGATCCTGACAATGACGCTCATACATTATGAAAATCTGTTGCTACGATTAGCTACAAATCAAACTGTGCTTATTAGAGAGATGTAAGTATTTGAACCAAAAAGTATGTTAAAAAAAAAAGGGAGCAAAACAGGGGAAAAGAGCCTGCTAACAGTGGGACCATGGGTAAGCTTGATGAGGTCTGACCCAGCACTGGTGGTGTTTTTGAAAGAATTAGTGTGGAAAGGTTGACACCACGGACAGGTAATGGACTAGCTGTGGACGAGCTTACTGATTATTTATGTATCACATTTAAAGTGGGGCTAGGAGGGGGAAGGGTCTAAAACAGTTACCTCTAACCATCAAGCACACTGATTTTTCAAAATAAGAACACAGTATAATTTTTAAAGGGTGAACATGAATGATGGGATCTCCTACATCTCCCCTCTATTTGGGCAGGTGCCCACATTGGAGAATAAAAAGAAGAGAAGTTAAAAGACAATAAAACTCCCTTTCTAATCTCTGAACTGTAACTTGAAACACTTCCACATTATTGACTTTTCACACAGTTGCCATCTTGACGCAAAAATCTATGAGGTGAAGGAAAGCAGAAAACTGCAATCTTTATTATTGGTTATCCAGGTATGTAAACACAATTCACCCTGCAAATAAATATCTAGCAGATGATCCCTATGAACTGATGGGTGCATCCCAAACTCCTTAAAAACCTGAGCCTGGGAAATCAATGTCTAACAATGATTCAAAACGCTGAAGGGCTGCTTCTGAAATGCAAGCTAGCAAGCAAGCTGTTTTAGGTTTTCCTGCTGAATACAAGTTCGCCTTTGTTTCCTCTAGGAATGGACAGTAAACTTGACCTTCAACGGACCTAAGTTAAAGCTACTCACTAGCTCTGTTCAAGTCACGTTATCACCCTATTTTTTCGTCTTCCAGGGCTGCCCTGACTTGGGCTAAGAGACGCTTTATGTAATTGTAACGAGCACAAAAGAAAAGCTCAGCAAGGAATAGGTTAAGGATAAACGCCTGGATAAATTAAAGTAATAATCATAGAGAAATGCACAATTTGAGGGCGCGGAGAGGAATACTTTCAACTAAGTTTAGAATAACCACAGCATCACCACAGTCACGGATCTCTCCACCCCAGACCCGACTCGATGCTTCCAATTCTGCTGCTGTCGTTCGTCCATCTGGTTATAGATTCTTGCTCGTACGAACTCCTGTTTTCATTGAAACACCTTTGAGGAGATTAGCTATTATACTAGTAAATTAGCCTGTTAGACTCTTCCCTGTGCCCCAGCAGTGGCAAGACGGGCTATGCTTGTGGAAGACACAGGCACTTCTGAGAAGCAGAGACAGTTGGCCGAGGTGTCATGGCACCGGAGGGTTGGGCGGGCTTGTTGAGGGTGGCCACTAAGTCAGTGTGAAGTGGCAGCAGAAAGGCAGAAACAGGCAGCAAAGCTACGTCTGAATTTAGGCGAAAAACCCGACTGTCTTGCCTAAGTCAAATAGGCAAAAAAGAACCAAGAGGTAAGGATATATTTATCTCATTTTCCATGGCGTCTTCAGATTGCTTTATTCGCGATGGCTCTAACACCGTCTTCTGAATTTCTTTCTTTGCCTTTTAGAGTCTTTATATGAAGTCTGTTTGGCTGAGATGGATGAAATCAAGACATATTCTGCATGTTGAATTTTGGTAACCTTGCTCAGCAGGGCCAACCGTTTCCCATTATAATTTGAAACAGCACCAAAACAATAAATTGTAGCAAGAATAAAGTACACCTGAGGACAAAACTCAGCGTGATTAAAAGGCCAGGTTCGCTTGGATGGAATGAGACATTTTTGTTTCATGACACTCATAAATTTGAAAATCTATAAAAGAAAAACTGAATTAACACAACCTTGGAAGTTGTATCATTAAAAAAAGTTCACCTTTTAAAAAACGAGTGAGGGTACGTGACAAGATGGAAAAGACCATATAAGAACAAATACTTCGAGTGAACTTGGCACGCCGCACAGCTACCCCTTTAATAGAAGAAGGGGGTTGGAAAAATGAGTTAGTTATTTGGCCTTTTCCTCATATATGTCCATGACCTAGTCGGAGCCGGGAGGGATTATTCAAAGCTGCAAGGCAGAGTGATATTCACCCATAGGCAAGACACCTACTACCCCTCCCTTGGAGGGCAGCAGGCACAAACTAGAAACTGGGCAGACATTTCTCACTGGCTGCTGGTGGCACCGCTGTCATCGCCACCTCACCCGGAGTTCCCTTTTCTGCTGTGTTTGCCAAAGGATAAGAAGATCACACAGAAATAGAAAGGGATGGAACGATTTTCCCTTTGAGTCCTCACGCTCATTTTATGGGACACCCTGAACACTTTACCCTTCCCCAGTTACATTTGCCAGCTGCTTGAACAGAATACCCACCCTTGACCATGCAATACACATTTAAACGAGGGTATAAATCTTCACTTATAAGGTCCTGCACAAAACTACATTTTTAAAATAACTCTACCCCACAAAGCTATCATTTAGCATCGAAGGGCACACAAAGAGCTTCTCAGACAAGAAAAAGCTGAAGGACTCCATCCCCATTAAAAGGGTGTTGGTGGAAATCAAGTCTCTGGGTAGGGGCATTTCACGCCCCCCTGTCCAGGTGTCTTGTGACTGCAAGCTGTTCCAGGCCACTGAGCTATGGTATCCTGAGGACAAAGTGACTTTGCTGAGTACTCCATTACTCCCTTGTCCTACCTTCTTGTTTGGAGCTTAGCCTTAAGGACTTACACTCTGTTTTGTACCTAAGCAGTTAATGTTTGAACCCCAGTATCCTGTTTTCTCCTTAAGCGATAGGATGCGTATCCTGTAATTGCCACCCTCAGATTTCAATAAAAGGAAGGTGCTTGCTCTGCTCAGTGCCGACCTGCCTGAGCGAGCGGCAGCCCTCCGAACGTCCCATTCTGTCTGCTGGAATTGCCTCTGCGCCATCGACCACTAAGTACTACAACAAAAGGGTCTTTTTAAGAAGATAAAAAATATGAATGAAATGCTAACAAATACATATATACCAACAATTGAATCTAAAAAAATAAAATCAATAAACACACAGAACAGAAACAGATTCATAGATACAGAGAATGCTTGGAAGGTTGCCAGATGGGTGGAGAATTGGGGAACTGGGTAAAAATGGTAAAGGGATCAATAACTACAAATTGGTTGTTACAGAATAGTCATGGGGATGGAAAGTACAGCACAGGAAATACAGTCGATAATATTCTAATGACTATGTATGGTGTCAGATGGGTAGGAGATTTATCAGGACGATCACTCAGTACAGTAAGTTATATAATGTCTAATTACTGGGGTGTACACCTAAAACTAATACAATATTGTATGGCCACTGTAATTGAAAAAACAACCCGTGCTTTAAACAAAAAAAAATAAAATAAAGTTAAAATCTCACTGAATACCTTGACTCCCCCTACCCTGTTTTATGTGAGATGCAAATAATTTTCAACTGCTCGCTCAATTTATCTATTAATATGATACTAACATCCATAAATACACGTGGGTGATCTCCAATTCCTGGAGGACAGAGCAAGTGACCTCTGCACACCATACTTATCACCTAATCAGTTACGCAAGACAGTGTGCTGGACGCCATTGCTGGCGGCCCATTGGCCTTCATCCTAAACTCAGCTGTGGTGCACCTCTGTCAAGGGACATGCAACGCTGAGGCTCTAAGGTGACAGCAATGAGCGATGAGACCAGACGTGTGAGAAGCAAAAACCCCAAGTACGTTTGCGAGCAGAGAAAGCAGGATTAGAATGAATGGTCCCAGAGGACATGCCTTTTCTTCAAGGTAAGATTTGTGGACCCTCCAGGGGATGGCAAACATATGGAGAGAAGCTTTGATGGCTCCAAGGAGAGAAATTAAGTTGTGAGTCTGCTCGCTGGTAAGAAAAGCATCTTCTTCAATGGGTATCGTGAAGGATTTGTACACCCAACCACAAAATCACGCGCTTCTGGTACTGGCAATTGTTTGTAATTAGACAATGTTCAAATTGATTTCTACCAAATGCGTTCTGGAAATGAACTTGCTCCTTATTTTTACTTAGAAATTACTGCTTTGGAGGATTCCAAGTGATGAGGATAAGCCTACACTGTGTCTGCTGGTGTCTGAAAGTGAGGCTGCCAGAGATGTTGGTATAAATATGCGTATGGTGTGGCACGAAGCTGCGGGTCTTTAATAATTCTGACCATGTGGGCACCCAGTGACTCACAACGTGGATCTCAGGGTGGCAATGTAGCCAGAACCCCAAGACAAGTTTAGCAGTCAGCTAGGAGCTCCAGACATCAGACCCATAAAGGCCAAGGCAGGCGGCAAGCATTCCCCCTACTGTGGCCGGAGGAGGGCCCTAAGCTGTGTCTATCTACCCACACCTTCTGGCAGGTAATCCACAGAGCAGGCTGGCCACCGGGCCTGACTTAACGGCCAGAATGAGTTAACAGTCAGGCAGGGGAGCTAAAAGAGGGACCTAGGAAGGAAATATTAACAGGAAACAAGGACAAACTGGAGCTATTTCTCTTGTGTCTTTGAGCACAGAAGTGTAAGGCTGGGTAAACAGGACCATCTAAATCCTTCAATCCCTCCGCTGACATTTATAGTGACTGAGGAGGATTAACCGTTTTGATCTCTAAATGAATCATTTTCCGTAGTTAATATTTAAACGTCAGAAACGTTGGGGTGGCAGTAATTAGCCCAGCAGACCGGAGGAAGGCTTAAGGTTCTCGTCTTTCTTTACACCACTGTATTCTCACGAAGCAAACGTTTTCCCAGCGCCAGTATGTACAGCTTTCAGAAACCATGGAAAGGGGGGCCGGATTCTCTTCGTTTTTGTATGATGACAGAAGTGGGGGGAGTCCTGGGGAAATGAAAAGTTTGGGGTGTAACTGGAAATTCATAGCAACATTAAGAGCTGAAGGGTAAGACCATACGGTCATATTTCTTTTGAAGTCTAGGGTCAGTTCCCATTATTCACTCCGATGGCATCCAAGACTAAACTAAATCACAGTCCTTAAAATTAAAAGCACTTTGCTCTTGGCTCTTGGATCTTCCTCCTTCACAGTTTCCAACAGGCCCAGTTGTTTCATATATTTTCATAATTCAGAAAAATGCAAATAAATAAAATGAGAAGAGTAGGGAAAAAATAACATGTTTCCATTTTACTTCCAAAGCAGAGTACAATGGTACCGAAAGACACATAATTGGTATCCTAAAGCAGCTATTAATACTCTTTGTACATCTGTCCGATGGTATTAGTGACATTCTAAAGTAATATGTACTACTTTACATCTGACAAATATGAATTTAATTTTTTTGACCTATTTGGAATATATAGCATGTAGAAAGGTTTTACAATTATGTATCATTTGAGTAATATTCTCGCTAATAAAGCTGCCAGAAAAGAAGTACTCTATATCCAAGAGCTAAAAGTGGGCTTTTCTTTATTTGGAAATGGATGAAAATATAAGAAAGGTCCCATTTATACGCCACCAACCCTTCAGTCACTCCCTCGGCGCAATCCTGGATAGGCTGTGGATGTTATTATCTTAATGGGCAGAATGTCTTTATTCAGCAAAACATTAAGTGCCACGGCAGCAGCAGTTTAAAAAAATTGTAGCTCACTTTTAAACTCAGATTTTATTAATTTATTTTTAGAGAAAGAGGAGGGAGGGAGAGAACTATCAACTAGTTGCCTCTCGCATGCCCCCAACTGGGGACCTGGTCCCCAACACAGGCATGCGCCCTGACTGGGAATAGAACCAGCGACCTTTCAGTTTGCAGGCTGACGTTCAATCCACTGAGCCACCCCAGCCAGGGAAACAGCAGGTGTTTTTCAGCGGACTGTGGTTAAGGCTCAGTAGGGACAATGTGACTCTGCCCGAGTGCCAAGTGCAATCTCACCGGGGCTGAAGTTGGAGGAAGGGAAGGATACAAATCCCCAACTTTGCATATTCTGCTACACAGTTTGACATACTTAGCTTTTGTTTTTTAAAAGTATCACTGCTTAGGCAAATTTTATATGCAGTGAAATACACACAGCTTAAGTGGGCACGTCACTTATGAATGCAAACAAAATGTGGCACCTCTCTCTCACCCCCCCAAGTTTCCCACCCTGGCCCCCTCCCCCCTGCAGTCAATCCTCACCCCAAAGGCAACAGGAATCCTGATTTCTTTTCTTATAGGCTCGTGTGTGTGTGTGTGTGTGTGTGTGTGTGTGTGTTTTCCTGTCCTTGACCTTTATATAAACAGAGTCAGACATAATGTACTCCGGACCCTCCCTCTTATGGGAATGTTTCTGAGATTCTTCCCGGTTGTGGCAGGTATCGGTCGTTCATGCTTTGGTACGGCCACGTGGTATGCCTTTGCATGAATATACTACAGTTTGTTACATCCATTCGTTGGGTGGTTCCGGTTTGGGACGGTTATGAATAAAGCTGCTAAGAATACACTTCCATTTGTTTGGGGTAGACACTTAGGATATACATTGTTAGATCAAGGTGGGGAGGGGGGTGTTATTTTTTGACCTCATATAAGAAACTGCCAGTTTCTAAAGAAATCGTGCCATTTTTAAATTTTGCACTCCCATCAGCAATGTACGGGAGGTCAGTGATTCCACATTCTCACCCATACTTGTTGCTTAGGGTCTTTTTAATTTTAGTCTTTCTAGTGGGTGAGGGGTCGTATCTCATTGTGGTTTTAATTTTCAGTTCCCTAATGGCTAATAACGTTGGGGACTTTTTCGTGTACTTCTCACACATTCTTGTCTTTTCGGTGTAGTTTCTGTAACAAGATTTTTGCCCATTTTAAAACTGCCCTTTTAACTGCTTGTTATTGATTTATAGAAACTTTTTATATATTGTAGATACAAGTCCTTTGCTATATATGTATGTGTCTGTAGAATTTTCTCTCAGACTGGGTCTTCTCTTAAGGATATATTCCGAGGAATAGAAGTTTTAGTGTTGATGCGGTCCCATTTATCAACTGCTCCTTTTATGTGTAGTCCTTTTTGTGACCTCTCTCAACTTTCCAAGGCTGCAAGCTTACCCAAGAACATACTTAGTGTTTTACAGGGGTTTTCAAAAAGGTTTGGTTCTTTTGTGGAAATCAGAGAGGTGGAAGAGTAGGAAGTGACTGGACTAGACTCTGGTTATTCCTGGCTCTGGACCTCACCAGGCTTTTGACTGAGTATTTGTCCAACGAATTTCGGTCTCAGTTTTATTCATCTATAATAAGAACGTGGAGGACCGGAGAGACCTTCCAACCACACAAGCCTCTGCAGAGGCAGAAAGAAGGCAGCACAACAGAGCGTGAAGCAGAGCTGAGAACAAGAGAAGAACCTCAGGAGTCCGGGGAGGAGGCAATGAAGGAGGCTAGGTCTTGGGTGGAAGTGTGACTCAAACCTCCCTTAGCGCCAGGAACTTTGGCTTTATATTTCAACCTTAAACCAAGTCCCATTTCCCCATCTGCTGCCTTAATGACCACGGCTGGGGTTCATCGTGGATTGTAAGCCACGTCCAAGGCAGCGTGGACATTAACAGGCTGTATCTGCCCGTCCTAAAGGAGGAAGCTCCCCACTCGCAAAGCGGACACCCAACCTGCGGCAGCTCCAACGCAGGACGTATTTTTGGCCTTTGGCCTTGGGCACGTGTCCTCTCCTAGCCCAGCTCTGCAAAGACAGCCTCTGTTCAAATGCTCTCCTGTCTCTTCTTTCTGCCTGCCTCTGGTAGAAAAGCTGGAGAGGAAAAATAGCAAACGCTCCCTCTGCTCATGCAGCTCAGCGTAGCCGAAGAGAACAGTTCTGGAAAAAGAGGTGCAGGCAGAAGACTCTGGGGAGCAAACAGACCTGGCTTGTTGCAGGGACACCCTCCTCGCCTTTGCTGCTGCTGCTCTAGTGAACCAGGGGGCGGAGCTGCAGCTGACCTTGGGGTGCCCGGGACGCGGCCACGTGCTGGGAGTGTGGAGCCAAGAGACGCAGAAGGAACTGGGGGGCCTGACAGCATCTACCACCGGACTTCCTGTCTGACAAGAAAACAACTCCGCTAGGTGCTGCAGCCATTGTTTTTGGAGAGTTCTGCTTTATTTGGCTGCCCAACTCAGCTTTCGGAATTCCTCTTGCTTTATTCTTGACGTTGGTCTTTAATCCCTCTCAATTTATTTTTGAATGTGCTGAGAGATGTGGGTCCAATTTTCTGTTCCTCCAGATGGATACCAGTTGCGTGAGCCCCATTTATCAAATCCTACAGAACAGAAATACCACTTTGTTTTATGCTGGAGTCCCTATACATTGGGACCCACTTCTGAAATTTAAGTCTGTTGCATTGATTGATTTATCTTTATTTACATCAATATCATATAGATGTGATTACAGCAGGTTCATAGTATTTTAAAAAATAGCATTAAAAATATATAGTATTTTACATGTATATACCATTTTATCCATAGTATCTCTTAAATATGTTTTGCCTATTTTCAAACATTTATTCTTTGGTAATTTTAAATTATATTTTATTGATTTTGCTATTACAGTTGTCCCGATTCTCCCCCATTGTCTCCCTCCACCCAGCACCTCCCACTCCCTCAGGCAGTCTCCCTGGTGCCGGAGCCCAGAGGGAGTGAGTCTGAGTACTGAGCCCCTGGGTGGGTTCTTTAAGAGGAACTGCTTGAGATTCCAGAAGTTTCTTCCACCAACTCAATCTCTGCTGGCTTTGGCTGTCAGAAGTGGGGACGTATCTTCCTGGCACTGAATTCCTAAGCTGGGGGGCCTGGTGCGGGTCTGGGACACCTCGCTCCCAAGACATCCCTCCTCAATTTTTATCCACCACTCACGGGGGAGGGACCAGCCCGTTCCGCATCTGTGCCTCTCCTACTGGTCCGGATGGATGTAGTTCCTTTAGTTTCATAGGTGACAGACCCCCATTCTACTCAATTTTTTATGGTTCTGAGTGATGGTTCTATATTTTAGTTGTAATTTTTATGTGATTATATGAAGAGACGAGCCATGTCTACATCTACGCTACCATCTTGACCAGAAGAAGACAAACATTTATTCTTCCACATGAATTTTAAGATCACTTTCTTGAGGGAAAAATTAGCTTGGACTTCTTTGCACTTATTTTTGGAAAATTGATATTCTTATGATATCATACTTTCTATTTAAAAACACTATACTGATTCAGATATTGTTTTACACCTTTCAATATTTTATTGTTCCCTTCATGTTAGGTCCCATGCCACTAAAAAAAAAAAAAATTGTTTCAAAGAATTTTACAGCATCTGTTACCATTATGGTAGAATATATTCACTTACAAATGCAGCCCATTATTGTTTGATAATTAATTGGAAATAGTATGGGACATGCATCTAATATTCTAAGTGGTTGTCATACAATAACTCATTCATTGTCAAACTGCAGATTGAAAACTAAAGCACAATCTACATAGAAGAAAACTGAAGCACGGAGAAATTAATTTGTCCAAGCATGTTACGTGGCCAAGAATATGCCACTTGCCACTAAGCTAATGAATGGCATATCTAGGACTCAAACACTGATCATCTCTTAACTGTTGTGCTGCACTGCCTGTGATGTCTATATATTTATCACGTATTCATTCAAGTAGCAATTTGCTTAAACTTTTAATTCTAGAGCCACAGGGATTTTGTATGTACACAATGCATCACATATGTAACAGAAGTGCTCCTTTACCTTTTCCTAAATAATATAAAGTATTTAATTTTCTTTGCTTATTTACATTGCAAAAATGTCTAAAACACTTTTGAATGTAATCGTGAGAGTAGATGAACCTTTCTTAGGTTCCTGATTTGAACTGAAATGGTCCTAGAGTCTGAGCATTGCGAGTTCAGTGTAGTTTTCAACTGATCATCTTATGCGCGACTAACATATTTGTTTCCTCTTCTTACTTTACTTAATGAGTTTTAAGAAGAAATAGTTTCTAAGTTTTATCCCATGCCTTTCATCATCGATTGATAAGATCATGGGTTTTAACTTTGGTTTATTCATCTAATTAGCGTAACACGTACCCTAACACGGTCACCAAGGATTAGCGACCATTTGGTTATTAATTTGGTCTATTGTTCTTTTTACACGTTGCTAGATTCCTGTACGCATGCAGTTACTTAGGGTTTTTACGCATATACTGAGAGGCGATTTTGGTCTAGATAATTTCTTTTTTGTACTATTTCGATCAAGTTTTATGATGAAAGGTATGTCCGCTTCATGACGTGCATTTTACTGCTTTCCATCTGTGTGCGAGCGCGCGCACGCGCGTGTGCGTGTGTGGTGTTGAATAGCTTTCTGAACATCGGACTTAGTTGTATTTGGAAGGTTATGTAAAACTCTCCCAGGAACCTAGGAGTCAGCTTTTCCTTTCCAATGGTGCCCCTTTCTGTGACTTTTCTACTCTCTTCTGTGATAATTGATTTTGACAAGCTTTCTCCATTTTTGGAAATACTTTGGGATTAATCACATTTTGCTAAGAAAAAAACATTCCTCTAGAATTTTAAAATTTGTTAGAACAGCCCCCTTTACTTGTTACAATGTCTCCGCTATCTCTCATTTTTCTTCTCATTTCCTTAAACACGAAATTCTTCCACAGGAATCATGAGGGGCTTTCCAGTTTCTTACTCTTTTTAAAGATCAGCTTTTTTTGTTTGCTTTTAATTTCAGTTTCTTCTGGATTATCTGCGTCTTCTCATTTCCTTCAGTTTATTTTTCTGATATTTTCCTCATTTTTCAGATGTACAGCAAATTCCTTTTGGTTTGTCTCCAGTCTTTAAATACAATGGTTAACAATATATTTTTCCCATGATTGTGGCTCTCACGGACACCCATCAGTTTTGGGAAGCACGTATTTACTTCGTGGCTTCCTCCTGCTCCTTCTGTGATCTAGAGGCGCCACAACCCACAGGGTTTTTGTTTATTGCTGTGCTATTTATTTCTAATTTTATAAGTTAATACGAACAAATATTTTGACTTAGAAAGTCTCCACTTCTTAAATTTTTTTTTTGTTTCTTTTTGTGGCTAAACGCACATTTGGTTTCTGCAAATATTTCATCAAAATGTGAAAAACTGTATCATTTCTCTCTGACAATTATACATTTCTGTATTTTTATTGTTGCTGAGTTTTTATTGAGAGAATATAATTGCTGCCTCATTTTTTGTATCTTAGAGCTGATTTTGAAGAAGGTGGACCAAAGCACCCCATAATAAATGTATTTTAACAATGTTGTTAAAAATAGTTTTTGCTTTATTAATTTAGCTACTATATTGTTTAATGTATGCACTTTAAGAGTATTCATCCTCCTGTCTTTTATCATATACTTCATGGTCCTCTTTATCTTATTTTGTGTTTTTAATGGTAAATTCCACCTTTCTTAATACTAAAGCTGCCATTTCTGCTTCCTTTTTGCTTGTATTTGCTTGATATATCTTTAGCTGTCTCATTATTCTCTTTTTAAAATTTTTACTTTTTTCATTTTTGTGTTTTATTTTTTTTAATTGAATTTATTAGGGTGACATTTGGGTTAATAAAATTTTGCAATAGCACGGATGGACCTGGCCAGTATTAGGCTAAGTGAAATAAGCCAGTCAGAGAAAGACAAGGACCATATGATTTAAATTATACGTGGAATCTAATGAACAAACTACATTAAACAAAACAGAAACAGACTCCTAGATGGGGAGGGGCTGCTGGCTGGGTGAAAAGGGGGACGGGATGAAGAACAAAACTGGGAGGCACCCATAACGGTATGGTGATCCCCCGAGGGGAAGTCGGGGTGGGGCAGGCAGAAGAGGGTACAGGGGATACAGGGTGGCGGAAGGAGACCCGACTTGGGACGGCGAACACACGATACAACATACAGATGCTGTGTTCCAGAATTGCACCCCTAAAACCATCGCCTTAGTCTCAAGCATGTTTTACGACTTTAAGTCTGTTTCTCATACACAGCCAGGAACTTTAACAAACCGAGTAGTTTCTGTTTGTGAAAGTTCAGTGCATTTACATTCCACGTAATATGTCGTACCAGAGATTTGACTTCTCCCATCTTGGTTTATGGTTATTCATGATTCTGCTTGTTGCCTTTTTTCCTCTGGGAGCTGGTTTTGCTAACTCGATCAGACTGCTGTTCATTCCCTCTCCCCCTGCTAATTAGGTAGGTCTATTGTACTTTTTTATTCCACTAATGATCACCTGCCTTTTCCTGCCATTCATATTCAAATACAATGTTTCCATTATTATATGAGTGTAAGAGCACAATGATTTCCCTCCACTGCAGCTCTATTCCGTAACTCTCTCCTCCTCTCCCTTTCCAGATCTGAGTTTGGAACACCTCCCCTACCACCTTCCTCCCACGGCGGGATCTTGCCGAGACGAGGAAGAAGCTTTAGTTGTAGCCTGTTTTTCTCTGGTTTCCCTGGCATGGCTTCTTATACATTTCTAGCTGCTCTGCCATCATCGTTCAGAGTCAATAGCATACAGGGTTACAGTGTTTCCTATGGAAAACAATACAATAATTAATAAACACTATTACAAGAATAAACTCTGTGTTTCGCATACTCACCACGGCGAACCTACTTTGGCCTCACGCTGTGTATTCTGCAAGGTTGGTTGCCCACCGCTTCTGCTCTTCCTCACAGCAGGGACGCTGATTCTGGTTGTATGACTTCTTGAGGGCTTCCTGAGATGGTGCTCACTGGCGATACAGTCTCTGAGTCTCTGCGTGTTCCCGAGTCTCTGCGTGTTCCTAAATACTTTGAATCGACTTCGAATGAGGAGTGATACCTTCTCTGTATAGAGTTGTAGTTCTTTTCTCCTGGTAGATGTTATCCCATTGTCTTCGAGCTTCCATCGTTGCAGGGGAGAAAGTCATTAGTCTTAGTCCTGTTTCTTTTGTAACTAACAAGAAAAGTAATTTATTTTATTTTGTGTCTCTGGAATCTTGTAAAGAGCATGTAGCCATGCTAGTTGGTTTTGTTGTTGCTGCATTTGGTTTGGTTTGGTTTTTCGGTCTGTGTGTACATTTCTGTAAACACTCATCGAATTTTTATTTTGGCTCGAGTTTTCACCTCTCATCCCCATCGTTCACTTACAATAGGTACTTCCTGGTCTGTTTGTTTCGTATCCTACCCCCTTCCGAGAGGCTGGGTGCCAGACGCAGGTGGTGGCTCTCCTGGTGCCCTAATAAAATACAGGAAACCCTGTGAGACCCGAGGGAGCAGCCTTTCGCCTCCCTCGTTCCCTCGGTTGGCACCGTCACACTATCATCGTAGAGAAAATGCATCTGTTTAGGTTCCTGCAGCCCCTGAGGGACAAGGGGACCCGCTGCTCTGGCAAGACAACACCAGCTCCAGTTACGCCCACGGGGAAGGCAGGCAGCTTCTCTCCGGCACCACAAAGCCACAGCGCTCTTTCTAATCTTCACCCTGCGATTCCTCCCCATTCGGGGTTCGTCGCTGGGAAAAAGGACCTGCGTTGGCTTTGTCTGCAGGACCCGAATAGAATTCTAGATCTAATTCCACCCCGATCACTGCTCAGCTCAGTGAGGCGAGAAGTTGACTGGGGATTGGGGGTGAAGCATCCTCTAGGCCGCCATCGGGCCAGGATCCTGCACACGTGTGTCCAGGGAAATGCAGACTGCTCCTCCAGAGTGTCCTTTTCTTCCACAGAAGAGGGTGATCCTTGGTCAGGGGAAGGTCTAACATCTGAAACACTTGGAGAGAAGGGGGACCGGAGCCAGGGGGCAGCCCGCTGGGGAGGGGGCAGTGGTGAGAAATCAGGGCTTGGAGGATCTCCTTTCCCACAAGCTGCCCTGGAACTTGCCTTGGACCAGCCACGGTGTGAGGTAAGGAGCAGAAGCCACGTGTGTAGGAGCCGGGGCAGGCTGGGCACCGACGATGAGAAGCAGGAAGAGAAGGCAAGTCCCAAAGCAGCCGCGAGGAAGGAGGGGAGTTTCTGGAGGCACGCTGTCAGGGAGGACCTGAGGTGTGCCACCCTCAGACGTCAGCGAGTGCCCGTCCTTGCCCACCTGTCCTTCTCCTTGCCTGCCCTACTCTGATTATTTATTTTCTATTTTGATTTCAGGTATGTATAAGTGTAGGCATGATGCTATTTGTCTTTCAAATTTAAAAACAGATAACCTTCCTCCCCATTGCCATTCTATACATGAAGAATAAATGATGGTCTTTTCATTTTAAATTTCTGAAATTCATAACCCCAGCGCTGATTACTAACTGATAAACATTTTGGTTTGAGACCAGCTCACAGGTGTTCTGTCCAAGCTTTCGGTCTGTGGGACAAAAGAGTTCTAATTCCCAGATGTCACTTTCTTTCAAATGTCATGCTCATGGCCCACATTCCTTGTTGGAGATGACAAACATTCTCATTTGGCCCAGAACACTACAGGCAATACAATCGTGCAGAGGGGAAGAGGGTATTTTATTTCATAATTTCTCTAGAACTGTGGGGCAATCTTAGCAGCTGTTTCATAAAAAATGTGTCTCAGACCTGACAGGATAAACTCTCTTCAAGGGTGAATAATAAAAAAAAAAGGTATCCAAGGATGCAAAACAAGCCATTGTCAGCCTAACCAGGTCACACTTACAGAGAGCGTCACAGCTGCTGAAACTGTTTCCATCAACCTGTAAACCACATGGGGAGATTTAAAGAGAAAGAGGTCTGTGAGACCCAGGCCAGCTACACGTGACTGGAACATTGGAACCTGCCCAGCTTTACAGCCCCCAAAGATCACATGGACTGAATGGCAGTGAGGAAGGCCACAGAAATGATGATGAAAATCAAGTTTGATAACAGGCCATAAAATCGGTCAATAAAAATACAAACATCCTATTTCTGGATTGGGATCCATGTACCTGCATTAACGAGGGTCTCTGATCATCCCTTCCTACAGCTGAAGCTGCGTTTTCCTGTGACGTTCAAAGGATAAGTGGATTTGGGACTGACAGGTTGTTTTAAAACTCCACGGACAAGCTAAATTAGCATGATTCTTTGGAATGGTTTCAAAGGTCTTCGGCTACCATTAACATTTTTAATCTTTCATTTTTATTATGTGTATGATGTCAGGAGCTGTGGCAGGAAGCGCATTTTGTCAATTAAATAATTAATCCCACAGCATAACAGTCAGGGAGGAAAAACTGACATTTGTCAGGTTCAAAGAAAATGAAAGCCTAGGAGGATTTTTCATTATGCTGGCTCGAGAAAAGCGTGATCTGATAGCAGCCTTTCCTCCTCCGGTTCCTGCTACGAACATGCCCATATCAAATGGTAGGAAAGAAACAGTTACGGCCATGCTTCCCTCTCCCTCCTCCTCCTCCTCATCGGCCCAATCAGAAAGTCATATCAACTTTATTTTCTAGATCTGCCCCCAGTTCCCTCACTCCTCTCTATCCGCACCATCAAGATCGGATGGAACAGACCCTGATAAACCACAGGGCAACTACCACTTACACAGAGTCCCCTGCGTTCTGCTTTGGCAGAGGCACCCAGGTTGGAAGCCTGAGCTAGAGACAGACGACCTGGGTTCCAGTCCCAGCTCTGCCACAGGACCTTGGGCCTCCACGAGTCTGGCCTGTCTCAGTCTGTGACAGGAGGATGCCACCAGGACCTTCCTCAGAAGGTGACTGGGAGGGTTAAATGACAAGGCACACACCTGCTCATTAGCCCACTGCCTGGGGTGCAGTGAGAAATCGGGGTGCATTGGCTATCAAGAGCAGTGCATTCCACGTACGTGTTAAAGACACTCTGACTTACGACCACGTCCAGTGAGCTGTGGCTTTGCCTTTGACCTCTGCCCTGAAACCTCTTCTCAGGTCTCGGTCTCACAGCTCCTGACAAGAGGCCTCCACCTCCACCGGGCGCCTTGCTCACTGTCTTTCCCACCCTTTTCATTCACTCGTCCCCCGCTTGCAACGAGATGAGCACCAGCACTGTCTGGTCCCCTAAGAACTAAGTTCTGGGGTCCCCACAGATGGAGTGGCCATCCACCCACACCGTCTCAGCGTGGGATGAACCACCCAGGAGGTGCGGATTCCCGCTCGCTATTTTTAACCTGTTTAAGCATCTCGCTCTGCCAAACCGAATGCTTGCTTGCTTTTTTTCTTCTAATAGCCCTCCACAACGTGGTTTTTTTCCCCCATAGGGCACTAAACAGTTGCTTTTGTTACAAAAAAGCAAGACTTTACACTGGGTTCAGATTACGCGCATTTCTACAACTACTTACCAGGTTTTAAATTGGTGAAAAATGTGCCCTGATGAGTAGATAGTATGAAAGGGGAAAAAAATATTGGGTTTAGAATTATATGCAATGGAATCAAGTCCATTGAACAAGATCATGTATCTCAAACATGTGTTCTGTATCTTCCTTGAAACTGGATTAAAAATCTTAAACTGTCTTGCCCCTTTTCATAAAATTTGATACCTGTAAATAAGGCATGCTTTGGGGGAGGAAAAAAAAATTCACTCTTTAGCAAATCAAATACGTTCGCTGTGATGTAAACTGGTGTGGGTGGGTGCACACTATTGTCCCAATGCGGAGAAGAAATCCATGGGAAATTGTCAAACTTTGGAATGATTTATTGCATTATTACTTTTTCTTAAATTTGTTCCTGTCCGACATCAAACTGTTAGTCACACTGTCTGTACGGCAATGAGAAATGGATGAATATACTCTTTATTTTTGAAGTTTAATTGATTTTCCTCCGTTTCCTGACTGAATTAGCTAAAGGAGGCTAAATCCTATGTAAATGGACTGCAATACACGTGTAAGAGGATGTGATGTTTAGTAGTAGCAATCTTGCCCAGAAGTCAAGACTGTATGGGAAGAAACAAAGTACAACTAGACTCTCTTCAAGAATGGAAAGCGGTCCTTTTAGGATTGTGGAGAAAAGTTACCGAAGTCACTGGTGGAATATGCAGGCAGGAAAGGAAGTATAAACATGTTCAACAAATATATACCACTGAGCAGACCAGAGCGGGCTGTATTATGGGAAACAAGGGTGTGTTAAGGGATAACCTTACCGTCCCAGAGGGCCTGCAAGACAGCCAGAGGAACGCTCCCACGGAGGCCCTGGCGTGAGCTCGCAGACACCCACAGCTGGGCGGGACGGGCCACCAGATGGTCCCGCTTAAGGATTCCTCCTTTCTTATGTGGCAAAGAACAGCTAGCTTTCTCCCCAACTGGCCCTCTTCTCCTTGAACCAGTTCTAAGTGTAAAAACCATGGTTGGGAGCACCCACGTGAGACTGGGAGATGCCCTGGTGGCCTGGTTTCAAGGTCACGCTCAAACACTTGGCCCACACAGGGTCACAGACCTGGCCTATAAAATGTGGAGCGGTGGCACCTGTGTCTGGCCTCCCGGAGCCCGTAAGGTAGGTGATTTTCTACCTCCAATCTGTTAAGAGTGTGCGATCACTTAACGCCTCACCTTGAGGGACACTTAATGCGTCACCTTCAGCTGCAGGGTAGCACCCTTTGAGCAAGCCCCGCCTTCCAGGGCAGGGACCTACCTTGTCTGGTGTACTCATCCGCCTCTCGGTGAACCAGGTCCTTGGCTCTGTTCCCGTACAGCAGCCGCGAGGAGTCGTGATCGAAGGCCTTCAGGGTCTCGCTGGAGCTGTAGGACTTCTGCGTGGGCACCCTGCACTCCTCGCTGTCCGCTGCCGAGCTCGCGTGGCGCCGCTCCTTCTCCCGCCTGCTCTTGGTCAGGGAGCAGTAGGGCCTCCGCTCCTTCACATCCATCCTTCATTCCCTCTGCGCCCGCATCGGTCCTGCGCGTCGCCCACGCGGCTCACGGCGCACCTCGCATGGGCCTCTCTGCAAAGACAACAGGGTGGCGTGACATCAGCTCAGCGTGCACGCGACACGGCCCCCGGCCTTCGCGACCCGGAGGAGGGCGGGCCGCGAACAGCCTGGGTCTCTAGGACACTCGCCTTCGGCGAGAAGTGACAGTGTGGTATCGGGGCCAAGCCTCCTGTGTTTTTAGGACTTGAGACATGTTTCCTGGTAATGACAGTTTTGGCTGCTTGTTCAAGCGACTCTGTCTGATTTTTCACATGAATACAAAAAACACGCAAACAAACCGGAGCTCAGGGCCGACGGGACTCCAGAAGCCAGCTCGGAAGTGGCCTCGGGATGTGAGTTAAATTTTCCGCCATAGAAAAGTTTTCTCTTGCAGCATTTTCTTCAATTAGACATACATTTCCTTTCTTTTTCTTACAAAAATGGATACTATTTTCATTTTTTTCAAACTGTTTTTAAAAAGAGCAGGAACAAATGTGGAGCCTCTCGGAACAGAAACTTTGCCAACTGCCCCGAACACTGTATTAGTTTTTTCAGACTTTTCCTTCAAAGGGCAGGCACAGTTTTCATGTTTCAAGGACCAAAATGTCCTGAATTGTGGGAAAAGCTGATTCTTCTCTCCTACTCCTCTCCTTAAAATGCATTTTCCTCTCTAGGAAATAAATTTAATTCAGCGCTATCTCGATATTTCAGGCAGTCGAAGTGGCTAATTTGATGGGGCAATTTCTTGCCACTGCTGGTGGCAAGAAGTTAGAAGGAGCAAGGGGAAGGGTGCTTCCGTGCCCAGCATCTCTCTCTCCCGTCTGCTGAACTACAGGGGCAGGGTGGGGACCCAGGCTCTGTGGCCTAAGCTGCGGGGCCTGGCAGAGGACCGCTGTCGGGAGCTGGTGGCCTTTAAAACTGTCCTCCTTTTTCTGTACTCTTTCTCCGTTTGTCTTCCCTTCTCGTCCGCAGGTCCTTGAAGGCCGAACCTTCAGCCATCAGGGTTCTCCCTACCCCACGCCTTTTCCCCTCAATTCAATTTTCCTGTGACTGATTCCATCACGGGCTGGAAACAAAGGATTGCCGGTGGCCTCGGGTCTTCTCTGCTTCCATATCCTTAGGGCTGTGACTTCTATTTAGATACCCCCCCCACCCACCCCGCAGCGTCGCTTCTTCTGGAAAGTCGCCTCTCCGTCCACTTCATCCTTCATCCTTGGCTGTCGTCATACACATGACACGGCTCTCAGACGGGTGTCCGAGGCACAGTCTGGACCTGATTCTCCCAGGCCAGCTCAGCTCACCCCTACGCCAAAACGAGTCACGACTCCTGCTAAGTAACATTCCAAGTCCAACACCTTTCACGTTCAAACGTCTGCCTTCCATCCCGCTGTAAGAAGAACGCCAAACTCCCGAGCTGGAATGACCACAGCATTCCAGGGCCTCTGTCTGGGAATTTTGGGCTGCTCCTCCTGCTAACTCTTCAACCAAACGATACCCCTTCCTCCCACACTGCCAGTAACGGCTTATGTCACATGGGGTCCACATCGCTCTGCCATTGACACGTCTGGGCTGGGAGGAGTAGTTGCTAATGTTTCAGCTTGCTTGTTGAAATGTATCTGGACTTCCCTACCTTTTCCTTCTATTCCATAAATCTGATTTAAGAACAAAACAAAACAAACTAATATCACCTACGGACCCCTTCTGATTCATTACCCTCGTTATTCTATTTACAAATTCTTCTAACAGTTCTCTATGGAAATTGGATTTATCTTATTCTAGCTCTCCTTTCAGTTTAAGACTATAAATAATTCTAAAGTATGGTGACAGAGGCTCTTTTTACATAGTAGGATTAAGACATGACACCAATTTACTCATTTTATTCTAGCAAACAAATTAGACAAATATTTATTGAATGCGTGTTATATATTAGGGTCTCTTCTATGTGCAGAGGACACTCCATTGAATAAAGCAATGTCCCTGCCCTGGGCAAGTGGACATTTAGTGGGGTTAAACAGGTACGTTCTTTCTAATTCGATTCGATTCGGCAGCCGTCCGTCTCGAGAGACGATGGTGTAGCTTCTTAAGAGTCTATCTGCACCGCCGAGAATGGTTGTGCAGTCCGACTCGGGAGTGACACGGTATCTGTCTCCTCCCGTGTTGAATCGACATCTTGCGATGACGCTGGAGTGTCCTCTCCAGTGAAGCTGAAGCTACAGAGCCTGGGCAGGGTGATATGGAGGGTCTGCTGTTGCCCATGCAGCAGACCCCCCCTCTCTTCGCAGCTGAAGGGTCCAAGGGAAAGACGGAGTCAATACAGCTTGGCTTCAGGTGCGCCGCAGGAGTTGCCGGTGTTGACTACAACGTCGAACCGCCTTAGGGACTCCGGCTCCGGATTTTCTGTCGGGGTTTACTCCCTTAGCCTTTCCCCTGAAGAGGTATGCCGCAAGGCAGCGGAGGTTTTTTGGAGTCAGAGTTTTCCTTCTCTGATGTGCCCTGACTGGAAGATCGAACCAGCGACACTTAGCTCGCAGGCCGACGCTCAATCCACGTTCTTTCTAATAGAGTGAGTAAATATGTTGAGTTCAACAAAAATCTTATTTTCAAAGTAGTCTTCCTCTCATTGGCTAAAAAGTCCACGTAGACTCTAATAACTAAAAGATCATCAAAAAGCTCTTCATTGACCAGAAAAATATAATTCAAGCATTTTTAGGAACAGAGCTTTGGGATTTAGAGCACTATAAAAGTTCCATTTTTTTTTATTTTGCCCCAGGTTGACACCTATCTTAAAGCAAGTGTTTCTATATGTTTTTATCCTTTAAAAATGGACTGATGAAAGCAAGAGAAAAAAGTGTATTTAAAAAAAATTTTTCTGCAGCAGTGTTGCTTCAATTAGGGCAGGCACTGACTGCTAAAGTCTAGTCTGCTGGCCAAATCTGACCCATCTCCTGCTTCTGTAAATACAGTTTTCCTGGAACACAGCACACGTATTTCCTTATGCGTTGTCCTTGGCAGTGTTCGTGCTACAAAGACAGCACTGAGTGGTTGTAACAGAGACTGTAGAAAATTGCACTATGTCTCCCCCAAACACATGCTGAAGTCTTGATCCTGACTACCTGGGAATGTGACTTCCCCTAGAAAGACAGTCTTTGAAGCTATAATCAAGTTAAGCTGAGATCATACTGGATTACGGGGAGTCCGAAATCCAATGAGAGACAGAAGAGGGAGCTTTGGCTACAGAGACATACAGACCAACGGGGCAGGCAGCAGGCCACATGAGGACGCAGGCAGAGATGGGAGTGACGGAGTCACAGACCAAAAAATGCCAAGGGCTGCCAGCAACCATCAGAAGCTAGGAGAGGGTCATGGAACAGATTCTTCCCTGGAACCTCAGAGACTGCATGGCCCTGCCAACACTGTGACTTCACACTTCTTGCCTCAGGAAGCTAAAACAGAGATGCAATGGTCTGCAAAGGCCAAACTATTTATTCTCTGGGTGTTTATAGGAAAAAAAGTTGCCAATGTCTGAGTGAGGCCATTCATATTTCCGTTCTGTCTTTATTTGTCCCTTTGGCTCTCTGAATGTTGAGAGTATTCCCTCTTCTAAACAGCCCACGATACAGGTTTGCAATCTGGCAAATGAGATAATCAATAAGTTCCTTAACATAGTCATCTGAACATACATCATCACTAGGAAAGATGCATCCTTATGATAATGTTATGACTGTTTGCAAATCAATACCCGTTACAGGTTAAAAATCAGTAAGGAAAGATCATTTTAGGCATTCTTGAGCTGCACAGGCCATCTCTAGCACCAAATATCTGAATTTTCTCTATTTGTGAAGCAATTCTAAAGTGCCATGGTAAATCAAGATATAGTATTCAAATAAACCATCAAAGACATTTTGATCTCAGAGATTTCAAACACTAAAAAGTCTTTTGCATCTGTCTTTCCGTTTTTGTACAATGTTCAGACTCTTCAAGGATTTAATCTAGGCTGTAACGTTTGCACCCACGGATCTGCCCCTGACGGGAGTCAATGAACTCAATACGACTTTAAAAGGCAGTCTTCAGCAGCCTCTCCTGCACTCGAGGCTGAAGATGAGAAGTTTACAAAAGGCGGCTGCTCACAGAGCATCGTGGGGCGCTTGCATGGAGACTTGCAGTCCTGCACCAGGAAGCGGGTCGCTGTGCAGCTACTTAGCGTAAAACATCGAATGAACAGGACCGTAGCTGCACCGGTGGGCAGAGCTCTTGAAAAATAAGGACACCTATTAGGTAGAAAGGTGACCAAACCCTTTTGATTGAACTGGATACAGCAAGTATAGGACAATAGTGGACTGATTTCGTTAATTTTCCTTAGTTCTTTGAAAACACATTTAGTTGAACTCTATAAAACTCCTTTAGAAACCACAACAAATCTTAAAGCAAATTCCATTATATGGTTATATGGTTTTTCTTAATCTCTTGTGATGTGTTTGATTGACTAAATGAAGGGACAGACAGCCCCTGACTTAGGGATACCAGACTTAGGGTGGTCATATCCTCGATTTCAGATATATTTTATATTATTCAAACATGCTTTGAAACTTGGCTAAAGAACTTAACGTTATCATATTGCTTCATAACATGTTCCTAATTCCAAAGAAACATTTTTTAAACTGTACTTTTGAAAGTAATCTGATTTTAATTAGAGTTTCAATGTCTTTAAAACCCCTGATAACAATAATTATAATTTACCAGGCCTATAATAAACATTCCTAAAATCATCAGTACTTCTAAAACTGCATGAGCTTATGTGTCTATCTAGCAATGGAAATAAAAACAAACATCCAAACCCAAAGGATTAATTAATCTTTTGGTCGATATCACTCATGCTTCTCTTGTTATTTATTTTCTGTAAGAATTACGCATTTCTGACTGTTACCTTGAATAACTTCTGCACACACTGTTCTCCTAACTTTATAACAGTTTGGAAAAGCTCACCCAAAAGAATAAGCAGACTTTAGAGAAACACTGATTTACCCCAACTTATTTTAAATAGGTTAAGGATCTAAATTAAGTTCTTTATACACAATAGTAAGAAAATTTTGCCTTTTGTTATTCACAGTTTACATTTTCCCCAATAAGTTAGTATTTATGACTTATTATCAATGATTTTAATCAAACAGTAAACACAACTTTGTACATCATAAGAATTTCAAAGTGTTTTCTTTCCTGAATAGCTAGATTGAACATCAGAGGAAATCAATTGCTATTGTTCATTTTAGAAGAAATTTTGTTTCCTGAGGCAAATTCACAAATCAAAGAGTTGCAATAATTGAGCACAAAAATAAAGACATTTTATGGTGATTTTTTTTTTTTTTTGCAATGCTAAAGTCAAACATAAGTAAAATTGGAACTTACATTTTCAAATAGAACCGTGCAAGTGAATCTGGCTGTCATGTTTGAGGTACAAAGTAAAAAAACACAGACAAACTGGGAAGAAATGTAGGGAAAGAGGAGTCAAATATGAGTAACAAAAGGGATGCTTGTTGAGAAGATACAGTTTAAGAGAGAATAAACATAGTAAATAAACTGATGGCTGATAGGGTTAAAACCAGGCAGCAACTGCAGAGATCATTTGATAGCACTAATAAATAAGAAGTTAGCTTCTGCTTCCAGACAATATGGCGGAACAGATACTGGATGGACCCTCCTGTCTAAATAGCAACAAAACACATTCAACAAAATTTTCTAGACATTTCCATGAAGAAATGGATAGGGAACCCTGAGAAATGGGGGACAAACAAGATGAGCCCCTGACGATCCTTGCTGGCTGCCTGGAGAGAATTTCCGGGCTATAGCACAGAGAGAAGAAAGTCAGGA
The DNA here is from genome assembly GCF_987537825.1 of Furipterus horrens. Lineage (NCBI taxonomy): Eukaryota > Metazoa > Chordata > Mammalia > Chiroptera > Furipteridae > Furipterus > Furipterus horrens. Next base: position 93,173,474 of record NW_028327182.1, read on the forward strand.
AGAACCCCGCAGACTGTCTAAGCTAAAAATATGGAGCTGAAAGTCTGGCAGATCAGGTGGTAAGAATTGCAGGGCCAAGTGTTGGAGAAAAGAGAGCTACATGGCGAAAGAACTCTGGAGGTCTGCAGAGGGTCCTTCCTGAAAATTCAGCCCAGTTCTGATCAGCACGAGTGTGTGAAGAGATCACTCGAGGCCAGAGAAACAATTATTTGAAAGGATTAGAGTGGAGTTTCTCAACCTCAGCATTATTGATATGTTAGATGAACATACTCTTCTTGTTGGGGGCTATCCGATAGTAGGATGTTTGGTAGCATTCCTAGCCCCTACCCACGAGATTCCAGTAGCACCCCTAGTTACATCAAAAACAAGTGTCTTCAACCATTACCAACTGTGCTCTGGGGGCCACACTGCCCCCTGAAGGACCACTGAGTTAGAGGGAGCAGTATCCAGAGCTCACCCAAGGCCAAGAATTCATTTCCATGAGCTAGACTGGATAAATCTCATTATGTATCAGGCAACGAACTCAGAAAGGTCTTACCTTGGCTGTGGGGAATAATTAATGCTAGATAAACATGGTTCTGGTTCCATCTAAAAATTTTAAAAGTAAGACCAGAAAGGGGCAAACTATTTCAAAGTAGTTTACGTGTCCCATAAAAAGCTCAAGAATCTAAGGGAAATACAAAAATACCCAGCACTCAGCATGGCAAAAGTCTCAATGTCAGTCATGCAATCGAAGATGAACTAACGTGCCAGGAAGCAGGAAAATAATGAGGAGAACATAAATCCATTGAGGCTGACTCAGAAATGACATGGGTGTTAGAATAGACAAGGACATAAAAACAGTTATTCCAAATGCACGCTCTATGTTCCAAAAGTTAAATAAAGACATGGAAGACATAAAAAGAAGACGCAAATCAAATTTCTAGAGATGAAATCTGTGTGAGGTGAATAACGCACTATATGGGATGAATGGCAGATTAGAAATTGCAGGAGAAAAGGTTAATGAATTAAAGATATAGTCATAGAAATGACACAAAATGAAGCACAGAGAAAGAGAATAAATAAATAAATGAGATGTGGGACTACTTCAAAAGGCCAATATAGATGTCACTGGAGTCCCTGAAGGAGAAAACAGAGAGGAGTAAACATAAAGGAGTTGTAAAAAATAATAACTGAAAAACTGTCAAATTGGATAAACATCGCAAACCCACAGATCCCGGAAGGTTCACAAACCCTGAGCACAAAAAAAGTAAAGAAAATTATACCGAGGCATTGGAGTCTCATTAAAATTTTCAAAACCAGCCATTAAAAAGTCTTACAAGCAGGTGGAGGAAAAAGGCACCTTAGATATGGAGTTTCTCACTGGAAATAACATAGGCAAGACAACAGTGGAGAAACACCTTTACAGTACTGAAAAAAAATTACTGTCACCTGAGATCTCTATACCCAGTGAAACTATCTCTCAGAAATCAAGGCGAAGTAACGATCTTTTCAGACGTACCTCACTGACCACCAGTTCTGTCACTGAAAGAGTTGTAATGGAAGCCGTCTAGGGAGAAGGAAAACGCCATCAGGTGGGGTTATGGATCTTCACAAAGGAATAAACAATCCTGGAAAGGCAGCTACATGATTAACTTTATTAGATTTCTTTTTTAGTACCTCTTTAAAAGACAGATGACCGGTGAAAGAAAATCAGAGTTATGCTGGATTTTGTAACACGTGTGTGGCTGAAATGTATTGCAACGGCAGCACGAAGGAAGAGAGAGGAGAAACAGAAGTCTACCACGGTAAGGTTTTTATAATGCACATGACGTGGCATGAGACCACCTCACGGCAGACTGTGCTGTACTAAAGGTGTCCACTTTAAACCTTAAAGCAACCACTAAAATAAAGCAAAAAGTTAGAGCTAATGAACCTGCAACAAAGCAATGGAATCATAAAAAACGGGAGCATAAAACACACAACTCACCCGCAGGAGCGAGGCACAGAGGAACCAAGAACAGACGGGGCAAATGGAACCCATACAAGAAGCAAGATAATAGACTTCAGCCCGACTAGGCCAATGGTCACCTCGAAGGTAAGTGGGGTAAACGCCCACGTAATGCAGAGATTTTCAGATTGAAGGAAAACATTCTATGCTGTTTCCAAGGAACATACTCAAACAGAAAGACACACACATGTTAAAGGAAAAGCTAGCCCCGAGGTAGCCCCGAGGCCCAACGCCGACGGGGTAAGGGAGAGTGAGTGAGGAGAGGCGAGGCCAGAGGCAAGTTCAGGGCCAGATGCAGAGCTGCACGGGGCAGGCAAGTGGTTTCCATCACGTCCTTCCAGTAACGGGCGACCGCTGGACAGTTTTAAACGGGGCACTGAAATGACCGATCGCATTTACAACGGGGACATCACTCTCTGCATGGAGAACGGGAGGAGGGAGGTCTGGAACGGAAGCAGGGAAGATTCGGAGGCAGATTTTTGCAGCGTTCCAGGCAAGAGAAGGAAATCTTGGACCAGGGAGCCTGCAATGCAGTGGAGATTTAGAGAGGTGGATGGATAGGAGTGGGGGTGGGGGCAGGGACAGACAGTAGGACTGTAACAGGTGGAAATGAGAGCGAGGAAAAGGAGAGCCGAGGATGGCTACCAGGGGGCTGGCTTCAGTCCACAGGGGCGATGCTGAGGACGGCCATCTGCGGGGACAGAGGGAACGGGAGGCTACCCCTGAACGCAGTCCAACGCGCACTCCCAATCCTTACTCTCCCTTCACTTGAGACACGTGTTACGCAGTAATATCTGTTCTTTGTGAAAACGAGGAAATACAAATAAGTGCCCTCAAATCATTAAAATTTTTGTACTCAACACGTTTCAGAATTTTTCATTGCATATGTGTAAATATACGTGTTATATATATGTATAATTTAATACAGATGCCCTTGTAACCCCTTTTTACTTAACATATTGTGAACATTTTTATGTGAGTGAAGATACGTGTCTTTAATAAATAATAAGTAGAAAGCTTATTGTTTTAAAACGGAAAATTCTCCATTCTTTATCATGGATAGCAAATAGGCAAATGTAGATAATGAAACAAATAGAAGCATATACTAAAATAGCTACTGAATAAATGAATGCTGGGAAATTTTTAATTGGAAAATATATAGAACAGTGCCTTAGGCTATAAGAAAAGTGGCTGAAATCTAATCAAATCATTAAAAAATTTTTTCAAAATTATTTATATGTAGAATAAAAAGAAACTGGAAGGGATCAGAGAAAAAATATGGATAATGAGGCTAATTTACCCAGTAATGTGAGGTGGAAATAGCTTCTTTAAAAAAAAAAAAAAAAAAAAGGTAATTGAATTGCATAGTTTGAAATTAAAAGTGATTCTGTTTCAGCTGATAAAATTTATGGGCAATAGTAATATAATAGATCTATATAAAACAGAAATATATGTTAATACAGTCACTACCTAGTTTATGCTTATAATGGCATAAATAACGGAGGGGAAGGCCATAGTCTCCAGACTTTGAATAGATGGGAAAGGTCCTCTAGAATCCAATACAGGTGAACCACATGCAGCTTCCTTACCTTACTGGCCTGTAGCCTGTAAATAATCTCTCTCAATTTGCCTGCCTGCCTGGATCAACCAATATCCACCATATTTACATAAGCATTTTTAGGGTACTTTAAACCGGAACCCCAAATGTAGAGGTCACCACATAACTCACCTGTGCTTCACCATGAGCCAGGTCTTTGAAAATTTTGCCAAAAATACTATCTGATTAAAAGGGAAAATCAAGGAAACAGTTATGAGTCACGTCGATGATACATACTGTGTTAGCCAAACAGCCTTCAATATATACCAGGTTAAAAAAAAAAAAACAACACAGTCAACTTGGGTATCATTTCATGAGTGACCTGATTGAATGAACAGCATCGCAGACTTTCCTGCTACCTTCAAGAGGGGGAAATGTGAGAAACTAATAAAAATGTTCAAGTCAGACAACCATATATTTCTTTGAAAAGGTACCAAGCTGTAAGACCTGGGTAGCATCAACTCTAAATTCACAACTTGAGTCCTAATGAGAGAACAAGAAGCAGACCTCCTTGAGGGTTCAGAAAACAGCTCCAGCTCGCTCCACCATAAAGTGACTCGGAGACGGCTTGGGGACAGTCGGGAATGCTGCGTGCCAAGGGAGGAGCTTCTTAGATGAAGAGCTAATACTCTTTCCCTAAGTGCCTGGCATAGTCCTCTCTTTAAGAGTGGACATAAAAGCTCCTCGATGAATTATTAATTACAATCTTGATTATTTATTGAGTGCTTAAAATGTGCCAGGTGCTTTACATATATGACCTCACTTAATCCTCACCACCACCGGCTGGGTAAGAATTACAAACCCCACTTTCACATGCGAGAACTAAGGCCCAGAGAGACGCGCTGACTTCTCGGAGGACCTCGTCTGCACGGAGATGAGCGGAATTTGAACACATTTCAGTTGAATTCCAAATCTGTGCTTTTAACCATTTCTAAACCTTAGGATGAAAAGGGGGATTTAAATAATAAAAAAATTTTTTTAAGTAAGAGAGAAATGACAGCAAGAGCTTGACAAAAAAAATTTTTTTTAAGTAAGAAAGAGAGAAATGATGGCAAGGATGTAAACAGATCCAGTATTAACAAACTCAGTACAGGTTGCCATATTGAAAATACCATGATAATTAAATTTGCAGAGATCACCGCACCAGGGAGACAGAAGGAAAAGGCAAGTGAAATTCAGCTGAGGAGGAAGAGAGGTGGAACCTTCCAGACCAAGTTAAAAAGATAAAATATACTGGAAACAGTTTCAAGCTTCAGGGAAAAGAGAAAGAAACAGGTGATACCTCATGGCGATCCTCTTCAGAGGAAGCCTCGGTCTCCTCCCATCCCACGTGCTTCAGTTACCCCACAGCCACCCTGGTCCTGCCAATTTGGGGGTATGCCCCGTATTTCTCCCAATAAACGCCTCTCTTGCATTGGCTTCCAAGGCGTCCAGTGGGAGCACCCCTATCCTGGGGTTGAGGAACTGCACGGAATCTGCCTGCACAGAATCTCAGCAATTGGTTCAAGAATGGACATGTGACCTAATTCAGGCCAATAGAGTCAGCTCCGGCGCACGTGGGAAAGAGACTGGGAAGGTGTCTACTCAAAACCCGTGGATGTGGAGTGGGTGATCCGGGAGAATGAAGACAAGGAGTCTGTCTGCATTTTTACCACCTCGTGCAAAAAGCCTGCCTGCCTTCAAGTCTACATGGAGGAAAACAGACCTCGGAGAGAGGGGAGAGGAGGGGGAGAGGAAGAAAGGGTGGAGAGGGGAGGGAGAGAGAGAGAGAGAGAGAGAGGCAGAGAGGCGGAGGGAGGGAGGAGAGGGAGAGATGATTTTGAACCAACAATTCTTACTCTAATTTTTTGACTAAAAACACCTATATTAATACAACTCGAGAGGAAATACAGAACAGGTTTTTGATCAGACAGATCTATGTCTAAAGTCTAGCTCCATAATTTACAATTGATGTGACTTATGACCTTGGACAGGTTATTAAATTCCCTGAGATTTGGTTTCCTGTATTTCATTCTCTAAAATGCATATGACAATATCTTTTTTATGGAGATATTTTGACAATTAAATGAAATCCAGTTTTAAAAGCACAGCCATTGGCGTATAACCTGCTATGCACTTGATAAGAGTCCCTTATTCTAATTAAATTCAAAAACATTGTCCGGTGTCCAAGAATAATGCCTGTGTCATTAGGGTTATCTCAGGAAGCTGGGATGGGGGAAATGAACAAAAAGGATTATACATCTGTAATGAAATTGGTATTTTGCTAAAAAACGGTTGAATGGAATTTGGGTTTTGAATTTTTATGAGCTTATTTAGAAATGCTATGTCATTAACTGAGAAAAAAAATCGTTCCCACACCGATAACATCAAAATGAGTTCATCTATAATGTTATCCAAATATTTATGTCTCCGAAGTAGAAGGCACAGGACAAACACAGCAGGGACTTTCAAGAGGGCCCATGGAACTGATTAAGAGTCTCTAGACCGAAAGAACTATGTGAGGTTTATTTTAGTAACAACGAGGTAGAGGCCTGATAACTTCCCACAAGTATTTGGAGAATAAGAGATAACCCCAGTTATTCCTGCCTCCGTAACTCGCAGGCAAAATGACTAGAATAAACATATCCTCTGTCTACTGCTGACCAGATTATTTTTCATCTCAGCCTGAAAAGTCCCAACCCAGCCACGTGGCACCTTCTTCACAGCGCCCTGGAGAGCAGGGGATTCTGGGTCAGCGCTGCATCTGCCCATGGGGCCAGGAGGGAGATGGGGCCCCAGAGTCCCAACCCTACTTCCTCCTGGCAGGGTGATGCTCTTGGGAGGACAGGTTCATTCCCGAGTGGCTTCAGGGTTTCAGAACACCTTTGTGCCCAGTCCCACTGTTTGATTGGCCTGAAGGACTATGGAAACCCTCTTGGCGCACCGTGGAGACAGCGGGCTCCCCGCTCAGGTCTGGACTCGGTCTCCAAGGCCTGGGAGGAAGGACCTACATTTTCACAGCCAGTCTGGCAAGCGGTCTGTGCAGGACCCTGGAGGATTCAATTCTCTTTCATAGTTTTCTTCTTTGGTGTTAATTTGCTTTTAAACAGATTTTCATGCAACACCATCAGGATCTATAAACATGCTTGACTTGGTCTGGTCTCACACAGGAATATACTGTTTTGACATCTCAAGTTGACTCCCACGCCAGAAAGAGCATAAGCACCATCTCCTCCAATAGTGGGACTTGGGGTGAGCGCTTCCAGAGAGTCAAGTACAAAGAGAAAAAGTGTATCCACCTAGTCAGCTGTTCCGGATTCCTGAACGTTTTATACCATAAAGACAAATCTGTGCCTAATTTATAATGTTCATAAAAAACTGTACGACTCAGGGACACATGGCTGGGCGCAGGCCGGCGTTGTCAGGGGTACCTGCTGAGGGCCGAGCACTGTTGCCCGGGGTGCTGTGTTTGCTTTAAGAGGACCCTTTCAGTAATTACCACCAAGAGCCGGGGGTCCGTGGCCCCATCAGAAACATGATTTTTATGCTGCGACTAGTGGTACTTCTAAGCCGAGGCACAGGATTGAAATGGTCCGATGCGGCAGGTAGAAGAGTTGTCTCCTAGGATGTCTGCTCGTGCAGGATTCTTCCCGATCACAAAAGGGCAGAACAGGCAAGAAGTCAGGCCTGGAGAGAAATTCCTTGTCTTTGTTTGCCAAGTCGAGAAGCTGGACTTTTGCCACCGTATTTCACACCTTGATGATGTATTCTAGACAGCTGTTAGAAACCACGCTTTTAAGGTAATCTAGTGAATTGGGGTTACTCAATAAATATAAAACTGCATAACAATATGGAGTAAGTCAATCTGGTCCGGGTTACTCAGAAAAAAAATGGCATTATTAAAATGCAGTCCGTTGTCACTGTTGAGAAAATATGACCTAATTTAGCCTACTGTGGCTTTGCTTTAAAGAACAATTTAGCTTGCCATTCATCCCATTGAATGATAGTTATGATATCAGTTTAGTTATAGTTACAACCCATAGACCAGGAGGATTTTAAAGTTAACTTGGGTGGAGTACAAAGGAAAGGACCCAAGTGTACAAAAACACGCTTAGGAGGGAGCAGCCCCGCTCTTCCGTCACCTCCCCAAGTGGGTACCCGCTTCCTCTCCTAGGCTGGGGGCAGCATTTCTCCAACCAGGAGGTGTCGTATTTTAACACTCATTTAATTTTTGGTCCCTCTCCTTTGAACTACCAGTAGGGGGCCAATTAGCACTGATTACAATAGTTATTTTGCATCCTGGAATAAGGGACACCTGTCACCTGTGAACTAGCCTAATTTCACGTGAGTCACCAAGTAGGAATGACTTCGAGTTGTAATTAATCCACACTGCATCCCTTCTCCGTGCCCCGCCCTCTCCCCCTTCACACTCACTGTTGGCCTCTGGGTACACATCTGAGATGCTGATGCCACTCCACAAAGAAGAAACCGAAATCGCGATCATAGAGGTTTCTGTGATCATTTTTGGAGAAGAGCCGCGTTCCACTGGGTTCCTTCTGCAGTGTACAGCAGTTAGCATGTAATGTGAACTATATTTTCATTGCTGTGATGTAAATGAGACTTTGGGGTCACCTCACTGAGAGACCCAGCCACGACCTGAGCAGGCCTGCAGGCCTTTTTTTTTTTTTTTTTTTTTTTTTTAAGTATATTTTATTGATTATATTGTTACAATAGTTCCAATTCTGCAGGCCTTTTCAATTGTGATGGGAAATTGCAGCATTGAACTGGGTAGTTTCAACACTGAGCTCCCCTGAGGCTTATTACCTTTGGCAACATGATACCGACTTCACCCAGTGTACCCAAAGTCTTCAGGCTCTCACACCTCACCTGCAGATCCAGCCCAGTCGGTACAACATGAAATGCATGGGACGCCAGGCAGGTGAAGAGTCACAGAATGAGGCAAGTCACCATGAGGATACTGGCAGAAGTCCTCAGGTACTGCATGACTTCACTCCGGTGGGGTTCAGAAATTAGAAAGGCAGAGAAAATACCCAAATGATAATAACTTCCCATTAAAATAGTTTGTTATAAGCTCTCCATGAGAAATGCACCCAGATAATTCAAGAAAGATTCAAGTAGTAAATACGATGAGATGAACGTACAATAATAAGACACTTATTACCCGGACTGGCGTGGCTCAGTGGGTAGGGTATTGTCCCGCAAACAGAAAGGCTGCTGGTTCAATTCCCAGTCAGGGCACAGGCCTGGGGTGTAGGGGCATTAAAGGCAACTGATCAATGCTTCTCTCCCTCTCTTTCTCCTTCCCTTCCCCTCTCTCTAAAAATCAATAAGTAGAATCTTAAAAACTATGCTTATCAAGCGTATTATAATTTACAAACATTCTCATGTCTGTTCTGAGAGTAAGCTGGCTTAGATACCTGGTTACTTAAGTGGAAGCCACTAGAAATGGAAAACGTGTCTCCAAGGTAAGTATGGCTTCCTGGCAGTCAGGTGTGGTACCTGAAGCACAGGTCTATGGAACTGTGCCGAAGAAGGGAGGAAGGTGACCCAGCTTCCCCATCGCAGGACACGGCCAGACCCTGGCAGGTGTTATCTGAGCCATTTCCTGTAGCCTGTGTCAAACTCAGCACATGGAGAGGTAGCAACAATGTTATCGAAACACCTTTCCCGCCTCCTGTTCCGAAGGTGCAGATGGTCTAGGAGAGTAACCCCTCGCTGGGAAGGCTCCCGACAAAAGGCATGAAGTGGGCTCCTGTGGAAGGCAGCCCCTCATCAAAGCCACCTACCAGGGACTTGGTTTGGACATTTAACACGGGTGGGAGTTACCCTTCCATCCAAGGCCAAGGCAGCAAAGAGCAGCTTTGCAGAAGCAAAGGGGTGGAACCCTGGGGGCAGAAGTAAGACCCAAATCGGAAGGGTCTAGGCAGATGAGGGCGGTAAAGGAGGGTAAACTGTCACTAAAATGCCTCTAAACTGAATGCCATCAAAATACAGATTCTGAATATAATAAAACCTTCACGGCCCTGTGGATGGCTCATTGAAAGAACATTTACATATCGGTCAGGTGACACCTCATTTCCTAGCTCAGCAAGGTCTCCATCACACTGTGCGTGGCACACTGTGAAATACTAAACACTGTGGGGAAATAAAAGACCCCAAACAGCACAGGAAGGGCACCCACAATATCGCGTGAGTGTTTCTACAGTAACTCAGTGCCTCACAGCACCCATGAGGGAAGCAGAGCAGCTTCGGTCACTCACTCTTTCCTCGCTGGCCCTTCGTACATGGTCTCTGCGAACAATCTGTTGCTTTCTGAGCGGAGCTGCTTGCGGCTCTGACTGCTTCCTCTTCTGTACTTTCACGCTCACATGCCCACATGATTCAGTAAAAACGTTTCATTCCTGGGGCTGGCCTGGCAATGGGATGCTCAGTGCTAGCCAAGCGTACCATGTTCACTACCAGCGCAGCTCCGCTTTCCGGATGCTGGAAACCCAATCAACCTGTGTCTTCTCAGTGCAGAAAAGAAAAGAAAAAAAACCAACCTTCACAGACTGAACTCAATTTGGCAGCAGCCCTTACTCCTGGGCAGCACGAACGGAGCCAAGGCACAGTGGCCAAGCAGCACCTCTGTGACCGCAGACCCATACAGCCCCACAGGCTCTCTGGCTGTGGCCACGTAAACCAGCCCGAAGCCATGTCATTCCTGTTCTAGACCGAAAGATTGAACACTGTGTCGCTTACAACGCTCGAGAAGCTGCAGGAGCAGTGATGGGAACGGAGTCTTCCTGTGCCCTCGTTTTCTGTCCAATTATTTCACCTGCTTCTCTTCTTCAAAATTCACAGTCACCATCCAGAACGCCTCTCGGATGTCACGGAACCATTGCGTCTTCTACATGGTAGGTTTTCAATAGTCGTTAATATTTCTTGATTTACGTGAATGTTGATGCCCCCCCCCCCCAAAAAAAAAGAAAACACAGAATGAGACAACAGAGCTGGTTTTAATAGAAAAAATAAACTATCTTGAAAGAGCAGAGATAATATAATATTGTCGTCAGGGCATCTCTCACTTGCCACGTCTAGATTAGTTCACTGGTTTTCGCATGCTTTTTTCTCCACTATGCTCTATAGAGTCTTCACACTCTAGTTCAAATTTTCCTCCTGCTTGATAGGAATGTGATGATCTCACAAGGAAGCTAGCAAACAAAATCATGCTATAACATTTGCATGACTCTTACGGTAAAATTTATATCTGGAAAAAAATGGTTGTGCAAAATATTCTCATTATAATCATGCACTATAAAAACAGAAAGAGAACCCTTCCAATTAAAAATCACAGCATATGGTTCACCCGGGGATTCTAGAGCCCTGGGATGCCTGAGAAGTTGCTGAATAGACACTGAAGACGTTTAATGTGCGGGGCACAACTTTACTGAGCACTCACGAAATGCTCACTTTGCATACAGTATCTCATCTAACTTCTACAACAAACCTACTCTCTCTTACAAGTAAGGAAACGTACCCTCAAGGACATTAAGTAACTCACTCAAGGTTACACAACTGCTAAGCAGCACAGTCAGAGCTCCATCCCGGATCTGCATAACATAAAGTCTGAGCATTGGCCCGTGACACTGTGTCAACTGTTAGGACAGGGACATGCAGTCCCATTAGAGAAAATAAAATGGTAGATAACATCAATGCTCTTGTTTTACTGTGAAAGCTTTTAAGGCAAAGATGATCATCTGCAGAAGTAATGGAAACAGTACTCGATGTCACTCTACTGTTCAGTGGGGTTTTGGTAACGTCCTCACACCTGACAGCGCCCAGCGGAGCAATCAGCCCCCGTTGTGTCTCAGCACAGTAACCACCACGTGAAATCACAGAGCCGAAAAGCATTCGGACGTTGGGGCTGGTGCAAATAACTTCAGCTATTCATTGTCCACACTCAGCAGGGACAAAAATGCATATACTAATTTCAACAAGGTATGTATGAATGAAAATCAAATCCACCCGTGGATTAGGGCAGAGTTTTGAGAGCAGGGGGTTTCCTGAGTGAATTTAGTAGGATAGGTGCCCGTCCCTGAGAATGCCACAGTTCACATAACTAATCACCCATAAAACCTATTACAAACAAACATTAAGAAAAACTCATAAAGCATATGCGGGAGATGAAATTTCCACCTCAATGACTGACACAGGGAGATAGATCAAAAATCAACTGAGCTGGAAAAATGACACCGTGAAGAGGTGCTTAGGATGATATGTGGTCAGGATCCTCCATTAGTCAAAGTGATGACTCTCCATACAGGGATGTTTCCGGTCCTCATGTCTGGACGCTCAGTTCCTAATGATAGAAGTCTGTCTTCTCACGTAGAAATTGGGGAGAATGCTCCCAACACCCGCGCGCTCCAGAAAAGATGACTGTCAGGCGATCAGCTCTCAGTCCCAACCTTAAGAAAGCCGATTTATCACACGCTCTTTAAATATTGTTTTCAGGACCAGTTTCTTGGCTTCAAATTTTACAGCTTCTTTTACCATTACTCTAAGTCAACCATAAGGAATGATGTTTCTATTTAATTTTTTAAGGAAAAAGCATTTTGTTTTGTTAATGGGAGACTATTGCAAAAATTTTAAAAATTAAAAAAAAAAACAAAAAAAACGACTTGTCACAGATTACCAAATATCCCATGCTACATATTTCACTTTTAAATTGGTTACATCCAAGCAGAGCCACCTTGTGAACAATGGCGAATGCTAGATATGTGCAGAATAAATACTTGAATAAAAGTATTCAAGTTCCCACAGGGAACAGCTGTGTTCATGTCCAGATCACAGAAACCCTTTTTGTATGACCTTCACCTTGCAGAGGCATCCACATATAATTAAAATGCTAACTCTTCTTTTACAAAGGAAAGAGTATTCAAATCACACGCGTGGAAGGAAAGGTGGAGCTAGGAATTACTACAGAAAAGGCCAAGAGAAACAGTCCGTGGAAGAATTCCAATAAAGACCCCCCCCTTTTTTTTTTCTTTAGACAGATTGCCTTCTTTGCTACATTTTTGGCAAAATAACCTTTTTTCCAGTAAAAGAAATTAAGTAATCCAGACAGTCCAAGATACTTGGCTAGTAGGGTTGATAAGACAACTTATGAGCCTTTCAAAGAAAATGTATTCTTCAAGTGGACCAGCCTTCCCTTTCCGAATATCGAAGGCCCAAACGCACACGGATATGCCCTGAAAAAGCACAGTGACTTGCAGCATACCCTGCTGTGCACTGTCCCCACCTGCTGTCGACCTTTCTCGGCAGAGACCCAACAACACCGTGTCTTTATGGTTGTGTGCTACCCCTACTCCCACGCTACAGGGCAGCCAGGTCATCACTGCAGAGGGGAACTGCATTTTATGACTGTCTGTGCTCAACTTCCTCTTCCCAATGTACCCATCCATCACTTCAAAAGAAGCATCATTTAAAAACAACGATGTCATCTGCAAAAAGCCAGTGGTAGAGAGTGTCACCAGGGTCCCCTCCCCTGTGATGCTTCTGGGAGAGAGAATTTTTAAGATGTACATTTCCTATTCAGGTAATTGCTTTTTCACGAGTTAAACCTAATTTTAAGAAAACATCTGAAATTGATAGTAATATTTTCCTCGCCAACCTCAATTAACTTCAGCCTCTCCTCTCGATCTCACCATGTTACCTGTCAAAGCTGAATGGGGGGGATGCAGCAGAAACTTATTGGGGGTATGTAAAAGCTGGCAATGAAAAGAGAAAGATATTATTTGTACAGGTATTCTTTTAAAATACAGGCCGTATCATACAGACACAGCTGAGGTACAGTCAATGTTTAGCTGCAGCGTTAAGTAAAGAAGGAAGAGATGTGGGGGGACCCGTAGAAAGATGGTGGAAGAGCGTGGGCCTTAGTTGCCCACAATAAACTCCATCCAATTGAAAAGGTTTTGCAAAATGAAGGGATTTAATGAAAGCAAAAGAAAATATGGGTGACAGCGAAAGGGGACAAGTTCATGGCTTATTAATCTTCCTCGCTACTGGGATTTAATATGCACATCAGTCCTCTTCCTCTTCTTTAAAGTGTATATTTTTCTTTACAAGGGATAGCTTTATAATTCAAAAGCCACAGAGGACTGATAAATAAAAGGAATACTTTTTCCCCCTAAAACCCACAGCGAGGCTGGAAATGCCAGGCTAAGAGAGATCAAAGGTCATTTCAGCACAAAACTGAAGTCAATTATTTTGGAATCCATCATTAAATTGACTTGTTTGTGAAATGGAGAGTCTGTCATCACGTTTCTATCTCTCTTTAAAAAAAAAAAATCTCGCTGCTTTGCAGAAGTCTAGGGAGAGCGCGCGGAGTGAGAGAGGCGTCAGCCTTCCAGCTGTCATGCCTGCGGAGCGGGAGCTCCGGAAACCACGCGTGGCAAAGGCGCCAGACCAGTCAGAGAATTCTGCAGCCGAGGAAGTCAAACGTGAAGACTCCCTTTGGCTATGTACACACAGGACACCTCACTGAAAAACTATACAATTAATAGGATTTACCTGTGGTTATACTAGCAAATGTAAGACAAGAGACATTCATCTCAACTTCATTTGAGTTCATGTTCACCTCCCATTTCTAAGACCAAAGGCAGGCATAAGTGCCCACTGCTGGGTCCGTTTCCCTGTCGATGTGAAAGATCTCAGGTGTGGAATTGTATTGTCAGATCTGCGACCTGGTAATAAGGACCCAACATCTCAACGTTGTTATTTGTTAAAATGTGGCTCATCAAATCCTATAATTTGAAGTAGAGGAAAGATCAAGTCAAGGCAATTTCTCTCCTCTTTGCAAACATTTGGACCTAGAAATCCCTTGTCACTTTCATCAGAGGTTTGCCCCCCCTTCCCCTTTTTCAGAAAGGAAGCAAATTACTTTGGTAAACAACAGCCTACGTGAATACGGCATGCCTTCTGCTGGGTCCATATCAAATCGGGAAATAGTCCCCCTGCATGCGGTGGAATAAAAGACACTCTAATAACACAGCGGAAGCTGGCTTTTCCAACCCTCCCTGCCACCCCGCGACCCTTGGCATCCTGGGCCATCAGTCATTTTTCAGTCACGTGACCACAGCAGGTAACATTAAGTTACCTGTCTCTTCTCTAAAATGAGGGATAATAGCATCTTGCCTTTCTGGAAGTAAAAGGGTTGGTTTAAATAATCCCGAGGTTGCTGAGCACGCTAAGATCTATAATTTAGAGATTTCGCCAAGACACAGAGTGTTCGTTCCTAATTTCCGTGACCTTGGTCCACAGTCAGATGCCAGCCTTCCTGTGTACCACGAGCAAAGGCAGCAGCTTTTTGTGTCATGGTTCACTTTCCTTCCAAACACAACTTTATTGTTTCTTTATCTCACGCTCTAGAATTACTTAATTACAAACCCGCAGTCTTTCCTTAGAGAAGGCAGGCTTTCTTTCCCTCTGCCTTGCATGTTCCATATTGATGGAATAAAGCTGTAAGAGGTAAAGCTTTACGCTAGCATTTCAAAACGGGGTTGCTACAGAAGACTCCGAATTTCCAGTCTAGTTTTACACAGAGATATACAAATGTCTCTGCTTAAATCTTTTACACTTGTCATCATGTGGATGTTAATAACTAGGACAACCGGTTCACTTCAAACTTTGCCATGGGTTAGTACATAATCCGAGGTTGGTAAAAAAAAAGAAACCCCATTACTCTTTCAGTCCGGAGTGAGCCCAGCCCGGGGTCCGAGCCCCTCCCGTTCCTCATTCTTTCTCAACCTCTGAAAGTCCACTCTGCTGCTGGCCAGTCCAGAAACTTATCTTCCAGTGTGCTCACCTCATCGGGTCTCCATGTTTCCATCTCCAGCGTGATATTTCTTCCTTTCAATTCTTCGATTCCTGTATACGCCTCTCCACCTGGCCATTCAATCCCAAGAGGCACTTTAAATCCCAGACAACCTTTAAATCTCTCAATCCGAGGTCTATTTATATCAAGCACTTTACTGAAAGTTTTGTTTCTGGGTACTATCAACTTTCTTATAATAAAAATGAAAGCTAACGCGGGAAAATGCACATCCTTGCTTAGTGGGAAGAAATGCTTCACAGAAAATCACAGGATTTGGCAAACAAAATGTGTCCCCCTTTGGGAAGGTCTCCAAGCTAACAACAGTTCAAATATTTGCATTTGAAGAGAATCCACTGGACAGTTCCTCTTGCTGAGAAATCTTGGGGGCCTCCCATGACATCACAGGCCCTGCTGAGGAGCTTCTTGGTCCTTTGTGTGTTTATTCATCTGATGACTATTTTTCAAGGACCTACACTGTGCCTGGCACTGTGCTAGGTCCTAGGGCAGAACGGTGGAGAAGGAAGATAGTCTGGCCTCCTGGGGCTTCTAGTTCAGTGGGGAAAATGACAGGCTCATCAATAATTACAACCTGTGACAGATGCTATGAAAACCCCAGGCTACTAAGTGGAGGATCATGAGGTGAGTCTGTGGAGCGGAGGGGAAGATTCTCGGGTGGAGGTGACGGTCCACCTGAGGTGGACATGATGAGGGCACCCCTGTGCACAGGCTGACAGGAAGTGGTCTGAGGGACCGAAGGCCCTGGGGAGGAGCCACGGCCCCACGGGGGTGCAGAAGGGATACCGGGGTGCAGAGGATCCCAGAGGAAGTCCTTTCACATGAGTGGGAAGGACAGTAGTCTCAGAGGGAGGCACAGGGTCACCTGGCTGACACTGAGTCCCTGGCCTGGGACAGAGTGACTAAAGTTATGCTGGAATCTTGGATATTCCCCAATAACCTTGCAGATTTCTCTGAAGCCTCACGGCCCTGAGGTCTGTGTTCTGTAGTGTTCCCCGCATCATGCAGGGAACCACAATTAATGAGGCACCCTGACCCTGTCTGGGTTTTCTGTCTAACAAAAATAAATGAGGCAAATTGGGAGCATGAATACTATAATGCTATGAGGAGCTATTATCAGTATACGAGGGGGGAGCCCCCCAAACCCAGAACTATCTTCTGGAGGGTGGGACCCATACAGATGGGTTCTGTGTACCAGCTGGCGTTGTTGTGAGAGGCTGCATTCAGGTTCAGGAAATTTTTTTGAAGACTCTTTCAATGCCTTTGCTCATTTCATGGTGGGTGATTTACGAGTGCACCTGCCCACACCATGCTGAGTGTTCAGCAGTTTTTGACCAAAAATAGCCTCACCCTCGTGCCTCATCCTCCCTATTCACCGGATCTCACCCTTAGCAACTTTTTTTTGTTTCCCCAGATGAAAGAAGTCCTCACAGGGAAATGTTCTGCTGATGTGGAAGAGATGAAACATAAAGAACAGCAGAAGCACTAAAAGGCATCAAAATCGATGAGTTCAGAAACTGTTTTGAGCAGTGGATAAAAGTCTTGATAGGTGTAGGGTATCAAATGGAGAGTCCTTTGAAGGTGATTGAAGTTTAAACATGTAAAAGTAAATGAACATTTTTTTATGAATAAATTCCATTTGGGGCGGCCCCTTGTCTGGTTAATACGCAGTCTTGGGAATTCACATGAGTGTACCCTGAAACAGAGGTGCTTGGTGGGGATGGGAGAGTGCAGATTGTGGGATATTTTTAGTCTTTTTATCCAGGAGGCAACGAGGAAGAGATCAAAATCCATAGGATGGTGAACTACCGTCTCCTTGTATCGTGGAAAGGAAATACCGGGAAAAAATAACCCATTCATTTAGAAGCAGCACCTTTACTTCAAAGATCAAGACAATTCAGAAAGAGCATTTACCTATATCATCTATACATCGATCTATATTACCTGGATAATTGTGTAAGTTCTTTATTTCAACGTTGGGTCAAACCATATGAAATTGCCAATACTCCACTGTTATTGACCTGTAGCAATGGCATTGTCACATGGTTCAACAGACAGTTGTGCAAACAATCCAATAGCTGTCCTCTGATCAACATGCCTTGGTTTTCACTTCTGAACCCAACTAAGTTCTCTGAATTTGAGTTCTTTTCCAGGAGAGAGAACAGAAAGGAGTGGCGCGTGGGTTGACTGCCACCGCCCGCCATGCAGGGCGTTAGGTGCTCTCCATCTTATTGCTGTCTCATGACGAGGGGCACAATATCACTGGCATCTTACAGCCAAGGAAATGGCGATTCAAGGAGATTAGCTACACAATAGTGTGTAAAGTGAGAATGATAAGTGGGCCATCCTTCCTCACGTACATATATCCCTGAGTTCTTCTGGCTCCTTTAGCTTCCTTTCCTTCCGAACAAATGGAAGTTCTTATTTCCCAGGGGGCTATTCTACCAAAATCAAAACTAAGAAAAGCATTACAGCACAGAAAATTAAGAGCAGCTTAGCACAAGCGATTTGTTTCTAAAAATGAGATATTTTATTTTAATCCCACAATAGATTTCAAAAATGTTTTTGGTAAACAGTAGGTAAGTCAGCATAATCAAAGGCAGCAACTTAAATAAGTAGACTCCCTGGGCATGCAGCAGTGCCCAAGACTCTCAGTGATCTAAAAGAGAAGCTGCAGACTTGAACTCTGAGTCTCTGCAAACTGAACCCCATGCCCCCTCATCTGACAAACTCCGCTACTTACACACAATTAGCAACCAGTCCACCTTTTTAGATCAAGGGTTGCTGTGATTATAAACATCTCTGGTTCATAAATTCCTTGTGTGATGTACAGCTTGCAGACAAACCAAAATAGTCCATTGGCTTCAAATACCATTGGAAAAAATATCCCTGAATTTAATTTGCATCTTTATAAAAAAAATCAGTACTGATCAGATACTCTAAAAGAGCTTGCATATAATTAACAGTAACAGATATTTGGAGGTAAAATAAAATAAAATGATATCAATAATTTCATAATAATTTAAAAAATTATTGTATTGTAAGCATGAGCCTACATCACTTAAGACATATGATCCTATTTTGTTTTTCCCCAGCTGGTCAGTTTTCCTACTTTAATTTTCAGGCCCTGGCAGCTAAAATATCCAAGGCAAACAGTTATGTCCTCCCTTGTGAACACCTTGGCCAGATGTCATACTTCTTTCTTCCATGAAGCAAACCATAAAGATAAAAACTCAAATAGCATATGAAATGAAAAACAATGCGATGAAAGGTTCAATCATCATTTTTATTGCTTCACGTTGTATTATTTGTTTTGCTTTGGCATGTAAGCTCTGCTTGGTGAAGCCTTACTGTATTAATATTGCTGTTTTTCCTTCAAGAGCTATGATCTTAAAATATAAGGGCTAGAACAGTACGTACCCCACCTGTTCCCATTTGCACTCCTGAGTGAAGGCAACACTATGTGTTTATAGCATCAATAATCCACATCACGTTTTCTATTCCAGGAAACGCAATGAATTTAAATATTGCAGGAATGTATGTAAGATCAATTAACATTCACATAAAATTTTATTCCACCTCTCAAAACAGAACGGAAAAGCCAGTTCTTTGTCAATAATATCAGCCCGTAGCCCCTGCCCCATCCCACCTGAACATGTTAAGAATGTGGAACAATTAAATGCATTATAAAAACAAAGTATGAATAAGTATACCAAAACTATGGCAAAAGTAATTGTTGCATCAAGAAAGGATTTTAACAAAATAATCAATAAGCACATAGACTATGCTTGTCAATATTCTTATTTTCAGGAATTCTGAATCATATCTTAAAAAAAGAACAGCCTACGCATTTTCAGATTGTGTCTCTACATGGAAGCGCAGTGCCTGATGGGAAATGATGATCAGGTTTGGCTGTCCTGGTAAGGGCAGGGCAGTGGGCAGTGATGGGGCGGCTTTGGGGTTGGGTCCCCAGAGCCTTTTCTTCGTCAGGATCCTGCGGGAACGGATACCTGACTTCTAGCTCGCAGGCTCTGGGGAACAGACAGCCTTTCTGTCTCTTCACAGGGACGGCCACGGCCAGACCACAGGGTCTTCCGAAGCTGCCTGGAACCCACACCTTCTCTCTCTGGTCAACTTCTGCCCCATGTCCTTGCAGGGATGAAATACAAAGGCTTCTGTCTTTCTTGCGGAAAAAACAAAATCAGAATCGGTTTAGGGACCAAAAATTAGGATGAAGGAAGCCAGAGCGCATGTTCAATGTTCGGGGACAGCCACGGTCGCTGCTGTGGGGGTGGGTCTAGAAACATGACTACTCTGCTGCTAGGAATCCTTAGACCTTCTCTGCTTCAGGAGCCCAGGGCCGATTCTAAGGAAAGAAAGCTCTTCTCGGCCACTGCTGAAGTCTCACAGTGTTAGCAGAAGCCCTCTTCTTAAGGGATGACATTTTTAAAACCTCTGCTAAGTCCCAAGGCAGAGGGGCGGGACACAGCCCGTGGCTGCAGGCAGGCCAACCCCACACGTCTGTCTGATCCTGGTGGGGGAAACCCGCAGGTGGCCCGGCCTGTGAGGGCCCAGGCAGGGGTCGGGGAGGGGGCAAGGAAAGCCCCAAGCCCCCCAAATCTCCTCACCACCCTACTCATTGTGGATGCATTTGGGTTAACAAGCTCCTCTTTTAAAATGCAAATGCTCCAGGGAGGGTTAAGCCTCATTCATACCTCAGTGTGAATTCCTTTAATTAGATAATCAGATCTAATTAATTGAGGGCTCAGGGAAAGAGAGTTTTGATTGAGGTGGGCCAAAGGGAGGAAAAATTTGGGAGGGATTTGGGGGGAGGGCTCTGAAGAGCCAGGAGGCGGTGTGAGGACAGTGGGCTGCAGGGTGCTGGGCCCAGAAGGGAAGCGCGGGGGGCAAGGCGAACTTGGCCTCTGGTTCTGCTTCATCTAGGAGCTCAGGGCCCCGGAAAACCACCGCACATCACCTCCATTTTTGGTAAAGGCTCCAGGCCTCATCTCCGCCGTTCAAACTCATGGCATCTAGCCAACTTTTATATCTCGGGAAAGGAAGAAAAAGTGGGAGAAGGCAAAAAAAGAAGAGGTGTGCCCATCCGCCCTCTTTACTCTGGGGATGGGAATCCTTGGAAAGGAGGTATACTCGCTGCCACTCCCCCCCCCCCTCCCATCCCCCCCTCCAGGTGTGCTACAGCCAGGCCGGTGCGCTCTGATAACAGACTGCTCTGCTCGGTGCTGCTGTTGTTCGCTAAGCCTGGTGTGGCTGCAGCTGCCACTGAGTCCTCCATGACAGATCCCCCAACGATGGTGCCAGCAGCGTGTGTGACAGTTAGCAGACCGGGTGCCCATCCCCACCATGGACTTGACTTGCTGGGAGAGCCGAAGAAGATGACCAGTGTCATGGATCCAGCTGCCCTCTCCCAGTTCTGGGTCTCTGACCACCACATAGTCTGCCCTGGGTTTGGAACGCTTGGTCTCACCTCTGCCCTCAGTCAAAGCCTCTTTACCCCTCAGCCCTCGGCTGCAACGGCCTCCCCATGGGAAACCTTGGTGCACAGGCCTGGCTGGGCTCCGACGGGCTCCCTTAGTGTGGGTCACACCAGTGTCGCACAAGTGGGTGGTGCGTCTGTCTCCTCAAGCCCATGGTAAATCTCTAAGGACAGGGAGCGAATCACCTGGGCACTACATCCTCCAAACCTGGCACATAGCAGGTGCTCAATGCCTAGTTCCGGACAGAGAGCCAAGATCAACAGAGAGGCGTTCACCCATGGGGCCAAGAGCTCTGGTCGCGAAGGGGATGTGACAAAGCCACGACTTAAACGGTGGCTGACGTAGACCCAACCCCTTTCTAACGACACAGATCATCACCACAAAACCCTAATATTGTGTAACACTGGAAAAACCTAACGAAAAATATTTTAGGAAAACATCTCCACTACTTGGCTGGATCTTGAAGGACCAAAATCTAACTCTGTGGGGCGTGTAATTCTATTACCAAGATGTGCATCTTTCATTTTTAAAGGTGGATTGCACATGAAAAATATTCCTGCATGTGTGTAGGGGCGGCAAGTTACGGACAAGGCTCTCCCAGCACCCTGACCCCGCACCCTTGGGGAACGGCGCCATGTTTTCAGTTTCCTGTAAGTTCAGCTGCGCGTCTCAATGTACCAACTCTAATAGCCTACATTCTTACAAAAAGAAATCTTTATAGCCTCATATTTTTCTCATTAAGAGACAGAGAACAGTGCCAAGTTGTTCTTTAGCATTGTGGTGTGCTCTATAAACAACAGAAGGCTCTCGTATGGCGAAAACAGCTTTTTCACAGGCTGAAAAAGGAGAAGCCAGGCAGAGAAAATGTTTTGGGGAAATCTTTTTTATGGGCCCTCATCTGAGACATCCAAGTTTTAGTAAGGTTCCTAAGAAAATCGTCCTAGGGAAGATGAACACAAAGGTGAGTCACAGGATATGATCAGAGTCTCCCCGCCTCTCCCGAGCCCCCTGCAAACAGCTGGGTTTGGGGCGAGAACATTCCGTGCGAAGCTCTGTGTGGGTGGCACCCCGGGGCCCTGCGCTCCGCTCCCCATCTCTGGGCCCGGGTTCCCCCATCCCATCCCCGGGAGACACCGTGATGAAGGGAGGCCTGGCCTGGCTTCCGCTCGTGGGTCTGACAATCAGCTAGCCGTGTCAGCTGGGCAGGTTATCCTACCTCTCTGAGGTTGCTCTCCCGTCTGTGAAATGGGAGGGGGGGGTGACATGGTTACGAGTCCCACAGCGGGCTGCGGGGATCGACTGAGGTACCCGGTGCAGCATCCAGCACTGGCTGTGACATCAGCAAACACTCTCACAACTCACATCCACGGTCACGTCCAATTCTCATCCCCTGTGACCTCCTGGCCTGTAAGCCCCATGTGGTCTGGCTCTGCTGTCTCACGGTGACTTGATGCCCAAGCGGGAGCACGTTCCTTCGTGCTTTGTCTCCTGGCCTCAGAGCTGCATTCGGGAGGGCTGTGAAATGACCCCGAGTCAGGGACCAACGGGGTTCAGGAATGCACACGCTCATGGTCACCTGTGGGCAGCCTGTCGGAGCGCGAGCCAACAGAGGGCACGTCCTGCAGACAGCCAGTGATCAGGAAGTCACCTTTATGTTCCTTCCTGGTCAGTCTGAGGCTCAGTGAAATGCAATTCTTCCTTAAAAGGCTGTTTTTGGACTTGAAACTAGAAGAAACAACTCCCAAGTTTAGTTTGGTTTGATGACCGTACGACCTCTCATAGTGGTTCTGGGAATTCTAGAGATCTGTTAGCGGCAGATCTGTCCCAAGGGTGTGAGGTAGTTAATATTTAAGCAATTGCCCGAAGTTTGAGGATTCAGAAATCGGGTTCTACTTCTGGAACCAGGTTTCTGGAGCATTCCTGGAAAGCAGGAGTATGGAGGAAGTAGGCAATGCACCAGCATTCCATTCATCATCCATTCACTCACTCATTCATTCATTCACTTTCTCACTCTCTCATTCATGCAATCAATTATTCATTCATTCACTAACTCATCCACTCATTCATTCATTCACTCACTCTCTCACTCACTCATTAATTCACTCTCATTCACTCACTCATTCATTCACCCACTCATTCATTCATTCACTCATTCGTTCACTTATTTATTCACCCACTCATTCATTCGTTCACTCATTCATTCACCCACTCATTCATTCATTCATTCAATCATTCATTTCACATGCACACTTACCAAATGCCAGGCCCCATAACCAGTCAGTTGAATTACAGAGCGAGTAGATACAACACAGAAAGACACCTGCCCTCAGTGCAGGGACCCAAGAGTGCCTGTGAAGCTGACTGGCAGTCAGAGAGCTGAGGCTGGGTACTGGGGAGCAGTGGAGGCCAGACAGACCTCCCACACAGGAGGCCAGACTGTGGGAAGCCCAGCAAAACCCAGGAAATGTTCCCCCAAAAAGACACCAGCCACAGCAAGATTCTCAACTGCCAGTTGCTATTCGCAAGAGAAACAAAACTAGCATTTCACCCGTTTCAAGAAAACTCAGGAGAGAAAAGAAGAATTTTCTAAAACGGAATCCCTGCACATCGGTATTAAGGGCCTTTAAAAATGGGGAGTGGCTTTGGGCTGGCCTTGATCCATGTGTGAAGACATCAGTTTCTTGGAGCATGGTAGCTGGGCTCCTCTGGGGGCTCCAGGGACACAGCCCTTCCCAGTGAACTCCCTGCCTGTGCCCAAGTGGCACATGTTACCTGCCTCTACCTACCCAAATCTTCCCGTCTCCACATTCAGCTCTGTGGCTACCCCCTTTATGTGGCTTTCCCCAACTACTTTAGCTTCAAATGATCAGTTCCCTCATTAACCTCTTAGTGTACTTGAATTCTAGAAGTTGTACTGGTCTGTCACCCCATGTTGCTTTCAGTGGTAGCCAATAGCTTCCTAAGAGCAAGGACCTGGCCTTACACTGTCACTTACGTACCCTGGAGTGCTAGTCACACAGCAGAGCCTCAACGAACACATGTGGAACCTAAATGGTGGGCATTTATGCCTTTGAAAAAAGTAAGTAAGAAACATACTCAGAAAACAAAATTAGGGGTCACATTGGTACAGAGGTTCATTCGTCATATCAAATTCTACCATGAATAGACATGTTCGCCAAACTTGCCAAAGATGCACAAGCAAGTATGAGTCAAGGCATAATGAATTGTCTTCTAGTTAAAAATCAAATATGGTCTGTGCTTCCCCCAAAGCCTGTATCTAACCACGAAGAAGAGATAATGACAACATCAAAGAGACGGGAACTGGGAAGTTAGGACTCACCATTAACACTAAGATGGGCAATACCCATGTGGCTGTGGATCTTTAGAATACCTCTCTCTGTATATATATTGGCACCAACAGTTGACAAACAAAAGACCTGAGTTTTAAAATGAGGACAAGACTTATTTCCCTGGCAGCTCCTTCATTAATGATTCGTTATTATATTCAAATCTACAACAGTCATTGACTGGGAACAGATAAGTGTACAGTCCACTCCAGCTCCGACATCGCCTCCAAACAGGGCCCAGAGGCACAGAACTAACTGGTTTCTACAGAACGGCATCGACTGTCCCCACCTATGTTCTATCTGACATGTAGTCCGACTAGTTAAGTGGATTCATAGAAGTATTATTATTATTTTTTTGGTTGCAAAGTTTTCTCCACACGAGATAACCATTTTTTTTGGAAATAAAATTTAGTAATTCGAGGCTGACATACACAGCAATGAAGACTACATGCTGGACCCAGTGAATGAGGAGGTAACTTATTGAAATGGATGAAAACAGTAATCCCGAGCATTTTGTAAGGAAATTTGATCAGTTCTCCAGCGAAACACTCATTATGAGCCTCTTTTATTCATCCTAATACCAGGACTCTGTAGAGAAAAGGATGCATAGTTTAAAATAGTCTTTTCACTAAAAAAGGTGCTAATTCTAAATTTAGAAGAGAATCTGGAACACGGGCATATGTTTTATTGAAATGCTTATTCTGATTGCGGGAGAGGGGGTGGGTTGGGTGGGGGAGAGAAATTGGGGGAAAAGGGGACAACTGTAATTGAAAAACCAAAATAAAAAAATTAAAAAAAAAAAGAAAAAAAAGAAATGTTTATTCTGATTATTATTGGTACAAATATAAGATTCAGGACGAAAGCGAGGGGTAGTTTTCCAGGAGCTGAGGCAATACATAAATATTTTAGCCATTTATTCCGTAAGTAAATGATTATTGAAATTAAAATATCAATCTTTATGAAATGAATTAAAATAGAAAATAATGGCATATTATAATATGCAGTATTATTAAAATGCATTTTTTTCCAAGGCTTGACATTTAAAAGTAATTCTAATGTTAAATTTTAATTCTATAACAGGCACCACATAGTTCTTTCAATTTGTCATGAAAATTTCAGTATGCTATCAACATTGTGATGATTTTTTTGAGAGAGCAATATAACTATTTTTCAGTTTGGAAAAAAAATCCAAAATGAATTCTAAAGGACCTTCTAAAAAAATACTACTTAAAGCACTAATCCATGGTAAACTTCAGAATAATCAAAACTTGACATAATAAGTCTTTTAAATAAAGGCTATGTCCATCAATTCCAGCTAAGTGAGTAAAAAAAAAAAAGACACAAAAGCATACCAGTTATCAGAAATTGCAAAAAAATGTAACATGACTATTATTTTACAAATTTCATTTTAAAATTGCAATTAATAATAATGGGAGAATGCCTTCTTTTAGGCCTAAAGTCTTATTCAAGCTGTTATTAATCAGATAAGAGCATTTACATAGAATGTGTGCTCCCCCACGCCCCCACCCTTGAGTTCAGAGGTTCTGCAATGTCACCCGAGGACCAGACTCCCCAGACAATTACCCACTGGAAAAGCAAATCCTTTCCCTGGAGTGTCTTTGTTCCTTTACTCTGCATTTCCAAAAATCCATGCTAAATATTAGCTAGTGCATCTTTGACCCAGATTTCCAACAAGGTATCAAACAGAGGACAGGATTCTTCCTGGGGTCCACCCCCCCCCCAAATTCCCAAAGATGGTTTTGAGAAAAGATTCCTTTGATATTTAATGGAATCAGACATTCAGACTAAAACAACCTGGTCTCCCTCTTTCTGCTGCTGCCACCCCTGCTGACAATTACAAGCTTTCGGTGCTCTGAATAATTCACCATCTCGTCTGTTCTACTCAGTGTAAAGACAATGCTGAGAGCAGAAGGTCACTTTTTTACTTGTTTTCTTCCCTTCCCCACTACTGCCTTTTCCGTCCTGACACCAGTCTGGTTTCATGATCCACCTCATGTTTGACATGCTTCCTCTGACAGCTTCTGAACAGCCGTTCGTCTGCTTAGCTTAGCGAGTGGAAAATGACAAGGATGCAGTGGGGGTCGCCTCCCTGCCACCGTCGGAAACACAGGTTCAGCGTTTTCCCCTTCGTTTCCCCCCCAAACACAGAGCACAGCATAGCATCACCTTTGGCTATAATGTGGACCAATACCAAGGCACAGACGTATATAAACTACGGGGCTGCCTGAACAAGGATGGTGATTTACATCTAACACACGGTTTTTAGAAGTCAAAATTGTAACAAGCTGTTTATAAGAGATCAACACCTGTGCATGTGCCCCTCGGGGGTCCTTTGATAAATTCTGTGAACTTAGAGCTGGGGAACCGGCCGTCTTGGGGCAGAAAGGAAAGGGGCAATATGGCCGGCTCAGACGTCATCCATTCATTTTCACCTGAAAGGGACACCTGTCAGAGGAGAGGGGCAAGGTTTGGTAACCCTGAAATAAAACTAACCGGAAGTGTTCAATTATTTCTATTTTTTACTTCGATTAAACTCTCTCAGGTCTTAGAAATGCAGACACTGTAAAGAGAAAATATTTTAAAGTTCTTCCAAGGTGAAAGTCATGTAATAAACACTCACTCTAGGCAGAAAAACCCCACCACAAAGGAAGGCGGAGCTAATGGATGCATCTCACTTCAAGGCCGCCGTTCCGACAACAGATCTGCATCTGGCGAACGCTGGGTTAATATTTCTTCTCCTTCTTAAAAACAATTCATCAGCATTCTCTTTTATTATAAAGGTTTTCCAACATACTCAAAATCTGAACAAGAAAATTCCAACAAACCCTGTACACCCATCACCTGCATTCAAAAATTATTTTCCCCATTCTTTCTTTTCTCCCTGAAGGACTTAAATGCAAATATTTATCCTGCAAAGTCTAGTGAGGATGAAGGATGACCTGATCAAGGCCTATCGCATCTAAAGTGGTCCAAAAAGGATGTTCATAGAACACACCCTTCCCCGTTTTCACGCCATCTGACCCGAGACCATGCAGACCAACTGGACTGGCTCACTCATAACACATAACAATGACAAACTGTGACAAACTGTGACAAAAGCATATGACTGGGCGTGGGGAGAAAGCCCCATCTTAAAGTTATTCAGTTTAACGGAAGGAAAAGTGAAGATCACGTAGATGTGCTTGATTTAGATTATTTTACATTTCTTACAAGAGCGCCATTAAAAATAAACTTTTATGAGAAAAAAGGAGAAGCATATTTGCTGCTGCTATTTAATTCTTCCAAATGCAATAAATATCCAAACCTATCAAAATAGAAAACCCAAAGCTTTCTCGTATATTCCAATATAAGCCAGTATTTTCATTGTCATCAACTGTCAGGAGATTGTCAGCATGAAGGCGATTCTATTTTATTCTTTGTTTAAAATAACAGTTTATGAAATATATGAAATGTATTACTGAGGTAAGCCTATATACTAGGAGACAGGTGACTGTGAATTTTTATCCAGTTTCTTTTATAGTTTTGTGACAAAAATTTCAGGTTCCAGACAAAGAAAGGAGCCCTGGTACCCTACGCCTACTTTCACTTCCTGATGACAGACAAGCACATTCGATTGTCATATTTACATGTTATTAACACACTGAAACTACTCTTGAAAAAAGTAATGCCAACCTCAGGACAGAAGGATAATGAAATTTTTATCTTTGCTTTTTAACACAGCATGTGGAGACAAAGAACACACTAATATGACAGAGAAGTTACAGAATTCACTATAAAAATAGACATCCTGACTACTCGCCTTGAATTAACTTCGCAGGGACCTTGAAGAACTGGTACCCTCTGAGCAGCTGGGGACCAGGAAGGGGCTGCTTGGCAAGACCTCCTGACTTCTTGTCCTCATCTTTTGTTATTTTAATTATAAAGCATTATAGAAATGTTACTTTAAAGTCATATATTTCTTGTTGATTTTTTTTTTAAACTGGCAACCACAAAAACTTGGTTGTTGGGTAACAATGAACACAGTCCCAGAAAAATATAAATTTAATGATGACAGTGTATTATTATACCAACTTGGAAATCTGGCACAAGGGAGTCCAATTATGTTGGATTCTGTTCTGTGTAAGGAAATATTTAAGGTGAAAGAAGAACCCCATGGTACTGTTTCTTTTCAGTGGTGGGAAATATTCAATCTAACACTGAAAGGAGTTTATAATGGCCGCAAGATCTCTGGGGGAAAAAAAAAATGAGGTATTATTTTTTTGTTCATGTCCAATCTACGGGAATATCTTCGAATATAGCTGTTATTAAAGTGACAATTTCATAGACATATGGTAACAAAATGCATGCTATTATAGTATTAAATATTTCAAAATTGCAGGAAACCCTACCAAAACTGTCCCACTTAATTATTAAAGATAGGATGACCATATGTGCCTCTTTGTCTGGGACGGTCCCGATTTTTTTTTAATGATAGTTTTTTAACTTAAAGGTATGAAAGATGTGAAAAACTGAATCTCTCACTCAATGAGCTTTTTACTCGATTAAAAAGGAGCAGGAAGACTGTGGGAGAAATGACTGAAGACAGGTGAGCGGCTGCCCTTCCTCAGACAGTGCTTTCTCCTGAATCAGAGAGTTTAGACATAAAAGAGGCATCTGGCTTGTGGCTTACAAAGGATGCTCCCTGGGGCTTCCTGGAGGGCTTCCTGTAGGAGCCACAGAGGCTACTCGGGGAAGGGGCAGGGCCCCTGCGCCCATTTAAGAACCCCCCTGCACGTGTCCATTTTACATCGAGTTTCCAAAAGTTCTGCGGCTAAAACCGTTTGAAGGGGGATCCCCTTTTGTAGACCGACCACCAGAGAAGCCAGGGTTCAAGTCCCCCTGACCCGCCGGGTTTGGGGCACAGCACGGGCCGGCACGGAGGTGTCAGGTCAGGGCTCATTTTTGCAAACCACGCTGGACTCACAGGCTGAGCTGGCTACTGAAATGAGGCTTCTAGTGCACACCGGGAAAACAAGAAAAACCGTTTATGTTTATGCAATGAGTCACGTTCCTACTTGGTAAGAATATTTTCCATAAAAATAGAAATGATCTATTCTCAAATTTTTGTTAAAAAAATCTACTTTGCTGAAGAGAAAAGTTATCAGCATTTCTCTTTTCTCCTTTATTCAAGACTGCAAGACCTTGGTGGCTAGACTACAATTTCTAAAGGATCTGGGGGGCCAATTAGATGCAGCATCCACCCCCCCACACACACAAAGTTTAAACATACAGAAATGCTGAATAAAATACAAATTTTACATCGCTTAATAGGAAAACCTGTGGGGGTGGATACACAGAGGAAGCTTGGAGCCCAAACGAGGAGCAGCAGGCAGGTACTCCCCCCAACCCCTCAGGATGTCCCCAAGTCCCCTGCTCCGTGGACGGGTTTTGATCCCTGCACTGGAGCAGCAGAACTGGGAGAGCTGGCTTTGCTCTTTGCATGAACCTGGGACGTGGAAGGAACTGCCCCATCTCTGAGGAGGTGACTAGGGAAAATTCTGCCAATGGGCTGGGCAGAGAGATGCGCAGGTCTCGGGGGGCACGGGAGAGTCTTCGAGGAAGAGAAGAACCTGAAATCTGGGCCATGTGTAGGTGTCAAGGCTCCACGTTCACAACCTAGTGATCCCTTTTCTGAGACAGTAAATAAGGCTGCAGAGCACAGCCCGGGGGCCCAGCAAAGGCAAATGCAAAGGCCGTCCATGCAGGCAGCCCACCGGAGCGCTTGGGGCTCCCGTAGACGGTGACTTCACAGCAAGACACGATAAAGCCGGTGGGCAGGATGACTGCTAATGAGCTGAGCAGAAATCACACCGAGAACGACGGGAAAGGAAGGGGCCCGAAAGAGAATTAAAAAGGAAACAGATGACGTGAGTGTCGCGTACATTTCACACGTCCTTACTTCCTGCTCTCGTGTTCCCATAGATTTAATATTTATATAAAGATGAGTCTCTGTCTTTTCAGATTGCGAGCTTTTTGAAGCAAGGCTTCCATGATGCCTTATTCATTTATTTGGTTTCATGGTACAGTACCCTGCGTTGCACATGGGAAAACACGCAGCACTACTGAAATATCATAATATCGTGTAATGCACACAATGTATGTCATTGCACGTCTAGGGTATAAGGAGTCCTGACCCATACTTTATCCTGAAGATAATACTAATAATAATTCCGCGTCATCGTATTATAAGCCATCTCTCCCTCCATCTCCCTCTCTAAATCATATCGGTTTATATACACACATGTACACCTACATAATTTGTATTCAACAGAAATAGTTTTAAAGCCCACCCAGAAAAACAGAAGCAGACACATGGCTCTGATGAAGGAGCGAACACACACAAGAAAACGGTCCATCGTTAAAGACAAGGCAGTCACTTTAGCAGCTGATGTGGGCGGCTTAGCCCAGTGAAGCATCTTTGCATTGTTGGTCTTTGCAATGCGGCGAGTGATCCTTGTTTCTAGATCCCTGCACAGCCCCTCTGCCCCCACCCGAGTTCTCCCCTCTCCCCTGCTGAAGCCTGGCCTTCTGCACGTGGCAGCCTCGGGCTGGTTTGTAGCCTCCCCTCTGTGGCACATACTGCGGACTATGCTGTTCAGTTCTGGCACAAAACAAAGCACACAGGGCCTGACACAGGGTTGTCTTAAATCTCTTTCTATCTCCCAAACCTACACCAGCGCCACGCTGCACACGGTCGGTGCTCACCCAGTTTTCATCTCTACTGATGACATGCCAGCTGCACTGTGAGAACCTGCTGTATTAAATTCATCAAATCCTGAAATGCCATAGTGGGATGCGGCTTATTCCAGCCCTTCCCATTGCACACCAGGGGCTTCCAGCACTGGGATGGGTCAAATAATCACCCATCCAGTGGCAGACTTAGGTCCAGAAGAGTCAGGTCCAGAACAGGGGCTTCCAAGCACATCACATTTCCTTGCCAACCCCCACCTTCATCGTTATCATAAAAAGCTAACATGTATTGGGGCTCATCAAAGCCCATGCACTGTGAACCCCAACCAATAGTGCTTCCTGTTCTCTCCACTTTACCAAAGAGGAAACGGAAACTCACAAAGGTTCCATTGCCCAGGTTGCCCAGCTTGGATGAGTTTCTCACGGGCAGTGAGGACTGCTCAGTTCTCGTCTTCATGGAACAAAGACACATGGCAGAAGTGCATGAACAAGATGAGGCCGGGTGAAGGAGACCCAGAGTGACAGGGTTGGGGGGGGGTTGTCCCGCAGCTCCTTGCATGTTTTCCTTAGTCATAAACATTCCTTTAAGTAATGTGGCACAACTGTTTAAATAGCTGGCTTCTTCAAAAAGCTTCCTCAGGTTCCTAGAACTTAAAACCGCCTGCTGAGTAGCATTTATTCACAAAGCTGGACCACTCAGGAAAAGAACATTTTTTAAAATCATGATTTTACTGATCACCAGAGCAGCTGTGCCTTCAGGAGCTGGACATTTCACAGAACCGGGGACCTATCCTGTTTCACCGTCCCTTCGCAAAGCAGCATTTGTCCTGCTTAGATAACGCATTTGTCCCCAGGAGACAACCACCCCAGCAACTCAGCCAGAAGGGTCGCTATTATTCTGCGTGAAGAGCAGCGAGGGAAATAAACAGTAATAGCAACGCTTCTTTTTCAGGAAACCCACAGACCAAAATGTAATGTATAATTTTACTTTTTAACAGTTGTCATATTAACGAGTGCTTGAAAATACCCGATTGCCCTGCAGCAGATGGGAAAGAAAACAATTAAAAATAAAAATAAAAACAACAACAAAAAGAACCCTCTACCTCTAAGAACATACTTGCCTAACATAAGGTTTTTCTGAAATGAGATATTTTCACCCCAAGAAAAATCTGTGAATTTGGTTCACAGTGCTGCCTAATCTTGCTCTGAATATTCAACATAAACTAATCCCACCAAACTGGATCTTATTCTGACCGCACCGCAGAATTTCTAAATCTATTATTACGGCCTGGTTTATGCTTTCTTTTTAAACATTCCCATGTAATAAGACCTGACCTCACAGAAAAGCTATGCTTTAATATTTTCCATTTTATTTTCAAATCAGGACATTTTGTTCAAAAGGAGACATAAAGGGCCACTGCCAAGTAGGTCTTTTATAAATGCTTCTTGCTCTTTCCATACTATTCTTCATCATAACGAAAATGAAATCAACACCCATCTTGTGTTTAACCTGGAGGTGCTGTGAACGACACACATTTTCGTCATTTGTTTAGGAGACCTGATGCATAGCAGAGAGATATCAAAATTGGCCACGTGGAAAGGTTTATATACACACAGAGACTAAACACACCAAATGTGCCACTTTGCAAGATAATAAGCGTAAGATAAAAAGTGGAAAATCA
This sequence comes from Furipterus horrens, assembly GCF_987537825.1. Taxonomy (NCBI): domain Eukaryota; kingdom Metazoa; phylum Chordata; class Mammalia; order Chiroptera; family Furipteridae; genus Furipterus; species Furipterus horrens. The sequence goes on from NW_028327182.1 coordinate 93,206,207, forward strand.
GACAACCTAGAAATACTTAGCCGACTGTATCTTCTCTCTGCGAACAGCACTGCTAAATGCTGTACATTATTTTCACTAACTGGGCAGCACTATTAAAAATTAGGGCGATGATTAAATCACTTCAATGGGGAAATACCTTTGACGATTTTATTTGGAGATTTGTTGATACTGGTATTTATGGATTCTCCGAACGGCCCTCTTTAGGGAGGGTGGCGTTCTCGTCAGGACTGTGGAAACCTCCTTTCAGCGCATTTACTGCAGATGTTTATCTGTGAAAGGGCTGGAAGGGCAAATGCCCTGAGGCGGGTTCTACCCTTTTAAAAGTTAAAACATGATGTGGCCTCTGGTTCCCGAGTAGCTATTTAAGTTTACTGGAATTCTACCCTTGTCTCTTGATTAAAAGGCCAGTGAGGGACACCTGGTTCTGACCACAAAGAGCAAAACACCCCCACACCCTATACCTGAACGGGAAATGATGGGTGTCTGCGCAGTGACACCAGCTTTTCTGTTCTAAGAACTCGCCTCTGCCAGGAAGTCCCCTCCCTAAATCCTACCATTGCTGGAGGCTTCTTGTTATCCTGGCCGCGGGACACATGCACTTCACAGAGCTCCCGGCTTGATTGGCCAACTCTAAACATAAAACACCTTTTTTAAAGAATAGCTCTTACGGACCTCTAAGATGGTCTTGTTCTGTTATTTGTTTACTTCTTTACTACCCCACTGAAACATGAGTTGCATGAGAACGAGGACCCTACATCCTATGTACTCCCAGGGCCTAGCATGGTGCTTGCTGCTCTGTAGATGTGCGATCAAAATCTGTGAAGGAACGCATACGTCCTATTGAAAAAGGCTAGAGTTACTTCCACAAACCTTGGGGTGAAAGGTGATGCGAGCACAATGCAGCAGGTGTGCTGGCCACAAAATGAATAAGACATAGTCGCTGCCCCTGCAGAGCTCCTAGGCCGATGCATGTCTGGGCCACCTCCTGCCCCCTCTCAGTCTCCCCTGCTCACCTGCGAGGATGTCCAAGGACAGCCCTCCTACGAGACTCCAGGCAGGTGGCACAAAGGAGGGGAACTCTTCGCCATGACCCAAGGTGACAATAAAAACCAACCAACTCATCAACAGTCAAATAGACAAGAAACACTAAACACACAACCAAATGAGGGACCCCATGACTGAAACCCTGGCAATGACCCTTAATCTCAATATTGTGCACGTGCTCCGGACTCTAACAGTAATCATCGTTGCTCACATTGCAGATCCCAAGTGCAATGTCAAAAATGTTCCCTTTCATTTCACAGCATTGCTGTGGGTCAAAAACTGTCCCCATTTCAAAATAAAAAAGGTCCCATGCTCACAGGATGCTGCAGTTCAGCGGCTGCGCTTCAGGGACAGGGGAGGCAGGAGAGAGAAGGGGAGGGACCCAGTCCGCCTCGCTCTCCGAATGTGCCTTCCTTCTTTCTCCCAAGAGGTCCTCTCCCCCCGTGCCGCTCTGTAACCTTCACCGAAGGCAGCAAGTCTATTGAGACTGTCCTCTGGTCAAGGAGGATAAAGCGAAAACTCCTAATCTCACGACTGGCTCTTCTCTCCTTTCTGAGGAGGTCTTAGGTGCAAGGGATGCCTCTTTATGCCATTAACTATGCCAGAGGTGTCCTTTCTGCCACTAACTAAAAAGAAGTCAAAGGCTCCAACTTAAAAACCAAGCTAGCGTGTGTGAATTACAGACCCACCAGCTCAACATCTTCTCGTGCCACTAACCTTATTACCTCAGCACATTCTGCTTCCTTCGCAGCCTGTCTCTGTGCTCTTCCTTACCTCCAGTTTGTGCTTCTCTCTAATTCTGCCCTCTAGAAAGACTGTCCCCTACATGTTTCTGTCACGCTGTGGCTGGCTCTTCCACTTGTGCCAACAGGTCTACCGTGGGAGGAGAGAACACCTGCATGTATACTTGAGAAGATGCTATTCTTATTTAAAGCATTAGCAGGAAAAACCACCTTCCATGGAAGATCACTATTTCTATGCATTCACCTTTAGGATGGAAGGCTCCTTAATTAAATTTAAACCAAAATGTTTTTGTAAAGCTCAGATTTCCACACTGGCATTCCTTCACATTTCTCAATTTACACCGTCTCTTTGTGAGTGAAAAACAGGGTAGCCGCTGCAGAAAATCGCCTTGTCTTGCCTGTGGGCTCCTCCCCAAGTATGAATAGACTCAGCCAGGCTGCTGGAGTGGTTCTGTGCTGATTTTTCTTTAATTGTTTTGTTTTGCACCTGCCTCCTAACAGAATATACACATTTCCCCCCCTTGCAATCAATGTGTACTACTGAAACGGGGCACAATCAATAACACCTTTCTGGAAGATGTTTAAGAGAATAAAGGTATTTAGTTTAAAAGAAACAAAGCAGGAACTTGTACCCATAACATGTTATTGATTTCCTCACAAGAGTCAAGAATAGAGACTCTGCTCTGGTCTGGCTGCTGTGGGTCGTTTCTGTGCCTGCATTATCTGTCTCTCAAAAATGGGCCAGGTAGAGTTCGGAAATGGGAAATGCTTATTCTCCAGAAATGATCTCAAGTTTAAAAACCCGAACTCCACAGCCAAAGCATCCGGGGGCAGGTCCCCTGCTCTGCTTTTTATTAGCAGTGAAACCACATTCAGGGCTGCCCCTTCTTCACTGCACGGCGCCTGGACGAGACACCTCTCTCCCAGGGTGGCCGTGGGATCCGAGAGAGAGCGTGGTGCCCAGCATGTGGTCTGTGCTCAGCAAGCAGGAGCTCCTTTGTCATTGTCCCGTCTGTCTGCACGACTGGCCTGGCCTGTTTTCATCAGAGGATCGTGATGAAACCATCCTGGTTATCTCACCGGATCCCGGCCCTCCTCAACCCTCCCAACTCACAGTTCGTAAGCTTTTACACATTTGAATCAGACCTTGTTGCTCCCTGGTTTTTAAACCGGGCTTGCAGGCCCTGGGGGCTGGCTGGCCTCCCGTTCCTGCCTCCTCCCCCGCTTTCCTCCAAGTCCGGAGGGCTCTGCCTCTGACTCTCAGGGTGGCCAGTCCCTTCTCAGCCTTCTGATCAGGCCCTTTCAGGTCTCAACACTTGTGACCCCCCCGCTCTGAAGGGCCTCACCCTTACACTTACCACAAGCAGAAACCCTTTAATAATGCAAGTTTCGGCTGACTGACCCTTCTCTCTGGACTATAAACCCGATGAGGGCAGGAACCACATCTATCTTGTTCACTGTCAGAGTCTCAGGAGCTCCGTCAATACTCAACAAATGGAGAAATACAGGTTTACTCTCAGGGACAGTAATCATCCCAGTAGCTTTAACGTAGCTGTCCTTAAAGACGACCTACAGAACTTGACCAGCCTGCCTGGACAGAAGAATACTTACAAGTCTACGACTGTGCATTCTATTCTTGTTTCTGCGGCTGTCTCAGAGGGTCAGCTGCGGGTTTGTGGGTGCTAGCTTCTCGCAGACCTGCCCTCGTCTCATTTTCTTTGATTCTTACATGTAAATCTGGTCCAAGTCTATTATCACCATGGCTAAGCCTGCAGTTTTTCAGTGAGCAACATGCATTGGCAATGCATTATTGGTTTACAGGATGAGGGGGAAATAATGTCAGATGCTGGATCGTTTCTTCTGCTAACTGCTAGATTTTAGGCTGAATTACAGCATTGAGTTTTGAAATTAAGGACTTACAGATAAATTAGTTGTTATTATGGGAAAGGATGTGAAGTATCTTCATCTACCCAGTCTTTGCAAAAATGCATCTATTCAATAAATAATAAGACTGTACCTTGACTGAATATATGTGGAAGTGGGTAGGCCAAAATTTGGGGGTAATGCTCACGATACAGTAATTCGTCCTATATTTTTATATCGTTGTTGGCAGGATTCTGTGAAGACAAACTCCATCTAATCAGCTTAAACTGGTCTAACGGTCACCAAGCCTCAGCGAGGACAGAGCTGCCTTCCATGCTGACACACCTTAGTGAATTTACCTGGTAAATCCTCACTGCATCTGTTTCTACAGGAAAAAAAAATTAGAATAAAAAAGCATCTCAGAGCTGAGATTAGAGTTTTAGACCCTCCTGAGCGATAATCCTTACTCCGACATCGGCTTTCTTTGTGCGGCTGGGCAAATCAGTTTTCTCCTGTCTAATACAGGGATAATAATGCTTTAGTCAAATGGATGCTGGGAGAATTAATTACTGTTACACAACTTATTGAAGATGGGAAGTCCTGAAAAAATACGGCGACTGCTTATACGATTGAGGTCCAAGGACAAAGCCATCACACATGGCGAAGAAATCCAAACACCTCAAAATCCCCGACCGCTTCCCTCTCTCACAGTGTCCTGCTTCTTAATGCAGATGAAAAGTAGGCAGGACAGTTTTCAAGGACATGTCCCCTTCTTGCATGATAAGACTTGAAAGACACCCCTGCATCCACCTGTTCGGGACAAGCTGGGCCTCCTGCAGTGCACCGTGGGAGGACAGGAAGGCCAGAGGTATCAGAATTGCAAGGGGTAGAAAAAAGAAGAGCTTTTGTTTCCCATGCAATTCTTGTGACCCTGAACCGGGGCCTTTCTGAATCAATGGATGCCCTAAAGACTGAACTTCAGGGAAAGGGCTTTTCAGCTGCATTTGAAGGGGGTGGTGAGACTCTGAGCTGCTGGGAAAGAAGAATGTGTCCTGCTCTAAGGTGATCACTGACTGGTTGTAAAGATTGAGCCTTGTTTTAAGGAAGTAAGATCGGTTATAAGAAACACTGAGAGCCTACTAGATGCTGGCTGTCTCCGCATGAGAGATTTCTGGATTCTGAACGATCATCTTTAAAGGACCAGAGATAAGAGAAGACAAGCCCTATAGGGATTGAGGAAGGTAAGGACTTGATTTTGTCCCCAAACTAAAATAAAGAAGTAAAATGAAAAATACTACCTATTATCTGGGCTTATGTTAAGCTTATTTTTATGGTGATATCAACCAACCCAGGACCCACTACTTAGGTCAAATGTAGAAATAATCCCATTTTCAGAGAGGTTTCCCAGGAGCATCACAGAGGTTGCGATGTGGAAGGGGCCTCTGAGAATATGAAGAATTGAAAACAGCTGACTATCAAAGCTCTTGTTTCGAGGCTTCCGATCATGAGCAGAACTGAACTGAACGGCCAGGGCTCGAGGTGAGCATTTTTAAAAGTGGGATCATAGTGCGAAGCTTGGGCTACTGTAGATGTGCTTCCATCTTGGTGCCCCAAGTCTTCATTCATTCGTTTATTCATTCGTTCAAACTTAAGTGAGTTCATTGGGTGTGTTTTTCTTTTTTGTTTTTGAGAAAGGATCAGATAATCCTTGTGAGTCCCTTCAACTTCACGTTGCAAGAACCAGTCCTTGTTCGTTTCAAACGTGCGATGGGGAGGAGAGGAAGCACCAGGAGGCAGCACCTGGGCCTGCAGGGGAGAGGGCCTGGACTGGGGGGGTCCTCTTCCCGCACCTCCGCTCACCCGCCCCCCTTCACCCGCTCGCCCACGCCTTGCAGCGCACTCCAGCCGTCAGAGGGTCACTGCGAGCACCAGCCTCCGACTTCCTTTGCCAGCAGTCCTCAGGCCGCCCATGTTCGTACTTTCTGAAAGTGAATCACTTTCCTCTAACTCCTCCTTCCTCCGTGTGATCTTCTGTTCTAGCCCCTGCAGACGTCTGAACCCGCTTCAGGATCCCACAGACGGGGCTGTCACCTGCCCCTCAGTGCGTGGATTTGTTATTCACAGCAACCCGGCTGCGGACCAGCGCAAAAGCGCTGTACACACGTGACCCGTACAATTAACGTCACCAGGCTGTCTCCACTTCAAGATCTCTGCATTCACATTGTGCGGAGACAGTAAAGTTTGAATATATCCGCTGTCTCTGTAGAGTTAAGAGCTTGTGGCATTGTAATACAATTTCCCAATTAAACCCTTTACATTCATTTAGTTGCGTCATCTCATTATCACAGATGCCATGTAGCTGCGCGATGATCCAGTATGGCACCTAATGGCTGTAAGGAGTGGACTCCTTCACTTCTTTCTTCTTTTTTAAACTGATTTTCAGAGAGAGAGAGAGAGAGAGAGAGAGAGAGAGAGAGAGAGAGAGAGAGAGAGAGAGAGAGAGAGAGACATGATTTGTTGTTCCACTTACTGATGCAGTCACTGGTGGATTTCTGACCTGGGGTCGAACCTGTGACCTTGGCACCTTGGGATGACTCTATCCAACTGAGCCACTTGGCCAGGGCAGTTCTTCAATTCTTATCTTCCTGCATATCAATCTTCTGGCCTCCCCCTTCCCTCCTCCTAACAGGGATGCACTGATTCCAGAATAATAAGCAGGTGGTTTGCTTGTGACGTTGACAACTTTGATTCAGAAAAGGATTAAGTGATCAGAGCAACCTGGGGATCCTCAAAATCACCTGTGGAGGTTCTCAAACGGGCCCTTCTCAGGCCGCGGGGGAGCGCACGGACGGAGTTATACTGCAAGACACACCAGCACGCCTATGTAACGTGTTGTTACACATGGAGGAGCAGATTCACGGGTCGCATCAGTGTACCCGAGCTTCACCACTGGGGATGTGCCAATGCCACCCAGTGGTCCTATGGGGACTGCGCCAGCATGGACAGGTCCGGTCCTGCCGTGGCCTCCTTGAAAGCAAATCGTTGCAAGAAGACTTCAAAGCTAACATTATGTCCTCTTACTTTCCCACCCTCTCTTTAAAAGTAAATTTGTTATTTGAAAACCCAGAAGTTTAGAGTGAAGTCCCATGAGTAAACCTCTAACTGAAAAATAAAAACCCCGAAGTACAAACGTTGGGTCATTCTGTTAAGTAGATGAGTAGATGAGTACTTGCATGTCACCTGGCTAGGGCGTGACAGCAAAATGCTGAGAGAGCCATAAAGCCCCAAAGATCATCCTTCTCTGAAAGGCAATGTGTATTTTAGTGCTAAAGTTCTGGAAGGTTTTGCTTTAAAAATACTCAGATTTTTACAACTACAACTTATTAGCTTACAATATTGAATGTCCAGATCAGTGCCTACAACGTCAATACACTGCAATACATATTTATTTCACAAATAAGTAACCACTTAAGAGTACATTAATTAAACTCTAGATAACACATTTTATTTACTATTGCCCAGCATTAGGATAACTATTATGATCCAGTAACCTATAATTTGTTAGCATTATCAATATTATATTTTGAGTTCAGCAATTTGATTTATTTTTCTATGTTGTAGATAATATGTGAGCATAATTCATCATTTGTCAGTGAAAGTGACATTTAAAAGAGTAACCTGTGGATAAGAAATAACCTTTATTTGAAAAGCATAATTTTTTTGAGCAGAACCATTTCAGAATTAGGGAGAAACTGTCAAAAACAAGCAAACAAAAGTATTTCTTAAAAGCTGGTATTACACATGGTCCCCCAGTTATACGAGGTCTGTCCATCAAGTATCCAGCCATGTACTATGAAAAATAGAGACGTTTATTGAAGAAGATACAGGATACAAGAAAGATTGTACAAGGGACAATGACACCTCCGCTTCCTTCAAAGCAGGCACCTTGGGACCTCGCACAGCTGCCTGTTGTTGTGTTTTCCAGAATCTCATCAACGGTCTGAAATCTCTTCCCTTTCAAAGATGATTCACGTTTGGGGAAAAGCCAGAAGTCACAAGGCACCAAATCTGGGCTGTAGAGGGGCTGAGTCACCATGATTTGATGTTTCACCAAAAAGCTCTGCAGGAGACGTGATGCGTGAGCAGGTGCATTGTTGAGATGAAGCTGCCGATCACCAGTTGCCCGTGACTGCGGCCATTTTTGTCCTACTGCATTTCTCAACTGACAAAGAACACTGAGGCAGCACTGTTTATTAAGCGTTTGGCCTGGAGGGGCGTACTCGTGATGGACAACACCTTCCCAATCACAAACACGGTGAACATGGTCTGGATCTTGCTGTGACTTTGTAGTGCCTTCTTCGGGTGTGGAGAGCCACGTGGCTTCCATGGAGACAACCAGGCCTTTGTTTCTGGGTCATAACCATAGACCCGCAATTCCTCTCTGGTTATGACCTTCTGGAGGGAATCTGGTTCATTGGTAGCTGTTGAATCAAGTCATTAGCAACTGCGGCACCATGTTCCTCCTGCTCTAGCAGCAGAAGCCATGGAATGAGTTTTGCCACAGCATGTTTCTTGCCAAGATCCTGCATCAAAATCTTGGACATAGTTTTTGGAACCCCCAGACCAGCTTCTAGCTCTCACACTGTCAGTAGCTGATCTTTGTTGATTGCAGCTCGTACACGTTCCACATTCTCAGGTGTTCTGCCTGTTTACAGCCCTTCCGGAACGCGGATCCCTTTCAGCAGATTCTCGACCATCTTTAAAGCGTTTGTCCTGCACTTTTATTTGTGCTGCGCTCATTGCATCGTCCACGGGAGCCTTCTGAGTCATCTGAGTAGTTTCCATGGAGGAATATCAAGCTTAACACAAATGTGATGCAGATTCATTGCTCTACTTGCTCAGTCATTTGAATGTGACGGCCACACAGTACACACGCTCACTCAAGGGCATCTGCCACCCCCGCTGACTAGTCCAGTGAAGTTGTCATTGTTCACGCATGTGCATTCCAGTCCACGCTCCTGGGCTGCCAGGTTACACTGATGTCACGCAAACCATTCTCTTTATATTAAGAATGCCTGGACTTTTTCTGAACATACCTATAATATTTTAATACTATTTAGTAGGCAATAAATTTATTACATTACATTATCAAGTTGGCTTGTGAAGCTGTGTTTTAATACCACATGCCTGCTCTTTTTCATATTATCAGTCAACACAGTAGACAAAAGGAACTCTTAAAAAATAACTTTCTTATAATAGTCATAAAATAACTGTTAAAACCTGCAAATGGCTCCCTGAAGTGTTCCCTAACCGATCTGCAGAAAGCAAACATCACAGTCAGACTGATCACCTCATCCTAGAAGCAGGATCCCAGAATCAGAACCCCCCCCCCCCGCCTGGGCAGCTCCTTGCTCTTGTTTACCTGCCCTTCGCTCGATAGTTCTTTGCCATCTTCCAGCTTGGGGTACCATCGGAATGGGAAACATAAAACTAGCTTTATGGACCAAGTGACCTATCTAATTACTGAAGCATTAAAAAGCTATTTGTTATTCTCTGAAACAAAGTCAAAGCCAACCAGACAAAAAAGCGCAGCATTGCAAAAACAGACTTTTCAATGGAGCACGAGGTGAGTCAGTGTTTCACCGCTGAGTTTCTGCGGCCATTTCCAAACAACCGAGGCTTTGTCCTCTGCTGATGGATATTTATGTAACAAATGCGGGCCGAAAGGCGGGGAGGGGTGGGTTTCTTTGTTAGAGCTACCTCTCAAAAATCCCGACATTAGTTTAATAGGTAGTCACAGGGCCTATTACTAAGAAAAGATTTTGTGAAACGGTTGTAAAACTCAAAACTGTGCTTTTACACGGGGGGACTGAAGTCTGTAACACAGGCTCAGCTACCAGGAACAAGCGAAACTCAGAAAGTAATGGGAATGTCTTATTATGACTTCTTATGTAACAGCACTTTTCTCTTTGAATTGCAAATTAGCCCTTGGCTGGTTTTCTTTCTTTTTCTTTTCTTTCTTTCTCTTTTTCCTCCCGGTATTTCTGAGGGGGAAAATGGGTTCCCACACTTATGAAGCAATTGAAAGTATGTGCTTGTTGGGAACCTACATGGAAAATGCAGTGAGTGTTTGTACTGACATTGTTCTTTTTGCAGTTTTAAGATACAAAACTTGAATCTGCTTTCCCCATGAGTACTCCTTCTGCATACAGGCTACTAATTGTCTAATGAAGGCATTATAAATCACTTAAGATTTGTCATATAAAGTACATGGTGACATTTACCATGAAATTCATCAATAAGCTCAAAAAACCAGAATGACACATTTAGTGGTAATTCACTTAAATTTAAAAAATCCTCATGTACATACATGTTTATAAATGCACAGAAAGAAGTGGAAGCATACATTCTACACTTACACATTATTCTATCTACTTTATACTTTTATTTATAGGCTATATCTTGTATACAGTTTAAGTACATACTACACAATGTGTACTTTATTCTTTATCCATTTATACTATATACTCCTGAGTTCTGCAAATATTTTACCATCAGGATAGAATAATACGTTGCTCATGTGGTAAAACAAGAAGCTGGCGATAACATTTATTTGTGGGTGGGGGAATGCAGTACAATACCAGATAAATGGCAAAGACTCCTTCCTTTCCCACTAGAGCAGCACCGTGCAAAATTTGGGGACCAGATGAACAGTGTGTGTCTCACATCTATCATTTAATAGTGTTGCGACCTTATACAATCATGTTTTCTCTGAATCTATTTCTCATCAGTAAAATGATGGGAGAAACACCGGTCCCCGAGGCTGCACTCAAACCAGACTGTATCCACAGGACATGCAGAGCTGCTCCTATGGGTCATGCGGTTGGAGTCCCTTTCTTTCCGTCACCAACCACAACTCCACCCATGTTTCTGCAAGTTGGTTAAAGCCACAGACATGTGCCCTTGGGCAGCGTGAAGACATAGCACACTCTGTCCTCTAGACAGTGACTTCTGTCGCCTCAAATACCATATTCTCCAAATTCATTCCTGTTAGTTTGCTTTTCCCAACAGACTAATTTGTTTTAAAGACATGACTGGCTTGGCCCTTTGCAGTCATTATCCACAGTGTCCTGGAAGGTTTGCAGGACAATGACAGATTCACAGGTGTCTTATATTGCACTGCTGTATAACTTGCAAAAAAAAAAATATGTAGCTGCATCACACATATACGCACGTTACATTGGAACGGAGGCATTGCCTACCGTTGAGCAGAAGTCCTCAAAGTTTGGTGCTGGGTTGGAGGGCTCCGCGCTGCCTGGGAACTGGTTAGAAAGCAGATTCTTGAACCCCAGCCCGGATCCTCTCGATCAGAGTCTGAGAGGGACCCGCAGCCTTAATCAGTCCTGTGGGTGACTGCGCTTCATGCCGAGGGTGAGAACCACCGCTAAACACAAGAGCCCTCACGTCTCACGGCGGCTCTAAACTGCAAGTAGCCCTGAATACATTGGAAACTTTTTGGAGACCATGTCTGCTCTAAGGGAGTTTGGTGTGAAGCGGAGAGAAGAAAATGGCACTCAGGAGATATGGTGGGTAATATATGTGATATACACAAACATACATATACGCATGTATATTTATTTTTAAAGCAGGGTTGGAAGGGAGAAAAGAGGAAGCTAAAAATAATAATCCAACAGAATTTGGCCCACAACTATTTCCATTTAATTTGGCTTTATGTTGGGCTGTGTTACAAATGGAAATGCTCCAACCACATCTATAATCTTCTATACGAGAAAAAAAAAAAAAAGAATACCAAAATTCCTAAGGACTTTAAAATGAACACCTGAAATGAAATCTATAATTGCAATGCTACGGTTTTTGTTTAGACAAGTGACTCAAAGACCAAAGACCCCTTTACAAGCGAGGAGCAGAAAAGCGGAATTGCAGGGGATTACATTACCAACTCTTCAAAACTGGTGTTGAGCTTCTTCATGGGCAATATATGACAATACTGAGAGCTGAAGGATCTTAAGGGACAGATGAATGTGCTTCCAATTTAAGGTTTTATCTGCAGGCTATAGCAGTAAATAAACAGTCAGAAAATTTTAACTGAATATATATGGTTCGCAATGTGGCCATCAGCTTCTGTTTATGACTGGGCACTTCTTTTGTTCAGAAGAACATCTTTAAGCTATTGACTTGTTCCTGCATCGCACATCACCTGCCGCTCACACTTGACGGGAAAACGGCCCCACACACTCACAGGCTGAAATGGGACCCATCACCTATTCTACTTTGATCCATTCTTCTTGCTGGTTTTGGCCAACAGGGGAAAAGACTATTATTTGGGGCATTTTATTCTTATAACTTTGGGGCTGAAATAATTTGGAATTAACAGAATAACCTCAAGGAGCCCTGGAGGGAAGAAGCATTGGTGTCCCTATCACCGACTGGACACCTGGGACCTACACGGACCTCCGGGTGATGACACAGAGTGGACAGGTCCTGTGGCAGTGTCCCACAGGGCTCAGTGTGCCTTCAACAGGCATTTCGGGAATACTAGCACTCCCATCTTGCAATGGCATAAATTAAGTAACAGAATGGTACGGAGTAGTTCCCAGTCACCCACGGAGAATACACCCTAAACCTCTGGCATATGTTTGAAACCACGGATGGATAAGGACTGTACTCACAGAACCTATTTTTTCCCTATGCATACATACTCCTTACAGCTTCTCTTGGGCACACTCGAATTGCCAACATCACTACTCTTGGACTTTAGGACCATTCTTAAGTAAAATAAGGGCGCCTTGAATGAACACACTACAGCACTGTGGCAGGTGATCTGGTCACCACCAGCACTAAGTGGCTAACGGGCGGGGCCCCTTCAGTGTACAGACAGTGGACAAAAGGCTGGGTCACCACATCCCAGTGTGGGGAGGGGGGCAGGCCATGAGATTTCATCACACTACTCAGAAGAGCAACCAATTTAAAACACAGGAGTTATTTATTTCCGGAATTCTTCACTTAATAGTTTTGGACTCCAGTTGACCGTGGGTAGTGGAACAGCAGTGAGTGGAACCTTTGAGGTGGGGGTGTGTGGAGGGGATTACCATCCAAAGAACTAGGACAAAAGAACACAGGAGGGATTTAAAGAAACGGAAGAGTCAAGACATAGTGTAGAGCAGGTTAAATATACCTGGCACTTCTAGAGCATAACCTTTCAGTATTTCAGTCTTATCATTTAACAAAACAAATGGTAACAATGAAAAACCCAGACTTGATCGCTGGCTGGAAAGAAAACGTGTGGTCACTAGTCCACCGGTCCTGTCCCCACCCACAAACACCTCACCCCACACCTACGAGGCCGTGTAACCTCCAAGGGACAATCCCTCTGGCATCTGCCCATCACAGGGCCACACTCACTCTTGTCCCTTGGAAGACATGCTTCCGCATGGGGAGTCACAGCAGCTCCACACTGATCCCCAAATCAAACCCAGCCTTGCTGACCGGCAAGCCCTGGCTCCAGTTACTTGCAGGAGATGCAGGCAATGCCCGAGTCTCAGACTCTCTACTGCAAAGCAAGAGGAGTGTAAAATTCTCAGCCTGTTGTATTTTAATCTGTTTTCCAATACAATGACGCCCGAGTGCAGGAGGTCCTAGCAGAATTACCTTATAATAATAAGCTCTTTTCTTCCACTGTTGCTCAGCTTTCTTCCTAAACACAGTTAATGACCTCTTGGGTTAAATGTTTGGAAATGTTTATGACGTGTGTGCTTTGGGTGTACATTAATGGACTTACAGAGCCCCTACAGATTCCAACCGTCTAAGGAGATTTCCCCAATAAAAGAGACCCAGGTATGGCTAACACGCAGACGGGGGAAGCCAGCAGGATCGTGAAGGGCTGTCATCCCTGCCAAATAGCACAAAAACGAAGCTGTGGAATTTAGATTAATATAACTCCTCCTAAAGTAGAGGGTAAAAACTGGTTCCTTTTGTTCTGCATTCAAATTTGAGATTGTTTCTAATTTTGAGAAAGTTTTCAGTCACATCAGTTTTAAAGTTCGCCAAGTGTCATTTCAATAAAAATGCTTTCTTTCAGAGAAAACAAAATTTACTCTTTGCTATAAACTGTTTTTTTCTTTAATGCCACTAACTGGGTTTGTGACATCTACTATCTCAATTTAGAGGCAAATGTCAGGTCATCTTCAATCACTCTTTTAAGTATTAACTTCGTTTAAACAAAACAGATTAGATAATGGTGATTAATCTTCAGAGTTTGCTTCAGTTTGAGAAGATAATATCTTTACATTTCAGAGAGCCCGAAGGTTGTGGGGAAAAGAGGAGGGAAGCCAACTTAAGAAAATAAATATTATAAAGAGAACTCAAGCTTTTTATTATCAGAGAAAATGTTTGTCTGTGATATGGAATTATGCCTTCAATATAAAGTGCGCTACTTAGCCTGAAGTCGGAGAAATTTCGAATAATCCCATCAGCTTCCTGCATAATTCTTGCTGGGAATCACGCATCAACCAGAAGGCAATGTTGTGGGCTGTCCACGGGCCAGATTAAAACCAACCCTAAAACATGTGACACAGAAGAAGATCAAAGGCTCTATTTATTTAAAAAAAAAAAAATCACTTTATCGTTTGATGCAGGAGGGCGGGGTCCAAATACTTGCTCTAAAAATTGTGATTTGGGGGGCAAACATCTCACCTACAAGAAGCTGGGCTTCCAAATCTTCCAAACAAATTGCTGTTCTAAAATGAGAGGTGATGTGATTATATGATTATATAAGACACACGGTAAAGGCTCCTGGCACTTAACAGACACCGAATAAATGCCACTTGGCTTCCTCTGATTAGCCAAATGACATTTTATGTTACAATGTCTCCACTAAAGCGCTGAGCCTAAAGGTATCACAGAGCCTTTTTATAGTAGTTATGTCAATTTAAACATGCAGCTGAATTCTACGAGCAGAATAAATCTCTACCTAATAGTGATCTTGAGAAATAACAGTGCAAGGAACTCGGAATTATTAGTGGGAAAATATCTTAGTTAAAAGTCAACTGCTCAATGACTAGAAAGTCAGTAGTCATGTTCATTGTCTTCTTTATTTTAGTATTCACATGTTTTAAGGATGCTGATTTGCCAACTGCGCATTAAATCATACCGTTATTTCATGTTTTTTTTCCCTTCCAAATCTCCATGAAAGCAATTTCTCCTTTCACAGCAGCACGCATCCGATGGAGAGATTTTAGAGGTCTTAAAAGCTTTGCACTTCTTATTTCTCTGACTTATCAGGAGCACAACGAGAGAAAGTTGTGTCTGTACTTAAATCATTAAGCGTGATTGATGAGTCTAGGCCTGTAACCTTATCAGCAATCACATAGTTTAATTCCAGTGCCCAGATTCAAATGAATGTCCTGAAAGAAATAAAATAAGTCACTATAGTTGATGGATCTCATTCACAGGGAGCAAGAATTTTATGTTCTATACACGTTTTAACTCCGAGTTTGAAGGAGTATATTTACATGCAAGATATAAACTATGTCAGCATATATCATGAACATAAACTTATTTCTCCTGTGAAAGAAGACAAAACGTATGCCTTGGGGGAGAAATAGAATTGTCGTGATTACTAAACAATAAGTCATCTCATTTTACATCTTAAATCCAGAGTTGCAAAAAGGTGACTCTAATTATACTGGAGAGGAAGGGCCCCCCCAGTATGGGAAAGAGTAGTGGTGACTTCCTCTTCTCCCCACACCCTTCCGTTTTTCCAGGAAACAACCCCTAGGGTGACTTTCTCACTGGAAGGACTACGTCGGTATTTGTGAGCCCAAGGAATCGTTCACCATCTCGTTGGCAACCTGTAGTAGTTTGGAGGACGTTTGGAAGAGCAGGATCTTCATCTGCTCTGTCCACTGTCATATCCCAGCCCCTCAAACACTCCCTGGCCCAGAGCAGGCTGGGAAAAACTTACTGAGTTAATGAAGGAAACTCATGGTCTCCTTTGTAATTCATTTGACGCCTATGCCATTCGGAAATTATATTGTTACAGACTGAGTCTCAGCCAGTTCCTTAAATCAAAGCTTTATATACGCAAGCTTATTTCAGGTACTGGGTATATTTAACTATCTACTTAAATGATCCAACTTACTACATGTATGTTAAATAAAAATACCACATGTCATCACTTCTTGGCAGAGATCAGAATAATTGGTGCTACGTATCTGAAGGATCATCTCAAAGAATCTACTGTAATTGTGTCTTTGATCAGCGTACAATAGAGCACATGTCAACCTTCTTCACACTCTGAAGTATGGAACTTGGCTAATAAATTCCATGGGTTTGTTTCTTTGGCATTAAGGCTCCGACTATTGAAATTATACCTTTTTAAAAAAGTGACAGTATTCATAAAAGACAATTTTAACTGAAATATAATGACTAAAATAGTGTCATAATTTGTTTAATATCTGCTTGGTTAAGAGCCGAAAGGCAATCATAAATAATACATTTCAGATCAGCTTTCAAACCCACACTTAATGACCAAGTTATCAGAAAATCCCCTAATATTTTCTGTTATTGCAGAAGAGCAAGGACGTTACTGCTCTTAGTGGTTTAGGAAAAGTTGGGGGGTGTGCCCCAGGTGGCTTTTATAGTGCATTGGCTATTGTTTGAGAAGTTATTTTTACTTCTCACCCAAGTTAACAATATTTTTGTCAAAATAATTTTTTAACCGTTAAAAATAATTCTGATTATATGCGCACCCCAGAATCACAAAATACTAGAATTAGGTGTGCTCTTACAGGTCGCGCAGCTCAGTCCTTGGACAAAGCGTGGCTGCATTAATTTTTTAACCGTCCATTCCATTAGCAAACATTTGCTAAGCATCCGCCTGTAGACTCTGCGCTCAAGTCATAATGCGCGTGCGTAAAACACAGTCACTGGCAAATAAATGCCCACTTTCCACGTCTCCCTTCCCCAGAGTCGTCCCCTTGGAAGGGAACTATCTCCAGTTCCATCTGCTGTTTCCAGTGTCGCCTCAGAAAACAATGTCCCTCTGTCCTGCGCGCCTTCAGGGGCCGAGTCCTGCCGAAGCGCCCCAGCCTCATCAGCGCAGCGGGGGCCACGCTCTGCCCTTCCCGGAGCCACCTCTAACCACGGTTCTCACTCACTCCACCCCAGGGGACGCTTTCTGTTCTCAAAAACACCTTTTTTCAACCTGGGAGTCTTCCCATGGCTTCTCGGATGGCAGGTTCCTTCCTGTCCTTCAATTTTCAATGCACAAACCAACCCCACAGAGGCATCTCTTGTGACCCTAACTAAACTACCTGCTCCTCTCACCCTCATTCTGGCCCCAGAATGAAGTCAGGCCTCTGTCCTGTGGCCATGACTCCCATGGGCATCCCGGGATACCTAGTTCCAGCAGACGCTAGCAGCAACCACGGCTGTCGCAGAATCTACAGAGTCTGGCTCACGGCTGGAGCGCCACAGTTCCCAAAGACCACAGCTGCTAAGCAGAAAAATAACTTGGGCCACAGCTCTGCTTTCATTTAGAACATGGGACACAAATCAGAGAAAAGTGCTACGTGCTGGAGAAGCCATGGAAAATCAAAACAGAATGGACAACCTCAACAGGAAGGCGTGACTTACACTCGGGGCCGCCTGAAAAGCAGCCCGCGCCCCAAATAAATAACAACAAAGAAGTAAAGACCAGGTAAACTGCTGCGCACTTGCCCTTGCCCTTGTCTGGGCGAAGCTGGCAGCTGCCCCGTCATGAGTGGCGAGGGCTTCCTCGCTCGGGAGGTCTCCGCTGCCGCAGGCAGTTGTGTCTGGGCTTTGAAACCGTCTTTAGGAACAGAGGCCACAGATTAAGTAAACTCATCTGCTGTCCCATTTACAGGGAAAGAGAGAATGGTTTCAGCTCATCACAGATTGTCAACAGCCCCACAGCCATCGACATTTGCTCATTAAACAAACACTAGCACTTTCTTTTCCTTTTTTTAAAAAAAAAAAAACTGGTCTGAAGTTTTTGCATCATTTCCAAAAAAAAAAAACCTCAAAAGTGTTATATCGTTTAAGGGCATCAAAGGCATTTATTGGTTATAGAAGGTGAGCATGAAAGTAGGAAGAAATTCTGGAAATTTAATTTTGTGAAGAGATGCAAGATGCTCATTAATTTAATTGGAACAGAACATCGAGCATAGTTCATAAAATCCAATAGGATTTCGTTTGCAAGAAAATACATTCGTGTGAGAGGTAAGGTAGCATTTGCAATCTCTCAGCCAACGGAGAAGGAGTAAGTGTTTCCTAGCCAGTTCGTATATTGTTAGGCTGCACAGGAATTGGTCTGCTCTACATTTGTGACTCACAGTGGGAAATACCCAGCTCTGTGAGGGGCACAGTGACCTTCCCGGACCACTGGAGGGGGGAAATAGGGAACGCGGAAGTCCACGTCCCCCTCTCCGGTCTCCTTTCCATCCGTCTAGCAGTCAGGCCAATTGCCAAAGTTCACATACTTCGCAGTCCCAGGATGGAACGCAAACATAACACCAGCCGATCTGGAGGCCGCGTAAATAGAAGCATTTGAATGTCAGGCTCGGCAACTTGCATGCTGTCTGGGCTCCGATTAAACCCTTCTTGTGAGTAGCTGTGAATTGTTCCAACACGCACAGCTGGTTCAAACAATTCTGTATGTCAGGATAACAGTTTTTGAAAAGTTAAGCGAGCCCAAAGAAAACCAGTTCAAATTGTGTTCTCGATCGTCCTGCTTGCCACAGAGCTCTAACAGCCCTGGCTCTCTGTTGTCACGGGGAAGATGAACGACCGGTCTCGTTCTCGAAAGGGCCTTCGAGTTGGCACGTGGAGAAGACAGTCACGGGCAGCCTGCCTTTCTCTGGTGTCCTATTGAAGTTCTGGAACTTCAGCAATAAAAAGAAAAACAGCATTCGGAGGCAACAGCTGTATTTTAAAAATTATTTTGCTGATGGGAATATCGACTTTACATTTTACATCAGGAGCCGTGACTTGCGGAATTAGTGGACAGTAGTTCTGATGGGCACGTCACTTGAAATATCTTGAATCCCCTTCCTTATCTTCCACGGTTCCGCCCTCCCTCGTGATTACGTCTCAGGGTCCTTTACAGACGTGTCTCACCCTCCCCAGCATTGTCACTATTCAAGACCCCATCCGCACCTCTTCCCATCCTCTCCTCTGACGCTGGACCTTCTCACCCACGCCCTCAGTCCCCACCTATGCGCAGCTGACTCGACAGCGCATCCTCAGTTTACCCTTAGTTCAGCCTTCTCCTCCAAGCTCCAGACCGATTTGAGGGCCTCTGTGACATAGTCTTGGACATTTCAAAGACATCTCACACTCCCCTGTCTAAAGTTGTACTGATGGGAGTCTCCCACCACAGCCCACGCAAAGTGTTTCCCATCCCAGAGAATGACGCCGCTGTCCAGTTACAGAAGTCAGAACCCTCGGGGCTATCCTGGCTACCTCCCTCTCCTGCTCGTCACTTCCAACACACTATCAACGCTCCTCAGTGTGATCACCTAAATCTTTCTTCCACCAGCCACATTTCTCCATCACAGGTAACCACCACCTAAACACAAGTTCCCGTCATCTCTCACCTGGACACCAGGGCAAGTTTCAGAGAAAATGGTCACGCAGGAGAACCAAGACAATCAGAAGAATTCAGACGGATGGAAAGGGTGTGTGGCCAACACGGAAAGCATACTAGATTGGGACTGAAATGAGGCCACCGGATTTAGGGATTAGGAGGGCGCTGGTGGCCTTTCAGACTCATTTCAGGGCAGAGGTACAGGTGGGGGTGAGACAACCATAGGATGAGGAGTGAGTGGCAAATGCAGCAATCCAATAAAAACTATTTCTGGGCTGTTGCTAGGAAGGGAATGAGACAGTCGTCTTGGGAGGAGACAGAGTTGAATGTATGTTTTTATAAGGATGGTTGAGACTTGTGCACTTTATAACCTGACCGGGAAAAGGAAACCACTGAAGATCTGAGAGTTGGGGAAGACTTAGCAGAGCAAGGACCCGGAGGAAATGGAAGGAATCCCATCCAGGGCACAGGAAGGGAGGAAAATTAAAGAGAAGAAGAATGGGTGAAGAAAGGTCTTTTTTTGGCAAAGAGGAGAGACACAGTTGGAGTCTGCATGTAATGACTTCTTGTTTCTTAGTGGATTAGAAGGAAGCATGATCAGAAATGGAAACAAAAACTGTTATAAGACTTCCAAGGTCCTGGATCATTATTTGATCCAACAGAAATTTCTTGAGTGTCTACTATGAGCTGAGCACTGGGTAGCAGACCAGAGAGAAGCCACCACTTTTCTAGTGACGATTTCAGCTGTCCAGGGGATGACGTTTCAGCAAGCGCCTGGCGTCAGTCACCCAGGAGGGGCAGCCTAAGGGAACTCCCTGGGAGGAAAGACCATCTTCAAACCAGATGCCCAAAGCCCCAAAGGATACACGGGATGACCTTGAGGTTGTACCCAAAGACAGAAAGTGGGCTTCGGAAAAGGAAGTACTGAGGGAAGCCGGTAGACAAATAGTGTCAAAGAGGGGAGGACAAGGCATTCCTGTCCCCAGCCCCAGCGGCACCAGCGGGAGGGAGCACTGGTGGAAAAGCTTCCGAAGCCATGGACTGGCGTCTTCACACAACAAGTGGGCAGCAGGCAGGCTGCACTCCGCATGAGGCGGTCCCTGTCCCTCCCCGGAAGGCTCCCGGGTGCAGAGGGAAACCCACAATGCTGCCGCTCTCCCCCACCTTTCCTGATCTCACAGGCCCACCCTGGCAGGGGGGGGATGCGAGGGTCTGATGGGAGCCGCCCACCTGTTCAAAGTCCGCGCAAGGCAACCTCAAGAAGGGCAGAGGCCTGTTCGCTTGGCGATCAGCCTGCTGAGGACCCATGATCTCCAGCTCCCCTCTTCTCTCTAATCCTGACACCAGAACTCTGCCGTTCATGCAGCATCTGAGGGGCCCAGAGGGGCCCGCGATCAAAGGGAGTTGGAGCAGGATTAATCCAGACAAGACAGAGGTTATGATGACGGGAGGGAGAAAATATTGAAAGAATGCGGCACGCATGCATCTGCGCTTCTCCGAGGAACAGAGCTTTCCGCGACTCCCACGGTGACTTCTGGAGTCTCAGCTGATCTCAGCTGACGTCTGTGACATGACAGGACTGACACAGGCAGGCCTGTTTATAGTGCCAGACGCAGAGTCAAAGACAGACTGCATCTGAAGGGGCGCTGCTCTGGAACTTGTCGGTAGCTGCGGCTGGCCAGGGTCTTGTTAAGTAAGGAGTTGAAGGCAGTTGAAGGCAAAGGCCAATATCCCATTCTTGTCCCCACAGAAGTTCCTTCACCAAAGTTACCAGCAAAGCAAGAAACACTGCCGTACTTTCCTTTGGTGTGAGCTATTGTTTCTCCAACCATTTTAATTAATCTTGGTTTGTGAAATTTCTTCTGAATCTATTTCTCTGAGAAGTTTAATTTTAGAAAGCCAAAATGTGCCAAGCAATCTGAAATTAATGACCCTATTTTTACATGCTGGAAACAGCAAACTCTTCATCAGTTCTGGTTTTCCTTTATAATCAGAATGTGTAATGTTTTCTTTTCTTTTTTGTTTTCCATTAAAGCCCTTTCATGATTATTTGGGATATATCACTATAAGCAACAAACATCAGTTACTGTTCCCTTCCTCCTTGTTTCATCAGGGGTGCCTGCTGTGTTATTTACTTCTTCCACTGTCTCTGCCTCTATTTGGTTTTAAATCTTTTCTATCTGATTTTCAGCTAGATCTCATTCCAGGAGAAAACCCCACAATTAAATCTTTTTTTTTTTTTCTGCATCTGAACACTTACGGAAGCCACTTATTTATATGACATGCGTACCAAAGCTTCTGCAGCATAGTAAGTGTTATAGTACTGCAGTGAACTTTTGCCAAGTTTTAGACACGAATAAAATATAACTCACTAACAATGGGAAGAACTCAACACATTGAACAGGGAAAGGAGCAGCAGCTATAGTAATACATAGGACTATAGTCAAGATTTTGAAAAACTCCACACATCTTAGAAGATTCCCAGGTAATTTGTTTTTTAGAGAAAGAATACTTATCTAGAAGAAAGAGCTGTTCAAAAATTATGATCTTTGCCCTTTATCTCTGTCTCTCTTTTCTCCTGTGTTTCTGGCATAAAAAGACCCAGAGGTTAGTATGAGTCACTAGAGTAGCTAAGTGAGTAAAAAACAGGAGGAACCCAAAACACTGATTTGCAAGAACATAAGCACCCCTACATCCATTGCAGAATCATTTACAACAGCCAAAGTATGGAAGCCGCCAAGTGTCCATCAGTAGGTGAGTGGATAAAACAACTGCGGGACATTTACACAATGGAATACTACTCAGCCATGAAAAAGAAGAAAATTTTACCCTTTGTGACTGTGTGGATGGACCTAGAGAACCTTATGCTAAGTGGAATAAGCCAGTCAAAGAGAGACAGGTACCATTTATTATTTCAATTATGTGTGGAATCTAATGACCAAAATAAGCTAACAAACAAAACAGACAGACCCACAGACAGAGCAGGATGACAGCTAATGGCGAGGGTACTTAGGAACTCATGGGCATGCACAGTGGTATGGTGACTGCGGAGGGGAGGGAGACAGAAGGGGGGATAACTGGCCATGGAAAAATACAATAAAAAGAATATGAAACTGAAAAAGAAGAAAATTTACTTGTGTTTGCATTTTTAAGGAAAAAACTTAATTTTTAAAGTGTGTCATCATTATTTTCTAAAATTATCATAGTTTAAAGTTACAAATAAAAAGATGATTCCGTGCTCACACATAAGTCTCTACTATGCACCAACGATGGAAACATTCATTCGCGTGTTTACTCATTTAATAACTAGTGACCGAGTGCTACTGTCTGTTGCTTTCTGTCCCAGGCCCTAACAGACTCAGCTGAGAGGAATTCAGATCAGTGGGGGTGGGGGGCACATACAAAAATTTCAGCGTGATAGGAAAATAAAGCAAGGCGAGGGGGCAGTGGCCCGTAATGGGGCGGGACTCGGAGCGCTGCGTTTGAGCTGAGACCTAAAAGATGATAAGGAGTCCGCCACGGGAAATGGTGTGAGAACATTCTAGTCAGAAGGGGGAGCCATCTCAGAGGTCTTGAGGAACACATCAGCTTCATTGTTCTAGTTCTTAAAATCCCTCCTGATGGCCAGTTGTTGGACAGCTTTGGGGAAGTCATTTTGCTATAGAATCCTGTACGGCTTGGGAGAATTCAGGGATCCCCTGACCCCAGGCTCTCATTCTGAGGATAACGTAGCTAAGAAACAGGAAGGGAAGAGCGTTATGTATAATTTAGAACCTCGTAACTGTCCCTTCTTTGCCACATTCATTCATTCATTCATTCACTCGCTTCTTCATTTCCTCAACTTCTGTAGAACTATTCACCAAACTACCTATAGTCTTATGATATGGAAAACAAAGGAAACCTGTGTATTGCAATAATAACAGCTTGTGTTTGCAGACATTGCTGCTGTTTCTTGGGCTGAATGCAATAGGCCAGACTTGGAAATTTTCCAAGATCCTTTGGAGGTCAGCTACAGGTCCACAATCTCTTACCTGTATTTGGCAACCTGGAAAGTTCTGGAAGCAGAACCAAGGATACTCACTGATGATACAGCCCCTTGGACTGTGTTATACTCTTTATCTCAGTGTGAATATTCACGAGCTTTACAGAAGACATCTTCCCATGTGCAATTGCCAAATGTGGCCCTCGTTGTCATCAATGGTGTTATCTAATAGACAGTACCTCCATCCTATGACTTTTTTAAAGTCCAGAAACCCTGGATGCTGAATGAGTTTTGGTTAAAGGATGCTACAAGGATCCACGGGGCTTGAAAGTACACTGCAAACACAGAGCAAGGTCGGTGGGTGCCACTACCACTGTATTTATAACTATTATAGGGTACTGCTTCCTGCTCGGATGCCTGCAAATGCCTGTTGCAATCTGAAACTCATCTGGATGCTGTGTTTGACCTCACCAAAAAGGTTTCTTCCTTCACACCAAAACAACGTTGTTCAAACATTTTCACATATAAATGGTTTAGCACAAACATTTGACTTGCAAATTTCCCATAAAATTTCCTAAAGTCTACTACGGGAAAAGAAAGTTTGTATGGCCCATTATGAAATGCCAGGAGAGAGAAGTGACTGCCTATGGATCAACCTATCGTGAAAGGACCTCAGGCATGTCACATAGCTGAGGTAAGTGTTTCTGAGAATTCACATCCACATCATGACTAGGCAGATGGTCTATTTAACCGAACATATTATGGTTTGTCATTTCTTTTCAGCCACGCTGACTCAGGAGTAATGAAGTGACTGCAGGCAGATTTGCAGGCAACTGTCCATCAGGAGGCAATCCTTCCCCATGTTGTTCCAGAATGTTCATTTCAGAAATATGATGTCTTATTCAGGGAAAAGCATGAACGTTTAGCGAATCATACATCACTCGTGTGGTATCTTTAAGCAACATCTCAGTAAATGTTTGTTCGGGGAGAAAACAGTAGATGACATCGAAGTTTATGGGTTGATTAAGAGTATTGTGTTAAAAGGGATTCTGCCATTGTTTTTTCCTTTGCTAAACTCACAAATGGCCCCTACCTAAGACTGATTAATACAATGAGCTAAGGGAGAGGCAAATTTTATCACATCACTTGCCAATCTTCCCTCTGCCCGCGGATCAAGTTCCCCTAGGAGCAACTCCGCAAGGACAGGACACGCTGTACACTGTGTGGCCGTCGGCTCTGTCCCCGGCGATGACAGCAGTGTTTGCACCCAACAGTGCTCAGCAACTCCTTCTTGAAGGGCTCGGCTGAGCGTGGGCTCACACCTTTTCCAGTGCCTCATGGTGGGGCCTGTCTCCTTCCTACAATGTCTCTCACAACCCATTTCCCTTTCCACCCATCAGGGTTGACTCCCATGCCCGTCACTGAGGGCATCCTGGAAACCCCGTACCCTGTTATCATTTCGTCTTGACACTCCCTTCTGAACTACTTATGACATTTGCATTACTTCTTCAATATCCAATGCCCCCACAAAACTATACGCGCACTGAGGCTAAGGACCAGGTCTGTCTTGTCCCCGTCTGTCTCTCGGCGCATGGGAGGGGCTCAATGAACGTGTGCTGAATGAAGGAAAACATGGCTGCGCCTTTGCTCTCCTTCCCAGTGCCCAGGGGTGGTTCGCTCACTAGGTATGTGTTCTGTGTGTCTGCCCTGCAAGGTGGCGGCTGTGTGGGTGGGGACTCAGTCCCAGCACGTTCCTTCCCGCCCCCGCCACGCAAATTCTCTCTCTGTCATTGGCATCCCAACCCCTGCAGCACATGGGGGCCGGTTCTCTCACTTTTCAGAAACCACAAACCCTCCGCATTCAGAACCTGTTTATGAGTCACGGACAAGTCTCCTCATCAACACTGGCGATGGGCACATTGCAGTCTTCCTGAAGCACCGCCATGAGGAAGGCAGGTTTTTGCTCTGCGGGTCCCCTAAAGAACATACCTGAACGGCGCCTACCTGGACATCCCAGATTGGAGATCACTCTTAACCTACTCCTATTCTTCTTCCCTGTAAGTGCCCGTCCGCTTTCAATCAGAGTCATCCCTATGCCCCGGAGGCATTTCTGAGCTATCATAAGCACAGGTGCACCGGCAAGTGTGTACTTGGCCCCAGGGACACTCAGATGACAGCCGCTGGCATCCTGGGCAGTCAGATGGCACCGGTGTGGGTCCGAAGGGGTGGCTGAGGAGAGGCTGTACATCAGCAGGTGCTGTGTTGCTCTGCCCTCCACACCAGCTCCCTGACCTTCTGCTTAGGACGTCCTTCCCCTGCCCGTCCCTCCTTTCGAACTCAGCCCGGCCTAATTTCACCTCCTGCCACTGTCCTGCAAGGCAGGGTCGCCTCCTCAGTCCCCACAACCCTGCACGGTCTCTCTGTCTGTCCTCTTAGGAGTTGCGATGACCATCACCTCTCTGTGCCTGAGTCACTTGCGCCTCCTTGAGAATACAGGTGGGGTCCTATGTGTTTTGCTGACTCCAGCACTGAACATGGAAGTGACATGTAGTTGGCTTGTGGGTGGAAGGAAAGAACAAACATTCTCGCTGAGTGACGTCCCTTGAACATAACTGTGCTCTGCAGGGCTGTTGGTTCCCTCACGACGTGGCGGCCACGGGCTCTGAGTGGCTGAACAGTAAGCCTGTGTTCTCACCTCCAGGACAGAGGCTGGGGACAAAACGGACTCAGGAAGTCCAGGGGTCACTAATGCAGAAAGAACAGACGCGTCCCATGAAGACAGAGGCCGGCTTCGGTCGGAAACCCTAAACCAGGTCTGTGCCTGAGGCTGCTCAGATGCATGAAAGGAAACCAGCCACCCATGTCGCAACGCCCCACGTTAAAAGGGAAGCGATGATAACGAAACCAGAGGCCGGGAGAGCTGGCAGGGCTGAGAAGGGTAAGCGACTTAACCAAGATAAAACAGCGTAGATAGCTGGAGCAAAAGCCTGTGCTCACGTCCAAGAAAATATGAGAAGTTTCTACCAGGCGTCACATATCTGCAGATCCTTCCGAAGGGGAAGGCGATGGTCCCTCTCAAAGTGATTCTTTGTTTGCTGGGTGGAAAAATGGGGGGTATGGTGTGTCACCTGGGATATAGTTTGTTTTGGAAAAAGAATCTACCCGAACTCGTCGCGGGAAGTCAGGAAGATAGCGGAGCTGGAATATCTGTTGAGGATACACTGTGACGATGACCCGATCGCGTGCCAGGGCCGCAGCCAATGAATAAATGAAATACGTGCGAGAGAAAGCATCCAAGACTAGGTGAGTTTTAAGCAGTTTCCCGAACGTCCTCTTCCCCCAGCAGCATAACATTCTGAAAGTGAACCTCACTGCCAAAAAGAGGGCTGAATGCAGCCGGCCCGCGGCTCACGAACAGGCTGCGTTTCCGAAGTCTGCGCTGGAGACGGTCCTGTAGAGTTTGGAGCGCGAGGTGCCACTGAAATTGCAACATGCGTGGCGGTCAGTTTCCTGAGTCAAATTAACCTGTGACGCACGTGGCGCGTGGCCGGATGGACAGGCCGGGAACCAGCCGCTGCAGAACAATGCCACTGTGCGGACGGGGACATGGGGCTCTGTCCAGCATGCCCCCATTTTCTGCTGATGATATCTGGTGGGAGACATCAGGGAATTTTTGTCACTGCTGCTGCTTGCCAAGCAGGGAGGGAGGGAGGGAGCGGTTTCTGGGTGCTGGGACCTTAAGCAGGTGATTGGAGGAGCTGTAGGGTGGTGTGCAGAGGTCCTGCTCACTCAGGAGAGTCCTCTTCTACGTACTTCTGAGATTATAATGGCTACACGTGTCCTTAGTGACTGATAACAACAGTGTATGCGCGTGTATAATAAGTACACAATAGGCGTTTTGTTAAAGTTCCATACACTGATCTGATGGAGTGGCGGCAGGTGCTGCCGTACCTCCTCCTTCCTTTGCTCCTTGACCTCCTCAGCCCGCTGTGAAGGAGAGGACCCGTCCGAGGCCAACGCTGGGGCTGGGTGAGAAACAAGAGCAGGGTCTGAACAGAAGCAGCATCCTGGCTCTTTGGGCCCGTCGGGTGGGAGCGTTCCCTAGCCAGTCACCTGAATGGACTTTGTCCGTAAGTGGCCGGCAATGACTTTCCCTAAGACTTTGCAACATTAATACATAACAATGCCACAACTTGGGGTTCCTGCAGTATGGGGCATGAGAACCTTGGGTTCTCCTGACAAACCAGTGGGAAGTCCAGGTAATAATTTATTGCTTTATTTTATTATTTTTTAAAGATTTTTATTCATTTATTTCTAGAGACGGGAAGGGAAGGAGAAAGAGAGGGAGAGAAACATCGATGTGTGGTTGCCTCTCACACGCCCCCAACTGGGGACCTGGCCCCAAACCCAGGCATGTGCCCCGACTGGGAATCAATTTGGTGACCTTTCAGTTCGCAGGCCAGTGCTCAATCCCCTGAGCCACCCCAGCCAGGGCAGCAGGTAATACTTTAAATGCACATCACAGACATACAAACGATATGCAAACCAGGCAGGACGCTGGCCAATTTCCTCCCTAAGGTGCTTTCTGGCTATATTTTTCTCCTGCAGATTGATCTCCCCTAGAGCTTTAGAAACTGCAGGGACAGGCTGTGGACCGCTCAGCAGTTCTCTGGGGGCATGCTGGTGCCCTGGCCCCACGCAGCCCAGGCCAGAATGCCGGGGACGCCCAGCCCCCCAGCTGTCCCCAGAGTCCAGCCCTGTGGAGATCACAGGCTTGTGGGCAAGCCTCACTGCATGCTCCTGCTATTCTAGGAGAGGAGCCCCTCCTGCAACAGCTGAGAGGTCTGCATGGAGCAAGAGCCAGGGACATTCCTGCCCTGGGCATCGCCCTCCGGCCACAGCCTCCGGCTCCTGCCTGCCAGAGTTCTCTCCACTTTTTAACGTTGTGAGTTGCTGCCCATGAAACAGAAACCTGAGCCTGTGGACACAGAGGTACAGGCTTGAATGGACTCAAGTGAGAGCTTCTCACGAGGCCCAGCTGACCCATATTTAATAATAGACATAATGATGCACTGCCAGAAGAGGCTGTGGGCCCGAAGCTAACTGAACCCCAACCCTAACCCCTTGCTTCTATCCCCCTCACCCCCCAAGGTCATCTCAGTTGATCATCAAAGCTCATCTGATCCAACTCCAGCTGCCAAGACCAGCACCTTGCGGTTCCCTGTGGACCAGGTCGGGACAGGGCAGGCCCTCTCCTGGGGCATCGGTCAGGGAGTCACGCACTCAATGAGTGGGAACAATACCGAGGAGAAAAAGAAAGAAGATGGGGCATGGGGAAATCAAAGCAGGAAAACGTTTCTAGAATCTTCTGGGTAGAAGAAAGGATAATAAGAAAAGAGAAGGGGATTCAGGGGCTCTTCTGACCCTACAACACAAGGAATCCCTGATAGCTGTCTCTGTCCTTCCTGCACCAAAGAAGAGCCTGAGGGCTGGGAGGCCCCCAGGTCTGGTCCCGGAAAGACACTGGCCAGGTAAGCATGAGGGGGGACTGCGCACTCTCCTATGCCTCTCCATTTGCTATGCTTACAGGAGAGCAGGAGGTAGGAGGGGGTTGTGTGGTTCGAGAAACCATGTTTCAGGTAGCGATTGTTTTCCTACCACAAAGCTTCACATCGAAGCCATACAGCCTACAAAAAATAAAGCTAAAAAAGCATTTCTCTCTCTGATAGGGAGAGGCAGCAAATGAGTGGGAGAGCTGTCACTCCGGAAGGTGGACACCTCACTGGTGGAGGTGGGCAGGGGCGTGTACAGATGGAAATGGTGACGCGGTAAGTAGAAGGGAACCCATCAGAGGTCATCTTTATCTCCCAGAAGACCAGCTCTGTGACAGCAGCCCCTGCTGGCCCGGGTCACCGCTGGATCGCAAGCCCCTGGAAAGAGGCTTGGCACAGAGTGGCTATTCCAATAAACATTGTCCCTATCAGGAGGGTTCATCCTGTGAAGGGTCAAAGAAGAGGCACCACCGCCCCATCCTTGGTTCCCTTGCTGCACAGATAGCGGTAGCAGACTGGGAGGCAGAAGAATCATTACCAAGGTCTCTATGGGCTAGAGGGCTTGGCCAGCCTCGGCGTGAGGAGCTTGGTGGACACTTGTTCAGGGTTGGGGGGTGGGGGCTTTTACATCCCATGGGGCTACACCTGGTCCTAGAGCCACACCCCTGACCACAGTGACTCAGAGCTCATGTACACTGCGTTCTTTATCCCAGTTTCTGGGGAGAATTTTTTAGTAGCTCTAAATAGGCAGGGGATATGAAGTTTCTCTGTCTGCTTATATCTAATTAACGTTCAGTAAGTCTCTGGCTATCTAAAATAGGGAAATAATGCATATTTATTCACACATGCTTTGAGATCTGTGGATAAAAATGCTATATTACTACTAACCACAATGAATGCACATACTTTAAATATAATTATCAATTACCAGCTGCCACCTGTTGAGATAACTAACTACAGAGCCTCTAAACACCATCCACTCAATTTTTTAGAGTTGGAAACACTTGTGTTACACACACTATATTCAAACAATTCATTAAGGGACTTCTTTGTCACGTTTATTATGACATGGATCAGCAAGAGGAATGGAAATCAGGCTACAGGCATGACTAAAATGCCTGAGCACCTATAGTGAAGGGCTGATCGTCTTACAAAGTTATCTTTCCAGATACTTTTAAGATGTACTTAGTGGTATTGACAGAGTCTAAGGTGACATTGCTGCATTTTAAAAACAAAATTTGGCCCTTCTGGAAAATCACTTATTAAATGGTTAAGATGCACACAAAGCAAGATGCATTCTTATAAATGCCAAGCCCCATGTGCAAATCAGTTCATAAACTAGGCACAAATAGAGGGTATTTTGTTACTCTTTCCCCACTTGGGACCCCAGATTGCAGCTAAAACCATAAGACTCTGCTTCTAGATGGGCAATTATTACCGGGGTTTTATTCTCCAAAAGCTATTGCCATTGTTATAGCACAAGCCAAGTTATCAAAAACAACTTCTCAAATGTGAAGCATGATTTTCCTCAACCTCCTCCCGCATCTTTGCCTCAACCCAAGGCCCTATATCTGTTTACTGAGAAGAAAAGCAGAACAAGTAGGTTAAAGCTGAAGCGGAAACGCTGCTGGCAGAAAGAGCCCGGTCTCAGCAACGCCGCATCGGGCCGTTCTTCACAGCGTGTTTTCTGAAGTGCGAGGAAACAGAACATAAAGCAAATATACTTGGGGGTTTAAGTCATCATCAACATGACTGAACATTTATTTACATAGCCTGACCCACGGAGTCACGAGTCTGCAAGCCAGCAGGCTCGCGGGGTGTCCGCAGCCCACCACGTGGCGCCTGGCAGTGACCACTGAGACCTGTCCCCTGCCTGCGACCCTCCGACAGAACCTGCAGATTCTAAACCACAAAGGAAGAGATACCAGTGCTTTCAGGCTGAAGTCGACAAAGGCTTTTTTTTTTTTTCTTAGTCCCTTCACGCTTTCCACCCAGCCCCCAGCGCTCCCCACAACTGCCAGTCTGTTCTCTGTCTCGGTGAGTGTGCTTCTATTTTGTTTGTTAGCTGTTTTGTTTATTAGATTCTACATATAAGTGACATCATATGGTACTTGTCTTCCTCTGACTGGCTTATTTCACTTAGCCTAATGCTTCCCAGGTCCATGCATGCTGCTGCAAGAGGTAAGATTGCCTTCTTCTTCACAGCCAAGTAATATTCCATTGTGTGAACATGCCACAGCTTTCATACCCACCCATCTACTGATGGGCACTTGGGCTGCTTCCAGATCTCGGCTATTGTGAATAATGCTGCAGTGTAAAAACAACTCATAGACTCAGACGACAGTATGGGGATTCCCGGGGGGAAAGGGGGCTGGGGGGCGGAGGAGAGAATGGAGGGAATAAATGGCGAAGGAAGGAGACTTGACTTTAGGTGGTGAACACACCATACAGTATACAGAGGATGTATATAAAATTGTCCACCTGTAATCCATATAATTTTATTAACCAATGTCACCCCAATCAATTCAATAAAACTTTCTGAAAAAATAACGTCTACAAAGGCATTTCATCTTACAAATAAGACAAAGTCAGAAGGCTGACCACAATGCTAGGTGTGAAAGATGAGCTTCTGGAATCTGCTCCTGTGCCGCGAAAGTTTGAGAGTTCGCTCTAAAAAAAAACAACATCTGTGAGTATAAGAATGCGTTCACTGTGCATCCTCAAGGAAGTTTCTTGACGCTGTTGTCACAAAATGTAGAGACCCCTGATAAGTAGATATTTTATCTACGTACGACCCCGATTAGCAGTGACAGGGCAGACTTCTTTCTCCGGCTCCTCTCTGAACGGGTGGGCCGGGCACATAGTCAGAAGGGAGACAAATCAGTAGGGTTAGCTGAGCAGGGAAAGCTCTCTTCTCAAAGGCTCAGCTGTCCGCCCCCCGACACGTGGCCTCTGCGTTATGGATGGTAGAACTGCGGCAGGCCCGAAGTAACGCCGAGTCCCCTTCATTTTATTCCTCTGAAAGCTCAGCCGCAGGGCTGAGAAGTACAGCGATTTGCTCAAAGTGGGAAGGCCTTTTTGCTGCCCCGCCCACTCGCACAAAACACCAAGACCTTACCCCTCACATGCTCCCCTGTGAAGAAAATTTCCAGAGCCCTGGACCCTGGGCTAATGTAACAAGGAAAAGTAGACTAAAAAGTGCTGAAATGGAGTTTTCTATGGGGACAGGTGTGGTTTGGACATGGGACAATTTTTTTCTTTACTTTGAAACTGTGTAAAAGGAGTCATCTGAAAGGTCAACAAAATGGAAAGAAACCAAGCAAAACACCTGCATACATGCACAAGGAAACATGCAGACTGAGCTGGACTTCTGAGTGGTGAGTTGCACAGACATCACGGTCCCCACTCGAAGACCAGGTGCCGACAGCAGGAAGGGAAGAGATCACTGTCATTACTGTTCCGGAAAGATCATGGCGTGCCAACGCTGTCACCATGATGGCCGTGACGGCCATGATACCATTCTGTTGAGAGGGGACACTGGCCAGTACCCAAGGGGATCACTGTCATCAGGCAAGGTCACGTGACTGTGATGGGGCCTCCAGCGTGCCAGGACAAGACAGACCTACACTCATGAGCTGGGAAAATGCAGCTCTGAGAACAGTGAGGAACCCAGAGA
Source organism: Furipterus horrens (assembly GCF_987537825.1). Lineage (NCBI taxonomy): Eukaryota > Metazoa > Chordata > Mammalia > Chiroptera > Furipteridae > Furipterus > Furipterus horrens. The sequence goes on from NW_028327182.1 coordinate 93,238,695, forward strand.
AAAACACTGTGTTGTTCGTCACAGGCAAGAAACTGGCCTCACAAAATGCAAAGGGGGACAGTTTAAAGAAAAAGTCATTACCCCCTATTCCAAGGAAAGACGTGTCCCCCCACTGGGGCCTCTTGTGCAATAACCGAAGATACAAATTCAAAGAGCTAGAGACGGATGGTAGGAGAATCCCAACAGCAGCAGTGATGGCAGAGCGTGTGAGTGAAGACAGAAAGCTTCAAACCGCTTGCAAGGGAACTGCAGGAAGAGTCTGGTAACTCCTGCAGAGAGGTCTCATGACCAAAGGCTGTCCCTGTCACTGCTGTGAAGCCATCCATGCAGCACAGACCCAATATGGAGGAGGCTCTGCCCCACAGAAAGGCTTGAGACTCAGCCTCTCCATCCTTAGGCTCCAAATAGGGCTTGAGGATGTTCAAGACTCACAGCCACGTCTTATACGATGCAGTTGCTTCTATACCTGTCTGCGCGTGTTCATCATCTGCTGGGTGCCAGTTTATTCAGTGACATTTTTTGTTTTTCTCAGTTAATATTACTTACTGTTTTTATTCTTGATGCACCAGGTTAAAATAACCTTTTAAGCCCTTGTTGAAACCGAAACTCGTTAAATTCAGTCGGTCATCTTTCCTGTACCATTTTTATGTCTAGATTGGGGAAATCAAGAGTAAAATGGGCCCCTTGCTCTTGGACCCAAGGGCTGGCTCATTGCTTTCCTCCTTACCGAAGTCTCCCAGGAATTCAGCCTTATTATTATTTTTCTTCCTTTAATGGGCTGATGTCTTTTCTACTATTCCAATGTCCTTTCTCTTGGCCCAGTAATGGAGTAGGACACCCTACCCACCTTTTGTCTCTGCTGTCCCTGAATATGCACACAGGACTGTATTGCCAACAAGGAAATGGATGGAATCACAAAACCCATAAATCAAAAGAAAATTATAAAGTTTCCAGCTATCTTGCAGAATACTCAGGGTAATTACCATTGGTTCATACTTTCTTAAATGGTATTTCAAGGTCTCTGTTAAATGGTGCCTGTTGCTGAGCTGAGCTGCTTAGGGCTGTCACGGTGGATTTAAAATTTGCCACTGCAGCAATCCAGCGAATTCTGAACCCTGTGGGACTCTGGGTACTGACCTTCATTCCAGGCAGGGCCCATGATTTTCTTGGACTCATACAGATGCCTTAGGTAAGAAAGTCATGGCCTTTCCTGAGCCCTAAAGCTGTTCCGGGGACTGCAAGCAGCTCTTCATCGACTGGAGATGCCTGGCATCACCCCAGCTGGCCCTTTAAATTCCATGATTATCCACAGTCCCTCTTTGTGGAAGGAAAATCTTTCCTTCAAAGGACCCTGAGATCCTTCCCCTGTGAGTCACATCACGTTAATCTCTACGTGTCCACTTAACTCTTCACTTACTTCTCTGTGGTCCCAGCCCTATTAGGTCCTACCCATTCCATACACCGTGGCCCTGATGTTCCATATATGTTACCTTTGAGAAGGTCAGGTCCCAGTCCCAGTCTCTCAGTGAAGGTTGGATGCAAATATCATGACCACTCCATTTAGAAAGCAAACCTGTTAGGTCCCTGTGTCCCCAGCTCCCATGCCAGCGTCCTGAGACCAAGCTACATCTCTCCTCTCCAACACATTCTTCTTTTCTATGTTTACAAGCTTCTATCTCTGTAATGAACCCCAATAAAATCCCTCCTTAGGGGCCATTTCAAAACTTAAAATGCTAGACAGGCCCTGAGATGAAGAACAACAATAATCGCTGTCATGTGCTCAGTCTGTAAACAGTTACACCAGGCATTGGGCTACATGACTTTCGGCATTTCATTTAATCTACAAGATGAACCTACAAATGGCCTCTTCAACCCCATCATCAGGGAAAGAGCGTCAGGAGAGAGGTGACGTAACCTGCGCAAGGTCCCAAAGCCAGGAAGGACGTGTCACGCCAAAGCTCAGGGCCATCATTCGTAAGCTCCACAGCTTCCTGGAGAAATAAGCAAGCCTGGCAGGGTGACCGTCACGCTGAGCTGTGCACACATCCCCAGACATCTCCCCTGTCTCCCCGGGGCCAGAAAGTCATTTATTTACATGTCCAATTTTACAATATATACATTTTTTATTAAGTTTATTGGGGTGATGTTGGCTAACGGGATCATATGGGTTTTAAGTGTACTGTTCTGTGACCCAGGATCTGTAGACTTCACTGTGTGCCCGCCTCCCCAAATCAGATCATCTTCTGTCACCATATATTAGGCCTTGTTATTCTTTTATCAGCAATTAAAAATATATTTACGTTTAAACATATTTCTATTTAAATAATTTCAAAATTTCAAACGAACATGTAAAAATTGACATGTACAATTTTCACCATTGAAAGCAGGGGAAGATCATCTTTCTTCCATTGTCTTCAGTCGGAGACAGTCACGGCAGCTCCCTTTCATCGGACAGAAACGATCTGTTGGACATGTGACTGTTTATACTAATACACCGGTGCCAACCCCCAGCTGTCAGGTGGTCAACGGAAATACTAATAATTTACCACTCAATTCAATTTCTTTCTTTCTTCCTTTTTTTTTTTACTGATCTGTCTCCATTTGTGGCAGGTTCTATGATTACATTCACACACATGTACCCAAATCCATGTGCTCGATCTTGGAGAAACGCCTAGTGCAGAGGGCACTGATGAAGAGTTATTCATATCATCACTTGCCCTCTCTGAGCCCCAGTTTTCTCACTTATGGAACAGAAATGATGCTGGCTGACTTCTGTGCACAAAACAGGGCCCACGTACTAACCCTGTCAAGCGGAGAGGCGGCCTGCATGAACCCTTCCAAACTCAGAGACCGGAAGTAACCACATGGAGGGTCTGAAAGGAAAACTTCCTCGCTAAAAACAAGTCCTGGTGGGTAGTCGTGTCTAGTGCCCTAGACGGGTATCTTACCTGACAACGTCAACCTTTACCTTAACTGAGCCTGTCTACTGTCTTCCTGCAGGTAAGGAAATACACCTTTGGAATCTCAGCATAATCTCCTCTCTCCAGACCTCTCCGGGCACCACCGCCCACCCTAACAGGAGCGCGTGGGGCCCCTCATTGTTACCTTGCTGCACGAATACCATCTCCACGTGCTGTAAACGTTCATTGTAACTATCCTATACCCACCAGATAGTTAAACGAGTTCTCGCTTCTTCATTTTACTCTCTATCAGATCCCAGAGGTTTCCCTGCTTTGTTTTCTCCTTCCTCCCTAATCTATCACCAACGGATTTCACGGAGCCCTCCTTACACCTCCTCCTTTGATGGTCAGGCAGAAAATAACTGCAAAACTACCCTCCGGAGCAAAGTCTCAATCCAGTGCTTTCCGACAACGGGTATCAGTTCGGCTCAAATAAACTCACACAAATTCCCTACAGGTTTGGACAATTCTCATGTTTAACAGTTCCTAAAAGGGTTCTGTTTGTGTGTTTAGGAACAAATAAGGTCATATCAAATGTGTTAAAACAATGCAAACTACAGGATGTAAGCATGCATTATAACATACATTTACTACTACTGTTAATAACAATAATAATGAGAGTAATATTATTAGACTGATGTCACTGCTGTTTTGTCCTGCCCAGGCTCAGCAGGAAAATTTCTCTGTCAGTGCTCTATAATTAAACCGTCTATAACATATTTTTTTGTTACCGTCTAAGTATTACACTAAGTGTAGGCATCCATTTCCTTTCCTGTGCTCTATTTCTCCTTCCCAAATGAATTTTGAGGAGCAAAGATGTGACTCGCTGTGGCAAAAGAGAAGGGAGAGGAACTATATTATATACTGGCGGGAAAAGAGACATTCGCAGCGATTAACTTGTTTTGAGCAGTACAGGGAAGGCATTATACCCTCCCTGTCTCACTTTCTAAGTGCTCTCTCCTTTCCTCTCTCTCTCCTTCTGTCTCTCTTGCCCTGTGATTGGCAAGGGGCGGAATGTACAGAAACACTGCGCAGATGGTCAAATTCCCTCCCCATTTCTGCAGGCTCAGCTCCTTTGGATCAACTAGTGGTGGGAGGGTCGGAAGATACACAATATTTGACCCTCTCCAAAGGACGGCTTGGTCCACAAGGTCTCTTAGTGGCGGGCCGGTCAACCCCGTCAGCCAGAGCGGGAGCAGACCCCTTCATGGTGACTCTCAGCCAACCCCAATTCCTGCTTTCATTTCAGGACATTTCTCCAGAGGAGACACAGAATTGTGCTAGAGCCCCCTCCGGCCCCGTTGGAGAGTAATATGCACTAATAGGAGAGTAGAGAGCTAATAGGCAGGCAGAAAAATGGGGGAAAGGAACAACTTAGCGAGACATTCTTAGGAAATGTAAACTATGTACCCCGGTCCAGAAACGAAAGCTCCTTGTACGGTGGGATTGATTTTTCTCTTCAGAGGAAACAGACCACTTGGCCATGATGAAACTCTACCCAAGGTGTGATACTTGTTCCCATTCCTCATCCTCCGGAGAACATTTCTTTGTCCATGACCCGCACAGACATGTTTCCTCTGACACTTCCAAAAATATAGGACTGAAAAAGGGCAAACCAACCCACAAGGAACACGCACACATGTATGCACACGCGCACACAACACAGACCACCGAGAGCCCTGGGCAGGAATTCTGGTTCTGGTCTGCAGTGTGCGGGAAAGGGTTAAGGGCGGTGCATTGCCTGCAGATGTGCAGATAATTTTGTACGTTTCAATGCGTTTGAAAGACCTCCATGCTTCACTGACTGTTGTTAAAAACACACTGAATTGGTCATGACAACCTGTGGGTTAGTTTATACCACAGTCTAAAAATTGGGAAATTCAGTTTAGAAATTTGATCAATATTCATGCCATCTCACATCATAATTTAGCTGGGAAAAATGCACTAGAAAAGTCCCCGGGCAATCCTGAAGAGCGACTTGGATTCTGGTGGTTTGACATGTGTAAACCTCCCGCTTGGAATCGCTGATGGGGCTGATGGTTGCCTTGAACTTGAACAAGGGCTTCCAGGCAATTTGGTGGAGGGGGTTAACCAGGATAGAACAGAAATGAGCAAATTAACAGGAGTGTGCCAAAACAAAAACTCACCATGTTTTTTCTTTTAACTCTCCACAGAACTCTCCCCCAAAAGCATAAAGAACTGTCAAAATAGGATCTTGCTTAAAATGCAAAAGGTATTTTCAAAGCGAGGATGACTTTTGCATACAATATGTGCTGAAGACTGACGCTATGTGGAAAATGTCTTACTGGTAAATTGAGTTTATATTACAACAAATGCCAGTGGGAAAAAAAAGGGGGGGGGGATTTAAAATTTTAGATTTAAAAAATATTTCTTGATGTCTTTCTCTAATTAATTTAAACACTCACATATTAAATACCTGAATTCTAAACTTAAGTATGGCCTCCTGGCCTCTAAAAATTAATAGTGTGTATTGAAAGGTGGCAGAATGCCTATTCATTAATTCTAGAAGATTACATTTGAAAGAGAGCAACCAATGTCATTTCGTTGGTTAAGCTGCCAGCATGGCTCGTCATGATTTTAGCTCTGGTATTTTTATTTGGAAATGTTCTCCCGCGTGGCCCACCAGCAGATTTTAGGTTGTGGCCGCCTGCTGTCAGTCCTCAGAACAGCTCTTCATTTGGGGACAGCAGCTCAGAGGTAAGGACACTTTCCTAAGGTTCAACTTCCATAAAGATTCTGGTCTTTAAAAATGAAATGTCACGTCAAATCCCCCCAAAGATAAAATATTCTAATACGTATTCTTCACCTGATTCCCCGAACTGAAGCGCCTAGCTTGCAGCAGGGAGCCTTTAAAGAGAAGATGGCTTGTTTACCACATGAAACAAAGGCGCAGTGTCCTCCCCACGCCCCCGTTTTGATAAAAATCAGTGCAAATGAAATCAAGAACTGTTTTTAAAATGTTAACATTTTTGTGCAGCAGTGTAAGTGGCTTTGAGCTAAGGTACTTAAGCGCAGACAGAACAATCATGCCTTTCATCAGGGATTCTGAGGAGCTTGACGTACATAACTCTTCATTATTTTTGATTAAGTGAAGGGGTAAAACAAAACCCTGCTAAGATGAACAGATAGAAAGGCTGAAGGCCGCGGCAGCTCTGCCGCTCTGATGGTCCTGGTGGCTAGGAAGCCACTGACGTTTCTCTCATCTGCAGAGAGGTCCTCTGTAGTCTCTTATACTAGAGCTCCGAACTTAGTCTGAATAGCACTTATATAAGAATCACTTTCCAAGAATGAAAAGAAGACCATGTTTGCTATGATGACCTTCCTATAGCTGTACGTTACTGTTCAACACTGGCCACTATTCATGACTAGTTACAAGAGGGAGACTCCAAAAGGGAAAAATGATGATCTCGGTAAACACATATAATGTTTACTGTACTATCTGCCAGCTATTATAAAAATATCCCATAATGTCATCGTTAAGAATTCTGTTTTTACTTAACCTTCTGGCTTGCAAGTTACATATTTCTACCTGTCAAGTGATCTCTAGCTAGCCGCTAGCGAGAACCTTCTCATGGGGAGGGGGCAGTTTGCTATCAATCTGTGGTGGCGCCGGCTGCAACGGGGTCCCCCCACACTGGGACACTGCTTGGAGTGGCAGCATGCTACATGATCCCTGAGGAGACTGCGGGAAGAAGGGAAGGGAGGACAAAGAGTGGAGACAGTCACTGACTCTCCACCAAGCTAACTTTTATGGCCACGGGAATGGAAGACACTCCTTGGGGCCAAAGGAATGTTTCCCGAGTCCTTGTTTTCATTTAATATGGCCAAACTTAATGCGAAACTGTGCGAAATGTGTTTTGAGGAAAATAGAAAAACCCAGCACATACTTTCACCTAAAGTATGAAACATCTTGACAAATAATGTAAAAAAGATTTCCCAAATCAGACTTTCCTTCCTTCCTTCCGTCCTTCCTTCCGTTTTTAGCAGAGTAAACAGACTTCACAATTAGCCTGTCAGCAAAACTTGATCAATGTCAGTTTGCATGAGTTTGCAATGTAAACTGAAACAATTATTTTAAACTCTCACTTGCATATTTTAAAACTGGTTTTAAAGAAACACGATCACATGTGTTTTCTCAGGTTGGATTTTAACTGCCAATGTTGGAAGTTTTCAAATTTTAACTCTTACTATGTGGTTTAAACAGGTGTATTTGTTGATAATATTCAAACTAATAGAAGTGAACTTTCTTTATTTTTAATTAGTTCATATTCAAAATATATTATAGTTTAAGAAAATACAATGCCAGATAGTATATACATGTAAGCAAACTGAATTCTAACATAATCTTTGGTCACCTTCTTATTAATATCAATACACTTTCCCAGTAATCAAGGCACTGTTTCTGTTGAATTTTCATGATTTTTTCCCTCCTTATGCATTATATTTGCAAATATATTAGGTATTGCCTCAATGTACTTAACATTAAAAGTAGGTAAGGGTTAAATCAATTCTCATTCATTAATTAGGTTGTATAATATGCAATTGCCAACATTCAACCATCTTTTGGCTTACCAAATGGCAATCTCATACGGCTTAATCTAATTTAGTAGAATATTAAATTGAAGCAGTAAAGGTCATGGGCTTTGAAGTCACTTACTGTACAATTTAAGCTATTTTAAAAAACTCTCTCTAAGCCTCAAGTCCCTCCTTTATAAAGGAGGGATAAGGCTACCATCAGGGTCACTGAGCATTTTAAATAAGATAATGTATGAACTTGCCCAATGATGAATACCCAGTTAGTGGTCATAAATTATTGCAAAAACTGGAAATCTGTAGAGCATATTTGATCATAATGACAGTTAAACTATCCGTAGGAGATTATGGGGTTCACCAACACACCACACCCATCCTTTCTGCCACGTGCGTAAGACTGTAGCTGTGCTGTGCACACTGTGAAATCCTCAGCTGCCTTCTCGCACCATTGCATGGAGTTCGTACAGAGTGGAGGGGGAAGGCACAGACTTTGGGGTCAGATGTGTTTGCACTGGGGACCCTGTTCTGCTGCTTATAACCTATGGGGCTTTGGGCAACTGATTGGATCAGCCATGAAATAGGACTTATTACACATAAGGCACTCAGACCATTGCCTGTCATGTAGAAAACAATACATAAATATGACTTGTTACTTAAATTTTTGTCATTATCATGATGCCTGTCTTCCCCAAGTCCTTTATCTGTGGCTGAACTCCAAGGAAACAATTTGATCTCCACTGACATGCTTTCCATATTTAATTAAAATCTTTATTTTTCTTAGGCACCACGCCTTTCTGTTTATGGCCTTTAATACCTATAATATTATTATTTAATTATTTTTCTGCCTCAGAGATACAAAGAATAATTTAAAAGGGAATCCCAAATACAACATTATCACAAAACAGTAGTAGTCATATTGTGCAAAGGTTAAAAAAAAAAAAAGAAGCGCAAAAATCAGGCCAATCAGGATCCAAGTCTCAGTTCTGCAATATATTGGCTCTGTGGCCTTGGGAAAATTATCTGATGTCTCTGGGCCTCAGATTCCTCATCTATAAAATGGGTATAATAATGCTACTCATCTCATAAGAGTGGTAGAAAGTTTAAGAGTTAATACGTGTGAAGTACTTAGAACAAGTACCCGGCATACAGTAAGCGCTCAGGGCGTGTTAGGTATTCTTTTCATAGGCACTGGGCAGGCAAGTCTTCATTCAATCGTTTTCTTTTAAAATCCTCAGACAGGTGCACACAAAGACCACTGTCTTTGCTGTGGACATGCTATCCATTTAACCCCTCTGCAGAAGCATTATGGATAGATACTATGGCAAAATTTACAAATGTGCATCTACATTGATTATGACATTTACACAGGAAATGTTTGGGGCCACACCCATTTTCACTCTGTAAACGCTGTGGCTACAAAGATGGTTCTCTGAAGGGATGCAAGCCTGCTATTATTCCAGCAACGACCTAAATCATCATGGGATTTCAAGTCTGTCAGCACTGTCTGAACACGAAGGCTAAATGGAATTAACAGGAATTGTCACTCAGTTCAACATTTATTGCACCCTACCTACATGCCAGACATAATGCTAGGAGCTGGGAGCTCAATGGCAATTAAGAAAGTCATGGTTCTACTCTCAGAAAGCTTCTAGTAAACGTGGTCTAAAATACAACATTCCTATCACTGCATATCCCCTTGTTTCCAAGGGCGTGAGACCCGCAGCTACATAATCTTAACTTTGCCTATTCAGGTAGGACAGACGATGGAGGTGTGGCAGCCAAACTGACGGAGAAATGATATGCACCAGATGGCAAATGACGGCAGGATGCCTTATGCTCTTCAGGAACATCCCTAGGTAACAAAGGATAGCTCATCAGATCACGAATCTGTTGACCTAATACAGAGGAAGTTCAAGGTCATGTGGGAACTAAGCCGGACTTAGGCCACATCACCTTAAAGTGAACTGTGCATTTCCCTGTTGACCTCTTGGTATCTTTTACACACACACAACAACTTGAACGCAAAAGAAAACTGCCAGGAAGCCGGGTGTCAGGGATATTTTCATCTCCTTTGTGGACAGAGTCTGACGTAGCTGGAAACCACACATTTTAAATCCTCTGCACTGGCCATTACTTCTGGTTGGTAAATACAAGGACAGATAGAGAACAGAATGCCCATGGTTTTGCAGTGATTACATGTGGCCTTTGGAGAAATCAACTAGGGAAACAAAATTAAAGAAGAGGGGATTTTCGGCAGAGAATAAGAAATTCTGCAGACTCAGAGATCCCAGGCCGGGGGTGGGACGGAGAAGCATCCTTCTCTTCAGTTCTCGCTTTGCTCCCTCATTCCCAATTAGGGGTTCATTTCTAATTAATGCTTTATTCCCTCCATTAATGAGTTTTAACAGGGGATTCCTGGAGACAGTAGAGCCCTAATCTTAAAAAGATATCTAGAGACCAACAGAAGTTCAGACCTGATTGCACATCGCAGAGAAGATAGATGAGAGCGTGTCCTCTGTCAAGAGTGCCCTGTTGACATATTTGACGTAAGGAATAAAAAGACCAGTTTGTGAACAACAATCTCCCTGGGAATTCAAGAAAAAGCCTTTTGCCACTTCTTTGCCTTCAGTCTATAGAATCTATAGATTTCCATGACCCTATAGGCTGTAGATAACTTGATTCAAATGTTCCACTCCATGACTGCTATTATCATTATATATATATATATATATATATATATATATATATATATATATATATATATATATATATATATGAAGATCTTTTCAGTACAATTTGGCTCTGGGAAGCTGGGCAACTCCTCCTGTTTTTGTATTTGTTTTGTTTTAATGATGTAGTTGAAAAACAACACGCTTTTTAAAGCAAAACCTCAATCTATGGTGGACTCAACAGAATACCTCTACGTGACCTCAGCTGTGTCTTTTTTAAAAACTCTGTGAGTGAAGTGGCCATTGAGGCAGCGAAGAGAGAGCTGGTCACAACTCAGCTGCAGCTGCCTCAGTTTGGCGACATCGTATTTTCTTTTTTTTCATTAATAAAGATTGAGTCAGTCACTCGCACGACACTTTCCCTTTAATGACATTTGTTCTCAGGAGTCAAGGAGACTAACTGCCTGTCCTTGTCCACTATTAAAGCTCTCGAAAATACCATTTACAACCCCACACCCCGGCGATAGGCTGGCTCTTTGCAAGTCCCGTGCGTTGTAGTTCAGAGCCGTTTCTTCCCAAGTTTCTGATGTGTTCTTTGACCGCAGGTTCATGCCTGTAATCATGATAAATGATTATGGGTCTTGCAAACACCTTCCTTATCTCTAGCTGGAATTTCATCTGTGTGCCGTGATTTAGTGAAAGGGTGATTTAATAGAAAATGAATGTATTTGTTTAGCTCGCGAGATTTCGGATAACTTAGGAAAATCGACAGTGCATTCTAATGGATTGATGATGTCTATAACGCTTGTCTACGGTAACTCTACAGATGAATCTAATTGTAAGGCTGCCCTTTAGCCATCAACACTATTACGTTAATAGAATCACTGTCGAAATTTAAGCACTTTGTTCACATGATTTCTGCTAAACCTTATAAAACTTTAGAGAATTACCTAGATTTCATGAAAGGTAGTTCTATTTTTTAAAATAAAAAATAAATAGAATGTAAGCTTCTGAAATGAAGGTTCATTATGGACATTCGCAAACAGTACTAATTATGTTTTTTTGATCAAGAAGAAAGGTACTTTGATATTTATTTCTTAAGCTACACCATGCATTCAACTTTTCAGATTTTCAAAAAATATAGCTAAACTACAGATCAGACACCAGGCCAACAAAATCTATTAGCTATGTTACAGTTAAATTTATTTCACTTTCTTGAAGATCACGAAGTAAGTACATAGTTAAGAAACTCTGAGGCTCGAGGAACTAGAATTATACCTCTTGTTTCCAACAAGTGATGCGATATGCTTCCCTAAGACGTTCAAATTTTCATGTAGATTCAAACCCTGGTTACCTAAACTGCCCGTATTTCTTTCTTCAGTTTAAGAAAAGCTGTATTTCGTATCTTTAGACAATAGTAAAATATATAGACTAATATTTAAATTCTAATAGCGTAGTGCGGTTGGTTTGTTGTTTAGAATTTCTGACGTGCAAAAAGAGCTCAGGAAGCAGTGTTTCTATTACTGAGACAACATTAAATATGCCTTCATATGGATCGTTCTGGGTTGTTTACTAACTCTTCATAATGAGGCAGTCACAAGCAGCCCTCAAAAGGCAATAAATCACCATTGCATTGAGTTGACTCAAGATAATAATTAAGCACTCAAAACAACCATGTTTGTTATGAATTATGAAAATCCTATCTTCATTTCTCTACACCTTTTGGTGCATAATAGCTTTACTCTAAGGATAAAAATAGTTCTAAGCAAATCTTTAACAGTATAATTAGGACAAAGGATGACTATGTTGCTATGGAATGTATCAGTGGGGGGCACGGTAATTCACATAATTTTTTCCCATGTTTTATTGCTTATATGTGCCATTGGAACTGACTCATAGGTTATACGATATTCTGAAATATGCGGCAACTGTAAGACTGAAAGCACTCTGCTTTATTCAATTACTTAATACGTTCTTAGAAGTTTTTTAGAAGCTTAAACAGAATATCCACTTAGAACAGGACTGCCAATTACAGGGAAGATCTGTTTTTTCCTGAAGTTGGAAACAGTCATCTAACTAAACTTACAGGCAAATGCTTTTAACTGCTAATCAATGTGCAAATCCTCTGGCGGGTGCTCGTGTGTTTAAATCTGTAACATCAAGCGAAAATACAGGGAACAGCCGAACGGCCAGGGCGTGGATGTTCACGACGTGGTCTCGACTTCAGACTTAATTACTTTTATTCTCCGGGTAAAGGAAAAAATTGCCTCCCATTGTCCCCATGGCATGGGCCTCTTTGGTTCTTTCAGTCTCCAGACAAAGATAAAGAACATCTATTTGTGACTGGTGATCTTTTGCACCACTTGTTCTATCTTTGGGAAGTCCAAATTGATTTTCTTCCACTTGTCACACTGAAATCTCAACTCGGTCCTGTCTGCCACACTCTCAAAGAGCTCCGTGGTTTGGGTATCAAAGGATTAGGGAGCCGCAGCTGTAAGGGAGGCCAGAAGCCAGAGAGGAGCTGGGGTGCCATTCTGGGCATTTTATGTAAGCAGTCTATTTCAGCTGCAGAGGAAGCACTGGCTGAGTGGGGAGCGACATGTAAAGTGTCCACTTGACATAAGTTTTTTCTTTTTTGTAATAGCTGAGATAAAAGAGAGCCTCCCATGGCTGACCCTTTATTATTAGAGTCCTGAAGGTCTCCGCAGAGGTGGCCGGCAGGTGCCTGCCGGGCCTCTAGGCTGTTCTCAGCTGTTGGTGCAATACTTGTTGTGCGCTACCCCCCACCCCCCCCGGTTTTCTGTCCTGGGCTCTGCCTGATGTGTTGGGTATCTGTTTCCTGTCTCAGCATGGATGCTGCATGCTGGTCAAGTCTGAACTTGAACTGCAAAGAAGCGCATCACTGCAAGGTCCCCGGGAGGCGGGCACAACTCGGTATCCGCCCTGGTTTCGCTTGAAAAATGTACAAACCTTTTATACATTTTATGAAGGAGATAAGGGAATCCCTGTGCATTCATGTCTCCTTTTTCATGCCTTTAAAGTCGTCTAAGCATGAGAACAAAAATAAATATGTGTTCACAGCAGTGAGAGAAGTGGATGGCGCTTAGTTAATTGTACGTTTTCACTTAGTAGGTACATAAGAGCTGCCGTTTGCTGCAGCTTGTGTGAACTAGGCTCTATGTCCGGCACTTTACGTATAATAACTATTTAATCCTAGCAACAGAGCTTTCAGTAATTATTTTATCCCCAATTCCAGGGAATACACTGAGGCTTGGCAGTGTTAAGGAATCTATGCAAAGTCACATGGTAAGTAAAGGATCAATTTTCAAAGAAGTCAAAATCACAACAACTAAATATATTTAAAATAGGATAATTTGGGGGGAGGATAAACCAGAAAGCATTTTAGTAATTCATATAGCTTTTGCCTCATCATGATAAAATCAATGTTTTCAGCATTGCAAAATAATTAACTTTAGTACACTTTCTTGACATAGGGATTCTGAATCTTTAAAAAAAATTAATGAGCTGAATTACTCAATAGTGATTTTTTATAGGTGACAGTAGATTTGGTTTCTGAATAATCTACCAAGTCTTAAGTGATTAACATTGGGAGTTTATTTTTCTGTGTACACATCAAATTTCTTTTCAAATTCAGTATCAGAATAGAGCCTACAATTTAGACAGTTCTGTGTGTAATTAAGAATCTTCTAATAGAAAAAGGAACCATCGCATAAATAGAAGATATACTATAGTTGTTAATATTTAATTATGGCATAATTAATCATAGGTTGTCAGATGAATCTACCTTATTAGTGTTCTCCCTAAAATCACCATCTTTGATTTCTACCAGGAAAAAAAAAAGGCAAAAGGAGAGAAAACAATGCATGCGCAATATTTACACTTCTTGGAAACAAGAGCCACATATTTTGTTCATGAGTCCCAAGACTTTTCTGAATGATATCTTTGCTTTTATGAAGAGTTCTGGGTTTTGTCCTCATTCCAGGGAAAAGACACTAACTTCCAGAGGATAATGCTCCTGTGCCTGGTGCCCTGATTTGATGATATCTCCTCTGAGGATGGGATTATATAAGCCCAGGAGAGATAATGAGGGGCAGTGACAATGGCCAGGCCTGTGTTGACTATGGGCTGTCCTGTATGACTCGTCCACATCACCCCACTTACTGGAGGTCACCCACAGCAGAAGGAGACAGACAGCTCAAGGACCATGAGCGAAGATGCTCCCCATGATCACCTGAAACTGCACAAGTGAGTGACCTTCGTCCATGAGATGCCCTAGACAAAACTTCTACCCTTCGCTTCCTGGGAAGGCCATCCTTTTGCTAGAACCACACCCTGTGGAGGGCAGGTGGCTGGGCTGGGGACACAGCATGATGAAGTCAGGAGCAGGAAGGGCATGGGTGTAAGTGTGGAGTGAGGAGGACGGGAAGAGTCGGAAGGCCTGCCTGGGAGAAGCAAGAGGGCGATCTGGGGGTCAGTGGGAAATAAGATTAAAAACACAGGCCCCGTGAGCAACCAGGTGGCAGGGAGCCTTAGGAGGTATGAGAGCTTGATGAGCAAAGAGTTTTAAGAAGGTTAGTGTGACCACGACACGTACAATATAATTGGGAGAGAGAAAATGGGGACGGCAAGACTTTAAAGTTGTGTACAAAACCACGACATCATAGAAATTAGGTGAACCCCAGGGCGTATAATTATAAAACAAATAGAATCACAATAGTACATACGGTAATAAATATAATTAAAATAATCAAATACAATATTTAAAGAACTGGGTTGCCAGACACGAAGTGAGAGGAAAAAGTAATGACCAGGTTTCTGGGTTTTGAGATGAGCATAATAAAAAACAACTGAATAAAATGTGTTAGGTGGGACCAAAAGCATGACTTGAAGGAACTTTCTTTGCCTTCCATTTTGATAAACACATTAGAAATCACTGCTCAGAATCCAAGGGAAGTTTGTTTTTTAGCCCCACCCCTCCCCACTGAAAATGGGACTTTGCTGAGGGTGAGAAGTCACAGCTGGAGGGGCGGATGAAGCAGGCAATCTAAAAGGTGGCAACCGAAGGCCTGGGAGCAGGTGGGTTTGCACAGGGGGGGAAAGTTCGAAGAGAGAAGGTGGGTGTGGGGCAGGTGTGGCACCCAGAATGTTGGTAATGCCCACGGTTTGGCGCTGGGAGTGGGGAGAAACCCGAAGGAAAAGAGGATTGGTGACAGAGGATGGAGAAGGAGTGAAGTTAGGGTGTGGGAGGGACCAGAGCTGCAGAACCTCCTCACATTCTGTGTTCCCCGGGGCAGCCAGGACCTGGAGGAGTCTCAGTCCGAGACAAGAATTGGTTAATTCTATCCTGCCTGCTCCCCATGTGACTTCACTCACCCAGTCTCATCAACTGAGAAACAGAGATCAGGTCTGGGATCTCACATTCTTTGCGTACTGAATGCACATTAGTATGCCCAGAGGCTGGTATGCTCATCAGTTCGAATCCTTGAGATTCCACCAACCGCTCTGAGCCCTAGAGTCATGTCCTGTGCAAGGGTCTGTTTGTCTCCTGTGCTCCTGAGGCCAGTCAATATTCCTTTCAAATGACTAACAGAGTCTGAAGAAATTATCGGAATCATCCCCAGCATCAGGACTTATTTATTTCAAGGACATGACCCAGTGATACCATGAATGAATGGTATTCACAAAGGAAAGCTGATAGGGGCTAGTTTCCATCAGTGTCAAATGACAGGGAGAGATTTAGGATAACGGAAACTGAGGCTCTGAGAGAGCAGTTCTTGACAATAGGGGGATGTTGTAGTTTTGATGGAATGGTGAGGACCAGAACTCTGTTGTGGATACGATGGGGAGACGCTGGGTGGGGGTGGGGGCACCTTTGCAATGTCTAGCTTTGAATGGGAGCAAGGATATTGTAGCTGGACCACAGCAGAGTCAAAATAATGTTTATTTTTAAATGGAGAGAGCTGAGCCGATCTGAAGGCTCAATGGGAAAAGCCCAAGCTGGATTTCCTAAAGACGGGGGATCCACTTGGCCAACCAAACCAAGGTTGTAGGAGCAGCAGGAAAAGGCCACATCAGATGAGCCTGCGAATAGTGCACTGCGGACCAAGGATATGCATGTTTAAAACACCAGCTCAGTCGTGTGTCATCAGATAGCCCCAAGACCACACTCTGAGAACAGCCACCTTCTAGCCAGGGCTGACATGCCACCCTCCTGTGGCCACATCTGGCCCGCTGCCTGCTTTCACATGGACCTAAAGGCTCCAAGTGGTTTTTACAGCCAGATGTTGCAATAATAGTTTTGATGCTAGGGAATGCTAACTTTGAACCCCAATTAAGCAAAATGTTAACTCCCTCCAAGAAGATTCTGTTCTTCTCATTAGTAGACCTGTGCTCCTAAAAGTAGATTCTATTATTACTATATGTTGAATTTTGTCAAGAAAGTATTCGTAGAAATGTGTTTTTTCTCTTGTTGAGTACTTACAGACTCTCCTTGATGCGGATTCTTGGGCTACCAAGCCTAAAATATTTATTTGACCCTTTACAGAAACTGTTTGCTGATTCCTGCCTTAGAGTCTTGATAAGAAGTAACTTGTACTCTGGAAACCAGAGAATCAAAGACAGATTAACAGAAAATGAACTGTGGGCAAATTCACAGAAAACGCTATGCTAGGTACATACAGATGTGGCATCTGACTTCTTATCAATGTGAATCCTGCAAGGCTCTCCAATGCTTTTTTATTTTGAAAAGGCAAGTTCCCTTACTTCCCTCAAATATTCAACGTCATAAAGCATTTATAAAGTACAAGTCTGTTGCTAGAAGAAGGCATGTTAGACATTAACTCTGCACTTAGGCAACTTGCATTATTAAAAAAAAAAATGCCTACAGTAGGGACAGGCAAAGGCCAACTTTCTTCTGCATCACATATTTTCAACGTTCCTGAAAGCAACTGAAATGTTTGGGGGCACACACTAATACCCCACGACAGGGGTATTCTCTTCCAAATCATGCATGGCAGCATCAGCAGCTTCACGCAGATCAACAATTCAGAAGCAACTTAGGAGCAGCCACTTAGGCTGCTGTGGAGGGCTTCTGAGCACTCCTGGGGGGCCGCTTACAGAGGAGGCAGGTGCCAGCTGCAGGGCTTTGGGTAGACGACGATATGAAGGTGATATTTTAAAATGGTGACGATAATAAATTCCTGTTTTATGGAAAATCAGCCTATTTACGGACCCTACAGTCAAGACACTTAAATTACTTCCGATCCTATTTTCCCAGTCTTGAACATATTGGGAAAAATTTCAGACACCCCCAAATACGCTTTCATCATGGTTTGTAGAAAGGCTAAAGAAAATGTAGAGGAAAACATAAACTATAGCTGATGTGCCTGGTGCTTTCTTTGGACATACATGTTACAGGCTGAAGCTGCCATGTAAGTAATTTACACATTGTAGAGGCGATGTTATTTTTCCACCTTGTAGAGGGTCTGTTCTCTACGCAACAGGTAAGTTACTCACACGGCAGCATCGGTTTGTGATTTGTTTCAAGCAAAGCACCAGGAACAGCAGCTTTAGCTTTAGTGACCAGGTCGCGCCACTCTGCAAAGCTTCCTGTACGGGCGTGAGGTGCTTACCTTGAACTGAGAGTATAAAGGTAGGAGTTGTATTTTCTTTATAAAGCATTTACGTTAAAAAGGAAGTAAATAACTTAGATCATAAGTATAACGAGCTCTCAGCTCAGTTCAAACAGATGACAGACCAAGCGAGCCTCAAGCAGCTTTGGGGAGCGTTTTCCGTTTTCCGGCGGGCTGAATGATGAAAAGCAGCAAGAGGACATGCTTCCCGGGAAGGTAATCACGCTTATGGCTGCCAGGTCAAAGATCCAGATTCTGCGTAGCAACCTCTGACTAAAGAACAGCAAGTCCTTTTAGGTCAGGAGGTCCAAGATGGGGCCCCCTCAGCAGCACAGCATAATGGTCCTAAAATAACAAGCAAACATGTAGCTTTCTTAATTTGCCCGGCTGGAGGCCTGTAATAAGTACTTAACAACGGCAGGCACTGAGCGGCTCAGCAGACATCAACGAGACCATTTGCCAGATGATTTAGCAAACAATTTCCGAGTCTCGCACTGAGGTTGAGCGCCTCACACGAGAAAACACGAAGGGCCTTAGGAATGAGAGCAGCAGAGAGAGGAGATCTGCAGGTTCAAAGAGAGAGAGACTGAGAGTGTTCGCCTCTGGAGAACTTCGCAGACGTGCCCCCGTCTCTATGAAGCTCCCCGAGGGAATACTCCATAACTCCTGCTACACTTGTTCATGCCTTGAGCCAACAATCTGAGACTGACTTCTTGGGAAGGGACAAGGGACAAAGGATTCTGGGAGGAACTTCTAGGGAAGGAGCTTACTAGGTTGTGGAGCACTGAACGCTGTACTTCAAGCGAGCACAGGCCATGGAAGGTTCTCAACACATTCCTCGTTGAACAAATGTGTCCAAGTCCATGACACATGTGGAAATAGATCCACCATAAAGCCTGCTGGCAGGACCCTAAAAACTCACAGGGGTCAGAGACAGGGGAAGGCGTTCATGAAGGCATTACCCTCTGGTGTCAGGAATTCAAGGCTTGAGCATAGGGAGACGGAGCTGTTTTCTTGAATTACTGTAACTAAGCAGCCCCCGGCCTTCTCTTACACGCGTGGGCCCTAGTAGAGGCCACGATGTTTCTGAGTGGGGACGTCAGGGTGGCCGTAGCACCCCGAGGCTCTGGGACGGAAGGGATCAACACCAAAACAGGAAACAAGGCTGACAGGGGACAGGGCTGCCTTTCCCCCAGCGGGACCGAGGCCGTCAGCATCACTGGCCAGGACACCTGCTCTGAGGACGGAAGAGGATCGCTACAGTTAAATTGTGCCCTGTTTTATGAGGTAATGTTTTTAAACGTGAGTGTGGACATTTGAAATGTGAAACGTGCCAGCAACCATTTTTTATGAGATCTCATGTTGGGTTAGCCCGTTGCTTTCTGCTCCAGTTGACGTATTCCTTCTTTCCACGAATTGTCTAAATGAATGAGCTGCTTTTACGTCTTTGGGCCAATCTCAGGGGAGGTGCGTGGGCCCCGTGGTTGATGAGACGCAGGCCGCATTGCAGACGTGAAGCGTGACTTCTCAGTGTTAACTGTCCGTCCGTGGAACTTGTGGGTCTTCTGCCTATGGCATGTGAACTTGGTGAAAGCCCACAGAGGGGCTCCCTGACCTGGGGGCAAGCTGAGAGCATCCCCACGCACTCCATGGAGACTCCCCGGGGCTTCCAGGATCCAAGTGTACACAGGGGGACCGTAGCCGTCAGATGTGGGGAGAAGAATGTGCAGACAAATAGGTACGCAAATAAATAAAGCTGTTTCTGGTGTTGTCTACATGGTCACGATATGCCAAGGGCGCCGTGAACAAAAGGGGAGCTTTAGGATGAGCTAGGCTGCCAGATGTAGCGCGGTGATGCAGGGAGGCCCCGGGGAGCACCCGTGAGGAGGGGGTGTCAGTGTAAATCAGCCATAGACATGCTCCATTGCACCCGCGGGGCCCTAAGGAAATGCATTTAGGGTGAAGCCAGAGCCCGGCGCCAAGGGTCTGGGAGCAGCAGCAGGGAGGAAGGGGCCTGTCAGATGTGCACGGGAGACGTGACCTGGCCAGCAGCGGCCACCGAGGCTCTGGTGTCCGCACGTGGCCATGTAAATCGCTGAGGTTCTGGATGCTGCCCTCGAGCGTGTGTGAACGGTTAGTTAAGAGGGCAACAGCCACAAAGCAAGGAACAGCTGGGAGACGCATGTGGCTGGGAAGAGGACGTGAGCAGAGAGGGGACAGGAGGGTTTAAATGTGTCCTCTTAAGCCGTGGCCAGCGTGCGCTTCTGCAGCCCCGGCTGCGGTAGCAATGAAATTACCCAGTGAGCATTAGCGACGTATTTTCAAACTGCACTTTACCACAGGCGGGGTTATTTTAAACTCGGGAGAGCTAGAGAGAATGAGGACGCGTGTGGATCGTATGGGATTCCGAATCCCTGGACCCCCGGCTGCTGAAGCGCAGAAGTCCCCAAGCTTGCTGGGGCGCGGGGAACAACAGACTCAATGCTCACGGGTATCTTCTGCAAGCCTAGTTCTTTAGAGAAAGATCACTTAATGCAAACGCATAGATGTGTATAAAGGAAAAAGGAAGCTGTCATTTCAATTGAACAGAGAGATTTGCTTCTTTTTGTTTTGTTTTTGTAAGTCCTTTCCATTGCACTTAATTATTATTTTCCATGGAAGTGAATTTCACACTCGAATTCTGCGTCAGCGCGGTAGCAAGAGGCTTGCAGGAATCTGCAAGAGGCATTGGATGTGTCTGTTATTAAAACAAGGGCCAGGAAAACAAATGGTGGCCGGAAAGGTGGTTTTGCGCTGGTGGTGTTGAGTCACTGGGCAGAACGGGTCGCGGAACACAATCACCGAGGTAGCCCGAGTTGAGGAGCAATGGGGGACCGAAGACGCGCGTATGTGCTCAGTGTTGAGTACAGGTCTGCAAGGAAGCGTCAACATGGTCACATATTTATTGTAAGTGCTTTTCAGGCACACTCATTTTGAATTATTCACGCTTCCCCCCACCCTAAAAAAAACAATTGTGAATTAGTTTAGAATGAATTGTTTTCACAAGTTTTCAAGTGGTAACATACACACTTAAAATAATGCTCTTAAACCTTCTGAAACTATTTTAATTCCTACAAGTCTAAAGATAACACTCCTTCAGTCAGCATTATGATAACAGCATATGAAACCTTTATCAGGCTGAAGCCACTGTCACTCATGCTATACCCAGCTCTCTCTGCGTTCCGTATGATTTGTGTAACTGTAATGAGGCTCAAAGCCTCACCACACTCTGTGACTCTGATGTCCACACAGCCAGCTAACGCCTGAGTCAGATGACTCTGTCCCTTCCGCATCTATGCCCTCTGTCCCTTACCACCAGCACGCGACACTTCATTAGTGTGTGACCTGGATAGCAACAGCTTCTGAACCATCTCCCTCCTTTGAATCCATTTTGCATCTTGGATGTAATTAATTTTCTTGAAACATTGTGTTTTTTTCCCCCTGTCAGTCCCATGCTCTAAAACTTTGCACGACCCCAGGAGGCTTTCTGGGCCTCCACCGTATTCAGGAGGGAGGCCCAAAGCCACATGCTTGGGCAGATGTCCTCATGGAGAGGCTCTGAGGCTGTGCCCACGGCCGGAGGCCACCTGCCAAAGATGCTCCCCTGGGGCAAGAACTGCAGCAAATTCCTCCGGGTGGTCCCTGAGGCGCTCAGGCCCCTCTGGGAAGGAGATCAGCCATGAGAGCAGACGGGCACAGTGGTACCGGGAAGCCTGAGAGCAGCCTCTGCCCACAGCCAGGTCTGCTGGCCTGAACTCCTGCCCCAGACCCTGGAGAGCATCCTCCCAACTGCCTTAGTCATTTACTGAAGACCTTCAGGCAGCTCTCCGGGCTCCAGAACCAAGAGGCCTTCTTTGTTCTCAGTTCTTTGGGAAATTTTGTTCCAGGCACCTTCCTCCTCCCACTGGGCCAGGTCGGGTTGGTGGTAGTGGGGAGAACCAGCACTCACTCCTCAGCTCGCGCTGCGAACCACGCCGGGACAAATCTCTCTGCTGCCTTCAGTCGGGGTAAGAGTCATCAGGGTGAATTGGGGGAAGGGGAGAAGGGACAACGCCTCATATCTGGACCCAGGTTAATAACGATGCCACCATCTCCCAAGGCTCACGGAGGCCATGCAGGCTTGCCACCCACCCCCTCCTTCAACTCCTCTTTCGCGGCCATCCCATTGCCAGGGCCCAGAATGCCCAGTCTCTTTGGATGTGTCCCTGCCTGCCGGCCTGGCCACGCTGGTTCAGACCATGGGCATCCTTGTCAGTCACCCCTCCCCAGCCCCTGCGCCCCACTCCACGCAGACCCTGGGGCCATGGGTAAGAAGGCGGAGTTGTACACTGAGGTCCGGAGACAGCACAGTTCACACAGCGCAGCGGTGCATGCGAGTCCACCGGGAGCTTCCAGGCCCTGAAACATTACTTTTAGTTCCCTCGTCACTCGCTCCGTCAAGTCTCCAAGTTTCTGTGAAATAAGGGCTGAAGTGCCTCCCGCGTTCACATGCAGCTGCAATGGGCTCTGGGCCTGGTTTCACCTTGCACCTAGGACGGCGGGCCCAGGGGCTGGCACGGACAGCCGTTTCCTTAGACGGGGGGCTGGGGGGCTAAACGAGGTTCCCACACACCACGTGTTTTCATTTACACACTGGAAGGAGCAGTACTCCTTGTTTTCCACGATTGTGGAAGAGCTTTTGCAGACTGTAGAGAGAGCATTCCAGGCTGTCATTTTTACCGAAATGTCTTTAAATGTATAAGCTATTATCTTATTTCCTGAAAGATCTTGGCGCATGCTCACAGAACTGGAGAACTTGAATTAGTAAGGCAGCCACACCTAAGGTTGCCGCACCTGACTGCATGTTTTGTTAGGCAGAGGCCCTGGGTTCTGAGGTGAACGCATCATAAAAGAGCCCCGTGGTGAGACAGGTCTTTGTTTCTAACACAGGGGATGCTCCAGGTAGCCCTGCTTTCTGCTCCGAAGGTCCAACCCCTTCCCAGGAATGACTTCAACCCCCTCCTGCTGCTCCCATGACCTCCGCTGCCCCTCATTCCCAGATTTTCTTGGGTCCTCCCTTCGCCCCCACCTGGCCCACTTTCAGCTCTGACCCCCTTGCTCGGGGCCCCTGCCTGTCACCCTCCTCGGGACCTGGACTTTGTGCGCCCCTTGTACAGGGTCCTGGGACATTCACCCTGCTCTCCAAGGTCCCCTGCTGTCGGACAGCATCAGTCACGCCTTGGTGGCAGCAGTGTCAATCAGAATTGAAAAGGTGTCGGTTTTACTATCGTAAACATGGAGATAGCTTAATTCAGCTCCATCGTTATCAGCTGTTTGTTTTCCCTTAAAATCAAAGATGCCTTTTACTCCAAAAATTGCAATGAGTATAGATTTAAAACACTCCTTGAGAGAGACACCGTAATGTCTCCCAAAAAGGGAGCCGTGAGACCTTGCCTAATATACTATTTGGTTACGTGGCAGCGGTCTCTTCTGGGACTATGAAAGAAACTCCGGTTTCCATGGCTGGCGCTGCTTCTGTGGCCCACGCCATTCATTACATGACAATGAATGATACCGCGTGGAATTCAGGACGCTGGGAGGAGCAACATGCATTTTTACTGTGCTTCCACCAGTCTGTCTGTATGGTTCCAATACTCCATGCCAGAAGCAAATTTTCTATAATCTGTGTTCTTCCTTATAGACTTAAGCATAGAATACAAAAGAGAGAGAGAGAGAGAGAGAGAGAGAGAGAGAGAGAACCCTTCTGTAGAGAATCACTTAGCCAAGGACACTGTGCTCCATCTTTATGATGAAATACATATTTCCCATTAAAAAGCAAATCTGTCACTTTAGAAGGTTGAATTGGAGGTACTTTAAAAATAACTCCAGCTGGTTAAAATGAGAGCATTGAGAAGAAAAGGGCTCAATAAGAATGTTCTCTTGGTCTGTAGCATTTTCATTTACCTGAAGTGTGAATTGGGTGTATTTTCCTTTACTTTGAAACCCTTTATTTTCAGTGTCTGATTCTGAGTGAGTGGAATAAGTTTTAAAGATGAATTGGGTTCAATAATACTATTTCAAATACCTAAAGCTTCTATTTCTGCACTATTATCTCTAGCAAAATTGGTCCATTTGAACCGATACTTCTTCTACGATTATACAAGAAATGTTGATATTTTTCCTACATTATATTGTTCAATATGCATCATTTCTAGACTTTTTTATAGATCTGCTTTAGAAACTTTTGTCTGTTTAACATATTTTTCCCAGAAACTAAATAACTAACTATGTCCTGGTAAAACACAAGCAAAAGATAACTTAAAATATGCAATGATATTCTATAAAGGCCATCCATGTTTGTATATATGATGTATACACACAAACACATATACACACATACCAGAACCACACATCCAGCGATGTGAGATTTATCCCTGGATTTTTACAACTGTAGTAAACTTGGATGCTGAACTATTATATTTTTTCCCAATCAAACAAATACACACACTTTTACCCCAACCTCAGCTCGTTTACCACTTTGTGCCTGCAAGTTTCACTCCCCAGTGATTTCTGCACTTAAGATGCCAAATCATGAAATGGACGACACTCCCTCACACACCGTCCTGATCAACTGCTCTGAACCACGTGGGACTCCCTGAGTTTACACATGACAGCGTTTCCTCTGGCGAGCTCTTTCCATTGTGTGTGAACACCACCTAAATGACACCTAATGTTTTTGCTCACATCTTATGAATATGCACTTTCATATATTTTGCAAACGAGATGCAAGTGGACATCGGCAGAGGCTCATCGGCTTCGTTTACACGTTAAGAAGTTTCTCCAGAGATGATTTGACCTTGGCAACAGAGGGTCCCAGCTCCACTGTCCCCCTCCGCCTGGCTCCTTCCCGTTTCCATCGGTGCAGGACCTCACCTTCCCGGCTCTCAGTCAAGACGCCCCCTCCGTCAGGACAGTAACCGGAGTACCTGAGTAAGGTCATCCACATCGAGGTGTCTGATAAATGGAGCCCCCTTAGCAGACCTCCTTGTGGGAGTTTATTAATGCAAATGAATCTCTGTCCTGTAGACTGTATTGCGGAACAGGGTTAGCGCTCTGGGCTCAGAAGTCTGTTCTAGGCCTTCCCATGGATTCTTTCTCTCCTTGCCAAATAGGAGAACTCGCTTAACAAGTCAGCACCGCATTTCTCAAGTGCAGATGGGTTCCAACCAGATAGTACAATGACAATGACAATAGAGACGAGAGACCTAATGTCAAGGACCAGGTTACCCTCCCGCCACCCGGGAACTTGCTCAGATTGACCTTTGAGAAGACTCTCTTCCTTGCTACTTGGCTTATTTCTGCCTCCCAGGTAAGACAGATCTGGCAGCAGTGAACTATTGACCTTGTGAATTGGGAGCGCCACACTGATTTTCTGGATGCTGTCCTGCCAACTTGTCTTGCACCTGGACATGCTACAGTGTGTCCTGAATCTTCTCAAGGTTATATCTAGTGAGTAGAGGACCTTCAGTAATTCTTGGCAACAAAGCTCGCACTTTGGTTCTGATGCCCAAGCAGGAGGGACGTGGGCAAATAGGGACGAGGGGTCTGAGACTGCCAAAGTCAATTCACTCCTCCTAGGGGACAGCTTGGGACAAGAGTACTCTTCTCCAGTGGGGTCTTTCACTGAGAAGTCTTAGAAGACTCCAAGCAGAGAGACACCACAGAAGTGGAGCCCAAAGCGGATTGTCAGCTCTTGTCTGGAGTTCAATCCAAGATAAGCTCTCTTTCCAGGGCAGTTAATCTTGGCCCTGGAAAGAATTTGCCAGAAAGGTTATTGATTTCAAAGCTACAAGCTGCTTGCAGGAATTGAGGTCCAGCCAGGGGCTCAAGTAGGTTTTCAAGGTTAGAGATTTTTCTGAGATATGATGGAGAGCCCTGATTTCCTTCATAAATAGTAATAATTAGTGTGTGAAGTTAAGTGAGTTAATGCTTATGATAAATGCAAATCTTTTCTATTACTGGCATTTGAGTTTCTTTTTAAATGTTTTCACATTGCATATTGAGAAATTAACTTGTGGTTATGACTAGTAATTAATATTTAGAACATAGTGAAACCATTTATACTGCCATTTCAAGGGTTTCAATTTTTTTTTTTAAAGCCACACTTGAGTGTGGTATTGCACTTTAAAATATTCTCTCTCATCTGATTCAAAAGGACAGGTTGACCAGCTGACCCTCCCCGGGAATCAAAGCCCTGCCATTTAGACTGGAGCCGTCACAGACGTGGCTAATGTGGAGGAAAGGGCACGTTCTCTGGGGACGGCCTTGCAAGTCAAACCCTGCAAGAGATGGCAAATTCCCTAAAAAGGGACGCGTCAGAGATTGCTCATCTTAGACCGACACCCTCGAAAGGGACACAGTTGCTCCTAAGTGGCTCGCCTGAATGGAACTATTATAAAGAAGTCCTTCTGGATACACACATGTGTGAGGGTACTTGCGTTGGTTGTACTTAATCTCCTCTGTCTTGCAGTCATGACCACAGCCTGACGTGACCCCATCTGTTATATCCGAATATTTCCAGAATAAAAAATAATTTCACCACAACAGAAAACTTTTAGAAAAAAAAAATCATGCCTAACCAGTCTATAACTTTTAAAGGTCACCCAGAAACTGAACTCTTTATTTGAATTCATTATGGAATCAATGGAACCTTTGGTTAAGATTCATGTAATTATAAATAACACAGAAGACCACGAGGAGAAAAAAAGGAAGGTTTGTCATAAATCTTTCATAACTTCTGGAACCTCACTTTTCACCATCACATGGTTACATTTTCCACACCCCAGAAAGACTATTGTACCATTGTGAATTCTTTAGTCTGGCTAGCTGGCATTCTGCCTACGCTTTTATGAGTTAAAGAAAAAGCTCATATAATCTGTCTTTTGATATTTGGGTTCATGTTTTTTAGCGTGCTTGTGTCTTTGCCAAGAAGCGCATGTCGAGTCAAAAATCTCTCCACACACACCAGGAAAGAAGTTCAGGGTGAACTAAAAGCGGGGTGCAAAGCCACTCCCCTTTTTGAAAAGATATGCCAGGTCTCCGCTTTAGAACATGTTCCGGGAACTCGACGATGCCACCGGCGCAGATCCCGATGACGTGGCCGTGCACGCGTCCCAGCGCACCGCGGCAGGAATGCCACCGCCACGCGCGGCAGCCCTTGGCTTAGTCACCAGTCATAAGGATCACTTAACAATTCTGCTCAGAAACAACAAGGACAAAAAGCAGCTCGGATCAAGGAGACCGTTTGATTTGCCTGCACTAATAAGTGCCATAAATTATTTACGGAACTTCAAAGTCTCGAAACCGGCGACGCACGCCAGGGCAAAAGTAGAATTTGTTTGTTTGTTATCAATTATTTATGCAGTATGTTTTACAACATCAGACGTGGAGAAGAGGCCTAATCCCGAGGAATGGTGTGCGATAAAAAGAGTATACTATGTTAATTCCATGAAAGCTTAACACGGGCCATTCCGTCATGGAGGCCGTTTGATGCAGTATTTATCAGTGTTTCAATAGCGATCTCAAGAACACTAAACTCAAGAAGTATTCTCAAATATGTATCTATGTGTAATATCTAGGTAAGGGAGCATCCACACACATACACAATTCCTTGTCTAACTATAATAAAGGGATTTCAAATCCATAATAAAATGGTAACTTCCACCTAGAAAAGGGTGCTTGCTCCACTCATAAAATGTTTGTAACGCAGGGTCACACACGACAGATGAGTTGACTTCACATCTGCCCAAATAGGGCAGCCCCAAAATAGACATGTCCATCTTTTTAATCAGGCCAGCACTTCCAATCGAATGTAGCAATTACAGATGAAAATGTGGCTCAGATTAAGAGCTACGTCCCTGGACATAAGGAATGTGTGCCGGGAGGCTATTGTTTGTACCAGGCGTCCGGTCAAACGTGGTAAACTTCACACTTTTAACCAGTGCGGTTGGTAACAGATTGAATGAAACAGGTCTACAAAAGAATCAATAAATGTAAAGACTGGAAAGAATTAGAGAGCCTCGCAGACTTGTACCTATTGTCTGGGGGAATTAGATGTCAGTTTGAGTATTATAACTCCGACAAAGGTTTCCAAGCTTTAATTTACTAGAACATATAATGAGCAGAGAGAGACTGGGAAACATAGTCAGTCTGAATACATTATTTAACAAACACTTTAATGAATGTTACATACTTTTTTTTTTATGCTCCTGACATATTCTCCCATTCACTTTTCAGAGCCTTGTTTAATCACGAAACACACTTTTCTCCTAGTTCCTTAAATTCCAAACTTGTGATGGTATACTTAATGCCGAAGAATAGACTCAATGGAACATAAAATGCTTACCTTAATGCCGTGATGAAAGCAGTCCTGGAAACCCTATTGCTAAAGTTCAGCAAGCAAACAAAACATGATAATGATAGGATTATGGGAGTAATTCCTGGTTCAGCACATAGGCCTAAATCAAACCAGATTTCACCGCAATTCTCACTGAGTCTTTATTTTTCTAATGGCCGAGAAAGTTCAAGAACGCTCTGCGGCCGGCACACGGAGGAGAGATCCAGGGCCTTTTTGTTTATTTACTTATATACATTCTTTTTAAACCTGAATCCGTGGACTTAACTGTGCTTAGCGCACGAGGTAGTTGTTCTGCCCTTTTCCACACACCAGATGCAATTTAGATAGGGTGCCTCCCCCTTGCTTATCTTGGGGAAGGAGAAAACATTCCATTAATCAAAAACTAATGCAGAAAGACCCTTGGGAATAAATGAAAACCACATTGCAAAGTGAGAATTAGTGTTTTCTATAAAACATGAAAGGATGACATGTCAGAAAACTAGCCAAAGTACCCAAATAATAATCGACATGTTGCAGGCCAAAAATAAGACTTGAGTCTCCACTGCCGTTCCCAGGAAGCCAGTCGGCAACAGAAGGCACACACCCTGGCCCACTACACAGCGCCCTGCTCCCCAGAGCTCTCCGCGACACCAGCGAGCCATGCAACAAACAGGTATTTAAAGAGGGGCCGGAGAGCCGTGCATTTGAAGGACAGGCGGAGACAGAAAGCTGGCCCTTGTCTTCAAAGAGTTTACGCTCTAATGAAATGTTTTTCAGGTATGCTAAAACAGGGTCAGAAAACTTTTCTGCATCAAGAGCCATCCAAGAATGCGGCTCTGTGGGCCAGACAGGCTCTGCCACAGCTCTCGGACGTTGCCAGAGTGACCCCAGCGTAACCAAAACATGCTGCCAACAGGTGCAGCTGACCATCTTCCTACAAAACTATGTACGGACACCAAAATTTGGATATCGTATCATTTCCCCATGTCACAAAGTAGTATTATTCATATAATTTCTTTTCATCTTTTTAAATTAATTTATTATTGTTCTATTACAGTTTTCCCATCCCCCCCCCCATTGCTCTCCCTGGCCCCACTGACCCCATTTCCAGCTTTTTTAAAAATGTAAAAAAAAAATTTCAACACACAAGCCCTACAAAGCAGGTGGTGGGCCTGACGGATCTCTGGGCCACAGTTTACTAAGCCTCTTATGAACAATCATAAAATTCAAACTGTAATCGATCAGGGTCACCCTGGCTGGTTTGGCTCAGTGGATTGAGCGTCGGCCTGCGAGCTAAGTGTCGCTGGTTCAATCTTCCAGTCAGGGCACATCAGAGAAGGAAAACTCTGATTCCAAAAAACCTCCGCTGCCTTGCGGCATACCTCTTCAGGGGAAAGGCTAAGGGAGTAAACCCCGACAGAAAATCCGGAGCCGGAGTCCCTAAGGCGGTTTGACGTTGTAGTCAACACCGGCAACTCCTGCGGCGCACCTGAAGCCAAGCTGTATTGACTCCGTCTTTCCCTTGGACCCTTCAGCTGCGAAGAGAGGGGGGGTCTGCTGCATGGGCAACAGCAGACCCTCCATATCACCCTGCCCAGGCTCTGTAGCTTCAGCTTCACTGGAGAGGACACTCCAGCGTCATCGCAAGATGTCGATTCAACACGGGAGGAGACAGATACCGTGTCACTCCCGAGTCGGACTGCACAGCCATTCTCGGCGGTGCAGATAGACTCTTAAGAAGCTACACCATCGTCTCTCGAGACGGACGGCTGCCGACGAATCGATCAGGGATGCAAACGTTGACCAGGTAGTCTCGAATCTAAAATGCACTTGCAATTTATTTGAAGACAACACAAGTGTCCCAGTGACACCACTGAAATAAAACCCCAAGACAACAATGGCTTTGACTCTGCTGTAGAGCAGAGTCCCCAGTGTGTGGTCAGAGGATTCGGGGCAAAACTCAGACAGGAGATTGGAAATCCATACCGATGGCAACGGGAGTTTGACGCACTTATGGGTAAATATGGTGTAGATGTCACTGTACACGCACCGCTCCTAACATTTAGGTGCTGTCGGTCCTAATAGGATACACAGATATGTAGTTCCATAATTCCAGATAAAACCAGCTGCACTCAGTTTAGCAACGGAGACACGACATGCTGTGGAGGCAGGGTTTCCAATGGGATGATCTGCCGTGACCTTTTAAGGGGGCAGCGCCTGAGGCTGTCTGGTAATCTCGGTGTGCACTTGGGTGGAAACGGCCAAAGGCACATTCTCGGCAGAGGAAAGAACTTGAGGAAAGGCAAAGGAGTGGGAAGGACAGTTTCTACAGGCCAAGGAGAGCTGAGTACCTCAAGGGAGGAGCTGGCAGTAGACAAGAAATAAGGATGGATTCCTATTAAGAAAGGCTTTGAACACTACCACGAAAAATCTGATCTCAGTCTTTGTGCCAATGAATGCCAAAGATTTCAAGCTCTTATTACACAAATGACACTTGAGTAAAGCTGAAATCTCTACAGCCCAGGTTCAATAATACTCCAATCACAAAATGAAAATGTTCATACAATGAGACATAGTTTTTTTCTAAAATCCTGCCGCTGCTCTGAACAAAACTCACCATGACTTTCGCAAGGCAGAGTTGAGGGTTTACATGGTCCAGCAGGACAGCTGTGCATTTACAATGGGACCGAGCACAGAGCAGGCACTCAAAAACGGATAAATACTTTTACATGAACTTTTGTATCTCCACCAATGTCAGGCAAAGGAAATAAAGTATAATTTGTTCTCCAATATAATATAAGATGTTGGGTGCCCCCAGTACATCCCCCCCAGCCCAGTTATCAACACATTACTTGTGTGAGCCAATTGTAAATGATGCCTGAGCTATTTCACTGATGCAAGATCACCCTTAATTCTTTTCAATGAGCAATTTCATTCAGTAAGTCATGGCACATGAAAAAAATTGAGCTTAGAAACAATCCTGACATTTAAACTTGACACCTGCACGTAAAGTCAGTTCTCAAATATCCACTGGTCAGTAATTGCCATCAGATCTGAAACGGATTCTTGGCGTCCATTGCCCTGTGAACCTCTACACAGCACCAAGTCTATCGTGGACGTATGAAATGAGGTGCTTAGAACCCCACTGAACGAAGGGCCAGACACCGCCTGGCCTGTGTCTATAGGTGCTGGAGTGAACTTTTGGAGCTCAGGTGCACGTGAAGACCAGCGAATATTTGTTCCAATACTTGCGTGCTGGCTTTTGACACCCTGCAATAGTTATCTGTGTTCACAATATCCTCAGGGCCATACTAAAAATACCCAAGGATGTCTACGCCATCAGAGGAAACTAATTTGGGAAGACTTTGTCGAGCTAGAATTCACGGTTAGGTGAAAAACTGAGGACCTAGACGAGGAAGGAAGTTTCCTTTTCTTTACATTTGCACCTGCACTCAAGGTTTATGAAGTGGACAGGCACACAATGATAGATCTCTAGGCAATAAGGAAGTGTGACACAGACCTCGAAATATAATGTGTGTTAAACTTCCCATATCATTGGTCACTTTTAGGGATCACAAAACAGTTTCTAAGGCCAATTAAAGTCACGAACAACATGTTTTCTAAAAGAAAACATTGTAAGAGTAAAACTCAAAAAATGCCTGCCTTACCCACTCATAGCTTAGGTTCCAAGTAGGTGAGATCATTCTGGACAGAAAGGACGTGGGCACCGCTCAGTTTTCGGCGGGAGCCCTCTGTGGCCCGCTTCTGCGGAGGCGACGTGAGCACACTCCTGCAGGCTGGCGTGTGTGTGTGTACACATGTGCACACAGGCTGGCATGTGTGCATGTACACACGTGCACATGGGCTGATTCACAGGCATGAGTGATTACCCCTCTTCAAAAACTGCAGTCCACACCCTTCTGAAAGCATTGCAGACCACTAAATATGCCAACCTGTGAGATGTGTGGGGTGAGCCGAAACCAGTGTATGCCGAGAAAATCCCCAGCAACTAGCCTGGGACGAGTACGAGCTTCCGTGCCACACACGAGATCTGTCTTTCCACCTCGAGGCTGCGTGCTACACCGTCTCCAGGTCTGGCTTCCTCACTCCCAGAGCAGTATACTCCCCCATGTGTCGGGGTGTGCTGCACTGTCGTGGGGGTAGTATTTAGAGTTAAAACCTCCCACTCATTGTTGAGTCTATGCATCCCAGAATTATTTTGTATGAGAGGAAAGTGTAGAGCATTGATGTACTGGGGACATTTGAACAGTCATGCCCACTTAATCCAGAAAAATCTCACAGAGCTAGAGTTACCTAGTCTTCTAGCATGAAGAGAAGGAGGGCCACCAAGGATCACACATCAAAGTCACCTGTTAACTCTCTGTCATGGGAAAAACAAGATGAACTACAGTGATCTCTCACAATAAATAAGTTTAATTAAAAATTCTCAATTTATTTTCACTCGAAGTCTCACAGCTTTTACAGTGTGCACTTGAGTGGAAATGCTAAATAATCACATTTAACATAATCCTCTCTTAATAACGCTACACAGTTTTTTAAAAGATGTTTATAAGCAATCGAGTTTCCCATTGACATGACATATCGACACGGCGATCCAAGTGCACACGAGTAAATCAGCAAATACTCATCACACGTCTATGGCCCTCAGCAGGGCCTAGGCTTTGGAGGAGTCTGTTGGCCTTGGCCTAGCGAGCCCTCGTTATTAGAAGGCTCGCATCACACCCGACCATGCTTCCATCTTCCCAATTACTGACGAGGTTTGACACCTTGACCACTTGATATTGCCAAGTCATTATCCTTGATTTCTTGTCACTTTTACTTATTTTCGCTCATTTAATTATATGCAAAAGCACAGCAGCTCACAAAGTCAGAGTCAACCCAAATCACAATATCTGCCTCTAGTCATTCTTTGCAACCTGTGAGACCCACCTACACTAGGTTATACACCTCTAGGGGACACAAACAAGATTTAATTAATGTTAGGTGTCCTGAGAGATAGTGAGCCCCTTCCGGGCATTTCACTTAATGTTAGAAGGTGACCTGAATGCTAATAAACATCTTTAGACATCCTGAGACCTTAAAAGAGGCATCTAAATATGGAAACTGAGGCCCAGTGAGTTCAATTAATTTAGCTAAGATAACACATTTATTGACAAATTCTGAGTTAGAATGGAATTTTGCTGACTCTCAAAAACTATTTTATTTATGTAACTTTTAAAATACCTATAACATATAATGTAAGGCAGAGATAGAAAATATATATGCACATATACATTATGCATAATATACAACCTACTATATAACATTACATTTGGTTATATCTCATTTTACCTCCCCTAAATTTTTGACACGTTCACAATTGTATGTTGAAACGAATTTTCAGAGTTAACCATATAAGTATTTCATTACAGGACAGAAAGTTCTGGAAACACAAGCTTAATTTCTGGTGCTGTTTCACATAGATTGTTGTTAGCATGCCACAAGCTGG
The DNA here is from genome assembly GCF_987537825.1 of Furipterus horrens. Classification (NCBI taxonomy): domain Eukaryota; kingdom Metazoa; phylum Chordata; class Mammalia; order Chiroptera; family Furipteridae; genus Furipterus; species Furipterus horrens. The sequence goes on from NW_028327182.1 coordinate 93,272,453, forward strand.
AGACACTTAAAAATACTGTTTAATTTTCTTTAATCCATTTCGCTTTATGGATCTAAAATGGCCATCAGACAATAATACAGCAGTTTCCATAAGGAATAAATTGTTACCGCTTGACAAAAAACTCTTTTTATGTGAGAAGAGGGAAATGTAAAAATGTCTTTTTCATATAATTATATTAAAAAATGTGTTAGTATGTTCTCTGATATTACAGCTGTTAGAACGTTTTTTTAAGCCACTGACTTAAGAGCTTTCCCTTTCTTCCTCATTTTTTCCTAATTAATTTCTGTTCAACCAAAGAATTCTTTCCTTTTATGGTTTCTGCTATTACAGTAGTGCCTCTATGAATGACTAAGTCCATTTCTGGGCTCTTACTCTTCAAAAAAGGGGTGTGAAGATTAAAAGATTTCTAAAGAGGGTATATTCCCATTTAGGTGTTATTCTTCATTTGAAGAGAGCTGGAAAACAATTCCGATCTTCTACAAAAAGTTAAATCTTTTGCTACACAGAGAGGGCTGGCATACCTGCCCATGGCAATGAAGCCCTTTTCAGATATTAAGAAACTTGGTCCCGTAGGGAAGCCTCTGCCATGAAACATTTTACTAGATGAGTTCTGATAATGGTCTTGCTCTATGTTCATAGTTACTTGTTGAAGTGTTTAAAGCAGCACTGAAATAAATTTAGAATCATGTTTTCTCTTCAAAAGATTTCTGTTCTTGTAGCTTCTCATATTTATTTTAGATTTTGTTTATCCTTGAAATATGCAGAATTAATGAGATTTCCTTATGTACTTTGCAAAGTTTACAGAGCATTATTTTTAAACTCCTTTTTCTTTTTAGGCTCTGAATAATGCTTTCCTTTTTAACTAATAAGGGAAGAATGTCTGTTTAATTAAATAATGTAGTCAAAGAACTGCTCTTTTTACACTGCAACAGCTTCACTATTTTTAAAAAGAGGCAAAGCACAGCACTAATTACATTTATTAAAAATCCGAGGAAGTGGTGCTATCTCTGCCAATACCTCCTGCCTCCGCCCTCACGCCAGCTGCCTGGATATTAGAGAATCCGGAGACATGAGCTGCCTCACACAGATTATTCAATGGGGACAACTCTAACATAGATACATATAATACTTGTGGGGTGCATTAGTGCCTTTCCTACCCAAGCTATTTGAACTCATACGAACAGTTCTTTTTCCTAAACCACCTCATTGACATGAATTGGCACTCAGTTATGACAAATGTAACGATCAGTATTGATCAAGAAGTCAATAAACTGGCTGTTTGGGGATCTATTCAATCTCTGCATGGAGATGTGGTTTACCTTTACTTTCCAGGAAATATGTAATAAACATGACAAGTTCCAGTGAAGGAAGTAATCTGTTATTAAAAACAAGCAAGTAATCTGTTATTAAAAACATAAGTCCATTTTTCTTCAGGGTAAACTCAATGGCACTGATCAATAAATATTAGAAGTTATTGTTTGCAAAGGGGCAATTTTATAAAAGGAGTATTTTAAACAATTACACATCGCAAAAGTGATTATATATTGATTGCATCCAAATATTATCTGTTGAACTTGTACACCAACAAACTTTCCCTATATTTTAACAGATACTGAGAAAAATTAACATGACCGTTTCCCCTCCTAGGGACTAACATACACACACATGCCGAACACGGATCATCATAATTCTTGAAGTCCAAAGCACCATTTAACAAAGAGAGTTTTTCTTTGCCATTAATTAATTGTGCCGTTTCCCCATTTTGGCTCTTCCACATATAAAGAAACCCTAACTACAGGCTGACAATTAGAGTAGGTCAGGCTAGAATCCATTCCTTTAATGACCCTACAATGCGCAGAAACGTCGAATGGATGGTAAATGTAGCTCTCTTAATAGAAGAGCAGATTTTAAAGACATTTTCATTTGCCAAATGAGCTGGACATATCAGAGCCAGGTTTTTGTATTTTCTTTCTACAACTGGTTTTTCATTTTGAATTACTTGCGCACACAGCCAAGTGTATGGGCTATAACAAGAGGTCAAGTTTCACTCAGTGAATCGATTCAATATGAGAAGCAGGAATTTCCACAAGGGGAAGGGAATTGCCGTCACGTCAGCTGGCATCGTTTGGTTTCAGCTTCGGGCTCGGTGAGCTTGGTGCCGCCTGGAAGAGCACAGGGTTGAAGGGCTGGCCCAAGGGGTCAGGATGGAATTGTAACTGACGAGCCCGCTGTCTGGCGAGACTGCCCAGAAAAGACTAAACAGGATGGCAATGCTCAAAGGCCTTTGTGGTCTAGGTAAGAATGAAAGCGGTTGATTTTTCCTTTTCTGAGTTCTTCCCTCAAATGCGATGACCTCACATTCAGAGAAGCCAGAGATTCAGTGTGACTCACAGTGCCTTTGATCAGCTTTCCGATCTAGTCCAAATAACAGGTCACTCTGAAGAATATGTAAGACAGTTACTGTTCGAACGGTGATAACTATTAGAAGAGAACTCCCTGCTTATGTTAGGGTGCCATCAATGCAAAAGTGTGTTCCAGCGCTGATTGGAAGCAAAAGAAGGCACTAAAGTTAATGGAACTGAGAAAATAGGGTATATTGCTTGGATGACTGGATAGATTTAAAACTAGAGTGGATTAAATGATTTTTAAAACTGATGGAAGATACTTCACGCCACATTTGTGATCCTTCCTTGGACAGCTCCTGTGCTCCTTCCAAAAATTTGAACTTCACATCACTATAACAAACTCATTTTAGATCAAGAAAAAAAAGACTACTCTATTCATTCATCAAGACCATATCGTTTCTTCTCTGTGAGGGTTAGCCAGGTGGTGGTTCAAACTATATTTCCCCCCCCAAATAAGACAAAGAATACTGGGTTACATAGGATTAAAAAATAGGTTGGCTTTGCTTATTTTGAAAAGTTATGTTTAAATTTTAAAACGCACTTTAATTTTTTCAGACATAAAATCCATAAGAATTCCTCTCCTGTTCTAAAAAAATACGTAACCATGTGTCCCTCTATAGTTGTTATTATATTTTCAGCATCATCAAATCTATCTTATTAAGTGCTTACATCTGTGACTCTGTGGTCATTTTTTGAGAATGTGGGGGCTTTAGCATGATTTTTATCTTGCTTCTACATCAAAGTGGAAACTCTTTAAGGAGAGAACATCCCTGTAACTCTCGAGGGGCCCAGCAGAGTGATTTGCATACTCAATAAAAGGATCTGATTAATTTCTATCCCAGAAATTTCAGTCTTAGAAAGCTAGAGATCTACTGGGAATGAACTTGTAATAACCTTCCAGTACTGGCTGTTTAAAAATCTTTGTTGTACAAAAATATTCTGCTTGTCTAACCTAAAGCACTCTTGCTATAATTTCAAACCATATCTTATAATGTTGAACTTTCTGAAGCTGAGGAATCTAAGTGCTGGTCAGCATTTTACCAAATATATAAAACATTTATTTTGGAATAATAAAATAAAGCTACCTATTCTATATCAAGATGAAAAATTAATAACTATTGGTTTTTTATAGAAATGCAGCAAGCTACATTTTAGTTTTAATATAGAATATATTTTCAACTTGAGTAAACTCAGATATTAGAGGGTATTTGTTTGTTACTCATTCTCCACTAAAGATCAAGCTGATGAACATTTGAATGAAAAAACTGTCAAATAAATGCATGTTGTATTAATATAATATGACCTAGACAAGTTTTGTTGCTTTTTCAGAAATGACTCCTACAATCTGGGCATTCTTCTTCTTGGGACAGTTCTGTAAACATGCACATGGTACAGGACACAGTAAAAATGAAAATGCTGATAAAAAAATGGACATACGTTATCTGGTTTCTCAGTATATTAAACTTCAGCTGAAATAACTAGAAAAGAAGGAAAGGAAATTATCCTTCCTCAATCCATTCCTTATCATTCTTGAGTTCACGGGAATAGAAATTATTTCTACCAAAGTAGTCCTTGATTCTGCAACTGCATATTAATGAATTATAATCAAGGTCCTTTTCTTAAGCAAGAAATATGGACAAGGACCTCGATTTCCATTCTTTTTGAGCATGAGAGCACTGAATCCTTTAAATAACACAGGGGAACAACTTTTAACATAATTTCTGTTGCGTTAGTTTTTCAGCTATTTTAGACTTAAACAGGCATGCTGATTTCAAAACTGCAGCTAGTTTTCTTCTATCATGTCAAGTTTTTTTCTGTACAGCTTATCTTAATGCGACCACTCTAGGCTGGATTGAGCCTGGATCAAGGGAAGCACTAGTGCTCTCCTATTGGCTGAGAACAAACCTCCCTTGAGTGGGGAGGAGTGAGGGATGACCTTGGAGACCAGCGACAGGTTCATACTTGCCTAGCCTATTCAGTTACACATGAGACAGTGTGGTGAGAGGCTGTGTGCCGCTCTATATAGTGAATCGTATTCCGAAGCATAGTCTGAGTTCTTGTCTGTATACAAGGAGTTAGCAGAATTTATTTATTTTTTTACATAGATACTTATTTCCTTTCCTTCAGATCATGTCTGCCTCTGCTATTTCTCATCGTAAGTGCCTAAACAACCCTGATTTGTTTTGTTATATCTGTGGCAGTTTCACCATTCCCAAAGGACAAACATGAATGCATTTGTCAGGCAAGCCTATTTTGCATATTTTAAGGTAAAACTTGGTGATCAAGATAAACCTTGGGCCCCTCACAAGGTGTGCAAGCAGTGTGTCAAGAGTTTATGGATATGGACGAAGGGAACACATGACAAATTGCCATTTAGTATACCTGGTTTGGCGAGAGCCCAGAGATCATTCAAGTGACTGTTCCTTTTGCATAGTGAAAACGTCAGGATATAACAAGAAAAGTAAATGTAGAACAGAGTATCCTAGTCTACCATTAGCTACATGCCCAGTGCCTCATTCAGCTGAAATCCCAGTGCCAGAGTTCATTGAACTACCCTCTTTCGGAAAACAGGAGTATGGTGAAGAACTAAGTGACAGCAACAATGAAGATTTTGAAATTGAAGGTGACTCAGTTCGTAAGGGATTCGATCAGCATGAGCTGAATGATTTGGCACGAGATTTGGGACTATCCAAAAAGGCTTCAGAACTCCTAGTGTCAAGATTGCACGAGAAAAACTTGCTTGAAAAAGGAGAGAAGACATCCTACTTTCGACCAAGAGAAAGTGCACGTCTACAGTACTTTCGAAGTGACGGTGGCTTTGCGTATTGCCATAACATACATGGTTTAATGGGGGAACTGGGAATTCCAATCTATAATGCCACTGAATGGCGACTGTTCATCGATAAAGCGGAGCTTGAAGTGTGTCCTCCTCCACAATGGCAATTTATTTGGTGCAGTACCAGTTGGCCGTTCTGTTTGTTTTTGTGAGGAATATGAAGACATAAAGAGAGTCATTGATCTGTTGCAATATCACAAACACAATTGGGTCATCTGTGTTGACCTTCAAATGGTTGGCTTCCTTCTTGATCAGCAACGCGGCTACACCAAGTATCCCTGTTTTCTGTGTATGTAGCACAGCAGAGCTCGTGAGACGCATTGGGTGGAGTCAAACTGACCTCCAAGATCTGACCTCAAACCTGGAGATCCAAACATTCTACATGAGCCACTTGTTGACAGAAGGAACATTATATTCCCACCTCTGCACATAAAACTGGGTTTCACGAAGCAATTTGTTAAAGCTTTGCCAACTGAAGGAGACTGTTCCAAGTATCTCATTTTGGCATTTCCTAGCCTGTCGTTTGAAAAGATGAAATACCTTAATCTGTATCTTTGGTAGCAGAACTTTACTACTTGTATGCAATTTGACTTACAGTAACAATATACAGCCTTTGTATGAATAAAATAATCCTAAAGAAACAGTATATTCAGGTAATTTTTTCTTTATTTTCCTTTGTATGCACATTTTGTATGATTTCGGGAACAAAGGGAAGGTATCCTGTACCTTAAAAAGTTGATGTGATAAATAAAAACTGGGGTCATTTTTGGATTCAGATGCCAAAAGTTAGTCAAAAACAAGTGTCTAATCTAACTCAATGAAAATTGTGTTCCCCAGTGTAATTGGTTGAAAACAATGCAACATATTCTAGGTGGGTTTTGTGGTGATTTAGGTAGTTTTTGATATTTCCCAGGAAATTTTGGCTTCCTCTCCAATGCAGTTCTAGGCTTAGAAACCCCAATTTCATTCTTAATTTTCTCCATACTTCTTCAGTTGTTAGCGCTCTCAGTGACCTGCTTTCTCTCACGTCTTATTCTCATCTAGTTGGTGGCTATCCTTCCCAATGGGAATAAAGATTTGGTCCTATAGATATGTTTCATTCATTCCATCTTATTTTTCTCTATATTCACCAACCCACTTAATTCAAATTCCACAGCTTCTTGGCATTTCTGGTAGTGATCAATATTATTTCTTTTCTCACCTCTTGAGGTGAAAACGTTCTGGGGAAAACAGTAAGTCACACATCACGACACAAATGGCTTTGAGCTGGGTTTAAGTGAGATGTGTCAGTTGAGTCTAGAAATCTGATTGCACCACTGATTTATTTCCTTTTTTACTCTAAGCTAGTCGTATAACACCTCAAAATGTTAATAACGTTGCCTATACAGATAAGTCTTGAAAAATGTTTATATAGATTATAATTAATAAAATTGCAGAATAAAGAGGCTGTCTTTGCAGTGAATCCTGGTTTCCACGAAAGAATCGCTACAAAGTCAAATGTGCTAGCCTCTGGTGAGAAGCCCCAGGTGGCTGAAACCCAATGGCTCATCTGTCATGAAGTTATGATGACACCTAATATTTTAGCACAACGACTCACAATAGTTTTAGTTTCGAGTTATTCTATTCTGGATCGCACTCATTTGAATACCTTTTGAGTTCAATCTTTTTCTTCCTAACTAGAATGATTTCATTAAAAAGGAAGATGTCTACAGGGATGAAATGAGTTTTCCTGGGTTCTCCTTAGCTAATCACAATAGATTAGTGGTATGCTAGGCTTGGATTACATGATGTGTTTGCATTATTTGAATGACTTCAAAAATCAGTGATTGAAAAAACAACTAACCAGGTGTCTTGTAGGTTCGTTTTTAGCACGTACACTCTTGCTTCTTTCTCCCAGCTATCCTAGCTGGGAGGCATTTACCAGGGTGGAGACTGAAGATCATAGAAGTTCCCTCCCAGGACCACTGGGCTTCGATCCCAGGGGGTCTCTGTTCAGATCCATGTTGCTCGAACAACACTGCCTTAGTAGGCAAACTCTCTCTGGTGTCGTTTTGGAAGAACTACATCATTGAGATGCATGTAATCTGAGAAATAACCCTCACCCATTCCGAGGAGTTCCCACAACACCACTTCCTATTAAGACAAATCTTACCTTTAGTGACCATCTAGTTTTCCATTTATTAGCCTACCCAACGTCCTGGAATGTCTACACTGAATCCGAGAAACTCATGCCTTCCCAGTGTCTTCACGGGATCACCCTGAACTTCTCTCCTTCCGAAAGGATGAAATTCGACACTTAAAAGTTCGAGCTTAGAAGTAAGTGACCAGAAGATATTAGGTCTAAGTGACCAGCGATATTGACATTTTAATCGGGAGTAGTTCATTCACTTGAAATAGAAATGAAATGCTGTTGGGATACTTTAGGCATCACGAAATCAGAGAAGCAATTCTTGAAGGAAAGGGCTGCCCTCCAAACAATCTCATCTCCAAAAACCCTGCCTTTTGTTAGAACCAAATCTGGAAGGTCCCACCCTCTCTCCCTGCTGACTAGGAAGGTGCACTTATCCAATGGTGCTGTGCAGTATTTCCCCACACTAATTATTCCCCAAAGGGAAACACTGAATTTTACAAGTGTAGGTTAGGATTTCCTATTCCCATCAATAATTGTTTACATCTGAGGATGCAGACAAAGGACTGCTGATTTATGTTTTAAAGCCAGAGGACCTGCTACCTAGGATATCCCTAAAGTTTTTTAACAACCAAATTGAAACAAACAAGCAAAATATCAGCCCAAATCACGGTGGACATTTACAACTGATTTCTTTGTAATGAAATCGTATTGGTGAATATGCACCACACTATATTTTTCCACTTGCCAATGTGATCCAAATATAACATAAATAACATAAATAATATAACAATATGATGTAATCTGACATAATGAGACATAGTTGCCTTAAATTTACAAGGCTGATCTACACATAAATGAAGTAACCCTTTTAACTCAACTGATCTACCAGCTCTGCTGAGAATCAGCTAACTTTTTCTTTTTTTTCTTTTTTTAAGTAAACCCCTACAATAGGGCAAGCTACTGGAATTTTATACTATATTATGGAACTTCCTTCCAGAATTTTACATTCTGCTACTTTGCATTTTTTTCTTAACAGGCTTGATTAACTTCATGAAAAGATGGCCAAACACTGACCACATTAGAGGTTCAGTTTTGATCTTCCTCACTAATACTGGTTTTGTTAAAAAGCTGAGCTCTGGGACCCCCGCAGAGAAAAAAGAGGAAAACAATTAAAGATTCCCACAGGAGGCCCCATCTTTCAGCAGAAGATTTGGGGAACATTCTCATTCATACCCAGTCACAGTCAAATGCCTTTTAAGGGTGTAGTTTAGTGAGCCATAGCAGGGCTTTAGTTTTCTATTATTTCTTATTGTGAGGTTCAGGGTTCAAGGGGAACAGTGAAAGAAGAAGTGAAACAGTCCCGATAGTTTATGTATAGAGGCAACTTGATTGCAATTCCTGAGAAAGTGGTTTCCTCCTTGAAAAGTCTTAATTGTCTGACGCTTTATTTGGTTGCTGGGTTCAGCGAGTTTTAATGTCACAAAGGCAGCCCATTCATACATCCATGTAGACAAGGAAACTAAAATTCTACAACATTCATCAAGAAGCCTTCTGATGCCGGATGATAACGAGGAAGTAAAAAATAAAATAAACATTAATAAATTGATGTGATTTGTGAAGGGGAAAAATAATAAGATTTTACTAAAATGAAAGAAATCTAAATTGTGTTAACAAGTGCTGTTCCAACTAAAAATTCTCCTGGAAAATAATAACTGTGATCCAGAAGCACAGTAAAAAATAACAGGAATGTTACATGCACGCTGAATAATATTGAAATTAAAAAGTCCTGGCCAGGTATCCACATAGAACGACTTTCTGAAACTTATCCAACTTAAAGAAGTGTAAAAATGCTCTTTACTGTAGCATCTGAAGGTGTCATTAACTAGGAAGGAAGGCCGAGAAAATTTAATCACCACATAAATGCACGCTAAAGAAAGACATCAAAGGAGGATTTCAAAAAGATAACTAAAGTGTAACAGCAGATAAACATCACATCTCCCTCTTGGGGAAAACACAAAGGCAGACAGTGCTGACAGTGGGTGAGATTATCATCTTCCAGAAGAATCTAACTAAATACCAACATTTTCCAATTCAAGCCATTTAGTAAAAGCAACACAAAAACAAAAGAACAACAACAAAACCACACAGAAACAAGCATTACAATGTAATAGATAAAAATAAACTTTTTTCGAAGCAGCATTTTCCTAGTTTGATGTTCACATTCTTTTAAGAAGAAAATCCTCCAATATTTTTTTAATCACTGAAAGCGTGTACCTGCTGCTGTTAAAGACGTCGGTCCCACCAACACTTAAGAAAATACTTCAAACAAGCTGTCATTTAGGGAAATGGATTTCTACACACAACACAAACCCAGGACTGTAACCTGCTGGGAGAAGAACGCAAAAGTGGGTTTGCACGTGAGGCTTGGAAAACTGACCAGGAGGATGTCTGCTCGACTAGGCCACGAACACATTCAAAACTCAGGTAAAAGTCTAAAATTAAAAAAGCATCATATTCCATAATATTAAATGTGACTTGTATTTTTAAAATTCACAGTATTTAGAAGACAAAGGTCGCATTTTCAGAAAGCCTTCCTATTTCACACATACACATAATCCAAGCTGCTTTTTGAACTAGAAAGTTGAACCAAAGGATTAGGTAAATGTATTCTGTGAGAAGCAAGTGATGGTTTCAGAGCCAAGGTTGCTTTGAGGTTTGCAGCATGTCTGCTGTTTGGTGATATAAATTGTCATAATATATTTTATAGTACTGAAATGTTTAATAATAGACATTGATTTTAAAAATTCCCATTGTATTATATGTGGCTATAAAGTATACAATATCTATTCCAAGATTGGGGTACATACAGCATTTGAATGAAAAATGCCTCTGCAGTACTATTTTTTTCTTCTTCATTCCAGCTGTGGGGGAGAGGGATATTTTAAAATTAATTCAACCAAAAAACAAGACCAGGCAGAGCTGACCCAGTCTGGTGGGGGGCTCATCTTGGCCACACATTCCAAGTGCGTTTCAATGAACAGGCATTATGTAAATAGCCCGCGCTAAAGAAAAGGCAGCTCTCCTGTCTAATCCAAAGCCTGGGGTGCTTTTAGAGCAGGCTGGAGACAATCCCAGACACCTGGCTTTTGAAAGACCACCAGGAGAATAAGTCAAAGGAGTCCTTAAAATTAAAAGCATTTTGAAATGAAATCTAACTGAAGAGCAAGATTTAGATATGGTTGTACTCAGCAATTTTCAAAGGTTCCTTTGCTTATTCAATACAAATGTCTCACCTTGAAGACACTAAACTGTTCCTTAGTGTACTTAAGAGTTAAAATCACAGAAAGAAGTCGAGTGAAAACAAATAACAGAACTTATTGCTTACAATACATACTCTGGTACATTTCCACAATTCCAGTAGTGACTTTGCTTTTAAATATTTAGAATCTAAAATGTACAGGTATGTGAGATGAAGTATTATAACCTCATCCCCTGTTTAAGAAGCTGATATATAGAAATTAACTAGAAAAAAATTTAGATAAAATACAAGATAAAATAAAAATACCTAGTAATAATTATTAGGAAATCTTGGAAGCCTCCCCAGGTACTACAGGAAAATGATTATGATTTTTTTCCCTAAGAAACGAGTAATGTGTTCAACTGTCAATTTTCAAAAACTACCTAATTAAAATACTATTCCACAACTATCACAATGACTGTAATTACATTTAGAAAGGTAACAAATACAGTTTGAGAAATTACAAGGCATAAAAAAGGAATTCCTCAACATGAGAGACACGGACTTTGTGACGAGTTGGAACATATATATTCATAGGTCCCTGTTTCTCTAATGTCATTGCACTTTTCCTTGGGGGGTGGCTCCCGTCACATTGTCTGAATGACTGTAAAAGCCCCAGAGAAGGCCAACGTGTTGTGAAGGTAACACTCTTCCACTGGCCTCTCAGAAGCTTGTTGTAAAATTTATCAGAAAAGGTCGACCCCTGGCTTACGTGATTTTTTAGTGACACAGCAGAAGTTGATGCTACCCGTCTAAAAGAATCAAAGTGGACAAGTAAGTTATTTGATGTCCTCAGGCCCTACCGATCTTGCAGACCTTTGGGGTTATTTATAGGCACGGAAGTTTAAGTTAGGGATGTGTGATTCAAGTACCTATTTCTCGAATAGTTGACATGAATGGGATATGCTGCTCTGTTTTGGAGAACAGAACAAAATTACAAAATAGCACCCCTGCCCATGCGGGGAAGGGCAGGGTTTACAGTCTCTCAGGAAGATACACCAAGTCCATACATAGGAAACACCTGCAGCGTGTTTCAACAGGTGCGCACACTTAGCAGAGCACGAAATTTATACCCAAATGTATAAAATATTGTACAGAAGTCTACGTCTTTTGTTCATAGGTTAAATCCTATGACTTACTTGTCGGCTCTGTGGACCCTCGAAACATTCAACAAGCAACACCACTTCTGAGAGTTTTGAGAGGAGAGCAAAAGAAAACACAGGCGCCCAATATTTTATCATTTTAAATAAAACTCCATTCTCCTTTCAAATCACGATTCAAAGATCATTTTATAACCACCGAATTTGAGAATTTTCACGGTGGTTTCACAGCAGAAATGTCTCCCAAATTGAGGGGGTCGGGAGTACCGCCTTGCTGGGGGGACACAGGGGTGGAGATCAGGCTCTCTGAGCGGCTCTGTGTGTCACGCTGAGCGGGAGCCCCAGGTACAGCTGGGCAGAAGAAAGTCTCAGATATTTTTTAGACTGAGAAAATGAAAGTGGGACTCCCACATCTGTCTCAGTTTGGACCATCCTACACGCACATTTGAAATAAAGCTTATCACTGGGTCTCAGTATCTTAATCTGATGGTGGGATGGTGGCACCTCATAGGAGCTGAAGGGAAACAGGGAACCTGTAGGAAGCATGAGGCCACCCACACCGGCCACACTGGATAAACGGGGCAGGGAGGTCTCTGCTCCTAGCTGAACCCCAATGCTGTCCCCACAGGACTCAAGTCACTCAGAACCGATCCCCAGGGAGCACCTGGGCTTGCGATACTTTGGAACTAGTCATCTCTAAAACTCTTACACCTCTCCTGCCCATCTCTTAAGGCTTGAGTTTAAAAAAATATATATTCAATTTTCAAAATGTATATGTGACGAGTTCTGCCAAATATAAATGTTAACTTAAATGTCAGTGATGATTTACAATAATAATAATTACAGGAGTTTACTGTAGAACTGGTGATTCTAAGAGAACAGTCACCTTGGCCCCAGCCGGTGTGGCTCAGTGGGGTGGGCAGCTTCCTACAAACTGAAAAGGCCCTGGTTCAGTGCCCGGTCGGGGCCCATGCCTGGGTTGGGGGGTTCAGTGCCCGGTCGGGGTGCATACAGAAGGCAGCCAACTGATGTTTCTCTCTTATAGTGATGCTTTGCTCCTTCTCTTTCTCCTTCCCTTCCCCCCTCTCAGAAACAAAAAGTAAAAAAATTTCTTAAATAAAAGAATATTCCCTTTCAAACCAATGACTAGTGTATGTACTCACATACAATAATTCATACCAGGTAACACTTAGAGTATTAATCACGGACCAGGGATGATTCTAATGCCTTTATAAGCCCTTTGCGCCTCACGACAGACCTGGGCGGTGAGGACCACTACCATCTCCCCTTGGAAGAGGCCACACGGAGCCACAGAGACCACGTGGTTTGCCCGAACTCCCACAGGCTGCAGGGGCGGAACTGTTATTCAGACACAGGTCGTTCCATTTGGGGGTCCACATTCTTACCCACGAGGCCTGTGGCTCCTTAAATGTGTCATTTCTATGACCCCTTGGGGTCATATCATCTACTCCGCTCCTCCTGGAAGCCGGCCCCGGGCAAAGCGTCGTGCTCAGGGCAGGGCAGGGCAGGGCAGGGCAGGACGGCGCTGGGCTAACGGCAGGTGGCCGCCGAGAAGGCTGCCCATCCTGTGCCTTTCCAGGGACCGGCCTCGGGAACGACGACAATTGTTTCAGGCAGCGTCAATGGGGACGAAGGAAGACGCGCACCGCGCAGCACGAAGCGGGGGGAGCTGTCAGAGGGGCCTCGGCGGCGGGTGGCAGGGTGTCCTCATGTCCCCCGCGCAGGAGACTGTGCTCTCAGGCCATGGCAGCGCGTCCCGGGGTTCCAGAAGCGCCCCGTGCACTCACGTGTGTAACACACGCAGAGGCAGGTTGACCTTGACCATGATGAGCGGTTCGCCAGCTCAGGGCTCTGCAGGCCGAGGCCCTGGCTGGCTGTCCTCACACCGCCCCCGGGAAGGTGCCTGGGCTCGCCCTGGCAGTCACCGACCGTGGACTTGTCGCCGCGGCACCACCGGTCCTCGGGCCAGGAGGAGATGCGAGCTTCCCTGGGCTGTCGGTGTCTCTGCGGCAGAGGAGACCGTGGGAGGGTCTCCCCTCCCGTTATTTTCGGCGGTTTTAGGAAATAGGCTGCACTCCCGTGAGCCGCTCCGTCCCGTCCCGGAGGCCCTGCTGTGCACGCAGGCTGTCCCGCCTGGTTTTGGATCACGGCGTGCAGGGATTCAAGGGCAGAAGAAAAGGAGGGAGCGGAACACTTCTGTGCGTGCGTCGGCATGAACACATTTTGTGGTTTGTAAATACATACGCAGGGGAGGTAAAAGCAGGTTTCCAGCGATGCGGATGCGAAACAGTTTATTCTTGTATTATTATTTATTAATTATCGCGTTACTCTGCATTCAAACAACTGTAGATGTACTTTTGCCCACCCCTGTATTATTAATAATCATATGTACTAATATATAATAACAGATACCTATATATTACATATTTATATTAACTTATCTATGTAAATTAGGCAGAACACATTTCTGCATATTCACTAGATATGTAATTATAGATCTTTACATTGAGTAATTAATTAACATATATTTAAATGAGGCAGACCAGAGACCTGAGGTCATAAAGGTAAGAACGGGACGTGCCTGAGGCCAGAGCACTGGTAACACAGGAGAGCGTCGAGCCTTCGCCAGCCGCCAATGACGTTCTTAAAGAAAAACACCACAGCAGCTCGTGAGGAATCACTAATAAAAGTAATTTCTAACACAGTGGAAAAACAAAATACGTATATGATCACTTCCTTTGCCTTCAAGTGCATGTCCTGAAAGTTATCGCGTGCCAGATCCTTCCTGGACAGATTTAATCCTCACACCTTGCAAACACAGAGAAGAGACTACATGTTCATTAAACTGTTTTCTGTTTTTAAAGAGTTTTTTCTTACTTATTGATAGTGTATAACAAATTAAATATCCAGTTGAAATAATGAAAATGTCAATACTTGTAATAAAACTTTTCAAAAAAAAGAAAAAGAAAATGAGCGGAATAAAAATGTTTTTCTTTTTCTTTTTCCCTCCCTTTAGACATTCTTTCAATTAGCAAGGAGACTAAACTTAAATTATAGCTCCCAATTAATTTTTCAGCTCTGGAAAGTAAAATAAGCATCTTTCATTAAGTTGGATATTAAAGCTCATTGGTTATACAAGGCACCTCCAAATTAATGGACTAGAGTTCTCCAGTTTCAATTATTTTCTCTGCTTCCTAATAGCAGTTCAACTCGCCCCCTCTCCCTGGTGGGGCTCCGTCTGACTGCTGCTGCCCCCAAGTATCTCACTGACTCTTCCCCCACCGTGGGTCACTCGGGCAACCTAAGCTGGACGGCTACACCCTCCTTGTTCAAGGGTGTGTGCGCATGTGTGTGTGTGTGTGCATGAGTAGCTAAGGAGGCTTGCTTTAGATTAAATCAGAAGCAGAGGAGAAAATCACACCAAAAGGCTGCCGGCGAAGGAATGAAAGCAGGCAGTTTACCCCGAGCTTTTGCTCAGGAGGAAAAATTAGGAATCAGTTCTGATTTGACACTGTATATAAATTAAAATTCTAATAGATGCTCTATAAGCGTGCTTTTATTTTCATGAACTTATTAATTTATTAAACAATTCTTGCTTCTATAGATAGTATCCCTGGATCAAAATTTATTAGTTAATGGATAAGGAGAAATTTCTTGGGCCAACATAATTTTGTTACCAAGATAAACTAGATACACAGACCACACTCTTGGAGTAAATTAATCTTCATATCTGGGGAAAACAATTTTTTTAGTTATCAATTTGCATAAAGCCTGCTTTTCACAAGATGCCTTATGATTTACAAAAAAAGTAACTCTAGCACATGACTAATAAAAAGTAGCAATGTTTATCTATTGCGTACCACCAAAGAAGCAATCCAAAGTCAACATCTATAAGAAATAACATTGACTAGTCCTCATCAGTACTCCAGACACAGCTGAGGAGAACGGACATGGAAGAGGAATTGGCCTAAATATTTACACACACATGAGTTTTAAACCTCCTGGAGGTGTCCCACCGGTGGCCACCTTCTTCTCACTGCTGGGCTTGGGTCACAAGCGTACTTGATTTTTCATAGTCCCCCGAATTGCACATCTCGTTCCCGCCACTGCACTCTTGAGCCCACTCCCCCTCAGCAAGGGTCACGGCTCTCGCCCAAACTCTGCTCTTCAGAGCCCTTCCATGTTCTTGGTCAATGTCCTATTTTGAAGCTTTTAATCGCACAGGCCACTGTCTGTGCCCAGGCCTTGATGCTTTTCCAAACTCCACCAACAGGACTCCCATCCGCCTGATGCCTCCCCCCGGTGTCACTGCTCCCTCCTTGAAGGCCAGACTCAAACTGTCGTCTGCAGGCCATCACCCTATTACCTCTTCCCAGAGACACAGTTACTCCTTGGGTTTAACTAGGAACGACTTCTAAATGCAAAGCACCAAAAAACTCTTGTGTTTTCCCTAAACTCTTGCCCTGAATCCTCAAATCTGAGATGAGTTTTACCCTGAGATCCTGCTGTCACCTCCAGGACACGAGGGCAGAACCAGGTCCGTGTTGACAAGTCAGAGCTGTACAGATCCACGGGTTGTTTCTTGGGTGCATGACTGCTCATAAACAGTTGTGGACTGAATGGATATTTAAAAAACTGCTTGTAATTCTCTACTCTCACTGGACAGAACCATGAGAGTCAGAAAAAAAAACAAAACAAAACAGCAACACCTTTAAAAAAAAACATTTACTCTCATGACCCACGACAAAAATCTCAGAATCTTCTTTCAGTTCTTCTTTTCTGCTCCTATTCACGTGGTCACAAAGGCTAGTCAACTGCCCATGTTTATTCATGTTGGTACATGGGACAGAATTTTTAAATCTACTCCCCATCAGGTATATGCATTTCATAATACTGCAGCAGGGATTCTCCAGGGTCTAGCATGGCTTAGGTCACATAGTCACCAAAACACAATGGTCATTACTTTGAGTCTGAACTCTGCTAATATATCTTAACACAAGATCTTTACTGCTATATTTGTTTCTGGAGGGACAGAAACACTACCAAGATGTTCTTTTTGTCCTTGTTCCTAATGTGGCTCTTTGCACATAGTAAGACTCAATCAGTAACTTACTGAACTTATAAATATATAATTTTAACTTTACCCAGTAACGTTATGATTATAGTTTCTCAGTTTTTTGGGTGCCTTGATTTCCAGTACTCAAAGTAATCAATAAAAATATTTTAAACAGAGTGGTTCTCCACATAAGTTAGTAAATGGATCATTGATTAATTAAACAGTACCATGCGTATTTGGTTCTATAGACAGGGAACCAAGGAAACCAAATTTCTATAAGGTGGATTATCAAACTAAGAATGGTGGGTAACTCTACTCAGCCTACAGCAACAATCCAACCTCATCTTTTATTAAATCTCTCTCATCTGGCCCCTAATCATATAGCATTTTGTACTGCTCACTTTAATAGGTATGCCGCATGTCACCTGGGAGGCTGTGTACAGACTGAGGGCTTCCCCTGTCAGCACTCCTTTTGTCCCCCTTGTTCTGTCCTGTGCCCCTCTCAGGTCTGCCATGAACGCTTCTTGAAGGAGTACTCAGCATTAACGCCAGATCAACACACATTAATACAAATTCACCATAAGTAAATATAAATTCAAATGTATAAAAACAGAAATGACATCCTACGTTGAACATGTCCATCATGACAGACATTTCATAAAGATCTAGATATTTATAATGGTTTACTACAAAAGACAATTTAGATGTCTCAGATAATATTTTTAATTATGTCAGCTCATGAATATTTTATTCCAAATCACTTCTTTTTCTCTGCCAGATGGAAATGATCATAAGGCCTCTTTTGAAGTCAAAATAGACCCTTCGCTAATAAAGTAGACTTAAGAAGAAAAACTATCATCAAAGAAATAGAAACTTTAAATATTTTCTATACATCTGTATTAAACCTAATCTCTGCTTGTAAAAGTCAGTTAGTAAGCTATGAAAATTCATTTTAAACTATTTAACAGGCTTGTGATACCAACTCGCCCACTTCCACTGAGACTGCACCATTTACCATGCATACTATTTCTTGAACTTTTACTGTTTTAATCTAATTGTTTTAAAGACAAATGATGAGAAACATGATCTTGGATGTGGAAAGCGTACCTGGTAAGGAACTGTTTTGTGGATTACAACATATCTACCTGGGTCACAGATTTTAAGTTTGAAGTATCAATAAATGTCCAGAAAATTAAAAAGTTGCTAAACAAAATTTCAAAACTAGAAAGGAGACAGCACTTGGGTCATACAAGAAAAAATACAAAGGGTTCTTATTAGTGAAAGGGATTCAAAGAGGTAGGAAAATGCCAATAACCAAATACCACTGGCCCCAATTTAGCCTTGGACTCTGACAGGCTAGTTAAAAAGTGGTATGGAACTCAGAGAAACATACATTTTCAAATTTATTAAATTTAGTAATTTTAAAAGTATGCATACATTCATTTATAGAGTATATTTTTATATCCTGATGGAAGTAGGCAATATTTATATATAAAAATTTTAAACACTTGTCAGAACTCAATGAAATAAAGGTAATTTTCAAATTTATTAATAAAAATTTCTTAATTGGTGTGTGGATTGATCATTCTCCTATAGCTTTTACATTAATAACATTAAATTTTGTGATGTAAAATCACAGATAATACATTTTAAAAAGAAACCTTAAAAGTCCCATTTAATTACTTTAAATGTAATAAGAAAAAACTCACTTTAAAATATTTTATGTACTAGTTCAAGACGACACATGTACATCATCACTGAAATTTTACTTTGCTACTTAACATTTTCCATAATTTCTGTAATGAAATTAGCTAATGTGATTTTATTATTGCTATTTCTGTTATAAATCTTACAGGGTTTTCTTTTTTTTTTTTTCCTTTTTAACTTGGAAAAAGATCAAAATGCTTGCAGATTTCAGACTGCTATTAGATGTAATAATTATACACTAAACTAATTACCACTAAACCAAAACCTGACTTACAACTAATTAAGTTTTATTACATCAACACAGAGCATAGACTTTCAATTTAACACAGGGCGGAACTATAAACACAGAGTCTATCAGACTGTGTATTTATTCCAAGCAAAGTGTCTAGGTCAGATTTATAAAGTTTGAACTTGGCAGGGTTTGTAGACTCATTTGTCAGTTTCACAAATCTACTAATTCGCCAACTTCTAAGCGAAGGGAAGGAGCTACTGGCAAGGGGATGTGTTGGAGTATGCCAGAGGATTCACAATAGCTCCATGCCTATTACATAAAGATTACTATGTTATAAAAAATTATGACATGCAAAGAAGAAACTATGTATCTTCCATTCAGACATGCATTTGATCTGTGACCACCGATTCTGAGATTACTGACATATAACATGGCTGAGTCGTCTGTGTAAAATAAAAATAGGAAGAGGACATGTTGTTTTAGAGGAACGTTAGAAGCGTAACACGCAGCATCTCTAGTGAAGGAGGAAGGAGCTAATGCAGACTAAGCTACAACCCTGATTGCAAAGTATTCATCTCAAAACAGGGGATACAGAGTCTCCATTTCGTTTTCATGAAACCGCATTTCCATTTGTCATTTGCAACAATTGGAAAGTATGAGATTCCCTTTATAAACTTTAATTTTATATAAAAAAATGTTTACTTTCTACCAGATGGTAAGATTAAATTACATAAACACCGTCAGCAAGTTGAATCCTCAGAAGTATTCATTCCCACCACAGAAGCTTCAAAACCTGTCTATAATTTTGTTACTGATGTTTAGGAACAGCTGTAGCTGACAGAGCTACATGTTATATATGTCAGCTTTAAAGGATTAAATATTCTTAACCCCCAACAGAGAGGTCTTTGGCTGTTACCAAATGCTAGTGTAAATTAAACCGGAAGTTGTTATTCCAGTAGAGATATCTCACACTACTTACCTGGTAAACAAAACGGTCAAAAATCATATGCTTTTCATTGTTACTGGAAATTTTGCTTGGGGCAAAAGAAAGATTTTACAAGCACAGAATTTTCTGATAATAAATATAAGTTAATTCTCCTCTAAAAAGTCCCTCACATATATCTTCATTAATATTTTAGATGGTAGTAAATTACATACTTTTCTCTTCAGAATAATATAATCTGCCTCATAAGACTTTATTTCCCCCCCTTTGTGCAGAATTTTGCTTGAATTTTGGGGAAAAACCTAGAGTCTCTTCCATTAGAGTTTAAAATCATTTTCACAATAAATGTTAAAAATTGAGGTTAGAATTGACAGGGTCTTCTGAATGGTACACTGTGAATTTTGTACCCAGTTAATCTAAGAGAACAGAATTAACCAACCTAGCTAGCTAGACTGTATGCTTCAAAATCATTTGATTTATGAATTAATTTAATCTAATTAATCTTAAAGAAGCATTGATTAATGGTAGTCAAATGTATAGATCTTTAGAGATGATATTCATCAACATAAACACACACACACACACACTTATTTCCCTCATACAATTCTCATTTTTAGACTTTATGGACTATGTTAATAATTTTTAAGTCTATAATAGTACATATAAATAAATGCTCTGAAAAACTGGGAAAATATAAGAAATTATTATACAGTGTTCTTTCTTGAGAACATATAATACATGGAAAATGGTCCAGATAAATGAAAAGGTAAAATGGCTGATTAATGGCACTAAAAGCGGTACCAGCTCAGAAAAGAAAATTCAACCCCGATAACTGAACTTTGAGCAAGCTCTTACACATCAAATTCATGTTACATTTAAAGTTACATTTTGAACTTTTACATAGAGAGCATACTGACTTAAAGAAGATGCTTCTTTTTTTCTTTTACTTTTTTGGTCACAACTAACAACAGAGACATTTACCAATACTGAAAGAGAACTATAAGATGAGGTGGTTAATTTCATGCGGGGCGTCTGAATCCAGCCTCTTTAATTTATAGTTAGACGTAACTCACCCCGTTCTAACTGAGAGGTGTAATGGACTGAATGGAAATTAAAGGTTGACCTTTATAGTAAATAATACTAAAATAATATACAAATTTAATGCAGTTGCGGATACCCTATCTTGTGGTGCAGGCGTAGTTCTACATTGGAAGTGATACGTCATTTCTCTGAAAGGCATAGGTAAACAGAGGAATTCTTTTTCTCTCCATTGGCCATCCCCATGTTTTATCAAAGTCTGCCCCTAGGATCGACTTCCAGAATCTAATTATACACTTGGATGGCGAGTTAGCATAATCAATATATTGAGGCAAGACATTTCACAGAGAAATAAAGTTAAGCTATTAGTAAAAGAGCAAATACTTGTTTCAACTTGCTGTCATTCATTTAACTTTCTACTAATTATGTGAAATTTATATATTTAAGCATAATTGGATAAGACAAGTTTTTGTAGTTATTTTCTGTAAAAGGCATCCTTTCTGATAAATGTCTACATTTTGTGCTACCAGATGTCTTTCTGTATCTTCTCGCGCTTTCTGATTTTATTTTTAAAAGTGTGAGAACAGGGAAAATGCCAACCATTGTAGTCAGCCAGCTTGAGCCCCAGCAGAGATTTCATGGCGAGATGTTATCTTAGGGGCTTTTACATCAATACTGAACTTGAAGGATACGCAGCTTCTTGGGATCCGCGTTTAACCAGAGAGCATAGCAAAACCCACCTTTGATGAGCACCATCTTATAGGTCGTTCGCTTTAATAATCCCACTTTAAATCCAACCACCCTATCATCCACACCACAAACTTGGTGGGAGTCCCAAACACAGCTTGCCTGTTCTCCTTCCCTTTACAATGCATGAGGTCTTAAAGTAACTAAATGAACAATTATAATAAACAATTACACATGAGTAAATCTCTGGCTTTTTCTGAACAGGCAGAAGGAATGTGGTTAGAAATAAATATCAAAGTTCACCACAAAACTACTCAGATCATTACCTCCCTAATAGGGGCATTTCTGCTCAGCGTTTCGTGGACTGGGGTGAACTGCTGTAAGGATGCCCCTGGCGGTGACAAAGTGAGGGCGAGATCTGCCCCAGCCCATGACGCCGTGGAGAAGGATGTTTCGGACTTCATTTGTGCTGGATGGCGGTGACCCTGAGGTGTCATCATCCCTCAAGCTCACAGCAGGAGCAGGGGACAGGGAGGTCCCCTTCCCTCTGCCCATGGTTATAGTATCAGCGCCGCAGCCCATAGGCGCGACCCCAGAAGGTGGTCTTGTGAAGTTGGTTTGCAACCACACCTGAAGAAACTCTGAAACCTGCGACTTCACTAGGTCTCTGGGAAAAAACCGTACAGAAAAACGGCATCATAGCTCGTGATCTTGGCTAAAGAGACAATGGAGTGACCAGGCCAATAACCATATGCATGGACTTACAAAATCCCTTTTACACCTGCTGCTGCCCCTAAAGGTGAGAGAAAGGAGACGGTCACTCAGTGTGCCCTGCGGGTTTGTAACCAATTTGCTGCATGTGACAACAGCAAAACAAAAACTTAGGGGACCACGTAGCAGCTGTATAAATATTTCCGAAGAGTCTCAGAGATCCTGGCGGAAAGCTGCCTTTGCAGGTAGTAAGAGGAGATACCTGCTTAGTCTGCCCCTCCCTCCTAGCCGAAGACGGACCCTGTGTCCCAAGCCCTCAGATGACCATGAGACTCAGCGCAGCTCGCTAGAGGGTCAGGAATAAGAAGGGACAGAGAAGGAAAACTGGATGATGTATCCAACCCCAGAGGCAGCCCCAAACCCAGAGTCAGTTTGCAGAGATGGAACTTGCTTATTGACTCGAAGTCTCTGCAAAATGATGAGTGGACATTGGTCAAATGAAAGGAAATTACCAAGTAACTTTTTCAGGCATCAGCAACTTCCCAAACATAATGCATGAGCTCAGCCCCAACGGACCTCATAACAGGAATGGAAACCCCAAAATAATAAGATAAGTCTTGACCGTATGACTACTCCACTACAGGAGATTAAGTCCGCAGAAAAAATGCGCATGCGATTTAAGCCCCTGCTTTCTCAAGCCTGCTTGGTGGTAGAAACACCTGGGAGGCTTTTTGAAGTTACTGATTATGACTGGGTGCGGGTTTAATTATCCTGGGTAACACCCAGGTGATTCTAAGGGGCAGCTACTGCTGAAAAGTCCTGAACAGAGGGGAGGTGTGAACGTCCCATTTTCCAAAAGGAGAAGGAGGAGAGTAGTAAGTGACCACAGTCCACACCTTCAAGGTGGCTAAACTCTTTTGCTGAAAATGAACACAGAGACTCTAGGATGAGGGTCTGAAGTCAGGTTTTGGATCCTGGATCTTTCATTGATGTGTTCACTCAACCAACAGGTACGGGTCAAGAAGCGGGTATGAGGTGATGTCGTGTTTTTGACAAAGGGGAGCAACCCCAGCAAGAGCCCCAGCTTTCTGGGATCTACAAGAAGTGGAGAAGAAAGGCTTTACAAGGGTGTTGGCACTGTCTTGTTTGAAACAAGGGACGACACCATGTGTAGGGAAACAGTAAGCCGGTCACCCCGTGAGCAGCCCGTGCACGAGAGGTCCACGGGAGGTGGGTGAGCGGGGCCTGGCCAGACTGAAGAATTTTCCCCAAGGACCAGGCGAAGGAGCCCAGCTTCCCTCTGCAGACGAGGAGTATGGCATGGTCATCAGATTGCCCTGCAGGGGGACTGGAGGTGAGGGGCCGGCGGCAGGTGGGAGAGCCCTTTGCAGGGCTCAGGATGGGGTCTGAGGGCAGCGCAGATGAGGACCAGCGCAGCGAGGACGAGCGGAGGGCAGTGGTGGGCACAGACCCTTGGCTCACAGAGGCTGTGGGACTTGCTCAGGGGCCTCCGTGGAGCATCTGGGAAGCGAGGAGTTGAGACGACATGAATGAATCCACCCATCCATCCCTCCATCCTCCTTGAGTTCCTCTAGACTATGCAGTGCATGTTACACATGGTCCCGTTCAGCAGCTCTACGTTGTGAGGACTTCCAATGGCTGCATGTTTCTTTGGGGCTTCTGAAATATACATCTTCTTTATTTCTGTACCTCTTGTTCACAGAGCCTAAACCAATACTGCTCTCAAAACAGATACTTAATAAATTATAACTTCACACAGGCATCAGAGCTCAGAAAGAACATCTTACGTTGGAGCCAACTAACGTTTGACTTTTCAGCAAAACTTTAAGAAATCCACTGGGCGAACTAGTGGGTATGTTCTGCATCACACATTTTTTAAAAGAAACAAATGAGATATATCCAAATGCTAAGTAATTTTGTTAATGAAACGGAAATATTGGTTACTATATTCAAGTTTGTTTTGAAATGGTTTTTATTTAATATATCAATACATTTTAACTATACAGTTGACCCTTGAACTTCATGGGTTTCAACTGCACAAATCCACTTAAAAGGCCGGGCAAAAGGAGGTTTACAGTTGTGTGTGTGGAAAATAATACAATAATTAATAAATAATAATGAATGAATAAACTCTATTTCTCGTACTCACCACTGTAAACCTACTTTTGCCTCTTGCTCTGTACCCAGATTTTTTTCAATAAACGCTGCCGGACGTCCGTATCCGTGGATTCCCATCCATAGAGTCAACCAAGCACAGACTGAGAACAGTGTTTCTGTGCATGGCTGGGGACCCGCTGACCCAGACGGCCAACTGTACGCATTGATTTACACAATTTTAAGTAAGAGTCTTGAGCACCTTTGGACCTTAGTGTCTGTGGGGTTCCTAGAACCAACCCCGCACGGATACTGAGGGAGGCGCGTGGTTAAGTTTCTAGAGGCAAACCTGAGATGCAGATTTTCACTGTGCAGGAATCGTCAACCGTATAGTATACATTTGGGCCCAACATTTTCATAAAAAATTTCCCGGAACTTTAAATATTGTGATTTTAATAGTATATACTTAGGTCGTTACAACAGCATGTGGGGGAAAGTGACCTTTTACTTTCACATCTTATCAAGACCCCTCCGCCCCCCATAAAATATCCCAGTTATCTGGGATCATTAGGGCATGTGTCTTTGAGTAAATTTTAAAGGTAGGTCTCATACTTCTTGAAATGTCAAAATCTTTTCATGTTTTTCATATAAATATTGGTGAAACGCATCACGCACATCGCCTTCACTGATCAATCCGCGCTCTGCGTCTGTCGCTCCCTGGATAAGACAGCGGGTCATTTTAATGGTTATCCGCAGGCCAAACTCCAGCAGGGCATCCCAATCCTCCCCACCTTGAACTTCGAACTCCTAACGGGGTCGGCCAGACCAATCCGTGTTGTTAAGAATTATTTCTGCATTGACAGTAAGTGGCAGCCCCAGGAAAGAGGAGACGCTCTGTGGCAGCTTTTGAGTTCTTCCCACCTAATCTGGACAGTTCATGTCGCAGAAGCAGGACTGCTGGACGGGCAGGTGCTGCGCGCCCCGAGCGCACACAGACGCCCTGGCGCGCGTTCCCTACGCGTGGCTCACCGCACGCCCGGGGCTGCGCACGTCCTCCGTGCCTGAGTACATTCCATCCTCAGCATCAGCCCACAAGCGGCTTGTCAGCGTCTGGGTTTTATGAAAGGTAACGGAGTGGCACGTTGGGACTTGAGTGCTGGTCTCCGAAGCTGACTCCAGGGCTCACAGGAAACCATCCCAGTGAGGTGGCATTCACTCTCACGCGCCGTTGACCACCTCAGCGACCCAGGCCGTCCCCACCGCGGGATCTACAGTGAGCAGGGCACCGCGCCAGGCTCCTGACTGCAGCACTGTCCCAGATGAGGAAATGCAGCTCAGAGACAGAGTGGCTTTACCCGAGGTCATGCAGAGGACGAAGAACAGAAATGGGATGTGAGCAGACCTCTCTCACAGCGGAGCCCAGCGCCGTCACCACAGAACAATGAAAACGTGTGTAAGCGCCTTTTTTACTTAATTCATGTAATGAATATGACCTAATCCAACCTGCCACTTTAACTTCGGATTTTCCTCTATATAGAATTTAGTATCCGGATTCAGATACTATTCAAATGCTAGCAAAAATATACGTTAGCTATAGCTTGGGGGTGGGAGTTCCCCCCCAAATTATAGGTATATTATGGGTTTCAAGAGCCTGAGATATTCAGTCCCTGGTGGGAAGAAGGAGATAAGAAGAAGCTGAAGTAGCTGGGTGGAGGGCCACATGCAGGTCCCAACTGCTCCTGTTACTTAACCCTTTCCTACCTTGGCATAGTGAATGCTCACAGAAGGCTGGCTGGAAGCCTGGGTTTGTTTCAAAGCAGGGAAAAGTGTACTGCAAACTGAAAACATTTTCTTCTCCAAAATGGGTAGAAGAGGCTGACATGTAAGATAATGCACAATCTGGAATCAAGATCTCTCTCCAAACTCATGGCAGTTTCCTCCCAGGGGGGCACCCTCTGCTCAGTCCCTACTGCTCACCCAGTGGCTACCAAACACCCAACACACTTCTCTGCATCTGCATCGCAGGCTGCGACCTGCAGACGTGTTTTGTTTGATCTCTCTCTGTATGTGCGTATTGGTGTTTCAACAAGCCAACATTTAAAAATCTAGAGATGTTTACAAAATTTAATTCTGGCATTTCTTAAAAAAAAAAAATCTCAATTTGGCAACATTGTTTCACCCCCACGTGGGGCCGAGGAGTCTAGAGGCGCGAGGTGGTGTCGCCTCTCGGAGGAAGTCTTGCTCTTCAGTTCACTGTGCCCTTCACCCTGTATCTGTGATTCTGATGCTATGTCCACACCATTTAGTATCAAACTTGCTCTGCTCTCTCTCTCATAGTAAAGACGCGTTTCTCTGTACCTGCGTCTCTTTCAAAAGTAGGAAAACGAAAGAAAAAGAACTAGAGATATTAAGAAATAGAAGCGAACACGTATCTGTGTAGACGTGAGAGCTGAATTTGCAAATAACCTGGTCAGTTTCCTACACCTGTGTTACCTGCTGGCATGGCTGTTACCCGTTCACGAATTCGGGGTTGCTCGTGTTGGCTCCTCCTCCTCCCGCTCCCCTCTCCTGGAATCCCCCATCCCTCTGCACATCCACTCCTGTCCTCCTGCAGAGATCTACACTCTACGGCCATGTCTTTTGTTGTCATCTAAGTACTGACAAATCTTTGTTGGTCCTATGTGTTTCACAGGACTCACAGGCAACCTGAACAGAATCATACTTTTAGAAGCCGATTGGTCCTAGCTGATGACCTACGTTGAAAGGCCACACCCCCTTTGTGGAAAGGACACTTGACGCTGATCCAGAGTGAGGGCCCATCTCATCCCCGCATCACCCCGCTCTTCAGGGCCAGGCACTGTGCTGGAAGCCCAGCTGTAGAGAGGACGGGGGAGGGGCCTCTGCCTACACTGGGCTTCATGGGCAAGTGTGCGACAAGCATCTTGCCAAGCTGTTCCACAGGGAAGGAGGCCGGTGACCGGCCTTTGTTTTCCCCAGGTCACTTGCATCAAGTGCCCCATCTCCTTGGGCATCGGGGGGCGGGGGGGCGCCGTGCATGCGTAGGGCGGGGAGGTGGAAGGCGCATGCTCTGATTTCCTGAGCCACCTCTCCTTCTAACCATCCGTGACCCTGAGGGAAGCTCTGGTACTCGTGAGTGGTGACAGCCTCAGGGCCTTTCCAATGGGACCCTGAGTTCCAAGGCACTGCTAAGGTCTGTACACTGCAGGAAGGGTGCGTGCTCTCTGGCTTCTGTACTCCCGCAGTTCTCCAGCATTTCAATGATCTATGCACTATGAGAGTACCATGTGCCCAAAGCACTGACTTTTCCGTGACCTCTCTGGCTTTATTATTAACCTTAATTACTGCCAGTTACCTTTTATATCACACCTCAACTAGAGGTGGCAACTTCTAAGGGTCTAAGATCATGTCTCTTTCTTCTAACCTTCCCTGGGACACAGAATGTTGACAGAACTTGAGGGGTTTGATCTAAATGAGTGGGAAGAGGAAAAATGTTGGTGTAAATAAGGCACACATTAAAAATAAAGATAGACATTCAAATCGGGGCAAAGCTTTGCCATATTATACAGTCTTCTAATTTTCATAGGTTCATTGGCAGCGTGGTTCATTATTAATTTCTAACTTATTAAATATAAAAGGGGAAAAATTTCAGGTTTCAACTGGTAGGTAGCACATTTTCCCCTGAAATAGTCTCCAAAGTTTCCCTGAAACTAGAGCATTTTTCATATTTTACCCTTACATTTGATTATCTTTTCCCACACTCTATATGCACACAAGAAAAGTAACAGAAAAATGATGTACTATGTATAAGTCTCCAAAAGAAGCTTAATTTATCCCGCCTCTCATTCTGGCTTCCTTGTATTCCCAAGAATTTTCAAAATGCAACAGATATTCTCTAGAATGTCAAATAGAAGAAGAAGAAAATTATTTTGTTCATATACAACATCTTTGTAGGTTTGAACACAATAGTCCTGTGCACATTTCTAGTCTCAGAAAGTACCTTTACTTATTCATGGGAATATCCAGTCCACCTGTGCACTGACATGGAAAAAATGCTGATATTACAAAAATTGCAAAGTGAAGAGTACATTTTTTTACTACTTAAATAATTTTGGCTTTTCTATAATTATTCATTGAAGCATACTATGAATTAAAAAAGATGGCTCTTTCTACTGTTCATATTCCCGTGAAAGATATTCATTGTGAAGGATATACAAATCTAAAAATTATTTTCTATTCTTAAAAATTAAGTTGAAAATATTTATAATTAAG
Source organism: Furipterus horrens (assembly GCF_987537825.1). NCBI lineage: Eukaryota > Metazoa > Chordata > Mammalia > Chiroptera > Furipteridae > Furipterus > Furipterus horrens. The sequence goes on from NW_028327182.1 coordinate 93,301,023, forward strand.
GAAGCTCTTTTAAAAGATTATTTCTGTAGTTGCTTTAATATGACAATTGAATACTCAAGCCTTCTAAAAGACTCTAGACTTTTATAATTGGTATAAATAGGAGAGATTAAAACAAACAATAGAACCTAGAAACTAGCTGTCATTAAAAGTTGACAAGTATCATATTTCTTAAGGTTTATATATGGCTAGTTTTCAATTTTAATTCTATAAATAATATTAATGCAAGTAAATATGTTGCATTTTCTTTAAAGATAACTCTAATATCTATACGGTGGAACCACTGTTTGTGAGGTACCCATGTGACATCAAACACTCTCCAAATTGGTACATCATGGTAAATGCAACAGATTCATACATTTCTCTTTACAATGTCATATTTTAATGTTTTTTAAAGTGAAAGAAATTAACACATTTTGTTTAGAGTTTAAATTATGACCACTACTTTAGAAAAATGTCCCAGTGAAACATGTAACTACTTGACTGAATGGAGCTTCCTTCCCCAAAAATGTACTCGTTCCGCAGAAATTTCTGACCTTCCAGTGCTTTGTGTTGCGCAGCAGCAGTGAAGCCAGAGTTGTGGCGTTTTAATCTTTGCAGCTCTTCCTAATACCCACCGACAGACGATCCGCGTCGTCCGTGGACCTCCCCCCAGCACCGTTCCGCTCTGTCTTAACCTTCCCCATCAATATTTCATAGGAAGCGAGGTGCACAAAATACACGTATTTGCAATTACATTGGCAAAAAAAAAAAAAAAAAAGAAAATCCTCAAACAGCTGTGGAGACAGCAAAGATTAGAATCTGAGAGTGGCTTAGAATAATGAAGGACGGGATGGTGAGGGCTCAACCACAGAGCTGAGGAAGACAGAGGAAGCCTGCTCTGTAAAACCCTTCGGCGGTATTACTGCCATACACGAAATTAAAACGCGGAGAGTCTAAGACTTAGAAACAGTAAACATGATGACTAATGCTTTCCAAACCAGACGATGATTTTAAAATACGTTAAACCTTGTGTTTTACTAGTAACAAAGTAGAAGCTTGGACAATATCACCATGAAATTTTGTAACGTCTTATTTAAATTCTTCTGCTAAAATCTTATAAAGTAATTGAAACTTGATTATATCTAGTTAGTTTTGAGGTTCTATTGTTTATGTTTTAACCTCCTATTATGAAAGTCCAGAATTTTTTAGAAGGCTTGAATATTCGATAGGCATATTAAAGCTATTACAAAAATAATCTTTTAAAATAGTTTCCTTAATTATAAATACTTTCAACTTAATTTTTAAGAACAGAAAATGTTTTTTAGATTTGTATATCTTTCACAATGAATACCTTTCACAGGCATATGAACAGTAGAAAGTGCCATATTTTTTAATTCATAGTATGCTTCAATGAATAATTATAGAAAAGCCAAAATTATTTAAGTAGTAAAAAAGTTTACTTCTTCCCTGTGCAATTTTTATAATACACTTTGCTACACTTGTTGAACTGGAAGAAGCTAGTAGTCTCAGAAATAAGAGCCCATTTATTAAGGCTAATTATTGTCTGTAATAAATAATCTTTCTTAATGTGGCATCACTTGTGCTTTTACAAGTAAAATAGTCTTAATCAATATTTGGTACTTTAACGGGATAAACTGGGTTCCAGTTGATTGACATTGACTAAATGAAACTGATAGAAATAAAAAATACAATTAATTGTCCAGTCCAACCATTCAATTTTTAATGTATTTCTTTTGCTAAAAAAAGACTCCTTAAAACATGACACACACTTTTATCAAATTCTAAATGCTTTGTAAGAAATTGTTCAGTCTAAATGAGAATGTAATCACACAACAGAAAGCCTATTTCTTTTTAATCCATGAACAAAGCATGCTATAGCATTCTCATTATTTTACATACATGTTCAGAGAAAATTAACTAACCTTTATAAGATGTGATGTCTTCACTTTCATATGCTGCTACTTCTTCCTGAAGTTGCTTTCAAGAAGACTAACACAGGAAAGGCTTACAAAACAATTCATCAGGCCCGGGACCCTTTAGACTTTACTAACTAGGCAAACCATGTAAACAACCAAGTACCAGCAATAATCAATTCACTGGTCATGTGCTATGAATGTAAAAGCATCCGTTTAAAACTTTTTCTGGCTTCACTATCTTGCATCAAGTTAATCTACTAATCGTGCAGCAAGAGTTGAATCTATAAATGCCTAAAATACACAAGGCCTGTCCAGAAAGTATCCAGCCACATACTATGAAAGAGAGAGACTTTAGTTGAAGAAGATACGAGATACAAGAAACACTGTGCACAGGACAATGATGCCTCAGTCCCTTTCAAAGTAGGCACATTGGGACCTGACACAGTTCTCCTAGCATCTCTTCCACTGCTCAAAACGCTCTGCAAAACCCTCTCCTGGAATCTCCATCAGCTACCCTGACATATTTTCCTGAATCTCATTGATGGTCTGAAATCTCTTCGTTTCAAAGGTGATTTTAGTTTGGGGAAAAGCCAGAAGTCACAGGGCAGCAAATCTGGGCTGTAGGAGGGCTGAGTCATCTGGGTGATTTGATGTTTCACTAAAAACTCTGCATGAGATGTGCTGCATGAGCTGTCACGCTGTCGTGATGAAGGTGCAATCACTCACTGCACCCTCCCCAAAGCCTTCTGAATCATCAGAATAGTTTCCAGGGAGGCATGTTCAAGCTTAACGCAAAATCTGATGCAGATCTGTTGCTCTACTTGTTCAGTCATTTTGAATGTGACGGCCACACAGTACACATGCTCACTCAATGGCATCTACTGCCCTCGTTGACTAGTACAGTGTCAGTCATTTTGAATGTGACGGCCACACAGTACACATGCTCATTCAATGGCATCTTCCACCCTCGCTGACTAGTACAGTGAAGTCCTCATTGTTTATGCATGTGCATTCCAGTCCACTCTCCTTGGCTGCCAGGTTACATCAATGTCGTGCAAAGTGTTCTCATTATATTAATGGTGGCTGGGCATTTTTGGGGCAGACCTTGTATATTTAGACTAAAATTCTATATAAATATTAGATTCAGGAAAGGAACCAATTAACTTTTTAAAGAAAATGAAATTATAGCCTAGCTAGTCTCCTGCTACCTGATAAAGTTATTGTGCAATAGATTTGGGGATCACAGAGAATATATAATCCTTCATCAAAGAGTGGCAGCTTATCCACAAAGCTTCCTGTTCCCAATGGGATATTCTTTAAAAAGTAACAACGAAGACTGAAAATCTATGTAACACCCTTCCACCAAAATCAGCCATTTACACCAATGACTTTTAATCCTAAGAGAACCAGAATCTCACCCAGAAAACCTTGTGATGCTTCCCTTTGAGAAAAAAATGCATAATGTGCGCCAATAATTTACATATATTCCTAAATCAAATGTTGATGTTCCAGGCTTAAAATTAGATAATAAAAATTACCCTAGAAGGTATGACTTTAAAAAAAAAAAAAGGTAAAAACAAAATAATAAAAAATAAATCAGTCCCTAAGAGGCCTAAATTCATAACAATTTCCAAGGCTGAGAACTACTAATACTTTGCTTTCTTCACTATTTAAGATTTTCAAGGTAAATTGCAGCCTTTTCAAAACTCAGGTGGTAATTATACAACCAATTCATATACCTTATATCACATTTAAATGAAATACGTGCTACAATAACTATTTGCTTTAAGTAATTCCCATTACTCTTTGCTGATGGATAAATATAAAGCTCACTAAACTTGATATGCTAAAATTCCCACCTGAAGTGCAATACAGTTTTTAAAAGCCACTTTCAGCTGAAGATGTGAGAATTCACTGAATGCATGTCATAAAGCCAGCCCTCTCCTTCTGCTCTCTCCTTTGTCAAAGACTTCACACACCTGCACAGCAGAGTTGGACCCCCTTATTGGAAGGTACAGATTTTACATAAAACTTGAAGAACAACGGGTCAGACTTCTGTCACGGCTCTACTGACTAAGGGCTGACCCAGCTGGCTAGAAATTTACTTAAATGAAATACGGGATTATATGAATTTTATTGAGATTACTTTAAACCAGAGTATCAATAAATGATGTATCCTAAAATGTAACATTTGCTTTGCAAATGCATTAATGCTGTGTGACTTCAAGATAATAATATAAATGCCCCACTCATCTTTCATATTTGTAATAAATAACTTTTTGATTAGCTATATAAATATTAATGTGATTTTCCAAGTGTTAAGGTTATGTAAGTCGGGATATTAATTAAATTAGTTTTATGATTTCTAGATTTACCTAATCACCATCATTCCTTTTAGGTTTTTTAAAAAACTTAAATGAATGTTAGTGTATGCTTTGATTACTGATACTTTTAAAATTCCTTAATGATGGACTATAGAGCACATTATTCATACAAAAAAAAAAAAAAAACCAACCTGAACTTCTCACTAGTGGAAAGATATGAGACAAAAATTATAAGAGTAAATAATTGAAATGATTCTGTTTGTTCTTATACACCCTTAATAAAGAATGTTTAAATTTAAAAAGACAAAACGAGGACTTTTCCATCTGAGACTGCATTTTTAGCTACTGTATATTGCGCTTCAGGTCCTTCTATGTGGAATTTTAAAATAAATTTAATTTTAAAATGATATACTTTGCAATGATTGATTTTCCTTTACAGTTATCACACTATGCATATAACTATACCACTTAATATAATACAGATTGAAACAATACAGAAAATTACATCACGATCAAAACACAGGCTAGAAAACGTTAAAGAAGTATTTGATCTTTAGTGAAGTATTGATTCAAAGTCCCTGCCACACATATAATTTTTAAAATTAGTAACAAAGAAAAACATTTACTGGCAAAGCAACTTAAATGCCAAGGTTGTTTATGAAGTTCGTTGTAATGCTAGAGTCTTACATTTAGAGACTGCATGTTCTAGACAAAAGTATTCACTGAGGAAGAATTTTGTTTAGTTAATTTTTCAATCACAGGAAACACAGGACAGGGTATTCTCTTCACATTGATGAGAAAAAGGTACACAGAAGCATAAAAAGTGAGGAGTCAATTCTGGTTTAACAGGTACAGCTTATCTACAAGTAATAACTTCCATTTTGTTTAAACTGGAATTTTAAAAATACTAAACATGCTACCACCCTCAGGGGAGAAAGAGGAACTAAAAATTAACTCAGAGTAGAAATATCAACTTAAGACAAAGCAGATCTGGGAATTATCTGTTCTGTTTTAATTTTTAGAAAAACAAACTGGCAGAAGTTTTCTTCAACCTTCACCCCTTTCTAAGCCCCAAATTCTTCAATAGGTTGCTGGAAGGTAACAAACATTTTCCCTTTTTCCTAGAAGGTCTGATTATTTTCCAAAGCTTTCTAATTCTTCTGGAATGTTTCTTAAAGTATTAGTGAACATGGAGAGGATTCACATTTCGGCTCTTTTGACTGAGTTGTTATTCTCCAGCCATTCTTGATGCCATCATAAAAGTCAGAGCATCACTGTGAGAAGAATGGCCTATTTTGTGACAAGAAAAGAGACAAAATACGCTTGTTCACGCTATAGCTTTTATTCCTTTATGTTATAGGGAGTCACTTTCCTATATTTGCTTAAATTAGATTAGTTACTATTTGCAGTATTTTTGCCTATTTTATTGCTCTCATCATTACACAAAACGCGAGAGAAAAATGTACATTTTCAAATATTCATTTCATTTTTGCTTATAAATACAGAAAAATGCAGTAACACTGTTAATTTTTTTTGTTGTTGTTATTGTTCTTCAGAAGAACAAAAGTCACAGATTTGTTCTTTAAGAACTATTGAACAGACAGCTTTCTTTAGCTGGAAGTTATTGTAAGTTCTGAAATAAAATTTACAGCTGCCTCCTCCTGGTTTTTATAATTATTTTAAATGACAAGCCCCATGCCAGCTTTTTAAAAAAAGAGCTATTAAAAGAATGATCCGTTGCCAATTTTTCCACCTACATGTTGACAAATCCCAAATTCTCGAACAGAAGTATTGGCAAAAAAAAAATGTTAATTTTGAAAGAGGATTTGCTAGACAGAATAAACAATAAATATACCTTTCTATACGTCCCCTTTGATAATTACCTAAAGAAATGTATCCCAATTTTAACACATCTGAGTGTGTTTCCTGAAAGCCCCCTAAGATACATTTCCTACATTTCTTGTCAATTACATCTCAGTAGTTTCAGTCCCGTTCCTCCCACTCTCTTCGGGACGTACCGCTCAGCGTGGAGTCCAGGAACAGTGGCCCTGCTAACCTGCCACTTCAGTAGGGAGCCCAATGCTGCACACAATGGGGTCTAAGATTGCTCTGGAGGAAGGACGGTCCTTTTCTTTGGAAATGCCCAAGTTATCAGAAAGATGCCTCACCTCCTCACACTGATAAGGTGCCTGCAATTCTGATCATGAAATATTAGTTGAGCTTAACTCAAGATGAAATAATCCATCCCAATAAAGGAGCAGCGTTCTGGTTTTTTCCTGGAGAAGCAGAGACCACAAATTCACAGCTAGAATCTGACTGGAGGAAGGGAGCCACTGCCAACCTCTTCCTTCTTTCCAAACGATATGACCATCTCAAGAGGAATGATCACAAGAGTTCTGGCAAGTGTAACTAATAATCAAAGAAATGACAGAATGACTGAAATATATTGATTAGGAGCCTTATCTTCAAAGATAAGTAACTTTGTAAGTTACTTCCTGTGGTTTTCTAATATAATTGAAGTGTTTCTTTAAAAAGTCTCTTTATAAAATTTATAAGTATAAAATTATAAGTTATAAAGTGTTCAGTCCCATATACAAATAAAGTATGAGTATAAAATAAAGCTGTTATTACATTTTTCTCCATCAATATGAAGAACCATACATAATATTTGGAATTTCTTTGATTAATTTTAAAAAATACGATGATGTTTATATTCACATGCAGGGATCTAAAATGTGTATACTTAAAAGTGAAAAAAAATTAGAAGTTAATTTTCTTCTCTACTTACCCAATTAACTTAGGGGACCAAATTTGCCCTTTCTAGACTGCTTTTCCTACCAAACATAGTGCTATACACAGAAAACGCTCAAAGGACCATCACTCTTCGTGAAAGATAATTTATACTCTTCCTTCTTCCTCTCCTCCACTTCTTTATCTATTTCCTTTTAGTTTTGAGGCAGAGACCCAGTAGACCCAGTGATAATAGAGCTGATTATTATAAAATAATATATCCCACCACAGGGCAAACTAAATCACATCATCTCCAAATTCTCTTACAGAAGCAAAAAGTGTTCCACAATATTTGAAAACACTTTATCAACAAAAAGCATCCCACAATAACTTTCATATAATTGAGTATGAAAATACAAGTTTGCATATATATATATACACATGAGGGATTCTCAAAACACTTCATTTTCAAAGGGATAATAATCTCTTTTTAGCAAGCTCCAGAGTAGTAGTAAGCCAGAGGACTATCAAAATGGGGGAAATGATTTTTAAAACTGCCACATCTCCATAAGTGATTATCAACTCCTTAACTTACCAAAAAGAACGTAACCACAGTTTGGTAAGATGTTGACACTGGACTCCCCATCGCTCCTGAGCACTTTAGAAGCAGCTACAACCTCACTCACTGAAGTCCCCTCAGTGAAGACTGCCACTTCCCACAGGCATGCTGCAGGGTCCAGGGCTAGCCCAGACCTAGCTCTTCTAAGGTTGCAAGAGTATCCACAGGGCAGTAAGTTTTCCTTTATTACTAGTATATGATATATTACACGATATGATTTCAACCATTTACTCATATTACTGATGAGGATGTTCTATGATACTGACTGAGTTTGCACAGTGACTTATTTCAAGGGGAAAGAAGCAGATCTGAGTAGATTACCATCTTCTACCAGAATTCTATGTAGCGATTCTAGCTACTTAGTCACCTGAGTTATTTAATCAAAACTATTTTTAAAATTATCAAAATTCTTTCAAATGAATATATCCTAGTGGAGTTTAGTGTATGAAATGTGTGTGTGTGTGTGTGTGGGTGGGTGTGTGTGTGTATGTGTATATGTCATAGAGCATGTGTGTGTTTTGATAGTTACATTCTAAAGTTTGGATAAAGTGATGCTTTAAAAATGGCATTTTAAGTTGCATTATTTTAGCATTTAAAACTATTTTAAACAGATGTTTTAAACTAGAAATGCACACTAAGTCAATGTAAATAATCTAGCATTACAGGGAAGAAAATTAAAATATAATAAATGTATATCCTACCAAGTTTTGTTTCTCCTTAAAGCAAAGAACCATGTCACTGAGGGAACTTTATATGCTCTGTAAAGCCATCACATGTCTTTATTTAAAAATCCTATATACTATAGCTATATTAGTATACTACCCTTATTAATCCCACATTCTACACGTTGAATATTTCATTTTATTGAGACTACAAGCCTGTATCACAGGAAGCAATGCAATATGGACCAAAGCCAGAGGAAACGTTAATGTGCGTGGCCTTTCAGAGGACTCAGTGGAGGCCCACCGGACACAGCTAAGAAACACAAGCAAACATCACAGTAGAGACGAGACTAGTCGCCATCTTTTCAGATTCCCAAAGAGGATAAAGAATTACCTCCATGGGCATTCCCTTTCATTAGCAGCACTAAACCTACCACGTTGTGAAGTAAAGCCATAACCCATGCACAAGACAGAGAGCTATGAGTCTACGAAATCCTTAAAAGACTCAACCAGGATACGGATGTAAACAAAAAAGTAAAAAAACCTAGATATATGCTTACCACGTATGACTCAAAGAACCATAAGACCCTTTGAAGAGCAAGAAAATATACCTTGAGGCACCCAGTATTTGGGGAGGAAAAGGGCTATTTTAGTTGAAAATGTATTAATGAATCAATTCCTTGTGCTTTATATAATTCCTAGAGGAGGAAGTTCCCATTAAGTCCGCAAAAGGAGGTTTTAATTATGAGAGGCAATATTTTGAAACTCTCACAAGCCATCACCCTTGTTTGGAAACAAATGAGTTCTCAAGATGCAGAAGTATTACTATCAATCACCAACAAGTTAATTCCACATAATAAGGCAGGTTTGGATGCAAACTGATCCATTGTGGAATGCTGTGTCTAAAATTGATTACAACAGCACTTAAAATGAATGGAGCCCTCCAAACCACTTCTTTGCTCAGAAACATTAATCTCAGTTAGGAGGAGCGCTTCATAATGGTAGTGCTTGGAATCAAAAGTATGAAATAAATCAGTTTTTATAAGACACAACAATTAATCAGTTTTGAAACTGGGAAGTATTTTTCTAAGCACACAATGTCCATCAAGACTTTTAAAATCAGGGTTTAAATATATCCAGAAAGAAGCTTCGATGACATAATTTTAAAGACTTAGTTGGTGAAACTTTGGGGGAACACCGCATTATTGGGCCAGCTCTCCAGGACAGTACCATCTCAGTCTGAATGCACATTGACTTCTTTGGAACTATTATTCCACTTTCTACAACAAATATGAACAATGACTTTCACTGACAATTCCAAGGGATGTATACTCAGTTGTGAGTCATAGTAAAGGTTTGATCGCAAAAATATGTCCTAAAAGTCAAAATGGACATTTGACTATGAAATGAAACACGGGGCACATAAGTGACATGCAAGTGAACATGCTTAGCAAGTTTGCACAGAGCATCTTCAAGAAAAGGGCAGGCAGGCGATTCCTTCACGCTGCCGGACATGCTGATGCACGTAACTCTAAGTGTGATACCTCGGTGATATTCCTCAGCCACGCAGAAATCAAATTTTTAAAGGGCGAAATTCAGTTTAAGAGAGAGGAGGTAATGCATTTATTAACATAATCAATATTAATAAACTAATAAATTTGTCTCGACAGCGATTTTCCATCAGATTATGCCTGTCTTCTAAACTTATTTCCCAGTAGCATTTTAGGTCGGATAAACTTCAGCATTTCCAAATACACTTTCACAGCTCCTGCAAAAACTTTTTTTTTTTTACAAGCTCAAAGTTGATCAAGTATTTCTGATAGGTCGCTCTGCCCACAATGATAGCCTTACACATCCGCCTGGCTTCTTACTTGCTTGACTCTTTACAAAGAGAATAATTACTCTTGGCTCAAAGAAGCAAAGCTTAGAAAGACTAGCTTGAACTTGATAACTGGATTATTATTGTTCAGCTAGGTTTTCTGTTTGATTAAATGTAAGACTTTTCACTTTATTTATGTGCTTTCTTCTATTCCAAGAGAAGCATCCTTATCTTTCTTTGTCTTCACCCTAATAAAGCAGATTTCCTTTCCTAACCAAAGACTCCTGACACGCCTAAAAGATCATAGTAAGAAAAGCCTCTGTAATTCACCTAAAATATTTCTGTATAGAAAATAAACAGGTATGCAAAACGATTCAATATGGAAAGATAACTGCTAGTCACAATTCTACTATAAACTTACCTGCTTTATTTTAAACAATCAAGCAATCCTCATTAAGGTCAATATTCTTTGTCTATGGGTGCCAACATTAATGCTATTGGCACAAGATGTTAAAATGTTTTCCATATGTATAAGTACTGGCACAGTTATTAGTAAATAAATACATTTTTAACATAAATTATGTAGTATATGTAAAATATATTTGTTTTATGCGAGGAAACTATTTTTCATAAAATATAGACTTTTAAAAATGATCTAAAATAAAGTAGGAAAATAGTATCTTTGAGTAAGAAGAATATTAAAATTAATGTAAGAAAAAAGGCAACATTGTTAAGGAAAATGCGAGAGGAGGAGAGAGACAATCCTGAAACACACAATAGAAGAACTAAACTCATTATATACCCCTATCTTTGAAGAATTTAGGAATAATTTGTGAATGCCGTGACATTTTAAAGGGGGATTAGCAAGTCTTATTACTGAACTAACCTCTCACTCTTAGAGCAAGAACTAAATATTTGCTCTGCTTTTAGAATCATAAATCGAACGTTTCAAGGCTCTTACAGGAATTTCATATATTAAGAAATAGAAGCCCAAAGTTTTAGGTAATTACAAATGTATTAAAACGCACAAAGCAAGATTGTTGGTGTATGCGTAGACTCTTTTGTTTCCACTAAAACATTAAAATCTATAATGAATTTTAATTATACAATTACTGAATTCTAAACTGTTCCTAATATGCCCAAAAGACTACAAATACTTCTCCAGAGCAGCAAGTGGGAGGTAGGGATGTGTGTGTGTGTGTGGGGGGGGGTGTTTTATATTTTAAACAAATTCACTAAAGGAATCAAATCACCAAGTTCTGCTTAGTTGCAATATCACCTATGGGGGTATTCTTCCAAGCTTTCCAAAGATGCTGGTCCTGTCTTCTTTTCCCCCCATGGCAACAGAAGCAAAAGATAATGCCGACCATATTTCTATTTCTAGTGAAAAGACCACCCAGCGGATTCTACTAGAGCCTACAATGTTTGACAAATACGTTGTCAGAAGATAAGAAAGTATTAGGAAGAGATGGTCTTGTGCTGGTGTATCCCAGCTCTCTGGGGCCCTGTACAAAGTGCATGGACAGCGCTCCCTCGCCAACTTCCACGGCTCGTACCCAGAAGTGCCTGGGAACTTTCCTCTCTCTTCAAATTATAATGACTTCAGAAAACAAATCAATTGGCCGTGTTACACAATAGAATTACTTGTTCCTCTTTCTAGTCAATAAACATCAGTAGCAGGTCACCATCACAGCTACCTTAAAGGTGATGCAGCAAGAATGGCATCGAAACTGCAAAATAAAGTGTTCGGCAGAGATCAGACCTAACCCACTTTAATCTAAAATGCTGGCTACTCCTTCCAATCGGTCGTAAAACGCGATACAGACTTCGACTGAGTTGCAGGCTCATAAATCTGTGATTCTGTAAATGCCCAGTTCAGGGTATCTGTCTGTTTCCAGCCCAAGCCAGAGTTTCCAGATCAAGTTTCAGCTGAAATACACCAGCCACAGGCTACCCCAGCCCCTGGATCCCCTTCCTTCACTCCTTCCCAACTTGGCGTCCTTGTACTTGGAGAAGCCTCGCTTCCACTTCCCGGAAAAGTGGCGGCCACCCCGGGCTGCCTGCTCGCTGGACTCCCCGCGAGATCCTTTCAGACACCTTCTCAAAGGATGCGGCGCCCCAGCAAAAAACGGGGGCTCACCCAGGATGAGAGCAAGAGGAGCTGGGCTCCCTGCCCCCACTGAGCGCCCAGCCTCTGAGCTGCCTTTCTCGGGGCACTGGGAGCCGGTGGGAACCTGGGCGGTGCCTTGCTCCTCGGGCTAGAAGCCCCGGCAAAGTTCCCACCAGAGCTGGCAGCCGGAGGTGTCAGACGCGTGGGAGGGGCGGGAACGCGGAGGCCGGACCGGAGGCCAGACCCGGAGAGGCTTCGCGCGGAGGAGACGCTTCTGGGCCACCAGGGCGGCCAACTTGCTGCCGCCTCCCGGAGCAGCTCCGGGAAAGCGCCGCCGTCCCAGCCGGCGCTGCCTGGCCCCCCGGCCGGCCCTCCCGCTCCCAGCGCCGCGGCCCGGGCACTAGGACCCCCGAAAGCAGGAGGACGCGCCAGCGGCGGCGCCGCACTTACCGCGCCAGCTCACCCGCGCCGCCCGCTCGCCACCCGGCCGCAGCCGCTGCGTCCACGGAGCAGCGCGCACACACAGCACTTGGCCAAATTCAAAGGAGCCGGGCGCCGAGGAGGGGGCCCCGCAGAGGGAGCGGGGTGGGGTGGGGGGCAGGGGAGGGGGGAGGACTGCAAGTGTTACAACTTCCTTCCGTGCCCACCGCCAGGCAGCGCGGGCGAGGGACGCGGGAGGGGAGGGCAGCGTGCGCAGAGCGCCAATGAGTTCACTTTCTTTTTCTCCCCCGCGCTCTCCCCCTCGCCCTTCCCGCCAGCCCCTCCAGCCTCCTCCTGGGCTGCCGGGGCCCGGCCAGAGTTTTCGGTTCCAGGCAGGATGGAGACGGCGAGGGAGGAGGTGGAGGGAAAAGTGAGGAGGCGAGCAAGGCGCAGTGCCAGGGAGCAGCATCCAGGACCCTAACGGGGGACGCGCCGGCCGAGTGTGCCCGAGCCGGGCGCGTCCACGTGTCCGCGTGTGAGTGCGGGGAGCCGGGCGAGCAGAGGAGCCTACCATGCGCTTCCGCGAGCGGATCGCGGGAGAGGCCGATCCCAGGGCGGGCTGGACCGGCTGCGATCATTTATAATCCTTGACTCCTCCGCTCCGCCACTTGTCAAGGTGACAGGTACTTTATTTCTTCTTCTTTTTTATTCAAAAGAAGAGATCTCCCGTTTACTGCCTTTTTCTGTCAAATGGGATTTGCCGGACTGAACCACGTCCTCGCCCCTCCCTCCCTCCTTCCCTCCCTCCCTTCTCCAGGCCGCGTGGGCTCGGGAAAGCACGGAGGCTCCCATGCTGTGGCCAATCAGTGCATCTACTACTCCAGCCACGATTTAGGGGTCATCCATGAATAACACTTCGCGCTGATGAATGGCTCTTGCCGCCTTTCGGCTCCGATGAGGGGTCCGCCGGCCGCTGATTGCAAACACTAATGAACTTGCAGCGCCTTCTGAAATTCACACGCACCAACAAAATGTGCGGGTACGTGCGTGGGGGTCTGTCCTTTTCATCTCCCCTGGCGGGGGTGGAGGGGCGGGGGAGGAGCGAGGGAGGGGGCGGGCAATTGCTTTGGACCTGAGTGGAAACACTTGTCTGTGTGATCAAACCTTTAACCTTCTTAGAAAACTACTTTTCTGGATCTTCCACAGGGTGGGCATTTGGGGTCATCCGAGCCACCCAAGGAGGTGGGAGTGCAAGGCACTGCCGGGAAGATGGATTCCGAGGCAGGAGGGCGTAAGTAAGGATTTCCACCCTTCACGCAGCCTGAGAAAGTGCCCTGCGCCTTCCCTTCCACAGTGTCCTCTCCTCAGAGACTGAAAAGCTGAAATGACCTTCGGACGGGGGAGGGGACTCTAAATACTCAGACTTCCCTGCAAGCCCCAACTCGGCAATGTCATAGAACAAGTGTCTGCCCTCCGGTTTAGGCTCGAGGACCTGCAACCGGTGCGCACCTGCCAGGGGCCGAAATCTGGAGTTCCCTAAAGGTTCCAGCCCAATCAACCCCCCTCTTCCTCCCTCTTCCTCCTCCTTCTTCTCCCCCCCCCCCCCCCTCCATTAGCAGCTGAATACCACCTTCACCACCCTTACCTTGATTTGGCGGGGTGGGGGGTGGGTGGGGGGGGGATAAAAGTTTACTGCTCTCCACAAGACACAAAACACTGTTACTTTCTGCTCAGTGGGGCTCTCAGCTCCCAAGTGCCTGCGCCCTAGTGCGAGCAGTACCCACCAGGGTAACCAGAAGTCCCGGCTGCTCCGGAATTTTGGAGCAGCCAACTCTCAACTCTCCGGGAACTGCTGTCTGGCTCTTCTGCCCCTAGAACCTGTGGGCACGTTTCTGTTCTAAGACGCGGCTGCTGCCGGGCTGGGGCGCAGCGCACATCCTTGGGAGGGACTAGCTTGGGAGGCTCTGTTGGGGCACAGAGCACACCCCGGAGTGTAGCTGAGAATCCGTGTCCAGGGCCACCGCAGACTTGTCCTCGGAAGTGTGGCAGAAGGACTAGTGCGCTCTGAGCCTTCTTCCCCATCCTGAACTTCAGAGCAGGGGATCCCACCATCGAGGGGCACCTAAGGACCCCTGGTTCAGGTTAGAAGGAAATACACTTATGTTTGTACCCACGTGCAGACTAAGCACTGGAAAAGCAATAACAATGCCTCCTCTCCCCGGAAAGTCTGAGCCTTTGTGATAGAGTGTCTCCAAAGTTTGGGGTCGAACCGACAAGGAGAGTCCCTGAACTTGCATGAGTGTGCTCAGTCACACAATCTTGAGTTCCCAAAGTGGCGGGAGTGACCCGGCACAGTGCGATGTGATACCTAAGCAACAGGGCTGTGCTCCGGAGATACCCGTGCAGCCAAGCACCCCACGAACACGTTTGCGGGAGGAAGCCAGAGGGACCCGGGGGCGGATCCGTCTCCTTCCTGCCTGCCCGGTGCATTTCACACTTGAAAAAATAAGGCAGTGGGGCAGATTATTGTCCCCTTGCCATTCTAGCCATTCTCATTCTCTTAAAGGGGAAAAAACACAAACAACAAAAAAAAGAACAACAAAAAATAAAAAACTTGTCTACCATGAAGGTATGCCCCAGATTGCAGGACAACCACACACACACACGACTAAAATGTAGCGTCCTGAAGATGATCATAAGGAATTGTGAAGAGTGCTTCATAAATCGCGTTTGCGGCCCAGTTCCCACAAAAACAGGGGAAGTGTTTAAAACTTCTCTAAATGCCCAGGGATCACCCTCCCCCTTCCTCTTTCCTCCCTTGCTATCTAGGAACACGCGAGAACAAAGACTCGCCGCCCCATCCTGAACAGGCCACAGGGGAAAGGAAATTGACGGGAGAACAGGTGGGAGCTGGGCCCAGGTGGGTGGCGTGTTCCTTCCTTTCAGCGCTTTTTCTAGACCCCTCATTATAGCTAACGCTGGTGATACGCCGAGGAAACAATAGGACTCATAAAATTTAGAAATGGTAATAAATCTTGCAGCCTGTCTGTGGCCCAGCTCGCTGTTGCATGATAGTCAAAGTTTTTTTCAGTCGTGACGCTGAAAAGTCACACTAATTGGGTGCAATCTGGACAAAATGCTGGCGAACTTATTAATAGGGTCCCATGCACTCCCACGCCCAGCGTGGCGGCTGGACAAAGCGCGCAGGTGGCCTCCTCACGGACTGTGCGCGTCAGAGGCGTGGCCCGCACTCTGGGGGATTTCTGTGTGTGAAGTTCGGGGTTTTGCGGAGGGGGTGGGTGGCGGTGGGAGGAGGGTTCCCCTCCGGAACAAAGCAGTTCCGCCCTTCGAGGCCCTTAGGAAAAGCTGATGTTGCGCAATGTCCAACTACAGCCCGCGCTCTCGCCTCCAAATGCATCCCCGCAAAGCAAAGAGGCAGCCTGCTACGTGACTACCAGGTTTTTAGCCTCGCTGAGCTGTGGTCAGGAGAGGGCGGGGATGGTGGGTAGCTCAGGCCGAGTCTTCCGATGCAATAGAAACTATGCAATAAAAACTCGGGGGAGCGGGAGAGGAAATGCAAGACGCTGCTTTCTCTTTTCCAAACCTCTGGCTGTCCACTGCAAACTCTGCCCAGCGCTGCTGGCGCCTTTGCTGGGTTAACGCAGCCAGTCGTGAAGAGGGATAATGGGACTGGGCTGGCTGGTGGCATCGCCCTCCCGTGGATCTCCCCTTGTCACACTGATATACAGTTCACCGAAAAGAAAAAAAAAATGTTGCTGAGCTCCTCTGCAGCACCCCACACCCCCGCGAAGAAATGCAAGCCTCTATAAAGTGCTGGCGAGGAGGAAGAGAGGAGGCTGGACCGCTGGATTCACGTGGGGGTTAGGGGAGACTCGACGGAGCCTGAACCATCAGGACTGGGGTGTGTGGGAGAGGGATGGGGCCGCTGGTCCCGTGACCGTGGCAAAGGCCAACATTCACGTCCATTAACATGTCCCCTTAGTGTCCTCCTCTCGGGAAGGTGATGCATATCTCCTTTGGCAGCATAACAGGCGCCTTCTCTGGGTGATGTTGATTTAGGGGGCGCCAGTTTTCTCCTGCAGTCCTGAAGATACGGCCGGACGCTGGCATGGCCCCCCCTGCCCCCTGCGGCCAGCAGCAGGGGCTGGCTTTCAGCCTTGCAGAAGTGGAGTCCCTGTCAGGGCCGGTCAGGTAGCAGGCTCTCCAAGGAGGCTGCTAGACACTGCGGGTCCTCCAATGTATCCTTGGGATGTGTGGCAGCCACTCTGGCCAAAAGGGCAGAGTGGCCTGCCTGTGGGGACCCAGATGAGAGCGGCGAGCTCTCCCCCTGAAGGAGGTCTAGGTGCTGATGAGGAAGAGAGAACTGACTGGTCCCCCAAAGCTTAGGCACCCGACCTTCCGGCTTGCCCCTTGAAAAGGTCAGGAAAGACTAGCGTCTATACATCCACCAGGAGGTTACCTTCCAGGAGAAGCCCAGCTCTAGGCACGGGAGTGGGGGGGCCACACACGTCACCGCACACGTGGCAGGCAATCAGCTGGCACGGTTGCCAGCACCAGCACTCCGCTGTCACACACAAGTTTCCCAAGAAGCTCTACAGCTATTGCCAGGTAGTTGGGGGATTCGACCCCCTTGCAAAAGTAAGTGATTTATTTCCCTTGGCTGTCTGACTGATGGGAACTGCAACAAATGTTCCCGTTTCATCACTGATGAAGTCACGAAATGAAAGAACTGTTTGCAGTGGGCATCATGTTGTCGTTACTTTAATGGAAGTGAAATAGGTGTGTCTCAATGCACAGGCGTTTTGAAGCCGCCCACTAGGGTGGTGATGAGACAAACTGGCCTTTAGGTGGCACCGGGCCTGTCCCGGAAGGACGTCAGTGTGTGTCCCAGGGCAGGCACCGGCCTCCGCCTGGCCCTGACCTTCGGAGCAATCACAGCAGTGGACCCCCACCCACCTGCTGGCAGGTTTTACCCAAACCTCATAAAAGATCGGCTTCCCTGATCGATTTGGAACACAGAGGCATCTTTCCACACGTGGCATTTTCAATTTTGGTTTAACTCGATGCATGTGTTTCAAACGATTCCATACTAAAAGGGCAGCTTTTGTAGTAGCTATCACGGAGCGCCTTTTAAAATTTCACACTCCCCATCAACAACTTTTTAGTAAGCAGTCTATATACTGTATTGAAGGCATCCAGTATGTAGTGCATTCAGGGAATAAGAATATAATATATTTAAGGTAGGCACTAGCTGAGGTAATATTTATCATAAATTAGTGACACGGGACGATTTTGTCAATAACAGTGTCATTCAGATATTTCAGGATCCAGTCTGTATGTTAACTTGGACGTAGGTTAAAAAAAGCCACTAAGTGACTATAATCAGTAGCAGACCCAGAAATATGTCCTCACTTCCCAGAATGCCCTTCTCCCTCCTCCCTCCACCTGGGCCCCGCTCTTAGGCTTTGGCACGGCCATTCATTAAAGCGCCATTAATGACACCCCTCTCCCCCAGAAGGGCTTCCTCCACATTGTCTCCCCGTCACACACCACGGCACCGTTTTTTGTTTGGCATGGGCCCTTCCCGATAACTGTGAGCCCCTGATGGCCTGGCCCATTCCTCCATGAACCCACTGACTCCGGCCCGAAGAGCTGGCGTGGAGGAGGTGTGCAAATTGGCGGCTGCTGAGCGAGTGAGGGATCCTGAACACAGTGTCTTCACTGAACTCAGTCTTTCTGTCTTCAGAAGGAAAGGGTATATCATGAGCAAAGCAGACCGTGAAAAGATATTTAGTAAACACACTTTTTGACTTGTCGGCCCATGAGTTATTTAATGGCACATAGTTAAAAAATTCTAGTCATGCTGTCGAGCCGCATCAATTCACCTCTTGGTTGACTTTTCTCAGAAACATAATTTGAAGTAAAGACAAAAACAATGGGAAAAGGTAAAGACATCAAATTTTGCAGCACTTGCTGAACTATGGAGAAATATAGTGTAAACACCTATTAAAGGCAGATGCCTGAAGTATTTCCTGTTAAACATGGGGTGATTTATGAAACCCTTATTGTTTTTCCAGTTTCCTTTGGATTTTTCATGGTAAGGAGTGTACAGCCCAAGATGACTGCTTTTCATTTCTTCAAGAGAAGGGTTCAGCAGGGGTTGGGGGGGCAAGGTCTGTTTGTTCCTGTCTGCACAGGGGGACTGTTTCTAATTGATCAGCCATGGACCTTAGCTGGAGATGTGGCTGCGGTGACCCAAACACAGAGCCTGTGTGCTTTGTAAAGTGATAACCGGACGGGCCTCATTTGAAACATTTGAGGATTTTCAACAGTAACCTGGGTTCAACTGAGCTCTAAATTCAACTCAAATGTATACGTCGTGACAAATTCATCATCACTTGGGATACATTCGATCCATGCGCCCCTCCGGTGAGGGGAGATGATGACCGCTTATCACGGATGCGAAGGTTCCTTATGACAAAGTACCGTAATGTTGTACTTTGCGCTCTTCAAATGCAAATTGCCCATATTAAGCAGACATTTTCTACTCATATCACTTTCAGTAGAATGGAAATGTTTAAAAATGATCTCTGGATAAAGAAAAGGATATGCAGTCAAATCTATTTCCTCTTACACTATTTTCAAGTGCACTTGGCTATCATCATGAAGATTTAATTAAGCAAGCTCAGCTTAGCTAAAAGGCAAAGAGGCTGGAAGTTACTACTTAACAGAACCATCCTCAGGACTTATACCAAAAAAAATGTATTTATTATTCTTCATTCAGGGACCCAAGCTATTGTTGAAGGTTAAAAATATGACAGAATTCTAGAGCTCCTTTCCCTTATTTCGGAATATCGAATTTCAAGTTTACACTTTGTTACAGATAATAGTACTAAGTTATGGGTGTTGATGGTCCTTCCTTTGCAGCTTTAAATTGCCTCGAAAAAGATACAGTTTCTTTAATTAAAAAAGCTGCACAGAACTAATCCCTCTAGCTGGAAAAAGAAAAGTTTTAAGCAATTTCTTTCTGCTCCGAGAGAGAGAAAGGCAGACAATACCATAACAGATCAGAAACATAAGCCATAGTCTGCAGCCAGGAGCACAGCAGGCAACTGAATACTGCTCCGCTGTGTCATTTTTAATCCCCCATCCCAGTTTTCCCCGGCTGACCTCATGCTGAGATGAAGTTATCACAGAAGACAGCTTTACTCTCACCAATGAATCCAACCCTGGGTCTGTATTATCCTTCGCAGATCAAAACACCGCTTTCATCAAATAGCATTATCTGCATAAAAGGCATGCAATTGCCCGATAATTTCACCCAAACTATGCTATTCATTTAAAGGACAAGAAGAGAAATGTAATTCATTCCTTTTGAGGGGTGGCGAAGAAGACGGAGACTTGGGGAGAGACAGAGGCTGGAGAAGCTCCTGGACCCCCTTCACTCATGGGAACGTTTCTGTTTTGAACACAAAATCTCAAGAAGGGGTCCATTTAGAAGTCCCCCAGTGCCTGTGCTTTTTGATTAATTGTTGAAGCAATACGGGGCACTTTGAGTGACAAAAGTGTAACTTGTGTAGAAAACTGGCAGCGAGACATTACAAAGCTTGCTTATGTCATTAGCCATGCTTCCCTGAACCCCAATAAAAACATCATATCCAGTAAAATTGGAGAAGCATAAGAATTGGCTGAATAGTGGGATAAAGTTTAACACAACCCTGTATTGGGGTGGGGTGGGGGTTGTTCTTACTGGAAGATCTTTTTATGCATTGTGAGGAGTTTGAATCCTTAGATCAGGAAGACGAAGACTATTCCACAATGTTGGGTTGATGCTTTGAAGAATTTTCAGAGATCTTAGGAGCAAAAACTAGCTTTCTCGTTTTTAATTTAGAAAATACTTTAGCCTCCCGCAGATTTTTCCCCATTTAATGTTGAAATGGCGTTCTCATTTGCATTGTAGATTATATAACATGTAATAACGGGCTTCTCTTTAATGGATCCTAACTCACGATGGAATGAGATCGGTTCTTTTGCTCAAGGTATCATGGTAGGTTAGAGCAATCAGACAGAACCATTTGTGTGTGTCACGTAAATGGAATTCCTGAGCCCTAAAATGCCTGTGTGGGTGTACATGACCTATTAGGTATATATTAATATCCTTAGAATATGTATTACTCCCCATAACTTTAATGATTGTGCTTTAAAAAATGTAAATCATCTTCTCAGCCCTTTCAGAATTTACTCTGTAAATCGACCCTGTACAAAACCCAGCCTATTCCCTGCCCTTCCATCACCTGGACAATATCTACACACAAAACTGTGGAGGGCAAACACTCAGAACTCCTTGGAAACAGAACAACAGGAAAATGCTTCAAATCAGTGGCTGGGGAATACTTCTGGGGACTCATGGGGCAGGGGAAGGGGCGAGGCTTCTTCCCCTGAAAGACTGTGGTTCACAAGAAGAGGACCATGGCGGTATCATTTGTCATCGTTAGCATTTTAATGATATGTATGTATTTTCCAAGGCACTTAAGTGTAACTAATAAATAGATATTTTTCCGTGCCCACGTCCTGAAACCACAGCTCAATATTGACGTGCTGGGAAGCTAAATGCCTGTATAGATATATGGTCTGCTCAGTTGTAGGGCTGAACTGGGTATCCCCAAACATAGCTTCATGACATACAAATTACCTTCAATTTAATGCGATTAAGCAATAAACTGTGGTACTTCCTTGAGTTTAACGACAGTCCTATTTTCATGTCAAACTTGATTACAGGAACCAGCTTTCACAGTGAACTTTGGAAAATCCTAAAATCATTAACATCATTTAGGGGCCAGTCTCACAAAACTTCTTGTCTGTGAAATGTCAACTAAAGACGTGAGCAGAGAAATGAGCTACACATTTTGCTACACACATGTGTGTGTGTGTGTGTGTGTGTGTGTGTGTGACTGACTTAAGACGTTACCTTTCTGTTTGAAAATACCCATGAGAAAAGCTCTTTACTTCATCAATACAACCACTCCTTTTAATGTGCACATTTATGATGCAATTCATGCTCATACGCTATTTTCTCCAAAAAGCAGAACCTGTCCTGGACGATTGTACTTATTTGAAATGGAGAGAGTGAGACTTTTAAAAATGAAATCCAGCACAGGATTTTGATATTTAACTCTTCACTTCCACTCCAAGCCTGTGATAGATTCTGAATGGATTCCTCTAAGAGTCTGAGGCGGATTGTTCAGAACCCCAGATTTCAGAAGGAAATTAGATGCAGTACCATGAGTTTATATCCAGGGCTGTAAGCTCTCATCTTCGTGGGGGCACATTTTAAAACCAGCACTAGGCCCGGCTCCACTCTCAGAGTAAAGGTTTCCCATCTAGGACAGGAAAAGGTATTCCTAACACTATTGTAGATACTTTCTCTCTTTTTTGTTATCCTCACCCAAGGACATTTCCCCCTCATGGCTTTTAGAGAGGAGAAGGGAGAAAGAGAAGCATGGATGTGAGAGAGAAACATCGAATGGTTGCCTCTGCATGAGCCCAAACTGAAAATCAAACAGCAGCCTGGGTATGTGTCCTGACTGGGACTCAAACCCGCGACCTTCCAGTTATGGCACTACGTAGGCTCCCACCAACTGAGCCCCACCGGCCAGGGCTGGGCACTCTTGGGATTGAAACTTGGGTGCACTTGACTTACGCGACAGGGAAGCAGCTGAGACCCGTGTGCTGTGCAGTGTGACACATTCCTTGGGGAGGAGGGTTGGAGGTTCGGGCCGTGAAATTGCTCACGGGGTCAGAGCGGAACGCAGCAAGCCCTGAGTACGCAGGACCCTGGTTTCTAGCCTCTCTGGGTTTTGTTGGTCTGGGAAAAAGGTAAGCAGCCAGGAGTCCCTCGGGCCCGCTGGGGGAGAGCAGAGTCCGGGCCGGGCAGAGTCCGTGTCCGAATTGCGCCTTCTGTTTACCTCCCTCTTCTTTCCTAGCCCACATCCAGGACTCTTAATCCACGAAATCTAAGAAAGACCAGGATGCGCCTCTTTTATCCTTGGATAAGATATCTAGGAGGGGGGAAAAAGTAGGCCATGAGAAGATTATGAGCTAAGCGTCTATAAAGAGGGAGGAAATTGGCAGAGAGAGACGCTCAGTTAGGGGACGACAAGGGGAATGAGCTGAAAGGGAAGATAAACCACGAGGACGCTGGAAGGAAGAGCGCACGCACGCGCGCGCGATTCCTGCCTTGGAGTCCGGCTTGAACGGAGCTTGGTGTCCGACCCGTGAATACTGAAATCTTGTCTCAAGAGTTTTCCGTGTTACTCAGAAACTATATGTGAACCAGGCCAAGGTTCCAGTAATGTTAACTTTCCAACTTATTAGAAGCCAACCTTGATTATAGTTTGAAGAAGATTTTGATAATGCAGACGTTTGTATTACAATTTGAAGATTGTCTTGATAATAAGCAGGCTGACAAAGTCTGCGGTGGTCCTAGACCGATGTTCTAATTGTGACCTTTAGACCACTTGTATCGGATCCATCCAGGGTAGTTAATAAACTGTACCTCCCAGGTCATCCTCAGATCTATGGAATGTCCAAGGACGGAACCAGTGCATCAGCTCTTTTAACAAGCCTTCCTGAGCATTCCCAGGCACAGGGAAGTCGGGGAAGCATTGCCCTGGGCTAAGTATTTTGCATAAAGCAAATCCATGTTTCGATGTTTATCATGAGCCAATTAAAAAGAGGTTGTTTCAAATAAACGTAGTTGAATTATTTTCAAAAGGGACACATTTCCATTTAAGAAAGAAACTGACGTTCACAAAACGAAGAGGGTGAGAATATCTACCTGAAGAAATTCCGGCTGGAAATTCAGCGCCGCTTCAAAATTAGGTTTTGAATCATTTTCTCTAAAAGTAGTAAAATCAACGTGATAAATGGAGATGGCATTTCTATGTATCTTAATAGTTGGATTACTGGGCACAATTTTTTTGCTGATAATATTGTTTAATATTGTATGTATGATTCTAAAATTATATAGATTTTAAATGAATCGTTAAATATGTATTAGTTCCATTTATGATCAGAAATTAAAGAATTCCTTGTGGGAGATGGAATAGGAACTAATTTAACATGTTATAACTTTTGACAGAAATCAAGATTAGATATCCAACAATTAAGAGCTTTATTTGAAGGCTAGGCACCTCCAGGTTGGCTTCTAGTATGGGTTTCCAAGTATTGCCCTGGCTAAAAGCCCCTATGATTTTAATACAGTGCATCAGCTCTATCCTCCTATCTCTACTTCCTCCTTTTGCAATTACTCGTCTCTGTGATTATACGTCAGGATTTAATCCTGAGCTCTCTTGCATTGCACACTTGAAAGTTCTTATTATGAATACTGGGAAAACCATTCAAATAAGTCTTTCTTTTCATATTGTCTCAACTACCACAATGGCCGGTAGTATGCCTGGTCCTCATTCTCTTCTCCCTCCTCCTCCTGACTCATGTGGCCTGCATGTGTTCTGTCTTGAAGACAATGAGCTCAACACATACGCTCATTATCACGTGTAATCTCTTAACAAAATAACAAAACCGTTTCTATTATTTCCCCCATGTTAAAGGTGAGTACATGTAAAACTAAGGAATTTGTCCAGTGGAAGTGGAAGAGGCAGTGTTAGGAACTCTGACTTTAGAACCCAAACACTTAACAATGACATGTATTGCCTCGCCTCTAAACAAGAGGAATAGACCCATCCTGATATGTTAGTGTGCATTTTATACACATATATAAATTCATGTATATACAGAAATACAAACAGAAGCTTAATGAGAGAGCAATGTTCTTAAACAGCTCTCTCTCTCACACACACACACACAAGTCTATTTTTGAGAAAAGTCAGTTATCTTACAATGTGAAAAAAAACTTGGGGGCCTCTCCTATAGCAACATTGTTCATCTTTCTTTACTTTATGTACTATGGAGATTTATAATTAAATTGCCCCCAATATAACATATTTTATAATCCCTCCAACTATTTCTTTAAATAAAATGACGGGACCATCAGCACATATTTTAAAACAATGGTTTAAGGCTAAACTTGAAGAGGACATCTTCAGAATGACAGCTGTCTCTTCAATGATCAATAAATGCAAAGTAGGGTTAAATCGCTGTTTTAAGGACTGGATATAGTTCTGGGATGATAAACATTTGTGATTTTGATAAAACAAACAAACAAACAAACAAGGAAGGAAGCTGCAAGTGCTCCAGGGGCCTCTAGATTGTAGAAATTAGCAACTCTCTGTAAAGGGCCAGGGAAGTTAAGCAGAGCGAATGATAAGCTTGCTGCTAATGAAATTACACATCATTGAAAAACTGTCCGTGAGAACACCTTAGGGAGTCAATGTGGGTAATAATGGCTTATGTGTGGTTGCAAAACAATAATGAATCTGTCTAATCAATTGCTCTCCATAACAGGTCATGCTGGGAGGAAATATACACATCCTTACTGACCCCTCGTGCATTCTGTTAGTTTTCCTCCTTTTGACTTTTGAATGCTTTTCTTTTATATTTAATCATGCAGTAATGGATTAACCTTAAAATTATTACCTGTCACTCTTCCTAAAAGCAGAATTTGATATAAATAAGTGGAGTAAAAAATGAATCCATTATCTTGCTTCTTTATGTATTATGATGGGAGTGTTTTTCTAGAGAGGACTTAGTGAAAAACAGACTCATATTTATAAAATGGAAGAGAACTGAACTATGGCCTGATGTCACTTTATTTATTTATGTTATCTTCTTAACAGATGGCTATTTGTACAGATAAACATAATTTGGCATGATCTGCAGAGACCAATAAACTACTATATGATTGATTGTGCTGGGCACATCAGTTTCACATGTATGGACATGCCATGTGCTCAGGGTTAAAGTGTAGAAGACAATGCCTTTGTCTGCTCCTCACTCCTCCAACCCCACCACCTTTACATTTTCTATTTATGCCAATGCAGTTCATGTATTAGCGAGCTATTGAAAGGATTAGATTAGTTTATGAAGACAGCCATGACCAAAAATCCACTTGATACACCAAGGATAACTATCATCACCAACAAAATGAACTGTTTATCAAATAACAATGTCATCTCATTGTGGAGGTAAGTCTACCATACAAGGGATAATAGGAAGAATAATAGGAAGGCTGCTCTGTGTCTGCTTATGCTGTAAGATGTGAGAAGCAAATGAGAGCATTTTATGTTTTAAAGAGTTACAGAGAATTTCTTATCCATATTTTTCCTTTATCTAACCAATTATTGTTCTTTCAGTTCAACTCATGGAGTGGAAGCCAAAATAAATATCAGGTACTTTAGTCATAGGCTTAATATAATCGTCCGTGTGAAGGGATGCTCTACTTTTTTCATTTTGTCTTAATTTTAAACAATCATTTAATACCATCTGCACAGACCTCAAGAAGCAGACACATAAAGAAGAAACAGACTGTCTATGGGGTCGGTCAACTGGCTTTCTAGGGGTGGCATGTTATGTTGAGCCAGCCACGCTTATTCAGCAATGACTTGTTGTATGATAGTTAGTGACAACGTGCCAGCTGAGTTCAGTGTCTCTGACTAGGGAATCAGGCTTCTCAAAGGAGTGGCCTCTGTGGCTTTTCATATGAGACCTTAATTCATTACACTCATGTGAAAACACATGGTATGACATTTCGGTGACTATTAACACTGTATGACTGAGCATTAACCAGTTATGAAAAGAAAGGTGAGTTGTGAGGGTCTGAGTTTGATCCATTTAATCTTACTAGTGTTTATCTGATATGGACTAACATTTTGATATCAAATTTTGGTGAGAATACCACTAAAGGAATTTTTTCATGTTTAGCTAGAAAAACTGCTTTGCAGTTTAGTATTTTAATGCAGTTAAACTTTTATCCAGAAGTGCCAACATTTAGTTAATTTTGATAACTGGATTGTCTATAAATATAAAATTCTATATGTCAATTAAATTAGACATTATTTTTATAATTTGATTTCTCAGACTCCACCTTTTTCTCTCTTTCAAGTGTATTGATTGCTTTATTTTTAAATCCCCATCTGAGGATATGTTTTACTGATTTTTGAGGGAGAGAGATAGACAGAGAGAGAGAGACAGAGAGACATGGTAGGTGGCCTCTTATACTCGCCCTGACTGGGAATCAAACCTGCAAACTTTTGGTTCATGGGACGATGCTCCAACCCACTGGGAAACCCAGCCAGGGCTCTCTCTCAAGTGTATATAAGAAACAAATTTGTTTTGCTTAAACTTAGAAAAACAATGCAATTTAATTTAGAGTTGTAAGCTATTCTGATTATAGCTTTATTTCTTTGAGATATTATAATTAGATTAGAAACTTCACAATAGAAAAAATACTAGCTAACAATATAGATCTGTATATGTGAAGATGCACATATATAGTCATGTGTGTATCTATTTGTGCATGTGGATGGATAGTGAGAGAAAGGCACACATTTGTTTATATTCATACCATTATATCCTAATATGGATTTATAATCTGTATTAAAATAAACTAAGCTAAAATAGTCTCTTGGATGCTTTAAAAAACACTACAATTAAGAAGCTACTTTCTTTTCTTAATTTACTATTTTCCTTATACATGTTTATGCCTATAAGAGAATCCGTGCAATGTCAAAAACTTTTAATCTGATTCCTTTATGTCCGTTGTCAAAAAACGTATTCAAGTATATAAGGTGTAATACTAACTTCTGTGTGGGATTCACTCTTGACTACACTTTCCCAGTCATCTGTTCTCTTATACGTGGGGCTCTTAACTTCTGGGTTTTTCCGGATCTGTGATGTATTGTTCTCTTTCAAACAAGGCGGTTCTGCCAGTATGTTTGAAAATTCAGTTACTCTGTTTTGTAACTTTTTGATCATTTACAATATTGGACCCTTTACATTTTTGATTCCTTGTTATTTAGGAAGCAAGAATTCTGAAGAGTGAACTCAGGTTCATATCTGACAAGACAGGTTTCTGGTACTCTAAACCTACAGCCATGTTTTCCTTTTGTGTATACTACAGATATAACTATCCTAAGCTAAACATACTTAGGTGCTGCCTCAACTTACTTATGCTTAAACTAAGTTCCTGCCTGCTTACTGTTTTTTTGTATCTATTTGCCTTGGCAATATAGTTTTTCACAAGGTATTTATTTTGTGAACTCAGAATGACCGGGGAGTTCTATACTCTGTGGGATGCTGGCTGTCTATCACCTGGAAATGTAACCCTTCTTCTCATTTCTTCCACCTGCTTTGTTGCCATAGCTCTTCCTTGGCAACCTTAAATTAAAGCATTTTCCTCCCTCATGACCTGTAGTAATTTTTTTTTGTAATGTGAATAATTGTGATGACAGAATTAATTTGAGTATGAAAATATGGGGGGAAAAGTCATTATATTTAACTTGAATTAATTGTTAATTTTGTGAAACTGGATATTGAGAGCAAATCAAATTTTATAATGTCAAATAAGAGCTAATTTCTTGAGTTGATTTTTTAAAAAGTTTTCCAGGAGTTTAATGTAGTGTGATAGATGAATTGAAAGGTTACAATGATAATTGTTAATAAATGTAAAAGAATAAAATATGCAATTCAAGGCATATATGGGCAAAGTAGGTTTACAGTTGTTGGTATGGAAAATAATACAATAATTAACAAATAATAAATCAAAAATATACTCCATGTCTTGCATACTCATAACTCTAAACCTACTCTTTCCCACCCTGTCACCCCATATATCATTATTTAAAGCATATATATATATATATACATATATACTCTAAAGGATGATTTCCAAAATTCTAAATAGATTCTTATTATTATACCATAGGATAATGTCTTATTTTGGATACATAAAAAAAAGTTAAAAATAGTTTGTTCTCTGTAAAGAAAACTTGAATCTCAATGGGAAAAAGGAACATTAAAGGGATATTTAATTGTTGAAAAAAAAATATTGCAGACTGAAATTTTATTAATGACTTTTGCTAATAGTATAACTACAGATGATACCAAAATTGCATTTATAGAAAAAAAAAAAAGACTATAAAGGTAACACCCATCATAATAAGGAAATGAATCATTATATAAAATAGGGTTTTTTAGAGTTTTTGTACAGAATTTACTCAATCGCTTTTTTTTCACCAAAATGAATAAATAAGTAAAGCATTTAATTAATAATATTGTTTGGTAATGTGGGCTGATGAACTAACCATGTTACCAAACATTACTATATACTAAACAGACACATTTCTTCATACTATATATCATTGGTTTCAAGTCACCATATGTATGAACTTAACTATGCTTAAAGCAACTTACACTTTCTAAACACAAACTATTTTTTCACCTAAAGCAAATACTCATTTAATAATTCATAGTTGATTTATTTGTTATACATATGCTGCCTATTTTATATTCAATTTCTATAATATTTAAATTTAGCAAAAGAAAATTCACAAAGAAAAACCAGAGTACTGCAGAGTTTTTCTCTCCCAAGTTGATGTCCATTTCTGACTCTCCTAGTTTGCATGCTGTAGAGACTCCATACTATTGAAAACACAATTTCAGAAGCCTGGCTTACTTGGTGACTGTTTTTGAAAAAGAGTATTTCAGTAAACTTTGTCCTGCTGGAAGAGAGCAGGGCTCCTCTTAAAAATGCAGTGAATACTTTCAGCACGATCTTCTCCTTTATGTTTTATTTAGAGTGTTAATGGAGTAAATCCACAGTTCACATAATTTACTTGGAAGCCCCTTTGTTCAGAATAATGCATCGTAAGAACGGTGACATACAGGCAAGTCCCCTTAAAGAACATGCATCAATTCCGTTCCTTTTGAAGCAGATTGCAGGTGCCCTCTAACAGGGCACAGCAGCATTACATAAATCATCTTATATGAAAAATTAACATGGCATCAAATATTTATAAATATTAATGTGTATGTTAATATAACCAAAGCTGTAACAAACAATCATAACCTTGCCAAGTTTCCTAGGACAGGCGCCGCTGATAATGATATCCATTATCTCTGGAGGAACGCACAATTATGGAAGTTATACACGGGATGCTACGTTCTCCGCTGCTTTCAAATTTATCCATTAAATGGCTACCTCTTATAGAATACTAACTCTTTATGTGCACATTCTTAAGAGACAGGCAGCTCACGTGGGTATCTATTTTTAAAATCATTCTTATTTAATCACAAGTACATGGACAGTCCCTGATTGTTCATAGAACTTTATGCATAATTGGAGGGTACGAAATCCTACAGATAAATGCACTTGGATTGATCACATGAACCTGCGCTGAGTACCGCAGGTACACGCAATCCTAAGGGAACTGCACTTTACTTAAGAACGCCGCCTTTGCAAAGGTGCGCTGCTCGCTGGGGCCTCTGACAGGTAGTCGGTTCTGCTCTTTCTCCTCGGTCCAGGAAAACCCTCTCTCAAAGTGTCAGCATTGAATGGGGTTGGGGTGCGGAGCTCTTGGGCTTGCTTGCAATCAGGGCTTTATAGGTAGCGTTTTAGATCAGACCCTCCGGGACCCGCAGCGCGCCGGCATGGCCAGCCAGGCGAAACTTGGTTTGGGGCTCTTTTCTCAGATGCCTCACTGTCGGCAGGGGTAGTGTTATTTAGTCCACGGACATTAAAATGATGTGATTTCAGACGAGGAGGGAAGGGCCGCCATTGGATGTAGGAGCAGACGGTCCGCGTTCAGTCCAATCTGGTTAAGAATCCAGCAGGGTTTCATGGGCAAAGCAAGATGATAACTTTACTTGAGGACATACTTTTGAATTGAAAATGGTTTTGCTTCCTGAAAGTGAGAAGTGTCTTGAATCCACCTGTCTAAATCTGCTCGCAAGCGCGTTCTTCGTTTTAAAGGACCTGACTTCCAATTCCGGCCTGACTCCTCAGGGTCACACACAGACTCCGCTTTTGAGGTTTGGGCTCTGGATGGAGTCTGCTCTATGCCACTCGTGGTGGGGGATAGGTTTGTCTGTGGTTGTGAACCCTGTTTCCACTTCAAATAGTTTTGTCTTTTTCCTTGACCTAGGATTCAATTTGGGGCATTTTGACTCTGGATAACAATGCGAATTCAACTTATTTTACCTTCTAAAAATTAAATATGGGATGAGCCATGTCTCAAGCACTCAAAAAATGCCACCCCCAAATACCTTCCAATTAAAGACTTATTTTATTTCCAGTCTTTATAAACGTAACTGACCTTGGATGGGATGTTAAGCCTAATGTGCATGCTAGTACTAGTCATTTGAATCAGGGAATAGATCAATACTTAACTGCTGTCATTCTTATGTGGGTGAGATTTTGAATGGGAGGCAAAGAAAAAGGGGGATGGCAGTTCAGACATTACTTTGCACTTGGTCATTTCAATATGTATATCAGACATAGCCTCTCAACCCCCCCCCCAATATATTATATTTTGTTACCAGCAGTTTTATCTTCTCACCCATATTAGTGTATCATTCACTTTTGGTCATTATCCCAAACATGATGTTATTTTTTCATGATTTTTTAAAAGACTTATTTTGATTTCTCTACTAGCAGCTGAATCTCTTTAGTCTTATTTTTTCATTTGTTTGTTTATTTTTGCTCTCTCTGTGTGAAAACTCCTTAAAGGGTTGTTTATACTTGATGTCTCCAAATGGTATAATCCCATCTTCCTTAAATACACTCAGATTTCACCCTGCCGGTCCACAGAAACCACACCCCCTCAAGGCAGCCAAAAATTTCACCAAAACACTGAGACCTAGTCACTGGGCTAGAGAACATTTACCTGGTATGTCATGCCCACCTTTCAACAGAACAATTACAAAGCATACTAAGAAGCAAAAATAAATATACTGACAAGCATCAGAACCAGTCAGAACTGCAGGAATGTTGGGACTATCAGACCAGAAATTATTTTAAAAAACAACCACCACTATGATTCATGTGCTAAGGTCTTTAATGGAAAAAAAATGGCAACATTAAGGAGCAGATGGATGATGTATACAGAGAGATGGAAATTCTAAGAAAGACTCAGAAGGAAATGCTGGAGATTGAAAACATCATAACAGAAATAAAGCTTTTGGTGGGCCAATCAGAAGACTGTACACGAGTGAGGGAAGAACCTTTGCGTTTGAGAATATGACCACAGGAACTTCTAGAAATGCTAAAAGAAAATAAAAGAAGGCTGGAAAAAAAACAAACAAAAAAAAAAAAACAAAAAACAGAACACCCAAGACCTGTAGGATGACAACAGAAAAAATGTGTAACATGTGTAATGGAATATTCCAGAAGTCGAAGTAAGAAAGCACAGAAGCATTCTTTGAAGCAATAATGACTGAGACTTTCCTGGAATTAATGTCAGACATTAACTCACAGATCCAGGAAGCTCCAAGGACACCAAGAAGGATAAATGCTAAGAAATGAACCCCTTCTGCCCAGTACCAAGGCATATCATATTCAAATGTCAGAAAACCAGAGATAAAGAAAAAATCTTGAACAAAGACAGTGGAAAAAATACCTATGGTGGAGCAAAAATAAGAATTTCACCCAACTTCTCCTCAGAAACCATGGAACCAAAGTGAATATTTATAAAGTATTAAGAGAAAGAAACCACCAACAGGGAATTCTGTACCATGTGAAAATATCTTTCAAAGGTGAAGAAGAAATAAATACATTCTCAGGCAAACAAAGCCTGAATGGATTTGTTGCCAGCAGATCTGCCATTTAGAAATGTTAAAAGAATGTTTCAGGGAACAGGAAAATAAGATAGGCCAGAAAGTCAGATCTACATAAAGAAAGAAAGAATATTAGAGGAAGAATAAAGCAAGGTAAAATAAAAATTTTTACTTTTCTTGTCCTTAATTGATCTAATAGATAATAGTTTATTCAAAATAATAATAGCAACAATGTACCCAAGCATGTATGCATATATTATTTGAAAGTATATTTATACCTCATCTATAATGTTACTTACATTATTATTATAATACGTATTTACACATGCCAATGTATAAGGGGAATGAATGACAGCAATGATATAAGGGACAGGACGGGAGGGAGACATTTGTTATTACAAGGTCCTTGCACTATTAGTGAAATGTTATGCTGTTAATTTTTGAACGTGCACTTGAATTAGTTGTAAGTGCATATCGCAAACTCTAGGGTAACCACTAAAAAACATAACAACATGAAAAGTATCAGTAATAAGCAAAGAAAGGAGAAAATATCATACTAAACGCTCAGTTAAAACTGCAAACAGCAAAAACAGTATGAAAGACAAAAGTAGAAAAAAAAACCAAGGGAAACTAATAGAAAACAGTAACATACATGACATATTAATCCAACTATGTCCATAATCACCTTAGCCATCAATTAATGGTGTGCAAAGGCCAATGAAAAGAAAGAGATTGTAATAATGGATCAAAAAACAGGACACAACTATACATTGTCTGGAAGAAACCTATGTTAAATATAAAGACACATACAGAAGTAGATGAAGGAGGAAAATATACCTTGTTAGCGCTAATCCAAAAAGAGTGGGAATAGCTGTATTAATTTTAGGCAGAACAAATTTCTGAGCAAGGAAAGTTATCTGAAATAAAGCTGGGCTATACATCAGGATAAATGTGCCACACAGGTCCCCAAGGGCTCACTGGAAATTCTACCAAATATTTAAGGAAAAAATTATACCAACCCTCATTAATCTCTTCCAGAAGATAATCCGTGAAATAAATAATTGATAAGGTGACCTTCAATAAAATTAAAAACTCCTGCTCTGTGAAATACATCAGGAGAGTAAGAAGTTAAGTCACGGACTTGCAGAAAATATTTGTAAAAGTCTGTTACCCACAATCTACAAAGAACTCTTGTAATTCAATAATAAAAAAGTAATTCCAAAGAATAGAGGCACCCCTATGTGCATTGCAGCATTATTTGCAATCGCCGAGATTGGAAGCAGCCCGAGTGCCCATCAGTAGACCAGTGGGTAAAGAAGCCTTAGTACATTTACACAATGGAGTACTACTTGGCCGTAGAAAAGAAAGAAATCGTACCCTTTGCGACGGCAGGCACGGACCTGGAGAGCATTACACCAAGTGGAACAAGCCAGTCAGAGAAAGACAAGTACCGTGTAATGTCACTCGTATGTGGAATCTAATGAACACACTGAACAAGCCCAGTGGAAACAGACTTGTAGATAGAGCACAGGCTGACAGCTGTGTGTGTATGGTGGGGGCGGGGAGGTACCCCAGGTGGGTGTAGGGATGGAAAAAAAGGAGAAAAAAACTCATAGACTGGAAAAACAGCGTGCGACCACCGGGGGAAGGTGGGGTGGGGGTAGGGGCAGGAGGGTAAAGGCGGGGACACGGTGATGGTGGAGACCTCACTTGGGGCGGTGAGCACACAGTACAGTGTACGGGTGATGCGTTGCAGTATTCTGCACCTGAAATCTGTATAATTTTGTTAACCCGTGTCGCCCTAATAATTCCTTAAGTAGAAAAAAAAAATAACAAGAAATGAAAAGAAATGAACTAGAGTAAAAAATGGGCAAAAACCTGGATGGATACCTCACAGAAGAAGCTATACAGATGGCAAGTAAGCATGGAGCATCTAGGGACTGCAAGTGACAGTGAGAAACACAGCTATTAGAACGGCCGAGGTTCATAGCATGGGCCCCAGGGAGTGCCGGTGACGGCGCATAGCGGCAGGGACTGTCGCCCATCCCCGGGGGCAGGGCGGCGCTGTCCAGCCACCGTGGCCCCACAGTTCGGTGGTTTCTTACAAAATCAAACGTGCCTTTCACCACGCCGTACAGCGTATCTAATGTAATTCTATGGAGTTATCAGAGTCTGTCACGTGTGTCCTCAGCCCAGAATTTTCTGTTTCTGGTTCTCCTCCTTGGTAAGCTTCCTTCTCACAGAGTCCAAGATCAAGGTCCCCACAGAGCTTTAGCTCATGTTCCAATTGTTATGCTTAAAGGATGCCCACAAAATGGTTATCGAGTGAAAGACTGAACTGTAATTATTTTATGTATTGAACTCTGTACTAGTAGATTTCAAGTGTAGGGACCCCAAGTCATACATTTTCTCTGTTTCCAGCACCCAGGACAGCATTTAAAATAACAAGCACCCAATGGTTACTTCTTGAATAACGAAGATACAAATATAGAGAAAACTAGTAACAATGACCACCTCTGAGAGAACAATGGGGCGCCTGTGGGTTTTGTTCATGTATTATCTATTTAAAAGTAAAAACTGTATATGTATACACACTCAAAGCATAATTTCATTCACATATACTGCATATAGTTCATGCAAATATCTATTATATATAATATAATTTATCTTTTACAAACTTTGTTGTTATCTGTAAAGTGATACTTACATATGGGACCAGTAAGTGCCCATATAGGTCTCAACCTACTAAACATGGGCTATGTAAATTTCACTTAGTAGAAAACGCATATTATTTACACATTAATTATATACATGTTTACATGCCTATACAGACATATATTTATTTTCAAGAAAAACATTTCGCTACGCATACATTATATGAACAATGTTAAGTGTCAACTCATTAGACTTTTCCCTTCCCCAGTCCCACCCCAAATTTATGGCTTTATATATGGAATTCGGTGTTATGTCAATTTGGACTATGGTCAAGAGAAAAGAGAAGGAGGAGGAGGAATTGTGCTGAGTGTGAGGCCTCAGGCTGAATTCTGTGCCTTTCACTTACAGTGATCTTCTAAAATTCTCAACAAATGCTTTGTATATAATTTGAACAAACTTGATTATATGTCTTTGAAATGTATAGTGGTTTAGATACAGAAAATCAGAGAGCCTACCCATAGGCATTGAACAAATCAAAAAGCAAACAAACTTAAAAATAGACAGAGGCGCTCAGAAAAGCTTGGCCGTCTGACTTCAGTCAGTGTAAAGGGGAAGTAGCTGTGCATTCTTCAGCATCGCCAAGGAAGGCAGTGCACAGTGTTTATAATTACGGCCCTGCATCATGAGGAAAAGGTTAAATTGTGTGTGTATCTCAGGATATTCTGGTTAAGAAATTGGGAGGCAGTTTATTTAGATAAAACCCCATCAAAGGTTAAAAGGAGCAAGAGTTAATCACTTCCTGATCTTTCTAGAGTACAAAAATTTCACTTTCGTTCACTCTCTTCTCCTTCCTTCCATTACTCCCTCCTCTCCCCTACACACACACACACACACACACACACACACACACACACACACCTGATTTTATTTAGAATACATATTTGGTGCTTGACTTGTTTTAGACTAACCTTGCTAACACAGTGGGCTTATATTTTAACAATATACAGATATAATAAGATATTAACTCCCTGAAAGTAATCTAACACTTTCATTTATATATTCAAGGGTGCACTGGCATATACTCCTCATTCATTTAAACCCAGTCATCTCTCAATTGGCTCTGGTCATAGGCAGGATGAACAGAGGAAACCTAGTCCTAGTCCCCAAACACAACTTCCAATCTCCCATCTCTGAGTTCCTTACACACCAGCCACGCTTCCTTTCCCCATCATTTCACCTATGGAATGACCTTAAAATAAAGTAAAATAAAACCAAGAGAGAAAAAGAAGCGAAGCACCGGGTGATATTGAACCCTCTCCTAAAATCAAGATAACTAATGAAATCTTTAACAACATCAAAGAAAACAAACTGGGATGATTTTTCAAATACTGTCTCTAGAACCACGGGTCACTTCCAGATAAAGCGATTGATTGCCCTTCACTAAGCCGAGCCAACTATTTTGCAAACCATTTAATCATTTTAAAAGCCACTGCCTTATAAGTTAAGCATGAATGTGCCTTAACCTTCAGAATAGAAGTTAGATTTTAAAATGTGAATGATATCATTATACATTTTATAATCTGCAGATGAGGCCAAGTAAGTACTTAATAACACTGTTAAATACAGAATTAACAAAGCCTTACAAACATGCCATTCAGGCTGTCAGCATTAGAAAGGCTTTCTTAACTAGCAATAATATTGACCATTTTTACTAAGTGTGAACCGCCTTTATCCCACAAGGAATTAACAGGAGCTGAAACTCCCAGGTCTTAACAGCTAATCCTAAAGAACATCACTCAGTGGAAATTCTGGGATGGCGATTAGCATAAATGCAAATATGAAAAGATCATGTAAACAAATGCGCTCAAATTTGTAAACAGATTTTATATTTGAGGTTTATTGAACACCCAGGAAGATGGGAACCAGAAGTTGAAGACTGCTTTTTACCCCCTAGAAAATCTGCATTAAATGAAGGGTAAAATAAACTCCTTTCAGACACATAGAAAAGTACACTGTAATTTAACACTATTGTGACATAGGACCTCAACAGTCATTGATTACTTTATTTGTGAAGGCCCAATGAAATCCGATAAACGAGCAGGCATTTGGATGCTACGAAGGGTCAGAATATTATAAAACACTGTTACTGCGGCTTTTTTCCTTTGTGGTCTGCAGACCACAGTTAGGTGAGAATTGTGTACAAAAGTCTGGGTTTCCCACCAGAAGATGAGGGGAGGGAAGAGCAGCCACTCTGTTAATAAGGCTCGGAGAGACTACCCAGAAAGACAGGACAAGGCGGTCCCTCCAGGGGAGGGAATTCGGACTCTCCAGGTGATCTGCTCTAAAGTAAGTCTAATATGTGGAAGAAAGAATAAAAATGCAGAAATTTCATAGATGTAAAAATAGAAGAAATAAAAAGAGATATAGCTTAATATATTATGGCTAGAACTTTTCTAGCTTTATAGACAAAACTTTTAGAAGGGAGAAAATGCGTTATTTGTGGCGCAGCCAGGAGTCTATATGCTCTGGGAGATAAGCTGAAGTAAATGTTAATTCTATTTACAACTTACTATTAACTGGTCCTTCCCTTCCTATCCCACCATGCTGAGGATGTCTGTTACAGCAAAAAGAACTTAGATCTTCTGACCTGTCACGAGTTATCCTAAGACATTTTCCACTGGAATCACTTCCACACATTTTACAGAACCAGCATTATCCTTATATCAAAGTAGATGAGGATGGTACAAGAACAGAAAAGTACAGGTCAACATCCTTGATAAATATAGATGCAAAAAGCCTCAGCAAAATACTAACAAACTGAAGTTAACAGCACATTAAAAGGATCATATGCCATGATGATACATCTAGGATGCAAGGATGGTTCAACATACACAAATCACTTACATCACATCCATATAATGAAAAACTAAAATTATACGACCATCTTGATAGATGCAAAAAAAGCATTTGAGAAAATTCAATACTTATTCATAATAAGAAATTCTCAATAATTTGAGTATAGCAGGAATGTACCTCAATATAGTAAAAGCCATATATGACAAGACCACAGTCACCATCCTACTCAGTGGTGAAAGGCTAAAATATCTTCTCTAAGATCAGGAGCAAAGCAAGGGCAGCCATGATCACCCCTCTTATTCAATACAGTACAGAAAGTTTTAGCCAGAGAGATCAGTCAATAAAGGAAGTAAAGGGCATCCAGCTCAGACAGGAAGAAGTAAAGCTCTCTCTATTAGAGGATGATATGATATTGTATATAGAAAATCCTGAAGACTACAAGGAACAAAAAATGTTAGAATTAGTGAACCAATTCAATTAAGTTTCAGGATACAAAATCAACGTACAAAAATCAGTTGCATTTGTATATACCAACAACAAACTATCTGAACAAAATAAGAAAACTATCCCAATCCTGATAAAACTAAAGCACTTGGGAATAAATTTAACAAAGGAGGTGAGACTCTGCACTGACAACTAGGACACTGATGAAACAAATTGAAGAAGACACAAAGAAACAGAAAGTAAAATACTTGTGCTATCTAAAGCCATTTATAGATTGAATGCAAGCCTTATTAAAATGGCAATGCCGTTTTTTACAGAAATAAAAGAAATCCTAAAATTTGTATGGAACCACACATAGCAGCAGCAGCAGGGATCCAGGTCTGAGAAGCTAAACCAACCTTGAGAAAGAAGAACAAAACTGAAGGGATCACAGTTTCTGACTTCCGACTATATGACAAAGGTCTAGAATGAAAACAGTATGGTATTAGCGTGAAACAGACACAGAGAACAATGGGACAGGATCGAGAGCCCAGAAATAAATACATACGGTTAACTAATATTTAACAAATGAGCCAAGAACACACAGTTAAGGGAAAGATAGTCTCTTTAATAAATGGTGTTGTGGAAATGAAAATTCACATGCAAAATAATGAAACCTGACTCCCTATCCTACATCACGCACAAGAATTAACTCAAACGGATTAAAGACTTAAATTTAAAACCTTAAACTGTAAACTTCCATAAGCAGACATAGGAAAAAGCTTCTTCACATTGGTACCGGCAAGAATTTTTTAGATATGACACCGAAAGTACTGACAACAAAAGCAAAAATAAATGAGATGACACCAAACTAAAAGCTCTGCACAGCGGAAGAAACAAAATGGAAAAGAACCTACAAGTGGAAGAAAAATATTGCAAGTCATATATATGGTAGGAGGTTAATAACCAAAATACAGAAGGCAGGCATACAACTTAATAGTAAAAGAAAAGCAATGATATGATTAAAAATTGGGCAGAGGACCTGAACATATATTTTTCCAAAGATGATATACAAATGGCCAACTGGTACATCAAAAGGTGTTCAACACCACTAATTGTCCAAGAAATGCAAAATAAGACCACAGTGAGATATCTCACACCTGTTGGAATGGCTATTATCAGAAAAAAAAGAAAGGGGGATGGGATGGAGGGAGGAGGAAGGAAGGAAGGAAGGAAGGAAGGAAGGAAGGAAGGAAGGGAGGGAGGAAGGAAGGAAGAAAAGAAAGAAGAAAGGAAGGAATGAAGGAAGGAAGGAAGGAAGGAAGGAAGGAAGGAAGGAAGGAAGGAAGGGAGGGAGGGAGGGAGGAAGGAAGGAAGGAAGGGAGGAAGGAAGGAAGAAAAGAAAGAAGAAAGGAAGGAACGAGGGAAGGAAGGAAGGAAGGAAGGAAGGAAGGGAGGGAGGGAGGGAGGGAGGGAGGAAGGAAGGAAGGAAGGAAGGAAGGAAGGAAGGAAGGAAGGAAGGAAGGGAGGGAGGAAGGAAGGAAGAAAAGAAAGAAGAAAGGAAGGAATGAATGAATGAAGGAAGGAAGGAAGGAAGGAAGGAAGGAAGGAAGGAAGGGAGGGAGGGAGGGAGGAAGGAAGGAAGGAAGGGAGGAAGGAAGGAAGAAAAGAAAGAAGAAAGGAAGGAACGAAGGAAGGAAGGAAGGAAGGAAGGGAGGAAGGGAGGGAGGGAGGGAGGAAGGAAGGAAGGAAGGAAGGAAGGGAGGAAGGAAGGAAGGGAGGGAGGGAGGGAGGAAGGAAGGAAGGAAGGGAGGAAGGAAGGAAGAAAAGAAAGAAGAAAGGAAGGAAGGAACAAAGGAAGGAAGGAAGGAAGGAAGGGAGGAGATGTGGAGAAAATGAACCCACATGTACTGTTGGTGGGAATGTGGTGGAACCTTAGAAAATTAACAATAGAACTTCCTCCGGTCCAGCAACTCAAGTTCTAGGTATTTATCAGAAGGAAACGAACACACTGACTCAAAAACCCATCTGCACACCCATGTTCATTGCATTATTTACAACAGCCAAGATGTGAAACAACCTCAGTATTTGTCAGTGGCTGAAAGGGCAAAGGAAATGTGGCATATATCATGTTTACATTGGAATGTGATTATTCACCCACAATGAAAGAAGAAACTCTTGCCACTTGCCAAAACATGGATGGCCCTTGAGGGTGTCATGCTAAGTAAAATATATCAGAAAGAGAAAAACAAATACTGTACAATCTCACTCACATGTGGAATCTTAAAAATAAAACAAAACAACAAATCACCTGAATTCACAGAAACAGAGTTATTTTGGGTTGCCCGGGGTGGGCAGCGGAATGCGTGATGGCAATACGAAGATCCAAACTCCTAGCTGGAAAGTGGTAAGTTCTGGGGATGCAGGGTATAGCATGGGGATAACAAATAACAATACCATATGTTGTATACTTGGAAGTTGCTAAGAGAGTTGATCTTAGAAGTTCTCACCACACACACACACACACACACACACACACACACACACACACACACACGAGATAAGTCTCTGAGGTGATAGGTATGTTAGGAAAACATCCTCTGTCATTACTTCACAGAAGCATAGATATTTGGGGGTCAACATTTGCCTCAAAGTGTATTATCTTCCTGTTACACATGCATTCATAAACACCTCTCTGTTCTTGAATGTGAACATCCTTATTCAATTGGGTAGATGCCTTTTAAAAAGGTGTTCTGCATTTGGCTTTCAAGAATCTGGCCATTCTAGACAAAAAGGCACCAGAGGAGTTCCTGTGATTTATCATGACTATGATCCATGAATTAAAAGGCCTCAGTGAGTGAGGCCATTAAATTTATTGCTTCTGGGAGCCAAGGGCAGTGTGTGTGAAGAGAAGCTGGCCAGAGCACCTGAACCATAAACGTCCCTAAATACCGATTTACCTGTCACACTCAATTGGCTCGGAAAGAATGCTAATTAAAAAAAAACAAAAAGGAAACCTGTAAATACAGATTTAGACTCCTTTTATTCCAAAATTGTTAGTAGAAAGATTCCTACTAACATAATTTTTATGTGAGACTACAAGGAAAGTCGCACATAACCATTTACGTTTCATTATTGGTTGACATGTTTTAGAGCACAAAACAGTGAGAATGTCTACAAAAAAAATACAAGGATGCTTTCAAGATGCCAGCGGTATCACTTTTGCTTCTTAGCTGCTTAAAGGACCTGAAAATTGTACATTTTCACAAAACCACAGTCTAACAGTTCCTTCTCTAAGGGAGGTCTAATGGTCTCAGAGTTACGCTTGCTTGGGTCGCCTAGTTGGTCATCAGGGTCACCCCGTTTCCTTGGCCAAGCCCAAATCTAATTGCACCAAATTGCTGGGTGTCTCTTCAATATTTTCTCATCTGGAAGGAATCCCACTAGTCTGAAAGCACATCAGTGTCCCACTAACATCACATATGGAAAGATTTTTCTCATTACCGTCAATCGCTCTACCAAAATGGAAAACCCCATTCTTTAATTCTGGATGAGGTTTTCAAGATCCTGAAAAGAGCTGCTCAAATACCTGTATTCCTGAAAGTGGATCCAAAAACTTTCTCTCTGAAGGGCCAGATAGTAAATATTTTGGCTTTGCGGGCCATAGGGTCTCCATAGTAACTCTTCAGCTCTACTGTAGCAGCTTAAAGTCATTATAGGTGACATAAATAAGCTGTCTTCTGACAAAGTTTTATTACTGGACAATGAAATTTGAATTTCATATAATTTTTACATGTCACAAAACACACCCCCCCACACCATTTAAAAATGTAAAATCCATTTCTTATCTCATGGGGTGTTCAAAGAAATCATGTGGCAGGCTGCACCTGTGCTCCGGGCTCTAGCATCCTGAACCCTGTTCTTGGAGGTGAGATTACAATGCTCTCTAAGCCTCAACCACCCATGATATCTTAGGGGAGAGGGTGATTAATTTTAATTCGCTTTCCTGCGTAACTAATCAACACATTTCATAGGACACGTTTTGTAACAAGGTCTGGCGGTTGTATAGCTTCAGCCACGTAAGCAAGGCAGATGTGGACCAGTTGTGGGCTACGTTACTATAGAACCTGCTGGGAAGCAATAGGGCATCCTTCCTCCCCTTGGCTTTGTGCTAACATGCATTGATTTTCTTATCAGTTATTTTTCCAACATCTGAATTAATTTGGTTGCTTTCATAGTGTGTGAGGTTAAATGTAATATTTTTCTTTCTGTCATGCCAAGAATATACCAGTATTGGGAACTATTTGCCAACATTGTCCAAATCCCACCGATTCTATATAAATTAGAGCAT
The DNA here is from genome assembly GCF_987537825.1 of Furipterus horrens. Lineage (NCBI taxonomy): Eukaryota > Metazoa > Chordata > Mammalia > Chiroptera > Furipteridae > Furipterus > Furipterus horrens. The sequence goes on from NW_028327182.1 coordinate 93,343,657, forward strand.
AATTACAGTATCTGCATCAACCTGATAAAAAATACTTCTTTGTCAAAATGTTGGTGTAATCTTCAAAGTTCCATTGTCTAAACAGATATTTTGTAGAATTGGGTAGGTTGGTTGCGTAAATTCACTTCCGATTCTAAAGTGAATATAATTGGCATGCTAATGATTTAGAAATATCAGTGGGCAATATAGTACTTTAGGTATAAGAAACTGAGTTAATGTGATCATTCATATGCTTTTTTGATGATAAATTTTCTAGCTGTCATGCTAATATAAAAACAAAATTAGAATATTGTTTAGTTAAAACAATTAATAATGAAAGCCTCTGAGTGACTTATTAAAGGCACATAAACAGGAAAACCTCAGAGATCATCTTTTGAGTATTGTACCAAGTGCACACTTCTTTGTTTTCTCTTTAACCCATTTTGTATAGAAGTTGTCCAATATATTTGTCTCTATGATCCACGCGACCCTCCTGACAGCAGCCCATGAGCTCCTGGGAGGGGAAGGAGAGACCATCTTATCTATTCTGTGCTCCCAGAACTGAGCAAAATGCCTAGAGCAGTGTAAGCATTTCAGGCGTTTTTGTAGAATGACTGATCTGCATTTTCTTGTGAATCAACTTGTTTGGATTAATTGCCAGAAACTCTCTCAGTTTCTTATTCTCCCTTTGTTTTTCATGGAGGAAGCAGCAAGCCTTGTTCAGTTGCCTTGGCCTGAGAGTGTCTATGACCCAAGGTAAAAATCTTATATATTTGAAGTTCTCTTATGGAAGCCGTATCATCGAAACCTGACAGTATAGATGTTTTACAGACCCGAAGGCGAATCACCACCACCTTAGAAGGCTGGCAGCAGATAACTAGTTTTCTGTTGTGGGCCCGTTGGTGAGGGCGAGAGGTGGCTGGCTGAGGGTGGGGGAGGGGGGAAGCGCAGGACACAAGTGTAGGCTGGGCAATTGCTGATACTGCAAACGAGGCCCTAAGCCGGCAGGTCTAAATGGAGACTTAAGCCGTCTCAGGGGTTAACACAGGGGATAAAACTTATCATTTGTTCCCCTCGCACTATAACTGAGGTGCTTCTCTGTGATTAAGTGCAGAACATGTCAAAACAAACTTAAAGTGGCTTTAAGAACCTTGATTTACGCTCCTTGAAAATGCTAAGCATTTCATTGCATTGCACTTACCTGTCAAAAAAATGGGTAAAGTAACAATTTCAATAGTCTGAGGGCTGTGAAACTGTTTGGAAATAAACCTTTTGGTTACATAGTGGCTCTGGCTGAATGTGTCTCTCGACGTGTTAAGCACCATAAGGAAAAACTCTAAGCCTACTCAGTAAATCAAGAAACTTCCTATCAGATTTTCTTCAACTCACTCAGAAAATGTCATTAACAGGAAAGAAGGAAAATCTTTCAAAGTGTCTGCCCTCCTTGAAAAAGCCGTGACTTTGAAGACTTCATGGCTGGATTGGCCCGTGGCTGGAAGAAGCTGAGCTGCTCCCAAGGGCAATGCCGTGGCTTACTGTTTTGAGTTAAACAAGGGAAGTCCAGAGAGTGGAATGTGTTTCGGACAACCACAGACTAGGTGAAGGAAAGGGGAGTTTGAGGTGAGTTAAGAAGGGGGGCGGTGGTCTGAATCCCTGCTTGATGCGAGCACATCTCTGCTTCATCTTTGCAGCTGTATCATGGGAGCCCCGCCTCCCCTGCCACTTGTCCCTTTTCTTCCCTGCTCCCATGTTCAACCTGGGGAGTTAGCTCACCTTGATGTCCTGTGAGCCTCATCATGGTTCTGGTTTATTTCTGCACACAGTAGGCCACTTCTAGTGATTTTCCACACCTAATACTAATGCTAGTGAATATTTACATCACACTTATGTGTCAAGATTCAAAGGCGCTCAGATTTGGACCTGCTCATTGGATATTTTTATTAAAGAGACCTGCCAACCCCAAAAGACCTATTTTAGATTTTGGCTCATGGGTTGGCAGCACATGGAGGACAGAAAATCCGAGCAAACCTCTCCGCAGCCTCAGCAGAGACTCAGCTACAGGAAATTTATTTTGGTGGCTCAGGTGGCTTTTCCAAAGGCAAGAACCTGACCCCTGAGGTGAGGGGGAAGTCACCTTTTGGGAGTGCTCTGCCAATGTGGGTGTGAAGTAAAGTGTTACCTAGGAGTCTGGCCTTTGCTTGGAGGTCATCTTTGTTTGCTTGAGAGTCTTGGGCTAGCTGGCTGGTGACCTGCCACTTACGGCGGGAGTTTTAGGTCAAGAGACTTAGATGCTGAGATCAACCATATGGGCAATCAATCAAGATACCTACACAATGGAGCCCCAGTAAAAACTTGGACTCCTGGTGAGGCTAGGGTGACCTTCCCTAGTTGACACCAGCCTCTGTGTATTGTCACACATCTACACCGGGAAGGAAATGTGTCCTGACACCACAGGGTGAGGACCAGAGGCTGGGCACTCCCTAAGTACTTCTTCTCTGGGCTGATTTTCGTCTGTATCCCCTCCCTGCAGGAAACCATTACTGTGAGTATAATCATTTTCAGCGAGTTCTGTGAGTCCTTCTAGCAAGGCATCAAAAGTGACTGCGGTTTTGGGAACCCTACTGAACATGCAATTGGTGTCGAAAGTGAGGGTGATCTTGCGTGGATTGTGTCCTCCACACTTCATTGTTGGCCAGGGCCTTCCCAGTGAGCCCAGGTTCAGCCTCCACACCAGAACTCTCTGGTGCCTCTCAATCCTATGGCAGAGAATCCCGAGAAGATGTAATCTCAGCATCTGGACCTGGTCAGTTTTCTGGGTTATGAGCACGCTTGGGAAATAATTCCAAGAGTCGAAGAAGAGCTAAAAGCGATGACGTCACATGATTTGTTAGGAAGGATCCAGGGAAGGTTTTTCTTCCTTGGTTGTCTGGCTTTTGACAGAAAAGAGTGACGGTCTCTTTCCAGGTTCCAGTAAAGCAGTGATCTACCAGGTGTGGCAGCGGGATCTCCGAAGGACACTTTTCAAAGCGGTCATCTGGATTATTAGCACCTGGCCTCACTTGGCTTTCTGTCCTCCAGCCTGAAGCCACATTTCCACTGGAACACACTAGTTCAGGACAGAATCTGGGTTCAAGCCAGTGGCACCACATGGTAGTTCGACACTGGTCATGGAGGGAGGATTTACACCACAGAAATAGGCAAGCTGTACATATCCGGTCCCAACTCCCAATGGTTTTAGACATTTACCAGCACAACCCTGCTGCAAGGCCGGGCTGGTGCCAAACAGAGGCACTGACATTTCCTCATCCTGTTACCTGCCCTGAAGAAGAGCAGTCATTTACATTCAGTCACCCGGATCTAACTGGGGAAGAAGGCGGAGCACGGTATCTGCAAACAGAAAGGACCCCTCTGATACAATACAGGCCATTCCAGTATCTATGTCAGTCTGTGGAAGACAGGGTCCATCTTAATTTTGTGAGTGACATTATGGAAAACTTGAAAGGGGGCATTGGGATCTCAAGTATTATTTGTCACTCAATATTTTTACAACCACGATTATAATGGTATTGCTGTAATGGTTTAAAAAGAGCCTTAACAATCAGGCTTTGGTTTCAAAAGTTGGATTTTTCTCAGGCTGATTGAAGGTGATTGCTTTCCTTGGGCTTTGCTGTCAGCAGAAAAATGGGGTGACTGTGGAAAGCGATAAGTGATGGGAAGCTCTGGATGGCCGGTCTTTGAGACCGGGGTTTTGTCTAGTGGTGAGCAGGTAAGGGAGCCATGAGTCCCACGTTCACTCATTCCATTCTCCTTTAGCTCATTTTCATTTAAAAATGTGAGTTGAGAAATTTCATTATCGGGGAAATTGATTGAACTCAAAGCTAATGCCCTCAGGTAAACTGTAAAATTTCCTTTTTTATTTTATTTTTTTGTACTTATTAAGATTTATAGGTAAAATAAAAGAAAAATTGATTTTTGCCTTTATTCTTACCAGATTTTAGTATTTAAAATATCTCCCCAATGCCTGGGGCAATGTTCAAAGTGTGTCTCAGCTACACGTTCCTTTTCCTTTTCCTTCTCTAGAATGAATCACAAGGCATACGTACCTGTCCAGGCGCTTTTTAGAGAGTGAGCCTACTTCTTACAGACTGTACAGATTACTATATATTTGTAGAAAGGGATGGTCAACATCAGGTGAGTATAAGTCTATATTAGCCTCTCATCTCTCATGAAACAATTTTTCTTTTTTTTGAAGAGAGTCAGCTTTTAGACTTGTGAAAAGGACATTGATTTTGGAAATTGCTTCTTTTTAACTGAAAGAACAAAAATGGTGCCATTAGGTCATAAAGCTAATTCACTTCCACACTGGCTCCTAAGGTGCACCCCCTAATTGCAGTGGAGCGGACAGGGGTGTTTGTTGAGCACTTACTGAGCGCCAGCTACTCCCCTGAGCGTGTGATGGGCTTTATCACATGTAACCCTTCCACGAGGTCGTGGAGATAAGCGCAGTCCTGGTCCCAGTTACCGATAAGGAGATGGCAGATTAACGAGGCCACAAAGCTGGTTAAGGTCAGATTCCCAGAGGCGGTGGCAGGACTGGCCCGGACACTCTTCCACTCCGGCCTTGCTCAGCTCTCCCCCCAGCTGGTCCCAGGCTCTAGAGTACAGAGCGAGGGCGGACCCCACAGTTCATCCACACACGTGGGATTCTGAAGCCACCTTAGTATAATGGGAGGGCTTTGTAGGGAAGGGCTCTTCTGTATCATTTGATGACATGAGATTAAAATCCTAAGAAGAGCATTCTGAGTTTTAGTCATGACCATAGGCGATGGGGCATCCCAAATCCTGAATTCTCCAGTTTTCCCTCCACATCCCTGCTAGTCATTGATTGATTTATGGATCAATTGAACAAGTATGGCAGCTCATTTGCATCACTCTTCTGGAGTTTCCAATCTGGTGAGGACACATGGAAGGGTAACCCCTCTACAGGGGGATCCGACTGTCAGGGTCATGACTGCTTTCGTCACGCCAGGGCACCCTGGGCGATGGCTCTTCTGCTCTTAATTGAACTGCTGGAGCCTCCCAAGCTCTGTTAGCTGCAGGGTCCAAGTCCCCTCTGCAGCCTGCTCCTTGGTGTTTTCTTTCAAGTCTGGCGCTGCCCAGGCCTCTGTTCCATTGCACTGAGTGGCAGTCACTTCAGTTCATATTCCCCCCGCCCAGTGGCAGAGATCGTCCCTGAGTGTCCGTGGTGGCACCAGGGTGGCTGGACTTTAAGAGACTTTCCGCCTTGGCCCAGGCTCTGTGAGAGCAAACTCGCCCCCGAAGGCTCAGGCCCCGGAGTGGAGTTCCGGCTTCGTTCCCATTTGACTGCAGTTTATAAGGGCAGGTCTGTGAACTGAAGCCCAGCTGCTGGCCTCCAACCATGACAGTTCTAGCTATTTTCCTATCTGGCTCCCCAAAGAAAGGTCTGCAGGGCTGAGCTCAGGGCAGGTGGGAGAGGGTGAGATGCTATGGAGAAGGGCTGGGAGTTTGGGCTTTGCTCTGTAAGCAGCGGGTGCTGCCTTTGAAGATTCCGAGTCGGGAAGATAAAGGTGGAAGCAGACGTTTTGATAATTTCAGTTGAAATGAAAAGATCTCGTCCCGGGTGGGCGCATTGGAATGGAAAAAAGAGATGGGTTATGATCCTCACATTTCAGAGGATGCACAGCATTTCACTGAGCTCTGCGACCGTCAGCTCCATCAGACGGTATTGTGGGTGGCCGAGTTGCGTGTTAGAGTTTCCAGAAGGAGTTGTGTTTAAGTCATCTTCTGTTGACCTGGAGTGTATTACATGGAAACCCGAAGAAGTAAGGCAGAACACTAGCAGCCTACCACAGCGAACCCCCAGAGAACGAGCCTCATGGGATCCGTGTTCAGAAGTATTATGTGCGCCTCTAAAATTCTGGTAATTCAGCTACTCTTGCTCTATCTTCTCCAGCCGTCCTATACTATACACCCCCACGTCTGCTCTCCTGGCTCAGAGCTCCTGTTTGCTCAAGGATTCCTTTGCCTTAGGGCTTCCAACTACTGCCTGTTTCTCCTTTCTGTCCTTAAATTCTTCATCTGTTCTCTAGCCCAGGAGTCACCACGCTTTTTCTATTAAAGAAAAGATATGATCTATTCAAGCTTTGTGGGCCACAAGGTCTCTATTGCAAATGTTCAACTCTGTCCTTGTAGGACAAAAGCAGCCACAGACGACCCGTAACCAGATGGGTGTGGCTGTGTTCCCATAAAACTTTATTTCTGAATGCTGAAATGTGAATTTCATGTACATTTAAGACATCACAAAATGTTACCCTTCTTATATATTTAACCATTGAAAAATGTAAAAATTGTTCTTAGCTTGCTGGCCAAATAAAAATAGATGATGTGGCTGGACATGGCCTGAGGCTGGCAGTTTGTCTCTCCTTGGTCTAGATCCTTCTTTCATTCATGTTCATACTTTCCTATAGAGGAGACACTTGTTGGTTGAACCAGTGACTATGTCTAGGGTCTTAAACTAGGAAGTTGAATTACTTGAGTTTGAATTTCATATTCTAGCACTTACCGGCTGTTGAATGAACTAAAGCAAGTTATTCTAGTTTTCTGGGCTTCATTTTTTTTAAATGTAAAAAGAAAATACAGTTAATATCTAATTCTGTGGGTTAGGGCTAGACTCCACCAAGACAGAGCGGCGTTAAGGCCCCTAGCTCAGTACTTGGCACGCAGTGAACACTCGGTGAGTGTGAGCTGTGACTCTGGTAGTGAGCCTCAGAGCTCTCCCACAGAGCCAAGTGTGCAAAGTAGTCCCGGGAGAGAAGGGCCCTGCTTTATGTTGTTCATTGCTATACTATGTGCTATTGGGAACTTAAAAGTAAAAGTTGAATGAATCTATAGATCCTTGGTCTGTCAACTGTAGGTAGGGTAGCAGAGACCCGTGCCGCAAAGCCTACTGATCTAGATATAAGGAATTCCAGGTTATTGCTCCTCTCTCAGTTAGGTTCTAGGAATAGGGCAAGTACTCAAGCCTCCGTGTCGGGTCTATGATCATGACTAATAGGTATTCATCATCTCATATAATAAGGAAGCAAGAGGAAACACTGCTGAGGATGGAGCCCAGGGAAGCGTAGAAGAAGTAGAGTTGTTGATGAGAGAAAACAGTTATATCTGGAAGAGGGGATGTAACAGTAAAACAGAGAGGTGCTCTAAGGGCTTTTTAGCTTAAAAATATTTTCAGTGTAAGGTAAAACCAAGGCACAGAAAAGATAAAAATCAAATACAGGACTCAGTAAAATTATTATATGGCGAACACCACCCCGGTCAAAAAACAGAACTCTGTCTGCCTGCGAGAAACCCTTCCACATGACCTGATGAATCCTAACCCCTCCCTCCTGCTATAAGGAATAATTATCCTGACTTTTATGGTCATCTCTTCCCCGAGTTTTTCTTTTTATAGCTTTATCACTTTAACATGCATTCCTAGATCCTGCAGCTTAGTTTTGTCCAGTAACAAAGTTGATATGTCTTGTAAGTCCCTTTTAATCTATAGGCTTCACCAAGGTCCCTTTCAATTGTCTTCCATTTTGTTAAAGACCTGTGGAGTTTCCCACAGTCTGCATTTTGCTGATTTGATACTCTTGGTGCACTTCAAAACGTTCCTCTGTTTTTTGAATTTTCTGTGAATTGGCAGCTGAATCCAGAGGCTGGATCAGACCCAGGTTCGATCCCTTTGGCAAGAGGAAAGGTGTCTTTATAGACTTGAGTGTTCCTTCTAGTGTGGTCATCATTTCCATAATGGTTTTTGGCAGGGCTGTATGGGGCACACCATGTCTGGTTCTCTCATTTTTTGTTACCTTAGCAGCCATTGATACTAAGTGACCACATATGCTCACACGCACAGGCTGCAAAAATAGGGGGATTCTAGGTCTACCATTTCCTTGTTGCCTTATTCGTTGGAATACTTATAAATTAGGCACTTCTCTTCGTCTACCATTTGGCTTCTCAGTAGGTTCTTTCCCTTAACTGTTTTTCAAGTTAATGAATTAATTTCTTACCTTCTGAAGGTAACCAATGCTTACTTAAAAAATATATAATTATGTTATTTAAAAGAACTCATGAGTTTAAACAAATTATATGGATTTAAATCTTTTGCAATGATATCATCACTGAGGTTCGATTTGTCCAGTGTGTGGCCAGCGGACCCTCTTTCTTGGTCCTTGAATCCTTTTGACATGATCTTAGTGGTCATGAATAGCTTCTTTGCTAGCTCCTGTTACACTATAAGATATTCCAGGTTCATCTTGTATAGTTCTTGATCCAGAGTTGAAATTAGCAATGTTGCTCCCAAATCCTCGTTTCTGTTAGTGAGGAATCAAATTCAAGGCCACAAACAGCTAAATGATGCTCATTGCTATAGATTGATCATTATTCCTCCTTCTATTAAATAACACAGCTAGGAAATACAAGGAAGGACCCCTGCAAAAAAAACCAGGAATTATCTTTTGGAGGGCATGTCCCTTGTAGTACAGGCTTCCCCTGTCAGGTGAGTGTTCTAGGAACCCATCTGTATCAGTGTGCCAGCTGGCGTTGTTGTGAGAGGCTGCAATTGACTTCAGTGAAATTCTTTTGAAGATTTTTTCAATGTGTTTGCCCATTTTATGGTGCATGATTTACCAGCACACCTGCCCACACCATACTGAGTGTTCAGCAGTATTTAATCATGCCCCACCCTCCCTATTCACCTGATCTTGCTCTTAGTGACTTTTTTTCCCCCCTGGATGAAAGAAATGCTCAAAGGGAAATATTTTGCTGATGTGTAAGAAGTGAAACAAAAAATGGCAGAAGCACTAAAAGGCATCAAAACTGATGAGTTCAAAGACTGTTTTGAGCAGTGGAAAAATGTCTTGATAGGTGTATTGCATCAAATGGAGAGTACTTTGAAGATGACTGAAGTTTAAACATGTAAGAATAAATACACAATTTTTTATAAATAAATTCTCTTTTTTTTAGGTCCCCCCCTTGTATATATATGTATATATACCCATATATACATTTAATAATAAAATGCTTTATAAACCCCTATTTACATTTTAATTAACACATCAAACTTCCACTTAACTTCTCCATTAAATCAATTTTTCTTCCTTCTTTTGTAGCGGCCTATTATACTGTTTTCCTCTGTTCTTATAGCTTGAATGTTAATTCTTAAGGACATAGGAAATAATAGAATTTGAAAAATTTCATAATTACACATCTGTATTTAATCTCAACACACACATGGAAATCTCAAAATGGGAATACAAATATCACCACCAATATGATCCCCGAAAATGTAAGATTTTTGGATGTACCCTCCTTTCACTTAATAGCCACTTAAGATCTATGCTGGGAGAGCAGAGAACATTATCTAAAACACTCTCTGCCTTTAGCCCTCACCTCCTCCCACTTTTACAGGTAAATACATATTTAATGCTCACCACCAGCCTGGAAGTTAATGCATCGCTGGGCAGAAGCTCATGCTCTCCCCTAGATTCTTTAGGAAGGGCTCACGGGAACAATGTTCCGTGAGTTCTCACACGTTGATAACAGTTTAACTGTTCCCTTTATACTGGAAAGTCAGTTTTACTGGATTTCAGCTCCTTGGCACACACTTCCTTTCTCTGAATATTTTAAATACGTCACTCTTTTCTTCTGGCCTAAAGCACTGCTATTGAAGAGTCTGGAGACAATCTAATTTTCTTTTCCTCTTCAATGAGGCTTTTTGGGCTGTTTTTTGTTAAGATGCTCAAAGGATTTTTTTCTTTACACTTGCAGTCCAGTTAGTTTGCAGTCCAGTTAGTTTAATGAACTATGTTTTGATGGTGGTCATTCTGTAATCCTGGGAATGCAGTGTGGTTTTAAATCACTATTCTGGGGATGTTTACTTGAGTTATCATTTTTAGTATTTATTCTGTTTCCTTGATTCGGTTTTCTTCTCCAGAAGCTCCTATTAACCACGGTCTGATTTCCTTTTCTTTCATTCAATATTGATCACTTTCCCTGGAATCCTTTTGTCTATTTCTTTATTTTTGATGTTTAAAAATTCCTCTTTTTTTCCCTGTTTCTCTTGACATATCACCGATTGTATTTATGAGCCCTGGTGCTCCTTCTTGGCTTAGTCTTCACTCCTAAAATGATATCTACCTTATTTTAGGAGTCTTCCCTGATGCCTGCCAGCTCACATATAAGAGCTCGTGATTCTGACTCATGCTGCACTTTGACATCTGCATCATTTTCTTAATGTCCTTCAGCTTGTTTTGAAATAATAGCCACTGTTCGATTTTTTTTTTTTTTTTTTTTTTTGAGGACACCTCTTCCTGGTGAGCTTTCATTGTCGTTTGGGATGTGAGACCGCTCCTTGGTGTCTTTTTTTTCTCCTCATAACGTTGTACAGGGTTTGACCTTGAGACTTCCCTGTTATTCTTTCTGTATGAATTGAGTTTCCTTGAACTTGAAGCAGGAGGCCAGGTTTGGGGCAGCTTTTCTAGTTTCACGGAGAGCCCTGTCGTGTAGCTCTTCTCTCTGCTCACAAGGAGGGCGGCAGCTCGCTTTCTGAGGCATCCCAGCCCTGTCCCCCTCCTGTCTTTGGTCTGGACTTTCCCTGGCCCTTCTTCTCCACTGTTGGCACCCTGCTCACTGCTGACTCCATTCTTTCTACTCCATAGTGGGTCCCGGGTGCTAGGCCCCACTTCTGTGGCTTCTAGGACTTTGAGGGACCCTTCCTCCATTAAAAATGAAAAAAACAAACAAACAGATTTTACAATTGCCCTGACATGAAGATGAATATATTAAACCATTTTCTTTGACCCAGAAGTGTATTCTTTTCCCCTGGTTATAAAAGAAATTTAAACATGCCATGGGTCCCTACTAGGACAGCGGGCCCCGTGCCTTGTACATAACGTGGCCCTGGGAGGGTCCTGTCCTGGGAGAATGTACAGTGGGTCATTTCTGAGCATTGAGAGTGGCTAGATGGCCCAACCCCTCCCAGTCTCCGTGAGTCCCTCACACCCACTCGGTCCTAGACTGTGAAAACCCTCCTTCCAGCTGCCCTTCAACTGGCTCACCCTAATTTCTAGTAGAATCAAGCTGGCTGCTGCCCTCAGGGTCTTCAGACGCAGCCTGTCGTGTACTCTGCCCCATCCCACACCGACCCTGCTCCGTGCCTGTGGCCAGTGTGGGTGGGGAACCAACCGTCCGTCTTCCTTGCCAATGTCCTCCGGGGATTTTTGGTTTGTTATCTAGGTGTTCTGTCTGCTTTTACATGTGGATTTACAACGACTGAAACTTACAGTTGCTGCTGTTATCTTCCCCTCTGAGAGCTTTTAATAAACTTCCAATTTCAAGAGTTCCAGACAACCTCCTCACTTGCCCAATGGATCCGAGGGAAGACCCTGTTGCCCTCAAACACGGCCTCCTTTCTAAGATTCCAACAATCAAGGATTGATGTGGAGGTAACAATGATACTTTATGATCCCAGGACCTTCGAAATGGTTACGGGGAGTGGGTAAGCAGTGATTCCCACATTGGAGTGAGTTGTTTTCGGAGAACTTGAATTTCCTGCCCCATAGAGTGGTGATAAGAGATGAGGGTGAGGAGGGGATGCAAGCTCATTCTGACACTGGGATGTTCTGGCCGAGACCCCGCCCTGGGGGCGCAGTGCCCTGGGGTTTGTAGGTAGGTGTGGGGGACCCAGGGAACACAGCGCACACGTTCCAGTTTGTCTTCCATTCCCCAAACCTCAGAGTGTCCTACACACGTAAGACTTTTTATATAGACCAGAAAGTTCCTACTTTAACCCTGAGTTGTTGAGAATTATATTAGTAAATATTTTATACGGATTGAAGTTTGCATTTCCACCCCTGAGGGTTGGAAGGCAGAAAAAGTATCACAGTCTCCGATGCCAACTTAGTCTAAATGTTCGCACGCCTCCTCAAGAACGCAGTAATCTGCTTAACTCTGCCAGCTCCCGGGCCAGACGATGCATGCGGAACTGTAAACCGACTACGGCCCATCTCTTAAAGAACAGAGTCGAGCCTGGGTGAGTTATTTCAGGCACAGATGTGTGTGTTGGTGATTAACGTACTGTCTCCAAGCCTGGAGTTTATTTTTCTGGGCTCTGCTTTGTGACGCTAAGTCTGGGAGTCTGCAAACTACACTTCCCACACTCCCTTGCACTTGGCTTTGTGTAAGGTTCTGCAACAAGTAGGAAATCGGAAGGCAGGAGGAAGGAAAACAGCTTTCTGTTCCCAGATCCCATGAGGATCCTGCCCTCCCCAACCCCACGGAAGAAGGAAGCTAAGACTCCAGTCTCCAGCTTCCTCTCCTGCCCCTCGGAGATGCCAGTGTCAGCCGCCAGGCCGTTTGCTGGTCAAACCACGCGGCGCTCATTGACTGCAGGTCTGAACACCAGGTAGGCAGGTCCCTGCTCTCAGCAACCAGAGCGTAGAAATCTCAGCTCTTTTCCTTCGGTCCCCCAGCTTAGGGCTGCATGCTTCTTACTGCAGCTGCTGTGACCTGGGCGAGGACGGACATGTAGGGTGCCTCAGCATCCCCGCTGGTCTTTCCCCCACCCCCCAACTGCAGGCACATATCGCCTCGGTTCTCAGTACAGGTGCACCTTGCTTTATGATGCTTCACAGGCCCTGGCCGGTGTGGCTCAGTGGATTGAGCTTTGGCCTGTGAACCAAGTGTCACAGGTTCGATTCCCAGTCAGGGCACATGACTATGTTGCACTTAGGTCCCCAGTTGGGGGCGTGAGTGAGAGGCAACCACACAGTGATGTTTCTCTCCCTCTCTTTCTCCTTTCCCCTCTCTCTAAAAATAAATAAATAAAATGAATAAATGATGCTTTACAGGTGCTGCGTTTCTTACACATCAACGGCAAGACCCGCCAACAGCAGAAAGATGATGAATGGCTTTATTGCGACACCAGGTTATGGCAGCGTCTGGAGCAGAGCCTACAATGTCTCTGAAGTATGTCTGCACCTACCGTCTTTTTTTTTTGTTTTCCTGAATGGTTATTTGAACTTGTTTTGCAAGATCTACTGAGTTTTCAGTGGCTTTTCTCAACCTGGTGAGCCCTACTTCTCAATGACCCTCTGTTGGCTGCAAGAGAGTGCTCAAGCTTTTCCTTTTTATGAGTGGGAATTATGTTTTTCAGAGACCTGGACAATGGACAGATGCTCAATGAGAGCTTCAAATGCATATATCCGAGCACTAGATTTGTTATACAAGGGGAAAGCACAGTCTTGTAACTCAATATTGTTAAAGCATCTAATATACTCAAACCATCATGTCAGGAAAATTAGATTTAGGATAAGAATGCTATTTTAGAAGAAGGACAAAAGGATTAGAAGATAAAAATCTAAAAAGTTTAAATAAGTTATTATTTCTCTACACAACCCAGAAAGGATGCATCACACTAAAATTATGAATGTTTTTATGGAAGGTAATAAATGGCTATTCTAGATATCCATCATGGGATGGCCCCTGCTTCAATTTCACCACTAAGTGTGGAATACAGGCTGATAACAATGCTGTAGGGATGGTTGTTAGGAAAATTAGCTCATAAGAAATCATGAGGAATCTCATACTCTGAATACACACACACACACACACTAAACATATATACCTACATGTATGTATATATACCAGTTTTTACGTATCATATATATATATGTTTACTGTGCATATACATACTGAATACATATATTGAAAATATATATGAATGTACTGAGAGAGCATATGATATATACTTTTTCTTGTCCGCCTGGGATGAGTTATTGGAGTCCTGCCAAGAGTATGGTATGACCTGCTAACCTCTGCATGGCTTTCTCAGGGTTTAGAACTGTACTTCCAAGAATTTATGGTCTCTTTAGTTTTATTTGCTCCTAGTTCTTTGTGCGTATGTGTGTGAAAAGCATACTGAGGGATCTTTATTCAGTTGGAGAGTCTGCTAATTGATTTAAAAAATACATGTTGTCCCCGGTCACTAATTGACTGATGGAACAGCTGTTGGTCTGACAAAAACCAGGCTGAAAAGCAGTTCCCACTATGGGGTGGGCTATTTGCTAAACATTATTGCTCTTGCTCTCTGTCACAAAAGCACACCCTCCCACGCTCCCAGAGACGGGGCCAGTGTTACCGAAACACGTTTCTTCACAGTCTTTAGGATAATGTCACTTTGAGCATTCATTAGGTAAAGGTATATTAATCTTTGATATTATTAAAGAATTTAAAGTTTGTTACCATTGAATGGTTCTAAGAATTTAAAAGCATGAGCCTGATCATCAAATAAATAATCCTTCAGGTAATGAAAATTTCAAAGTCTAACAAGATTTCCATTGGTTAATAATAAAAATGATTTTTTTTTTGTTTTAGTGCAGAATCAGATGGACCAAGTCAATGTTACTTGTATGAATACGATAGCATATTAAAAATATTAAATTTTACTATAAAGTCATAAACTATTTCTTTTTTTCAAAATAGTCATAGCTAATACTATGCAGTATTGATTTATATTTGGTAGCATTGGCAAGAAAATTCTAAATAATTAGTGTGCCACTAGAAAAATAGATAAATGCAAGATTGAAAAGTGAAAATAAACCTCATGTAGAGTACTATCACGCTGAGGCGTACAGTTATAAATTAAGCAAACACTATTTGTATTTGGGACAGCATGGAATGCGCTAAAACCAGGACATCCTGACGCAACTGAGTGGTTACGTATACGTTTTGAGTAGCCGTAGGGATAAGAAGCAGAAAACTTCCGTCTCCTGCAGCATGAGAGAGAGAGTCTGACCGTTCTAAAAAGTCACGAAAGCCTGAAGAGGCATCAGCCTCTTGCAAACCGTGGTGAGTAGCAGGGATGTAGGTTAATGTATCAGTTGGCTCTTAGCTGGTTTTCAGTTCCTTTTGAGTTCCTATGGTTTTAGCTATAGAGAGTGATGTTGGGGTGACCCGGATTAATCTATGAAAGTCTACTTTTTTTCCTCCTTTTTTTTTCTGCTCTGTAGGTAAGCTGCGTCTGGACCAGGAGTGAGGAGACCAGATTTCTGGTCATGACTCATGCACTCTGTCATGTAACCTTGATAAGTTACCTAATGTCTCTGTGCTTAAACTTACCTGTTAGCACAAGTATTTTTTTCTCTCTCTCTATTTCACCCTCACAAAAATAAATACAGATTTTGCCTGGAATCACTGGAGTAGAATTATTTTTAGAAATGTGTATATACATGTAGAGCTTCAGGTATGTGTCTATAACTACAGGGGGAGAGGACGGTGAACATAAGATCCCACGAAACAGTTCAGAAGCTGACAATGCTATTCAGTTTGGTCCCATTCCATGGGCATTTAAGGAGGACCACCGTGCAGAAGCCACTGTGTAAAATGCATAAGGCTCCCAAGGGTGACAGAGATGAACGACAGCCTCTTTTCCCAATTTGTGTTTGAAGCATTCCCTGTCAGAGATTTTAACTTTTTACTACATTTTAAATACCAAAAGTGGAAGGTACCTAGGGAAAAATGGGCTGCAAGCAAATAGAGTAAATAAAAAAAAAAAAGTCGTTGAAGAGGTCAGACATCTTGTGGCCGCGTATGGGAAATGTGTAACCAAAGGTCAAGTACAACTGCCCCTGAATGGAGAGCTATTTTGTTCTCCTGTTTATTAACGTCGATCCATCTATACTAATGGATTTAGTAAGAAAGGCAGTACAGTGGGGGCGGGAAGGGAGAGCCACTGAATCTCAGTCTTCCACCCTCATCAATATTAATGCTGTCTTCACCCAGTGCGTATTGGCACAACACAACCTGAAAGCTTCATACAAAAAAAAAAACCTTCCAATGCTCCCTTATCATATATTCATTGACAGCAAGTCAATATGGGCTCATATTACATCATGTGCCTTAATTTTTATCAAATGAAGAGGAATTTCCCTTTAGTACAAGCCAGTCATAGTCATGACTTTGTGTATTCTCTCAAAAGGTGTATTATTTTAATGTTTAAACAATTTTGCCATTTATCGGACCACAATAACCCCGAGTGAAAACAGATGTAGCTTAGAGGAATTCACTTATTTTGTAAACAAGCATAAAGTCAGCATTTCTCTTCATTTGTGTGTTTTCATGCGGACTCTCTGACCTCAAACATGGGAGCCCACCAGCACTGGCTTTCCCGTGGACGTGAGGAAATGTAGGCTGTGTCTGAGCAGCTGAGAGGGTTTCTGCCTGTATCTATGACTGGTTAGCCATTCTGGTCCAGATCCCTTTGCAAAACACAAGTTCAAGAAATAAAATATGTTGTGTTTCTTCCTTGGACCAAATGCACTTTGGTACAGCTCACAGTATTTACTTACAATGTTAGGATTATCTTAGAAATAAGGAATCAAGGCCCACACAAGTCTTACGACTTGTTCAGAAATATTCAATGAGTAACTTGCCACTTTGGTACCTTCTAAGACCTCTGCTTCCCAGTGTAGAGTTCCTTCTACTCAGAAGACTTTTAAAAACTCCCCAGAGCCATTCTCTGTGATTTAGAGGCCCATTTTACCTCCGCGGCTGCTCAAACCGAAAACAAAGCAACACACACCAGTAAGAAGACTCTCGCAACTATAACCCAATTCCGCTGCAGCGTACTGATACGTTTTGCCTTTAATCTTCCTCCCTCAAAAGCAAACGCAAACATAGTTGATGGCAGAATAAAGCAAAAGCACAAAAAGAAAACCCTTTCCTATAAAAAGCCCATAATATGAATTTGAAAGAAAACGAATGAATGTATTCCAGCTCTCTCTCCACTTCTCTTCCTCCGCCACAGCGTGCTCTCCCGTTTTCTCGTGCCATGTTAAATATGATGCTTGCTGATGGCAGGGAGACACGTGTCAAGAAGACATGTATGAGGTAACACATGTTTCTTTTCCTTTTTTTTTTTAATATTAAGAGATGTTTAGAATGTGCACATGTTAATTCTTGGGCGATGGCATCCTCACTGGCTTCCTGCAGGGTTGGGCTGTGAGGCTGGAGTGTTAATTTGGGCAAGTGTCTGTGAGATGGCCTGTCTGGGTCTGTCACAGTCTGGATGTGACTTGAGAGTGGGTTTCTCTGGGAGGCCAGAGCCAGGGTCAGGCCAGTCACTGGGAGACAAACGACCGTTCTTGCTCAAAGTCCCATTTTAATGGTCTAATGTTAACAACGAAATGTTGCCCCCCAACGAAACAAAACCCCTTAACTTTTAATGCCTACCTGTTTCAGAGAAAGAACAACTATTTCTGTTTTACCACTGCTCTCAAAATTTACAAGCTGTTATTCAGATTCCACACTTCCATTTAGAATAACTCATCCAAGTTAAAGAGGAAAGTTTGCTAAATATGACAGAAGTTAGAAAGGGTTGGTTGTGATTTTCAACACTCCTATTTCTTTTTCCTGTTAAAGGATAAAGGCAGGCAAACCCTACCAAGAGAGATGGCTTTTAATACTGAGCAGAAAAATGCAATATATATGTACAAAATAGATGCTTTGTTTGAATTAGTATTTACATGTTGTGTAAGCCCCAATAATATACGTTTTTCATTATTTCAGTAAAATTAAAGAATGGATATTCAGCTATCTTTAAAATTTCATATTGCTCATGCTCATTTAGGCTCGCCAGATCATTTTGGTATAATAAATTCCCACACGAGTCTTGCATGGATACTGAATGACCTTATAATATTTTTCTTTTAAATGTGAGTTGAAGAAAAAATATGAATAGATAGTAACAGTTTTATGTTAGCCATTATTAGAATTTACTAATGAGAACCGTGACATGCTCTTTCCTATTGCTTTAATATGTTATATATGATAGCATGTTTTTCTACATTATAGACGTTAATTGCAGAATGCAAAAAAAGTTCTTGGCGATTTCGTGTGATCCATGGGCCTGCCAGTGCTGACTGGGTGCGGGAGCACTTTGGCTTTTGTGGGCTCGTTGGTGGGAAAGGATGTGTGAAAAGCCGAGGGAGCCCAATTAGAGAAAGGCACCCAGAAAAAAATTTTTTTAAAAATCTATCCTGCTGAGCGGCAGGTGTTTTTGCTGGATGACAAATGTCTGGAGTTCTCAGATTTACAAAAAAGAGAGCACTCGCCCCTGGCCTCTCCTCCTTTTGTCACGTAGGTCACCTAAGCTGTGGAGAAAGAGACCGTCCAGAAAGAACGCTGTGGCTTCCCGGAGCCCATGCGACCCTGTGCCCCACCTCTTCCTCTCGCTTTATGGGTGACAAAATGATCAGATGACAGGGTTGGGAAAATTGTCTTAGGAGAGAAATCCTCAGGCAGTTACAGTGTAACTGCGCTGCGATCCTGCATGTTTCTGTGCATCTCACCATTCGGGGAAGGAGGCTGGTAGGCTTTTTGTGAACTACCGAGCTTCCAGAAGGCTTTTTAGTTTCCACTCAGTTTTCATTGAGGAATTTATGGGATTTTGCCACCTTGCTAGGTAAGTTAGATGTCAATGCCTTGTGATTTATATGGGAACGATTTTTTGTTGTGTATTGACATAAATCTCATCGGCATACTACACGTTTTAGATACCGTGGTCAAGAGAAGAAATTCTTCACTGGTTTTCCTTATGAGGCATTAAGTATGTTCTTCACATTATTAATGATACTAGACACTTGTGCTTTATCATGATATCACTTCATTAGAGTTGTCACCTTTAAGGACATTAATTGAATTTCAGGGGAAAAAACAAGGTTTATGAAGGAGAAGTAAAGAAATTTTGCAGTTTTCATTATTCTAAAAGAGGCATAATATTTTAGCCTGTTAATGAGAGTAAAAAAAAAATTTACAAGAAATAGATCTGTGAGTGAATGCTACTGATTTTGACAGGCATCCTCTTGATAAGAGTCAAATGAACACTATTTCTGAAAATCTAATCTGAAGGCTAACCAGGTTCGTTAGTGTGATTATTAAAAACAACTGCCACCTTCTCGTGTAAAGTGATGTCAACAGTGAGCAATCAAGTGATGCCTTTGCTTTGGTACAGTCAAGCGCTCGAAGCCACCGTGAAATAGGATTGGACGGGACCTTTCATTTCATATGAGAATTAATTCTCTAAATGCAGTGGAGAGGAGGCGGCTTACTTTCCCCCCCAGCAAGCAGCTAGAAACAAGTCTGCAGGAGGCCGCATTTTTTTTCTTATTCATGTCTTAGTGTGTGAATGTATATGTTACCAAGTATTATGGCAATTAATTTATTCTTTGCATAGAGTTCCATCAGAAAAGCAAAAATAGGCCAGAATTTTTCCAAAGGCTTTATAACTTAAAAAATTACAATTCTACACTAAATTGTTTATGAAGGATTGAATGAAAGGTCCCATTTCTTTCGTTGCATATAAGCTTCCCAGCTGCCTGGCATTCTCTGTAAGGGAGCAGAGCTCCATTCTGGGCTAACTGCGAGCTTCCCCAGAAAGGGCCATACGCATGTAATTTGTGGCAAACCTCAGTTATGAAGAGTTTCTACTCTTCTCAACAAAGTCAAGTTCGTAGCCATACAAGAAAGAAATGCCACATATGTTCAATTATCAAATACCCTACACTGTGCATTAAAAGTATTTTGAAAATAACAACTCTATGAAACAGTATCTTGGATTTAAGAACTCACTAAACTTAGATGAATTCAAAGTAGAAAAACAAACATGAATTATGTAAATTTCTGTCTTAAAAATGATCCTTTGTGTCAAATCTGTTAATAATGCCGCTGTGTTTTAAAATTCCACGTATTTACCCACTTCTTGAGCTTCTATAGTTGAGAGAAAATGCAAAACTAAAAAACATAATCAAAGATTAGGGGATCAATAACACATTTCTTCCCCATCAGATTATTTCTTCCACGTATAAAATCCTTGTTTGATTTTTCAATTATTCAGAATGTCAGGATGATAGATATGAGAGTAACTAACTAACTAGGGAAATCTCTTCCTAATAATATTCAATATAAAGATTCAGAATGATGCTTCATGATGGATTAAACTTTCCCCTGTTCTGCCTCATTAGGGTTCTCCCAATGTGATCCAATCCAAGCCTATTACTTAATATACATCTAACAGTAAAACTGCATAAATGTTCACTAGTACAATGGGAGCTAAATGAGCAGTTTCAGATAATTTAATTAAGTTGTAGGTCTTCTAATATAATTGCCTAAGTATGTGAACTTTTAACTTGTGTTAACTCAATTTCCTTATGCTTTCATTTACCATTTGTTGAGGACATTACCATGATCAGCCAAAGTCCTTCCAGCTCCTAATGTTCTCCATAAATTTTGATTTAAATTGACTGTCACTTTTTCACTATAATAAAGTACATATTTGACATCTTGAAAAAGAGAACGAGTCTAGTATATTACGTTGTGAAGAAGTGGAACTTTTTTTCTCTATCGCACAAAATCCATATAAAATTTACCTTCATAAAGGCCATTAAGATTAGTCAGAATGCAGTGGATTGAGTCCTACATATTCACAGACATGTTTATACTTTAGATTTTTTTGGAAAAAAAAAAAAGGCTGCTAGATTCCCTTGGGATTGAAAACACATATGATATCACGCTCCCATCTAATGGTGGATTGGATGGCGCTCAGTGCCTAGATGCTGAGTGTGTCAACATTCAGGACCTCAGGGTAGTGAGACAGGAAACCAGTTCCTGCTGTCCTTCAGCTGAGGTCAAAGACAAGCATGGCCTCATGGG
The DNA here is from genome assembly GCF_987537825.1 of Furipterus horrens. NCBI lineage: Eukaryota > Metazoa > Chordata > Mammalia > Chiroptera > Furipteridae > Furipterus > Furipterus horrens. The sequence goes on from NW_028327182.1 coordinate 93,364,402, forward strand.
CTCAGCCCCGATGCATCGCCCACTCTGTCTCTTCTCAGGTGACGCCCAGTGCTCTGCCACTTTGCAAGGAATATGTTTATTGCAAGCCCAGTCCTTTAAAAAGTAACACTGTGTTCTCACAAATACGAATTTATCCCACAACTCTCTTTAATTCCAACAAAATGGCTTAGTCAATAAGGTTTTCTTGCCAATTACTGTCCTTGAAGTTATCTAGACATTCCAAAAAAAGAGGCCTCGGTTCAGTGTCTGGAGAGACCTAAACGGTTCAGGAATAATAACAGATGTGTCTTTGAGATTCAGCGCTGGACTGTCTCCACTGGATGGGCCAAGAGTCCATGGGGCGGCCAGAACTGCTTAAAAACTGAGGAAGGTGGGGGCGGGGGGTAATTGTGTGCAGGGGGCAGGGAAAGCCAGCCCCTGGCTGATGACTTCCCATAACCGGCTGCTTCCAGAGTGCGTCTGCCAACAGCCTTCACTGGGGGGGGGGGGGGGGGGGGCTTCTAAAGCGTGTCTTATGCACGGATGTAACCCTCCACTGCAGAACAATCCTGACACCTATTCAAGACGAATGTTACTTTTACTGAGACGAACTGAAGTTTATTGGGCACTTACTCTATGGTAAGCAATTTATAAGCACACTTTCCATTTATTCATCAGTGACTCAACAGTGAGGACCCCTGTGTTATAAACGGGATACCTGAGGCCCAGCGAGATTAACTGAACCCCCGGAGGTGGCAAGCAAGGCAGCCCGACTGCACATGAAACCGGCCTTGTTACCGCCATGCTTCACCTGTGCACGGCACGGTAGGGAGGCTCTCGTGCGTGCTTATGAATATTTGATGAATATTTATATTCATTGAATGCTGTGCCTTAAAATACGTGTTTTCTTACAACATAAGTAGCATGTGATTGTAAAAAAATTAGATGATGTAGAGAATTCAAAAGAAGAAAATAAAAATTGTTACTAACTCCACTACCTAGAGATGACTACTTTTAGGATTTGACTTTATAGTCTTCAAGTCCTCTTTTATACCTGTTTTAAAAATAAGAAATTAATTAGACTGTTTTTTAATAATGTTTTACTGAATAATTTATCATGAACATCTTCACGAAGTAGATTTCTGTAACATCTTCTAAAACACACCCTTGAACACGTTGATTTTTGAGCGCAGTCCAGGTACAGCATCTGATGGCACCGAGTCTGCACCGGGACTGCGCGTGGGGTCTCCCCGGAACCGCCTTTATGGCCAGGGTTTTAAATGGGGCTGTGGCGGGGGCAGCGGGGAGCAGAACGTTAGGAGAACACGCCAGCGCACGCACTCGCGGCCACGCTCTGTTCAGCCTCCGAGCTCTTCTTCTTCAGCTCTCTGCATCGTAGAGACAAGCCGATACTTTACGCACGTACCGGTTTTGTAAACGAGTACTCCTCAGGCAGAGGGAAGCGTTGGCTGGCATGAAGTTGTGCGAAGCCCTGGGAACAGGGTGAAGGATTCCTGACCTCGGTTGGGAGCCCTGGCCCCTTCCGTTTCTGTGGCCTTCCTCCCTGACTGTGCCCGAGGGCCAAGGGTGGGATTGACAAGCTGACTGCAGCCTCCTCGGTCAGAGGCAATCAGGTTGACGGAAAGCTCTCCAGCAACCGAACAGGAGTGTCGACGCGCGCAGCTGGCGCTGGCCAGAGAAACGACTGATGAAGAGTCACTCTGCACTCGGACCGGACAACCGCTTCAGCATCTCATTTAAAACAGCAGTGAGGTACGGTGGTTTTTGAATTATGTATTAAACGGAGCTTCCAAATATAGCTCCGGCTGAGCATCTCAGCGAGGTGCCTCCGAAGCATCCATGTGCGCAAACCACGGCTCTCGCTCTCGTATTTGCTGGTTTGGTTGTCATTTCCCATCACATTTCACTTCCGACTCTGGCATTCGGGCGCCCAGGGGCGAACCTTCAGTATTGAACCACCCCCTGCCCCCTTGACCTTCACTCTTTGTCTTGAGCCGTGGAAGCGGCCAAGAGCTCCGACTTTCTTCCACGGACGTGAACTCTGTGCAATTTCGATGAAAGCCCAAATTGGTACACATTGTCCAGCGAGGTACGCTTAGCTCTGTCAACCTTCCCCCAGGAGCGAAGCCTCGGTTGTACGCTCACTAATAAGCACTAATGGAGTTTGTGGGGCTCACTGCTGTCTCCAGGTTCATCGAGGTCAGTTGTCTAAGTGCTCCCTGAGGACTCAGCTGCCGGTGCCCAGAATAGGTCTCGGCACCTGAAGCTCTTTTTCCACTCCACCTTCCCTCCCGGGCAACCCCATCCCTCCCTGCCCCCACCCTTCCTTCTGTCCTTCTCTACAATAAATAATACCAACCAAGTCCTGTGAAACAGCTTCCTGAATCCCGACAAAACCCATTGCTCTCTCTGCACTTCCACGGCCACCAAGCACCGGGCTCAGGCCATATTTACCTCTTCCTCGGTTACCCACGACAGCACATCAGCCTGTCTCCTCACATTGACACGTTCCTCCTCAGCTCAGTTACCCACGAGAAACAGAGTGATCTTCTCAAAAAATGTAAGTGCAGACTGTTGAGATCTTAATGTGATGCATGAGCAGGATATTGATACATCCCCGTTCTCTGCAACTGCACCCGTTTTTGCTTGTTCGAATGATTAATAAGGCCTTGTTCACTCTCCAGAGTGGTCTGCTTCAGAGGACAAATTACGTGGTCCTACTGCCTCTGAGGCCTTCCCTCGCTGGCCCCCATCCACCTCTGCAGCTGGGCCTTTTGGAATCACAACCCCCCTGCCCTTACAAGTCCTGGGATGGGCCACCTTCCCCGCCACCCAGGCTTCCTGCTGTCCCCTCCTGCAGGGGTGCTTTTCCAGTCCTCTTTCCCTTCTTCCCATCCCACAGAAACAAGCTCTGTGAAGGCAGGGACTTTCATCTGTTTAGACCACAACTGTGCTATGAATGCTTAAAAGAGTGCCGAACACCTGATAGGCCCCGAACGAATATTGGCTGAATAAGTGAATCTCAAGCATTAGTTCTTCAGGGAAAAGTTCCCTGCCCTTCCTTCTCCCCTCTCCCCAGAATGTGTTTGATTTCTTTATGACGTATTATAAAACCAAGCACTTTCTTTCAGTCATTATTTTACTAGACTGGGACGCCAATGGGAGCAAGGAGCCTTTTCATTCTGCATATTTTCCTGTGTATCCCGTATACCATTCCAAAAATATGTGTGGTGTGGACCATTGAATGAGCATTATCACAACAGCCCCCTATTAGGCATTTTAGTAGCTCTAAGAAAAATTAGATATTGTCTTATTCCCTAGAAGCTTGTAATTTAGCCAAAGGTGGGAAAAGACAGAAGTACACAAGCAGGTGGCCGTGCAAGATGATGAGTGACTCAGGACCCTAGAAGTGACACCGATCAGCCCTAACTGATCGTAGCAGCATGAAGGGACTCTCACACAGTGGTTCTGACAGTCACACAAGGTGTCTGGTTAACAAGTACTTGTAGAGGTTCTTCGGTGAAAGGTACTGTTGTGTCCTTGAGTGTCAAGTCAAGGAGTGAAGTAACTAAAGAAGAAGTAAAACCTGAACTCGGTTTTGAAGAATCCCTTCTCTAGCAAACATTAAGTATCTATTCTCCGACAAGACCCCGTCCTTGCCCATGTGGGTTAGGGGCTGGTAAACTATGGTTCTTAGGCCAAAGCCAGCTACTCATTTTTGTAAATAAAGATTATGGGAACACAGTCACGCCCCTTTATTTACATCTTGTTCGTGGCTGTTTTCACACCGTAACAGCAGAGCTGGGCAAATGCAACGAAGAGCATATGGAAAACAATTACTGTTTGGCCCTTTACAGAAAAAATTTGCTACCTGCTAAGTTAAACTCTCAGGGTTGAGTGGCAGAGAGCAGAAGAACACCAAAAATTGTATGACATGGGGCCAAGAGAAGACATGTCAGGAACTTCATGGGGGATGGTGGAAGAAAAGTGCTTAGTCAGGAAAGGGTGTCCAGTAGTGTGAGTGAAGTCTTGAAGGATCAGATGATCAGGAGGAATTTGATGATAAAGAAACAAGAAGGAAAAAGGGAAATGAGGTGGGAATGCAGGAATAAACACATCTTTTTTTTTTTTGGAGGGAAATACACAGAATGTTCACTTGGGACCATGGCTTTCCCTTGGGATGTCCAGGATGAAATCTTCATTACATGAGGCTAGAAGAACTATAAGAGATCCCTGAGTGTAGGGGTGAAACACTCAACATTGAAGAAGGCAGACTCTTGTCCAGGACAATGTTATGAAAAAAGGGACTAGATTTTCAGACGCTGAGTCAGATGACATGGGATTGGAGAGCAACTGGGAGGCCAAGGATGCAGCCTATTGAAGAGAAGAGGCTGGCGATCTGAGGGCAGATTTAGCCCAGAGAGGTTTCTCTGTTCACACATTGTTTGAACATTTAAAAAAATTCGCTGTCCACATTTATGAAAGGATATTTTCCATAAAAATCTAGATTTTGTTGGTTTCTTAAAAAATCAGTTATCTGCCTACACTGGGTCTGATCGGTTAGAGACGAGCTGTGTGGCATGGTGTTGGCCAGTGCAGGCCCTGCCTAAGCATGGAACATACCTTCTGTGGGCATTGGAACTCGTGGCCTGTTATACTGCAATCTGGACATAAAGTTTGAAAGGTCTTTCATTCGAATGGAGTCAACATCTTCACCTTTCTTTCCCTGCCCTGAACTCTCATCTACTGACTGTTGCTTTTAAAGCTTTCAGGAGATTCACGCTTTTCTATTAAAATATATATGTATTTTTAAAATTTATTTATTTTTAGAGATAGGGGAAGGGAGGGAGAAAGAGAGGAAGAGAAACATCCATGTGTAAGAGATACATCAATCAGATGCCTCTCATATACCCCCAACTGGGGATCTGGCCCACAACCCAGGCATGTGTCCTGACTGGGAATCAAACCAGCAACCTTTTGGTTTGCAGGCCGGCACTCGATCCACTGAGCCACACCAGCCAGAGAATGTTTTCCATTTTTAAACCCTGAGGATTTGTGTGTGTGTGCGTGTGCGCGCGCACTAGACTTTTAATTTCATTATGATAGATCTTGTGGGTGAACATCTGCTTTGAGGTTAAGACCTCCTGTTTAATTCCATGGCAGACTATTTTTCTCTTTTCTTCCTCACTAACTGCCCACAGACCGAGCCTTACCTGCAACGATACCTTCCAACCAGCTCCCCGTTCCCTAACACTGTCGGTTCCACCTCTTCCTTCTTGCTTAAAGGCCCACGACAGCTTTTGTTTATACTTTCCAGTAGTGTTTTATTTTCAATTCTTCTTCACACAAATGCTGTTTCTCCCAAGAAAGTTTTTAAAAAAGCGTAGCTTGTGTTTCATGCCCAAGAAGGGTCTTTAAATTCCATCATATCTCCCTTTGCCTCCCTGTTAAAAATAGGCTAAAATGCATTTCTATATAACTCCTGATGCCACGTGATTCCCAGGCAAGGAAATGGTACCAATGGCAGTTACTCTGCTGGCAGCCCTGCTAACCGGGGTGCTCCCCCATTACTCCTCCCAGGACACTGAGCTCACTGTTGAAATACGGGCCCATAGTAGGGAGCAGAGTCCACAGTGGGTTCTGCTGAGCAAGCATTACAGACACACGCCCAGGTGTAAGGCTGGCTGTGATCTGGTTCCATGTGTTCGATGTTCTGAGCAGAATCATTTGGCCCTTGCAAAGCAGTTTAGGTCAGAATTCTGTGTCAAATGCAAGCTGTAACTGAGCTGGGTCCCTGCCAGGGAACTGATAGCTGATTTTTAGTATTTTATAAAAAATATGCATATGAGAGCATTTCTGCACTGTCAAGTACCAGAAACTTAGAGCAAGGTCTTATCAGAGTTGGAAGAAGCTACCACGAACTGAATTTGGTGACCTTAACTTTCCCCTGTGTTGCCTGCAAAGTGAGAAAGTTAAAATCGATCCTAAGGTGCTTTTGTGCCAACTCTGTGAGGTAACAGATGGATGGTGAAGTGGTGCCTGTCCACAGGGAATCTAGATTTTCATGATGACTGAGCCAAATTGCATGGACCAAGAAGCTTCTGGAAGTCCCGATTTCTCCCTAGGGCCAGGCCTGAGATGGGGCAAGAGTGAGTGGTTATACAGAAAGCTCATGAAGGGAAGAGAGAGGAGGGCGGGCTTCGATTTCAGACAGACTGCGGTCTGCGTTCAAGTTCTCCAACCTCACAGTGGTTTACTCAACTTCTCTGCTTTTGCTTTCCTGTTCTGGGAAAGAGGACAATACCTATTTCATTAGTCAGCTTGGGCTGCCAAAGCAGAACGCCACAGACAGGGACGTGTGTGTGTGTGTGTGCGTGCTTGTGTGTGTGTGTGCCTGTGTGTGCCTGTGTATGTGTGTGCTTGTGTGTATATGTGTGCTTGTGTGTGTGCCGGTGTGTGCTTGTGTGTGTATGTGTGTGCTTGTGTGTATGCGTGTGCCTGTGTGCACCTGTGTGTGCCTGTGTATGCTTGTGTGTATATGTGTGCTTGTGTGTGTGCCTGTGTGTGCCTGCGTGTGCTTGTGTGTGTGTATGCCTGTGTGTGCTTGTGTGTATGCATGTGCCTGTGTGTGTGCCTGAGTGTGTGCCTGTGTGTGTGTATGGCAGATCAGCAACTATCTAGCTCTATATAAAGAGCAATAGGCAGAGGCAGAGCTACAGAGAAAAACAGAGAAGGAGCGATCCCAGATGGACTGAGTAGCTGAAAAGCTCCCTGAAGGCTGTTAAGTGGTAAGAACTACCTTCGTAGAAAGAAGAACAACAAGATAAGACAACAAGGTAGCCAAAAATGTCTTTAAGCTGTATGTGGATAGTCAGAAATTAACAGCATTATCTATCATTTTCGCTGAAAGGAGCTCCTAATGAATTTAAAAAAAATTGTTTTTTTGCAATGTGCTGATACTGGCTTAAACATTAGTATTCTTCTGGCCTCTAAGTAATTTTTAAAAATCTTTGGCTTATGACCTTAGGTTTTCATAGCCATAGAATGACGTTTTAAAAGCCGAGAAGTATAATGATTGGCCAAAAAAGAGAAGTCATTTAAAAGAAATATCAAGGTGTTCATTATTAAAGTCCAGAACAATGAGAATGGGCAGACAGAAGGGGCAGGCACACTTTGAATCATCTGCAATCAGTGTGTGTGATTAGGTCAGATCCAGGAGGTATCTGAGCAGGTATTACAATAATTACAACTGTTTACATTTCGAGATGCCTTAGCCTTTCCTCACAGAACTCAAACGCCATCTTGAGTGCAGTTTTACCAATACTACGCAATGTTTTAGGCACTGGGTAAAACAAGAACATATTTTGAGAGTAAAACAGCCATCTACGTGAATATGTCGATATTTTTTGAATAGAGTGCTCTTCCTGAATTTATGCATATATAGTGGTTTTTTTTTTTTCCTCTGGGAAAAAAGGGACAAATGCTTTGCCCGATTGAAGTTCCTGTGGCTGGCTTTGAAAGTGGATCTGAGGTTTCCGGGTTTCACCATCAAGGAGGAGGCCAGAGCACTGGTTGAATGAGAGCTAAAGGAGGTCTGAGGTTCAAGTCCTTGGAAGAAGCAGAGAGGAAATCGTTTCAACAAAAGCCATGGATACAGAACTGTCTCAAAGGAATCGAGAGCGGATTCACAGGGTAGTGAACAGAAATAGAAGAAAGGTCCTCCAAAGTCACAAAATGGGAGTATCTGGTGAGATCTCTGTATCTGAGTCTGTGGCCAGAGTCAGTATTTCAGATAGTACTTTCCACAATTATTTGGGTTAAGAAAAATGATCACCATTTCTCAGAAAGTAATTAAATACCAACTATGTTTTATCCATCCAGATCCCTCTCCATCTTTGCAACTTAGATTATTTTTGTATGACTGGCTCATCCTTCACTGCTTTAAAGTACTTTCCTCATTCTACATTTTTATTTTGTATACACAGCTATTCTTAATCCTCAGTTCAGTACTTTCTAGCTATGCAAAACCAAGATGCTTTGTCTATAGATAAAGCATGTAGCGTCAAGGGGGGCATGGATATGAGCATAACTAATAATGGCATATGGTCTCTGCCTTCCACCACGGCTGTGCTCTGTGATTCAGCCACACAGAATCCTCGTTGCGTCATGATATACATCCTGTATCATAATATGCTCACGCCTCTGTACCTTCACGTAGTCTGAAGCCTCTGCCTAGAAACAGCCTTCGCTTCCTTCCTGCCTTAACAAACTCTTATTTAACACTTCTTTCAGTATAGCCCATGGGAAACCTTCTCTGACATCCCAGTTTGATGCCCATGATCCTCAATACCATATGCTGTATTATTGTCATGCCTTGAATGGCCATGGTCTGTGTAACTGCCCGTCTTTACCATAAAGAAGAAGTTGCAGAAACTCCTCAACATGGAACCTCAGCGTCTGGTATATTGGGAGCTAGGAAACTTTTCAAGATTTCCAAGTTGAGGAAAGACGGTCATGACCTGTTCTCTGATCTCTTGTGTGTGTGTGTGTGTGTGTGTGTGTGTGTGTTGTATACAGGCATGCATGTATGTGTTTTCCTTAGGATGTTCAGGTTTGGGAAATAGGAAGAAGTAGCTAACATTTACCAGGTGTATACACACCTGCAAACCTTGAATACAAAGAGTTTGCACTTGTGACTAAGTCTGATAAAGGGATGCACAAGTAAACAATTATGGGGTACTTTTTCAAGTTGAGGGCCCCAGAAGAAAGCATCAATGATATATGGCAGAAGCAGGCTGGGAGGAAGTCCTGGAAATTTGGTTCTAATCATGTCCTTCCTGCCAGTCTCTTTCAATTACAGGGAGCAAGATCAAGGCCGGAGGGAGAGTGTGCGTGAAATGGCTCAGTTCATTGTATGATGTTATGACCCAAAACAGCGTAATGCAGTGTCAAACAATGGACGACAGAATGGTGGCATTTTGCTACCATAGATGAAATAGGAATATTCAGCTTCCTGTGAAACAAATTATATTTCTGCTGCCTCGTGTATTATTTTCTTTTTGTTAAAAGTCACCCCTGACTTCTTCAATGCTATTTTTTTTTTACTTTGCTACTACTGGGACTGTTATTGACATGGGACTAGCTACTTGGCTTTAGCACCTTTTACCCTGTTCGCAAAGCTTCTTTTTTTCTTCCTCTTGCATGGAATTACAAATCGAAATGTCCTATGTTTCATTTCATTTTGTGATACTTTTTTCCTTTCACATTATTTTAATTGTTAAATCCATTTCCCGTGGGGAAGCTTATATAAAATTTAACACATGAATTCATATTGATTTATAACGTTTATTTTGGTATACTATAAGATGTTCATTTTTACTGTTTGCGCTCATAGATAATGCATATCATCAAGTTTTAATCTAAATTATTAATGAATTTATTCATCTTTAACTATGAAAATTCTTCCTGTTTAGAGATTATTACTCAAATATTTTGTAGAAGTCACTAAAATGCATCATGAGAAATGTGTTTTTATTTACAACATCTTTGTGCATATGTAACGGGAAAAGGGAGGTATTACCAAAATATTGTAGGAAAACTTAGAATAAAAAGGATAGTAAGGTTCATAAGCTTATTCAAAAGTTAATTAAATATTCTTTTGAGACTATAACCCTGGAAGCTGTTTTTGTCAAGTAGGGAAATAATACATTTCTTGACTTAGTTTTCATTTATCAGCTGCATTTAGACAGCTTAATTGCTATAATGAAAATTCCTTTAATTCTCATCCTCGGGACCAAAAGACATTTATTGCTTGGTAGAAACAATTCAGGTTTTCATCAGGACACGTCACATGGAGGTAGTATTTGTTTCTCATAGATTTGCTCTTCTCATTATTCTCAAGAAGGAGGAGCTCTGACAGTGTCCCACTGCCATTCGCACACCCTCCATGTTGCAGCCTTGGCACCAGGGGGTCTTTAGGTGCAGCCAGGATGGATGTCTCCGCTCAGCTCACGCTCAGGCCCCCGGCCCTGCAGACAGGTGTTTTTATTCCTCCCACAGAGTCTGGTGGAACGAACACATGCAGGCTTTGGGGCTGGAGAAAGAGAGGTGTTTTCCAATCCCCACTGCACCACTTAGCACAGAATGGTGGGGGGTCTCGGAGCCTCATCTGTGAACAGCGGAAAGAACTTTGCCACCCACCTCCAGGCCCTGGCTCAGGAATGACGTGCCTAGTGTGACACTTGACCCTGAAGGTGGTCCAGAAATTGCCGGTTGCCTGTCCTGGCCGGTAGCACAGACCACAAGTACAAAGTAAAGAATAACAGCGACGATTATGGCCATGTAACGGAGCAGAACAAAAGCCCGAAAAGCAGTCCTCGATAGAGAAATCAGACTGTCAGTTCACGGAAGCACAAACTTTTAAAACATAATTAAAACAGGTTTAAAAGTAAGTAGTTAAGTAGATTAAATCATCCTATACTGCAGAGACCAGGAATGGTTAGTCCCTAAGCCGAGTGGGGAAGACGCACCACTTCCGAAGGGCCTTGGAGAGATCCCCAATACTCCAGCCACAGAGCGTCGCTCCGTCTCCGGAGGCAGAGCTGGGTTTCCCTGGATAACTTAGACCTCTTTAAGGAACTCCTGGGATGTAATATAGACGGGAAGTCTCTCTTTTAATTATTGCTTTGGGTCGGATCTTCCAAAGCCTGGTCAGGCACATTATCAGTGGATGATAATGTTATAGTGACTTCTTTATTTTGCGCTTCAAACTCATGGTCAATACATGCAGTACTGTCCTTGTAGCCTTTCCTGAGAAGCACAAACCTTGAGTGGGGGTTGGGAGGGGGGCTCTTCTATGGCCCCGGCTAAGCTGCTGAAGCCTGACGCAGCCCAGCCTCATGAGGCCCTTTAATGAACACTGCATTCATGTAAGATGAGTCCCTGCCCCAGATGTCACATCTAGCTTCTGCAGTTCTATTTCAGCATCACTCAGCAGCGGACAGATAAGGTAATATCTCTGAAAGTTCCCAGACGGAATGCTGCCTGACTCTCATCACTGAAATCTTACTCTCCTTCTTTCAGGTCTGAAGGGCTGCGTGTGTGAAGGGAGCGTGGAGGCCGGAGGAAGACAGACGGAAAGGACACGTGAACGCACTGGCGATAAGGAGACGCCCGGAGCAGCGGTGCCCACAGTAGATCCCAGTGGAGCCTTGGTCAGGGGAAGGAGATGCCAAAGTGCCGCTGAAAATGTCGCTGGCTCTTCTAATGCATCCCCTGTATTCAAGCTTATTATTTTTACTATAATCCTAATTTTAACATGTACAAAAGTAAAGAAAACTTAAAAGAGCCCTGGACAGGGAATCAAGACTTGCTCAGTTTCTGTTCTTAAATTTATTTCCTAGTGGACTTGGCTAAAGACACGAATCTTCGCTGTAATAGAACCCAGACCGGAAGCCAAATCTCGTTGTTAATATTCTTGTTATTATTATTGACCTTTTTATTGTTTGTTGTTTTCTCTGCAGGCGGCTGAGAACGTTACGTACATAAAAACGTTTGCGTCGACTCGAATGGGCACTTACCCAATACAGATACACAAATGGGCAACAAACACACAAAAAGATGCTCAGCATCATCAGTTAGCAGGGAAATGTGAGTGAAAGCCACAGTGGAAAGTCATGCCCCCACAAAAAGTGGGAGAAGGAGAACAGTGTTGGACTGGGTGTGGAGAAATGGGAGCCCCTGTGCCCTGCTGGTGGGACTAGGCGATGGTGTGAGTCTCTGGGAAACTGTTCGGCAGTTCCTCAAAAAGCTAAACGTAGAATTACCACACAGCCCAGTGATTCCCACCTAATGACATTTCCCTCAAATGCAAAGTGGAGACTAAAACAAATACTCGCACGTGAATATTCATAGCAGTGTCCTCAATCGCTAAGACGTAGACCTAACCTGAGTGTTCAGGAACAGTTGTATAAATAAACACAATGCGGTTTCTGTACTCAGTGGAATATTATGCAGTCGTCAAAGGGAATGAAATGCCGATGCGTGCTACAGAGTGGATGAACTTGAAAATCATTATGCTCAGTAAAAGGAAGGAGACCCAAATGTCACATACTGCCGATTTCATTTATATGAACCATCCACAGTTGAGACAAGGACCAGATTAGTGACTGCCAGGGGCTGGGGGAGGGGCGATGCAGAGTGACCGCCCAGTGGGTACCGAGTTTTCTCCTGAGGAGATCAAAGTGTTTTGGAGCTAGAGAGACATGGTGGATACACAATCATGTAAATGTTCTAAATGGCATCGAATTGTTCACTTTAATTTTTTGAAAATGTGGCTCTTGCCTCAAATAAGAAAAACATTTGAAGTTATTTACTCCTCATGATACACCTGTAGTGTGGGCACTATTCCTCCCATTTTTCAGGTGGTTCAAGTATTCTTCCCTTTGAGATGCACGTTATTTATAACAGAGGCAACATGCCATGATATTTGGGCTGGGACACCATCAATGATGGAATATCGTCGTCGGCAGCCGTCTGTCTCGAGAGACGATGGTGTAGCTTCTTAAGAGTCTATCTGCACCGCCGAGAATGGCTGTGCAGTCCGACTCGGGAGTGACACGGTATCTGTCTCCTCCCGTGTTGAATCGACATCTTGCGATGACGCTGGAGTGTCCTCTCCAGTGAAGCTGAAGCTACAGAGCCTGGGCAGGGTGATATGGAGGGTCTGCTGTTGCCCATGCAGCAGACCCCCCCTCTCTTCGCAGCTGAAGGGTCCAAGGGAAAGACGGAGTCGATACAGCTTGGCTTCAGGTGCGCCGCAGGAGTTGCCAGTGTTGACTACAACGTCAAACCGCCTTAGGGACTCCGGCTCCGGATTTTCTGTCGGGGTTTACTCCCTTAGCCTTTCCCCTGAAGAGGTATGCCGCAAGGCAGCGGAGGTTTTTTGGAATCAGAGTTTTCCTTCTCTGATGTGCCCTGACTGGAAGATCGAACCAGCGACACTTAGCTCGCGAGCTAATGATGGAATATAAGCATGTGCTTTTATAGGAAGGCATGAAAATGAGCAACACATTCAAGGATACGCACTTCCCAGCCTCATTTGCCATAAAATGCCTAATTTTAACATATGACTGAAGTGCTGGAATCACCATCCTCGCCAACAGAGCTGAGGACCACTGTCCCTCTCAGTCTGTAGTGAATTACAGCAGTCCCTCTCTATATTGCGGTTCACTTATCACGGCCTCACTGTACTGCAGGATTTAAAAAAAATATTATATTTAATTATTTATCGCGGATTTTTCGCTATATTGCTGGATATTGCGGTACGGTATACGTATGTTGTTAAAGTTACATAGTTTTAAGAGTGTAGAATAAATGTAAGGTTCCTACTTCGCAGGGTGTGGGTGGTGGGTCTAGAACGTAATACCCGCGGTAAGTGAGGGAATACTGGTATAAGAAAAATAGTTTGGTACCAAAGTGGGGGGAAAGGCTCTGATGCGTCCTGTCTGATTCTCCTCTGAGCTAAGAATCTTCCAGTCAGTATTTACTTTCAGAGGATGTTGCATGTGTGTGATGAAGGGAGAATCTGGGGGAAGGAAGCCGGAGGGAAATTTCTGAGCAAGCAGGTAAGAAGAGCTGAGCTCCAGCCTCGGCTCTGCTCATTTGCAAACAGAATCTCAGGAAACACACACTATCAAGGTTCTTTCTCTGTTCTTCCATAGTGACTATTACATAAATAACACCCAGTGAAATCCTTGAGTGAGTAGATTTTTTTTTTTTTTTTTTTTTTTGGTAGGGAGTGAGCGCTTAGCCAATCAGCAAAGCACTGTTTTCCAAACGCTGCTGTTCTATGCCCAGATTATTGCCCAGATTTACGCTCTACGGACGACACACTTGGCTTCCAGGGTGGTCAGCAATCACGGCCTCTCTTTCTAGTCTGTCCCCGAGGGAAGCAATGCCACCCTGCCCTAATCCCTGAGCACACATTTCCCTCTTCATGGTTACTCAATAAAGTCAAATGTCTTAGTCCAGCTTTTAGGGGTGTCCACTATTTTTTTAGATTCATTTCCCAAGACTCAAGCCAAATTGGATATTTTTCTATTTAAAATAATGCTACATATTAGCGAACAGCTAACATTTATTGAAGGCTTCTCTTATGCCAGGCCCAATGCTAAACACTCTACATACATTATTTTATTTAAATTTTACAGTTCTTACAATGCCTAACAAACCAGGTATTGTCCTACTGAGGAAACTGAGGCTAGAGAGAGAAAATAAATATATAACTGCTGAAGGTCAGAACCAGGATTTGAATCCAGACCATTTGGTGGCCAAGCTGCCTGGTTGTAGGTTCTGGTCTTGGTTTTGCCTCTCCTGTTCCTATTTTTACAACTTCTGCTCCTGCACTCCCTCCCCGCCATGTCAAGTCCAAGAGTGGCTTCCTTCACCCTCTTCCGCTTTTCTCTAACCAACCCCGGTCCTTGGGATTGAAAGGGTCTTTTCCTCACTTGGTCTTACTAAGGGGAGCCTGTGTTTTCTGCCTCTTGCTGGCATTTATCTTTTCGTGGTTCTCACGATCACACTGCTAATCTGAGGATAGTACTAAGGAGGGCAGGGATCACATGTGACACTTGTATTTCTGACCTTCTCTAGAACACTACCTTGTTCACAATAGGTATTTAATAACTTTTTGTTCAAAAATTCTTATAGACTACCTGCCAGGAAATATATTTTTAATACAAAATTTTTTGTTAAAAGTTCTTCATAAAAGTGGATTTTATCTTGACCATCTTATACTAAATGTAATTAAAAAAATAATTTATTAATTTGTTTGTTTATTTTATTTTTAGAGAGAGGGGAAAGGAGAAAGAGAGGGAGAGAAACATCCCTGTGTGGTTGCCTCTCACTCGTGCCTCCAACTGGGGACCTGATGTGCAACCGGGTCATGTGCCCTGACTGTAAATGTATTTTTTTTTATTTTTGTGGGGAATTAAATAAATAGGGTGAACCTTAGGAAAAAATTCCCAATTTTAACATATGTCTAAAGTGCTTAAAATATGAAGTGCTAAAACTTAGTTTTATCCAAGTGCTTAAACCAACACTGAGACTAAAGGGAAAAGAAGTTACTCTCTGTAAATCTGTTACTTTAAACATCTTATTCTCATGAGTTTCATGACAGGTCCAGATAGATAAATTAATTTACAGAAGTAGTCAGCATAACTGCTAAAAAATGCAAGCCTAAACTACTATGCAGTGTTCCTTTGTGTGACTTCTGCATATTTCAATAGTCAGTTCATCACCTTTAAGGTGTTCAACTTCACCAGCTGTAAGAATACCTATAAGATTATAGAGCAGCACTAAGAATAAACTGTTATTAAAAATAAATGAATCAGCACATTCATAGCTGAATTGTTTTCTCATGTGACTCATACTACCTAACTAACTTTTTCTTTGTGATTGTTCATTTATCATATCAAAAGTTTCTTTGGACATCTGTTTCTTTACGTACAAAAGCGCAGGCTTGCTGAAAATGTTCAGTAGAAAAATAAGTCCCTGCTCTGGATTTATAAAAGCAAGACATTCATGCGGCCAGTTACTAAGGTTTAGCTAAAGACCCTTCTTCATTTTTTAAGATAAAAGGAAGCCATATAACTTTCAATGTCAGTGTAGTCTGTTTACCAATAAAGTTTCATTTACATAGAGCTCATAATACTGAACTTCAAAAAGCTCTTCTGCTTAGTTTGGACCAGAGGGTATTCTTGATAGAGCTCATCTCAAAATCACTTGGAGTCCAAAGTGTCTATGCAAAACCATTAATCTCAGAATGTGTCTAAACACCAACCTTGAGACAGGCTGCAATTTACCATTCTCTTTGACAGACAAATAGCTGGAGGAGCGCTGTCATTTAACCCCAGTGCTTTCTTTGGTAGTCACGGAAAAGAAGGCTTTTTTGTACTGCCTTGTCATAAAAGGACTACAAAATCCATCAACACGGTAGAACTTTACATATAAAAGCAATACTGTGCATAGATATTTCAGTCGTCATGTGAAAAATAAGGCAGTCTTGAAGTCAATGTCATCCCCAAGGAATCAGTGTGGACATGTATTGACTGGCTTTATAGCTAAACTAGAAAATATATGTAAATTTGACTGCTCAGTTTTGACATGGATGCTTTTGGCTGTATCTTTAACCTGTAGACACAGGTACCAAGTTGTGAAGGGGTCTCATCTACAAAAGCTGGGTGTGTCCTCTGTACAGGCACTCAGATATCTTTATGTTAGATAAACGCCTGATTATGTGGTGTGTCTTTTGCAAAAGGCAAGTTAGCCTGATAGTCAGGCATCTATTAGGACATGCAATCAAACACATGCTACAGTCCTGGTGACCTAGATTGGAAAGGTAACCCCTGAAGTCTGTACCCAGGAATATGTATAGTTTTTATAAATTAGCCAAAAATGTTAAAAGCTCTAACAATGAAAATATTTATTTAAAAAAATTATGTTATTGTAGTAAGAATACTTACCATGAGATCTTAAAGAAATTTTTACATGTAGAAGACAGTATTGTTGACTACAGGTGCAATTAAATATTTAATTTTTAATTTTATTTTTTTACTTTAAAAGCACACATGAATATAAGAGGTGAGACAGCTGCCACTGGTTTTGCATTACCCTATGCCAATTACTAAATAAATACAAACATGGAAACTTAGGGGCGCATTTCATAAAGTATTTGAAAGAGGGTGTATTTTCATTAGATTCTTATCATGTATTGCAGTAGGACCTATTTGGGGCAATCAAAATTGAAGTGAGAAATTCACACAAGAACTGAAGTGAGAGTCTAGAAGAAAAAAATAGAAGTCTTTTAAGTAACTTAACAATTAAAAAGAAAATGACTAAAGGCAGAAGTGCTAGATCAAGTGCGAGCCACCTGACCTGAGGCTGTGTGCCCGCCAAAGTTCTGCACATCAGCTGCAATGAGAGCCAACTTCCCCATCAGCAGCAATCTGAAAGCTGTAGAGGAACTCAAGGTGCGCAAGATAAGTCAAAGGACAAAAATCAGCTCTCCAACGCCATCTCAAATGGCTTCTCTGCCTTTTCCCTGAAAGAGTTCTGGTCAGCAACTTAGAGCAACCCAACTATAGGCATTCTGTAGAAAATGACAATTTTATTGAAACATCTAAGTGAAACCTGATCTGGTGGGTTTCGCCTGATAGACAAAAATTTGAAGTATATCCTGAACTTTCACAGATAGTGCCATATTGAGATGTAGAATATTTATTTGACCTTTAAATAGTGAGCTAACAAATATATTTTCATGTCATATTGCAAGTGCCACATATCCAAGATAATACATAGACTTGTATAGGCAACACACATTTCTATTTAAAAAAAAATTAAATCTATTGGGGTAACATTGATTAAATATATACTTCTTAATGTCTAGGTATATGTGACCTATAATATTTCAGGTCATTGTTTGGAGATTTTAATTCCCTAGCAAGTGAGTAGCAGAAACATTCATCTGCCTTAGGTCAGCAATACATCATGATCACTGCTAGATTTACGATATCTTAAAATTCATTTTCAGTTTGTGTATACTTGCATGTGTGTGTGTCAAGTTTGGGGTTTGCTATAGAGAATGTGTTTAGGTGATGGTTTGAGGTAACCCATAGACTATTTATTCCTAAGGAAATACCATAGCACTTGTATTGGGTATATTTTTCTCACACCAATGGGAGCACTTATATGCAGCACCTTATACTTTTAGTTGAGCTTCCTTCTCAACAGAGTACCAAAATATTTGTTCTTATTGTATATAAAATCACCTTAATGCTTGTTTTAGAAATGTTGAACTCAAAAAGCAACATCAGCAAAACAAAATGTGATTGCCTTTGTGCATGTTGGTAAAAATGGCCAATATTTTGACATTGATTTCCTTTAGACAATAGGTTTTTCAAATACTGTAACAATTCAAATCTTTTTGATAAGGGCAAGGCAAAGCTTAAAGAAATCAATGTGATAATCAGTGTATTAATGCTTATTGTTCTTGAAAATCAAGGGGATCATACACTGAACAAATACAGGTTAAAGTTTTATCTGAAACATCAAGATTGCATTTCGCTGCTTCGAAAATGGAGCCAATTTTCAGTTTTCATCCTTTGCCCTGTGGCTGATGCCTCACACGCATTCCAGTATCTGCCTTGCCCTTCTCACCCCTTCCACCTGGGTTCTACCCCAGACACTCGGGCGCTGATTCTGGAGACTATTTCTGATCTCTTTCCACTTAGCCAACTCTAGTTTCACAGAAAAAGAGAAGTGAGAGAGCTGTGATTGCTTCTTCAAAATTAGTTTTGGCTCCTTCAAAAACAGAAAAAAACCTATTTCAAATTTCTGTCACCTACACTTATACTCCAGAACACTGTGACACACATTTTACTTCTTCAAAGATAAAAATGTTGTCCTTCATAAACGCAAGGGAAATTTTTAACAGTCACAAATTAGGAGCTTCAGATAGGTTTATAAAGTATGAAAAAAACCTAAAAATCAGTTTGTTAAAGATTAATTTATTTCTTAGAAGTTTAAATACAATTAAAGAATTGTTTAAAAAAAAGATGCAAAAACACACTTGCTAGTGACCGATTTACCTTGTCATTTAAGGTAAAGAAGATTTTTTTCTTCATCTGAGGTCAGTTTTATAGTATCCCTGGCAAGAATCTAAAAACCAAAACTGAATGTTATTAAATATATTTAATATGTTGCTAACTTGAGTAGAAGAAAGTAAGGTCAACATAGAATCTACAATCTTATTGGCTTTTCAACATTTTCTAAGTTTACATTCCACAAAATATATTTTGTTTGGCACAAAAGACAGCTGATAGCTCCAGAGTGAAAACGTACCAGGTCTCTTGATTTTCACATGCCTATTAATTGGTAGCCATCAACTATTTATAACCTTAGCACTTGCCCTATTTTGAAGACAGATTCAAATGTATTTCAGTAGAAGTGTGTTGTTAAGGACAAGACAGAGAGCAAACAAGAGCATCCATCTTATTATACGATTCAAAGGTCCCATGGAGGTTACTTTCGAAAGGTATTGCTTTCCCACTAAATTAAGAATTAGCAAAGCCTGAAGTCCTTAAAACCTGTTCTATGACTTTATTATGCATGCAATCCAATTGTGAGCTTTAGTTAAGATGGCTCTTTTAAATATTTAACACAGTCAGTGACATACATATTTTTAAAAATAGATTTTTAAAAACGATTAATCTGTACTCTCTCTTAAAAATTGAGGCCCTTATCTGGGATACAAAAGCAATAAATTTATTGGCAGAAATCCTCCAAGGGATTTCCAGCTTAGATGCCTTGCGTTGCCCTTTGTCCCAAACTGTCTGTATACTGAAGGGGGTCAGGTGGCCAGCCGGTTGGGAGAGAACCGCAGGACCTCCGGTGAGAGGTCAAATGGGAGATGGGACCCAGGTAGACAGAGACTCTTTATTTCCTTTCTTTCTCTCAATTTCCCTCTCCCCATGAAGATCCTCTACTTGCACCTTAAAATATTTGATTCCTCCAGCGTCCATTCACTGCCTCTGAGGTTCCCGCTTTATTCTCTGTCAGGGTCTAGTCCTCCTCTAAACACTTATCAGCCAACGCGTTGTGAAAAAAGAATTCCCAGCAGTGGGTTTTAAAAATGAAAGATGAAGTGTTGAGCATCTGAGTGTTTTCCGGTGCCGGTGGCCGTACCTGGCATGCCTCCTGTTGACAATGATGGCTATCACCGGGGGCATTCGAGATCTTTCTATTCTGGGCTGTCTTCAGAAATCAGCCATATCTGATTGTTCTTTCAGATCAAATGAAGCAGGAAGACAAAGTAAGCTGAGCGTATTCTTTCACGCTGCACTTTGTTGTTAAAAGGGGGAGGAATCCCACTAGGACCCCTCACTCACTTTTAGATGTTCCCAAACTTCTGTAAGAATTTCTATTCTTCTTCCCCAGCCCTCCCTCGCCCGCTCCTCCCCTCTCTGTCGGTTCCATGGTCGGGGTGAATAAGTGTTTCTTTGCTCCTGTGAGGCTTGTTCTATGTTGCTAAGAATTCACTGGGGATGACACCAAGACAGGCCACAGATAAATGAGACGAGAGGACATTCGCTGCTTTCAGAGGATGTGGCCTGTGGCTACCTGAATTTCACTCAGGAAAGGGAAATGTCCTCTCTTAAAAACAATACTTGCGCTCTCCAGCCTCATTCCTGGAGCTCATCACAGCGGTGGGCAGGCGAGAAAGGACCACAGCCCACGCCAGCTAGGAGCTAACTCTGTTGTCCATAAATGATCTGAAGAAAGGCGTGGCAAAGTACCGGCCACTGAAGACAGAAAGGAAAATAACAGCACAGTTCACACGCTTTTAAAAAATGTATTTCTTGTTGGACACAGGAAGTCGTTTTCCATCAGATCGGAACGTGACAGAATGCAATGTGTCACAGCCATTGTTAAAAAACAAATGCGTTGGAGCTGCGCTGCGTACGGCATGTCTTAGATCTCTCAGCCAGCTTCACACATTAAGATGGTGGAGCACGCAGAGCTTATAAATTCTCCTGTTGCAGAGGTTTTCGGAGAATTTCACAAAACTCAGTGGGATCTTGGTGGGGATACTGACATTTACCACTGAGCTCTTTAATGACAGCTAAACAAGGAACACCACTCCTAATTTACTCAAGTAGAATTCAATACCATAACAAGGCGATTGCAGAACACTGTTCTTTTATGAAACCAATTTTCATGCTATGATTTTTAACTCTTTTATTTACCAGTGACTTGACTTTGCTTCCTGCAGCCTGCATTCCTTTCCTGTGCATGCATTTTCTTATATGATTATTCTCTTTTTCTTTCTCTAACACTTTCTGCTATCATTAACCACATATCATCTATGGCACTTGTATAGTACAGTCTTCCTTCACTTATCATGGGTATTACGTGCTAGACAACCCCCCCCAAAGTAGGAACCTTACATTTATTCTACACTCTTAAACCTATGTAATTTGAACAACATACATAAACAGTACCACAAAATCCCACAATATAGCGAAAAATCCACAATAAATAATTAAATATAATATTTTTAAAAATCCTGTAATACAGTGAGGCCGCAATAAGTGAACCGCAATATAGAGAGGGACTCCTGTACCTTAAATTTTAAGTGTAACACCTGTCCCCGATCAGCAGTCTACCTTAAGTCACATGTGTCGATAGCTCCTGCCTATGCACCCCGAGAACCAAGTTCTTGTGATTAGCCAAAGGTGGAAGAACTTAGCACTTTTCAACCCTGCAAGACATCTCATATCATGTCCTCTCTCTAGTCAGCAAAGATAGTGAATAAAGGGGTGGGAGAAATGGAGTAGAGAAGGATCTCTGCTGGCCCCATTAGGAAGCCCCTGTCTCTGCTGGGCGTTGGAAGTTCCCTCTACTAGACCTTTGGGCATGCTGATGGGTGTGGAGAAGTGGGGAAAGAGGGAAGTGGCTCATCCCTGCTCTGCTGTGCGGAACTTCAAACGTGATCTTGATACGATGGTGCCCTCAAGGGTGGTGAGATAAATGACCTTATTCTGGGGCAGAAAGTGAGCCATCTTGGAGGAGGAACAGAGAGGGTACGTGAAAAGTCAAGGACGTAAGTGTTCTTCCCCCCTGGGGACAGAGCGGGCAGGGTGGTGGGAGAGAAAGCATCACGGGGACAGACGTGGAGGTGGAGTCTTCCTGTGCCCGCCACGTTGGCTGCCCCTGACCTGGAGGGTTCTTCCCCTGCCGCTCACAGTCATAGCTCTCACTGTGGATGGCACCTTCCCACGGAGCTGCCCATGCTGCCTCCTTCTGAGGTCTCCCTGCTACCTGCTGTCACAGGATTCTAACACTACATCCCATGCTGTAAGTATTTAATTAAAGCATTTCTTTTACATTAGCTTTGCTGAAGAATTTAAACTCCACAGGTGACCTTGGTGCTCTTGGTCACCTCCATTCTCAGGGCTCAGCCTATTGCCCGACATGCCGTCCGTGATAAGTGCAGCAGTCCCCTCTAAATCATGGTTAGTTACCATGCCTCACTGTATCGCGGGGTTTTAAAAAATCTTATATTTAGTTACTTATCGCGAATTTTTTGCTATATCGCAGGATTCTGTGGTACTGTATACGTATGTTGTTAAAGTGACGTAGGTTTAAGAGTGTAGAATATGTTTAAGAACATAAGGAGTGTTTATAAAAGTGTGGAAAAGGTTAATAAGGGAGTGGGAAAGGTTAATAAGGGACTGAGAATGGTTTATAAGTGTGTGGGAAGGGTTTAAAAAGCCTTAAAATATACATAAATACTAAAATAAATGTAAGGTTCCTATTTCACGGATTTTCACCTATCACGGGGGGGCCTAGAACGTAATACCCGCGATAAGTGAGGGAATACTACTGTGTTTGTTGAACAAGAGACAGAATCAGACGGACTGAGTTCTATAGAGATGGGTGGACGTGATGGCAGGAAAGAAGGACAGGCTGTTTGTGGGAGAGCAAATGTAAGAGCTTCTTCCATAGAGTTAGGAAAATGGTTCAGTTTGGTTGAAGCACATGAAAGATGAAAAGGAAAAATGAGAAAACAATTTGAAAAGGTAAATTAGGATCAGACTACTGGTCTATCGACTTTGTGCTCTACGGGAAACTGATAGTTTTTGAACAGGTGACTGACATTATTGGCCCTAGCTCATCTTATGTCTTCAACCCACAAACTTTGAAGAAAGAGCATGTCTTTGCTGTAACTGCCTCTCGTGTCAAAGCTACGACCTCGGACCAGACCCAGGGACCTTAGGGAGAGTCGTTTGGAGCTGTCAGGGGCCTTGGCGTTTCAACTGAAATGAGTTCTAATGACCTGCTGAGTTCTACAGTGTGAAGGCTCACACGAGGCCAAGCCCAGCGTCTCAGATCAATTCAAGTCAGTAGATTGAATGCCCCTAGGGTGTGCCCAGCCCTGTGGTGAAACACAAAATCAATCAAAAGCAGGGTCCCCTGCCTTAAAGAGGAGGGGAGCGCTAGCTCTGGTTGAGTCGCTCTACATGACCTTCCTCCCCTCCGCAAATGTGTGCAAAGGAAGCAGGCGACGCTCTTCCTCAGAGCCCTTTTAGGAACAACCTGGCCTCTCTGGGATCCACAGAACAGTTCTGTGCCATGATAGACCCAATGCCTGTGTGTCTGTCCTGGTCCAGACAAACCCAGAGGGGCGGCATCCCTGCATGAGGAGTCAGCTGCCCAGGGCTCTAGAGCTGCCTCTGAGAAACCAAGTCTCACCGAGCAAGTCATTTTCATAATCAGAATGTCTTATTATTTCCAAAAAATCGAGCGTTTGTGAATTTATCAGCTATGCATTGTGCATGCACTAAATCCAAAGCGCTGTGCTGAAGGAGCCCCGACTCTGTTGCGCTCACGGGAGAAACAGAGGTGGCGTGGACAGGAAGTATGTACTCCAGTGGTCCAACCTCGGCAGTGTGGGTCGTTTGAGGTTGCTAGGGGAGCCTGTGAAGCCGCCGGAAGCAGCCTGGGGGTGTTATGTCTCGTTGGTCAGAAATAACGGCTAAAACACCATCTTTGCATTGTGTCTTTGAGATCTAAAATGTAATGAAATATATAAATAAAAAAGTTCCATAGACTTTCAGAACACTTTATAAAAACCGACTTGTATTATAATGTCCTAAGGGAACCAGAGTCTGATCACCATGTACATACATTTTTATTTGGGAAAATGGGTTCATATTCCTATTCTTGGTTCACAGATGCACATTGTTCCCAACATACCCCAGCAATAAGAGCAGGTCCCTCTGTCCCCATTCCCATGTGCCGTGACCACGCGGTGCCGCAGCTGCCTAGAGGAGAGAACCGACAGTGAGAAGGCTGAGCGGGGTGGGAAGCATGGTGCCCTGGGATCTTGGGGTAGGAGTGAATGGGGAGGACCACAGAACAGGAGCTCTGAGGTGAAGACATGAATGGAAGCAACGAAGGGCAAGAGGCACACTGACAGCTTTGGAACATGAAGAAGCAGCAAATCCTTGCTGCCACCAAGCAGGCAGCAGTGGGGGATAACCCATCAACAGCACAGCCGGCCCTTGAGACATAGGCCCCCTTATGTCAGCTTCGCTGCCGGCCCCTGGGACCTCAGCTGGCCAGTCCTCCAGCCCAGCAGAGTCGGCATGCTTTCCTCTCTCCCTTTGACAATGTGCTCTTGCTCCTGATGCCACGGTAGAAGTTTGGCTGGGCTCTCTGACTGTCTGGCTGAGGTCCCTACTCTTCATTACGGGTACGTGAATATCTGCCTCTCCACGTAGACCTTCATTGGTTCGGGCCTCGCAGTTAGTGATTTAAGGTGGAACAGAAACCTAAGCCAGGGTCTCTCACCCTTGGTCGCATTGATAGCTTGGTTTTGGTATTTCTTCGCTGTTGGGCTGTCCTGAGGACTGTAAGATGTTTAGCAAGCATCCTTGGCCTCTGCGTACCACTGGATGCAAGTAGCATCCCCTCCCTAAACCGTGACAAGCAAAGATGTCCACTGAAGGTCAAAATTGTGCCCCGCTGAGAAGACTGGCCCAAGCATATGAATGGGAACAACGCTTTAGGGTCCTCCTTAAGGCTGTTTCTCTGACAGGAGTTTCCAATGAAGTAACTAAATTATTCCGATGATCTTAAGTCCTCAACATAATTACACTTTAAAATCTCCGACCATCTCACTGCGTTACATAGGACGACCATCACTGTAACTATAAGTTATGTGTCCACACAATACCACGTCTGTTCCTCAGACGGAGGCACTGGGGAAATATTTATTAAGTGACTAAATGACACCAGTTAAGAACAGGAACAATGCTTCACTTGCTTTTAACTCTGGTCGAATGAGTCTTCAAAAATACCTCTTTCTACTATGCCAGCTGGCATGCAGAGAGCAGACGTGAACTGAGAACGTAACAGAACGTGGTCATTTTCCATCGCTCTGTCAGGGTGTGTGGCTGAAGGGGATCTCGGGAGGCCGTTGGACTGTCCTGGGACAAATGTTTTAAACAATAGAATTTTCCTCCAGAAATCCTGCACTAATCTTTTTTCTCCTGTTAATTTCCACCACATGTCCCACAGCCATCCGCCGTATCATGCGTCCCTTTATGTGATGCATTTTACTTAGGACTTATTTTTCTTAACAGAGAGCTCCTTGCCAGTCAGATGCACGTGCGGTGCATTTCTGTGCCCCTCTAAGGGCCTAGGACAATGCCACACAAGAATCGATGCACAGTCAAGGCGGGGAGCCTTGTCAGTAAGGACTCAATTTCTCCTCTAAGCCTGTTTTCTCAAATGCAGGCCAGACAAAACTTGCCCTTTCCAATGTCTGACTTCTAACATTTTTTAGTCTGAATGGACCGACAGCAGATTCTTTATTGTTTCCTGATCTATACACGATACTCCCCAAGAGGTATTTATGTATAATCGCAGACCTCACACACGCATTAAAGAACAATGAACACCATTTAAACCAAGAGGTGGTCATCTATTACTGACACTCAGTTCCTTTTTGGACTGGCCTTTTTCCTCTTAAGTAGTAATCAGATCCCTTGCTGAGTGCCACTTCACCTTGATTTTGAAATCTGGCGTGTAATATAATTGTGATCTTAAAAATCCATCCTGAGCTGGAACGGGGCTCACATAAGTGAGAGTCTATGTACCATAGTGCTTTGCACACCGCACTTCCCAGCTCAATCTAATGGGCGGTGCCCGAGGGGAGAGGACCCTGGCAGTGACTGCTCTACAGAGAAGTGGAGCTGAAGGGCCTTTCCTACCCGCCCCCCCCCCCAAAGAAAATACACTGTCCCTTTCCAGGACAGAGAAAAGAAACCATTCCAACTGGCTACAGGCAACTCACGAAGGTCCTGAGGTCAGAATCTGATACAGAAGAGGGAGGACCGATCCAGGTGTTCTTGGCACGCCCCATCCTTTGGATAAAGGCTGCTGCACTCTGTATAAGTCCACTCTAAGATGGTACTCACTCCAAAGACCTTTCGCGCGCGGAGTGTGTCCGTGGTAAGTAACTCAACAGACGGAAGGAGGACAGGCAGGTCTTGGTGGGGCGTACAGAGAGGCGCGCAGCAGCCGGAGCGCGAACTGCCAGTCCCTGCGGTTGAAACTCTCCTCGAGCAACGCCAGCTGATGGCTGACGCCCCCATGCTACGTGGGCCACAAGGGTATGAGAACCCAAATATAAAAGGTCACAGCACCTGCAGCCTCCGCGGCTCCTAAGGTGCTTTATAAAGCTCCCCGACTGAGCGCATGGGAGGGCGGTTTGCACTTCATGCATGAAAACAACTTCCCGTTCCTGGTGACGACACTGTGTACAGTGAGGTGTTACTCTGCGTGTTTAAGAATAAGAGAAACAGTATTTTTAAATAAACGTGTTGCAATTTGCAGGCGGTGTTTCCAAAAGCCCCCCGCCAGCTTCTCTCTCAGAAAGTTACAACAGGTTGCTACTCTGCTGGAGCAGTGAGATCCACTCTCATAAAATTTTTTTCAGTAATAGTGTCTGAGGGTTTTTTGTTTTCTTTTTTCTTTTTGTCACTTGAATGATATATGTGCAAAAAATAAAAAAGTCCCCTCTATCTCTGCTGATGGCCTTTCAAAGGATATTTTCCCCACTGGTGACCAGTGTCGGGCCACATGCCCTGAAGGGAATGGTGGGTCTCGGACAGCCCATGGGCAGGTTTAGAGGGACCGCCCTTTATTTCTCGCTGGGGGTGTCCCAGTCTGGGCTCTTTAACAATGCAGAGGAGGCTTCCAAAGCCTCAGGGCCACGTCCCAGAGCAGAGGGATGAGAATGGACCTTGAGGAATGCCGGATGTATCTCAGCACACGCAGGTGCCCCCCGCCCCCCCCCACCCTGCCGTATAAGACGTCTGCTGCCCTCTGTGCAGACCGATGGTGAGACCCCAGGAGCAGGGACCTGGCCGTGGCGAGGGCGGCGAGGGAGCTATTTGCCATATCGTTTTACAGTGCGGTTCCTCTCTGGGCCCAAGAACGATTGCAATGTGGTTTGGTGGAGGGCCTGGAACTATCTACAGACTCTAACTCTGTGAGGGCAGTGCTTTAGATCTGAGATCAGATGAAACTGAAATAATAAACTGCATGGGGTGTTATTTAACATGTTTTAAAGTGAGTTTGCCAGTGACCTCTCTGCATTAAATAGTCATTTCTGCCATTTCTTTGCTATCTCTGGGGCAGCTCCAACAAATCCATTTTGCTCGCTCTCTAACTTCCTAATATAAATTGCAACTCAATTTCAATTCACAATTTTAAAAAAGCAGTCATCTAACAAAAGGACTTTTTCTTTTTTCCTCTAAACTTCTTGTTTTTGCTCCTACTCACCTCTAGGTGATATGCTTTCGCAAGCAAATCTGTTTATGCCCCTTAGAATTTTTTTTTAATTGCGGCAAGTTGTCCCCTTGGCTATAGGACAAAACAGACATGAATATCATACTGAGAAACGCACCCTTATAAAACTGGGTACAAACATGAAGAGCTAAAGCACCCAGGCAGCCTCAGCATTTGCTTGGGTTGAGGCTTCCCCAAATTTCCAAAATCAGGCCGGCAGCTGCAGAGAGCCAAGTCTTTCTCTGAAATCCCTCAGGCCCCACGGGAGGCGGCGAGGTTCAGAGATGCCCCTGCTTATTCAGGAGGAAGGGACCAAGAGGCAGTCGCCAATATCTCAGGAAAATTGCCATAGTGGCTCAAAATGCCTGGACATGCAGATGAAAAGTGAAATTGCACTTGGCCGTTCTGATTTTTGCTCCACAAGACAACAAACACTGTTACGTAGAATCGTCAGAGTGGCTTGAGATGTTTTTTGTCCACTTACGCTGGTTCTTTCATCTCTCCGATTCTTTCATTATCTGCCCACCAGTGAGAGAATCAGTTCCCAATCCCAGATGAGGCTGGGAGGGAGTATTTTGTAGGCTCTTTGCTTTTCCCTTTCTCTTTTGGTCAATGTGGATCCAGTAGGAAAAAAATAACAGAACTTTTATGTAAGTGCATGTTTTTGTAATTCTGAGTTCTGGAAAAGGGTGGAGCTTACGGACTAAAAATGGTAGCCCCGGCTTATCTGTGGATTTCAGTTATATATGATGTTCCTTTTCTCTTCTTCTAAAACAGACTGCATAATATTTTACACATTTTCTATTCTTCCTAATAACACTCTTAAACACCAGCGGGATTCTGTGCCATGGGAATTGTATGATGTTTGGTCCTAGATGCCATTTATTTAAAAAACATAGTTTTGTAATTTTTCAAATTTAGGAAATGTTTCTGAGTATTGGTTAGGTTTAGTTAAAACATCTGAGTAACTTTAATAACTGTAATATACATTTATGATCACACTGGAAAATATCAGTTAAAGCCTATGTTCTAAAATCATAGTCACTGGGTCTAGTCTAAGTTACAACACGCAAACTCGAGAAAATGTCCTTGATGATATAATTTGGGGAGAGTTCTTTGAGTTCTTTCAGAGTTGTTTGGTTTTGTTTTTGCCTGAGTGTTCTTCATAGGTTAGAAAATGTGTAGCTGTTTTGCCTGACCTGGGAAGAATTTGGGGTGTTTGTTTCTTCATCGAGATATAAGTTGGTATGTGTGTTTTGAAGGCAGCAGCTTACTACAGAGCAGCAACTGTCTTGTATAGAAAGTTGTCATTCAATGTGTATCTCGGGGCATCACTGAAATATCGCAGTTTACACATTAGCTATTACAGACTAAATTCTAGAGGACCTCCCGGTATAGGAAGGGTGCTTTTCATGAATCAACAAGAGAAGAGGGGAAAGAGAGGGTGCTTCAAAGCCAAGGTTGAGGCTGACCTGTTTTATTATAGTGCCGTTCACAGAAAGAGCCTTTGCTAAGGCGAAATGCTGGCTATCAACAGTCGGTTCAGAGACCTGAGGGTTGCTTTGGCGCAGAGCGCTAAGTTATATTTTTATAGGAGATTACATTTCAGCTTAGAGTGTCTGAAATTAGGTACGTGGCTCCCATCAGTAATAAGAGGACCTGTGCACCTAATTCCCGGAATACTTCAATGATAATTCATCCTAAAAATTTAATTTATTTAAAGTCTATTGGAAAACTCTATGGATAAGTTCTTCACAGTGTGTGCCTTTGTTGAAACTCACATTTGAATGGAAAGAAAAGCCAGGAGGAGGATTTGAGAAAAATATCAGCAAAGCAACTTAAGATAAATCACTTCTTATCTAGGCTATATCTATTGCATGGAAATTTCCAAGGTCTTTGTTTCCATAAATCGTGGGCAAAATATAATGCTGAAATTCTTAGGGGCTCGTCAGAGAACAGTTACCCAGGAAATATACAATGGTAAATTATAAATCCATTTTACCTTAACTGTTTTATCTCAACAGAGGACTCTCACCAATACCTAGATTGAAATCGGGGGAAGAGAGACAGCCTGCTTGTAAGAGATGGCGTGAAACAGCCATTCATTCCACAGCTTTATTTCAGTTTTGATTGATGACTCACTGAGTGGGTTAGTGTGTGGCTGTGCACGCGAGAACTTTTATTAGAGGACCCTTCTTTCACTTTTCTCTGAGACACCCCTAGGGGGAAAGTAAAACATTGATGCCTGAGAGGGATATTAAAAGAAAAAATCAGTAGTTGCTGGTATCTCATGTAACAATTAAACCACAATTTTATTCTTAAAAAAAAAAAAAAAAAGTTCTCCTGTCTTTGCCCTTCTGTCGCTGACGAGTGTAAAATTCTTCTGCAAATACTGAATTTGTGTTAATTCCAATGTGGGGAAAAAATAAAAATGACTTATTTTGGATATAAAATTAAATCAAATCACCTGATTATAAAATCATATCAGTGACAAAACCATGATTGTCCTAGTCTCTTAACAGACAGGTACTTAACTTCTGAATGCCTGTAATATTTTTTTCATCTTATAAAGAATATATGGACTTTGAATGAAGAGCATAAAAATATATTCCCACAGAACTCATTTTTTCTGGTGTAAAAATATAATCATTCCTATATACTTGTACTTCAAAATTATTTCATAATTAGAAAACCCTCGCGCCATGGGAAATGATTACTGAATTTTGCACGAAGAGAAGAAACAAACCATCCATCAGGAGAAGGTAGAGAAACCCGAGGAACTCAACCCATTAAGCCAAGGGGGCAGGCACTGCTTGAACGGAGGAAACTGGATTTTTTAGGCAAACTACCGCGCACACATCCTGAGCGGGACACACCGCACTTTGCATTGTAAATCCTTTTATAGTTTCCTAGAGGAAGACACTTTTCATTTTGAGGCAACCCCTCAGAATATGGTTTCAAATGAATCTGCTCACAAGGTTCAAAAGCTTTAAATTTCTAGACCATGTTTACCATTGAGAAAACGCACTGAGCTATATCAAGGAGATGAAAAAATAACCAGATACAGGTTTAATTCTCAAAAGGTTGCCACATAGGGGCTGCTCAGAAAGGATTACGACGTCCCGAGAACAAGAGAGCTCAAGGCAAATCACTTCCAAAGTGGGGGGACATGGACCCCCACTCCGTAATCCATTGTGTGGTCTACTCTATCCCGGTAGAACATTCTCTCTTGTTAAAAAGCAGAGTCTATCCTTGAAAATGTCCTCATCCATCTACTTTTCCAAAACAAAAAGACTGCAGAAACACCATTGCTTTCACAGCATCGGAAAGAGCATGGACAGCGGAACAATTACACTCTCTGGAATCATTTCCCTTGGGCAGATTCACAGAGATTAATAGCATAAGTAATAGCCCACAGTGTGCACTGCAACTTAGCAAAAGTGTCGAATTTTGTCAAGACAAGCAAGTTGCATATTAAAAGACATCTTTTTGTTTCGTTTGGCAGATCTGGACACATTTTAGTGCCTGGGACTTACCTTCTCTGTTTCTTTAAGGAGGTCTTTAGTTCCCTTGCTTGCACAGAAATTCAAAATCACTTTCTTGTAGAAGAGCAGGAACTCTAGAATAAAGGAAATGAAATAGATAAACTGGAAGAAAAGTTGATTTGATGTTTTCTGTCAATAATTTGAGTTCTCAAACTCTTTTAAAATTAAGATATATATTATAAGAGGGGATTACTGATGACTTATAACAACTAAACAGAAAAATATCAAGAGTCATAAAAAAACATCCTAGCAGTGTGTTAAGCTTAACTTTATTTCACGTGTCCCTGTGATTTTAGCTTTCTTTCCTAATAGTAAGAGAAAGGGATTTATATGGCTTATTTATCTTTACAAAGTATAAAACGTTTGTGAATTCATCGAAGACCACCTTCCTATCTTGTTTAAAGCCCTCTTATCTGTGTTCTTGTTGCTAATTCCCATCACCCATGATGGTAATTAGATTAAGGATAGGGGATATTTTATGTCACATTGTATTCTCAGCCATCAGGATTATGTTTGCATACAACTGTGGGAATTTACAAATATTTGTTTTCTGGTTCTGTTGAAGGGAAAAAATGCATTGGTTTTGCATTTGCCTTAGTCATTTGAAACAGCAATCACATCGAAAATGAATCTGTGTCTTGAGTTTCTTATTTTAGCATTATAGTCCTTGGAGTAGTTTCCCAGGATTGAACAATGAATTCAATTTTCTCTGTTCCATTTCTTTCTTTCTTCTCACCCTACCAAAAGAAACAAACAAAAAAAGAAAATAAAAAATAAAAAACAAAAATATATGGTGGATATAAGACAGGCAAAGATAAGTCAGATTATTTTTAGATTTTTGAACATGTTGACTAAGAGATAATTGATATAAATACTGAAAAAAGAGACTTGAAGAGAAATAGCTTGTTTTTCAAAAAGCTGGTGTGTTGGTCTTTTAAGCCTTAGTGAGGGGCCTGATTAATGGCTGGTTAATCGATGAGGCTGAAAACGCTGAGTTACAGGGTTGCGAGTCATGGGATGGATGCCTCTCTTCAAGAGATGGGCAGAAGCTGATCTGTACTTGAGGAAACACCTAAATGAAGGGTGTTGAGGCATGAAGAAGAGACAGGTGCGCCAGGGAAAGAGGAAGGGAACCAGGGTCAAGGAGTCCCATCAGAGGCCAAGGGGAAGTGTTTTCTGAATAAAGACTTGGTCAACAATGCTAAATGCTACAGGTTGTTTTGAAAGAATGAGATTGTCTGAAGATCATAGGATCTGATTTTGGATACATTTGTGGCCTCGGGGACATATATTTTCATTAGGGGGTGAGTACAGGAGCCAGATAACAGGAGGGGGAAGGTCGATTGTGATGGGGAGAGAAGAAAGTGCGGTCGAGTTGAAGGGAATGTTTTCTTGCTAGCCATTTCACATCGGCTTCTTAAGGATGCATCGTCCTGAGCATGCTCATAAGATGGAAATAAAGACCGATGACAGGGGACGGGCTGTGGGTGGCAGAGACAGGTGAGGTGGGCAGTTTAGGTGGGTATAGACAGGTGAGAGTGATTAAGACCCCAGGTAGGCAGGTGGGGAGGTTGGCTGTAGAGGAGGAGAAACGTCATTTTACTTGAGGCAGGAAAGAGAAAGCCATTTGTTACGATGAACAGGGGTGGAGTGGGGGACCTGAGAGGCTGTGGAATCTGAAAAAGAACTGGAGAGGCTGTTTGGGTGATATGATTAGTTGTTCAAAATGAATTCACACCAAAGGTCAGGTAGAAATCCAGTGAGATTGAATAAGCTAGGTTTATCCAGGACCTCGTTGGGAGATTGTCACAATATTCCCCAGAAACTCCGCACGAGCCAACAGCTGAGGAAATGAAACTTGACTTAAGCCAAGGTTGCAGAGCAGCCGGGCTAAACCCTGGCAAGTCAAGGAGGCGCCCAGAATGTGGCAAAGAGAAAAGAAATGGGCGACTTCGGATCCAGAGGCTGGGCTGGATGGTTCAGCTGGCCCTTCTTCCTCCTTCCTTATCACTGATGGCTTATTTATTATTTACCTGTCTACGTGGGAGGCGCTTACTGAGCGCTTTCCCTCTGCTAGGCCTCATGCTCGGCAACAGACAGGGCAGGAAGTGGCTCCCAGACCACACAGTTGTGACGGAGATGAGGCTACTTTCTAGTATGTTTTTTTATCCATAATCATGTCAGCAATATCATCTATCACAGGTTCTCTCTCCATATATACAGATGCATAAACTGATATACACATATTAGATGCATATGTATATGAAAATGTAAAATGATATAAAATTATACACACATATTAGGCACATGCGTATATGACAAGTGCATGCATACACACACATCTCATAGATATAGGGTGTGTATATGTATGTGTGTGAGTATAAAATGATATATATCACGTTATACATATTTTTACATATGGCACACATATTACATACATATATGTCTCACACACACACAAGCACACATAACGGCTTCATCCATATCTGCCATCTGTCACATTAAGCATCTGGTCTTGTCCACAGGGGATCGCTGACACTATAGCATGCCTTCAGTGTTTTCATTTTAAAGCCTCCTCGCCTCCTTCCAAGTGCTGCTGTGAATCTAAGGTGCCTCCTGGCACTGGTGCTGCTGTCGCAGAACAAGTAACTGCGGCAGGTGAGCCCCTGTCAAGGGCTCATTCCGCAGATGACCGCGGGGTGGGGAGAGGATCAGACATCCTGCCATCGGGGGTGGGTTCCTCCGCAGAGAAAAGGAATCCAGCTCTGGTCATCTGTGTCCAAGGATCAGTACGCATTTACAGAAAGAAAAAATAAAATCATCTTTCCACCACTGCACCCTGGAAGGAAACCGAGCTGGGGACACGGGTGGCACCTGTAGTACGGGAGACATCATCCTCCTCACACCCAGGGCTTGGAGGATCTATTCCAGGGATTCTAGAAAGTCAGTTTTGAATTTCATCTGCTAAAAGGTATACTCTAGTTCCTTGCAGATAAGCAAGAAGTGAATAGCTCTGTGTTGGTCTTGAACACAAGTCCCTGTGGGTCTTTTCACATGTGGCTGTTGATGTGTGAGCCCTGCTCTAGCTCACATGTGACACACTCAGGGAAGGACCAGGCGGGGCCCAGCCTCCTGCTCTGACAGTGACTCCCAACGTCCCCCAGCGCCTGCAGCTTGCGGCTGTTGCTGTTTCCTATGCAACTTGTCCGACTCCCGTTCGTAAGGTGGAAAGTGTGTCCTGAAACCGAACTGCCTGTGAAGGAAGCAGCTCAGCCGCGGAACGGCTGCGCCTGTAGACTCCTGGGCAAGAGCACCACACTCGGTCTCCCTGCCGCCATTACTTTACCTTTCAAAGGGGAAAAGGTCAAGGTTCCCCTGGGTTGAAGATGCAATGAGTTAATATTTGTAAAGCATATAATATTTGTATTATAACAAGGGATTACTGCTGATTAATAACAATTAAACAGAAAAAATATGAATAGCCATAAAAAGTTTGTGGCTACCCTAGCAGTGTGTTAAGCTTAACTTTATTTCATGTGTCACTGTGGTTTTAGCTTCTTTTCCTAGTAGTAAAATGAGAAATTTACATAGCTTATTGATCATTACAGAGAGAAAAATGTTCGTGCATTTATCTAGTTAGTATCGTAAAGCACCTTTTAATTCTAAAATACTGTCATGACATATTTATACATTAAAATAAAATAGTTTTGTCCCAGTCAGCTGAAATTATTGGTTGTAAGACTAGGAACAGACTCTTGATTGGTAATGGAAATTTTTAAATAGATGTTTTTCAAGGGAATTTTGAGATCAATTAGACCTAAAATAAAATCAGCCCTGGCAGGTTGGCTTAGTTGGAGTGTCGTCCGTACAACACAAGGTTGTAGGTTTGATCCCCGGTCAGGGCGCGTGTGAGAGGCAACCCAGTGATTTCTCTCTCATCGGTATTTCTCTCTCTCTAAAATCAATTAACATAGACTCGGGTGAGGATTTTAAAAAGTCTGTCAAAATAAAACTAGTTTTATTCTTCTGGAGTCCACTAACTTCTCAATTAGTACAGATCACCCTGAAACAAACAGAACAAAATGGAACTGTGCTGAAATCACTCATGCAAAGGTAGGTAACGTACAGAAAGCACAACGATAAGTTTTTGTCATTAGGTTTCATCTTTTAGGGTGATTAAAATTCTTTGAAATCTTCAGTGCCATTATGTAACAAATATATCCAATACTCCCCACCAATTTTCAATTATATCTTGAAACAAAGCACAGTGAGGAAAACAATAAGACACAGATTCTTTCTGTGTAAATTGATTAGCTTAACACCATAGGAAAAAATGTATGCAAACAAAATTTAAATATGCCAATGAAAATACACAAATATCATCATTCAAAGAAAGTTGCTGCCTTGCTGTTAAGGTTCTTAATTTCCTGCTCACTCCTGCAGAAAATTATTAAATGCTCTTCTGCTGATACCAGACAATTACCTACTATGAAAATACATTCGGAATAAAAGTTTGGTAATCTAGCCCAGAGAAGAATCTAAAACTGTACTTAAATTCTATTTGATAATGAAGTTTGGAGATGAAGATTGTTTGAATTATTAACAATTCAACAGAATGAGAGTCTATATAGGTAGAACCATATTATTCTTATTTTTCTATCATATTAGAGAGAAATATAAGGCAGATTCTTTACAAAACGACACAACATATAAGAGGAGACATTTAGGAGATTGGTGAAGTTTTTAACGCAATATGCAGTAAGCTTACAACAATGCAGTGAGGTCTGTGGACTAGCAAAAAGCAAATTGAGCTTGTTAAAAATCTCAGCGAGATACACATATTAGTTCAATCAAGTCGTGGCTGAGAAATATTTAAGGTATTTTGTTTTCTAATCAGCAAAATTCATAGCATTTTTTGGGCCTCACTTGCCATTTTAATATTAGAAACACATGAAGAAAGCGAGAGTGGCAGCTCCTATACAAAGTACTTTGAAAATCTGTTCAGGTGGGCTTTGCGTGGCGGGAAGTGAGGACGAGCGAACTGAAATGCCCGCTTCTTACATGTGTACGCATTTGTTCAGCAAATATCAGCAAGTGCATATTACATGTCAGGCACTGTTTTAGGTTCTGAGGCTCTGAAGAGGAGCAAAGGCAGACATAGCAGCGTCTCTGTCCCCATTCCGCTGAGATAGATGTTAATGAAATTAGCACCCAAGCAATGTTGCATACATGTAATAAGGGCAAGTGCTATACAGTCACGGAGCGGGGAGACCTGAGAATCCCGGAGAAGGCTCTTTGAGAAAACGGTGAGGATTTACCTGGGCCCAGCGGGGCCAGAGAGAGAAAAAGGGGGTGAAGAACCTTCCTGAAAGAGGGAGGAGCTTGAACAAAGGCCCAGGGATGGATGGGAGCATGTGAGTTTGAGGAACGGAGAGAAGGCCAGGGTGGGGTCTCAGAGCCACGGGCTCGGGCTGCGGAGCTGCAGCAGGGGCGGGGGTTTCCGGAAAACACCACACTAAGGGTTTTTCTTTTTCATCCTGAGCCCAGGGGAAAGTTTTGAAGGGATTTAGCAGGAGACATCCTGGTCACGCTTGTGTCCTGCGAGAACTACAACCACAGCTTGAAGACCCACCGGAAATATTGCAACAGCCACAGCAGAAGGAAGAGAAACACAGACGTGAGCGATGCTGATGTGGATGAAGAACACTAATGGATGCAGGTGAAACTTGGGACGTACATTGACAACACGCGTTGACAGAAGTGTCAGCAGCATGTTGGATACACGGAGCTTTCAGAGCTCTGTGAATTCCAGAATTTACGTTCTCCTAAACTCTAAAGCACCCAGAATGAAAGTTTGTTGCCTGTCTTGGGGACCAATGTTGGCATTCAAAGGACAGGCGAGACCAAAACACGCTATTGATTTTGTTGATTAAAATCACATTATTTACATACGTTGCAGTCACAACCTCATTGAACTGATTTGTTTATCCGGTTGACTTTTTTTTTTTAATAACAAGCTCAATTTGCTAATTTGGGTGGTGTTACCAGGCTTTCAATTTCACACCAAGAGGCAGTAATGAAATTTAAAGTTTGGACTAAACAGATAAAAATAATTTAAAGAACAAATCAAACTTTGAGTTCTTTTTCCTGATAGAAACAAGTCTTGAGATTTCACGATAGTTGATACTCTGACAATGTCATCACAGCAAACCTCATGATCGTACAACATGTATATGGAAGGTATTTTCTGCCACACATTGATGTTAAAATTTAAACTGTGTGGGACCTGTTAACCAAACCCCCCAAACCTGAATATCTATCCAATATAAAGAATGTGAGCTGTTATAAATTATGAATGCTCCAACTAAATCTCGATTCTCTACTACTCATCTTTGTGACTTCTGCTAGTTATGAGAGTATTAAAATATTCAATTCCAATATATTTTCTTTTTACCACTCTCTTTTTTTATACAAAAATAAGGATAATATGAAGATTTTAAAAACGTTCCATGTGCATTTCATGGCTTTACTAACAAAAATATCAGTTCATTT
This sequence comes from Furipterus horrens, assembly GCF_987537825.1. NCBI lineage: Eukaryota > Metazoa > Chordata > Mammalia > Chiroptera > Furipteridae > Furipterus > Furipterus horrens. Next base: position 93,401,919 of record NW_028327182.1, read on the forward strand.
TATAAATCAGTTACATTGAGATTTAGCTACCTTAAATTGCTTTTGAAAGAAGGTAGAATATAAATAAATGCTACATAAACAAATAACCATCAAGATCTACCCAATTGCGTAAGATGTAGTAAATATCTCAAACATAATTTACTTAAATTGCTTGTGTTTTATCGTCCTCTCTTCCACTTTATTATCAAACTTCAGATGAATGGAGGCATTCAATAGAAACATAAAAAAAAACCAAACCCACTTTCTTGTAAGCAAAACAAATACAAAAATACAACAATGTCTTATTTATTTTTATAAAGAAGTATTTTTGCTTCTGCAGGTAAATATTTCTCATGGAATCCAGATTCTGTATTTTCTTTCTAACCAATAGTTCATCTCTTGAATGCTGATTTCCCCCCAGACCTATAGTTTACATTCAATTTTTTTTTTCGTTTAAGAAATTAAATGAACGTCGTCACAGTGGGATAAATAACCCGCCAGCACAGTGCCGGTACAGAATGGTGCTGGCTTTAGAAAGCACCTTTATTGAAGATGCCCATAGTTTCATGAGCTTCCCGGAGCCTGGGATGCTTCTAAGTTATTTTATTGTTAATATATCATAGTCCTGATAGTATGACAATCAAGGGATCACAGCGACAGTTGATGTTGGTACAGAGGGTATCTTACACGACTCCAAGGTATAGAAATGAAAAAATCATATCTTCGATCTTAAAAAAGAAGCTTCCTTTGTGGCATAGTGTCCACAAAACACTCCTCTGTCCTGAAGCGTTTAAAACAAACGTGATAACAAATGAACAAGCCTTTCGCCAGGTCTGAGGGAGGACCCGCTGAGAAACAATCTTCTGTGCTCAGCGGGCCAAGGACCAGCAAAGCACACTTAACCCGCTGGTGCCATGGAGCAGGAGGGGTCTGTCCCTGTGACATAATCTATGTTCAGAATGTGTCTGGGAATCAGGGTAGTCTGGTATCTCTTTTGACAAAAAAACCAAATGTGTCTGTATCCAGGCGCAGAACAAAACCTGTCATAATTCTACTGAGACGAACTCAAAGCAAATGGTCTCCAGGCCGTTTTTATCCTCCACACGTATTCTCAGATCCAAGATTTAACAAGAGGGATTTAAAAAGAAATAGCGGCAACCCCCAAACCCCAAGTTTTTTAAATAACAAAGCTGTTCAGTAGCTTTAAAGGCCTTTATGATGCGGGGAGTGGATCGCTATTTCTGGTAAGTGGAGACAGGGGAGCGGGGTGAGTTTAGAACAGAAGTGTTTCCTTCCTTAAATATGGGGGAGTCCAGATAAATTCTACGCCCAGTTTTCAGGGCTGTTTCAAAGCTGCCCACAAGCTCAGACCGATGAAGCACCCTCTCACCTTTTCCTAGATCACTGTTCAAACAAAGGTGCATCTTCTTCATTTACATGAAGAGCAATTAGGCCTGTGACCAACTGCCCTAGGGGAAAATGCTTCTGTGTGGGGCGAGCTCTTTCTGGTTGGAAACAAGCTGGGAGAGGGTTTTTGTTTGTTTTGTTCCTGCTCTCAGCCTCTCTCCACTCTGAGCCAGAAATGCTATTAAAATTTTTAAACTGGTTTGAGTGAGAATTATCGCTACTGTTGTATATATTTAAAGTGTGTTTAAAATTATTTTCTGATTCATATATTGAGCTCAAATTTGGCATTTCATGGTGATGTTTAATATTTAAGAAATGGCTAGAAAATGACATGATTTTCTTTTTTGGAATGCCATGTGAATGAACTATACTTTGTAATACAAAGAAAAAATAAACTGGGAAAAGTATAGTATGAATTCTATTCATATTTATATTTATGCATGCTTATTAAAACATAATATTTTCTAATCTAAAGATATTTTTAGAGTATGTTTATTATTCTGTAAAGTTTTTAGCAATGCTATAAGTGGCTCTTCTTTTTCCTAATTCTTTTTATTTATTTTTTAATCCTCACCTAAGGGTATGTTTATTGATTTTAGAGGGAGGGAGGGAGAGAGACAGAGAGAGATGAAGAAGCATGGATGTGAGAGAGAAATGTGGGTCCGTTGCCTCCCATATGTGCCTTACCAGGGATCGAACCCGCAATACTTGGGTATACGGGACACTCTCAAAGCAACGGAGCAAGCTGGCCAGGGCTCTTTTTCGTGTTCCGAACTTTTTTTTTTTGGTTAGTAAGAAAGTACATGTTCTTTTTCAATAGTACATATTTAAGAGAGAAAGTAAGAGATCAACTACTCTTAATACGTTGATATTACATTTCCCACTTAAAATTATTCACTCACCAAATATTCATTGTTCACCTGTCATCTTCCAGAACATTCCTAAGTGATAGGGACAGATGCCTAACCAGGCAAGCTCCAATCTTACCCTCCAAGGGTAAGAAATCTGGAAGACCACAAAAAGTGAATAAATACATTCTAATGAAGATTTTGATAAATTCTTTCAGAGAAAGGAGTGGTGTTCTGTGACAGGATGTTAACAGAGGGTGTGTTCTAGTTTTGGATGCATTTTAAGTTTTCCTGTGGAAGGTTGATGAGATACGACAAAAAGAAGTACTTAGGCGAAGTGGGGTGGAGGGAGAAGAGGAGGAAGGTCATGTGGATAGGCCTTGGGACGGGGACTGCTGGTCTGGTCGGGACTGGCCGGCTTGACTGGTAAGAGGAGCAACATGCCGGCTGAGGCTTTGAGACCCACTGTAATGTTTATTTTTCTTTGTTTTTTTGGGGGGGAGTCATGAAAAACCACTGGAGGGCTTTAAAGTTGGGAAGTGACGGGATTCAATTCAAGTGATCACTTTATCTGATCACATTTAAAACATAGTTCAGCGTATTTAAGATGGTCCCAAAGGTTCATGAGACACAAGCTTCATGGCAGGTGGAGGCTGCTCATGCTTCCGTAAGGAGCTAATGAGATTCTTGGCTCTGCATGATGAGAAAAACAGTTAAATTCGCGGGCTCCTTTCAGGCCTCTGAGTCTGATCTGACAAAGTAGAAAAACCCAACTATAGCTTTTTTTCTACTCTCGTACTTCCAATTAAAATGAGGTCAAGTCGACAGGCCAGTTTTGGTCTGGAGGTAGAATGTCTAGTCCATTTAATTTTTAAGTCTTCCTTTGGTTTTGTTCTTTCATAATAGAACAGATGGGCCACTTTCATGGAAAACATCACGGGGACCGTGTAAGTGGTTGAACTGGGGGAATGAGGTCCAGGGAAGGGGAGACACTGTGCACACAGTGGGGGGCAGGTGTGTACATGGGGGCTGGTCCACAACCTCTCCTCTCATCCCCCCATGTAGGATGTGAGCTGCAGAGGAAAAGCCTGAGCTTTTGCCACATGACACTGGCTGGATGGGGCCAAGATGGCTCAGAGGCTTTACTGTTTCTACATCCAGTTCCACATGACCCGGGAGAGAGGGAGGCAGACCCCTCCCTGGTGGCGCGGTTGCTACCATGTGGGCAACAGGGTGCTGGAGAGCCAGGAAATCACCAACTATGCACAAAGGGATTCCCCGGGAAAACAGTTTGAGAAGGGCCAAGGGAAGTGCCATCGCTGTCATTACCAGGTGACGACAATGCTGTTCGGGCAACAGGACAATGAACTCCAAGTCTGGCAGTTTTGATGAGCTGGTTTCCTGTAGCTCTTACTAAAGTTCAGCTTGGGCCTGGGTTGCTCCTGGTAATCCGGGGACATTGTAGGTGTTTGTGCCATAACCTAAACACCATTCCTTACTCTTTGGATGATCCTGGGAAACGCTCTCAACTTTTACAATGAAAATAGGAATAAAATCCTTAAAAAATGGCTGGAGAATCAAATGGGATAACATACAATGTCTGGCATAAGGTGACCACTGAGCATATATTAGCTATTATTATATCTGAAAACCTGTTGCAAAATGTAATTTCTGTTTTTTTTTGGTTTATACACCTACACAATAGGAAGCACCAAACTGTTAGGTCGATCTGATTTGCAAAGCACACAGAGTCTTACAGGGAATACTTTATCAATGTGAAGTATTCTGAAAACTACAATGGAAGATTTCATCTAAGCTAGATAAATGTTATTATCCTCATTATATAAAGGTCAGACTGAAGCAGGGAACTAAAGTAACTTATCCAGGAATGTCAGAGTTTGAGACGGAAAGGCTGACTCTCCTGGTTCCTACACATCCTGTTAGGCAAAGGTTCTCTGAAGCCAGAGATCCCCGTCCACCCAAGTCACTCACAGTATTCCAAATGATGACAGCTCCGCCAATTAGTTATTTATTTTTCATTCAGCTCATATCTCTGAATTAAGCAAATAGTTAGGAAAAATAATACAAAAAGTTTGTGTGATTGTGGCTAAACAGGGTGGAGGACCATCTGCATAGGACAGAAGGAGGAGGGTTCTCTCCTACACGTACTAGCTGACCATGAGGAAGTCAGCCATTCAATCTTCTGCCACGTATGTTAATTAACATTGAAAACCAGAAGAATCACTTAGTACTAGAACAGGCATAAACATTAATTTACCTGAGTGCACACACCATGTAACAACCCACTCAGATTTAGGTGCTCCAGCCCTGGCTGGTATGGCTCAGTCGATTGAGCACTGGCCTGAAACCATAAGGGTTGCCAGTTCGATTCCCAGTCAGGGCACATGCCTGGGTTGTGGGCTGGTTCCTCACTTGGGGGCGTGGGAGAGGCAACCACACAGTGATGTTTCTCTCCCTTTCTTTCTCCCACTCTTTCTCCCTCCCTACCCCTGTCTCTAAAAATACATAAATAAAATCTTAAAAATAAATGATAAACAATGTTGAACATCATTAAAAACAAAGTTAATTAGATGCACCCTAGCGCCAGCTGTTCACAGCATCTCCGGCTCTAAGCAAATATGCGGTGTGTCTTCCCGGGTCACCACAAAATTTTTGTGGTTTTTATTATCACTTGATGCAATATCGTAAGCTCTTTACCTTGCTCAGAAGCTTAAAGACCGTTGTTCTCTTTTCTCTGCCTCTAAACACACACAGGTAAGTCATACAGTGTGCCTTGAGTTTGTAAAAGAGCAAGAGAAAATCACCTTCGTCAACTTTTTGAAACGTTCAGGGGCTCATATCAAGTTCCAGTTGGGGTGTGGATGTCAGTTTGCTACACCAATGACAGTTTATTATATTCGCATGCCCTTCATTTGGGCTTCATGCAAAGCTTGTGATAACTAGAAGGGAATTCCTTACAAAGCCCGCATCGTTATTTTACCCCATGGGATTACATTTCTTAGGTTCTTATCTAAGGAAGTTGTGTGTGTGTGTGTGTGTGTGTATCTAGGTGTTATAATGTTAACGTGATTGAACTTATTACCAGAGAGTTTAGAGTGAAGAAACAATTCTTGGAAGGTAGAAACGGAACATGCTAAATAGTGCCCACCAGTACAAACAGTGCTACCTCGTTCTCTAGAACACTAATTTTTATTCCTACATAAAACTCAATCCAGGAAAATGTCCTTTTCATTATATATCCCAGTAAAATAATTTTTACTAGGTGTGGTAGAAGATTGAAGACGAACAAACCTTTCAACCAACGAATGTTTGTCACCCACTAGACTTCTGGCTTTGCCGAGACCTGCACTTTGGTGGGACAGCGCTGGTCAGCCATGATGGCCACAGCCGGAAGGCCAGGGGCCTGGATGAGGGTGAACAGAGCGTGCTGGGAGAGGAGCCGGCGACCAGCCCTGACCTCGCAGGAGATCGGCTGAAGACAGCTGGTTCCCAAACCTGCTCTGTGGCCCAAACGTGCATATCATCTTGTCTGTGTTGGGGATATGCATTAATAATAAGGCAAACAGGGGACATTGGGAGGATTTTATGACTTTTGGTACATGAATTCTTGATAAGATCCAGAAAAAAATATGAAATTGCCTACATTACACATGCTGTATTACCTTTTAAATTGTTTTGCACTGTAAATTAATTTATATATTGACACTAAAGATGACTTGCTTCATTTTTTAACACAATACCAATCAACGACGGAAAAACAATCTAAAATGAATACTAAAAACAAATTTCAAGATAATTAGAAAAAGCAGGAAAGCATCTAATTTTTACATGCTAATGGATGATGTTAATTGGCAAAGAGATATGTTTTGGTTTATGATGTTATTATTTAATGATATTATAGGCTTGCTTGTTGTCTGTGAAGAATGTTAGAGACATGAGGGTAGCCATCGGGTCTTGCCACTCCCTCTGAGATTTAGACCCCATCCTGTAGTTGCTCTGCTCACAAATGTCCCACTACAGCCCAGGGCTTTCCCGTGGGCCACACAGCCCCGACTCAAAGACCTTCCTGGGGGACCTCCACAGGAATGAATACAAAGCAATTATGAAACCCGCCTTTACAAAGATAGCGGTAGGTTAACCTCTAAACACGAAAACTTGCCTTGCTCACAAGGAGGTGAGAGCAGATGTTCTAGTCCGATGAGAGAATGCAGAATTAAATATACTTATGTAAATAGGGCATAAAGTTTTACTGCTTGTAAAACTTCTGTGGATCAGATAACCTCAAGTACCTCAGGGGTAGCAAAGAAGAAGTTCAAGGTGACGAAGATAGAAAAATAGAAAAATGGATATAACATTTTGCTTTCTATAGCACACTCGTACGCCGTGTTTTATCTCGGTCACCTGTATACTAACGACCGTAGTGAAGAATCAATATCTCTACAGCAGTACGTCATCTCAATCACCTGTATAATTCCATATTGAGGAATAAGCATAGAGGGATCTTTATCCATCAGGTATTTTAAGTGGCTGAAATATCAGGTTCCCAAGATAATCAATAAAGACTGACTTATGAAAGTGTTCATTGATACAAGTCTAAGCATAGCCAAGAATTTTAAAGAACTCGGTATTTTTAAGATACTGAAGGATTTATCTAAAATACTAGAAAGTATGATTGTAATGGGATATTAAAGTTTGACCATTATGCATTAAAAATGTAAGACAATGAAATGGCTGGGGTTTTTTGAACTCCTGTTCAGGAAGCGACTGTGTTTGGTGATAGCTCCCATTTTATGAAATCTAGTTGGAAGTCCAAATGGAGAAAAACAAAGATGTTCAGGATGCTATTTTTAAGTGTGACTTTTCTTTTTTCCTCTGCTGTTAACATTCTAACAAGAGGGAAGGAGATTTCGAGACTGTAAGGCCACCTGGCTGCCATTATGTAGAGCTGCGTCCTCAGCCATTGTTGAGAGCCCAAGAGCCTTGGTGGGAGGGCAGGGCTGCTAGGGGTGGCCTCCCTCACAGACAAGGACAGGACATGGCTCCTGGCATCAGCTGGCCGTGTAAAGGTGGCCCCAGATGCTGGCTGTAGTGACAGAATAGAAAGCAAGCGTAGAGTGGACATTAATTCCCTTAAAGACCCTTTTAAAAATGCACATGTCTTGTGTCCCACAGTTTAAAATCCCAAGTCTCATTTTGATCATTTGTGAGCACACTTCCTCTAATACTGGACTGCGTGTTTAGAGCACGCGCTGCCGGGACCGGCTGGTTTGGCTCCATGACTTGAGCAGTCACTAAACGTGGTACTCGTCTCTCCCAGCACCAGTGCGGAGGCAGACCCCTTGCGGCGGGTCCCTGGTCCCAGGGTTGCTCTTGCAGCTTAGACACTTTGCAGAGCTGCTGTCCCACAGGACAGGCCACCTTGAGAGCTGAGGAGAGCTGACGTTTCCTGGGCGCCCACCTGGATGGCTACAACCTGCTTGCTTTGTTTCCCATCTCAGGGTCAGCTTGCCTGTGCCTTCTGACATGACAATTGGCCAATTTAATGTTATATCTGATTTAGTCTAAGGTGCTGCTGGGAGGGAAGCACAGGGGGGCCCCTGCTGGCACCTCCATTTCTTTCTTTCCCTGCAAGCATCCTTTTTCATTTTTCCCCTCATAAAATTTCAAATTTCAGAATAGATTTCTGGAAAAAAATGGGTTCAGTTCCATATTTCTGAACCAACAAATAAATCCCATTTTCTGAGGGAGATTACGTTGACTGGTAGTGCTTGCCCAGACACCCATGGTGAGGAAGGGGGTGTCCAGTGGGGCTTTTGGGAAAGAGTCTCCTGTTTGACCAGTAATGTCCCCAGAAGTCAAGAAGGAGGCCACATATCCAGCGACCTTGCTGTATTTAATACAATAAAAGATTAATGGTAGGCAGGTGCCTGGTGCTTCTGCATATTAGCTCATAATTTTACAAATTTTAGGGTAACAGTTTTCCAAAATTTTATATAGAATACACACAGAGCTAGGTCTTTCATTAAAATGAAAATGTAATTTTAGAGAAAATTTGAGTTACGCTGGTCAAATTCAAAGTGCTCACCTAATTGTAACCATGTCATCCTTGGATGCTGTTTCCTCCCAAATATCACCTCACACCTGTCAGAAGGGCATTCGCCAAAAAGACAAGAGAGCAGTGCTGGGGGAGGTGTGGAGGAAAGGGACCCTGGACACTGTCAGTGGGAACACAAACCGGTGCAGCCACCACGGAAACCGGATCGGACCTCCTCCAGAAATGAAAAGCAGAGCTGCCGTAGGACCCAGCCATTTCACTCGGGGCATTCATCTGACTTGAAAAGCATTAAGAAGTTTTAAGCCTGGGACTACTGAACTAGAGTTTGGTACAGCACAAAGAACAGACTGCAAAGAAGTAAAATTGAATGTGAGGCACCTGGTTGGGAAACTCGGGTGGAAAAGAAGGCAAGATATAGGGGAGTGTGAGCCAGGGCTGGAATACCATAGGGAGAAGCAAGCGAATTTAAGACAATGAGCTAAACTCAAATGGATCTAGATACGAAGTGGGAGAAGAGGATGGTATCAAAAAATGACTCCAGCTCTCCAGGCTGTGCAACTATGAGTATCGTGGTGTCTGTCATCAAAGTGGGGACAGCTGGAGGGACAGGAGGGTTTGAAGCTCAGGTTTGAGCTTCAGAGAGACATGAATGGTCACGTTCAACTGTGTGACTGGGTACATGGGGCTGGACTTCCAAGGAGAGGTCAGGGCTGCAGCCAGGTGCTTGAGTCCTCCAAGGGTAAACATCTGCAGTGATTGCAGCCACTGACATGGGGCCGTGCGAACATGTCGAATATGAAAGGACAATCCTGCCAAGTGGCCGGCTGACTACATACGATGTAGCAGAGAAGTGGGAGGAAAACTGAAGTGTGGTCTCCCAGAAGCTGAGGGAAGGAATGTGGGGGGCAGGTGACCACCTGCCAAGGGCACGGGATGCACCCAGGGGCCACATTACATGACGTCTGACCATGTCCACTGATGTAACGACCTCTGGGGTAATTGTGATAATGACTCAGCTCCTTGGCACGAGATGCAGGAACTTGCTTAATGAACTAGAAAGTCTTTGAGGCTGTTTTTAATTTTCTAATAACTTACTCTAAAAATAAAATAGGAATAAAAGGTATGAATTTCATAAAGCATAATATAATGCTGAGTGCTATATGAGGTACAATATTATTTATTCTATTACAGGTATCAGAAGATAACAGATTATTTCAATCTAGAGCGGAATATCAGGCCTTTTCTTAGGAACAGAATTCATACTAATATTTTTTCTTTGAGAAGTCAGAATTATTTTAATCTATAGCACTTTTCATTACACAGAAGGTAATTGTTTATTTTCAAACTAGAAACCCCTGTATATACCGAAATATGCATAACTCTGTATGTAATATATGTAAACATATAAAGTATTCTTCAACCACATTCTGATAATTGCTATGAAGCACATTTCTATTTCCAATGGTGAACTTTTAGTTTGCATACACATGTGTATGTATGTATTTTTATATGTACGCAGAGGGACTATTAAACATAATGTAAATATTTTTTTCAGAATAAAATCTAATTCAGTGATCCTAAATTAAAAAGAACAAAGTGACACTTCATTACACATTTATAAAGTATACATCTTATATATAATTTATACTTTTATAAAGTATATGTATATTTTATCAAGACTAGAGTATTTTTAACATGAGCCAACAACAAAATGGTCATAGATCCAATATTCTTCATATCTCCTCACCTAAATAAATGAATGTTCTTTTCCACTGGCAGTAAAATAATGAGAATAAGAAAACAGGTTAAATTTTAAAAGGTCTGATTTCTTTTTTTTTCAGTATTCACAAATGGATTAACTAAAAAAAGAAAAACCCATATGTTATGTTTGACATGTTTATTGAAATTGAAAAAATATGCATTGAGAAATATTTTTCAAACTTAAAGACTTATCAGGTTAAAAGTAGTTTCCAGAGAATTGCATGTAGCAATAAAAGGGTCTAGGATTGGAAATATAATTATTGCTTTGTAAAAAGTTAGAGCAGCTGACATATGTAGCGACTGGCAAAAGTCAGTGTGATATAAAGGCCCTCTTCAACCTCAAGTGCACAACGACTCAATGAGAAAACAAAGTCCATATGTCAGTTGTGTATGGAAGAGTAATATGTCTACTCCCAAAGGAAAACAAAAAATAAAATTATTGGGAAACCTACAATCCTTTCCAAATTTTAGTTATTTTAATACTATGAATTAGTTATGAGCTATTTCACCAAAATGATGATATGTACTTATGTTTAGTTAGTTTTAAGCTGGTGACCCACGGGCATAATATATTAGGTCTGATTTTATTTTCAAACCTCTTTACTGAGTTATCGAACTTCAGGGGAATTGAGAGGAAGCACTGGAGCATGCTTAGATCACAATACTCTAAAGCACAGGACAATGTTGGTAGCCTACCTGCTTACACTAATTTATATAGTGTTCTCTTCCAAGAATCCTGGTAAGATAGACATAAAATATAATTGTAATTAGAAAGATGCTGAACTACCAGAAAGTAAATGTGGATACTTAGTCATCAAGAATACCTGCTGATTCCCAGGTAGAGTTGGTACTTAGCTTACCTGCATGCTGTGCATCTACTCTTTGTATCTCTGGAAATACCCATTATTCAAATCACCAGTAGCCATCCAATTAAAAAAATAACCAATGTATCTAACTAGAATAGCATGTCTACTGATCCAGTGACAAAGTTTATATTAAAAAATGAAGACTTTTGACATTGGTGTTAGACTCAATATAATGGGCTGGGAACGTCAACAGTCACGGCCAGGCTGAGCTTTGGTAAGATGACAGGAAAGCATGCAAGAGCAGGGGTGTAAAGGTGAGTCCTCAGGAAGGACAGGTGGCTTATGACCTACAGGTGCAGGGAGCCAAAAGCCCCAATGCAAAGACCATTACTGACCGTCAGTGATAGGTTTTTGCCTAGCGACTATCTGAACCTCTGAGCTTCATCGATCCACACTTGCTCTGTGCATTTAGCCTTCTAAGCTCAGTGTTAGTAAAATACGGGTAAATGGGTTGACGTAACTGAGCTTTCTCTCTTGGGGAAAAGCTTGCGTCTATTTTCAAAGACTTCGTTTCTGGCAGAGTGCTAACATCAATGCTGTTGACATTGCTTTTGGAGACATTTATATATATTTTTTCTAATATAAAAGGGATGTGATTTAACTTTTCTCCTCGATGAGCCCCTCACCAAGACAGCCAAGACAATAAGTTCAGTTGGAATTTGGGAAAACATTTAAAGCCTTTTCAAAAGGTTCCTTTATTGGTATGTGAAGAATTACAAACTTAACTCAGACTCCTGTGCTGAACAATCTATGGAATTTATAAAGTGATAATCATTGAGCCAGTCAGTGTGATCTATCTAGCTTCTTTTATTCTTCATTTCAGAAATACTCTAGGACTTGCATCTAGTATAAAATCCAGCTAAATAATCTTAGAAAAAGTCTTCCTTTCTCCTTTTATAGGCTGCTTATCCCCCTGGATTTTTAATGAGTATAAACATAGACACTAATGTCCTTTTAAGGGACTCAACACCCTTTAGAGACGCAGAACTGAATTCTCTAAGTGCATATGTTGTTCCTCACATACTTACCACCATGATTATATCTTTTCAGAAGAGGCAAGTAGGTGAAGAATTGGTTGATGGAGCTTTAATTCACCAAGTGGTACTTTTCTGATCTGAAAGAGTCCTTATGGCTCCTAAGAAAAGCCACCTTCACATAGGATGCTTGGCTTTTCCGTCTTGTTTAGTGAGTGCCTGCGTGGTAACTTGGTGTGATAAACTACTTTCAAGCTGAGGCAGGTTCTGGGTAAAAGATGTAGAAACTGAAGCTCAGAAAAGCTCAGCACATTCAGCGTCTACATAAAAATAGAGCAAGAAACAGAGACCACTTCTTTTTAGGCCAAGACAAACGGTAGTTTCATAAGACCACCCATACTGGCTAATTTATGGTATTTTGTTTCTTCTATGTGCAGCCATTTTAATAGTTTTAGAAAAAATATATTTAAATACACCGAGACCCATTAAGCAAGGGAAAATATTTAAACTACCTAATGCTGAACTGGTTGACCACAATTAAGTTTATAGAAGAGGATGAAAGCAAGACACTTTAGATAGGGTTTAAGTACACATGCCTTGGTGGGTGGTGGTGACCGTGGTAGTGCTGAAGCTCTAGAACTCGTAAGATTTTCTGGGTTGTGCTATTGCAAGAATTACTTTAAAAAAGTAAAAAGGAAGGAAGGAAGGAAGAGAAAGAGAAGAAATAAAGAAAGGAAGAAAGGAAGGAATAAAGAAAGAAAGGAAGGTTAGGAAGGAAGGAAGGAAGAAAGGAAGGAAGGAAGGAAGGAAGGAAGGAAGGAAGGAAGGAAGGAAGGAAGGAAGGAAGGAAGGAAGGAAGAAAAAAGGAGAAGGGCCTTCCTCAGCTTTGGTCACTCCTCAGGCCACTTTGATTTATTCTTCCAAGCATTCCTGACATCGCGTCTGTTTTCCACTTTCATGTTAAAATTATTACTTTAGGCTGCTTTTACTGTACAAGCAGTTACCCTTCAACTTATTCTCCTGAACAACTCAAGAGAATGGTCTTTGGACTTCCTAGACAGTTCTAACACTCTAACTTATCATGATTTTCCCTTATGTGTTTTCTCTACCCAGCAAATCACTTTCCTATCCTTTCCAAATCAGCTACAGACTCTTGTTTTCATAGATGAAGTGAGAGCTATTTTAGACTTTTGAAATATATTGTTTCCTATGCATTTATTCTGATGCCACACTGTGCTAGTTTACACATTTAAAGGGTGGTCTAGGATTAAGCACTCACTAACACCTGGTCCTTGAGGGTTCTGCAAAACAAACCCATCGGACCAAATATATCTGAGAGCAGTACCACCCCAAAGGGCGAGCAAATGCTTGATAATGTGAAAGAGATCAGCCGAAACCGCCGTAGAAACATCAGACCTGATCCCATAAAAGAGAACGTTCCCCTGGAAGGTGACTTGGCCACATGAGAACAGCGTCCTTTCTAAGGACAGGCTCTTAGTTCTTAGGGGGAACCGGTTTGCATCCAGAGAAGGGACGTGGTGAGCAAGGCAGCCCTGGGGGTACAATCTGAGCTTTTGCAGAATTTCCCGTTGCTGATTTTCATCACCGCTGCTATTTCATCATTTCAGCGATTGCTCCCCCAACGCTGACTGATGATTTTATTGGATGCAGAAAGGGCTGAGTTGGATTCTGTCTCACTGAACAGCTATAGAGCCTGTCTAAAAACAGTCTGTAGAAGTGAAATAATGGCATCTAATCGACCACAGTGGAAGAGAAACAACGAAATCAGCTCGTGTGAGGTAGAGAAACCAAGCCTAAAACAAAGACTCAGTTTCCACCAAATTAAAATCTCCGAAGTCTGTGGAGATGGTCATTTGCATCAAATGGACTAAAATAACTACAGATTAAAAGTTTTGCAGGTTTGGTAGAAATGGAGTTTATTACTTTATATTTAACATGAAGGTTAAACTCATTAAATACTTAATAAGCATAAAGTTTCTAGGAGTTAATGAACTGGTGCTCTTTTCCATAATGAATTTATATTAAAATTGGAGAACCCAGTTTGAGGCGGAAAATGAATTCCTCATTCTCTCCTGCCCTGAATAAAGCATTGTTCTAGTAGCGTTTCTGTAATAGCAACAGATCTTTATTCAACTCGGTTGGCAGCTAGACATACGGACTCTAGGCTATTTGTATATTGACCCATCCCGGGGGAATTTTCCTCATTCCCCTTTGGATGTTTTGTGTGTCATTTGGTAACTCATGCCATATCATGGCTTTCACATGCTAATAATACAAACTTGTACTATTTCAGGAGTGTTATGGCCCTGACTGTGTTCCGTGGAAGCTCTGTATCCTCATTGCTTCAGAAGTGTTGCGTACAGCTGACCTTCTTTCTCAGCTCCGCCAAGTCACTGAAGGAATCGATGGCAAAGCTGTCTCTGCGTCAGCATCCCAAGGAGCAAGACGGCGCAGATGAGTCAGAGCACGTACTCGCCGAGGCCAGTCTCCCAGTCTGCCTGTCTGTCCAGGCGTCTTTGTACCCCTCATGAGATGTTCCAGGACAGCGTGTCGTGACCTGAAGCACCTGTTTGGCTTTCCATCCTGAGTTTTTCTGTCAGGGTTACCCTGTCATCCGCAAAGTCTCTTTTTAGGAGAAGGAAAATAAGGAAGAGCAGATGAAATCAAGCATACGCCGTAATGGTTCTAGGTGCTTTGCGTGGAGCATCTTTCCTGGAGGCAGCTTTGCCACGAGCATTTTTGCTGCACAACGGATTGTCTGAAAGGTGAGTTTGGATTAGAAATACAATTACCAGTTGACAGTCTTTGGTCTTTGGGGGGTCAGTTTGGTTTTATCGTTGCATTGACAAAGCGGTGGAGACAGTAGGTAAGTAGTGGTGGTCTTAAAACAGGCAGCCTTTCTTCTAGGTGACGGGGACTTTTGCCCCTGACACTGGGAGGAGGAAAGAGGGCTCTGCTACTGCCAGGGCTCCGGGACGAGCCGCATCATTTCCCGCAGGACACAGACGAGTGCTAAGGCACAGCCCCCAGAACACAGTCCATTGTCCGTGCGGTGTTGCCGTGACTCTACACACGTTCTAAGCGCATCAAGTATTAGGTATCTCACAAAGAAAGTTTCAATTCTGTTACTCATTTTACTGTCCCTCTTTTATTTTTAGGGATTTTATCTTTAAAAAGAAATTTTAAACTCTCCCATGCTTTCTCCCCTCTAACTGGAGTTAATAACAGGACGAGCCTCGTAGGCTCATTACAATTAACTGAGTTATTGTATGTAAAGCACATAATTAATATCTGGCATTTGGTAAGTGCTGGCTGAGTGTTAACTAGTTACTATTATATTTCTGAGTGAATGAACAAAAAAGGTTTGCTGATAGAGCTCATTTTATTTTATTATTTTAATCGTAACTGTATTTCTTTTCCATTACCACCTAGTCTCTCTGTACCCCCTCCCCCCAGCAATCACCACACTGGGGTCCACATCCACGACTCCTTTTTCCTCTTTGCTCAATCCCTCCACCCCCTAATCTGCTCCCCCACTACTAGCTGTCAACTGCTCTCCATCTGAGTTTATAGAACATGATGCTAAATGAAATAAGCCAGCCAGAGAAAGACAAAGACCATGTGATTTCACTCATATGTGGACTCTAATGAACAAACCAAACTAACAAGCAAAAGAGAGAGACTCAGATAATACTAAAAATTTTTATCCTCACCTGAGGACATTTTTCTCATTGCTTTTAGAGAGAAGGGGGCAGGGGGGGGGGTGTGTGTGTGTGTGTGTGTGTGTGTGTGTGTGTGTGTGTGTGTGTGTGTGTGTGTGTGTGTGTGTGTGTGTGTGTGTGTAGAGACATTGATTCATTGCCTCTCATAGGCTGCCCAACCGGGGATCAAACCCGAAACCTAGGGGCATGTATATATATGCCCTGACTGGGAATAGAACCTGCGACCTGTTAGTGCCTGGAGGGACACTCCAACCAACTCAGCCGAACCACACTGGGCTAGAATTTGATTTTATCTTTTTTTTTTTTTTTTTTACAGCAAAACTGTCTTAGGGTCAATTAGTTATATGGTGAAAATGTTTGTGGCAAAAATGCCTGCAGCAGAGATACTGTAGTAAAAATACCAGCACCTCCTATAACAGAATGAGATACAAGATTGTTAGTGCCAGGAAAATCTAGCAATTGTTACTGGGGTTCAAAACCTGGGATTAAAGATAAGGACTCAGAAAATCAAAACCATGTCCACAGGGACCAGAATAGTGACTAGCATTTAACCATGAGTCAGGGGCTCTCTTACCTGCTTCCAATACAGCATTTCTAATTCTTCCAGAATTGGATAAAAAGATGTTCTCTTATGACCATCTTATATTTGCAAAATAACTAAAGTTCAGAGAGGTTACATAACTTTCACAAACTCACAGAATTAATAATGGTTTGGGATTGGGAACCTACCCAGGTCAGTCCAATAAAAAAGTCCACAATCTAAATAGTGTGCTACGCTGCTTTAAGATATCTCTAGAGCACCCCTGGCTTTTCCACAATAAAGCACACAAACAGAATTATTGGGAGTAGGGTGCGCAGTCCTAACAAGAGCGGTAATGATGATTGAGTACCTGGTGAGTTCTGAGCTATTCCACGTGAGGGAATTGATCGGAACATCTGGGGTGGAGTTGTATTGGCAGGTCTGGCTGACATAGTCTCCCAGAGCCTTGACAATGGAGAAATTACCGAGCAGGAAGCCAGACAGCGAATCACACATCGTGAAGAGGAGAAAGGTTACCCAGTTTGGCTATTGAGGTACTGTTTGGTTTGCTGCCCAGCTAGGGTCTAGGGGAAACCATCATTTTCTCAGGGTTGTCTTAGGGTCTTAGAGATGGCGTTACGTACAGGAGAGGACAAAGCCCAATTGCTCACTCTTTTGAGCTTCCTACTAGTATTCTTTCAGTGTATTCAAAACTGGCCTCTCCAGCTGATGCTCATCTAAATACTACTTGTAGGAATGATCCCTCTTAGGTTAGCTGAGTCATCCCCGGGAAAGCATAAATCCCTTCTAATTAACACGAGGCAGCAGGCAATCATCAGGTAATAACTTTTGGGTTCTGTGCATGATTTTAAAAAGGGGGCCTACATTTTTGAAACAACAGTGACTCTTATCTGATGTTCATGAAAAAATAAAACCCGTATCCTACATTTCTTCAGTGATTTATAGAAGTCTAGTGGCAAACAGCAATACTGCTTAAAAAACTTTTGTGGAAACCAGTTGTTTGTTATTTGGCTACGGATTCCTTTAGCTGTGAGAATCCCACCCAATGAGACTGAAATCTTGCATAACTTTTCAATGAATAGACAAAGCAGGGTTCCTATATAAATAAATGTGATTGTTTAAACATGATGGCAAACCTTATTCTTGAAGCAATATGTGGTTTTGTCTTTTATTTTTTATTTTTATTTTTATTTTTTGCACTTGAAATACCTTAGTCCCTTTTTGGTAATTAGTCTTAAAAATAAATTTCCGTGGGGTAAGGGCGGCTATCTCTGTTCACAGAGAAATAAACTAAGGCACACAGAGCTCACGACATAAGTTGTGTAACGTGAAACATGTCCATCACAGCTGATACTAAAATGCCCAGGAAGGCACCCTGTGGGCTGTGGGTTACCTCAGTGAGATGCTCTAACTTTCCCCCTTGACTTTTGGCAAATGCTCATCAATTCTGTTTCACTCCTACCTGGCAATTGATTGGGTCTTTCATGAAATGGAATAGATCTTGAACAGAGCACCCCACAGCTAGGCATCTGCACTTCCCTTGAGAGAATACGAAGCCAAGAATAATCTCAGGATATTAAACATAAACCCTCTGGATAGTACTTCAGGAGCATTAGCAAGTACAAGTATGCACCTACCCAGCCCATTTAGGTGGTCCATATTTCTCTTCTCACTTAAAAGGCATTACATTGGTACATACAGCCTCCTTACCGGGGACTGAATTGAAAATTAACCCATCAAGATCAAATGGCCACCATCACCTTGGCTCTGTCTGACACCGATAAAGGCCAGTTATTTAGAAATCAAGCGAAGCGAGGCAATTTGGGACACCCGAGGTGAAACAAAGGAAAACAATTAGAAAAATACAGTAAAGCTGATGTGCACAGTAAGTGGGACTCATCTGTAACATTACCTTGAGTCTTTCCCCAAATTCTACATCCCTCCTATCCGATATTTTCTACTTCATTATCATGATGGCTACAAGTCCATCAAATAATGATTTATTTACATCAAAAGTTACTGGTTTCAAAGGAGACTTACAGCGACATCCACCACGTATTTGTGGTAGGTTTCCCGTCATAATCCAGCCCTCCACAGAGCCCGTCCAAACCAGCACCTTCTCCGCTCCTCTCTCCTAGTCAACACTGTCACAGACCTGCCTTTCAGGACACACCCCTGGTGGCCATTCTTGATCCCAGGTCCCATGCACCATCAAGTCCTGTGGACTCCTGTTTATTCTTCCCCAACACCCATCCAAACATCAACACGTCTCTGAAGTGCCGCTGTAATGACCTTGATTTAAATCCCAGTTGACTCTCACTCTGACCTTTCCACCCCCTTCTACCTGCGCCTCCGCAGTCCATTCTCCACTCACCAGACAGAATGATGGGAAGAGAGCAAGTCAGGTCGGCACCTCTCCTCAGAAACCCTCCTGGGGCCACCACGGAGTGTCCCTCTGCCCACTGGGTCTCCTCCACTGTCCCCTTTCACTCTGCTTCTGCTAAACGGGCTTTCCTTTGATTTCTTAGAGACCCATAGGGGCTTTCACCTGCTCTCAGAACCTGGGCTGCTGTTTTTAGCTAATAAACACTCTTCCCCTGGGTCTTAGAATGGCCACCTCATGCCATCATTCAGTCTCAGCTGAAATCCATCTTTTGGGGGAGGTTTTCCATAATTCTACAGCTCAAGTGGTTCCATTCCTTCTCCTACCACTCTCCCTGCCGCTAACAGTCACCTCTCCCTTTATTATCTGCATAACTCTGGCCACTCACTGTCTCCTTATTTGTTTCTATGTGTATCGTCCCACAGGAGAAGATTGATCTGAAGGAAAGAATGCTGCATTTTTACCAAAGTGTTCCTGGCTGCTTTAGTGAAGCCTGGTACATTAGTGGCAGGTGCTCAGTAGTGGTTAGTGCTTTCCTCTCAACACCCAGCTGTGTGATAAGCCATTGTGGGTGACTGAGTTTGCCCAAGGAAGAAGGGAGTCCATTGTTCAGTTCTTTAGGGAGTGAAGAATAGCCTAACGGCCTATCACTGGGAACCAACACCATCTTAGTCTGCAGAGACATCTGGGACCTGAAAGAAGAAATAGCAGCTTTCTCTATAAATCCCACTCACTAGTTTGAAATCAAGACCACATCTGAGGACCTTGTTTTCCATCCTGAAACAGATGACTAGTTTACCATCTATAAAGTAGACATAATCATGCTGTTCCATAGGACTGCAAATGGGTAACAAATATGGAACACAGTCACTAATTAACCTATAGCAAGTGCTCAATTAAAAAAAAAAACAAAACTCCCTCTACAAGTCTTGCCCTTTTCCCAAACACAGCCTATTGTCTTTAGAATTCAATTGTATTTGGGGTTAATTAAACTTAGAACCACTATTTAAAATGGTTTCTATGGGAAATTATATACGTCAACAATCAAATCCCATATAAATGCCTTTTGGGATACAACCTGGCCGCAATTTTGAGAATGACTTGTCATGAGAAATATTTATGATGCCATTGGTTACAGGCCACTCCCAGGTGTACATTTTTTTTCAGAGTGCCGTTTTTCCAGTGCTCATCCCATTGTCACAGACACTTGGTTCAGCCTGTCTGTTTGCTCTACAAATGGGACACTGGTAGATGTATAATTCATTCTATTTTTCCTAGAAACAAGAAGCTAAATATAAACAAGGGTAACTCAATTGCAATGACTAGTAATCACTATGCTTTATATACAACTGAGCCAAAAGGAATACAAAAGAACTAGTTACATTCAAATTGTTTCCGAAAGGCTTCTGCGATAGGCTGGCGGTGAGGGACCATTGCATCCTTGTTTATTTTACTTTCTGTTATTTTGCTTTTTGTTGCTAAACATTCTTGCCTGGGAAAGCCACTTTATTCTTGGAGACTAACAGTGAAACAGGATCAAGCGTGCAATTGAGTTTTTACTTCTTTCCATTTTTTTTGATTCCTTAATTATTTTTTTTAGTGACATGAAAATGTTCAATCTATAGATCTTATCAATACAACTCTTGGCTGCCTCAAGGAAACAGCTCAAGCCTTGTAGAGTACAAATGGAGTTTACCAAAACACAGAGCAGAAACAAAGCAACAGAAGCAGGTTTTTCAGCTACTTAACTATTCTGTAATACTATCCAGAGAGTATGTCTTTTTATTGAGAGGCAGGTGCTTAAAGAAATATATTTATGTTGAGAAAAAAATAGTATGTGTAAACGACATAATATTTAACATAATCATGTATTTTAGCAACATTTTTATTGACTTTTCTTCCTATTCAGAGACATCTGAAAATTTTGATTTTTACTTCCTTGATTACTCTCTTCACCATCTAGCCTGCAGGCTTTAAAAAAAAATTTTACTAAAGGAAACTAACATGAATTAACCTGATAATTAATTTATTGCTTATTGGAAAAGGATGTACTTCTTTTAAATAAATTCTGTAATTTTTATAACCTTAGAATTGTAAGATTGCATGGTTTTACATAGTTTATTTCATGATGACAGCATACATGTATTAAAAAATTGGAAAATAACCTAAGAACAGAAAATAATTGTATGAATATAATTAGTATGTTTCATGATGTAAAGACATACATGCAAACTGAATATATTTATCACATGGAGAAATAAGCAATCCCACCCTTAATAAGCCCCCCTAAATTCTCTAAGTTTCATCTGGGAATCCTGCTGAACCTTATAAATTACTTGTGTAAAAAAATTATATTCTCAGGGAGCCAAAATGTTTAATTATGTGTTTTTCTCTTTGCACACATGTCATTTTTATAATAAACTTTACAGGAGTTCACTGTTAGGAAATTTTACATCTAAGAGAACAAAAAATAAGAATCAATACAATTATTTTAATAGGTCAGTGTTCAGTGCCTTTAAATTCTGAGATACGAGGCACGACTGGATCTAGGAAATAAAAGCCTTTCTCATTTTGTAGGACTCCTGGATGATGTGCAAAACCCTGGGACACGTTCATGGCAGTTCTTGTGACCGCTCTGGGGCGTCACAGGTGACTGTGTTCTGAAATCAGATCATTAGTTTATCTAATTTATTATGTCTATGCAGAAACGCCTTGCCACAGCAGAAGCAGCAAAGCTGTTCTTTCATATTTTCATATTTAACTACTATTTAATTAGTGAGGATTCAAGATGCTTCGTATTACTGTAAGGGCAGTAGAGCTTTTAGGTTTCATAAGGTGTATCATCCAATACTTTGAAGAAAGATCCTTTTTAAGTGGTTAAGTCCAGGTTATCACAAAGTATACTGACCCCTTAATAGCAACGTAATGAGTAAAGTTAGCATCTGTACCTCGGAAATAAAAACTTAACACCGACATGCCTATTAACAAAATGAGAAAAAAACTAATTAAAGCAAATTAGCCGAATGTGTGCATGCTGGATAAGACAGATTACTTCTAAAAATTCGAGGAGATAATGGTACCCATATGGGATATGTTTTTGGCATTTTTCATATAAATTGGACAGTT
Source organism: Furipterus horrens (assembly GCF_987537825.1). Taxonomy (NCBI): domain Eukaryota; kingdom Metazoa; phylum Chordata; class Mammalia; order Chiroptera; family Furipteridae; genus Furipterus; species Furipterus horrens. The sequence continues at coordinate 93,423,623 of NW_028327182.1, forward strand.
TTAGAGGGTAAATATGGTACAGAAGTCCTTACAGGCAATTATGTCCTTACGATGCTGGTGGCTGACATCATAAAAGTATAATTTTAATTGCTATTAATTGCATTAAGTCTACTCTTATGGAATACTTAATGCCATCTCTGACAATAGCACTAATTTATATGCTTTAATGAAGCTTCATGGTAGAAGTGTGGAATTACAGCGCTCCTGAATCTATGTCTTAAGTAGTACATTTTACCTATCAAGAACTTCTAGATAGAAAGGCATTTCACTGGACATTTTTCTTTACAATCAGGTTTGCATTTTTTCTTGCTTGTGTTCTTGTGATGAAGAGATGTTGCCATTTTTTTTCTATGGTAACATAGATTTTGACAATCCTTCTAGTAATATTTACTAAACATTTAAAACAGTTCCCGAGTCTCCAGTGTGTCTGATAAAGAACAGATTATTAAATTGCAAAATCCAGCTGCCATAATCCCAGCCACCCAAGCTCCCTCAGAAGAGGAGTTCATTTATAACGTATAAAATATAAAGAGCCACAAAGTAAATACCACATATCATAAAAGGTAGAAACGATTTTGAATAAAGCGACGAGATAAGCAGCTCTATCAACGCGGCGCCTACGAGTTCGCACGCTCAGGAATCCCCCCAGTGCCGCTCATCGCCGGAGGTCTCTGCTGTTAGCGTGATTTGCATTATTAAATTATGAGAAGTTCATTCATCTCAATCAGTGCTAGTTCCAATATTTGTGAATTAGTAATCTGCTTGGTTGCACTCCTCATGAATGCGTCCATTATTGCCTTTTCAATTTGTTTTCAGTTTTGTTTACGGAAAACATGCTGTTTGAACGGCACCACACCTGCGATAAACCGAGCGCAAGAGAAACCTTGGCTCCCGCGTGCGCAGGCGTCCGGTGAGCTGCAGCCCGCTAGTGCTGCCCCGAAAGGCATGGTTAATAAAGTAACAAGCCTGAGTGTCGGGCAAAATATGCCATGTGCTTCTATATGCCCTATCGATTTTTCCTATAATTAAAGCGATGAACACACACTGTTTGGTAATCATGAAAGGAGATCTTTGGAGCATTATTTAAAGGTTTAGCAAAATCAGTTTCAGTCTGTTGCCTTTTGGTCAAGTAGCTTTGCTCCGTTTCCCCAGGGACCTCAGAGTAAAAGACAGGATGGTGAGGAGGAAAGGCTGAGGATTTTGAAAAGCTACACAAGTTCGCATTTCCTTCAGTTCAGCTGCCCCTGCCTAGGACTGCAGGGTGTGTGCTAAGGTCTCTGGGAGGGGACTTGTGTCTTCCCACTACAGCACCACTGCAGCCGACAGAAGTCCTTCCGGGCTGTGTGGCCCATTTTCACCACCCACTCTGCCCACCCCACCCCCCCAGCCTAACTTGGAAGGCCATTTTAGATTTCAATCTTTGTATTCCGTCTTTCATGCTGAGAATGTCAACCAATTAGTGCTACTTTATGTAATGCTTTTCATGAGACTGACATGCGTCCGTGAGGAATTGGACTGAGACCACCAACCCATTTTGCATGGGCCAATGGGTAGTCATTGGACGGTGACAACTTCTGATCACAACCCGCGTCTGGGTTCAAACCAATTACTTAACAGCGACAGGTTCCATGCCACCCGATTAAGCCTGTGTGTCATTCGGGGACCCAGATTAATTAAAACAACAACCAGGCAGAAACCTTTTACATAACGTATTTCCACCGCTCTGCCCACCATGATCACTGAAATGGAAAAGACAAGCCAGAGCAAATCAATATCGAAGCTGAGAGTGCACACTGGCTTCGTCAGGTTTGCTCCTGTATGCTGGGAGAAATGGAAAAATAGGACAGAAAGTATCTTCTAATTAATTATTAAGAAGAAATCAGCAGAGGGGTTTTTCTTCTTATGCAAAATAAATATGTTGTAGAATAGTACATTTAATTTGCATGTACTTTTGCCTTAAAGTTATTTCCTAATTAGGAAAGCAATTCATGGTTCAGGCTGCATTTTTAAGGAATACAGGAAGTGTCCCCAAACATTTATAGCCTCACCACAGAGATAACAAATTATCGGGAACAATTCATGAAATACCCTCCTGGTTTGTTTTATCCGTAGGCGCTCTTACTGCACAGAGCTCTCCATTTTCCACTCTTCTATTCTTGCTTTGTGAACTTGCTTCTAGTCAATGGTGCTTTTCAACAACACAGGGATTTTGCTTCTTTCATTTTCTTCCTTTCAAATTGCTTGTTTTTCTAAGGCAAGGAGGCAAGGGGTGCTGCAGCCCAATATTAATGTTCATTTTTATGGTTGCTTTTTAATTTCCAGGCTTCTTTAGAAGTAAACTTCAGGGAGTAGGCATGGGTGGGCTTCTGTTATTGGTAGCAATCTATTGATCAAGGCTTCTTGCATGTAGCTCTGACTATACAACAGTAACCCAAAGGGAAAAGCCAATGAAGGGGGGTCTGATACAGAATTCTCCCCTGAGCCTTAGAAGGACTCCACATCACTCCTCTAGAATCAAGTACCTGCACTTGAGGATAGTAATTTTTTTCAGGTTCAAAGTCATGTAGTCTGTTGGCTGGAATGTGGTATTCATCTGGCTAGATCTGATGGGGGACACTGGATTGGTACTCAAGGAATTACAAAAGGCACCTCAGTTAGGGGACAGAGCGAGGCGCCAATTCCAGAATTATATATTTGGTTGTATGTGCGTAATCTATTCACCGTCCCTCTGAACCGACTTTCTAGTAATATTTGTATTGTTTTAGTTTTTCTTAGGCTGTAAGTACAAGAGTCTCTACGTTCCTTCGCTAATTATAATGTATGATTGGGCTGGCTGAAGCTTAAATAGCATCCTTGAAAAGTGTCTTTAATGGAATATGTACTTTTATGGAGAAAATATGTAGGAGCTTAAAAGAATCTGCCCTTTTGTGGTTGTCTAGCACTACCTACTGCATGCTAGGTAAGATATTTGCATGTGTAATAAGCAGAGGTTAGCCCTGAACAGACTCTGAAAATATGGATAACTTGACAACAGATCATTTTTATACATAGAATAAAACAGACTACTCCCCCATATGACTGAGTTGGCCTAGTTTTAGCAAGTGTGTTACTATATCTGAAACTGTTAACAGTATGTTTCTTGCTACAATATTTATCTATGTATCACATCATGTCTAATTAAGTCTGACCTGCACCTCTGTTGTTTCAGTCACTTATTTGTTGTTTTTTAGATGAAGGGATCACTCAGAAGGTCTTGGTGGGACAGGTATATCCATTCGGAGCATTTCAGCAGGTGAATATCAACAGCTACATGCAAGCACATAGGTAATTGCTAATGATCAGAACCACTAACATCAACTGATTCATGATGGGATAACCCTTTCATTTTTTTGTGCACAGACAGCCAGTTTGACTTAACCTCAGTCCTTTAACATCAACAATCATGTAAAACTTAGGAAAAATGAAAAGGAAGTGACCTGATCAAACTGAGAGGTTGCGATCCCAAGAGTAAACGGATGTTGCCCGGATACTGGCATCAATCTTTGAACAACCATTATGTTAAGTGACTGCACAGATTTGTTAAGGCAAACGTCGGGAGGTTTCCCAGCATCCTGCAGGCCAGTATTCCCCCAATCCACACTTGCTAAGAGGCGCTGGGTCCTCACTCCCTCACACTTCACCCCTCGATGAGACACATGCCCGTTTGCCAACAACGAGAGCCAGCTCTCCCCCAGACAGGCTCCATGAAGACTTCCATCCCTCTTTATACCTCAGGACACAGGGCTGACCCCTATGGGGTTCGGGACAGCTGCCTTTCCTGAGAAATTATGCTTCTCTGTTCTGTGCCCCACCCCTGCCCCCAGGCTCTGACCGCCTTGCTGCCTGGATGTATCCTCGTCAGATCAGCACGGGGCTAGCGGTCACTGGCCCGCAGGAAATGGTTAGCCCAGTAATAAGCAGATGACAGGGAGCTGGGGTCTAAAGGTTAGGGCCTTGTGCAACAGCATTTAGGATCTCAAAAAAGAGTAAGGGAAAGATGTCATCATCACTAAAGGGGGGTCCACGTGGCAGGAAACACCCTCAGATTAGAAGAGGTGCGGCGCACAGTGCAGGGTCCTGACAGGTCTAGGCAGCAGGACGGGTCTGCGGTGCTTCCGTTCAGCCCCGGGGAACTCATCCAAACGTCCTCAAGAGAGCACTGTAGCTCTCGTGCAGATGCCTGTTGGGTGTGTGGTGAGCAGTTATTCCCACAGCAGCAAGAGCAGAGCTGTGTGACCTTGGGCGAGTTACTACACATATCTGTACTTCAACTCCTTCCTTCGTGAACTGGGAGCAATTATGACACCACTTCAGATGGAGATGGTGGGACCGAAGCGGGTAATTTCAGGTGCAGAATCAAGAAGAGTGCCTGGTCCCCAGTCTGCATTCGGTTAACGTTATTGTCGTATCATCCTCATCCTCAGTCTCCCATCATGGTGCCAAGAGAGACAACAGTGCTGGTCCCGGCTTTGGCTCTCACGGCCTGGTGTTGGCAGGCAGATCAGGCAAAGCAGAGGGCGTGGAAGGAACGGCTGCTGAATGGAAGGATGTATTCTCAAAGGTATAGGTGCTCCGTGCTCATTGCAGCAGCAGTCACAGCAGCCACGCCAGGGTGTCCTCTGTTGGCTGACTGGGTAAAGAAGATGCGGCCCATGCAAAATGGAACGCTGCTCAGCCAGAAGGAAAGGTGACATACTGCCCGTGGCGACAGCATGGATGGACCTGGAGGATATCATGCTAAGTGAAATAAGTCAATCATAAAATTCTAAGCAGCATATGATTTCACTCATATGTGGGATATAAAACTGAAACTCATAAACACAGACAACAGTAGGCTGGGTACCAGAGGGAGGGGGGAGGGTAACCGGTAAAGGGGGTCGAATATAGGGTGGCAGGAGATGGTTTGACTTTGGGTGATGGGCATACATACAATATACGGATCATGTATCTTAGAAATGTACACTTGAAACCTATACAATCTTACTAAGCTATGTCAACCCAATAAATTTAGTTTAAAAAGTCATGAAACTGCTGTATTACGAAAAAGAAAGCCCCAGGTGGGTAAATAACCACAGCTTGGTGGAGCATTAGCAAAAGGGATAGGTGGGGGGGCGGCGGCAGGGAGAGAGTGATGGTTACAAATAGAAGGATTTATGATGATATGTTATGTTATGTGGCAAGAACTAGGCTACAATAATGATGGCACAGCAGGGAATAGGATACAGAAAAAATAAAACAAAGGGAGAGGAATTGGAGAACATTAGGAAGGTCAAGAAATAAAAAAGCTGTTTGTAAGGGAAGGAGTTCAGTGAAATGAGGCGGGGGCTGCAGAGGTACCCCAGGCATGAGGACAAGAAGCAAGAGAGATCCTATGTCTTCTGGAAATTGGGTTGGGAGTTTTAGTTTCTTTTGGTCCTAATTTTAAAAAAAAACAATATCCATTTCCATGTTTATGTCCCACCCCCTTAATTACTAACCTACCCATGTTTCCATTTCTCTGTCTTCCTCAGCATCCTTCTTTCCAATGATACCTTTCTGTGTCCCTCCCCCATTTATCAGTCCTTTATCCCAGGAGCTCCTCCTTCTGCCTTTATTTCATTTTCTTGAACATTGTCACTCATCCAGAGAAAAAAGTTTTTTTCCCTCAGCACTGTTAAGTCAAAGAAAACTAGACATGTGTACTTCAGCTGTGACATTTTCCGTATGCTGTTGTCTGACAGAAATTTAGAAAAATAACTAAACCAAAAGGTGACTCTGCCAAGTTCTGCATTCTAAATGGCAAGCTGAAGGCCAGGGCTGGGTGCATATTTAGAGAGGGGGTTTCTGGCTGTTCAGCTTTCAATTGTAACCTGTGGGCAATGGATCAAGCGAATCATGGTCAAGGCTGAGTAAAAGGATTGTCAACCAGAGATACTGGGAAGCACAATTCCTTTGAATTTGTGTCAAACTGAGAAGAAGATTGTTTAGCCCTATAGTCAGGCGTCGCGTAGGATGAAGAGGGAGAGCAGCCTTTCATCCTTCTCTCAGGGGCTCCTCTGGTTTTCTGCTGATCGAATTCCTTCACACAATCGCAAGGGAATGTTTGTTCACATTGCTCGATTGCCAGGGGCCCGGGGAGGGTGGAAAAAGCAGCCCATTGGGAGTTAGACAGCCCAGATTCAAACCCCGTCTTTCCCAGTTCCCAACTCTATCCCCTCGGTAAGAAAACAGATGGTGAGGTGGCCGGAAACGCCACTGCAGTCAAGGGCAGAACAGGAAACCCTGGAGGGGAGACAGGTTTAGTCCAGAGTTTGATGAGCTTTTCTTTGGGGTGACTTGGTTTGGAAGTTCTGTTGGGACTTCAAGGAAGATATCTTATAATCAGAGATATGGAGTTTAGGGTCCTGGGCACTAGAAAAACTTTGGGAGGAAATACAGCCCACCCATCCTTCAATCATTACACCGTAACTGCTGTTTGTATTTTGGAAAATTTCTTTATAACATTTATTCATTTTTTCCCCACTAAATGCTTTGGAATAAATACCTTTCTGTGTCTATAACTATATAGCTATATCATCATTTAATGGTTGCATATAACTTCCTAGGTTCCCTATTAATCCATCCTGTGGAGGTTTTGCCGCTTGATGTGTTTTCCCCAGAAAACACACAGAGGGAGACCATAGGTCAGAGGGGAGAGGAGGGTGGGCATGTGAAGGAGGGGGTGAAGGAGATATGCTGAGCAAGGCGGAGGGCAGACATCCGTGCCGGGGCCATGGCAGCTTAGAGACCATTGATTGCACAGGAGCCGTGGAGCCTAAGAGCGAGGGAAACTCTCCCTAGCTGCAGGGATGAGGGTGCTATTAATGCTCTTCAAAAACCAGCTGAGCTGGAGGTTCAGGTTAAAGACACGAGCTCCTGACCACATTGGCCGTAACCAAACAGAGCTGTAACATCTGGAAGAGACCAGATGGGCCAGGGAAGTGGGATACAGATGAAGCGAAATTTTCTGGGTGCGGGATGGGCTGGGGCCCAGGGCACATAAAGAAAAACTGGCCTCTGACAGCCGTAGACATTTTGTTCTGCTTGAGAAAAAGGAAGGAGAAGTGGGCCGCAAGGAGCCTTTCTCAAGGGCAGAAGACAAAAGACGAGGGTGACCTGTTGGCTTCATCTTGTTAGCGCAATTGGAAGTGGACAGAGAGGCCGAGGGAGGTCAGGTGAGTGAAGGGACTGCTCTGAAAAAGGCTTTAGGTTGTCAGCAAAAATTGAAACCAAGGGTCATCTGGCCAAGCAGAGTCCTAACAGGATGATGTGAATTTGTAGCCTAACTGGTCGGTGCATTTTGACCTTGGCTGCTGGGTCTTGTCAAGTGTTTGGACGGAACCAGAACTCCTGGTTCAGTCCAGACCGAAGCATGTGAGAAACACGTAAAAGAGGAAAGCAGAGAATTAAATGCAGGTGAAGAAAGACGAAGGGAGCCCTTAACTAGAAGCGCAACAGAAAAATACTGAATTACAGGCTGCACTTGCTTTAAAATCGACCATTATATCATACTCAGAAGTTGTAAAATAGATAAATGAAGACGTACTATTCACACTATAAAAGAACTCTTTATAAAGTTTTGAAAAACAAAAACAAAAATCCATCCCCAGTTTCTTTTCGTTGCTCATTGTTTATTTAGAATACCATTTGCCTGACAAAAATTCAGTTTGCTAGTATTTTTCGGGAAACACCTATTACGCAAAGCGAGGTTTATCCCCATTGTTCAGCGTATTCAGACATCGAAGAAGGCCAGGAGGTGCGTAGATTTAGGTCCTCATCCATCTCTTTGTGGCTCTGTGGATGTGGTTTTTGGTGAGTCCCTTGAACTGTGATCCACCCCCCTCGTTCAGAAAACCAGGAGAATAATCTCTGCCTATTTCAGAGATGAGGATTATTTTACCTAGTGATGATTAATGACCTGATATCTGTGAAGCAGGCTCAGTTTCTTGCAGATCAAAAGGACATGTCTGGACATTCCTGTATCAGTTCATTGTTTTTCCTCCATGGGAACCTTAGCCGACTTGCTCCGGTAAAGGCTTGGGAGGTGTCCAGGGGCATGTGGTGTTCTGGGAGCACGGATTTTAAAACGGGTTTTTTTTTTCCTTTATGAATGTTACCATGCAATTATAAAATTTCTTTTTCTACGGTGAAAAAATGAAAGCAGGAAAGCACATACTTTATGTATTAAGATATTGCTCCACTTGTGAAAGAGATGAGCTACAATTCAGGTGAAGAACCAGGACTCTTAAGAATAAATGAACATTTGCTTTTTCTCTGTAACAATGTATCTGACACCTCCCATTAGAAGCCGTCACTACTGACCAGCACAAAAAATATGTAGTGGTCTTTTTTCCTTCCCAGCGCAACTCTATTTCTCTGTAATTATGTTTATAAGGCTTCTCCCTAAGTGTCCCTCTAGTAAATGATTTGTACTTTCACACAGCAGTGTGTACATTTAGAGTCTATGTCACTTCTTTTTTTAAAAGGCACACACATACATCTGCCTTTTAGACAGAAAGCCAGATGTAAAGAGCCCATGAGATTTGGGCATCCCTTTTAAAATTCTTGCCTTAGTGCGCTAACACCACAGTAAGCCAAATATTGTTACCCCATAATTTACTAGAGATTACATTGCTTTAGAACATGCTATTCTGTGCCTTTTGGCTTTAGGTCAATGGGCAAATAATACACAGTTTATAATCCTTTGCAAAAGGTTATTTTCCAAATACACAATGAAATGAAACACACGTGTACGCACACTGTGAGTAAATAATGCTGAAGGCATGATTCAGAGCAAGCTAGGACTCTCAATGACAGAAGTCACTTTCTCTTGCTTCATGCAAATTTCTAAAAATTCATAAGACAGAAAAAAATGCCACAACCACCTTTCTATGTTTTACAGAACTATTAAAGGCATACATTTCCCACGAGCTGGATTTCATGGTTGAAGGACCATGCGGATGGGATATATGGTCCAGTAATTTTGGTGCACACACTTATTTACTTGTACTTGTATTAAACACAACACGTGAGCAACAGAATGAGCTAAAGGAGAAAATGGCGGACCAGGGGCTTCCAGGAATGAAGGGGTGCTCAGGGAAATGCAAAGGATTGGAGGATGAAAGAAACTCTAGGAAACTTCAGGAGAACCAGAGAAAAAGGGAGCAGAGAGAGAAGTGCGGGTGGGAAGAATGAGTGTAGCAATGGGGAGCGTTATGCCATCATCCAGACGGCAGAATCGCACACAAAATGCGAGGTCTGTCCAGAAAAAGGCCAGCCATTGATAATATAACGAGAATGGTTTGCGTGACATCAATGTAACCTGGCAGCCAAGGAGAGTGGACTGCAATGCGCATGTGTGAACAATGAGGACTTCACTGTACTAGTCAGTGGGGGTGGCAGATGCCCTTGAGTGAGCGTGTGTACTGTGTGGCCGTCACATTCAAATGACTGAGCAAGTAGAGCAATGAATCTGCATCACATTTGCATTAAGCTTGATATTTCTCTGAGGAAACTACTCAGATGACTCAGAAGGCCACAGCCATGCTTCACCATGACAATGCACCTGCTCATGCATCATGTCTCCTATAGAGATTTTTGGTGACTCAGCCCCCCTACAGCCCAGATTTGGTTCCCTGAGACTTCTGGCTTTTTCCAAAACTAAAATCATCTTTGAAAGGGAAGAGATTTCAGACCATCGATGAGATTCAACAAAATATGACAGGGCAGCTGATGGCGATTGGGAGAACTATGTGAGGTCCCAAGGTGCTTACTTTGAAGGGGACTGAGGTGTCATTGTCCCATGGACAATGTTGCTTATATCTTTTATCTTCTTCAATAAATCTCTCTATTTTTCATATTACATGGCTGGATACCTTCTGGACAGACCTCATATGTAAAAATTTATACTCAGAAAGACTAGGATAATCAGAGCAAAAAAATTATTTATCTTTTCAAGAAGTAAAAGTCCAGGGGGCATGTGTCCTATGTTTTAACAACACTTCATCAGTTTTTTACAGATAAAGAGCACACAGATCTGTGATTTTGAGAAGAGCTCATTATATTAAAACCAAATACATCTGTGTTCTGTATTACTGAGTAACACTGTATTTTCAAGTAGTTATAAAGAATAAACATTATTTTAGCTGTAAAAAATCAATCCTGGTCAAAATAGACTACATAATGGAAATAGAGTATTATGTATGAAATACAGTTAAAAATAACAGAAAATGGTTTAAAAATTAAATCCTTTAACATAATAATCTCTGCTTAAATTCATAATAAGTATGTTAAAAGAGTAAAACAAACTTTGACTTAAACAGGGAGCCAAAATTTTATCAACTCCAGAGATTCTAAGCAAATAAATAAAATATTAATAAAAATGATCACATATTTCAGTTGCTGAGATATGCGGATGACCCCCCCAACACAGAATTTATTTCTAAAAAATATGTATTTATTCTTACATGTTTAACATTCAGTCACCTTCAACGTGCTCCCCATTTGATGCAATGCACTTATAGAGACATTTTTCCCACTGCTCAAAACAGTTCTGAACTCATGGATTTTCATGTACTTTAGTGCTTCTGTTTTTTATTGCACCCCTTCCACATGGGCAAAAACGTTTCCCTTTGAGAATTTTTTTCATCCAGAGAAACAAAAAAAGTTGCTTTAGGTGAAATCAGGTGAATAGACAGGGGTGAGGCTGTTTTTGGTCAAAACTGCTGAACACTCAGCACAGAGTGGCCAGGTACGCTCCTAAAACACCCAACATGAAACAGGCAAACGTGTTCAAAGAGTCTTCCACAACAAAAAGGTCTCTGAAGCTGAACGCAGCCTCTCACAACAACGCCAGTGGGTACGCTGATGCAGATGGGTCCCTAGAGCAATCACCTAGTGGGGGAAGCCTGTCCTACAAGGGGCCTGCCCTCCAGAAGATAGTTCTAGTTTTTTGTGGGTCCCCCCTCGTAGATGTTGATTGTGAATATAATCACTTGAGATATATAAGCAATTATACTGTATATTCAGGCTTGAATTTCAGTCCTCCTAGTAAAGGATGCGATTGTCTTGTCAGTTAAAAGCTTTCGCCCAAGTGTATGCTATAAAATCTCAAATCCACGTGCACTTGTTTGATCATGGGTACCCCTTCCCTCAGGTTACAAGTTCCTTTCACGTGAGAGTTCCTTCTCTTCCTATAACATGCTGTCCATGGTGCTGGGCATAGACCACGCAGGAGGAATTTTTTTAAATTTAATGCGTATTTCGCTGCTTCTGTTGACACGTGAGTGTTCCTGAATGCATGTACTAATGCTCCCTGGCTGAGAGTGATTATCATAGATTCCTGTGTGAGTGTTTTCCTATCCATCTATTCTTTATGAAGCAGCATTGTGTCAAAGTGTGCTGGAACGCTGGGAGGCAAAAGACACACATTTGTACAAACCAACGAATGACCCCTTCCAGAGCAGAGATAAAGCCTGTTTTTACAACTACTAGTTTCTCGGCATGGCCTTAATCCTAGACACCCTAAACTTTCAGGTAGGCAACAGAGGTAAAATTAAAATAAAGTCGTTTGCTTTGGCAAATCAGAGATTCTAAGTTTCTATCCGGCATCATTTCTTTCAGCACTATGAAAACAGATTACCGAAGGACACTGTGGCAGTAGGTGCCTATTTTTTTTTTTTTTCAATGAAAGAAATTGTTCCCCAGAACTTTTCAATAAGGAGAAGCATGTGACCTCCTTTCTGGGAGACCCACGGTACAGTAAACAATTGAATCCATATTCAGCCAGATGCTCCCAGCGTGTAAATTGCTCCCTGGGTAAATGTTAGGCGCTTTTGGAGGCCCGTTAACTCTTTCAGGCTTCGAGGATGCAATTTCGTAAATTACGGCCGCCTGTACTTAATGGTGCTCCAGGGACTGAACGAGATTAATGTCGCTCCAGAAGAGCCCAACTTACTCTTGGGGAGAGAGGCTGCCTGAACGGAACGAGCCGTGTCTAATCCTTCATTGTAAAAGGAGGGATTCTGTAAAATTCTTTACAATCAAGTTACCTTCATTTTCAGTAGTGCACATGCCCTCCCCAAAGTATATTTATGAAGAGCATGAGATTTTTTTTCCCTATTGGAGACAAGGTTTATTTCTGAAAAGATTTTCACTGACCCCTTTCTCTGTAAAAAAAAAAAAAAATAGAGAGAAAACAATCACAGTAGCTATTCGTCCTTGTTCTCTGTGGTCTTTTTGTCACTTTGGCGCCGTTGATTTCCTTCTGCTTAAATGTTTCTCTGAAATTCGCTCCCCTGAAATCATCCCATCCTGCTTTTCCCATGAACTCCTTTTCCTCTTCCTCTGGTGATAGTCACTGCGTTCATTTCAGAGTGTTTTTTTTTTTTTTTTTTCTCTTCTGCTCCCACTGATATTTATTACGGACCACAGCTTGGCCCCTTCCTAGTATCTGCGCCCAGGGGGCTTTGCTCACCTCTCCCACGGGGCGCAAGGTCTTGCACAGCTGTGTTCTGCATCTCCGGGTCACCACCCACTTCCCCCAGTGTACCACGTCCAGTTCCACTCCAGGCATGGGAGGCCATGTGTCATCTTCCACTGGGGGCGTCTCCAGCAGTTCGTACAGGGGAAACCCCTCATGGATCAGCTCCTCACATCTCATCTTCTCCAGCCACAGACCTTCCGACTCTGGTAGTGAGTGGGCTGGTCAGAAACTTGCTTCCTTTCTCACTATTTTTTTCTTCATCTATCCTTGTGAGAGTCTCCTAAGTTTTACTTCGTGTCTTTATTCAGGGTCACTTTGGACTATTTCTATTGACTCCCTTGTTATACCTGATGATATAGTCTTATTTTGCTTGTCCATTTTTCCAAAAAGCTACCAAGGTCCAACTTCTGCCTAAGTGAAAGTGGCTGAAAACTTCTTTCCTCTACCTATTTTGATGAAAAATTTGTATCCCTGCACAGAATTATATATAAAAGCTTATATAATATTCATGTAATCTATCTATGATCTTTGTCTGTAATATCTCTATGTTTTGGTGTCAATAGAGTTGAATATTCATGTTGACTTGTATTATGTAAATTTTCAAAGAACAGAGATTGCGCCTGTTACATTTTAATAACAATTATTCATTAGCTAGGTCCTCAAGACCCTCAGCTGAGGGTAACAGCCCTTGAGGTGCCCAAAAGAAAATAGGGTAATCAAAATCTGCATAGAGTGTCAGAAGTCATAAAACGCATACATTAGTGCGCTGAATGGAGAAACCAGTATGTAAGTGCACACACAGATGTTGAGGAGGACGGGACAGCGCATGGGCTACAATCATAAAAGAATTATTCATGTAGTGGTTGGGGACTTGCTGAGCGAGATGTGGACAGGCCTAGTGAAGGGGAGAGGGGACCCAAGGGGAGAGGAACAGTGGGAGGATGGAGGCGTGGCAGTGAAATTTGCAAAGTACATTCCAGGGCATTGAAGCCATGGGCCACCTCTTATTGAAGAGGATGATGAGACATGCTCACCTTCCATCAGATTTTATCTTGCTTTTCCATGTTTCTTGAAATAGCATCTAATACTTAGCTCAGTAGGCTTCTATTGAGTGTATGTAATTTATGTGAGAAAAAGATAATTTGGAAATAAAAAAATGGACATAAGTGTTAAGACTTTACAAAACCAAATTTTCCCTTGTATAACAGTAATTACCATACCTAATTTAATGTAAACACTTTCATATGCCTTCTAGCTATTGTATAGGTAGTACACATTTTAGGTTTTAAAATTAGAAATTAGATACACAGACAAGAGCTGTGATGTTTAAGACCAGAAATCTTAATGTGAGTAAGCTGATTTTGTCCAACTTTATCATTCATTGAGCATCCTGAATGGGATTATGGTCCATGTAACTATTAGATTGAACACACGTAATTGTTGTAATTCTATTACTTTGTTTTTACCTCCTCCAAATAGCAATTTCATATAGTTCAACTCATGTGTTTTAAATACAAATGTCTGGATATGAACTGTATTTTATAGGTGTAATTTTGCTCCAGCCCTGGTCTGGGCTCTCCTGTCAGATCCCCCATTCCTTGGGGACGCGGGACCTGGAAGGGGACGTCTCGAATGGGGGCGAGGTGGGTTACCTGGAAGACAGCCTTTGCACTCAGGGAGGCATGTGTGTCCCCGGAGATCATCGTCCCTTGCTCTGAGAGATGACTTTACCAACATACACAGATACCAAGCGGTGCGGGGGATGAAAACATTGCTTTTGGTAACGGGAAACGGGCACCTCTTCTCCCTTATTTTGAATTGCAACACTTGGTCCTTTCAGCCGGCAAAGTTGCCATATTTGGAGCACCGCTGGCAGGACAGACCACGGACCTCCAGGAACAATGCTTGATAGTTTGTGTTTGTGGTCAAGGCCACATCCAAGAGAAGTTTTCCATTTGCCTGGCTGCCTACATCCGTTCTGGAGCAAAGGTGTAATTAGCGGGCCTGCTGTTCGCCCCCACACCGTGGAATCCCACGCAACTATGACCATTCGGCTCATCATCTGGCTGGCTCAGAAGTAGAGAAAACAACAGGAGAGAGAAAAAATGACCTCCATTTGAACATGGGTCTGTTGTGTCTAACTGCGTGACACTGAGCAAGTCCTTTGACTTCTCTGAGGCTCAGTTTTCTCCGAAGGGACCACGGGCCCTGTCTGCCTCCCAGGCTGCGGGGCTGAGTGAGAGGGAGGGGGTGTCAGTGCCCTGTACACTGTATGATGTTGGGGGGCCGTGCCCACACTGAGCAGCGCTATTCCGCCGAAGCCTCGCAAACAACGCTGGTTCTATGCAGGCAGTTCTGGTCCTGCCAGCCCCACACTGACCTGTGTCCTTGCCTCACGTCCTCAGGCACTAGGGAGCCGCAGGACCAGAGAGAGCTTCACCAGCTCCCCCAGACTCTCACCGTATATATACTTTCTTTTTTCCTGTCTATGAAGTGTTTTACTTGGGCCATATATATTTTTCTATTTTAGAAAGCCAATAAGAATTAATCAATCAATAATTGCATCGATGGGGAAAAAAACTAATAAAAGTGGAACCCTAACAGGACGTGAACTTAATAACTTTGAAATATAAAAGGGAGGCTTATCCATGGGAATTTACAGATATTATCTGGCCACCAGATGGCTTCCATATTTCTTCATTACCCCAATACAAACGTAAGAAATACAGGCCAACGAGCGCTATATACGTGCTATAAATTCCTAGCTGAATTCCCTAGTCTGCACCATGGCAGTCGTCCAAGGACTTCTTAAAAAATGAAATCAGGCTTAATTTTGTGTATATTTTGCTTCTTCAACAAAAAAAGTAGAATAGTTGAAGAAATATGAGTATTTACACTATTTCTTTTACAAATAAGAGAACTACCATATTTTTGTTGATAAAGTACTTTACAGTGTTTCAAGCCTCCCTACTCCCCAATATTAAACTTCGTAACCCCTCATTCACTGGGTCACTTCTCAAAGGCCTTCTTATATCCTTCAGACAGCAAAGGGGGCCACAGCCCACGCTCGCCTCCTCTGCGTCCGCACCTTTATTTCACACGTCCCTGTGTTTCAGAGAGTGAAGTGCCTCTGTGCCCTCTATTCCCATCCAGACCTTCCCTGTGGCTTCGTCATTCTTTCTTCCCTTTTGAAAAACAGAAAGCAGTCAGCAAACTCCCTTCCCCTCTTTAAGAGAATCTGTCACTGGGCCATTGACTTCCATTTGAGCCTTTCTGCACCCTGGTTCCACCAGTAGCCAGGGCCAGACCTGGGACAGGTGGCTGGGTGTCCCTCTCTGTGTAGATGACACACAGCCCTGCCCCCCACACTATCCCGCTTCCACCAGCTTCAGCTCCTCCTTCAGCCGCTTCAACGTGACTCACTCCATCACCTCCGCTCCCTGCGACTGGCCTTCCAGCCTTCACCTTCTGTCAACCCTGTTCACAGGTCTGGTCAGAACCACCCTGTTCTCTTTGCTTTACTGCTCCCTGACTTGGAACACCTCGGTCTCTCCGTAATCCCGTGAAAAGCCTCTCCCTCAAGTCCCTGTCCTTGCCTTGCCGTCGTCTTAGACACAGATGGTCCTTAGTTGCAATTCTCTGGAACCCAGGATTTGGGGACATCATCCTCCTGATTCTCCCTGGTTACTATTTCCAGCATGAACTTCAAACAGATGTCCATGATCACCCCACCCCTGAGGGTGAGGGCCAGAAGAAAAGGACTCGCTCTAGGGGAGGAAGCAGAGAAGCAAAACCCTTCATCCCGGCTCCCTTGGGCCCCACTCCTCTGAGCGGGAGACCCTTCACGATGGCCTTCCCCACTCAGACGCAGGTGCCTCGGGCTCTCTGGGGTTCCCTTCCATTGCTGTCACCTGGACTTGACAGCTTCATTTAGCAAAACATCTTCAATGCAGCCTTTCAGGACTGTCTCTCCAATTTTTCAAAATGATCAATTCCCCTAATTAGATTAATGACTCTATGCTAATGATAAGGAAGTGTCACATTCACTGTGATATGACAGAAATGGGTTGGGCTTCCAATGCAGAAAACCTTAGGTTCAAATCCTACGTCTGCTACATATGACCAGTGTGACTTTCAGCAAGTTTACTTAATGAACTGGCAATGATACAGTGTTTGCTATGTGACAGGACTGTTGAAAGAATTTTAAAATGATTTCTTTATTTTTTTTAGAGGTTTAATTCATCGGATCCCGTAATAGTCCTAGCGGGTAGATACTTAATTCGCTCACCAGGTGAGGAAACTGAGGAACAAGATGCACAGCGCCCTGTACACCTGTGAGGGGACAGGATGGGACTGGGAAGCCCGGCCAATCAGTTTGTGCTCTCAAGCAAAATTCTGTTCTGCCTGTAAGTAAATTTCATATCTGATGGCCCGCCTATCCTTGTGAGTGCATTTGCTTTTTTGAGGGGCAGGGGCTGAGGGTAAAAGAGAGAGCCTAACCCCAAACAAATTTTATTTCTGGTTTTAAAATGGGGACGCCTGCTAGGCATGGTGCTGCGGTCCCTGGCTCCCTAGCCTGTACTTCCAGACATGTCCCTGGGCCTTTGGCAGCAGAATTTTATAACTGGGTTCCATGAGGTGAGTCACTTCTTGGATGAAGGGTTTCTGCACTGGGCCTTGCCCTGGGGGAGAGCAAGGAGAAGATAAATCGCTAGGTAAGCAGGAAATAGTAAATAACACCATAGGTGGACATGGGGCTGAAGCCCTTATTAATCACTTTAAAACAACCCTACTGGCTGTTTTTGGTAACCATCAGATATTTATGACCATAATAGCATGCAAATCACAGTGTTTTCTGGAATGACCACCTCATGGTTTTGGATGAGGATAACATGATCTGGTTCTCTTCCTCTTCCTCATCCTCTTCTCTTCCTCCCTTCATCTTTGTTTGCTTATTTCTTTGATAAACATCTTTGAGCATCCACTACATGCCAGGCACTGTGATCTAGTCCCTGGGATTAAGGGGCCTGTTCTCTTCTTTCCAATTCCATGTCTGACCTAAAAATATAACCTGTTGTCCTGGATAATAAATGCTCATTTCACAGTGACCTTTTACATCTCCCAAATAGCCTTTTAAAATCACCAATAATGCAATGGTAGTATAAGAAACATTTTAAACCCTCCTCTCCCATTTTTTTGGCACTTCCTGTGAGACACGTATTTAAAGCTCACAGAAAGTAGTGTTTATCTGTATTTATTTTACATTCTCCAAACACAGGGCACGGAGCAAACTCAGCTGCTCTATGGTCAGAGGCAGGCTGGCAGGCCATGCGCCCAGCGGCCGCAGCAGACCAGGCAGGTAGATGCCGAGACAGATGCCAGGGCGGGGGCAGGGCAAGGGACGGAAAGGGGAGACCAGGGGCCTCTGTAACTCTGAGTAAGTGGGTCCCTGCCACAAGTTTAAAACGTAGACTTGAAAAGATCTATCACACGATCACAGAAAGGACCTGCTTATGATCTCTGAAGATGAGAACATTCCTGAGCAGAGTCCTAATCGCTGCGGATGGTGGACAAATCCATTTCGTTTCAGTTTGAACCACAGGAAGCGAAGGTCTTAAGACGATAGACAAAAGAGTTTATTTTTTTTATTTTTTTATTTTTTTATCTTGATAGTTGGGATAAAGTTTCTATGAAAAAACCGTAACCTCAGCAATGATGAAATAATTTTAGGTAGTTTAAAAAACTTAATTATACCGCTGAGCGGCCTTTTAATCATAGTCACCTAATTTGCCGGGGAAATTGACAGGGAATTCCCATTAATTATAATTCGTTTTTACATATACTACAAATTTCACATATAGAAATTATTCATTTACATATTTTAATACTCATCCTTATTTAAATGACTACCGGTAATTCTGTCTTATGAATCAATAAAAGTCAGAGTTTATGCCTAGAAGAATGCTATTGAGCTTTTTATAGTAAGAACGTATTTGCGAGGAAGGTGTTATCTGAACGCTAGTAACGTGGCTCAGAGATTTGCTTTCTGAATTATTCTAAGTGGAAAAGATGAGGAATTGTCTTCGAAACTTATTTTGTAATTAAAATCAGGGATAAAGAAACTCAATTCTATTTCTCTAAAAACCTTATGTGCTTGAATCTTGCTAATAAAGACCCCAGCTTAATTCATCTTTAATTTAAATCAGGTAACAAATTAACAAATTAAATACTGAATTCCTTAATTGTTTCTTGTCAGGTGGTATTCCAATTTGCAAAATGTTTACCCACCTGGGTGAGATGTCTGCAGAGTGAGAAACAGACCTTCCCCTTGAATATAATTATGGAAATAATAGCACCTCATTCGGTTTGCCACTTACCAATTGATTATGGATCTTGACACCATAGCTTTCAACATCTTTGTTGTGAAACACTGGGAAATTTAATTAAAAAATGTTACTTATTTTATATCTCTAGGTATCCTGAACTCATCTGCATGCATTTGTATTCTAACGTCTTTTTTTATGTTCCGGAGATAGGACAGGTATTGCAGTCAGTGCTCACAGGATGTGCTGTACATGAAGATGTCCTGGGTGACGCGTTTTATGGTGGCAAAGAGTTGAGAGAGACGGAACACCTGCTGTCATGTTTCACGATCAGTATACATCAACATTTCAGTTTTGAAAAGGAAGGTCCCAGAAACTCGGAGACATGAAATAACTTAACTCGTGTATCATGATAGGAAAAGAGGTGAAAGTAGAATTTTCCAATTAGTTAACTATAAGGTCTTTGAAAGACTCTACAGAGTTGCCAGGATTGCAATAAACCATGTATGGCAAATAATTTTTCATAATCGCGGTCAAGCTTCCAAGTCATTATCAATAAGTTTTAGTCAACATGTATCATTTGTGTAGCAGTAAAACAATAAATCGGTTTTTCAGGATCCTTTAGCTTTTCATCCTTGTTTTAAGTGAAAACATTTATAAACTAAGTCCAAGATCTACAAAGAAGCCTACCTATATGCACGTGTATGTGCATTTATATGTGGGTAGAATCGTTCTAATTTTTAAAGTTGCAGCAAGGACACCTAAAAGGAGATCTGCCATCCAAACAAAATTTTAAGTGTCCAATATAGTATCGTTAGCTATAGGCACAATGTTGCACAGCAGAGCCCTAGAATGTAACCATTTTACATATCTGAAATTATATACCCAGTGAACTGGAAAAAATACTCCGAAGTAGTAATGACGATTACCTGACCCTCACCTGGTGGTAGTCAGTGACAAACACGTGCCAAATCTCAGTTCTAAACTCAGATGTTTTGTCTTAAGGCTCCCCTGGGAAGGAGTGGTCAGGACCTATTGGGGGAGGCTAAGACATCAAATGGCCAGCCAAGAAGGGTGGTCTAGGTTGTGGGCACCCACTTCACCTTCAGCTGCTGAAGGAAGCCTCAGTCCATGAGAGATCTCCCCAAAGTAGGGCAACAAGAGGGTTCAGTCCAGGCAGACAGACATCTTAGGGGACTGAAGCGGTTGGGTACCATCCATCCATCCTTATGGATGGAAGGACGGAGAAACCAAGGTGATCCTGATGGCCCGAGAGTGCCAGGAACCAAAGGAAATCTGTCAGCACCTAGCAAAGCTTGAACGAATGGACTAGAACTTAGGAGCAGAGAGCTGGTCCTTGGGAAAGGACCGCAGAGCACAAGGCACCGTCCCTGTCTGTGGAGAGGATGAGTTTGGGCCTTCCAGGAAGGCAAAGGCCCAGCTGTGTCAAGAGAAACCCTGGGGAAACCTTCACTGAGCAGTCCAAGCTACTGCATCTTGTTGGCCTTGGTCTAGAAGCGAGCTCAGAGGTAGGACCGAGCCGCCTCAGCCCTAACAGCCAGCAGCTCTGGGCAGGAAGGATCTTCCCTCCCCTCGCCTGCCGAGCAGCAGGTAAAAATCTCCCAGGTTTGCTTCTGTGCTCAGCCCAGGGAAATAGCTTAGAGCTTTTCAACTGGCTCTCCTGCTCCTCCTGAGAGATACCCTGGGCACCTGGCACGTTTCACACCAGGGAGGAGAAGTGACGGCATGCTGGCCAGATGCTCTCGGTCCCATGGGGAAGGCAGGAGATCTTGTTTAAAG
This sequence comes from Furipterus horrens, assembly GCF_987537825.1. Lineage (NCBI taxonomy): Eukaryota > Metazoa > Chordata > Mammalia > Chiroptera > Furipteridae > Furipterus > Furipterus horrens. The sequence goes on from NW_028327182.1 coordinate 93,444,287, forward strand.
ACTAGGTTTGCTTTATGGGAAAAAGAAACCTAACAGGTTTTAAATCGGTTCTGGTGTTGGATATTTTCTAAAAAATCAGCATGGTCACTGCCGTTGCTTGGGTCATGTCTTGTGTTCTAGGCCCTGCCCTCGGTATATATGGAGGAACTTACAGGCCCTGTGGTGGTCTTGGGGTGTCAATATTAAAATCTCAATCTCGTAGAAGAAGAAACTGGGTACCATCACATGACAGGCAGATAGCTGGCTGGATGTCAGTTTAAACCTGGTTCTCCCTGTCTCCAAAGCCTGTGCCGTCTGTTATGTGGCTTTTAGTAACTCAGTGGGGGGGGGGGAGACACAGAGAGAGAGAGAGGAGAGGGGAGGAGAGAGAAGCAAGAGGAATTCCGCCTTCACAGGGAGTTCTGCAGGGGCCAGAGAAACAATATCCCGCTCCTCAGTCCCTCTAATAGGGGGCACAGGTGGGTCACAGCGAGCCTTCATCAGTCAAGTAAAAACCACGTTTTGCTGCTTCTGCGTCTGGTGGCCCAGCAGAGTTAGGAGTCAATTTACTGGCTATTGTGGAAAGGGCCTTGTGCTTTTAAAGGATGGACCTGTTTTTATTCTCTCAGAGAATAGGTTAGGCTAGTCCACAATGGTTTCAAATTACATTTGAAACAAGCGTTTGCTTCATTCTCTGAGCCTTTACTAATTCTTTGCCAGGACCTTTCCGTTTGCCCTTGGGCCTTCTGGGAGATAAGCTAATTTCAGCGCACATTTTATTCCCCTGGATTGGCTCTATTTGGAGAACACAGAAGACACCACGTAAAATCTTGAATGGATTTTTCAGCCTTTTGCCTGCTTGGCTTTTATATAAAGTGAGAACGTGGCCCAACAGGAGCTGTGGCCTTCTGAGCGAAACCAAAAGAAAATCTGTGGACAGCTGAGAGCGCTCCGTCACAATTAGGTCAAGGAAAGTACTCCACCACAGGGCTCGGGACCAGATAGCTACCGGGCTCACTGAGGACGGAGGCCCGGTTTTTATTTTCACGCCAATTATCCAAAATTGAATGACGCACAAATGACCTCAATATCGTTGGAGAAATCTCCTTGCGGAACTCTCCTGGACGTGATATCTCGTTCCATCTTCCTCAGGCCCGCGGGCCTGGGCACCCCGGAGAGTCTGCGGCTTCAGTTAGTGGCAAAAATAACTGTAGTCTTTGTTATCTTTGGAAAAAAGAAGGAAGAAGGACAGAGATGCTGCTTCAGAGTCAAATGGATATGCAGGCATTTTAATAAATTAATAAAGAGTGATAGATCAAAAAAGTCACTCTTTTGTAGACCTAAATGTAGGAGTGAATCTAGCCGATACTCATCGAAGGACATGAAGCCTTTTAGGTGAAAGGACAGGGGTCTTTACAAGGGACAGATCAGGATAAGATCACCCACTGATCGAGCTGAGCTGTTCTCAGTGGGACAACTGACGAGAGACAATGGGAGGTATTTAGTGCCACCTGTATGGAAACTCGTGACTTTAAAAAATAAAGTCCTGATCTCATCAACAAATGAACGGCATTAAAAAGGGGAAGAGACTATAGTAGAATACAAAAGACATGAGAGAAATAAATGCACTGTGTGACTTTTGCTTAGATCCTGGCTTACACTGTCAAAAATCCATTTGAGACCATCAGAGAAATTCCAAAATGGAGAGAACGTTAGCTGATACGAAGCGTTTGTTTTACAGAAGGCGTGATAATGGCGTGGCGGTGTTACAAAACCAAGCAAAGGAATAACTGTCCTTGTTGGCATTATTTAAAGTATTTGTAGATGCGATGATTTGCAGTACTTCAGCCACAAATATATAGTAAGTTAATGACGTGGAGGGAATACTTGAAACAAGACTGGCAAAATACACTCTCTGCTTTTGTGTGTCCATTAGAAAAATGAAAACATTCAGGGCTTTTATTATCTTGTTAGAAGTATCCAGTCCTTTAAGTCCTGGCGCTCTTTCCCCTGGAAGGACGCAGGATGATGCAGGACCCGAGAACGGGACTTACCGTGATGGCTTTTTCTTCAGTACGAAGTGACGTTTTGTTTTGATCAGCTGCGAGCACTGATTGTCGCCCGTTCACATGTATAACTATAGGCAAAACGTCCTTCTCATGGTTTTCTAATTAAGTTTTCACGACAGCAAACTTGAACCGGGAAATATTTAAAATACTTAAAAGAAAATGTAAGATTTTGAAGTTTGAGGATCTTATTTTTCACTGTGATGCTCTGACTACAACGCCCCTAAGAAGCACCCTCGCATGTGTCATTGGCTTAGAGGCTTCAGATGGTGAAGGAAAAACCTGATGGTCGTTTCTGCAGGTACCACAGGGAAACTTTTCATGAAAGGGCTGCTTGCTTTCCAAATGGACAATCCTCAAACTCAGCAAATCAATGCAAATCTTATTCTACATTCTCTTCCCATTTGAATTTCCATTTCGTTTTTCTCAGTATTTGTCCATGTATCGCTCACCTGTGACGAATGCATGTTTGAGAGCTGAGTACTGGTCCTATGTTGACAATATTCAGCGGCGTGAATATAGTTGAGAAGAAAATAACTCCATCAGCATAGTTCCAATGTACTCTCAGAATGACTCTTTTTTTCTAGCCCCACGAAGAAGCTTAGAGTCTGGGGGGAGGGGCAGATGAGAGGGAGAAGAGAACTGAGGAGGGTTGGTTGCCTTGGGAGAAAGTGATACTTCTGTACTACACAGACACAAACATGCATGACGAGAGGAGAGAACACGGCAAGACTTTTCTTCCAACAGAATGCGTATGAAGAAGCTCCCTCAAGCTGGAGTCATTTGACAGACACCAGGACCTGCCACTAGACAGGTGGAGTCGCCTACTGGAGACTGAAGCTCTGAAAACTTTGTAAAATTATCCCTCATCTCTCTGACATCCTGAGTCCATGTCTTACTCTGTGGTGGATCGACCGTTTCCTGAGAGGCCGTGGCTGCGTGCAAGTGGAGCGAAGTCCCCGTGGCCACCACCGAAGGCAAGAGATGTTTCTATTTTATGAAACCATCTGGTCAAAGGCCCTAATCAGTCTATTTATTTTCTGAGCTACATATCACACCCTTTAATCCGGGGAGGACTTTTTGCAGAGACCTCATCAGATCAAAAGGTCATTGCAGTAGTCTGAATCAATTCAACAGAAAATTTCAGAAGAGGTCAGCTTTTCTCTGGTTTCCTTGGATCCAGTGTCTTTTTATTTTATTTTTTTTACACTGAGCACAGAACACCCCATAAAACATAAGAGAAGAGAGAGTTGGGCACTTAGCCTTGACCCACATCTTTTAGGGGTCATCTTCCTAGTGTTAACGATCCAAAATTAATTACTCATAACACATAGAACTCTTTATAAATTCCTTGTGACTCCCCAAAGTGATCATTTTTCTTTGTACCTACTCATACAACAAGCATCTATTAAGTTTTAATTATCTCTTCTCACCAAGCCTTTCATCTTTGTGTCCTAGCCACTGCTCGGGGCCTTTGAAGACGGGGACTTGAGTTTAATATATACAGTTCATCGAGGGACTGACTTTGGGCCATACAGGTTCAGAGCTTGTTGATTGAAGCTATGAAGCCAACACACTCCTCACACACGCAAAACTCCCAATTCTCTCTGCATTCAAATTACTACGTTTTCTTAGGCAGTCGGGGCCAGATTTGGCCTGCAGTGCCTCTGTCCCTGAAAGAGTGGAAACTTGATGATGAGATCAAAGTTTCAAAAGAAACTTCTCTGTTCTTCCAGGCAAATTCAGCTTTGATATTTAACAAAAAACTTTGCTGTATGCAGGCATTGGCTCTAAAGAATTATACAACAGACTAAAAGAGAGAGAAAGATTGAGAGAGAGGGGAGAAAAGTTTAGAACACAAAAATATGCAATTAGGATGTTTGTTATGTTCAAGTAATCACTGCTGTATTTAGATATATTACTTATCTTACTGAAATACGGCATTGTTTTGAATTTTACTTGTTTATAATACCGAATAATTGGGCTCCCCATCTGTCTGAGATGGCTCTAGTACAGGGGTACGGCCGAATCTAATTATTTCTCTTGCTGGAGTGATTACATGCTGTATCTTCAAAGAAATCAATTCTAAAATGTATTCAAGGAGACCAGCTCACGGTCCATGTCAAAGCATTCAATCAAATACACTTCACTGTCTGGAAAGTCTTGAGATACATGAAAATCGAGGGTTGGGATGGAAGGGGAGAAGCATTCTCATCTGAGTGGCCTTAACGATTCAATGTCACAGAAAACCACTCATCACTCAATAGATGTAGATTCATTTTTGAAATCTTTCTGTGCCATTATTTCATTTCCTCTAGTTTACATGTTGATAAGGAGATTGGTATTTGAGTTCTGGCATTTAAAGTCTGAGATATAAAAACCTGGCAAGAACAAAGTGCCTCTTATTTCAGGCATCGCTCAAGCGTCTTATGTACAGCTCTCTGTGATTGTAAGCTTTACACTGGAGATGGAGAGTGAGCAGCTGATGTGCGCGTGCGCAGGCGTGCGTGTGTGTGTGTGTGTTTACAGGTGATTACCATGGCATGTAACATGCTTGTTTGCTTTATGGCATGTGAGATAATGGGCTCGTAAGCCATACAGCTGGATATTGTTTGCCATTGACACAACCTGCTTTATTGACACCAAATTCCCTTCCTAAATCCATTCAGCTGGGAAGCAAACATTCCTGCTCAGTACCCACTGCAAGGGACAGATACAACTGTACCCAAGCTGCTCCTGCCAGCAGGTTGACACCTACTGCACGTGGTGGCCCGACACAGATGATCCAGTCGTCCAGTCACGAACAAGAAGCAGAGTGATCGGACCTGCTTACCCACATCCCACGTACTTCACTCCATTCTTTGCCACTAATAAAATTCTGGAGTTTGGATTTTGGCTGACATTTTCAAATTTCATTTATATGATAAAAATGAGTTGGATGCATTAAAATTAGAGTGGGAGAGGCAATTAGAATAACTTAAAATACAGTACGAGTGTTTTACGTGCCTTGCTTATGTCTAATTTATGTTAGTTATATATACATATAGATCGGAATACTACCTCAACATCATGTAACCTGCCTCTAACCTTTCTTTTTCTAATAATACAATTATTGTAAAAATCACACTCTAATCATGCCAGTAGACTAGTTATCTGTCTTTATGTCTTCTTATTTTTTATTTCCTTTCTTTCACTCAAGCTGTTCTGGGCTGTAGTCTAATATTTTCACTTACCTGAATAAGAATTTTGGCCTAAAATATAAATTTTACCCTTTTAAGGCCAATGTTAAGAGGTGATCATTATAAGCATAAAGTAAAATTTAACGGTAGGACGCCGATAGTAAAGCAAGCAAGACTTTAATTCTTTCAAAGCAATTTTCTAGAAATTGTAATGAGCCAAACCTTTTGCAATATCCCATATAATAGATAGTATAGAAAATCCTATAGAGACAATGTACTTTTCCTGTTCAGATAGCTTGAAACACATTTTAAAAATCCATGTACTTTTAAATCATGTCTGGTAACTTGAAAATAAAATTTATCCCTCCACCCGAATTTCTGAATACAATGATCCGAAGTCGCTTCCCGCGGCAGAAAAAAACACAGCAGTGTCAAACCGTTGAAAATGGCTGCACAGCCCTGCGGAAGGGTGGCCCGCTCACATGGGGCTCCACCTTTTCCCCTTTGTGCGCCTCGATGGCAGCACAGACGGGAGGAAGAAAGCTGAGAGCAGGAATCAGGCAGCTTGCAGCAACGCGCGCAGCGGCTCCAATTATTTCCAGGTAGGACGTGCCCATGGATAACTGCTCACCCCTTTCCTTGTTCCTCATTTGGGTCCTCCTGCTTCCAAGTAGCTTCATCATGCCCTCCCTGAGCAGGCCCTTGGTGCCCCTGGGCTAAATCAGACAACCAGAGTCATCTGTTCAGGAGAGTGTGGTGTTGCCATTAGCTACATGCAGTGGCTGTCACTGAGCTGTGTGGTCAGCAGGTGGTATTCTGCATGACCAGGGTTGCTGCAGAGATAACGCAAAAATAACCTTCTGGGAGAAATAAGAAAAAATGTGTAATGAATTCAGTACTCTAAAAAAGTTTGTGTTGCAGGAAGCGTAAACACCCATTTATTATACTTCTGCACTCAGAAGCATATATATATATATATATATATATATATATATATATATATATATATATATAATCATTGTATGAGCAGCTGATGGCGTGAAACCAACACTGTCTGTTACAATGATAGTATGCGCAGAATTATAGATGTTGGGAGATTTCCCCATTGCTCTCCCAGAGAAGAGCAACCCTCTTTATTTAAAGGCCAGTATATCCTTGGGCAAATTGAGTTTCCATGCTCAGTTGATTCAGAGCCTATTTCAAGCAAAGGCTGCCGACTATGTCAAAATATATACTGATTTTGTGATATACACAGTTTTCCAAAGGACAAAGTGAGACAGCAGTCTCAATCCATTTGTGACCTGACTTAGATTTAAAGTTGCCCTCAAGAAAGAGCTAGCTGGCATGTAAATATATTAAAATATTTTACATTGAGATTGCTTTCCCCTTTTCCTTCAGGTTCTGGTCATGAGTCACTAAAATTATCTTGAAAAATTGGGAAAAAGTATGTCCTGTTATTGAGAGAATTCATTACATTAGTATAAGGCAAAACAGCCTACTTACAATCAACAGTACCAGGTTGAGTAATTTGTTCTTTCTGACATCTTCTAAAAGAATAGCTCACCCTACATTAATGCTAAATAGATAGAAATAGTATGAAGTACAAGAATATACACAAATTGCTTTTTAATTCCTATTTTTCTTTAACAGGATGTCAAAGATAAATCTAAATGTGGCTTAAATATACACTTTGCCTCAAATGTTTAGGAAATGATGCCTAACATAGAGAAAAATAAAGCCATTAATTTTCCATTTGCATAACTTGCCCTTGAACTTTATTTGACATCTCGCAGTTGCTTTTGCAATATGAAGTCCAAGGCTTCGGTTTAAAGGATGTAAGCATTAGGTTTTGTTTCTGTTTTTGCATTTTTAGGGCACAGGCATTTATTTTTTAATGTCCACTTTATGTGGACCGTTTTAAGTGCCAATTTCAGTAGTGTGTGGCTAACATCTATCACCTACCCAAATTCCATGTATTTCTACTTCTGAAGTCTTTTAAAAATCCTATTTGGACTATTTTACATGAGATTATATCACCAAAAATGTAAAATTTACAATCTGAAAAATAAATTTTTGGTATGTAAGTCTCCCCTCCCCATATGTAAAGAAAGAAAAAAACAAAGTGAAGACGTACTGTCTGGAAAGATGAAATGGAGGTAATTTACTAACAAAGCTAGATATCTTTTGTTGTTTAAAGGGAACCCTGGATTTATTAAGTTCAGTAACTGAATTTAGATTTAAGCGTGTCGTTCTATTTCTATTTCCCTTCCAGTCCCCTCCTTTAATCTTTGGTTCCCTTTTATTTATTTTTATTTTCATTTTTGGTTCCCCTTTAACAGGGATTGTCTCAAATGCTGGAGGGTCCTCAGAACAGAGGCTGCCGCCACCTTTGGAGAAGCAGCCATCCAGGGAGAGAGATGGACAGTCAGTAGATTCTGATTCCTGTAGTTTCCAAACATGACACCACCCAGGACAGAATCACTGGTACCAGGACTAAGTGCCCCAGGACACCCAGGATAGATGAAGATTTGACAAAGTGACACTGAGTTTAGTGTATGACTGCCAAAACAACAATAATTTTTTGAGGCCATGACACGTGTATGAGCCTAGTCTCAATTCTGAAGGTAAAATCAGTAACAATAACCGAAACCCAACCCCAGACAACAACAAAACCCATACACACCAAACCAAAGGAAAACATCCCAAGCTTTGATTCTTACCCTCAAGGACCTTTGGAGCTCAACATGGATTGTAGATTTTATTAATGAATTAATGCATTGTTTCTATAAGCATAGTTTCCAAAACCTTCAAGCACTCTCTCACATAATCATTCGTTAACCCTGTGCACTGAATCAGTAATTCCTTTGTTCAATAAATATTGATTGATTTTCTACTCTGTCATAAACGTATTCTGCTAGATCCCTCAAAGATGATATTGAAGGACAGTCTGCCACTGGCCTCTACAATGCACACAGAAGACACACAAATGGGATGTATAAACTGTGTGCTGGAAGTACTCCGGGGACTGAACTTGGAGACCATGGAGGGCCCAGCTTCACTGGGGAGACACCCAGGAAGGCACTGACTGGCATACTGACTCTCCATGAGCAGAGACAGAAGCCCACATATGTTAGAGAACTTGCCCAATCTCTTGAGAATTTTACAAAATTAGTTAAAAATAATATCTGTGCAGCAGAAAACAGATCTTATTTATTCAGGTCATTACTGTATTATTGATGATTTCACCTTAATTTAGAACAATATTTACAGTCCAGTTTACATAGTTTTGCACATTATCAGGCAGCTGAAAAGGCTACGTCTTATGGTTTGATGAGTGAGTCCTAAAAAGCACACATAAAGACCTGTAAACCTGTCATTTAATTTATCTGTGAATTTTCCTTCAACCTGTCTCTGCAGGGATACTTCATCATCCCTGCAGATCTCCATTTTGGGAAAGATAAAATCAGAACAGGAAAGATAATGGAACCACACTCAGAAATGAAGGAAGACACTTCATTTAAAAATCTTATTTTTTTAATCATTTTTTATTGTTATTCTGTTATGCTCAGTGAAATAAGCCAGTCGGTGAGAGACAGATACCATATGATCTCACCTATAAGAGGCATCTAATGAACAAAATAAACTAATGCACAAAATAGAACCACAGGCCAGGAAACAGGGATCAGACTGGAAGTGACCAGAGGGGAGGGGGAGGGGGATAATGGTTAAAATCTTATTTTAAGTGTAGTCTTTACCTCGTCTAACAGTATGACAGAGAGCCTAGAAGTGCAAAGGACTTTAGCCCATGGAGCTCACGAATACGTTCCAACAAAGATAGTTGCTTTCTTCTAAAGGACTTCATAATATGACAGGAAAAATGATCAGGAGATCATGAGAAGAAAATGGCATTACCATCCTGGAAGAAAAACACATTTTGTGGGAGATTCTGAAACTCCGCACCACCTGATCTTCAGTTAGAATCCCTAGTGGGACTGGCATTTCTGCATGGTGTGAAAACAGGTGTGATTAGTGCACTGAGCCACAGGCTGAGTTTGCCGATCACTCTCCATCAAAACCCTCATTTTTAAATAACAGTCCACCGCTGGACCTGAATTCAATGGTTTCCAAGAGACCAATTTTTACTGTCAGATGTTAATAAACGAGTGTCAGCATAGCTGGATGACTTCGATGTGCTTACATTGTTGGGATGTTCAGGATGTTCGTCACCATGGCAAATGGCAGTAATTCACAGCAGTGATGAACATTTCTTGTCTGCTGATACACCGGCCCATTTAAATTAAGTGGCATTACTATTCTGTCTCTTTAAACAAGAAGGAAATTAAGCTTTGAGTGTAATTAAACATTATCTTAAAAACTGGGTTTTGGTATATAAAATTCACCCTGTGATTCTTCCAAGTTCTTTCCTTGAGAAAATAGAGTGCACGTTTCACTGGGATTTGACCTTAATTAATCCTGTGCTTTGTGATCCCCTCCCATGCTGAAACAGTCTTATCAAAAGGAGTGCACCCTGGGGGCGAGGACCACAATCGGTCATTAGCTTCTGTGTGATGCTGGCTGTGGTCCATGGCACGGAATTCCAAACCCATGACGCAAGTAATGTCTAGGGCTTGGTGCTCCATGGCCGAGGGACAGAGCAAACTATGCAGAACAGCATGTTTATACATCTGCATGGATTTGCACTTGAGCAAACGGCCCGAAACATTCGAAATGCAGCCTGTGCATGGCCGTTTAGTCCTGCCACGTCAGATTACACGGCACGGAGGTCAGCCCAGCAACGCCAACGGCAGGAAGCGAGTAAAACATCACTTTCCCAATACCATGGTTTTAGTGGGAAGAGCTGGCAAAGTGACGCTGTTGCCTGATCTTTAGAAGAAAGTGACCACTTCTGAGTGCTGTTTCAGACAGTGCCCCAGAGCAGGACCTCCCCTTGCTGATGCAACCTGACTGCCTCTGTGAAACCCTGAGAAGATGGTTTGAATAATAACTGTTTGTAGCCTGTTGACCTGAAATGTTTGTAGTCCTGGTAAATATCACACATCTGTAGGACTGTTTACAAAGCATATGACTGGAGCATCTGAAATCTATCATGTAGCCCAGCTTTGCTTGGGGAGCGGGGCTGGACGCTCAGCACCTCCTCAGGACGTTCACTCTTTGGGAATCTGAGGAATGCCAAGTGGTGGTTTCTCAGCATTTGTGTAATCAGCCAAAGAAATCCTGTCACGCACTGGCACGATGTGGATGATCCTCTGTTTTTTGTTTAGTACTCTTTTCAGATTCTAGATGACCTTTTTGACCTTTGAATACTTTCATTCACCTAACCATTACTGAATACCTATGTACCCCTCTAGATACTCGGAATATAGCAGTGAATCAAATAGAAAAAACGTTTGCCATCATGACATACATTAAAAAGGTGTAGACACACCATGAGAGACGGGCATGCCACTTTTGTCATGGGTTTCCACTGGAAATGGAAGACACTTACGATATTATGATGGTGGAAATTGTTTCCATTTTTCGTTAAGTGATACTGATGCTTGATGTATAATACCACCTTGTTGGATTCCTTTCGTTCTAGTCTCCATGGAAATGATTTTAGCCTACATTATTGTCACGGCCTCCTGATCTGGTACCACCTAATGCTTTCCTGACTCAAGCTCATTTTGAAAATCAATTTAATTGAAGAGTTCATCATTCAGTGTTGACTCTATACAAAATAGTTCTGATTTAATTTTTTAAAATTTATTGCTTTTTTCTATTACAGTTGTCCCACTTTTTCCCGATTGCTCCCCCCCACCCCGCCCACCCCTTCTCCCCCAGTCCATCCTCATTTAGCTGTCCATGTTCATGGGTCATTTATATTAGTTCCTTGACTAGAGCCTTCCCCTTATTTTCCCCCTTCTCCTCCCCTCCCCCTCCCCCTTCATCACTGTTAAGTCTGCTCCTTGTTTACCTGCCTCTGGTTCAATCTTGCTCATTTCTTTGTGTTGTTCATTAGTTTCCTGTATTAGGTGAGATCATAATTTGTCTTTCGCTGCCTGGCTTATTTTGCTAAGCATAATTCTCTCTAGTTACATCCATGTTGTTGCAAATGGTAGGAGTTCCTTCTTCCTTTCTGCTGCATAGTATTCCATCGTGTAAATGTATCAGTTTTTTAATCTAGTCATTTTCTTAAAACACCCTTTCTATCATGACAGCCCTTTGGTTCCCTACTGCCGGCCAATTCAGGTCAGTCTACTAACCCTAGTGTTCAAGGCCCTCCATAATCTGCCCCCCCCCCCCGTGGCCCTCCCAGACTCTGTGCTTCCGCTCCCCGGCTCACATTCTGCGTTATAGCCAGACTCTCCTTTATATCGTCGGCCCCTGTCCTCCGTGTTTAGTCCCACTTCTATTAATTCTAACACAGAAGTGCTCTCAGCCTGATCAGACAACTTCAGATTTTTGCACTTACTGCCTTCTGCCTGGGGCAGTCTTCCAGATATTTTCCTGGATCATTCTCTCTGTTGGCTTATGTGTCCTCTGATCCCGCAATGGTATAATCAGTGGGAATAGCCTTATCTGAAAATGTGAGTAATAAGAATTCCTCCAAATCTTGTATTTATTAATGTCCTAGGATACAGAAACTATGGTTCTGTATGTAGCCTACTCAAAACCTGAGAGAAATTTGTCAGTTTACATAGGTAAAAAAAAAAAGTCTTATCCAATATTCATCTGCAATGTTAAACTAAAAATATCAACCTAAGAAATATGTAAGCAGTCAATTGATTTTTGACAAAGGTGCTAAGACAATTCATGGGGGAAAAAAACTCTTTCCATTATAAAAATACTATTTTAAATGGGAAAAAACTGTATATTCACATGAAAAAAATGTATCTAGACCCTAGCCATGAACTATAAATGAAAATTAGCTCAAATAGTTTATATGAATAAACATAAAAATTCAAACTATAAAACTTCAGGAAGAAAACAAGAAAACCTTCATGACTTTGAGATAGGTAAGTATTTCCTAGGACACAGAAAGAAGGAAGTATAAAAGAAAAGAAACTGGAGTTCATAAAAATTGATATTCATCAAAATTAACCATTAAAAAAATGAAAAGTCAAGCCACTGACCAAGGACCAGTATCTAGAATGTATGACAAATGCTTTCAACTCACCAATAACAAACAATAAAAAAAAAAGAGGACAAAAAATATCAATGGGCCTTTGCAAATAAAGATGCACAAATGGTCCATAAACACATGGAAAAAGGGTCGGCACAATTACTCATTAGAAAAAGAAATTAAAGCCATAAGGAGCTGTCACGGCACACTCGTTAGAATGGCTAAAGTTAAAAAGACTAACCCTAGTGTTGACAAGGATGTAAAACTGGAGTTCTTGTAGGTTGCTATTGGGAATGTAAAGGGGTACAATCACATTGAAAAAACCATTTCCCCGTTTCTCACAAGATTAACATGTGCTCACCATACGACGTAGTCATCCTATCCCTCTGTATTTACCACAGAGGAATGAAAGCAGGTGCCCTCCCAGAGACTTGTACACAAATTACCACAGCAACTCTAGTCACAATAATGTGAATTAGGAACAACTGATATATCCATCAACAAATAAACAAATGAACAAACTGTGCTCTATGTAGTCAGTGGAATAAAACTCAAGAAAGGAACGGGCAGCTGGCACAAGAGACCGCGTGGGCGTGTAGCGTACACACAGTCTAACTCCATTTACATGACCTTCTAGAAAAGAGTAATTTATCGTGACAGGAGGCAGGTCCGTGGTTGCCTGGGAAAGCAGTGGGATAAGACTGACTGGGAAGGGTCACAAGAACACCTTCTGGGGTCATACAGATGTTCTCTACCTTGATTGAGGTCATGGTTACATAGTGTATAAATATGTCAAAACTCATTGAAGTACAGACTTACATGAATGAATTTTATTCTCTCTCAATTATACCTCAATGAAATCAAATAAACAGTTTTTAGAAAACACAAACCCGAATTTAGATTGCCATTCATGGTTTATAAACCTCCTTTATGTATGTTATTTTCCACCTCAGGCATGTAGAGCTAATAATGACTAGGTTCTTTTTTTCTTTTTTTTTTTTTTGGCTGTATCCTTTGACTGGGAAGGACAACCTGGTGTGGGAGGTGTGCGAGCATTTGTGTGTGTGTGTGTGCATACAAGCTCACACATGTGTCCAAGGGAGTGTGGGTATAAAATAGCTTCCCTCTGTATTCAGGTGCTTAAGTGTGGCGCCCTGATCTTTGCAAAGGTGCACACCACCTCCACCATCATCTAAACCACACATAATGGTAAGAGCATCCACTTCGTGGGGTTATATTGAGTACAAAACTTGATAGCATATAAAATGTGCTTAGAGCAGTGCCTAGCATCACAATGAGCGGCAACACCATCATTGATCCAATGTCACCCATTATACTTCAGGATCTTCAAATGGAAACTCAAGATAAAAACAAAATCTACCTTTCAGGGTCACTGTGTGAGTCAAATGAGTTCAAATGAGCTATTGACGTGAAACCATTAGCATCAGTGACCCCCACTTAGGCCACGGCCAGTATGACCGTTGAACGTAAGCCACCATAGCCCGGGACAAAAAGGCCTTTCCAGGTAGGACGGAGACCCCTGAGTGCTGACCAGGTCTCCTCCCCAGTGGCTCCATCTAAGGAAGAAGTAAGAGCCCTGCTCTGCACACCCCTGCCTGGTACAAGTGGAACTGATTTCCAAGCTTGAGACCCTTCTCTAGGAAGACAAGGAAGGCCTGTCTACGTGCTGATATCTTTATTGTGAATATTCTTACACTTTTGTTGGCTGGGTTAGAAGTAACCCAAAGTGAAAACAACTTAAACCAAGTGTGAGTCGTTATTTCTCTTTAGGCCTTTGTAGGGTGGCCTAGCCCAAGGCCTAATGGCACATCCCCTTTCTCCCCTTCTTGATAGCTGTGTCCCTCATTGTACACCATTGGGCCTCCTCACTCTCTGTCTGTGAAGAATCTGCTCTCTGGAACATGAGAACATAATTTAATTGCTGCTGCTCTGAATTTTCTTTGCTTAATGCGTTGCGCAGTAATTCAATTACCAGCACCAGACAGGCAGAAGTCCTTCTCGGCCTGTTCACTCACTTAGAAGAGAAAGAAGAAACCGAATTTACAATCCCACCTAAAATGGAATGGGCCATGCAACAGCTTCTAGATAAGACCCTTATTCATCCTGCTCACAAAGAAACCACAACCTCTATGGTTTAGAGGAAGAAGGGGAAAAGAGCCCCACTTTAGGAGCACATAGTGATCGAGCTGCAAAAGAAAGACAGCAAAAATAGCTTTAAACATATACAAGTATTTCCACAGACCACATGCCTAATTACTTTTATGGGTTCAAAAGCTTGGTAGGCCTCATGATGGGCCTTCTGACAAGGACGACATAAAACTCAGTTTTTTATAAAGTATAATTCTGTAACTGTAACACCATGCAACATAATGTAGCAATATGCAGACTTCCACTTATTTTTAAAACAAAAAATATATATTCTACTAGACAAGCGCGAAGTATTAAAAGCCCTAAAAATATAACGACAATTTATTTCCCTGTGACATTTTTCACCAGAGGTTTCTATTACAATTCTTTGAACTGGTAACAGGCAGCTTCTCTTTTTTTTTTTTACGATACTTTCTCCAGTTTCCTATTTTGCTTATTTTATATGTTATAGTAATTACCTAAGGAAAGTACATAAAATGTACTTTTTATTGCCACAGTGAACAGAAGACACTTAGGTGTGAACTGAAGACACCGTTTAAGGGTGACTGTGTCCCTCCGTGTGCCCAGCAGAGCAGAGGCCCCGGGCCCTGAGCAGCAATCAGAAGAGCTTCAGGCTGCCACGGCGCTGCGGTGCAGGTGTCAGGGATGGACTTTGTCATTTCTCCTTTATTTTGACTGCAGAATGAACTGCAAGGCTTAATGCCAGATGACAACTACACAGACTCACCTGCTAGGTGTCAACCCCTGTCAGCATGTCACCCACAAAAACTGGTCAGTTGCATAATTCAGGTCTGGACACTCACGGTAAATAAAGCTCCTGCATCTAGCCAGTCTGATGATTCTGTGTAAGCTGTTGGTTCTTTTCTCTTTGCAACTCTGATATCGAGACAGGCCCAGGGTGAACAGACATTAAAAAAAGAGAGACCATCATCCTTATGCAAGTTTTTGTTCAGCAAAGTTAGACTGGGAAAAACCGCACGTGGGCTTTAAGGAAGCTCGTTAAGAATAAAAGGCATTGAGTGCAAAAGATACGTCGAAGCATCCAATATGGGAACTGATAAATCTGGGAAAGTAATGTTATCCGAAGTAGGATACCCAAAGCTGACCCGTGTCTCTGTCTTCTCACGTGAGCTCTTGGTGTAGAACGGAGACATTTTCCGATGCTTAAGAAAATGAGCTCACGGTCTGTTAGCCACTGAGCATGAACACACTGTTTCTCAAGGAGCACAACAATATTTCACTGTATTGTCTGAAGGCATTGTCCTTGGGTGTCTCTTATGTTTTGGGCACTGCCCATGGCGTCTGGCCGACAGTAGAAACCCAGACTGAGCGTCCTCACGGAGCTCACATTCAGCTGGGGTAGATAGTTGCAGGCAGATGCATCACTAAATGCATTATTGTTATGATGCTGTGTCCTGTGGAGCAAAACAAGACAGAAGAAGGTGGAGGATGTGTAAGAGATGGGGAGAGGCACTGCTGTGTGCTACAGGGTAAGCAAGCGGAAAGGCCTTGAGGCCAGGGAGGTCTTGGCCTGTCCTCAGAACCCCAAGGAGGTGGTGTGGTTAGAGAGAAGGGACAGAGAAGGAACGTGGAAGAATTTGAGTTCACACAGGTTATGGGTGAGGGCAGGCCCATGTAAGGACCCCAGCAAGGGTTTCATTCTCAATGAGCTAGCCAGCTCTTCACGGAAATAGGTAGAGAACGACAGGTGTTAGCTTTCACATGAAAAAGGATATTCCGGCTTTCGGGTGGTGGTATACAGTCCAAGCTATAGCTGTTACAATGATTAGGGCGAGACCTATGTTCATTTGGACCAGGGTGGTAGAGGGGCATGTGAAGACAAGTGGTCTAATTTTAAGGAAACAATGGCATTTGCTGAGGGATTGGAAATGAGCCAGGTGACAGAGAGCGCACAAGGATGGCCCTAGGATTCTGGTTTTATTCTTAAGCCAAATCTCTAACAGTGGTTTTTATTTTTTCTCTCTCGTCTCCTACCTTAAAGGCAAGCATGAATAAAAGGGCTTTGAAACCTCAGCCTCTTGCAGCCGTTCTATTAAGAAGATGATGGACAGAGTACATGTACTGCCTAGAAATAAATCCAGTTTGTACTTAATTCATTTGAGAAATTGTTCATGAACAGTTACCCTTGTATACATTCTGCGTGTAATGCTGACAAGTTCAATTTCTGCCTGGGTTAATGGCCACATAAACGTCTTTTACACAAGCTAAGGTTGCTTGGAGGCAGGGATGCTTTCTAATTTTTTTCCCCTATGTTTTGCATCGCTAGATAGGTTTTTTCAGACTCGCTGTTTAAGGTCCAGCCTCCCCTTAGTACCGATGAGTAAATCTAATTAACATTAATGAGAGTTCTGCGCACATATCGACGGGATAATAGACCTTTTAGGGTGGTTCCTCTCTTCTTGCCCAGCCACTCCCCCACTGCAGACTGGCTGAGACTTTCATTAGGCAGCAATACGACCCATGCAGGAGAACACACGCTTTGTGGAAATTAAATGGGAACATCTCCACCCATGCACACTTCACTTGCATTGGGGTGTGGAGAGTGTCACCCCAAATGCAAGTGAAAGTCAGCAGAGAATCTAGTTCTCTTGAAAAAACAGCTTGTATAAAGATCATTTTCCCAGTCTATGCAGGGATATGGGCTTACCTATGCTCATTTATAAAAATGGACAATGTCCATTGCATCTAATTCTAATTTTACTTGTAAGCAAATTGGCAGAGAATCCAGGGATCACCTTTAAGGTCTGGATGACTTCTTAGGCTTTGCACATATAATTAACAGAGGGGTGAGAGGTATTATAAATCTCTGAAACAACTAATGGAATTATATAGGCATTACCATGGGCTCTAGAAATAAAGAATATTCCTACACTAGCTGATAAATGTGTCTAAGCCTTTCTTTATTCGTAAGGCTACAAGGAATTGAATTTATTTTATACCTGTTTATCCTATTACAATGTTCTGCATATGATTAACAGGAGCATTGTCGACTCTATTTTTTTCCCCTGTGAATCAAGTTTGGTAAATGAGGAAGGTCATATAGTCTCTTTACAAATTCAGTGCATTTTGGAGCATTCCTAGAAGTTGGAAATAAAGAATTGTATGGTGGGAGACAGATGAGCGGTCCTGGTGATATTTTTCAAAGTTCTGTTACTAGGGAGGACGGAGCTGTTAGGGAGCATGGGAGAGCATGCGCATTTACTGAGGCTGGCCCAGGAAAAGGGAGAACTGTGAGCCTGTCTTCCTTTCTTCTTTCTTTTTCTCTTTCTTTTCTCCCCTTACTTTATTCTTTCTTTCTTTCTTTCTTTCTTTCTTTCTTTCTTTCTTTCTTTCTTTCTTTCTTTCTTTCTTTCTTTCTTCTTTCTTTCTTTCTTTCTTTCTTTCTTTCTTTCTTTCTTTCTTTCTTTCTTTCTTTCTCTTTCTTTTTTTCTTCCTTCCTTCCTTCCTTCCTTCCTTCCTTTCTTTCTTCCTTCCTTTCTTTTCCTTTCTTTCTTTCTTTCTTTCTTTCTTTCTTTCTTTCTTTCTTTCTTTCTTTCTTTCTTTCTTTCTTTCTTTCTTTCTTTTTCCTTTCTTTCCTTTCTTCCTTCCTTTCTCCTTCAACAAGAGAATGGACTTTTAACTGCTCTGTTTTGTGGACCTGCTTGATAGCACCGCATTCCCATTCTTGCTCCTCTTACCCCCAGTATAAGTCATTCTGACTAAGTTGCCTGACTGTGGGACCTACACAGAAAGAGCCTCAGTCAGATGATCTGAACTAAAATTGAGGACAGCGGGACCAGACTATGGACAGATGATTGAGCTCAGTCATCTTAGGCTCTTTGTTATTTAAATAATCTTATGTGAGTTCACAATGGGAATGAGGAAAGAAACGTCTTTTCAACCACAGGACCTGTCACGTGTCCCTGAACTCTAAGCTGCCATCTTGCTCTTCAGAGGAAAACAAGTCTTCCTTGTTCATTGACTGTCCTGAATTGTTATAATTCTCTTCTACCCGTGATTTGCCCATTCATCTCAGGATATTTTCTGCCTGTTGAGGTTAGCTAATCAGCCCATTCTTAACCCCTGTTGGGTTTAAATTTGGTTGTCTTTTATACCTCAAATACCCTTCAAAAGCACTAAATTACTTATCTTTCACCGTTCAAGCAAGTCATTCAATTTTGCTTTCTCCCAATTATTTCCTTCTCAGACTGGAAGTGACATGGTAATTTCCCTCTGACTCAATCACATTAGGGCTGTTATCAGTGTAGGAATAAATGTGAAAACTCTCTTAACAGTATAGTACATCATCAAATCAATGACGCGTCTACCGGAGATGCAAGCATTTCAGTCATCTGACAAATAAACAGATGGTCTAAACAGAAGGTTCCACAAGGTCTTTTACGATAACACTTCTGTTTTGGCTGGAAGAGAAAGAAGAGAAGCCACCATTGGCCTGCAGGCATTGGAAAGGGGCGGTAGCCCTGCCCTGCCCTGAGACGCAGCTTCTGTCTGCAAAATTTTAGAAGGGTGAGCTGTTGTCATTAAGTGAAGTGACTGTTAATGGGCAGATCAGCAAGAGCCACAGGGCACCAAAGACGGTGCAGCACAGAGTAGGGAGTCAGGCTTTGTCTCCACTTCGGAGGAACGTGGTTGCTCGCCTATGTCATTAACCATCAGCCTGGTCAGTCATGGGGCAGAACTGAAATACAAGTTTATACTCCCTGGTTCCTTAAGACGAGTGGGGTGTGCCTAGTGGACAGGCCTGGACAAGGTTCCGTGGGATCAAGTTTATTAGTGAGCCTATGACAGACAGAGCTTGGGGGTCTTGGAATTTGAGCAGCATTTGATAGGAGGCTGAGGCTCTGCATGATGAGGTAGAGGAAAGAGCTACAATCTGTGTCCTTATAATTGTTGTGATCTCTTCTATAGCCACAGGCTGTGGGCTCTGGAGAAACTTATTACGCTAAAATAACCGAATCATTGGGGTGATGGCGCTGGAAAGGTGTCAGCAGATTAGGCTATGATGAAGCTGAACCACAGCTGAATGTCAATTATAAAGCCTTTACATAGTTGTGCAGCTGTTTCTGCAGCCCGTGAAACATTTGTTTTCAATACTTAACTCCAGATTCTGGCAGGCAAAGACTTACTGCCAAGAATCCCCAGAAGAGCTGTTGATGCCCAAAAGGAGAGAGAGAGAGAGACAGAGAGAGAGAGAGAGAGAGAGAGAGAGAGAGAGAGAGAGAGAGAGAGAGAGAGAGAGAGAGAGAGAGACGGAGAGAGAGAGATTAAATAGATTTAATTACGAATGGCTTGCATACACTATTTTTCCAATATATATTGAATTTTGCACTGAAGTGAAAAACTCATCTACCATGGTTACTGAATTCATAGGACATCTTTGACACTAAGGGTTTCATAACCAATTAATGTTGGAAGAATAACCTCTGGAGTCAGAGATTTTGGAAATCTCTGAATGAACCCCATCTCCCGGTCTGATCTTTGCTTACAATCTTCCTTGGTAAGGGACAATCCAGGACGGATCTCTTTTTTCACTCCCTTGCTCTGCTGAGGAATAACTGACAAAATTGTAATCTATTTAAAGTACACGACGTGATACATACATCGTGCAATGACTCCCACAAGCAGGCTAATTAACACATCCGTCACCTCACTTAGGTACTGTGTGTGTGTGTGTGTGCATGTGTGCATGCTTAAGTCTAAGTATATGATGCAATATTATTAACTATAGTCCCTGCTCCATACGTTCGATCCTCAGAACTTAAACCTGCATGATTGTCCAGGACAGGTCCTCTCATGTGGCTTGTCAGGCAAGGCAAACATATCGCCTACCTCTAGGTATCATTGAGGACCATGACCTGAATCTTTAAATACTCTGCACTTAAATACACCCTGTTCTACACGTACTCAGGACCCAAGGGCTGCACCACCTTTGGTATGTAGAAGAAACTGCACACCCAAACTCTTACTTTGACCTACGAATTACATTTGTTGACTTCAAACAGAAATTCATCCAAAAGGTGTTCACTCCAAAAATATTTGAATGACAATTCTAACATATAATCTATATGACTCATTGAAGATGCCAAGATTGTGGTCACAATTTCTAGAAAATAAATGTCAACATCAACCTTATTAACCTATTTTCAATGGTATGGACTTAATGATTTTTTAAAATTGTGACCAGATTTTGAAGGGCTTGGAACCAATTAAAATGTAAACAATGATTATCATAAGCATCTTCACAATATGTGTTTTATTTTGTGTCAGAATGAGTACATGAAATTTATTATCAGGCTTAAAAATAGTTTTTTGCTTTTCTGTGTTATTTCAAGAAACAAAACACTTTAAACAGACTGAATAACTTAATGACCAAATATTTTTCGAAGTCTTTTATTGCCAGGGTAGGGTTACTCCTTTGAGTTCCTTAGCTAGTTGCAATGAATTACAATATGGATTATGGGTGGAGAACATAAGAAAATTCACTGTGTACTGACTGTCTGATATTTGGCTGACACATGACCATATGGTAATCCTGGTGTTTAAAACACTGAAAGTCTCAGGTATTGGCTGGTGAACAGCCACCACCCCGGACCCTGCCCCAGGAGTCCAGAATTCCATACAATCCAGAAATGAAAGGATGCTTGATGCACTCAGGAGGCCTGACACTTCTCATGTGTCATATAACCTGCTAAATATCGACACTGATTACATGAATCATATTTAGCAACTTCTAACATCAAACAGAGAGGAATTTTGGACAAAAGCTAACTGAAAATTAACAAAATAAACCACAACATAGTTCCCAAGAAAGAATGGGAAATCCTGAGGTAAGAGAAACAAAAAATGGCCTTAATCTGACACCAAAGTTTTCCAGGGACTATCGATCACTGGCACCTAGAAACTAAGATGTGACTGTCCATTCAAGGACATGTCGTCTGTGCAGCCTTTCCCATGGATGAAAAGGAAACCAAGATCACTGTCTAAAGCTGTCTAGAAAAAGAGGCAAGGAAGCCTCTTGTGTGTCTGGTGATCCGGAGGAAAACCTCCCCTGTGAGAAATTTTAGGGTCACGGCCCTCATACTGCGAGTAGGGGGCTCAGACTGAAAATCTTTCCTTAGGGTGCGGAAATCGCAATTCTAGTTCATGAGGCACAAACTGAAGAACATGTGTCAGACACATGAAGCCACTGAATCTGTAAGCGAAACGAAGACCAAACCAAACCAGCAGCATCATATCCGCAGCTTGGGCACACAGAGACACTGTCCTCCTGGTAAGCTCTCGGCCACAGGGAAACTATGAATGATGACCTGGGACACTTCACAGCGAAGGGGAGCGACTAGACGTAAGAAAAAAGAGAACCTGCATCTCAGGTCGTTGAGATAATAGAATGCTAAAAACAAACAAACAAGCAAACAAAAAAACGAGAAAATAATTTTGGTTTCAATAACTAAGGTAATAAGACAAATAATAGAAAAAACACACCGATCTACAAAAATAATAGGTGGCTCTAAAACACCACATAAACCCTTTAAAAGTGAAAATTATAGTCATTGAGATAAAAAGTGGATGAGTTTAATAGCAGATCAGGTAACAGGCAGAGAGAACTATAATTTAGAAGACATATTTAAGGAAATCACCCAGAACATAGCACAGAAAAATAAAAAAGTGATAAAAGATGAAATAGAGCTTAATGTATATATATATATATTTTTTTTTTTTTCAATAAACACTTTGGGAAGAGAGAGTGGAGAATGGGGAAGAGGTGACATTTGAGTGATAATTGTTATAGATGTTCTAGAATTTAAAGACATGAGTTCTCAGATTATAGAAGTTAATTCTGCTACAGGGATATGTATAATGCATAGTCTCACCCATGCCTGGTGGGAGTGTCCATTTTTCCAAACTCCTTTGGGAGGGCATCTTCAAGGCCTAAACTACTGATGCTACTTCCATTCTTAATCTTCCAGTTTTGTGAACCTTGGGCACTAGCAATGCCATTCTTCTAGTTATTCAGGCCAATGACCATGGCGTCGCACCTGATTTCTCTCTTTCTCGCACCTGGTATCAAGTCCGTGTGGAAACTCAGGCGGCTCTATCTCCAGAATGCATCCGGAGTCTGACTACTTTCCAGTGCCAACGCAGCTGCCTTCTCTGTTTTGAGACCCCAGCAAATCTTGTCTGATTAGTGTAATGCCCTTCCTGTAGATTTCTCTCATTCTACCATATTTTCAACACAAGCTGCCCGGGTGCACTTTTAAACACGAGCTATACTGCTTGGCTAAAACTGTCCAGGGCTCCCTAGTGCACCCAGACTCCATGCAAAGCCTGCGATGACCGTCAACACAGCCATCTCTCTGGCCTTTCATACGCTCACTCTGTTCACACGCCCCTGACGGGCCCTGGAGGCCAGCTGCCACTTGGCCTTGGGCTCTTCCTCTGGTCCACACAGCTCACTCCTTTGCTTCCTTCAGATCTTTGCACTTTATTTTAACCGAAACCATCATATGGAGAAGTGCTGCCCCATGCCCCCGCCCTGCCACGGTACTTCTAATTCCTTCCACTCTGCGCTATTTCCCTATACCATTTACAATTTCTAAAATACTTTATAATTTATTTATTATGAGCATCATTTATCATCTGTCTCCCCTTATCAGAACATGCACTGTACTGGAAAGGAATTTGTTGTACAACAGAGCGACCCTCCACATAAAATAAACACGTCACAGACAACTGATTGAATCAATGATTCTTGGGACGCGAAGTATATGCATACCTTATAACCCAGTTTAGAGGGCACCTGTGTTTCCCCTCATGTTTGAGATATTTCATTAGTAAAGCTCATTGAAATTTCATAGGTTAAAAATACCAATGTTCCTGTATATTAAAAGGACTGGTGCTGGTGTTACATTCCTACATGGAATACAGCAACTCCATATTATAAAAACCAAAGTGACTTGTGCATTCAGGGGCGTTATAGTTTAACTGAATGCATTTCAAAATGATGGTCATTTTTTATTGATGGCCTCCTCTCAAACACTGCAACAAAAATCTCTGTGAAATCGAAGCCAGAACATAAAGAACGTTGGCATAACACCTGCAACTCTTTAAATTTCTGTGGTTATAATTGGTGCTTCTCCAGTTAGTCGATTGCTTGCCATTATGCTTTGAAAGTTTTTATCATTGAGGGTGGGGCAAAAGGAAGAGACATTCAGAATATAACTTAAAGCACTGAGATGAAATACTGGTCCCTGAAGAACACCAGCTTTAATAAATTAACAAAGTAAAGCCAAGTCCCTAAGAAATGCGTCATGGAGGAAGCAGCAGGTACGCCCCAGCCTCGGGGTCTGCTAATTACAAGGAGCTCTCCCCGCACCCTGGACCCAGCCCTGTACTGTGTTCCCCTCTCTTGGCTTATATTTCTCACCCAAGAATAGGCAACAGCCCTTTTCTCCTAGCTTGGCTGAGAAGGCTAGAGCTCTTCAAAACGAGGAAAATGAGAAATAAGCAGATCAGGCAAGACATACCAAACAACGTTGCTTCTAGAGTGTATGCTTCCGCTCTCACCCCTCTGGCTCTTTCCTTGGCTTATAGGCGCAACTACCTACCAAAACGCTGAAGAATAACCACGGTCACACCATTTTCTCCAGGGTTCTTGTTTACATCTTCCTGGCCTGCTCCCCATATAAGACATCAGTTCAAAACTCCAGGGGCTTCTCAAAGAATCTGCCACCTTTTTGGTGAACAGACAATTTACACGCCTACTCCAGGGAACACTCAAGTGGCTGATACCAGAAATGAGCTGTCTAGACCCCTGTCTAGGGACACGTGATTTCCCTTCTGCACATCTTAGTATAATAAAGCCCTGTAAAGTGCATAAAAACTATAACAATAGTCAGAGGATTTTTCTTTCATGAACAGAAACAGATTTTTAAATACTTTAAGTGTGGAAATACATAAATTATTATAATTACTATTTTTATCTGCATTTACTGCACATCATCTCTTTCTCGTATTAACCCCTAGAAAATAGAGTTGTCTGTATAGCATACTCGAAAACTGCAGGCAAAGGCAAAAGAAATTCTGTACTTGAGGGCTAACACATGATTTCCAGAGAAAAACTAGGACAATGTACCATTTATGTTTTATATTGCAGTAGGACTTCGAGCCTTTTCCAACAGCCTTTTCACAAAATTGATAGATTATTCTTCCTATTAAAAGAGTCTTTTATTCTGGGTGGCAGCCCCGGTTCTCAGGGTTGAATTATGGCTTTAGCTTTTTATGCCACTCCAGTGGCAATTCACCGTTGAATAAAATTACAAAGTGTGTACCTGAGTCACGGGGCTCAGAAAAGCCTCCTAGGGCTGGAAGGGAGCGTGAGAGGCAGTATGTTTGCTTGGGACTCCTAAGGAGACCTGAGGAGAAAACATGAGTCACGACAATTGCCATCAGGTTGTACTTGACGTGGAGAAAGGTGCACTGAGGGGCGATCGTGGGTCCCAGGCTTGCAGTGGCTACGATGGGGTCCCATCCCTTAGTAACAGATCAGAGAGAGCAAACATGTGATGATAACGACCATCTGGCAAATATTTATTAGTGCGTGATGGCCGCTGGTTCTCACCTCCTCAACTGTTCTGCGAAGTAGGAATTCTTCTCCCCCTTCTCAAAAGGGGGGGGGATTAAAGGAGGATGCAGAGGTGTATTAGTTTGCCCAGCTGATAAGAGATGGGGTTTGAATTAGAATCCAGATTTCTCGGATGCTAAATATGGTGATTTTCTGCAGTAGCATACTGTGCCCCCAATTACTTTGATTTTCCAAAACTTAGGTTTCCCATCTCTATAGTGAAGGCATTGGAAAACATGGCATCATCTCAGGCTCCTTCTGGTGATAAGATGTTCGGGAGCGTAAGCACAGTTTCAGAGAGCAGCAAACACCACCGACTAAAGTTTGCTTGGTTCCACACCGGGGCTCCCGTGGGTTGTTTCACCGCTACATCCAGAGCCGAAGGGTGGTAGGAACGGGCCATGAACACAAGGCGGGACTGTGTTGTTCGTGGCGGGCTGTTATCCTCGGTGGTTTCGCCTCACAGGAAAGACCTGCAAAGGCTTGGATGGAATACAGAGGAAATGATTCAGAGGCGCCCCTTCATGCTCCCCTGAGACCACATCTTAAGTGGGGCCGTGGTCTCTCCATTGGGCAGAGAGGCCGCTTGAAGAGGCTCCACTTCTGGAGAAGGTGACTGGGACAAGCGAGAAGCCAGGTCTCCTTGACATTTAGCAGAGCTCATAATCCTTCTCCCAACTTGTTTGAAGGTCTTAATAGCTAAAGTTATAGTAAGGAATCCAAGAAAGCTCTCTGCTTTTGGAGCAGGGCCAGCGTGTGAAAGGAACTACCCTGGAACCAAAGAAAACAGGCTCAGAAGGGCGGCGTTAGCACTGAGGCTTCTCCCCAGGAAAAACGGCTTCAAATCTCTGGTCTTCATTCTTCTTTCCGTCACCCGCCACATCCAATCTGCACATCCTACTCCACGCTTTCCCAAGGCCCCCGAGGAATTCCTCCACTTCTAGCTGCACGGTTCCTACCCTGACCACCTGATGTCCTCTTCTGTTTTTTCTGCCGCAGGAATCACCCTTCTACAGAAAGCAAAGCAACTCTTTAAGATGTGAGTTGGGTCATGCCACGCCCCTGCTAAAAGACCACTGGTGGTCTCCCAGTGCACTGAGAATAGGAAGTCAAGCCTTTCTCCGGGCTCACGAGACCCTCCCTGGCCGTGGAAATCCTCCTGGCCAACTGCAGCGGCACACCAACCTCCCCGCTCCCCCGGCCCTCCTGCTGCCCTTTGGATAGTGCGGCTTCTTTCCACCGCCAGCTTCTCCGCGCAGGCTCCCCCATGGCTGTCTCCTCGTTCTGCGCGTCTCAGGTTCAAAGGCACCTCTTCAGAGAAGGGCATCAGCCCACCTTCTCCAATTAGGTGCCTTGCCCCACATGCTGCCTCTTGATACCAACCCACCGCTTGCTTGCTTCCTAGTACTGACTGTAATTGCTTTATTATTTATGAGCGCTGCGGGAGCAGGCACCATGCTCGTTCTTTGCTACCTTTGTACCTGCAGCCCAGCGTGGACCACAGTAATTATATTGGCCTGCTACCCTCCCCTGCTGCTGGGGTCACCCTGCGCTTTCTTTGGACCTTGGCTTTAAAATCGCTTCCTCAGGGGCGCTTCTCTGACCTTCCAACCAAGTTAGAGTCCCCCATTTTTTGGTCACCAAAGTACCAAGGACAATCCCTGCTAGAGCGCTTATCACATCTTATTGTCCTGATTGCGGGGCTTGGTCTCCCTGTTATTCTCAGGGACTATTATCAGTAGTGACCGTCCCCGTCTTGGGTCACTCCCAGATCACTGGCGCCAGCACAGTGCATGACACAGAGTAAGACATTGTGAATAGAAAGAAACTCTCTCCAAGAGAGTGGAAGGCAAAGAGGTAAAGTGCTCACCATTTTTACAAGGTAACTGACTGAGTTACTAATCAATTAATTAAACTGTTATCTGTGATGGACACTTTCATACCTTGATTCTTTGTTCTATAATAACTATCCATTATCGATATTTATGGAGTACCAACAATGTGTCAGGCCTGGGTTACATGCTGGGGACAGGAACAAGGATATAATCTAGTAGGGAAAACAGGAATGTCTGGGAATATTTATGCTCAGAGGCAAATAAAGGATACTTGGCATAAGAAGGATATAAAAATGGTATCTTGAACTCATAGGTGGGCAGATTTGGGAACAGGTTGTCCTGGAAACAGCGCTTGTCTCTGTCCTGAAGGATGGGGAAGGTATCTACGAGGTCAGATGTAGGAAGAGTGCATTCCAGGAAAACGTAGATCACGCTGCCCGGGAGGGAGACGCCGACCTGTGCAGTGAGGAAGCGCGGGCGTGTGGGCACCTTCGCAGGACACGGGCGATAAGAGAGGAAGAGGAGGTCATGGAACCGATGCTGGCATGCCCTGCACGCCTGGGTGGGCGGCCGGGGCTGTCTTCAGCAGAGGAGGGAGCTTGTAGCCTGTTTGAGATTGAGGGGTGGCCTGACTGTGGGGACTCCAGGAGACGAATACAGGAGCCCTGCCGCTGGGTGGGGAGGGAGACGGGGCTGCGTCTGAGAGGCTACATATTTAGTTCGGAATGACACTATCAAGGACGTGCTCTAGAAAGCAGCAACTGAATGGAAAGAAAGGATGAATGCGAAAAATTCTGCAAAGATACAACTGGCCGACTATGTAGGCTAACAGCTCTTGGGACCGAGCTCAGAGCTAGGTGGAGAGAGAAAGCGGACCCAATATCAATACGGAATATTTATATGAAAGCACTTTTCTATGCGCTTTCATAGATGACTTTATTTAACTCCCACGCTACCTTAATAAGGCAGGAGCTGCTCTGATCACTGCATTCTCTGGTAGGGAAGTTAAAGTATCGTACAAAAAGTTCAGTGAGTTATCCAAGGTCACACGGCTTTCTAAGTAAGTTAGTGAGAAAGTGTAGTATAAAATCTTGTTCTGTTTTTTTTTCACTTATCTACCATGAAGTCATATCATTTCTGTCACTGCTTTCTTATTTATAAGATGACACCAATATTCTACAAATTTCTGTTCTGGGAATAGTATTGCATTTAGAAAACAATTTAAGTTCTTGTAGCTCCATAGAGATACAATTATTATTATTAATAAATTGTCTTTTGATTTATACTTCATTTGCATATCTTGAAAATCCCAGTAAAATTAATAGAAAACGAAATGTCATTAAAATGCCTGTGAATTCCTTAATGCACAGAGTAATACTCAGGGGCAATTCAGAAATTTTACTGAAAGATAAGGGCAGTCCTTCTAGATTTCTCAGAAAGGAAGCTGAACACAGTAAAGTCTTCACTGATTATTCAAAATATAGAATTTGAGCAAATAAATTGATTTAAGCTAGCAGTACATGAACCTAAAGCAAATGGGTTTTTAACATTAAAAAAATCAACTTTCTTGTTTCTGATGTTTATTTTTCTTTACAGTGAAATAAAAATTTAAAATGTAAAATTTTGTCCCTTCTCTTCCTGACACTTGAACATTTTTAAGAGTTTAATGATTTTTGAAAACAAAATTCCACTAACCTCATACCATTAGAGACCAGCTTTCCTTCATACCTCTGCAGTTAGAAAAAATGGTAAGAAAGAACTTACCATAAACTGTTTCTGGCAAATTATTTTGAAATTCGAAGTTATACTAAAAATTATTTTTTTTAAACCTTGGTCCATCTTTTACTTACTATGTTTTACAGTAGAAAAATCATTTACTTTTTCATTCAACTGCCATCCACAACAATAATTTAAAACCAGCTAATAAACATTATGGTTTGTTGGAATTGCTACCGATTAAATCTTAAGTGTCTAATACATACAAATATAAACAGAATGTAATTAGAGCTATTTAAAGAACCCATTTTTAACTTAGATTAACCATACTTTCCATTTGCCAAGGATAAACACTCATAAATGAAACCCAGTGCTGAGCAAGAAGCAATTACTTCAGTTTAAAATATTAATATGCACCGCCTTTTAGAAAGCCATGGAAAATCAGTTACGTAGTGCACTGTACAGACTCAAGTCAGACGCAGAAGGAAGACTGGGATAGCTTTCTGCGTCCTAATCGAGAAGCAATCAGTTGAGGCATGGCACGTCCTTACCCTTTATGAGTGCCATTAAACTTCGATTAGCGTAGATTTCCAACACAATATTCCCATATATGTTGAGTGTGATTTAAAAGCACACACACAGGCAGGCATTCAGAAAGAAAGGGGCATTTTACTGTTGAAAAATCTACTTAATCAGCCTGTTTCTAGAAATAATTGAGACATTTATAATGTAAACGGAGAACCGATTTGAGCATACAGATCACAGACACACTAGAAGGAAGCACAGACAGCCCACACATCTTAATTGCACGTTTCTTGCCTAAAAAGAGTCAAAAAATATATCGGGTCTGATGAAATGAAACTAGCTAATCAATTCCACAGTATTTTTGTGACATCAGTAGGCTGACTAAGAGGCTCCGTTGGGGCCCGAAGGAAAACTCAGTGTGGTTACATGCGTGCATTCTCGGTAGCTGTTGTGAGTTAACCACAGGTCAAGTCCAGTCACAATGAGCACCATTATCATGAAATGCTTCCACACTGGTCCTGGGAGGCCTCAGAATGGGGCTTTGTTGCCTTCATCACAGCGACGCCACTAATGGAAGAGCCTTAGCAGACCTCTTAACCCTCGGGCACTTGAAATGGCCACAATCTTTGGAATCTTTGGTCAGGGCTCTGAATATTAAGTGGTGCTGGGTAGATATGTGGGCATTTTCAATACCAGAAGGCAAAAACGAAAACCATAGAGTAGACCTTCCCGTTAACGATTCATATCAGTCGAGGGGCTTGAGTGTAATTGGAGTACTATTTTAAAGTGGGACCCCCTTTATTCATGACAACCAAGTTTCAGTGCCGATGAATTAATTGGAATGATGGGCAGTTATGGTGATATGGCTTGGACTATAAATAAAATTTGTGATTTTAGGACCTGATCTTTGGATTCCATTTAGAGAGTTACAGTCAATGATTTTTATCCTGGGTTATAGAAAGCTCCAGTTTTATTAAAGGACTAGAAGTGCAGCTGCTTCAAGGGCTGGGAATAAGATAAAAACCCCAAATTCAGCATCGTGATTTTATAGCTGGCCTCAGGCAAAATACCAAGCATGGGCCCTTGTCTTTGATGCCAGTCCCCGTTCAGTCCAACGATCTATTCAGTCTGGTACACGGATGTTCCACAAGGCCCTTGGGGTTCCTGGGTGTGACCCTGTCCCCACCATGAATATGCATTTCGTGTCCCTTTGCTTAGGCTCTGCCCTCAGCGGAAGTCCCTGATGTCAGCCATCGCTTCTTTACTTTTTGATTTAGTATTTTCTCTGTTCCTTTCACATCTGCCTGATGCTGTCTCATTTAAAAGATAAATTCCTATGAATTTAATAATAAGGACTAATGATTAATGTTTTATCCATTGTACATATTTGCATTTACAGAAGATTTCTGTGTAAAGGTCTAACCCAAAGCACTGTTACTAATGATAGAAATTTCAGGTTGGTTTGGAGGACATACTGAAGTTTGAAGACCTTTCAGAACACACTGTATATATGGGTGCGTATTTCATGAAACATTTAAGGCCAGTCATGGGTCTTTCATCTTTACATAAAAGGGACTGGTCATGTGACTTAGGCTTATAGCTGCTTCATGCCAAATCAAGGCTTTTAAAACACTTTCAACAACAATTCAAAGTCACAAAACAATCCCATAGGCTTTCCCAATTCCCCGTAACACAAGAGATTCAATTGGTCAGGGTTTTCCTTGTTCAGCCTACTGAGTTGGGTACCTTAAAAATTCTAAAGCAAGAAAGGAAGCTCGTTTAGGAACACGACTATAGACACGTATCTTGGCCCACCCCCCAGTGCCATTCACCCCAACACAAAAGGAGCTAGTGTTGCTAAATATAATGTGGGCCAAGGTGCCACCAATAGTCATTAGAAACAGAAACTTATTAATTTCAGCACCTCAAGGCATGAGTAAGTTGTGCTCCATAACTTTATAAAATTTTATAACTCATCAACTAAGTAGCCTAAATTAGTTGACTTTATTGTTTGGTAAATGCTTGATAGCCAATAGATTTAATACATTGTTAATTATCCTATCCTCCTCAAAATAGTATTTTCAATTTTATATCCAAGAATATTTAGAGGCTAATTAGAAATCCAGTAATGTGAATTGTAAATTATGTGTAATTACGATAAAACTACTGAAGAATAACACATATTACTTATAAATTGTAACACTGTGATAAATTAAAGCAATTACAGGTAAACCAATAATGTTCTTTAATTAAGTAGTTATGAATGAGAATTTGTGCTTTGCATTTACAATAACCTATAAGGCTGAGGACTGCGTTTATAGCTCGTGCAGAAATCGATTGCACTCTGCAGTGATAGTCTGCTAAGAATAACTTCTAGGTTCATTACTGTCATTATGCCATTATCATGTAAAAACACCCAGGATTGTGAAATGCAAAGTGTGCTGACAACCAATCAAGCGTGCTTCTTAATGCGATTATAATTCTGTTACTATCTCTCCTCATGCCTCTGTGAGTCTGAGAAAAAGTTCCTATTTCCACAAGTCTCCAATGTTGTTTGCAAGGAACTGGAAGGTGCTTCGTCACAAGTTTATTGAAAACACTATTGTATTTGACATTCATTAAGGCTATTCATCCTTGTAATTACCTTACTGCAGCCTGCCATTTATAAGAGCATGGCAACGGTTTTTATATCACCCCATCTATTTATTTTGTTATCTATCGTTACAATGTTCGGGTCACTCTTTGACATGTCCCCGTTGCAGTCAATGTCACAGGGGAATAAGAAGAGACCCCCCAGATGCTGTTACTGCCCGGACTGGCATTAAGTGTGTGTGAACAGATCTCCGGAACAGAAAGAACGGACGGAAGCTGGTGAAATGGGGAAGAGTTGGAAGGTTCGGAGGATGAGAACTTGCTGACTTAAATTTAAACTATCGTCTTGATGCTCATCCGAAAGATGAGTTTTAAAGGATCAGCACTAAACAAATAAACCAACCAAATGAGAAGAGGATTCCGATGTAAGCAGGCATATACATGTTATGAATTTGTTTTGTGGCATTAACGGTTAGTTTTTCGGAAATTAAGGATGTTTAGACTAACATAAGAGCCTCTCAAATAGAGTATCTTGAAGACCCTGGAATAACACACCCGACCAGAGAAAGCCCTGCACATGCCGGCAATATGCGTGTCAGTAATGGTTGTCATGTCAGAGATTTTAGCCCACGTCGCAAGTTCACCTGTCAATGTGTCACGGAAGGTGGAAGAAGACACACAACTCCTGGGTCAAAGACAAAGGGCTTTGTTGCTCCAAGTGTGACAAGCAGCAAGAGTGTCATATGTTTATGGTGGTTTCTTTGTCCTTGCAAGAAGGTGATACAGAAAGCTTTCACAGATGCTACACACACTGCAGGTGTGCCCTGCAGCTGAAAAGCCCCGGACTCGGGAACCCATCGTTTTTACAGCAAGCAGTACGCAAACCTGCTCTCTGTCCCAGAGGTGGACGTAACATCATCTGTCAGGGCTGATTTCTGTAAACATGACCTTGAGAAATGACCCCAAGAAAGAGCAGTTGAGGCTTTGCATTCCTGACAAACTCAGAAAAACATGTAGGAGCCTGAAAGGCCCATCGAGAACTGTCTTTCCCAAGACCAGTGTTGACATTTTCAGGAATTTGGTGTCAAACTAGGTAGAAAAACAGCCTTCATTCACTGGTTTCACGTTCGAAACTCTATTCATAGGACCATGAATACCTCCATATGTTTAGTTAAATATTATTCAAAATGACACAAGAAACCTCTGGACAGAGCGACCCTCTGATAAACCGCTCCTCCCCACTGCTCTCCAAACACTCTGTTTGCAGTCTGTCCCTTCTCTAGAATGATCCGCCCATGCCACTTCCTTTCCTGTGTCAGTCACTTCTCCTTCACTAACTTTAGAACCCTACCCACACTGACATAGTTGTTGGAAATAATCCCAATTTACGTGGTCTACCCGACTGCAGAGGCTGATAATGGGGACCGACAGGGCAGTTTATACAAGTTTCTTAAGGAGGACGCAACACGTATGAAGACATAATGTATTTTTATTCTCAAGTCTGCAGCCAATCTCCAGCTTCCAGTGCATTATACCGAGTGATCCACTGCACTGTTTAGGCAGTGCAGCCACTTTTTGATGTGCCCACAGATTTTGTAATGTCTGAACTGCAGAGTCATCTATAATCAGTGACCCTTTTTCAATACTTTCTCTTCTGCCATGAAAACAGCGTTTTTCTTCTGAAATGCAGACTCATCTTTCCTTTGAGCTGATTTTCTGTACGCTGTGACCTACAGCCACAGTGTCCCCTGGCCCCAACATCACCTGTGTGACTTCATTGAATGACCAGGACTAGGAAGGGCACCAAAAGAAACCAGCTTCATTATTTCCCTTTCCAGCTACTTTTCAACCTAGTTTCAACAAGCTTTTTTTCCCCCTCAGGCTTGGGGTGAACTCTCAAGTAATCTCCTACCTTTTATGATTACTCTCAGGTTAAAAAGTAAATAGTCCCTTAGGTGTGGCTTTAAAAAGTTGAATTGATGGTGCCATCAAAACTTCAATTACATCTAATATGTCCTTACACACACACACACACACACACACACACACACACACACACACACACCCCGGGGCACTGCTTTAAATGGAAAAGCCTACAGGGGACAAGGAGGATTTGGCAGTTCTCTCTCACTTTCTCCCCAGCTCCCAGCCCGCTCTGCTGGAAACGCCCTGCTGACAGGTATGCACTTCACCCCTTAGACTCCACCAGCCTTTATATCTCTTTTGGAAACAGTCAGAAATCAGCCTCCGGGTTCCTCAGACACCAGGAGACACACAGTGAACTTTTGGGGTGGCTGTCTGTAAGTTCCCCTCAATTGGACTGAATGCTCCCCTCTCCAGATTGATGGCACCACAGCTCCTCAGTTTCCCAAAGGGACTGTGATCTTTGCTGAGCTGACCAGTCTTCCGTTTCTCTGTCACACCTTTAAGGTTCTTGGTATCTGCAGAGGTTTCTTTCTGGGGGGGGCGGGTGTCTTATCTAAAACTTGAATGCAGCAGGAGAAACACATTTATTACCCTATTAAAATCCTTTTTGGTACTTATTGATGTATTTGAAAAATAGTATTTCTTGCTATATTTCAAGCTCTTGGGGAACCACTTTGTACCCTTCATTTTTAGGTCAACGGATTGGAGTTGTCAATTTAGATGCTCTTAAGACAGAGGGGTGACATGAATATAGAAGTGAATGAAGCATTTGGGTAGGAGATAATGAGTATTGATGCTCCTTCCTTTTTAAATTTTTTTAAAGAGAAGCCAGAAATCGAGAATTTTATGGAGCTGATTTATTAATTGAAAGCACATGTACACATTATAGTCTTATTCACACAATGCCAAAAATTGATATGTTTAATTTAATATGAAACAAATCACTGCATTATTGGGAATAAGAAAAATAATAATTAAATGGTTAACTTTTAAATTTGTGTGCTTAAGCTTTGACTCAAATAATTAGAATCTACTTAACAATCTTTTTTTTCAGCCAAAAAAAAGGAGACTTCTGATGGACTATGATAATGAATGGGGTTGATTTATTCTTTTCCTAATGTTTAAGATGTGAAAAAAAATTAAATATATTTATCTTCTGTTTTAATAAAGTCAGTTTCTATGTAAACAGTGTCTGAATAGTCTGAATTGTGGCAATTGTTCTCTGAAAGTTAGGGAAAATCTATTAAAAATTTATCATTTTATATTGTGTTACTTCCTGTTATGACGAATATGCACATTTAATTAATGTTACACAGAAAGTCATAAAACTATAATTCACAAATGAAAAATTAAATATAATGAGCTAGTTATTTGGAAAAAAAATCACCTACAAATAAAGTCCATTGTTTGGTGCTTTTATGTGGCAAAATAAGGCCATGAAATATTTTATTATTTATTTTATTTTATTTTAATTTTCATTTTATGCCATGAAAGATTTTAGAGAAGGAACTGATGAAAGCAATATGTCAAAAAGTAGCCTGAGAAAATCTTTACTGTGTTCAGGAGAGTGAAATGAAGGCATGTCGCAGAAGTGTGAGAAGAGACGGGGGCGCAAGGAGCGGAGAGCGCTTCCTGTTCTGATGGCAGGGGTCTTCATGCAGGACCCCAGGCTGACAAAGAAGCCTCTGTCTACTGCCATGGTGCCTCGCTCTCTCCCTGCCCTTGGGGATTTCATCTCCAGGGTATAGATGAGAAAAGAGCAATTATATTTCATCAAATACCTTCACTTGAAAAGTTTCTGGGTTTCATTAAAAGTAAGACAAAAAAAGGGATGCTTTTAAAATGAAGACATGTTATGTGCTGCAGATAACTGGTGTAGGGCCATGAGGCTATTTTTACCGATCCCCCCTTATCCTGATCTATTTTTCCTGTTCCCATATATAACACCTTTAAATACACGATATGGTATACTTAGGTGTGTGCTTTACTCTTTATTTTCTGCAAAATTTTGTAGGCCCCATGGATGTAGAGATCTTTGCTTTGTTCACTGGTGTTTACCAAGCACCCAGAAGAGTGTCTGGCACACAGTAGGTCCTCAGTAAGTATCCTTAGAAAAAGGGACCGCAATGTTGGGAGACATTGTAGGAGACCTGAGAAAGAATTTGTTCAAAATCAGGGAAGATGGGAAAATAATGGAACTTGTTAAATATTTTTCATGAGACCTCTCAAATTATTTAGAAGTAATCCACCCAATAAATCTCTAAGATCTATTGCTTGTATTCTTAAATAGCTCTTAAACACCCCTCTCATTTTCTATTTGTAATACATCCCTTTTTTCTGGACATTTCAAAAACATAGTTGGCTTTTTACCTCTTAGTCCTTACAGCAGATAAGTCATCTCCAGTAACCTATAGTCTTAAACTAATGTATGTTACATCTGGGGCGTTTATTTTTCTTTGCTTACAGAAATTTATCATTTAGCTTTGGATTCTGGGGTTAAACAAGCAGAATTTATAAAATTGGAGTTGGTTGTGATTTGGTGTAGAAAAGGGGACTAATCTAGCCTGGAATCTCAGTGAAGAATCTTTTTCTGAGGAAGTGATGGGCAAGGTAAGATTTGAGAGAGAGAGAGAGAGAGAGAGGGTCAGGCATTTGCAGGGGGGGAGGTGGAGAGAGTCTTTCAGGGGGAACAGACTAGGCTAAGACCCTGAGGAGGGAGGGCCAGAGCGCCGCGAGCTATAACTGGAGTGGTAGGTGCGAACCAGATCATGTATGATCATGAGAGCCCTCATATGGATTTTATACCCTCTTCTAACACTAAGGAGAAACTACTGAAGGGTTTTCACTCCCAAGGAAACTCGATTTAATCTGTGAAATCACACCGCCAGCGATCGAGCTTTCTCCAAGCCACAGTGGCTCCCTATGGCCTGCTGAGGACAGGGTTTAGTAATCTCTGAGCCTGCAATTCAAAACTGTAGACCTCAGTCCTTGTTTTTTAATCCCACGTTTCCCTGTGATAGATGCTGTGCCCGCTCTGGCCCCCAGAACCAGCCCTCTGCCCCTCAGTCTTTCTTCCACGTTTCCTCTTCCCTTCTGTCCTCTCCGCTGGCCTCTTATTGCTTCTTTCCCTTCTTCTTCTCATCCTCTGTCTCTCCTCTCCCCTCCCTTCCTCACCCCCCTCCCCCATCCTTCCCTTCCTTTCTTCCTTATTCTACCCACCTACTTTTCAACAGACTAGGTCTCACATATATTTTTGGGTCCAGATCAATTATCACCTCGCCTTTGTTTTCGTCTGAGTCACCCCTACAGCGTGTATATTTTACCACATGGCATAATGATTCTGTGGCCATCTAAGCTCCATTAAAGTATCCTTTCCCTGAGGCTCTGCCTGATACCGTTTTGCTACCTCACAGGGAATTCACAATACCAAGCACTAATAGTAACTGCCTCACAAAAACCTGTGAAGTAAATTAACTAATACCTTTGTACAGAGTCCAAGGCAATGTGCCGGAGACATTCAGAAGCTTACTGTAAACCTCCAAACAAACAGAGGCTTTTTAAAAAGCCAAATTGGTAAACGCAGTAGAATAAAACATGATTCTGTTCAGGTAAGCAACATTCTGACTTCCCCTGTCTTCCAACTCAGCCCAGACTCATCACAGAGCATGTTCGTTTGGCTTCCTAATGATACACGTGCAAACGCGTAAAATGCGTTGTTCTCCTGATATCCTGTTATGGCGCCCAACCAACGCTGATCCTCTGCATGTCTGGGGGAAGAGCATGAGTCTTGGAGGAAACAGCCCAGGGCTGCAATTTTAACTCTGTGATGACAGCCAGGTTCTAAAACCCCGAGGGTTGCTCCTCTCTGTAAAGGGACAGGTTACAAAAGCTGTAACGATAAGTAATGAGCAAAGGCATGCAAAGCCCCTATCCCAATACCTGATACATAAACGGGGCTCAATAGTCATCATTTCAGTCATGGTCAACTGTCCCTGGTCCCTTGGTTTGGTTGAAAATGGGTGTCTCACTTTCTTTGCAAAACTCCAGCATCTATGGTATTGATATCATACACCCTGATGCCTTTAGGATAAGGCTCCAAGAATTATCGCCTCCTTTTTTTTCTCTTAGCATCAGCGGTCTCTTCCCTTTACTTAGTCCTCTGCTTGGGCTTCTGACAAGATCAGCTCCCTCTCTCTCCAAACACCCTGCATTTTAGTAGCTATTTACACATTCTTTCCTTCAAAAGCAATAAAAATAACATGTGGAAAATGCTTGGTGCTGGGACTGTAAGAATAAATACGACACTCCTCCATTTTGCGCCACGGGAGGGGAGTCAAGATATATGCACAGCCTGTGATTTAGAAAATGGGGTATAATCACACACTGGCAACCCCGAGGCAGGTTTTGGAAGCACGAAGCGAGGACGCAGTGAACCGCTTCTGCCTGGAGGAGGTAACTGAAGTAGGTCAGGAGACCGTTGGTGGGCACTGGAAGACCCTCGGTTTTAAAGAGCCTGCACTAGCAAAGGTACGACATCTAAAATTAGGACTGGTTAGAGAAGAGCAAGAAATATAAAGTTGAGTGCCGCCCCAGTGGGAAGACTCTTGAAAATTTGGAGAGAATGGCGGCCATTGTAAACTTGAACCAAAGGAGCGATGTGACTAAGTTTAATATTTTTAAAGGAGGATGGCTGACACAGGGAAGCTCAGAAATAGGACGCCCAGTTGAAAGATTATGGCAAGAGACCAGGATAAGGAGAAGTTGCTACCGTCGTTCTCTCCAGCTGCCCCCCTGAATGTCGCCCATCACAGCCTGCAGAGCAAACTCAGTGGTCCTTCCTTGCCCTTGGCCTCTCCCGTTCCCACGATCTGTTTTACACCTCTAGGCCTCCACTCCTCCCTTCTGCCTTGGCATCTGCATTCCCACCTAAGGCTCGTTATTCCTGCAGCTTTTTCCATCCCCCGTTTCCTTGCCGGGTCCTGCTGGCTCTCGTGAGATAGACGCTCGTTCCGATGTGTTTTCCTGTCCTCCCTGTGCTTTCCTACATAGTCCGGCTGCCCTCCTTGCGTTCCAGTATCATTTCTAAGGTGAGAATAATCGATGCCACACATGCATCTAGTTTTGTTACTGGATCCCCTCGCGTACGTTTCCAGAGGTCCGCTGGGCATTTTGACATGGAAGCCCCCCACCCACGGACTTCCACAGCTGAGCCGCCCTGAGGCTCGTGCGTGCCTGGGCTGTCTCTGCCAGTGGCCCCTTTACTCTTCCCTCTCAGGCGGAGGTTCCAAACCATGTCTGAGCTGCTCCTCTTATTTTTCTCCTCTCTCTCTCTTTCTCATCACAGCTCAAGTCTCATGTGGCTTTTCCTGGCGGTCGCTCTTCAGTATTCCGCTTCTTTCTATCCCCGCTGCTACTCACTAGTTTAGGCTCTTATCACCTTGACTATTGTAATAAGCTTGGTTCAGAACATCCTCTTTCCAAACCACTTTATAATTGTTATAAAAGTAATCTTTCAAAAGTACCATTATAATCACATTATCTCCCTGATCAATAGATTGAGTGACTGTGTCATCTACACAATATGTAAACCGCATAGCCTGGCAGGCTCCGCCCCCTTTCAGCCTGATCTCCTCCTATGCTTCCTTCCCTTTCGCCATCCGGTCGATACTCCCTATCCCCCGAGTAGGTCCTGAGCTGTTTTACTTCTATAGCCTGGATCATGTGACTTCCTTTGTCTTGCCTTTCAAAACTTAGTACTATTTGTCAAAACCCTAAGTACTCTTCAGGGGTCTTCTTCTCAATATTGTCGTCTGTGACCCAGTGGAAAAATCTACTCCCTGTCGTTACGTGCACAGCAGTACTTACTCTGACCCCCGTGCCAATCAGTGGGTAACCCTTCACCTTAGAGAAACCCGAGTGTGTTCTTTATACCCCCACCTAGATTTGAAGCACCAATGTGAACTCCTCCTAAAGTCTGGGGGCCCGTCATACTGGAATCCTCTTATGAAAATTCATCAGTCGGAGTATTCTCTTTCCATGGACTTTTCCCCTTTGTGTGTATCCCTGGATGCTCGGCAGTGAGACATGAGCTGATCTCTTTGGTGCTTGAAATCACCGTTGTGGGCATCTTAGCTTTTCAAAGGACAACTGGTGCCATATTTGGATTTCAGCAAAATACTTTATTTGCAGCAGACCATATATAATATTTGCTGAATGCCTAATACTTTATCTAATTAATTGACTTCTATACCACTGGTATTTGTATTTGTATATTTTAATATGCATAATTATTGAACCATTAGGATGTCTTTTCTGCCCATTTTAATGGCTCATTATGTGCTATAGCATGTTATAGCCTGGTTTATATAAAAACAGCTGGGTCTAATATGTTTCTATAAATCATCCCTGTTCCTTTCATAAGGATATTGGACTCAGCAAATATGTGTCATGTGGATTTTTATGTGCCAGCCTCTTCACATCACAAAAACTTCCCAGAGCCCGAGATAACGGCACTGAATCAGCTGTTCCCAAGTTTGCTTTTAACTGTCGCTCAAATTAGATAGCTCTGCGCTCCCCTCAGAGCCCCGTCCTGGGCCGACAGCTGCTCCAGATGTGAGATGCTTTTATAGCCTTCAAGCACATTTTATCTGTCATCATTTTCATCAACAGAATATCTTTCTCTTTATTCTCTCTCCTAGAACCTGGTAAACAAGGGAAGAGAAAAGCCTGACTTTATTGTAACTGCAAAGAGGTAGGTCTGTGGGGAAAAGAAATCATAGCGTGTCTTTCTTTGCATCTCTCTCTATGAGGGGCTTCAAAGGCTTATCACCCGCCACCCTCCTCCATCTGTTAGAGATGACCAATTTCCCCAATGACCTTCTCTTTGGAATTCACTGAACGCTCGGCTTGAGGTGACGGGAAGAGAGGAAGACTGCAGGGAGGTCTAAGTTCTAACCGTGTCTTCTCTATGCCTCCTGATCAAGCGTTCTTAGGGATTCTCCAGTTTTCTTCATCTGTACAGTGGGAAGTGATTCTGAGAGGGTCAGAAATTTTAAAAAATAATGATAAAGAATATTTTAAGATAAAATAAATTGCCAACAAATGTGCATACCTTTTGTTCCTAATCAGAGAGCTAGGAGATACTCAACCCAGTTTGCCAAGATGTGAGTAAAACATCACGCACTGCAGCATTGTCCATTATAGCAAACAACCAGAGAAAAACTCTGGGGCCTTTAGAAGACTGTAGGCCATAAACTGTGGAAAATCAATATGATGGAATGCTCTAAAGTCACTCTTTAAAAGTCATGTGGTTTTGTGTGGCTTCTAAGGAAACATTTCTAAGACGTAGTCGTCAGAGTACACATAAGGGAGGGAGCCTGTGCAGACCGTCACACAGCGTGTGTGTCATGCATGTGCTGGGGTATGCGTGACATTCTGAACTTAAATGTAAAATGATCAAATGACTGATCCCGAGCGGAATAACTGAGGATGGGTAGGTGTCCCCATTCCATGTACATTTCTACCCCCGTTCATGTTTTATTTTCTCTATAAAGTAGTAGCAAGTGTTATGCCAATAGTATAATAATTAGTCTTTTTAATTTCCTCTCATATCTGTCTGGAAAGGGAAATAATACCTATTATCTAAAAATACATGTAAGAAATGTTATGATATTTCTGTGGGTACATTGACATAAAAGATTGTTTATCCCAGAAAGAATATCAAGACTCAGTGGTGAACTCAAAATAAGAAGGCTTGCTGCTTGTAGAAACATGGCATTGAATAGGTTAATGCTGTAAACTATACAGGGGAGAATAGTCATGCCAAAAGCTCTTACAGAGCACTTATTTTTTTTCTCTTTGCCCTCAAATGCCTAATCTTTAGGATTAGAAGTCATCCCCTTCTTTATTGCATTAGTCTACTTTTTAAAATTGGAAGAATTACTAGGTAATGGAGGAGTCGATACAGCATCATATGGGAACATTCTCCCCAGCGGGGCTCGAGTGTGCGTACAGAGCTGGGATAATGGGAGCCATGTCGCAGGGCTCTGAGACCCAAAGAGCCCACAGAGTCTACCCCTGGTCATCTAATTTGGTGACTGGACCTAGGGAATTTCGGTGACTTGCCCAAGGTGAACTAGATGGGCCGTGTAGGGACTATATCTCTAATCATCCCATATCTCATTTTGGTATAATGCTTCATCCGTGGCACTCTATGTTCTGTGGTCAAGTTGAGTCACTAGCAAGCAGATTGTTGAAGGTGTCACCCTTAATAAGTTATGATATCTAATATATATATTTATATCTATCATCCCCCCCCCCCTCTCTCTCTCTCTCTCTATATATATATATATATATATATATATATATCTGGCACTGTGATAAGGCACTCACCTGATTTAGTCCCTACAAATAACCTATATGGTATTTATTTCACA
This sequence comes from Furipterus horrens, assembly GCF_987537825.1. Classification (NCBI taxonomy): domain Eukaryota; kingdom Metazoa; phylum Chordata; class Mammalia; order Chiroptera; family Furipteridae; genus Furipterus; species Furipterus horrens. The sequence continues at coordinate 93,486,474 of NW_028327182.1, forward strand.
AATAAGAAAACCCAGAGATTAAATAATTTGCACAAAGACACAGTTTATAGATAGCAGAACTGGAATTTAAACTCATGTCTGACTTACTCCATGATTTATCATCTCAATAATACGAGCAAAGCTAGCTAAGTGGGAATGTATGAAGTGCATAGAGAAAATGGTCAGTTGAAGGCTGGTTAAGCAGTAGAAATAATTTCTTTTAGTTACTTGTAGTAAGACAGTAAGAAATGAATTCCAATGGGAGAAGTTGAAGTCAAGTTGGAAAATCAATGAAATACAAATTTTCCACATGCTGCATTGAGCTAGCCTATAAATGTTCTGTTTGAATATTCTAATACTGGTATCCAAGCAGTGGGAGTATTAATAAAAACCTCTACACCTTACTTGCATGTATTTTCCCACAGATCAAATCTGTAATCCGCTTTGAGGTTAATAGCTCTGTCTTTGAGGTGTATTTAGTTTGCTCACCTTTTAAGGGTCATGCACGTAACAGCGAGAACTCAATTTGTCACCTGTGCTGTGTAACAGTATCTTTAACTGAAAATTAAACTCTCTGCACAGCTCGTAAAAGGTGTGTTAAAATATCATGGGCAGGGTAAAAACCTTTTTTTGTATAACGACAGGTTCAATTTTGTTTATCCTGTTAGCACCTATTCTTGCAAACTAGGCCCCGAAATTTCTGTTTATGCTCCTAAATTCAGAGTAGTCTAAAATGTCAGTTTTATTATTTCTTATATTAGAGGCCTTAAAATTAAAGGCATTCATCAGAAAATGGCTGTCTTCAAAATATATTGTCCAATATGGAATGTAAATATTACATTTAAATATTTTAAAATTAAATTATTATTTAATTTATAATTGCAGAGCACAGAGTAGTCTGGCTATGTGGGTGGACAGATCTGTTCAGGGGCAGAAATATGTGCCCCAACATCACATTAAAAGGCACGAACCAAAACCCTGCAGTGTACGATATGAGGATAAGAAGGTTATAGAAGCCGGAGAGAAACATCATGCTGGAAACGCCCACTCAGCTCTTACTCATTGAAAATAACTTTCAAAATTACAGGCACACTGACCCATCAGAGCTGTCTTCCTGCCACACAGCAAAAAAAAAAGAAAAAAAAACCAAACCAATGAATTTTTTTCAGCATAAAACCTGTAAAATTAGCATGAATCAAAGAAAAAAAAAGGGAAGAGTAAGATAAATATTCAACTGCACCCCCAGGTATGAAATGTAAACATAGTAAACATACAAACAAAGACTTTATTTAAAAACTGAACTTGCAAGGCTTAATGCCCTCATCCTAATATATAGTTAGAATCAAGAACCTGAAGATGCTCAGTATCTTAATAAGATGGTAACAACGATTCTGTGCAGAAATTTCATTTCCTATAAATTTTAAATTCTTTATATGTCATTACTAGCAGCACTATTTACAATAGCTAAGTGCTGGAAGCAGCCTAAGCACCCATCAGTAGATGAGTGGATCAAAAAACTGGTACATTTGCACAATGGAATGCTACACAGCAGAAAGAAAGAAGGAACTCCTGCCTTTTGCGACAACATGGATGGAACTGGGGAATATTATGCTGAGGGAAATAAGGCAGCTGGTCAGAGACAGACACAATATGATCTCACCTATAACAGGAATCTAATGAACAAAATAAACTAACACACAAAACAGAACCAGAGGCATGGAAACATGGGACAGACTGACAGTGACCAGAGGGGAGGGGGGGGGATAAGTGGGGAAAGACGGGGAAGGGGCTAGACAAAGAACATGTATGAATGACCCATGACATGGACAACAGTGTGGGGATTGACATGTGAGTGGGGGATGGGATGGGTGCAAGAGGGCAAAATTGAGACAACTGTAATAGAATAACAATAAGAAAAAGAAAACAATTCTTTAAACATGTGGAGTGCCTCACGCTTCTGAGAGCATCGTGTGGAATTCATTATTTTATGTGAACCGTGCACCGCTGATGCAAGCCCCTCTGTGCCCTCGTGCAGCAAGTGTCTTTCCCCACAAAGCATCAGGCAGGGTCCGCTCAGACTCCTCTGGTTCTGTAAGCCCGTCTCTGACTGCCCCAGATGGAAGCAATTCCCTTCCCTGGAGCACTTCTGGGGTGATTATCTCAGTCAGCAATGGCACTGCCTGTGGGAGCCTTTCCTTCCTTTCAGCATGCCTGAGTCCTCTCCTATTTTCCCCTCACCCTGCACTTCTCGCCCCTCGAAGGCAATACCTGGCACAGAACTTCGGCCAGGATTACAACCAGGGTGTCTGTGGGCTGAACACGGTCTATAGACGCGCTTTGCAGTCTCTAGTGCTTGACGGTGTCTAGCTAGCAGTTAGATTGGGGGGAAATTTCATTTAAAAATCTGAACTGCTACTTTCTTTGGAGAAAGTAGAAGATCAGACAATTCTGGATCAATGTTCCTTTATCAGCGACTGACTAGGGCCAAGCAGTGGCTTTAGGATGGAGGTGGGAGCTCCACGGGGCTGCCCTCTCTGCTGAGACTCTGCTGTGAAGCGCCACCATGAGGTCCTGACTCCCCTTCCTACGGCAGAGGAATATTTCTCCTTGCCCAGGTCTATGCGTCCACAAAAGAGAGAGAGAGGCCTCTGGTTTCCAGCCTCTAGCCTCGTGGCCAGCATGGGGTGGCCGTGGTAGGCACTTGAGTTTGCACTTGGGGTTCAAGTAGGAAACTGGAGAGCCCATCGTCTGTGCAGCCTTGGCATCCCATGTGCCTCCTGCCTTGTTCTCAGTGGTTTGCTTTTAAGTATTAAGTAAGCAAAGATAAATAGATAATAAGTACTTCCCACATGATGATGCTTTCCGTTGGATAGGTGACCAAGGGGGCAAGAGGCAAGTACTCATAACAAAGGTAGAATTGGTATCAGCTACTCTTATCTCTGGGCAGGAAAGGGAGGGACCAAGAACAGTCATAGCCATCTGATACTGAGCCTTTTCCTTAGAAATGTTCCTTCCCAATGATCAGCCATCACAAACTTTTATAAAACCCTGTCAGTTTATATGATACGATCCTAGACACCGGCAAGCTGCAGAGTGATTATATAAATGTTCTTCCCGTCAAGATGTTTACGCTTGTGATTGGTGGAAGAATCGAACAGTCAAGATCTTTTCACATATAAATGAACCCAGAAGTTTGGTCTGGAAAAAAATCAGAAATCAAGTAGCCATTCAAACAATACAGATGGTTCCTTAAGAGAGCGCAGTGAGTAGGACCACCAGGATCCAATGAATATTTATTGAGTAAATTAACGCCTCTGCTTGTGCTCAGTAAGACACCATTAATGAGATGAAGTTACCAAACTGTGTAAGAACATAAGGATTTTTCCAAAAATTTCAAATTAAGGAGTTATATTCCTACAAGCAGTGCTAAGATCGATACCTGTTGTAAAACAGAATGTTCTAAAATGTTCTAGAATGAAAGACAACTTTCAGTGACTCTTCATTCGATCACACCATATCATGTGAAAATCCTCTTTCCTCCTGCGTTATCTGCTTTAAATGTCTAAATGTTCAGCGGGGGCATTGGGCTCAGGAGCCAATTTTACTGACAGAAACTGAGCATGACTATTGGGGGGATCGCTTGTTACTATTTTAATATGTTTTTTTCTCCTTTATCTTATTCTTTCTGGGCCAGGGTTGCTTTTTACATTAAACTCCATTCAATGTTTTGTTAAGACACACAGGAAATGCTTCTTTTTCATGTTGGAGAATGACTTTCAATATGTGGCCATAAAATCTATGTTAGTATCTGAACATCAAGCAGACCTAAACGGACAAAATGCAGGAGGAAGGGAAAAATGGCAGCGTATCCAAATGATATGTGTGTGTGTACACACACTTAAACTCTCACAAACACACACACTTACCTCTTTGTCTAGAGAACATATGGACTTAAAGATTTCTATGCCAAGCCATACGTTTCTGTCTGGCATCATATAAGTCAAATATGATTAAAACTATCCAGTCCTGTGGTGTGTTTCTTTGTTATATATTATCTAAATCATATGAGTGAGAACTTGCATGAGAGCAGGGGCAAAAGTGCTGCTAAAATGATCCTTTTTGTACTTTATCTTCAGGCCGTGAAGGGGGAGAAAACTCGAAGGGAGCTTAAAAATTCACTTTATAATAATAATTGGATGGCTCCGATATAACCAGTATTTTTGGTGGTATTTTATATCTTAATGCATGACTTTATACTAAACAAGATCCAAAAGTGGGACAACATCGTGGTAAAATTCTATGATTTTAAATATAGCGGGCAGCTGGAAAGAGTGTCGACGCGCGCGCTGATGGGCGGGTGTGTGTGGAGCGCTCAGCTGTGAGCGTTTTTTGGTAAATATCTGCAAATCATATCGAGCACATACCAGGGGAGGAAGATCATAAAGCTTGTAGACTCTCACCACGCAGTGGGCGCGTTCCATGGGAAATCTCTGAAATAATTCTTGTAGACAAGATAGAGGCTCCTCTGAAGAACGGTTTTGGCTGACACTGATTCCCTTTCCTTTCATTTAGGAGATCAAACATTGAATTTAGCTTCAAAAGTAGATCACATTCTGGGTGGCCCCAGGGAAGGCTGCGGAGTGAAGAGTGGTGTGTTTCTTTCTTCCTGGCAGCAAAGGAACCTTAAAATTTGTTCCCAGATTCTTACGAGGTTAGCATGGACAGCAGATGTGGTCACTCAGCGAATAATCTTCCCCCGGTCACTTCAGCCATGGAATTCCATCCCACTCCATAATTTTGATTTATCATTACAGATTCATATATTTTTGGCACAGAAGTAGAATATATATGTGACTCCTCAGAACAGTACAAGTTTCTTGGTTATAGAAGGGCTGTGATTTTGGGGGGGGTTAAGGGGGGTGCGCTCATGATTGCGAAGGTCTGCAGCAAGGTGACATCCGTGGCCGCCCCTTTGTGCTTCAGAGCTGGGCGGCAGTGGGACCTGTGCTCGCAGCTGAGGCTTGTTGCCCGGCTCTGCGGGTGGAACGCGCTCTCTGATCCAGGGCGCTCTGGGCAGTGCGCTCATTCTGAGCTCCTTGTCTGCCATTTTGACATATTATTAGAGGCAAACGCTACTTATACTTTGAATGACCGTCCGCAGGGTTGTACTCTACTACATGGAATATAAACTATGCTGATGGCACTGTGCTATTATATATGCTAAAGAAAAACGTGGACAAATATCATGTCGTCATCGGGAATGCTATTCAAATTGGTTTTCTAACACTCTCCTGAGCAAGCATAATATATAGAAAATGTCTTAATTATCAGACTGTAAAAACATTCACCTTGGCATTGATTTAGAGCATCTGATACCTTTAATTTTCATGCTGCTTTTTGCTTTCTTCCAACTTATCATACAGAGAGGGTTTGCTGGTGACTTTTCCAGCGAGTGAACATGAACTTTCCCTGTGCTCTAGGACCCGGGAGTGTGCAGCCTACGAGAAGGACAATGTTGAAAGAAAACGGGAAAATGAAGGCTGACTTGCCTGGGAGAACCTGAGGGAGGTGAGTACGCGCGCACATGGGCCGGCGCACCAAAGCTCAGGCAGAAATAGACGCGCGCTCACGGAGCGCATTTGCCCCTTGGGAGAGAACAGAGAAGCTGGCGACGTCCGGATGCTACGTTTCCGCTCCCAGTGACACTCCTGGCCGCTTTGGTTCTTCAGGGGGCGGGAGGTGCCCACCTCTCCCGGGCTGAAACCACAGAGGAGAAAGACTGGGGCTTGTTCTTTGTTGTACTTCACATGGGGCGCTTTCCACAGAGCAGAAGCCCAATTAAGGCTCGTGGAATTGAATTTATTGAACTGTACTGAAGGGAAAAGGGCTCAGGGGACTGGAGACTTCAAGAGTACATTGCAAGAGGGTCAGCTTCAAGTCGAGACTGAAATTTTAAATCTCTGGATTTATCTGTTGGGAACTGGAGAGATATATCTTGAACGGGAAACAAATATCAAATACACACATTGGAACTGCTGAACGTTTTGTATTGCCGATGGTTCTTTTATATACAATATGTAAAAGGCTATACTAATTTCTAATTGTCATATTGTTATAATACATCTGGAGCCAAAATTTATTTCTTTTAGATTTCTATGAATTTTAAAGATGAAAAACAGGTAAAGTTTATGGCACACTATTCAGTTAGTTAATTAAAATTCCTAAGAGAAAAAGTTTACTCACTAAATTCAAACTTTAATTTAAGCTATATTTAAATCTGAATTAATCTAAAAAGCCAAAATATTTTTTTAGCATTGGCAATAGAGGCTTCTTTTAAATGTTCTCATAAATTAATGAAAATTTAAGATCTTCAAATTTTGAAGATAAAATCATATTTGGGTTCTGATGAGGTGTGAAAAGTTGTAGCATGAAAGCTATTTTCATAAAAAATATGTGTGTGGGAACATCTCTCTGCTAAATTGATCACAGTCCTAAATAATACCACTAATAGAAAATGCAAAATTAGAAAATTCGTTCTAAATTTTAAAAAAGGTCAGTGGGGAAAATGAGGTTTTAGTTCTACAATAAAATATGCCAGACAGTTGATGAGATAGTATTAGAATCTTATATTAAAAAATAAAGACTTGAATAAAATTTGTCTAAATAGTTTTGTTGGTTTTCTTTTATTTTTTGTGTGAATTGTACACATATTTTTCTGTTTCTCAAATTCCTATAATTCTTAAATACTCCTTTATTTTTGGTGTCTATAAGCAAATAACTACAAATACAAAATAGATTTATTCTCCCTAAGTGTTAAAGACACAAATATAATGTCTCTCACTATTTACTTCTCACGTGAACCTAGACTTAGTCTTCCTATAAATCTAGTAATTATAGTTCAAAGAATCAAAAGTTGTTGTGAGATGAGGAGGGAGAATATCAAAAATAAGTTACAAAAATTTCACAGGCTTTCTAATCATTTTCTGGAAAAAATAGTTGTCCAATAACTTGTATTATTTTTATATCTAATTTTAAAAAATACTCACTATAAATATTTAAACATGTAGAAGGCCAAAATCTCTGTTAAAATGAATACTATGATGAAATAAAAATGTTACTACATGGCTTAAATTTTTTTTCATAAAGAGATTTCTTTTCAATTAACAAAAGTTTAATGACACATTAAATATTATTTGATAATTTTGTGATTGCTTCTTTTTGGTTGAATATTCCTTCCTTTGAGGGAGTAAACAATAAGATTAAGGAAGTAATTGCAACATTTTCAAAACACCACTTTTACTAAAAAAAATGTAAATGAAATATATTGAGTAATGACTATTTTGAAATATCATTACAAGCTAAAAGTTTGGACACTTAAAATTTCATGCACATGACAGACGAAAAATATTGAACAGGGATTACCACGAACTATTTCCTCAGCGGAGATTTAGGAAGGGACCTGGCATAACATCACTCGGGTTATATCATCAAGAAAGAAGCATGCCAGGGAGCTTAATGAGTTGGAAGACTTTGAGCTTGCTCATTAGAACATGCAGCAATACAGATTCCAGGGGAACTGGAAAATATTTCATGGATTATGAAAATTCACATGAGCAAAGGTGATAGAATTTAGGCCCTTTACCTCCCTTCTTTTATTTAGTAATAAAAGAAAGTTTAGACAATAGAAATCTAAACCATCAACGGGCTTTAAATATAAATATAGTGAAGATGAGCAATAATATAGAAAAAAAGCAGTGAAAAACCTGGAAACAAACATGGGAATTGGGTAACTACTGCATTATTCATTGATAAAACCGCCACAAAGGGAGGTGCATGTATGTGCTCATGTGCACACGTTCTAACCACAGACGAAGCCTGTCTAGTAGTGCTTTTTCAAAGATTATATTTAAAAGCAAGTGTTGAGGAAGCACTAGGCTATTTTCACTCTAAACCGATCCTTGTCCGCTTTTCCTTTCAATGACCTCGCATTGCATGATGTGACGAAAGCTGCTTTATCCCCTCTTATCAGCCTAGAGCAGATAAAGGGAGAACTTCCATTGGCTGCAGGTGTCAGAGAAGCAGAATTGTGGGGGAGGCATAGGGCTGCTCAGTTCCTCTAACCCAACGGCAGTGTGGCTGAGTATTTTGACAGCGGAAGAGCACACAAGGGCGGAGCACAACTGTGAGCCTGTTTCTGGTGGAAGCATGACCCTACACTTCTTGAATAAGGTAAAACATGATGGAAGAGGAGAGAAGAGAGAATGGATGCATCTCAGGGTCATCATCATGCGGAAAGCATTAGAAGATGCCAACATCAATAAAGTTAGGAAGCGTGTTTTCCACACATGTGTCAGGATTGTTGGCCAGCATAGAGTTTCCCTTGCCCAATCTTTCTTCAAACACTTGAAAGCAGAAGAAGATAAAGATCTGTACTTCCAGTGACCTCTACTAGTCCCATAGTTAGATGTAGGTGATAAGCTTTTTGAATCAAAGGCATGGATCAAAGTGAAGAATTTTGTCCTTGAAGCACAAGCAAAGCTGTGAGAAAATGAAGATGCTTCTAAATTTGCACTTAGAATCAGCAACAGGAATCCCAACTTTTAAAAGGGAGGTGTTCTACCTTTGGTCAGCATGAAATTAGTTCGGAAGAGACTAACTGGATATAGACCCTTGTAAATGGGTTCCTGGATACACTTAGCCAAGATGGAAGAGATTTTCTTTTGACTAATAACACATTTCATGCACTTGAGTGTGTCTTCATATCTGTGTCACAGCTGAAATAATTGAGTTATGGCTGAAAAAAATGGGGTGACTCTTAGAGATGCCAGGGAGAATCATTCCACTTAAACATTTCATTGAGGCCCAAATAATTGTTCTGAAATGCTGAATTCTGTACATTGAAAACATTGGCTGCAGATTTGGGGATGGAACTAGTCAAGATTCATAAGCCAGCTTTGACATGGGCAGACTGAAAGAAAGAAGGGACTATGAGCCTTCGGGAAACCCTGCGGAGGAAGTGGGGCTTCTGAGGGAGGGATCTTATACTATACAGAATAAGAAAAGCCATTTTTTGTGGGTCACAGGAGTTTGCACTTCTGAAAGATTTCTTTCAGGAAGAGAGTCTCCCCAGTGTAGAAGTGGATCCTGGGTTTTCTTCTATTGGTGTTTAACAGTTGGAACTCGTCCTATAACAGGTCTGGGGCTCCTCACATTATGAGCTCCAGGCAGGGTCTTTTGGGATGAATCAAACCCCAGCTGCATGGAGAATAGATGTAATATTCAGGCTGAGGCCTGCAAAGGGCCCGGGGAGCTAGTGTCTCTTAGAGACCGCATTCCTTCAGGAAGGTGCCCCAGCTGCTGTGGCAACAAAGCAAAGGAGCTGCAGACCATAAACCCTGGTCCTCTGCTTGCGTGAAACACATCCAGTGCCCAATACAATTGTCCACTTTTAAAGAGACACTCCCAGCCTATTTGCCCCTGGCTAAGAACTTTTACTCTTCATGTGTGTGTACTTAGCCTGCTCCAGAATGTTCACACCTAATATTTTCCCATCTGGCTTTGAGATGCATCTGGGAAAAGGCTGGAGCTGCCAATTCCCAAGATGAAAGGCAGAGGCTAAATTTCGATGATCAGAAATATCAGGGTGTTTTGGAGAACATTGTTCTCCACTTTAGTAAAACGGCAGTTCTTTGTGTGAAAGCGCAGAAACAGAAATTTTAATTTTAAAAGGGATCATGATGAGCTTATGCAACACTTTCATTTTATAGGCAATGAAATGGAGGTCTAGAGGGATTAAGTGGCTTGCCTTAGATCATTTTTATAAAAATTAAAATAAAAAAAACCGTCTTGAACTAATTCTTTAGATTTTAGATTGGGTGAGAAAAAAGACCATTTGTTTTTTCATTTCCTAACAAATCACTCACTGCAGCTCCCCAGGTTCAAAGCTTGCTCTCTTCCAATGCTCAACACTCCTATGATCCAGAACTTGACTGTACCTGGAGGTGGAGGGGCAGGGAAGTCTAGTGAGATTATCCTCTTTCAATGTAGCGCTTACATTTTAAACAAAGGAATAACAGTAGATAAAGCAACTTGTAGGGGGGAAGTTAAGAAATGACCTGGTAAGATAAACAACTACCTTTACACAAGCTAGAGAAAGCATGGGTATGAAACAGACTTTTGCAGATGCGGACATAATTAAGTAAAATAAATGAAAGTTTCAAGTGGGCAGAGAGAGGGGGAGGGAGAGGGGGAGAGAGAGACACACAGAGAGAGACGCAGAGAGAGAGAGAGAGAGAGAGAGAGAGAGAGAGAGAGAATATAAGAATAGTCAGGTAGAGAACGGGGTACAGACAGAACAAATAAGAACACGTAGTCGGGGCTGGGAAGGTGAGTGCCCAGTAAATGCAGCTATTCAGACTTTGCTGTATGACCGTGCTGAGTGAATATTTACCAATGGAATAGCTAATGATACATTCATGAACTGAGATTCTGTTTATAGCTCAATTCAGAAGGAGATTTATTATTTTACTGTGGAATGACCTCAGCCTTTTTAATGTTTAAATTTGTAAAAATGCCAATTTTGTTTAAGTCCTCACTCACAAGAGGCAAAGTAGCCAACTGACACGTACTTGTAAAAAGCAGCCACGCTATTTCCACTGACAGGGAATGAAATCTAACACGGTTAATAGGTATTTATTAATTTAACCGTCTATGTTAATGTGTTAAACCTAACTTCCTGCTTATTAGAATGAAATGAATGTTTTATTAGAAATTACATTATAGGTCAAGCAGAAGCTAGCCCTACACAGTATTCTTGCTGAATAGATAAATAACTACTTGCAGATTGATTTTCTAAAGGAGACATCAATTGAGACGAGTGATTAAAGTTGACAATGGAATTGTACAAATGACCCTAATTAATGAATTTTGTAATCTTTTCCATGTTTACGGACATCAGCCCGTTTTCACACCGTGTGCATAAATATGCATGCATTACAACAAGACACCCATAACTGGATGCTGACGATGCTCAGATACCTATAATGGCATCTGTGTATCCAGGCATTCCATCTTACGCCAGGATAACACCAACCATTTTCAAAACATCAAGTCTTCTGCAGCTCTGGATTAAAGATCCTAACCCTTAAAAATAAAATCCTGCTTTCAAATGCCCCTTCTCTTTCTAAATACAATATACCGATGACTTATTTTGCTCAAACTCCTTGACAGTAGTAAGATAATGTCACTCTTCAAATAAGTTCTTACGTTTTGGTTATCTTTTGATGAAGTCACTCATGCCTGGCCTCTAAATAAGGATGTCCCTGGGTGTGGTCTGAGGACAGGTAAGTCTAGATGGCATGGACATTTGGCAGAATTAGAACTCTCCTAATGGCTTTGTCTCCTCAGCCCTCACATATTTAGGGTAGACAATGCTACATCTCAATGACGGCCGGTCCACATCAGAGCTTAGATTAAAGGGTGATTTTAGTACCTCCTTAGGAACTTTGAGATTGGTAAAAACACTATTGCCACATAGCCTATGAACTAAAATCAGCTCATGAGCCAACATTTTTAGAACCTCATGGTTGATGGCATTTTCATTGCAGATTTTTCCATTTAAAAACTGTCCTTCATCTGCTAGATCCCAATATTTTTAACTTCTTAAAAATGTACACAGAAATAATGAGCCCAGTTTTTCCCCCTATGTATATAACACATCATGTTTGATGCTTGTTTATGGGTATTTGTATGAGCAATAAAAATGCTTTGCTCCATGTATAATAATACTCTAGCACATATTTTTAAAATGTGTGGAAAAATTTCAAAGTTTTCCGTGAAAAATCAGGAGGGTTACGTACTGTGTGGGACCATCCTGGGTTGCCAAAACGTTTTAACCTAGAGCTGTGCTTTCTTAACCCATAAGCATTTATCAAGCCTAATTCAAATCAAATGTGGAAACCGGCTGACATAGTAACAGCAGCATTTTCCTTTTGTGTCCCCAAGAACACTTCATTTGGGATAAGTAGTTTCATAAAGTCACAAACATAAATGTCAATGAATTTTATATTGTGTAGACAAAATTACAGAGGCAGACATCTTTGCATTCATCGATACCTAATCTGGATCTCACAAATTGCCTGAAAGGTCTGAAGAGAAACAGAGAGGTAAATAATGTCTATCTTCATGTTTTTGCCACTGTGACCTAGATGTCTATCATTCATTAGCTACATGATTTGGGATAGCGTTCGGTGACATTGTGCAGGAGTGCAATTTCTGTAGGCGGAAGAACACTACACAAGGTTAGAGTGTGGTTAAGGAGTAGGGCCACAGTTCTACATATTTGCTCCAAGTCACATGAGAATGCAGATATTAATTCTTCCATTTATAGAACATCATTTTTTTTCATTTCAAATTTATTTTTATTTGGTCTTTTTCATTTAAGCATGCTTCAATGTATTTATAATAAATGAGAGTTCATATAAACCTTCCAGAATATCTCTGGGAATACAGAATTATATTAATAACACTCTTAATGCCATTTATTTGACATGGGATCTGATTATGCCATAGAAACCTAGTTCCTCTGATACTCACACAGGGATTAGAAATAACTGAATTGGGGAAACATCCCAGAAACTAGGAATAGTTATTTTTAAATTCAAGGGTGGAATTCACACGTTGAAAATGGCACAATTCACAGTTCCTCCTCTTCAGGAATGTTAAATCTTGTTTGAGAGGGAGTTTATATAATCACGATGAATCAGAAAACAATTTGGAAGCAATCTATGCAGTTTAGAGAGAGCTCCAGCTTGGATGTGCCATTCTGAGGCAATTCAGAAGCTGAGAAAACTCAAGAAGGGCTGGTGTCATTCAGCCAGACTCCACGGAGAGGGCAAACCCTGTGGCTGTCAGGGGTGTGCGGGACTGGTGAGGAGAGAGAGAGGGGACAGAAGAGCTGAAGCACAGGTAACTGGGAGCATGTCAGGGCACTGGCCATTGTAAGACTGAAAACATAAAACGGAGTCAGCTCAGACAGGCCCTGACCGCTGCTGGGAGTTTTAAATTTGTTCTTTGTGCAAAAAGAAGCCAATACAGACTGTTAACAAAGAAAATACATAGTAAAAGCGACTCTATTATGAACCTGGAGAAGCTACATGACATGAAGCGGTGACCCTCAGGAACTGGATTGTCCACTACTGAAAAAGAGAAACGAGGTGACAAAGGTCCACATTAGGGTAGTTGTCCGATAACATGGGGTTGGGGGGAGGGAGAAACAGACCAGTGGGCGTGGGTTGAGAGACATGTGACAAAGATGGCTTCAAATTATGTGTCTCAGGAAACAGGGTCACGTGAGAGCCATGACCAGAAATGGGAAGTGAGACGAGGGATTCATTTTTGACGGTCACAGACACGGAAGCCCGAGTTCCAAACCATGGCCACCTGACGGGCCATGTCTGTGGACAGCTGAAACCAGATCGAGAATCGAGGTTTGCATAGAAATGGCTGGTCACTGCTGAGCACATTGAAAAGGCAGGACCGGGTGAGAATCTAAGGAGCTGGGTAAGGACCGCAGAGCGAGGCAGAGGGACACGTGGGAGGTCTGTAACAGACGTGGTCGAAAGAGAAGCAAAAAGGGGAATTAAAGAGAAGCCGAGAAGGTACTACCCCAGCGCAGGCAAGCCAAGCAGAGCTGGCTTTCTAAGACAGAGGCGGTCACTGTGTCAAAGGCCGCAGAGGTGGGGGGAGACAGGGCAAGGCCATGTGGAGTAGGGTTTCCGATTGTTCTGCAGAAGTCTAACAAAATTAGATGAAAGGCCTGCGCGAGGAGGGGATCACTTAGCACAGATGTGAGTTTCTTAAAATGGCAAGGTTTCAATTTTTATGTTAGATGCGTCTTCCTCCTGTCAGGAGGAAAGAGTAACCGCCTCCTATCAGGGAAGGAGTCGCCACCTCACTCAGTTTGTTTCTTACTGGAACTTCGCAGTTCGGCCGAACTAATTTAAGTTTTTGAGCTTAAGAGCAGCTGCAACTTTGCATTTCAATTTCATCTGCTCTCTGTCCGACTTAATGTTCCAGTAACAATCCATCTCACTTTCAAGTCTGACAATTTCATAAGGGTGTTGACCACCCACCGAGACTGTGCCTTCAAAAGGGAAAGCCCTTTAAGAGCTGTGTTGAGTGAGGCAAAAATGCTTAGATTTTAGTTAATGCTATTAGGACTGAGCTGGGATAAGAGTGCAGGGATTCAGAAGGAGGCATTTCGCTCCTCTGACTGATGCCCCGGGAAAGCCACCAGCATCTGGGAAGAGAGGAGAATTCAGAGCTGGGGAGCAGTCATTGGGATCTGACGCCCTGTATTTGGGCATTTCTGGTATAAAATTTCAGTGTAAGTGCAGTTAAACACATAGAATGGAAAGCTGCACCACCCTAAGACACGGACGATTTTCTAGGTCAATGGTTTGAGTTCCTTTAAGTGAGAAGAATGGGCAGGCTCTATTTTATTTGGTTTATAGCAAAGATTTCCGATAAAAATAGACTTTCCCTAACAATAGAATGGGCTACGGGTTAGTCTGAGACATTAGAATAAACAGCTTGAGTTTAATCATTTTGAAAGCACAAATGAAAAAAACAAACCACACTGATCACTGCCATTTAGGAACCTCTTAATAGCAACGTAAGTCCTGTGTTTAAGAGACCAGGATTGAAACTGAGTTTTTCTTCTTCCTACTTCCTTCCTTCCTTCTTCCTTCCTTCTTCCTTCCTTCTTCCTTCCTTCCTTCCTCCCTCCCTCCCCCCTCCCTCCCCTCTTTCTTTCCTCCTTCCTTCTCTTTCTTTCTTTTTCTTTCTTTCTTTCTTTCTTTCTTTCTTTCTTTCTTTCTTTCTTTCTTTCTTTCTTTCTTTCTTTCTTTCTTTCTTTCTTTCTTTCTTTCTTTCTTTCTTTCTTTCTTTCTTTCTTTCTTTCTTTCTTTCTTTCTTTCTTTCTTTCTTTCTTTCTTTCTTTCTTTCTTTCTTTCTTTCTCTTTCTTTCTTTTTGATAATCTGATTGTTCTCCATAAATATCTCCAAATCAGAAGAGTGTGCCTTTCCATTAAGTCTGTCCCAGAACTGACCCATATCCGGCCACCAGGTAACCTGTCCCAGGTATACCACATGTTCACCATCAAGCCCAGCATGCACCCTTTGGGCTAATAATTAAAATGTGACAATTCTGATAATTAAGCCAGCTAAATCAAGCCAGTAGCTGATGTCTTGCATTAATTCACAGCAGCTTAAGGTGAAACAGTGCACTATCCAGTTACGCACTAGAGACTTGGCTGTAGGTTCTCTCTACCATGCTGACATGGTTTTCCTCAGATACACTCAATCTGATGTCCGACAAAAGCTGCACTTGAAATGAGTAAAGGGCTATGTGGTGGATGGATAGTAGCCTTTGAAGGTAGGAGCCCCTTTGAAGACATCTCTTTATTAGTGAGGCTGAGTCCACATTCACAATCAACCTACCATTTGTGAAGAAATGTTATATCTTCCCGCAGCCTTCATTAAGAGCTAGGGAGTTCAGATTTTTGGGTTCGATGGAAAAATCCCAATTAATTAACATAATGAAGAAAAAAATAAAAGCAAATTACTGTATATTCCTACTGGGGTATCATCTTAACATTTACATGCATAGATTCCATTAGCAGTGAAGAAACTTAAAAATGTCATCACCCTTCTGCAATGCAGTCAGAAGATACTGAAATGGGAAGCTCAGTTCCCAAGGTTATAGCTTTGTGTATCCTTGGGCCTCACAAGCAAGCATGGTCCCTAATCTTAGGATAAATTTCTAATTATTCCCTGTACAATTAAATTGTTCACACCTGTTCTCTACAGTCACTACCACCTGATTAAATAACACCGATTGCATGCCGACAAACACCCCGAATACATACCATGTAAAAACAAGGACTTTATTTTGAGTTGAGTTTGTAATCTTCATGGGCTGTGTATCTGAAAATGTGTACAAGCCTGGGCTCTGTCCGAGGAAGAGCTGGACACTGAGAGACTGGAGTGAAGGCTGCTCTGGGAAGCTGTGTGGGATGATTGTGTGATTTTGAAACTTGCACTTTTTTCACATGTACCTATACTGTGTCTATATCACAGGCATGAGAAAGCTAAAAGTCAGATCTTGACAGCTTAAGAGAGAAAGAGTGATATGAATTAGAGATTTCGTACCTGATAGTGGCCTATTCTAGGTTGTTCCCAAATTTGAAGCTGCGTCTTCTCTTCAAAAAGCCAAGGGACATGAAATCATTGGGTGCACCCTGGAGTTGGAGAAGTGGAGAGTGTGCAGAACAGACACTGTTCTTGGACATGAAGCACTGGAGTAAGAATTTTACAGGGAATTAATACTGGAGGAAAGTCAATGCTTTTAGAAATACTTGAAACATTTGCAAGCATGATTAAAGGCATCTTTCAAGGAAACATGCATCCATTGCAGACTGAAGGGCAGTTAAGAGGGACATAGAAGAGAAATAAAATGAAAAAAGGAAACGGTGGGATAGACCTCTAGCCACCTAAATTAACGGGGATCCTAAGTAGAAGCAGAGAACATACTGATGTTTGCCATAGGGGAGTGGAGTTGGGAGGATGGTGAAAAGGGGGAAGAGATGAAGAAGTACAAATTAATAGTTACAGAATAGTCATGGGGATGTAATATGGTAATGATGATGCATAATGTCAGGTGGGTGCTAGACTTAACGGGGTGATCACATTGTAAGTTATGTAAATGTCTAATCACTGCATTGTACACACGGAAATTAATATAATAGTGTACATCAACTGTAATTGCGATATAAAAATATTAAAAAGAAAAAATATATTTCCCAATACAGAGATACTGAAAATATTCATTAGAAATACAACGTGTTTTGTTGGGTATACCATTATGCTTATGTTAACAACCTAGTAAACCATATTTAGTTATTAATCCATCCAGCATATTTTAAATTCTGTTTCTGGCTGTAAATCACCTACATTAAAAAAGATCACTTTTGTGCACCTTAAAGTTACACAATGTTATGTGTCAATTATATTTCAATGAAGCTGGAAAAAAATCACTTAGACACATGTAATGAGAGCTACTTAAATTTGGTAAACCCAGTCACCCAGCGAAGCTTCGAGTCTGGTACGCTCACTGGGCGGCCTGGCTGCGCCGGGTCCGCTGTGCCTGACTGAGCCGTCGGACAGGCACCCGGGGTAAGTAAGGTGAGCAGGAATAGAACTTTTTAAGGTGTACTGTGTAAGAGCTCCTGAAATTAAACAGGAAAGCATTCAAAATGTTTGCTAGCTTCTTAGGTGCCAAATTCCTTCAAGGTAGCTATTTTCTCGAGCTTCCAGATTTTATTTACGTTGGCTCAACGGAAGACTTTCCTCACGGTAAAGGACATCGAAGCAGGTGTCAGGCACCAAGGATAATGTCAAATATTAAGTACCCAATTTGGAAATATCACTGAATTAAAATGGAATTAAACTGAATTAAAACTGATAAGTAACCCAAAGTTTATTAGTAAGGTGTAATATCAAAATCAAACGGGTAACAATGTAAGATTTTAAACCAGATATTTTTATTACTCAGGTTTTCATCTGAATATGAAGGGAAGGCATGAGAAATTAGAAAACATATCTGAGATTTTCCTTAACAGTGGTAATGGATAGCTGAGTATTAAGTACGTGCTCATAATGTACTTGATTTGTAGCATATATAGTAGTCAGATACATAGATTGCATGTGTTAAGCAGTAACACTGTAAATTAAAGAAACCAAAAAACAAAAACAAAAAACAAAATCCAGTAAGTTAAATGATTTAAATGCATTTAGTTAATGCATTTTAACGTATGGGACTGATACGTCTTTTGTAAGTTTGCTTCAAAATTAGAACTCATTTGTATTTTATTTAACATCTCGATACTTTCAAAATTATTAGGAAACCTTGGTGAAGCAGAAGTTGTAGGAGGAAACACTGCAAGAAATTTCTCTAGCCGGTTGCTCTAGTTATTGGAAATATTCACATAAAAGAAGACCTGGCTTAAAAATATATGTAAAGGGCTTCTCTTTCAAATTCATACTTAGAACAATAACAAGCTTATTTTCATTAAGTTTATTCTTCAAATACTTTGTTTCTAAGAAGGGCCCAGTAAAACTATTCTTAGACTCTAGGAATGAGACAGAAGCTTTGGATGTCCAAAGCTAGTGGACATTCTCAGGAAGCAAGCAGCTACTCATATCAAGGGGAGAAGATATATAATTTGCAATGCCTACAATTATACAGCATGAAAATATCTGATAATTGTATTGATCAAAGATGAGTAGTAAAAAAGATGTCACATGAAATATCTATGGAAAGTTTGGAAATTTAAAAAATAAACAGAATAAATTAGGATTTAAATGTTTTTCCCCCATAAAAGGCCATATGGAGAATTAACTTGCAAGGAATCTTCCACGTCTGTGATATTATGATATAAAAAAAATTGCAAAACTACCCATTTCTATTTCTTAAGCCCTCCACCTTTCCCCCCCAGCCCCACACGTGCCCTCTCCTCTGGCCACTGTCAGTCTGTTCTCTGGATCTAAATAGTCATGGGATGTAAAACGCAGCAGAGGGAATACAGTCAATAACAGTGTTATAACATCTGGTGCCAGCCAGGTGGGTATTTGAAATATGGTGTTGGGGGCGGGGTGGGGGAGGAACAGGTGGTGAATTACATGGCTGTCTAACCACTGTGCTGTACACCTGACACCAGTGTAAAATAATATTGAACGTCAACTGCCACCGAAAAATAAAATGTTAAAAATAAAAGTAAGTGAAAAATTTAAAAAGAAAAAATAATTTGGTCCCCCTGCTTACTGGCCAAGAGCTCCTACAATTCTTGTAATTTTTTGATAGGGGTGAGAAGAGCATCTTTTGTGGTTCCAAACCCATTTCAACCTTTTCTAAGTTTATGTTAATAAGTTGCCTGGTTGGTGACAACCCCTGGAGAGCTTCACAATGGGGGCTGGTTGCCAGAGGAACCAACCAGGTGATTAGAGGGGTTGGAACTGTCAGGCCCAGCCCTTAACCTCTGGGAGGCTGGGGATTAAGTTAATCACCAATGACCAATGGTTTAATCAACCATGCGTATGTAATGGCACCTCCATCAAAACCCTAAACAATGGGGTTCAGAGAGCTGGCAGGTCAGTGAATGCACCCACGTGCTGGGAGGGTGCCACACACTGACCCCATGGGGACAGAGGTGCTGCACTTGGGACCCTTCAGGATTGTACCCAACATTCCTCTTCATCTGGCTGTGCATGTGTATCCTTTGTAGTGACCTTGACAAATAAGGCAGCAAGAGGAAGTCAGATGTTTCCCTGAGGTCTGTGAGCCATGAGAAAGGGTTATTGAATTTGAAGAGATGGTCATGGGAAACACTGATGGGCAGCCAAGGCAGAAGTGTGGGTAACCTGGGGACCCAGTGCTTGCCATGGGCCCCAGCGCGAGGTGGTCCCTTGGTAAACCGGTGGGGTCTGCACTAACTCTAGATCGTTCGTGTCAATTGAATCAAAGTGTAGAATACCCAGTTGGTGTCCACAGAGAACTGGAGAACTGTTTGGTGTGGAAAACCCACACATTTGATGTCATAGTTTTTTGAGTAGAGAAAGTGTTTTCTTTTCAAGTCAAATTATAATAGATCAGGAAATAATACCAAAGTAAAATATTGAGGTACGCAATGTCCTTGAGACTGAATTGCCTTATGGGGTTACTTAAGAGATTGGCGGTCATCATTTTAGAATCTTTTGTTAGTATTTAGGCAACTGGAAGAAGAGGGAAAAAAACATAAGCTGAAGAAAGAGAATTACATTTTTAAGAAAGAAAGGATACCATAGAATATTATTCAGTTATAGAAAAATGAAATTCTGATACATGCTACAACATGGATGAGTGTTGAAAAAATTATGCTAAGTGAAATAACCCAGACACAAAAGACAAATATTGCTTGGTTTCACTTCTCTGAGGTACGTAGGATAGAGAAATTCATGAGACAGAAAAAGAATATAGGGGTTGGGAAGAGGAGGAATGGGAAGTTATTGTTTAGTGAATCTGGAATTCCTATTTGGGATGATGAAAAATTTCTAGAAATAGATCATTGTGATGACTACACAATGTTGTAAGTATACTTAATACTACTAAATGGTACACTGAAAAATGGTTAAAATTTCATATTATGCATATTTTAGTGCAATAGTCAGTTAGTTTAGCTTTATTATGCCGATAGTTAAGACAGGAGACCTTCAACTAACTGGGCTAGCCAAATAACTCCTTATTTATCTGGGAAGCAAAGTTCCATATGATGTCCAATTGGTAGATAAACCTATTGGTATGCCCTGAAAAAATAATTAATGCTTCTAGGACTCAGTGTAAATAATGAGAACAGTTCTACAGGATTTTGTCAGCAGAACACAACTATTTAACGTGTTTATCAAAATGTGTCGTTTCCCCTGAGGGACCGGTATGCTTCCTCCTATCCCTTAATGAGAGCCTTATAATTGAGCATGGCCCCATTTATTTCCTCCGGCTACCAAAACGCTCAAACGGAACATGATGCTCGGTAACTAGACTCATGTTATGATTGGCATGTTTCTGTTGTCCTTGTCCCTGGTACTAATCTTCTATATTTATAGTTTATTATTTCACTATAGGATTTTTTTTTTATTTTTAAATTGGATATTGTCCCAAGTTCTTTGTGAAAGTAGAGGGCAGTACGATGTAACGATGGAAAGATAACTTGAACAGTGACATTGAATCCCATGTTGGGAGTGTGCTCTTTATGTTTGTGGAGGGCGCCTCCCGTGGAGGATGTGGATGAGTTGATGAACCTCTCTTGAACCGAACTACACGCACATGCACAGGATCTTAGTAGACAACTCTGGGTTGGTTCCCTTGCTCTACGCTCTGAAAGCTCACAGTTTGGTTGGAGAAATGCTAAATGAACTAGATCTCCTATTAAACCATCAAAAAGATAAGTTGCAAAAAGTAATATTCAATAAACACAATTGCTTAGGAATATAGAATGAAACACAAAACTAGCAATAACCTTGAACCCAAATCCCCAGGAACATACATAATATATATATATATATATATATATATATATATATATATATATATATATATATAATTACCCAAGATTGTAATTTAAAAATTGTGATTAACCACGTAAAAGGTACATCCTTGTGAACTTGATGTGGTGGTTGTTTTGAAATCATCCCATACCCCGTTCCTCTGCTTCTCTTAATCATACTTTTGGGAGCTCATTCAATCTAATATTTTAAGTAACTACCTCCATGCTTATGACTACAGGTTACACCTGCCATTTTCCACTTTACCCATCTATCAGGCCAGTTGGAGGAAAGTGTTGGGCGGCTGAAAAATAGGTTAAATTATCACTGAAACCCACTGCAATCACAAAAGTTTATGATAATATGGAAATATAAAAGTTTAGAATTAGAGAACATGGACATAGTTGCTTCCAATCCTCTAATTTTATAAATCAAGTCTTTGATGCTAAGTGTCCCTGTTGATACAAGTCAAATTTATAACCCAGTTCCTTCCGCTCACTTTTGTTTTCCCAGCTTGACTAGGAAGCACTTGACAAAGGGCATCATGGTGAAGGAAGCTTGCGACTCTAATTCCAAGGAGAGGGCCCAGGTGACGGACTGTATCCAGGTGCCACTGTTCGGAAGGTTCCCCTGTCCTGGGATACTTAAACTGAAATGCCAACCAGGAGGAAATAAAGATAAAGACTTATCCCTCTCATTTCTCACTTAACGTTTCTTTTTGGCAGAGCCCAAGAGTACGCAAAACGGTGAGGAACAAACATAATGAATTAATTCCCAGGTCCCATGTAGAGGAATAATTAATCTGTTTGCTCCCTTCTTGATTCTGTACCTCCCTTAAAAATTATTATTAGAACTGAGCAGCTGCCCTCTCCAAAGACTTTGCCTCCTAATGAAGTCAGAGCCTGGAGAGTGAGGGTGTCGCTGCCTGACTCTGCAGGCAAACCAGGGACGGCGGAAGTCCTTGAAAACATATGTTCTTTCAACCGAAAACCTGAACATCCCGAATTAATTCAAAATTTCACTAGGGTATATTCGCCCTGCAATTTCTGACTTTCTGAACTGTGTGCATTTTTCCCTCCCAGTCAAAAGTGTATGAAATTACAGAAGTTACATAAATGTGAGGAATAATTTGAAAGATAATACTAATTTGGAAGAATGTCATCCAAAGCCTGAAAGGAAGACTTAGGTTAATTTCATGGTCTAGGTGCCCAGAAAGGAGAGGAATATATTAATCGTTCAGTTTATATGTTATAGTCCTGCAATCATTTCACTTGGCTTCTGAATATGGAAAACCCAGGAGCCCAAGGGTTAACGCCTGGTAGCATCTCTTGGCGTGGTCTACATCATAGTTCTATGAGACTCAAGGAAACACACCGAGCCCCAGTTATGTGTGATTGGTCACAGTTTTAGCATATGCTACCAGTGTTAATAAAAGTAAAACAAAATAAGCTAAAAGGGTCAAAAATTACAACCTAGTGGATATATTTTAGGACCCAGAATAATGCTTGGTATATAATATGTAGTCAGTAAATATTACCCCTCTCTGGCTTTAAATATCACTTTTCCATGCTTATGTTATCTGTCTCCTAGACTGATGTATTTAAATTTATTCTCTTTAAATTCCCCTTCCCTTTTAACTTTTTTTTGTTAATTATTTCCACTCACGTCCTTCTACTTATCAGTGCTGGGTTCAGAATGCCACTGAAGTCACATAACTGATTGACTCGTTACACCTGCCACCATAGATGATTTCTAAAATTCCATATCCCAAAATAGTATCCTAGATAATGCTGCCCTTTTACAGAGGACAGGGAATAAATTGTCCTGGGAATGGGGAGCAGAATGAGCACCAGGTTATCCTTGAATGGGGGGGTGCAGGGAGGAAGCTCTTTGCCAAGCATTCTAGCTTTGAGTCCGAGGATACTTTATCATATACGAGGTCAAAGCATTTGCCTCATCACCTCCTCACATTACCTGGGCTAAGGTAACAGAACGATAAGGGGTAGTAAACAAAAGGTGACTCATGTTTCAGGGACGGGAGAACTGATCTGCTCTTGGCCTTTTATTAGATTCACGTAGGTGGGCACTGGGTGTTTCGCCACTGGAGAGGTCATGCTCGGTGTGTTATAGATTTTGCTAATTTTTCAAAAGATGAACGACTTGTCACATGCCAGGCAAACTGGAACTTTTTGAGAGTTTATGTGAATATTTACTAAAGTGAGGACACATTTTTTTTTTCCTAGTCTGCTTTCGAAGTCCAGGAGATAGATCTCACTAAATAAATTTTTATTCAGCACCTCCTAAGTACCAGTTACAGTTCTGGTTGCTGACTGTTTTCCTGATGGTCTGTGACCTTGTATTGCTTGCTTTCCTTCTGTTTGCTTCCTTAAACTTGGGTAATAAACTTGAATGCAATAAGTGATCACTGTTTTTTTAAATAAAAAAACTAATTTTTGTTCATGAAATTATAATCACATTTTTCACATTTTAATTCCCCAGTGTCTTTTAATGTTTCTAAACAAGTTTTAGTTATAAATCTTAAAATTTGCATTGTATTTGAAATTTTAAGTAATTTTTAATCTGTTAATCTAGCATATATATCTAAGAAGCCAGGAATTAAATGTTCATTTTATAAACAAATAAGACTGGAATCATCTATGTAGGTTATCATTGTATATAAAATTTGCTAATTTCCTTAGTTGGAAAGGAGAGAAGGTAGAGGAAGGTGCCTTTGGCTGGTATAGGTCAGGAATCAACATGAGGCAGCGTTTAACAACGTTTCAATTATGAAGTGAATGAATAATATTATAAAATCTCATGAAAATTATAATAATTTATTTCAGGGAACAGGAAGGGCAATGCAAATGAAAATCCCATAATATTTATCCCATCCCAATTGACTATGCAAGGGTTGAATTTTGAAAAATTAACTCAGACACAGGAAAATAAATTCACCTATTTTATTTTTAAAACCCAACCTGAACATGTAAAAAAAAAAAAAAAAAACACCCCATTTTTTTCCTCAACTTCAGGAGTACGAGCATGAAGACATGTTTGCAGGGGCCCATATTTGAGGGATCACTTTGGAATGTGGAAACCACTAAGCACCACAGATGTGTCTACTAATTCCATTAGTGGAAAGGACTAAGGGACCGCTGCTAAATACCGCAGCCATGGCATCTGGGGCTTCTGCACAGCCATCGCTGGTGCCAAATGAGTTAGATGAGTATAGGATATTTTTAAGTAAAAGCAAAATTAATATCATTGAATAATGTATCGCTGTACACTGAGATTTAAAAATTATGTGGTCACAAATGTAGATGGTGCTGGAGATGTCGATGCACCCCCAGGAGAGTAGATTATGAGCAGCGTCAGGACCTTGGCACCTGGTTTTCTAAGTTGGCGGCCCTTTCCCTTCACTGCTGTTCTCCCTTCTCTCAACTCTACCTACTTCTTAGTACACTGTGTGCATTGCTGGGAGAAATGGGAGTTTACAATCCTCAAAACCAGTGGAGAGCGTCATGGAAAACATTCTTAACGTGGTTGGCGGTAACCTCTTTCACTGCGAGTTCCTCAGAACATTTCATTTTATTATTTTGTTGCCTGTGATGTACAAAGACAGTACGTAGTTCACCGCACAAATTACACAGGGTGCGAGGTTAGGGCCGCACGCAGTGCTGGTTTCTGCACCCCGGCCCACGTGTTTCCGCTCGCGTACACATTACACGGCATCACTCTGGCTCTCCCACGCTAGAGAGGGATTGCAATGGAGCTGCCCAATCCAGGGGCTCTCTTTGCATCGGACACTAAGTGAGGGGATGGTTGTCACCTGGGGAAGGGCAGAACGCCTTCCACTGGGTGATGGGAAGTGCAGCCGGCAGAGGCTAGGGTCAACGCTGATGGGGACGCAGACGGCCGTCCAGACACAAAAGGCACTCAGAAGAGTGGACAGATGGTCATCTCCTTGGTGAGAAGGAAATAAAATAAGGGAAGGAACAAGCTTCCCCAGGGTGATATTCGAAGGACACTCTCAGCATTTATAAATCTAGAAATAAAGAGTCATCGACAACTATTAATAATGCTCTTAATTAAACAAAACAGCATTCCAGAGCAGAGTGGTGTGCTACATGCGGAAAATGCCCAGCGGAATAGGTCAATGCAGAGAGATCAGATTTTGATTAGACAAGACTGTCCTTAACATACCGCTAAGAATTCCCCCCCATTCCTTAGTTTTTTTTTATCTCCTCCCCTCCCCTTCTGTCCCCTCTTCTCTCATCTTCTTTCCTCTTTCTATTTTTCCAACAAACTAACTAAAAAGCCTGTTAACTTTGTACATACTTGTCTAACTATATATCCAGCCCCAAATAATGCCATCCCCCCTTGCATAACTTAACCGCACCGCCCAATATCTGTCATTCTCCTTGGAGGTTTAGTCATTTTCAAGGAAATTTTTCATGATCTTCACACAACCCGGTAACTAGAATGGATGAAGCCTACCTCAGCATTGGGTAACATTTTTAGTGCTCCGAATGACCAACCCAGGAAGCGCTCTCCCTTATAAAAGGGTGCGATGTCAGGCAGGTTCATTTCAACTTAGTCATGTTCTAATTCGTGCCAGGGACATGAAACACACTTAGTAGGAATGACAAAAACTGCTACGAGTTCACCCTACGCTCCAATATCTCCCTTCCTCTCCTTAGGAAGCCCAGACCCTAACTTTCATCACGGCAGTCATGCACCCACCTAGAAGGCTGCCTTTTCTAAACTCTTTGCAGTAGACCTGGCCATTGATATGGAAGCCAAGTAGAGGGTGTGCCCTTGAAGCCTCCTTCAGGGAAGGGCTGATAGCCAAATGCGTCCCTCCCACCAGCTGTGGGCCCACAAGAGAGATTTGAGGACTGGAACTCCAGCTGCTGCATTGGACCAACGCCAACACAAGAGGGATTTCAGGGGGAAGGGCTGGAGAAGGCCCTGCTAACATCATGGAGCTGCCCTAACCTGGGACTTCCTTTAAGTGAGAAATTTAATCCCCTCTTGTTTATATCACGTTTATTTTGGGGGGGCTGTCTCTTACTTGTGGATGAACATGAATACTAACTGATAAAGGAGGTAAAACTAAATCAAGTCCAAATTAACATAGAGTCCCAGTGCTCCCTTTTTTAAAATTAGCATGAAAAACCAAATCTTGCTATAAAAAAGAAAATCATCCGTTCCAGTTGGTTCCTTTTATATTTTCACCATTTTTATATCTAATGTAGGCTGCTTCGATGTAATGAAAAATATATCGCATTTACACTTGTGACTATTCAATAGTATTTTTATCACAAACTTCTATTACGCATTGCTTCCATTCCTTAATTCAAACCTCACTTCAGCCGTGAAATCTTAGAAAAAGAAAAAAAAATTGCTCATCTAAACCCCAAAAGCACTTAAGTATACCACTCTTTTGGTGTGGATATTTTTACCTGTTCATCCAGATTACAGTCTCATGGAAGACAAGACCTTTGCATTTCACACAGCTTACAGGCAAGTGAGTTATACGCAACGGGTTAAATGTGTGTATTGATATTTCTTGTTATTTAGATACCCTATGCAAAATATATTTGTTATTAAATCTTAGAAAGGATAGTATTATTATTACCACCGTGATTATTTCTTTTTCTTTCACCAGTTTCCTTGACAGTTCCAATTATTTCCAAAAGAAGAACTATAAAGGTCTAAAATATATGACCTTGTAAATCAAGGAGAATAAAATCTATGAATATCTGAAAGTCTAAAACTTTGAAATGCTATTAATAAAGACATCAAAATTCTGTTAAAGATACTTTGCATAACTAATGTTCTTAAGAAAACATTCATTTCAAGCAGAAGTTTTAAGGGTTTTAAATCACAGATTTTCACAGCATTTCCTTCCGGCAGCTGATGAAAATTGGATAATATACAATCAGAACACTTTTTCTACACATTTTAAATTGATTGAAAAATAGAAACAGATTTAACATTCAAAAATAAAAAATAAAAAAGCCACACACACACGCACACACACACACACACACACATTTGCAACCGTTATATAAAAACAGTTTGATCTGACTTAGTAGATTCTAGGTATAGAAACTTGGAACCGACAGCATCCTCTGGGAGGCTTTAAACCAGAGGGGACTATTACAGCACCCAAGCTGTACATACTCCCTCAAAATAAGTGTCTCTGACTAACAGTGTAAATATTCTGTAAGGGCTCTCATAAAAGAAAACCTCCCATTTAATGGAACGTGTTCTCTCACTTTCGTTGTTGGTACAAATCTGACATTAAATAGGTCATGGATAGTTTTCAATATAAAAACATAAAAGTAATAAATATTGAATAGGAAATATATGGAAAGACAACATATTTGCATAAAGTCTAAAAGTTCAACATGCATTACTGTCTTCAATATGATACATGACTTAGAGATTGGAAAACAACTACCTAACTCTTCAGTAACCAGGCATATATTCAAAGAAAACAAAGAATGAAAAGAGGGCCTGCATTACACCCTGCTTTCTAAGCTCTCAAGGCACTGATGCATGGCCCGAGGTGCAGCCCAGAGACCATGACACCCTTACACAGGGGAGTAATATTTATGGCCAGAGAGATCACAGTTACCCTCAACTACGGTTTTACTGAAAATTCATCCTTTTCTTAATGTAAGAAAATATAGGATATTTTTTTGAATGTATTTGGGCATATCCAAGTTTGCATGTGTTTTTCTGAAGGGCAGGTCATCATAACTACACTGTGAGTGAGTGTTCTTCAGCGGAATGGAGAAGAGGGCTTGAGAAGTAAGAACAGGTCTTACCTCCTCCCCCGAGAGTGAGTCCATGACTCTGTCCATTGCCACAGCCATTATCAAGTCAAGACCAGAGACGCAGAACCCACAGGGGTGATGTGATCAACCATGGCAGTAAAAAACATTTTTTAAACACGGAGAATTTTGGGAGTAAATAGGATACATTTTTTTTTTCTGTGCAAGAAATGTCCTAATAAAAGTATGGTTTATATTGTGCACCTTATTTCTCCATACAAATTTTTACCATGTTGAAACTTAATTCAAAGCACTAGCAAATGGAGAGGTAGGTTGGATACAAACTTACAAATTGCCAAAGATAGAGTATATTTTTAAGAAGAAATAGCAGTATTATATCTGGAAAAGGTAAACTGAATATTAAATATGATTGTATAGTAAAGATAAAGTTGGATTACATAAGGGTTTCACACTAAAAATCACTATTATTAATATGTATAAATAGGGTATCCAGAAAGCTTCTTGCCAAAAGTAGACTGTTTTTGAAAGGGAAATGGAGAGCTATTAGTAGGCATTAACAGGAACTACGTTAGAAAACCAGAACATGTGTTCGTTTTACTTATAAGGTATTTCATTTGTTTTGATTTGAGGATAATGAGATAACTTTCATTTGGACCAAAATGAAAAGAGATTCATTGCCACTATTCTGTCTACCGTGAAAAATGACGGTGAGTCCTGAGAACTGCCACACGTGGCCTTGATGGGCTAACTGGCACTGGATATGCTCCCCCATCCTAGGCGACAATAGAGCTGAACAGAACACACAGGGCTACAGGCTGGAAGTAAAGGTGAAGCCCTAGTGGAAGGGATATGCCCGAAAGCTTAGGAGGACATGGAGATATATCTACCATAAAAAATATAACATCATTCTAACCGTTTTAACATGACCTGTATTAATATACCTGCCTCTCAGAACAAAACTTAGTATCCTTTAAAGGAAGACAAACCAGATTCCCTACTTCCCTAAAACAAAGCATCAGTAATGCCCAGTGTACCATTAAAAATGACTAGAAATGTGAAAAAATATGATTGTGTTCCATAATCAAGAGAAACGCAAGCAAGCAAGCTAAACCTTTACCATTTTAGATGTTGGAATTAGCAGGCGGAAATCTTAGAACAATTATTATAAATATATTTACTTAAGGACTTAAAGAAAAATAGAAATACAATGACAGAACAGATGGGAAACTATCGGTCATGAACAAACTACTTCAAATGAAAAAGTAAAACATATGAAATAAAGATTCACTGGATGGAATTAGCAGAATATTGGAGACGGAAGAAGAAAAGGTCAGTAAAGTTAAAAAGAGATGAAAGAGTATTACCCAATCTCAAGAACAGAGAAAATAAGATTAAAGTAAGTTGACAGATATCCATATGCAATAACAAAATCAAATAAGCCTTAACACGTCAAGCATCCAGTCTCTTTTGTCCTCCTTTCTGGAAAGCATAGTGTGAGTCCCCAGTGACTGACGTGGCGCTTAATGTATTAACCTAAAGCTCATACCTTGTACAAAAATAAACACAAAATGCATAAGAGACTTGAAATAAAATGTAAAACCATAACATTTCTAGAAATGACCAATAAAGAAAACATTTGGGACCTATAACTAGGTAAAAAATGATCATACTTAAACCTCAAAGCATTATCCATAAGAGGAAAAGTTGATAGATTTGACCACCTAAAAATGAAAACTTTTGCTCTGTGCAAGAGTATTTTAAGAGGATTACAGAACATATTTGCAAGTCACATAAGCAACAACAAAAAGACATGTATCTAGAATATACTGAGCACTCCCAGAACTAAGCATTAAAAAAATTAAAATGAAATGGGGAAAAGACATAAATAAATATTTACCAAAGAAGAATATGTCTGCAAAGTAAGCACATAAAAATGTTCAATATCACTAACTATTTGGGAAATGAAACTAAAATCACAATGAGATATCACTACATATCTATCAAAATGGCTAGCGTAAAAACTGTTGATAACACCAAATGCTAAGAAGCCTGTAAAAAATGGCTCTTGCATACATTGCCAGTGCATGAATGTAAAATATTACAGCTACTCTGGAAGACAGTGACAATCTATTTGAAACTAAACATGCACGTATCAGACAACCTATCAACAGCATGCTTAGAAGTTTATCTCAGAGAAATAAAATTGTATTTTCATGAGACATATACCCACTTATGTTCATAGCGGTTTTGGTGGTTTCCAAACTTGAAAGTACCCTTTGATGGGTGAATGGATACATAAAATGTGGACCATCTGTAACATGGAACTCAGCTCGTCAATTAATGCAATGGACCCTTGATACATGCGATAACTGGGCTGACTCTCAAAAAAATTATGGTAAGTTAAAAAAAAACACACACACAATCTTAAGAGATTGCACACCATTTATATAAAACACCATGGATAGCAAACTTATAGAGATCAAGTACAGAGTAGTTGATGCCAAGGTTTTGGAATGGAGAGGGATGGGCGTGGCTCCCAACTAAGAGAATAAGGAATCCTTATATTGATTATGTCATGCTGTATATTAGCCATAGTGGTGGCTGCACAAAGGTATACATGTGATAAAGTGGTCCTTAACTGGGGATAATTTTGTCTCCTGGAGAACTCTGGCAATTTCTGGAGACATATTTGATTTTCACAACTCGAGACGGGGGTGAGGTGCTAATGGCAACTATCTGGTAGGGGACAGAGATACCACCAAACACCCTACAATACATTGGAAAGCCCCCTGAAACAAGAAATTAAGTGGTTTAAATATATAAAAAAAGTGCTAAGATGAAGAATCTTGATAGAAGGAACAGCAATATGAATGATGGCCTACTTTGCATCAGAAACAATGAAGGGCAGAAGATAATTAAGGGACATCTTTAAAGTAATGAGGGAAGGCCTATCAATGCAGAATTCTGTGGTCAGTGAAAATATTCTTTAACTAGATTAAAATAAGGTTTTCAGATGAATGAACGCTGAGAAAATTTGTGACTAGCAAACATTCACTGCCAGAAATGCTACAAAAATGCCTTCAAGCTGAAGGGAAATAATACCAGATGGAAACTTGATCTATGGGAAGACATGAAGAATGTGGGGAATGGTAAATAGATAGAGATACACACACACACACACACACACAAATATCTATATATCTATATCTACATCTATATCTATAAACACTTTTTTTCTTCTCTTAGCATCATGGGGTGAATTGGTTCTCCCCAAATTCCTGTGTTGAAGTCCTAACCTCGAGGATCTGGGAATGTAACCTTATTGGCAAATAGGGTCTTTGTAGAGGATGGTGGATCCTTCTCCAATGTGCTTGATGTCCAAGGGGGAATTTGGACACAGGGACATGTATAGCTACCCAGGAAGGATGTCATGTGAAAATCTGAGTTTTGCTGCCGCAGATCAAGGAGCAACCAGATATTAGGGGACAGGCACCAGGCAGAGCATTCCCCAGTCCCATGGCCTGATGACATCTTGGCCTGGAATTTCCAGCCTCCAGACTGTGAGACAATAAATTTCTGTACTTTAAGCCACTTAGTTGGCATTTTATTACAGCAACTCTTGTGAGCCAATATATTTAGTTTTTAGGCTATAACTGAATGTTTAAAGGAAAACTAACAACATATTACATATAATATCTTAATAGGTGTAGAATTAAGACATATTATAAAAATATCCTAAAATTTAGGTTACACATATAATTATTTTGTTATATATTTTAAAATATATTGTGAAGCACAGTAAACAAATTGATAACATCACATGTTGTAACCATTACATTACATTACATGCAATTAAAGACCCTGAATAGGGCAATTAAAATGAATAATAAAAAAATTTTGATTAACCACACACACACACACACACACACACACACACAAACAGGAAAAGAGGAAAGAGAGGATCAAAACAAATACAAAAAATATCAAGACTGAAAACTTAAACAGCATCATTAACTATATTAAATGCAATGTCTTAAACACTGCAATTAAAAACTAAACACTGCAATTAAAAAGCAGGTCAAGAACTAAGTATGTTTTGTCTGAAGAGGGTCACCTGTATATGAGATACAGAAAGACTGAACACTAAAGACAGAAAAAGATATTGCATGAAAACAATAGATGAAAATTCAGTGATTGTCTTTGTTAATATCAGACAAAGCAGAGACGAGGACAAGACGTGTTGCTTGGTGAAAAGAGGCGCATTTCATAATGATGAAAAACTATTCAGTAGAAACTTATAACAACCCTAACACACTTAATGAAAAAATGTGTAAAGCAAGTGTTGATGGAATAAAAGAGAGAAACTGATACCTCCCCATTAGTAGTTGGAGATGCTAAATATTGCTCTTAGTATTTTATAGAAAAAGTAGATAAAAATTGATAGGATAAATATTTCAACCACTTGATCAACTAAATTGAGTAAACTTATATTTGTTTTTATGTAACACCACTTAGAACTACTTCAGAGTATATATTTCTTTCAATTGCACTCGGGACATTCACCAGGATAGACATTATGTTGATGCTGGGCTATGAAATCAAAGGTCTCAATACATTTTAAAAGATAGAAATCTCATAATAGGTGCTTCTGTTAACAGTGGAATTAGAAATCCATAAGAACAAGGGATCTAGAAAATATTTTAAATTAAAACAATATACCTCTAAATAATGCATGGTGAAAGAATCAGTAACAAGAAAAACTAGAAACTATTTTCACCTCAATGACAATGAACATATGAATAAAAATTTGTGAGATGTAGCTAAAGCAGTGATTTGAGGGAAATTTGTAGCATTAAAAATACTGATGTTAGAAGAAAGATTTAAAGCGAATAATCTAAGTTATTGCCTTACGTGTCAGGAAAAAGAAGACAATGCTGAAAATAAGAGCAAAATGAAATAAATTAAAAACAGGCAATAAATAAATGCAAAAATAAGATAAAAAAATCCAGAAGTTGATGCTTTGACTTCAGCAAAGCTGATCAAGAAAAAATATTTAAGACACAAATTTTTAATATCAGAAATGAAGAAGGAATAAGACACATTTTTATAGATATTTAAAGGATAACAAAGTAATACTGTGAACATCTGTGGGAATATGCTTGGAACTTAGATAAAATAAATATATTGAAAAACACAATTTACCAAAATTAACAGAAAAAAATGCAAAAATATAAATAATTTGAGTTCTTTTCATGAATTAAATTTGTAATTGAAAACCTCCCCAGCAATTCTACTTCTGGGAATATATCCGAAGAAATCTGAAACACTAAATGAAAGGAGAGTCACCATGTTCATAAATTGAAAGACTCAAAATTGTTAAAATAGTCATTTCTTGTCAGATTGAACTATTGACTCAGTGTAATCTCAATCAAAATCCCAGCTTTTTCTTTTTTGAGAAATGAACTATATGTGTGTGTGTACACACACACACTATACACATAACTACATATATATACACACACACATTTTATATATACACACACATATTTTTATATATATATATATATAAATGTAAATGACTAAAATAGCTAAAACAATCAATAATCATGAAAAAAGGAGAAGACAAGTGGAGGAACGGCATGAACTATTTTAAGACTGCAGCATTCAAGACAGTGTGGTATTGGTACAGGGAGAACCAAACAGATCAATGAAACAGAATAAGCAATTCAGAAGTTAGACATTATAATTAACTGGTTTTCGCTAAAGTACCAAAGTTAGTTCAGTTTGGAAAGAAATTATTTTTTAATAAATTGTGTTAAAGTAATTGCATAAAAACAGGAAAATTCCATCTTAACCTTACCTCACACAACCCAGAAAAATTGATTCAAGATCATCATAGACCCCAATATGAAAACCAAGCTACAACAATTTTTAAATTTGTTTGCAAATATTTCTTAGAGAGGATACATACTCAAAAACCATTAAAAAAACCTGAACAATAAAACTTACTCTAAATTAAAACACCTATTATTAAAAGACATAGTTACAAAAGCAGACAAGTCACAGGCTGAGTAAAAATATTCATAATGCATTAAGTCTGACAAAGGTCTTATGAACAAAATATATTTTAAAAACTCCCACAAATCAATCAGGCAAACACATCTATTGGGCAAACAATTCCAACAGACAATTAACCAGAAGAAGATACCTAAGCACTTGAAACTAGGCTCCCATCACTAATTATAAGGGTAACACAAATTAAAGGCACAGTGAGATCACAAGAAAAAATAAGACCCGGAATAATAATATCAAATGTGGGTGAAGATTTGGGACGAATGGAATTCTCGTACATTCCTGGTGGGTGTGGACAATGGGACTAAGGTTTGTAAGCACCGTCAGGTGGTTTCTGATCAGGTTAAACACACACCTGTCTTCTCACCCAGCAGTTCCACTCCGTGGTATTAGCCCAAGAGCCATGAATAGGTATGAACACAAAAGACTTTGACAGACATGTTTGTAAGGGCTTCATTTGTAAGATGTAAAATGTGGAAATGACCCAAAAGCCAACAGAAAGATAAAATACTGTAATGTATTAATTTGATGGGACACTACTCACCGGTTAAAGGTATGCACGAATTACCATGCTTAACAACAGAGCTGAAACTCAAACACCTATGGCCTTGAATGAAAGATCAAGCCAGAAACAAAAAGCACACATTATATGATTGCACTTAAATGAAGTTCAATGACTGGCGTCTCTAATCCCCATGACGAATATCACAACAAATCACAACAGTGGGTGTCTTTGGGTTGGGACGGCAGTTAAGATTGACCCCATCTTCATTACAGAAAGAACTTACTGCTTTCCACTCTTATGTATGCTGGTAACTGAATGGATTACATTCCAAGTAGCTATTTTTATAATTACCAACATTTAAAAAAGATTTGGAGTACTGTGAAATTGTATCTTTTAATACCAATTTTAATCTTCCAGTTTATTAACTGCTTTATAATATATACCTGTATATTCTTTAAGATACATAGAAACCCACTGACTAGCTTTAAATAAAACTTGATTAGGAAATACACCACAAATATTTTTCTTATATGCAAAATTCACTTGTAGATGATTAAATATGTATTCAGGGACATGTTAAAGTGTTGCAGGCATATAAAGGCCTCCAGGTCTCTAAACTGGAGTGTAACCGAACACTTAGGAGCAATGTCAGACCTTTCTCCAGGTACCAGACGAGTAACCTCTAATAGACAAGTCTGGATAAACTACCATGCTGTGATTTGTAAATCATTCATGCTACTAAATTTAAAGAGATGATTTGGATCAGAGACGTTATTTTGAAGAAAGGCACCAGTTGCCCTCCAGTGAAAAGTAATAAAGATGAGAAGTTACAGCAACAAAAAAATTGAGCAACAGCATTAAAAAAAAAAAAAAAAAAAAAAAAACTAGGATAAATAGAAACAGGTCTTTCAGGATCTCAATCAATAAGATAGCATCTTAATCATTAAATGGAACATTGACGTGTTAGGGGTTAATTGCTATATCTTGGGAAGATGTCTAAAAATTAATAGACAGGAGGTGCTAGCAAGGCCCTCTCTAGAACAGACAGCTGAAAAAGGCTGGTATCTCTCTTGAAATAAATAAATGCTCTCCCATTTTTCATTTATTATCCTAAATAAAATAAAGCCTTTAACAATGTGTTATTAAGCCTTCATCTGATCTAAGTGTACCTCTATCTAGTTCCTTGGTACCTTGGAGGAACCGTGCAAAATCTTTATCCTATGTTAATTACTGATTTAATCAGTCAACGCTTAAAGAAATCTTTTGCTCTAATTATAAAAGACAGTTGCGGTAAACATTTGACATGATGAATGCCTTTTCTGATCTCGGGCAGGCTGTAATTTATTAGGCGCACATATGAGGAAAAAACCTGAGGCGTGTGCTTAATCAGCAGTGACTTCACCGAAAACAGGTGATGTTTGCTGGGCTTAAGAATAAAAGCAATATGAGTCCAATTAGCTGTCAACTCATCTGGCAAAACAGCTGTTACATTAAAAAATAAATCACTTGGCTTTCGTGCTCACTTTTTAATTTTTTCTCTTTCTTTTTTAGTTTTTTAAATGGAGAGTCCCTCAATTCACGTAAAATGGAAGAACAGGGGAAACTAATTTGCAGGGTTAGAGTCGCGACTGCAATAAACTCCAATGGGGGCGGCCGAGCATGGGCTGGGGGGGCTACTGAGGGCTGGGGGGGGGGGCTGTCTCTTATCTAGGTCACGCTTGCTCAGGGAAAGCTCATCCAGCTGTGCGCGGACCTCTTGAACGTTTTTCTGAATGTTACGCTGTAATAAAATTTATACAAAATATAAATTCCTTCCAGACATGCATAGAATCACCGAAGCATCGTGTCAAAACCGAAAGATCTTGTGTTAAGGTCTTTAAGAAATAACAATTTTCTTGTAAATGTTTTCTCATCAATCCCCTCTGACCCCTGAGAAAATACACCAGAACATGTAAAAATTTTACAAAATAGGGCTTTCAACAAAACGGAGGCATGAGCTCCTTTATTTTAATCGGATTAAAACATTTACATGTTACTTACCCAAAAGGTGTGCTCCTCCTCAGTTTTGCGGCAGTTGGTTCATTAGAGTTGCCAAGCAAAGATAACGGTTGTGGTACAAGTCTGGAGAAATGGGGCGAAGGATGACATGGCTGTACCGTAGGGCATTTATTTTACTATAACTGTGCGTGTACTACAATATATTTACCTATGTAATTATTAATTCATTCCCTTAATCACTCATATAGCAAACAATTGCTAGGCATCCTTGCATGTACCAGGTAGTAGGAGAGATCTACAGCTGTATAATACATAACCATTTTCTCAAGGAGATTAGGTAAATGAAGAAGTATAATAAACATACAAAACTGGTGAGTACCATGGAACAGGTACGGATGTTGCCTCATGGTAGTCAGGGGGCAGGGGAGGCTAGGTCCAGCGGGGAGGCTGGGAGATCTTATGGAGGATTTGGGACTTAAGCTGAGGCTGAGGGAGGAGTCCGAATTCTTAAAGATGGTGGGCAGGAAGGAGCTGGAACAGGGAAGAATCCAGGTCAATGGTACAAGAAGACCACGGCACCCAATTTAAACATAATGGCAAAAGGGAGGTGGGGAGCTGAGCGCAGTTCAGTTTCATCTGCGTACATTTTGGGAGGAGCCAGGACGCAGGTGATGGCGCAGGTGGGGTCATTTGCAGTGTGCCACCCAGGGTCCCGGGAAGTGAAGAAAGACAGGCGCTCGGGCCTCTTGAAGCTCCCAGTTTACCAGGACAACCAATACCAAGGATTAGAATAATGTTTGAGGTGGAGCCGAGGTTTCTCTGGGCGTGTGTAGCAGAGAAACCAGTCTGGCCTCGGGGTCAGAGACAAAAAATTGTGAGTCTCAGGGAAGTGATTATCCAAGCAATAAATTTCAACAAGATCGCCAGGGAGAGTCTAGAATATACAGATACAGGGTATAGACAGACTCCTTTACATTTGGGGGAAAAGAAGAAGCAGGCAGGAAAACGGAGAGGAATAAGGAAACTAGGAAGATTCCGACAGATTCAGATCCAAGCTCCGTATATTGGTGATAGTCCAGGGCATGCCAGCAAGTGGGAGGTGGGATCCTGTCGTATTTGTTTATGGTTTCTAACTGGGTGAAAAACTTGGAAGTTTTACTTTGTTGTGGAACACTCAGATCCATGGCTTATAACTTACAGAGTAAATAGTGCATTCTTGTTTCTTCAATTCCTGGTTCTCAAACGCCCCACCGAGAGCCTGGGATGGGGGGAGGGCGGCTCCCCGCGCCGCCGTGGCCGAGGTGGGGGTGGGGGCAGCCAATGCGCCGCCTTAGGTCTGGGAGCCAGGGGCCAGCTGTGATTCTAGAGAGTGCGGTTATAGAAGAGTGCTTCCCACGCAAACCGGGCTTGGCCGCCGTCTGAAACCGATCCCTGGGGCTCGGCAAATCCACACAAGGAGCTTGGAGCCCGAGAGTTTCCGTCTCCTTGCCACCTGACTATTGGAAACAGTTGTGGGAAAAAGCTGTTGGTTTCACTTCCTTTACAATTCCCACCTGAAACAACTTAAAGGCATTTTTACACGAGATCGCAGGGACCGAGTAACGTAATAGTACTGACAACTTTTTCTTACTGGTTCTGTAGACTTCTGTAATTTGGCTCAGGACTTTGTCACATTATCTGACATCGTGTCTGTGAGACTATATATTCCACATTTCCCCACTTATTTATTCATCAAGAAATAGTCACTGAACATCAGTTACGGACCTGGCACCGCTTATGCAACGGTCAGCAACCAAATGCGCTCACTACCCTAAAAACTTCTCAATGACCCCGTTGCAGAGACACTTTAAAATACAGTTACGATTTTAGCTGCAAAGTGCTTATTCTCCCCTAAAGCTGACCTTCTGTCCCATGGGAACGATCACAGGGGAAGCACGGGGTAGGAAAGGAGGAAGTGAACTCCTGCGAAGGTAGCTCATGCCTTGCACTGGGCCCTGGACCTCATGTGCTTCGCCCCCCCAGCGACCCTGTGAGATTCGGGGGCACGTTCCCCGTCTGGCTGACTCTGAGGAACGTGTTTTCCCTACCAGACTCCACCGCCTCTCCAGAGACAAGAATTCTTGACTGCAGCTCCGCCTCTAACTGGTTGTACCCTGGAGTACACTCGGCATTTCCTCCGTTGGTCTTCTCTTCCACGGAGGTTCCTTTGTTACATTTAAGGGTATTGCTAGCGCTTTACCATAAATGGCCAGCGCAGTCAGATAGCGGGAGGCACTGTTGGCCAACCTTGTTGGGAGATTTTACCGTTGGTAGTTGCTATGATTTCTGGGAAATACAACTATATGCTCATCTATTTAAACCTGTCAACATGTTATTGACTTTGACCCAAACACCATAATAAAACATTATCAAGTCAGAGAGCTGCCAATGTCAATATAAATATAATTACTTCCAATCATAATTGTTTAATCTTGATATAGTGATAGCCCATCCTTCACTGCTTCTAAATATACAATTTTAGAGAATGTACTACTAATTTACTTAAATAGTTGTAACACTTAATATCGCTGGTGAATTACAGTTTTCTCTCCTGAAAAGCAGTTCTCTCTTTCACAGGAACCTTGAACACTATGATTCAAGACACAGTCTTCTCGGGGCTTCCTGGTTAGAATAAATCATTAAAAAAATCATTCTTAAAGTTACCAATTACAAAAAGGTAGCTCCCGTGACTTCTCATACTTTTAACATTACGGGGGTTCATTAAGTGTAATTCTATGCCAGTAAGACAACCCAAGGCAGCATCTACAAGACAATGAACTCAACATTGGAAAAGTGGGTTGATCGTTCAGTTCGTTCCAATTATGAATTAAACACATACACAGTTGATTCCCATATAGTTACTCAGGAGGGTGTAAGAAACTTCCAGATTGACTGTGACTTGGGTGATTTAGCTCTAGCTTGTGGTTAACAGCTTCTATTTCTTGAAAATCACAGAAGATAGAAATAGCATGTTAATTTATGGAGAGTAATCACTTAAGGGTGCTACTGAGTTTAGCCATGCAATCAAGATTATGGTTCCCAAATATCAAGTGAATTAAAATAATCATTTACTATTAACTCTACTCCTGCAAAAACTATTTTCAGCTTTTAGTAATTTGATATCTTTCACAAATATTTAGAAAAGAACTAAGAACTAGGGATTTAAAGAAATTGAATACAGTATATAACAGCAATTCATACTCTGTCAAGGTTTATAAACAGTGGTAACCAAACTCATTATTTAAAAGGGCCTTAAACTAACAAATTTATGTGTTTACAGAGATATGTTTTTCTACATTCTGAGGTTTTCTTCCCCCAATCAATTCTCCTTAAATATTTATTTGGGAGGTTTCTGATAAGAATCATAATACAAATGGAAGAAGAGTCAAGTGACCAGATTTCTAAAGCTCTACAAACCTAGGGACATGTATAATCTCCAAAGATCAGAGTGAAAAAGTGTCTGTGGTGAAAATCGAGTAGAAAAAAATGGTTACTTCTGTCACTGCTGAAAAGCTTGGCGAATCACTGCCAAGTTGACCCATGAAGAGGGTGTTGTAGCCAGGCTTCAGCCCCTCATTGTTACTGTTCTCTGTGCAGACACAGGGATGACATTACTGTCAGGGCATCTACTATCAAACGCAAAGCGCATTGGGGGTCACCTGGACCTGACATTTTGAACTGAAAACCTAGACTGCTCAAAACCCGAATAACGTGTCTCATGTTTTCCTGTCCCCTTGTCTCTCTCAGGGTCATTGCCTCAACAGCAACAACAAAAGAGAAGAAGGAAAAAGGAAAGAAAAAATAACCAATATGCACACTAACGTTTGTCCTTGGCTTCCCTGGCTATACAATCTAAAAAGGAAAGATTTATCAATAGAATCCCAAGAATGGCCAGCAGCAATGACCAGCTTGAAATCCCGTGCTCCAAACTGATGTCCAAACGACATATGGATAGTCAGCATCCAGGACGGCCTACCTTATAGCTCAGGTGAAGTTTATGAAATCATTTTCCTATCTGTCAGCGCCATATAAGGGTGAAAGATGTGTATAAACTGACTGTGGTAGTATTGAATAATGTGGCAATCAGTATAATGGCCCTGGCTGGTTTGGCTCAGTGGATTGAGCGTCGGCCTGCGAGCTAAGTGTCGCTGGTTCGATCTTCCAGTCAGGGTACATCAGAGAAGGAAAACTCTGACTTCAAAAAACCTCCGCTGCCTTGTGGCATACCTCTTCAGGGAAAGGCTAAGGGAGTAAACCCCGACAGAAAATCCGGAGCCGGAGTCCCTAAGGCGGTTTGACGTTGTAGTCAACACTGGCAACTCCTGCGGCGCACCTGAAGCCAAGTTGTATTGACTCCGTCTTTCCCTTGGATCCTTCAGCTGCGAAGAGAGGGGGGGGTCTGCTGCATGGGCAACAGCAGACCCTCCATATCACCCTGCCCAGGCTCTGTAGCTTCAGCTTCACTGGAGAGGACACTCCAGCGTCATCGTAAGATGTCGATTCAACACGGGAGGAGACAGATACCGTGTCACTCCCGAGTTGGACTGCACAGCCATTCTCGACGGTGCAGATAGACTCTTAAGAAGCTACACCATCGTCTCTCCAGACGGACGGCTGCCGCCACCCGCCACAGTAGTTATAATAGGACAAAAAATAGTGATTTCACATTGGAACACTCTTTGTGTAGATGGCTTGACGTGTTCAGACAAATAGATGTCCTCAGAGCCCTAATTAAGTCATAGAACCGACTCACTACAGAGCAAATGGAGACAATAAATGGTAGACGTAGCCAACAGACTTGGCATCGATGATTCAGAGGCTTGGCAAAAAGAGAATGCCTGTGGCAAACACAGACTGAAATGGATAAGAGCAATTTCACTGGAGAAAGCTTCCGTTATGGAACCTCTGAACACTGAGATTCCTCCGCTGGAACCTTGGGGTTCCAGCATCTCAGGCTTCAAACCTCCAGGGGCAGTTCGTCTGCCACCATGAATCATCCTTGATATAATCCTCATCCTACCAGACCTCCTCTAATTTTATTTGACTCTGATTCATATCTTGGCTGCTTTGACCGCTGACTACATGGCTGCCGTCATTGCTTCTTGCACTAATTCCATAGTTTGTGGCCCAATAACAGCCTGATTTTTTTTTTTTTTTTTTTTTTTTTGGCAGGTTTAGGCAGATCGCTGTGCTTACTGAGATTCAATTTTCTCTTTGTCATTTTCATTCATTCTCTCTCTCCCTCCCTCCCTCCCTCCCTCTCTCTCTCTCTCTCCCTCCCTCCCTCCCTCCCTCTCTCCCTCCCTCCCTCCCTCCCTCCCTCCCTCCCTCCCTCTCTCTCTCTCTCTCTCTCTCTCTCTCTCTCTCTCTCTCTCTCTCTCTCTCTCTCTCTCTCTCGCTTTGGTAGCCTTGTATCTTGAGCCTACAGTCATTAGCACCCAAGAGAAGAAGGCTGAAAATGTAACCTGTATCTGGGAGCATCCTCAGACGCTATTCACTCATTATCAGTGAGCTGAGGCTGAGTCCCTACAGCTCAAAGCATGCCTTATGGGTTTCTGGGGGACTTCAATGTTCAGCCTGATGAACAGAAAACTCATCCTTGATTTTATAGTTGAATAATATGCAATTTCACAGAAGTTAATGGATACTCACTAGTATTTGCTGAGTTGCTAGAAGGTACTATTTATAAACTAATATTCACATGTTACCAGAATTGGCTGAAAACTCTAAGTCAGTGTTCCACAAACATGTCTGACTGCAACTCAGTGCTTGGGAGCCTTGCAACT
Source organism: Furipterus horrens (assembly GCF_987537825.1). NCBI lineage: Eukaryota > Metazoa > Chordata > Mammalia > Chiroptera > Furipteridae > Furipterus > Furipterus horrens. The sequence goes on from NW_028327182.1 coordinate 93,528,794, forward strand.
TCTACGTCCATTCATATGAAAATTGTTAGAATTCCTGAAATTGAGGGAGGGACTCTTTTGAATTGGTCTTGGTTGAAGACAAATATATATGAGTTAACATATTTGTAACATTCTTTGATTTGATATATGTTCTTCCTTTGGTTTTGTTGTGTAATTGCTGTGTTGGTACTATGTTGCATTTCATTTTGTTCATTCCCAAGTATTTTTTTTTTTTAATGGGGGTTATTTTTTCTATGGCAAGCAGAACTAGATTGGGATATACAAATCCCTGAGTTATCTGTAATCAAAAGTTTGAGAAACACTGTCATAAAAGGGTGGAAGGAAGCCAGGACAGAATAAATTTTTTGAGCAGGGACCGAAAAAGTGTTGCCCAGACCCAGCAGAAAGGCTGAGCGGGACTGGGCATCTGGCTCATGGGTATCAAGGGCAGGTATTCACTTGCCAGTCTTGCCCAGGGTCTGTGTAAATTACAGAGAACCTGAATTTATTTCAATTTTTCCTTCTTATCCAGGTATCATGAGAACCATTAGGGTTTTTGCCCATAATTTGTTTTCGCCAAGCATTACTAGAAATTCATTTCTACTCAGAATGTAAATTACATTTCCTATTTGTCCTCAAACAAATGTAGCATTTCTTTATGCCTCCTATGCATGATATTTACTATGGCTTTGACATTTTTATTTAGCAGTCATTATTAATAAATCTTCATGAAAGTAGCAAAGTCATTTTGATTTTGTTAAAATGCATTGCTTACAGTTCTTTGAAGAAGTATGAATGTTCAGCTAAAAAGACAAACACCAAAGGAAGAAATACCATCATGGAAGCAATCTCACTCATCTTTGCATGTGTGAAATTAATATATTTAGCTGAATAGCTAATTTTTTTCTGACCTCCATTCTCTTCAGTGTCTTAAACTATAAAACTAGGGCTAACAAAGGTATTTTTCAAAAGGCACATAGACAAGAATATCTATAACAACATTTGATATTTTTAATGGAAAACTCTATCATTTTCCCACCATTTTCATGATATGTTTCTGAAACACATCATTCATATGATTGTTATTCCTAACGTCTGAATTTTCTTTTGTTTGTACCTGTACTCCCCACTGATAACTTCAATGGGAACTGAAATATATTTCGCTTGGTAAGGGATATGCTATTTTATAAACAATAAATCCACTTGCGTTCCTTTTCATGTTTCATATATTTTATTTCTCTGGAAATAGAGATCTAGTGCTTCAAACAGGATATGGTAAGTAGTTCAGTCATCAAAATAATCAAGTAAAAATAAAATAAATATAATTCTGTTTTACATACAGTTGACCCTTTAACAACATGGCTTTGAACTGTATGGGTCCACTTATATGCAATTTTTAAAAATAAATATCTGTACTGTTTTCAACATGGTTGGGAACCTGCAGAGGCTGAGAGCCAACTCTATGCACTGACGACCCCATTTTATATAAGGGCTTGAGTATTCACAGATTTGGGTATCTTGGGTTTCTGGAACCAATCCTGTGTGGATATTGAGGGACAACTAATTGGGGGGAGCCAGAACTTGTACATGGATTTTCTATTGGGGGGTCCATGCCCCTAATCCTTTCATTGTTCAAGGGCCAACTGTATAACAACAATAAAAAAAATCATTTTTATTCCATTTTAATTTGAAAAACATTGAAAAGCTCTCTGCTACAGTGCCCGGCACACTGGAAGGCCTAAAAAAATGCTTTGGTTTGCCCTCTTTTTGACTTGTTTTTCATTGCGGTTTGGTCTGTGATGGAGAGCAGTTGGCATATACATATGGCATATATGTATATGTGTGTGTATATATGTACACACACACACACACATATCCCTTTGAAAGCTGAGTTAATATCTATTTTTTCCTCTAAGTCACCCTTTTAAAGGTCTCTGCACTTAAATACCTTATCAAATCATGTCACTTTGTATGAAAAATGTCTAACATTAACACAAAACGTAATAGTTTTAGCCAAAAAAAGATAAATCAATATAGAGGAGGTGAGCCTGCATGAGAAGAGTGGTCCCAGATTCAATTTGTGGACATGTTTTTCATAGAGACTTGAAGCAAATTATACAGAAATCACATTGGCAAAATTCTACAAATTAGTCTTCTTTCTGACAATGATATTCCTTATACTAGTCAGATGTTAGCAGAGAAACTTACACAAAGGGTAATTACACCATAAAGTTATTTATTTAACTAATAGGGACAGGTATGTAAAAGGAGAGAGAGAAGAAAGGAGAACGAGAAGAAGAAAGAACAAAAGAGAAGAAAATGATTCATGGTGCATATCTCTAGGTAAGGTAACACCATAAATAAAACAAATAAAAATAAGTAAAACTGTGGTGTTATATACTCTCAGTAAATTTACTCATGTAGATATAATATAAAGACATTTGGACAAATCACAGATGTAGGAAGTATTAGGGAAATGGAAATAGAAAAATCTGAATAAGGTAGTAGTGACTGAAGCATTCATCAAGGTCCAGGCCTGCTTATAACATTGTCCACATAATGAATATTTCAGGTGCATCTTGATATCCTTACATTTTTCAAAGAAAAGCAGATAAGATGCACTTTATATCTGTTAAAGATTTCTTATTGGCATACATGTTGAAAGACTGCTTTAAGACTGTGAGGTGGAATGCTCAAAATCCATAGCTATGAAATATTTATTCAACCTTCTTTCATAGGAAAGAATGAGTTGATTCTGTGACATAAATCTCTACCAATAATACCAGCAACATTGCCTGCCTCCTGTTAAATGATTATTCTTAGAAGGTGAACCGGATCTTGTTTGTTGTAGACAATCTGAGTAGAATCATGCAAGTATTGTTTACAGTGTTCTTATGGAAGATAAGAATGTATTTTCCAGCATTACAGCACAGGGGATGGAAAGTTTGCTACAGATTTCCTTAAAAAGGCGATGCTGGACAATTTTTTTTTTCCTGGAACTGTTTAGCTTCTTTAATTATAATTTTAAAATTGTATTTTTTGTCAATAGCAACCTCTCTTTGTAAGAAACTTTCGTATATAAAAATGCTGTAGCCGTACCTTTGAGTATACTTTTTATTAAGCAAGGCAAATATTCGTGTGCCTCCAAATGTTGCTCAAATCTCCAAAGCCAGCTGAATAAATAAATATTATGTGATCTGTAGCCTAAAAGTCTGAAAATTACTCCATATGATGTAAAAAAGAAAAAGAAAATACCAACTGTAATTCCTTCTAAGTATTTCTTGGAGCCAATGATCAGCAGTTTTGTTTAAGTTCTGGGAACCCTGAGCCTCTATAAAAATAACTTTGAAATATTATATTATATGTGGAAATTTTACACACATGCACATTTAGAATCAGCAGGCATGTCCTTCTGCCCTTCTTCAACCTGATAATCAACCATAGTGCCTACTCAAACATGGGAAAAATGAAAGATTCAGAACTCTAAAGCACATAATCTAAGAGCAATTTAGAACCACGTGTGTTTCTGAAATCCTCTTTTACTGCCAATCTCTTGGTTGTGTTTTCTATGGAATTGTCTGTTTCTCATGATCAAATTCTAAAGAAGTTTGATATAGTCATGTAACACTTGGTAAAGGAGTGTTAGAAAAATACATTCCAGGGTGTTCAGCTGATCTTTTCTTTCCAAAGGAGTAACCACTGTCTGACTTTCCCCTTTTTTAGAAGCCAGTTGGGAGGGTGAAGAAGAGAAAAAAAAAAAAAAAAAATCAAACCGAGGTAAATTAAGCAATGGCCCCATGCCTAAATCAATTGCAGATACCAGCGTTTGTACCGTGAGTTACAGCTAACAGGCACTAAGGTGACATCAATGTGGGGAACGGTTCCTCTGGAAAGTCGTCTTTGTAGAACGTGGGCCACGCTGTTCTTCGACCCCAGTTGGCCAGAATAATAGGACGTGGGCAAAGGACAAGGCTAGCGATCCCTTTAACGGTCATTCTCAGCTCTCTCTTGGCCTCAGTAAATCAGATTACGGATGTCCAGAGATGAGCTAAGGGATATCTTATTCTGTAATATGGCCCAGAACTCGGGAACTCCACGCCATCCTTCCTCAAGAGGGAAGATGTTGGAGAAAAAAAAAAAACGCTGGAGAAAAATTGTAAATATTAGCTACGACAGGTGGCTTTCTGTTTTCTGTTTCTTTTTTTGTTTTTATTGTTTTTTTTTTTTTTGCTCATGGAAGTCACTTAAGGTATTTAATGATGACACAAGAAGTCTTCAGACAGCTCTAGCTGCACATCTGATCAATTAAGACAGAGCTCCGTTTTTGCCATTGGAGATTTTAGAAAGCACTATAGTTCAAATACGTGGCAAAGATGCGCTGGCATAATAGGCCATCAAAGCACCTTGGTACCACTGAGTAGTCCTAAACTAGCAGGAAATGCAACTGAATGCTGGAGAGGAAATCATTATTTCACTTTTCAAATAAAACATTGCACCTCGGAGTTCATATGGATATTTGCTAAGCACTTATAATTAACTCACAATGATGAGCACCCCAGTAATGCCCATTTCCTTAGCAAAACGTTCTCTTGTTCTCTTTCTTTCCTGCTCTTTTGCTATTTCCTTGTCAGTTTTTAGTCTGCTTGTCACTATTAATCAAGAAAAGAACAGAAAAGAGGTCGGATAATTTTTCTAGAAAGGGACTATTCATTTTCGTTATATAAAGAACACATCTTGATAAAAGCTAGCGCGTCATCGGAGAGCGCCTACGGCCTGAGCACAAAGGAAGGGGATTGTTGACGTATTTGCAAAATTACTTCACTTTGAAAACCCAGAACCGACAAAGCCTAAACGCGTCTCCACTCCAGCGCGCGCGCCGCAGCTGCTTCCTGATGTGTCCCCCACCCCTGGCTCCTGGCACGGAGCTGTCAGCTTAATCTTTCCAAATCGCTTTCCATCAGGCGGCTCCTCCGCTCAGAGTCCTTCGGTCCCTGCTCAGTACCGACAGGGCCCCGCCCTCATTCCTTGGCCGGGCATTAAGCCCCTCTACAATCTGGTTCCAATTTTCCTTTCTTGCCTCATTTCCCACTCTTCCCTTCGAGGGGAGCGGCGTGTGTGAATTCTCTGCGCCAGCCTATGCGATTGCCTTTGAAAAGGCAATACGCTCTCCCTTTCCTGTTATTTTCTCAAGCTGTTCTCTGCCTGGGGTGTCCCCTCCCTCCGTTCCTTGGCTGTACTCAGACGCATCCTCAGTGCTGCGTGGGGTCCCGGCACACGCCGTCAGTGGGATTCCCTGCGAGTGCGTCCTGGCTCCGAGCGACACGGGAAGCTCTGTGCGAGCAGGCACGTTTCTCGTGGCGCTTTGCGTCTCCCACCGCGTGTAGCGCAGAGCCTAGCACAGTGTTGGTGCACTTGACAAACAGCGGCTGATGGAGAGACCGATCGTTACTCCAAAACACAAAGCATTAGCCCTGCATCTGATACGTCTCACAAGCATCATTTAGGAAGAGCTGGTTTGTAACCAAAATGCAAGATTGCCCACCATCCCGCCATTGTTAGAATAAAGCACATAAACCTTGCAAAGTACTTGGGCTGACTTTAAGGCAAATCTAAATCTTATTCTATATTAAAATGCACACCAAAATTAACTTTAATAATAAACAATTAAGAAACTGCAGATGGTCAGGTCGCTGACTGATGGCACCCTGGTTCTCGGTACGATGGCTCTTCGCAGTGAGAGGAACCTGGATACAACTGCCCGTCCGGGCACATCGCTTCCACTCTGTCCTCTTGCCATCTGACCTTCTCACAGCAGACAGAGCCATATTCCTCTAATGACAATATGATCATGTCCCTCCTCGGCTGCAGTCCTGCCAATGGCTTCTCCGTCACACCTGAATAAAACCCCACCCCCTCCATGACTTACTAGACCTGTGGCCCAGTCTCACCCCTCCCTTTGCTCACCACCCCCAGCTACCCTGCTGTGGTCTTTGTCTTTGCATTTTCTGCTTCCTGACCCCAAAACACTCCGCCCTTGACCTTTTTCTGGCAGGTTCTTTATGATCATTTTCAAATCAGGCCTCAATCAGGCCTTTCTTACCACCAAATCTAAATTCAGTGGCTTGCAGTCCACTTTCTATCTCATTATCCTATGGAAACAAAACAAAACAAACAAACAAAGAAAAGCTGTACTAGTATCGGGAACTACTCTTATTTAGTTTGTTATTAACTTGCCTGTGCCTCTCTCTTTCTGCAAAAAGTAAACACCATTGAGCCAGGCATCCTGTCCATTTTGACCACTATCATATGCCCAGAACTGCTTGATATGAAGCATGTGCCTAAAATTACACAGCTAGTAAGTGACAGAACAATCCCTGAAACCTGAGGTTATCTCTGATCACTATGGCACTGCCTGCCACTATGTGCGGGGCTGACGGCCACAAACAACCTCTTCACTGTCCTTGTTGCTGAACATGAACTCGCTCTGGCACGCCCAGAGCAGAAGGCTTAGATCCCAGATAAAGACCCCAGAGAAAGTCAGTATTCCTGTCTGTCTGGGGAGAGCAGCCTGTAACCCAGACCTCATCCCACTTGGGGAAAGTTATCACAGAAGGGTCAGCAGGAGGGACAATCACATGTCATTGACGGGGTCACTTATACATTTGTTAGAAATACTCAACATTCATCCCCCTGTACAAGACATGGGGAGTGCATAGCCTGCATAGAACGGAAAGCATCTAGGGGAAGTACAGCATTGAAATCACATCAACACGTGTGCTCACTAGTGAGGTGCTGCAGAGAGGAGGCAAAGGCAGCTATGACATTGATCACGAAGATGGTGCTGACAGAGCTAGGACACTCGGAAAGGAGAGGCGGCTTGGTGGATGAAGCCAGCGACGACCCTCAGCCTTGATTTAGATTTATAGGTCTCAGCACATTGTCGGTGCTCATAAGAGATTTGTCCGATGTCCTCCCATGTTCTTAAGGAAGAAGATAATTAAGTTAGGAATAACTAAATTCTTTAAGATTTGGGTCTCTCCTGTCCTTCCTCCCTTCCTTTCACCTCCACCTCCACCTCTCCCTTCCTTCCTTTTTCTCTATAGGACTTGATACATTACTGTTTATACAGTAAGCATTCCATAAATGCTAGTCACATGATTCCCAAAGCAAAACTGAGCTGGATTCTATATCTTAAATACTACAGATGTCCCAAGCAGCTTTGCATAGCACGAGGAATGATGACTTTGAGGTCAAATAGATCTGCCTCCTACACTTCTTCCCTCTGTGATCTCAGGCAGTTGAGATTCACTTTCCTCACTTGAAACAGGAGGCTAAACAAACCTCTCTCGGGTTCTTGAGATAGTTACAAAAAATGTACTTGGGATTTTTAGCAGGAGTCTTGAACCCAAACTGATGCTTTATACATGATAAACCATTAATACTATTTAATTTCAATTTTACTTGCTTTGTGTTAGATTTTTAAGAATTGCTATGTAAGTTTTGGAAAGTACATGTTACTCTTAAGCTTGAATTACTAATTTTACCTTTATCAGAAAAATTCTTTTAACTGTCTAATTATATGTAGTATTTGAAAATAAAACTATAAAATTAAGGTGCAATGTTACTGCTATCAGACTTTATTTAAAACACAAGGAAAGCATATGGTGTATAGTAACAATACCAAGTGAAACATTAAATTTTCTATCAATACTTCCATTGGTCAATTTATGCAAATTATTATTTTCTCTCCAAAAAGAATGTTGCATCAATGTTTTTGCACCAAACAAAACTGAACTCAGCATTCATATGTTTGTTTTCTGTTGAATTTCTCTACATTAGCTTGTCTATCCCAATGAAAGTACATATGCAACAAATTATTTTAGTTTCCTGGTAAAAGTGCAAAAGTAGAAAAGGCAGCCTTTAAAAAAACAGTCTTACCTATATTGGAGTCAAATTTTCATTCATGCTGAATAAACTATCATTTACTGTCCACAATGTTAATCTGAGAAGCAGCCTTTCAGGGACAAAGTTTTACTTACATAAGTTCATCATTAACTAGCACCGAGATCAACCATCTTGGGATTCTTAATAAATGATGATTAACTTAAAAATTAGAGAAATATTATATAATAATAAAACCACAGCAGTCCCATTGACTTAAAATTACTTGAAGGGTTCAATGTGTTGGAAAAAGAATAATGAAATAATACCGTCTCAGACAAAGGCATGGAAATTATATTTCCTGTTACTGAGAGTGTTTTAAAGGTGTAAATGCCTAGTATGTCATGATTCTGCAACAATTTATTTGCAATTTAACAGCAGAATAAAGTCAATCATTACCATTTATTGCCAATTGGAACGGGGGAAAAATGGGAAGCTCCGTGTCTGGGGAGGGATTCTATAGTTTGGCACATTTGCTGGTTCTTAAATTAAACTGCTTTTCTGAATGAGCTTGCCGATGAGTATGTGGTAGCCCCATGTTCTTCTGACTAATTTGGATAGCTTGTGGCCACGGGCTCATTGAGCAGTTCCATTCACGACCGGATGATGCGTGACAGAGCTGCAATGTTACTCAGAACAAGGGAGCTAGGAAGAGCCCTACTACCCCAGAGGGGTTTTGATAAGACTTCCATCTAGGCTACGTACTGCAGACATTGATTTGAAATGAATTGTGACCGATGATCAGTCGATGACGATTTCCATAATCATTATGCCATTAGTAATTCATCAAGGTAATGCTACTTGTGTCCCAGATGTCACATTCGTCCTGTACTGAGGGACTGAAGAGCAGCACACTGTGATTTTTAAAAGCCCTTCTTAAGAAGTGACTGGTTGTGTATATACTTCCAAACATAGAGTAATCTATATGGGCTGGCTAAAAGTGAATAAAACATTTTTAAAATCCTGCTCGATTTGTAATCAAATTCTTTGACAAACCTTCTACAGCACGAGGGAAGAGATCTAATGCTGACAGCATTTTAATTAAATCTTTCTTGTCAAGATTTTTCAGTGTAGTTTGCCAGTATGCTCTGGAAAGAGCTATTATAGCATTCCGGGCAGGGCGATGTGACAGAGAACCTCCTCTTCACTGCCCTGGACCGGTGTCCCTGGATAGTCCCCTTCCCCTTCAGACCGCAGTGATTTCTTCTCAGCCATACTTTCCAGCAGGCGTATAGTCAACAGGTATATTCGGATCGTGCATGGACTCCTCTTAGACACAACATTGCTGAGCAATATTCCTGTCCCTCCTCAGGAAAAAGCGAGTGGCATTACACACTAAAGGTCACGAAGGATCTCTTCACGGAAAATGAAAGCGAGCTGAGAAAGTCAACTACGACGATATAATTAACACAATTAACAACCGTGTTTTGAGACTGTCATTATAAAATGAATTAGCATTCGATTGCAAATGTCCCAGCATCACTTACATTTTCACAGAACATGGTTGAAATACATACAACCCAGTAGAATTTCAGTAGTTTTACAAATAGTTCTATCTGCTATCTTAAACATTTTAGTAAGCTAACCTAAAGCATAGTACTTCGATTTGAATCAGAAAATAGTGTACCTTAGATATTTGTTTTAAAAACTCTATTTACTCTTCTCTTTGAGATGCGTTCCTGAAAGGCGATCATATTATACATACGACATCCATCCAGAAGGTCTGTATTTAAAGATGCAGCAAAAAATCAGTGTACATATTCTTCAACTTTTTTAAATGCTAGATAAAACCATAGTTGTTTTCTACAAAGTTACATGTGTTTTAAAAATATTTCCATCTTTACCAGTCTAAAATAATTCTTATAGCTCTATGATCTCCGTCCTTCAGGTATTTGCATACTGCCTGGCTTGGGTTCCTGGCTTCATTACTTTCTTATTTACTTATTTTTATTGAGGTAAAGTATACATGGCATCAAATTTACTGCATTAACCATTTTAAGTGTATAAATGAGTAGCATTAAGTCCCTTCACAATGTTCTGCAGCTACGACCACTGTTCTCAGATTTATGATTTTTAAGCTTTTATTTCTCTTCAGTCTGGCACCTGTAAGACAGGGGTGACGATGACAGTACCAACTTTATATTGTTTTTGTGAGCTCTAAGGGAGATGAGAGGAGATGATATATGGAAAGCTTGCCCCGTACCTACTAAGTCCTGAAATGTACACTCTGTACTTAAGTTGTCTTCTTCTAATGTTGCTGTCAACTCTTCTAGGAGCAAACCTCATTATCGCCACATCACAGTATAATAACTTGTATTTATTTTCTAGAAAGAACTGTGTGTTACAAACGCCTCCACAATATCTCACTAGAACCTCACCATCAAGCTCCAGGTAACACACGGGAAGATGGGGTTTGCTTTCTGATTGTACAAAGAACACAGGAGAAACTCTCAGAGCCAAGTTCATTCGCCCATTGTCCCGAGGAGTGGAGGAGCAAGGGACCGAACCCAGTGCTAGCACGGAGGACGTAAACCATCATAAACGTCCGTTGGCTAAACGAGTGAATTAAACGCACACAGGGTTTCTGACCTCCAGTTCTCCACGCTTCGGCCACACAGCACTGACGGACTCACCCCCTGCTTAGTTAGCTCCAGCCTTTGTTCAGCCCCCCTGTTTGCCAGGACCCTCTCTTCTAAGTTCTCCAGGACTCCCGTAAGGAGCCCGGGGGCTAGTGGTGGGTTTTGGCTTCTTTTAATTCTTTGCAGTTGACTACTTCTCTTGATTCGATTGGAAAGGAGCACTCTGGGTAATGAAAACTGGGGTTCTGAGTTTGCTCGTTCACCCAACAGGCAGGCGAGCGGCCTTAGAGGTCATTCTGAATCTTCGGCCCGGACTTCCATCATGTATGCGGAAGGCATCTGTCAAGGGACATGCAGCTTCCTAGGCTTCCCAAGCCGCCTACTGATTGCTGTTTTCTGCACCTGCAGCCCTCTGAGCAAGGCTTAGGACTCAGAGGGTGCTGGGGGGCTGCTCACCCTGCACTGCACTGATGTCTTCATAAAGTGCATCTTGTTTTGTTAGGTAAAGATTCTTTAAGGATCTGTCATTCTTTTGGAAAATTACTGTGTGTCCTTGAGTGATGTGTGTGTGTGTGTGTGTGTGTGTTTTATTTTTTTTTAATTTAATTCTTACTGGATGGAATACCAAGAGAAATGAGAGGGCACATCTTGCCTACAGAGTGGAAGAGAGACCTTTAAAAGGAAAGGACCCGAAATGATGAAACCCTTTCTAAATGGCCATATTACACTTGGAATGCTAAAACTCACCTGCCATCTGAACCAAGCCATCCATCCCGGTCTCTCACGGCACATCTCTGGACTGTGTGATCTAGCCTTGGGGACACGGACCCTACAGTCTGCTGTGCTCTATGGGTTGCCCTGTGGGCAGGTGGGAGGACGTGGAGCATAGACCCTAACGTGCGTTTGACCGTGTGACAGCAGGAGTTAGACTGCCGTGTTGTGACAGTTTGTAAAAAGAGGTACTGTCTGAGGGGAGAGAGGACCCCAGACAGGGCTGTGGGCCAGGGGCTGAGTGTGCCCTTGCAGGGGGGAAGGCAGGCATTTGGGTTTCACCTCCAAATCTGGAATCTCTTTGAAGGGCTGAGATCAAGTCATTGGCCCATGGACACTAGCACTGGGAGGCTCTAGGATTAAAAATGCAGCTTTATCCCCATTCGTGGTTCTAATTCCAGTTCTTTCTCCCTGCCTTCTTCCGTGGCAGCTACTCAGGCCCTCTGGGAAGAACTCATTCCATTCCCAGTGTCTATGCTATGCAGAAACGAAATAATTTGGATATGTGGAATGGAGTAGAGGAAACTAAAAATGAGAAGCAATATACTTAAAAAAATATTTCAAAAGAAAGGTAACGTGGACTATGTCTTAAAAACATTAAAAATAAAATTTATTTTTTAAATAGAATGATAGGGAGATCAAAAAAATTTTACTTGTTATATTTTGATACTAAAATTTATGATAGAGAACATATAATGCATATCAGAAAAGCAGCAGTAACTCACCGATTTAAAAACCATTTAAGGAGACTATATATAGTCATGCAAATAATATTTTTTAGTACAGTAACATGGTTTGCAGATTTATAAGCATTATAATTATAAAAATCTCTTAAAATAATAAGTATTACTAGATGGTAGGCACAGAAATTTTCATTAAGTTTTGAAAACAAGTTTTAAGAAATAAAACTTCCCTATGTAACTTTTTCTAACAATGCCATTTGAAACTTTTTAAAATGTCATTCGAACAGAGTAAATACCAAAATTCATTTCCAGACACATTTGAAAGCAAAATGTATCACGCTTCTATTAAAAGTATATAAGATGATTTATTCTGTAATATTAAAGTTTTATCTCTTGTTAATCAAGCCATATTGAGCAGAAAGCGGATTTCAAGCTGGGGGCGGGGCAAAGTTGTGACTTTTCTCTAAATGAGGAAGGGATTGCTGAGAAGCAAGAAACACGAGCTCAAGATAAAAATAAACGTGAAAATAGATCACTGAGGAAGCAATGATCATCGAACTGGGAAAATACAGTCAGGAGAAGGGGGAGGGAGAAAAGGAGAGGGAGAGAAGAAAAGGGCAAGAAACAAGAAAAGAAAATGAAACTTATGCGTGTATATTTCATTCATGAAATGATGAGGGGGAGTGGGGAGGACACAACCCCCAAATGAAGACAAGCAGCTATGCCTGGCCAATTCACCTGCCTCTTAAAGAGCACTGGCATGGATTTCAGTATTTCTTGTCAGTCATGGCAAAACTGAGGAGATGGTCTTTGTGTCTTTGTGTCTGTCAACAGATCATAATGAGTGCTTCAGAATTTTCAAAGATAATTCAGAAAAAATTCCAACAATGTCTGTGTAATGTCACACAAAAAGACCTGGGGAAACTCCACATACATCAGCTTGAAGGATGACACCATATTCCATTAGCTTGCTTTTGCTTTGACTCTTTAAGTGGCTTTTAAAAACATTTTTGAATTTTTAAACACATTAAAGAAACACTATAGTGCTTTTTAGTGTGTGAGTATATAAAGTACATCTTTTTCTGCCACATAATTGAAATCTAATTAATCATTTTCTCCAGAGATTTTTTTTTTAAAGACAACTATTGTGACAACAATAGAAAAAATTGACTTTGCTCATCACCTCTGAAAATGTTTCAGCTGGGGCAACAATATAATTTTGTGAAAGCCTGTACATGTTACACATTGTTACTAGTTACGTTCATGCAATTTACAACAAAAATTAACAGTCTAACTGAGATGCCTGTGAACTTTCACATCTTTCACACACAGGATTGTTTCTTAATCTTTTGAAACAAGGAACTAACGTGTTAACTATTTCATTATATTGATTTCCTTTCCATTCATGAATCAGGGGAAAATGTTCTCCCCTTAGTTATAACACTGAAATATTAGGCATTTTTTTTCTTATGATTGTCTTAGTGCTGATGTAATTTTCCAGAAGGCCCCGCCCCCTCCACCGTAGCTAAAATGTGAATGGTTGGTCGTTCTGCTTATGAGGGAACTGTAAATTTCAGTGCCAAGTGGTGATTTTCTGTTATCCATCTGGAGCTCATGAAAGCAACGGGATGTGTGGGTTGTTCTATATGTTCAAGGCAGTTGACTCATAAAGAAATCTGAAGTTCACCCCTACAAGTGTGTCAGCCACTCTGACAACCCCTACCAGCAGCCTGTGCTCTGAAAGAGGGTCAGAACTCTTGGTGTTATTTTAGATCCTCAAAACCATGTTCTGCATTTGAAAACTGGCTCTCAACTTCTATCGCTGATCCCATCGGGTCCCTGTTGTCCAGTGTAAATATATGCTTAGTCCCTTATGTTTATTTCTTCCTTAAAAAGACTATGCTTTTGGATTTCGGTGATTCCAATATTTATTGTATTATCATTCCCTATTATCACCAAGAAGCCTGGTGATCAATGAAACTGAGAAGCTTTGAAATTTGTTTTTCTGGGAATACTGACAAAATATTGGTATTGACTTGATGACCGACGTGTGCCATGGCTGAACACGCAGCTTTTCATTTATGTACAGTGTTGGCGCAGGCAGGTAGGACACTATTTCTGGATAAATGAAACTGAGTTCTACATTGTGGACACACCCCTCTCCATATTGTATTGACTGAGGCAGTTCACGAAAATATTCCTATGAAATTTTTTCATAAAATCTCATTTATGTTGTGTCTCATGGACAGGATTTTAAAACTGTTGACTGAGTCCACTCCTGGCTTCATCACCCACAATCTTAGACCAGGCTTCTCCAGGTCTCTGTTCTCGTTTTTACAAAATGAGAGCCGCTACATGGCCTATAAATCTAGCTGAAGTGGTTAGACTATCGCAGCCCTCTACACCGGCATGCGGATTTAGGACCACGTAGGAAGACACTGTGGACATTGGCAACTTGTATTCTTTCTTAATTCCCTTCAATTTTAAGATGAGATTCTAAAGCCCGTGATTTCTAAAAATAGGGATGCATTGATATGTCTGTTGGCAACAGAGGCTATGAATTGCAGCTTTAAAGCATTGATATATTCCACAGAGTTTCAGGCACCCAATTAGCAACAGTGCTTGAAAAATGACTCCAACAACTAAGTCCAGTTTCAGGTAACATTTATTTTATAAATGAGAACTGACACTGTGAATTTGGGTCTTTTAAGTAATAAAAAGAAAAAGTCTCCAATTGCACCTACACTGGAATAGAACTTTCTGGCTCAAATATTTTAATTCAGCGTAGGGTTCCTTTCAATTTATTTATAACTGCTTTTTGAAGGAAATCCTCTATTGGGCTCTAGTGCTCCAGTTTGATTTTTTTATTCCTCACTTATAATTTTATGTTCTGTTTTATTATGGTCAGAACACTTGACATAAGATCTACCCTCTTAACAAAGTTTTAAGTGCCCAGGACAGCTTTGTTCACTGCAGGCAGGTCTCTGGGACTTAACCAGCTTGGGTAACTGAAACTTTAGGTCCATTGATTTGAAAGTCTGCATTTCCCCCTCCCCAGTCCTTGGTGGCCACCATCCCACTCTTTGAGTCTATGAATTTGATTATTTTCAATACCATGTGTAAGTGGGATCATGTAGTATGTTTTTGTCGTGCATGAATTTACATAATTCCTCAAGGATCATCCATATTGTCATATATTGAAGAATTTCTGGGCTCTGATTTTTAAGCTTGGAAAGTTACTAGTCCTACTTAATATTATATATGTTTGTGTATACACACATACATACATATATAAACATATAGTGTACATTTCAGTATATTTATCAGAAGCACATATCTTTTACATATGTTATATATTGTATAGTCAGTATTTCTATAAGTACATATACATTGCATGTATGTATATATCTTCTATGAAGTATATTAATACACATGTCATAATCAATACTAAGAATTATTGGACTCAATACAGGGTGGAGAGATAAAAAATAAATGTAAAGGTTTTGGTTATCAAATAGATTTAGTTTTTTTTTAAAAAATGGATGATATAAACCTATGTGTAGGGTAGGATTGAGGGCAGAGTGAAGAGAAATGAATGCAAATAATACATACTCAAATTAAAGTTAACCATTAACCTTTCATTTGATTACTGCACAATGTCTATTTTTACTTAAAAGGAGCTACTGAACCTCACTAGCAAGGCAGATTTACTCTTCTTCTAAGTTCAACCAGTAAAAACTATCTTAGTGCTAAAGATTGAGTGAGGTATGTAAAGCTGTGAAATTGCTAATGCGCTCCTACTCCCTGTCATAAGACCCTCCGTCTGGGTAGAATTTCCATATCTAAAAGGTATCCACGTGGAAATTCTGCGGCCATGAACTTGCAGCTGCTGATGTTCTTAATGCAGCGCTGTCCCGCTGAGGGCAGCGAGGACACGACAGACCCCACTGTGGCGGCACCGAGGGGACAGGAGGGCAGCTCCTACTTTGGCTGCAGGTAAAGAAACCTGTTTTTTGGTTTTCATTGTCATTTTGCTTAATATGGCGACTCTTCCATGAAGAATTAATGTTAGAGCCTGCAACTAGCCTATTCTCGATGTCAATGCATGTGTGCTCGCTAAGGCTCATTAACATGTGGCCCATGTCCCGAGAGCAGCGGAGTCACTGTGAGAGGACAGCCATGGTGGCCGTCCTATCACAGGCCCCTGGGCTCCAAGCCCAGGAGCAGAGCAGAGATCCTGTGAGGATGTCCCCAGCATCTAGCACTGACGCCCACACACCGTGGTCAGTCAGCACATATTTGTTCAGACAATAAATGAATGAACACCCAAGAATAAGGATCATCGCTCTATACACAGATGAGAGCAAGTGCAAGCCCAGGTTAAGTGGTCCTGCCTTTATTAATAATTTTTAAAAAATTGGACCAAACTAACTCAAAGAAAATTTCTACTAAATATTTAAGTTGAGTTGATGAAAAAATCAAATGTATTTTACAAAATTCTGCCCGGGAGACAGCCCTACAAATACACAAATTAGTCCAGTAAAACAATATAGAAGTTTTCTCTGCTAGTACTCCCACGGAGAAATTCAAATCCTAAGCAGTTTTTTATAATTTCCCAAAGCTAGATTTAAAAAAAAAAAGATAAAATAGTGTTCAAAAATATCAAAATATTTGAACTATGTTTACTGCTTATTATTTATAGACAAACTCTGGCAACTCAGAAATGTTGGACAAAAGTAGTCCAAACATTTTTAAATTAATCATGGAAAACCATATAGTCAGGGAAACAGTAAGTACGGCAGGAAAGAGAAATTGAAATATAGTAAAAAAAGTAGGAAAATGACTTTAAATGTTAAAAATAAGCAATCCAGTGGAGAAAGAGAGCATGCGTGTGAGCTAGGGAGTTTATTAGGACTTTTCAGAAATGACAGAAAACTTCAGTGTAAGTAGAAATAACCAGACCCTGAAAGTGTGTTAGCGAGAAAATGAAGAAAGAGGCGATTCTCCAGTAAGGCAGAGCAGGAGGTTGGAGTCACTATGGAATCCTTCCCTGAGTGAAGCAGATTTGCCCTCTTCCAGTTTGAACAGGGATCAAGAACACAGGACAAAATCTGTTGTGACGATTAATATAACTTTGTAGTACACTGGTTTGTCTTTATTGTGCAACCAACTAAATTTCTTGCTGACACAAGTTATGTTTTTAGGGATAGGGCATTAATACATTTATGAATCAAGGCAGATCCTAAGACCAGGTGCCAATTCTACGGCTGTCCCCATCCAGGCTCCCGAGAGAGAAGGCTGGCAGGGTGAGCGTGCTACACAGGAAGGCCGTGCAGTATTTAATTTATGTTGAAACACTCTATGTGTATTTATTCATGTATATGAATGTATAGATAACAGATATGATATTTCCTTCCCAAACCACTAATATTTTAGTCCGAGAAATGCAGAGATCCATCTAGCAGATTTTACATTCCAACCTTTAAAACAAGCACTATAGTAATACGTAAACAAAACATGAAGTATATGTGTTTTATGGACTTCCTGGTTAATGGCAAAGTTTGGGTCAAATCATCTCCCTCTTTTTATAAGCATTTCATAATTCAAATTATATATTTTGTTCTTATTTAGCTTCAATACAGCCATTCAAATAGTCATGTTAAAATAATTAAAAATTCTGCTTATCAAAAAATAGTCCCACATTTTGAAAAGAGAAGAACAGGATAAATTTCTGAGAAAAGAACTTCCCAAACAAACTCAGTGCAGTAGTATATTTAATTGATTTACTCTTCAATCATTTAAGTTTATAAACAATGCAGAAGAGATTGATCCCTAATACTTAAACATCACGCTGCCTGGATAACAAATGATATAAAGTATGCTAAATAATAGCACAGGAGCCTAACTAACACTAATAAATTGCAAAGCTTAGCATGAAATTGGAAATCACTAATGGAGTGCCGAGCAGTTTGTTCATGCAACAAGCAGAGACTCATACATAATTTAAGAGCACAACTGTTAGCAGCAGGCTCAGGGGGACAATGTCAACCTGTCTTTGTGGACAGACTGGATTGGTCTGGGAAGTGGCTCCTGAGGAGATCCCACTGACCTCGAAGAGCATCTTGGGAGATTTTCATGATTTTCCATCTGTACCTGAAACTCATACTCTTAAGATAACCCTTATACTTTACACCAAGTTTTTTATAAGTTGAAAAAACAACATTAGGAGAACTTCTATGAAATCACTAGCAACAATGGTAGTTGATCTAGAGCTTTCTTCTTTTTTTTAAAAAGATTCTATTTATTTATTTTGAGAGAGAGGGGAAGGGAGGGAGAAAGAGAGGGAGAGAAACATCAATGTGTGGTTGCCTCTTGCACGCCCCCAACTGGGGACCCAGACACAACCAAGGCGTGTGCCCTGACTGGGAATCCAACCGGTGACCCTTTGGTTCGCAGGCCGGCACTCAATCCACTGAGCCACCCCAGCCTAAAACACTCAACATTTTAGTATGTGGGAGACTCACCCTTGGCAAGATTCAGTATCACACAGAAGTTAGTTTATGACAGAGGCTAACTTGGACCCCTTTCAAGGGAAAAGAGTTATTTGACTATGTTAGAAGAAACTTGTAGGACTGTATTTCACCTGCAAGGGGGTCCCCAGGTATGGAGATTGATGATAACATTATTAAGTAAAGCTCAAGTGTTTTCTACTTTCATTTTTTTACCTTAATATCACCTCTAAATTTAATTGGTCTTTCAAAAGAGAATATAGTTTGAATTTGAACATTCAGTATCTAAAGGTGAGTGTAAGGATGAGAGTTTGAAGGTGATATGAAGTTGTCAAAAGTCATAAAGCTGCTACTAATTTCAGGATAAAAATAAATTGCGTTACTGAAGGGAAGGCTTAGCTAATACAACAGGGAATATGATAACGAGTTCACCTAATATAGTCCCTGAAAGTGAAGATTTCAGTGAAAGAAATGCAGAGAAGATGGAATAGGTAACAGAGCACACTGGGGAAGTAGAGGAAGGAAACATAGAGTTTTGCCCTTCACTCATCTCTGTCCTCCATGGTTCATTTATGAGCTTCCTTCTGAATTATGATCCTGTTGGCTCACTTATGAATTAGAAAAGATGCAAGCGCCATCTCACGTGCATCCATCATATTGTCTATGATACATTAATGATCAATAGCACCAGCACAAACAATTCCGATGTTATCATTTCCTCAAAAAGAAAAAGAGAAGGTTAAGCATACTTAATACCACGCTATGGACTTCACCTTACAGACGTCTAGACTTGGTCTCCCTTAAAACAATTGTGATTATGCCCAGGAGACCTCTTTACATCTTCAGCTAACTGACCTGGCTCTGGAATGCTCAGTCAGACAGCACCTGCTTCGTGCATATGGTTTGCTACTACTGAACATTAAATAGGAAACAGATTAGCCAAAAGGGGGTTGCAGAGAAATACTTGCGATGTGGTATAAACACTGAGTTTTAAGAGATTGTTATAAAACCCATGTTTGTGGGGAATTCGTTAGCTATGCACATAAGTCATACTGAGCAATTTGACTGATATAGGACTGGACGCTGAAAATAAAATAGAAGCTTAGATAAAATAAAAAATTAACAAAATAAAAGTGCAATATCAACACTGGTAAAGGAGTAAAAGTAGCTTGATTGCCCTTGATTCTTATAGATAAAAGAAAAATAATGATAAAATTCTCATTATCTTTCTATTCTAGAAGATCGCAGATGATCCTACAGAGCTTCTTTGCTATTATTTGATTATTTTTGTAATTTTTAAATCATTACATTTGACTAGGCTTTTCATTTATTTAGTAACAAATGTTTATAAATGCTAGTTATCAGCATAACATATTCTTTTAATGTTGCTTGCAACCAATGGTTTCCAACTCAGGTAAAGCTCTATAAATAGAAATTAGTAAACACATATGAGATGTGAAAGATAAAGAAAAATCCATATATATCACTGTTTGTATTTAATGCATTGAAAATCAAGGTTACTTTATCTATATCAATCCTCTTTGAATTAATATGGATCCTAAGTCATAAGTTTAGACAGTCCGCTGCTGACATTCAAGAGGTCTTATTTTTATAGATGTCGGGTTTTGGATTTTTTTTCATAGAAAATGGTACACAGACTTATTGATGATACACTGATAGAATATTTTGGCTTCCTAAATTAAGGAAGTCTACCCACATCAGCTTTATAATTTTTTTTCTCTACATACAAAATAAACAAAAAGAGAAATGTTGGGATTGTAATATTATTGCTTTAAATGACATTTAATAGCTCTACTTTAAATGAAATAGTATTAAGACTATTTAAAGATCTAAAAGAATGGAACACTGGAAAAATACTATAAAAGAGAAAAGCATGTAAGTGCTAGAAAAATAAATACAAGAACTAGTTTCTGTGAGCTTAGTTTTAAAGTGTGCCTCAGCCTTGAGGATCTTATGTCTAAATCGAGATCTTGATATTTGTACCCTCATAGCTTCTGGAAGCAAAGGTCTTCAAAGCCTAAGGCCCATCTCAAGTGTAGATTCTCAAAAGAAAACTTCCCCCAACCATGAACCTGAACCTAAAGATCTCGGTCTTTAGCAGAAAGGAAAATGAGAAATAACCCCTGCCCAGGCGACTGGGAGAAAAAATATGCATACCATAATTTGGAATTAAGTAGACTAGAGCTGGATGCCTATGCTGGTAACTCATAATTTTAAGTCTGTATATTTTCAAATATAAAGATACACCATTAGAATTCACAAGAGATTTTAGTAAGGTTTCCAGAAAGCAAATTATTATGTAAACTCACTTGCATTTTATATTCCAACAAACAGAACAATTAACTTAAAATATGCATCAAAAACCAAAGTCCTTAAGAGTGAGTATAGAATATATGTGAAAAATTGTTATGGAAAAATTACAAAACCCTATTGAAAGATATTGATAATGTCCTAAATGGATGTAGAGATAGACCATATTCATGAATTAATAAAATCAGTTTCTTAAAGATGTCAATATTTTTCAAGTTAAACTATGGATTTGGTTTAAACTCCTGTCTCCCAAAAAACATATATTTTTTAATAACTTGACAAATGCTAAAATGTATATGGCTATCTTCAAAAAAGCAGCAAATAACAAGGCTGATGGAGAAATCAGGATCCTCGTACATGCCTGATAGGATTGTAAGTTGGTGCAGTCTCTGTGGAAAACAGTATGAAGCATCCTCAAAAAATTAAAATTAAGAGCTGCTATATAACCCAGAAATTCCACTTCAGGGTATTTATCAAAAACCAAAAAAAACCCAAACCCCACTAATTCAAAAAGATATATGTGCCTCTATGTTCGTTGCAGCATTACTTACAATAGCCAAGATATGGAAGCTTTGTGCCACTGATAGATGAGTGGATAAAGACGATATAGTGAATACACACAAGAGAATATGACTCGGCCATAAAAATGAATAAAATATTCCTTTGTGACAAAACTGAGGGACTTAGAAGGCATGATAAGTGAAGTAAGTCTGACAGAGAAAGATAAATACTATGTGATTTCACTTATATATGAAATCTAAACAAACAAACAAACAAGCCAAAAAACAAATAAATAAAGTAAAACACAAACAGACCCATGGCGATAAAGAACAACCTGATGTCTTCCAAAAGGTATGGGGTGGAGAGATGAAGAAAAAAGAAGAGGAATCAAATCATGTACAAGGTCTGTCCAGAATAAGTCCAGCCATTGTTACTATAACGAGAATGGCTTATGCAACATCGATGTAACCTGGTAGCTAAGGAGAATGGAATGCATGTGTGTGAACAATGACGACTTCACTGTACTAGTCAGCGGGGGTGGCAGATGCCCTTGAGTGAGCGTGTGTACTGTGTGGCCGTCACATTCAAATGACTGAGCAAGTAGAGCAATGAATCTGCATCACATTTGTGTTAAGCTTGATATTCCTCCATGGAAACTACTCAGATGACTCAGAAGGCTCCCGTGGACGATGCAATGAGTGCAGCGCAAATAAAAGTGCAGGACAAACGCTTTAAAGATGGTCGAGAATCTGCTGAAAGGGATCCATGTTCTGGAAGGGCTGCGACGAGCAGAATGACTGAGCATGTGCAATGTGTACAGGCTGCAATCAACAAAGGTCAGCAATTGACAGTGAGAATTAGAAGCTGACCTGGGGGTTCTAAGAACTACTGTGTCCAGGCTTTTGATACATAATCTTGGCACGAAACATGTTGCAGCAAAATTCCGTGGCTTCTGCTACTAGAGCAGAAGAAACATTATGTTACAGTTGCTAGTGACTTGATTTCAATTGCCACCAATGACCCAGATTTTCTCAAGAAGGTCAAAACTGGAGGGGAATCGTGGATCTATGGTTATGACCCGGAAGCAAAGGTGCAGTTGTCTCAATGCAAGTCAGCTGGCTCTCCATGCCTGAAGAAGGCGTGGCAGAGTTGCAGCAAGATCCAGACCGTGTTGATTGTGTTTTTACTGGGAAGGTGTCGTCCATTAAGAGTACGCCCCTCCAGGCCAAACAATTAACAAGGAGCATGACCTCGATGTTGTCAGTTGAGAGATGCAATACTACAGAAATGACTGCAGTCACGGGCAGCTGGTGACTGGCAGCGTCATCACGACATGACTGCTCATGCAGCGTATCTCGTGCAGAGATTTCTGGTGGAACATCAAGCCACCCAGGTGACTCAGCCCCCCTAAAGCCCATATTTGGAGCCTTGTGACTTCTGGCTTTTTCCAAAACTAAAATCACCTTTGAAAGGGAAGACATTTCAAACCATCAATGAGATTCAGGAAAATATGATGGGGCAGCTGATGGTGACTGGGAGAACTGTGTGAGGTCCCAAGGTCCCAAGGTGTCTACTTTGAAGGGGACTGAGGTGTCATTGTCCTGTGTACAATGTTTCTTGTATCTTCTTCAATAAATGTCTCTATTTTTCATATTACGTGGCTGGCTGGATACTTTCTGGACAGAAACATACACGCGCGCACACACACACACACACGCTGTGGTACAAAAATTAAGACTAACCAAGAAAGCTTGTGTGGCATGTCACTGGCTCTACCAGATGCCATGAAGCTAGAGTCACTAAGGTACTGTGATATTGGCATAAGATGACAAATGAAACAGTAATATCTAAGAAACAGAGCCATGTATAGATGAAAAACTAATAAATGTCAACATGGTAGGTAAAATCAAAGAGGAAAGGATGGAGTTTTCAAGAACTTATACTATAAGTTATTCATATAAAAAATTGGACTCATCCCTTGCACACAGCATACATAATTGAATTCCAGGCTGATGAAATATCTAAATGTATATATGCCAAATATTATTTTAAAAATTTAAATGCCTGTGTTGCATTATACCAAGCCTTGAACTGGAGGTAGGAATTAGAAGTGGTATCTGTGTGTAAAATTATAGATGGCTATTGTAGCATTTTAAATACAGACAAATACAGACAAGTCATCCAAAAAAATATGAGTGTTGTGACCACTAGAATTGAGTGACTCAGAGAGTTTGTAAAGGTGAGTGGGACATATGGGTATGGAAACGGAGCATGCGTGTAACAAACATGACTGTAATGATACTGCAAAAGGTTCTGGAAGAGAGAGAGAAATGAGAACCAATTTCATCCTCAAGGAGCCCACAGTCCAGATCAATGGTTTGCAGCCTCTTCCATCTCAGGGTACACATAAACGAGCCACTGAAATCTGCGCACACCAAAAAATGTATAGTTTTAACTGACCTGACCAAAAACAAGTAGGTGTAATTTTGATTCACTCACACTGGAGAGCTGTTGTTGGGTTGGCTGCTGTCATTTAATAAAAATGGACAATCTAAGGAAAAAGAGGTCAGTACCCCTGAATAAATTGCCAGGTATTGAATGTTTTCAAAATTCCTGTGGCACACCAGTGTTGAAAATTCCTGGTCCAGGTAACTCCCATGGGACTTAAATGGCTGTTTGTATCATCACTGCCATCCTGCATCACCCCAACTGCCCAAAGCAGTATATAAAAGGGAGACGTTCAAATGCACTTACAAAGGCCAAAGACCCGAAGGATTTGGGGTGACCTAAAATTGAGTGCTGAAAATATAACTTCACATATTACCCCTTTTGAAGAAAAAATAGATATCCACTGTTTTGCATTCTTAATCAGACAATTACCCGAGTGTAATTATGAACTACTGAACAAAATAACTTGTAGTATTTATATCAATTACATGCACATCCTTTTAATTATTTTAATTATGTACTTTAATGGTCTTACTACTGATAACCAGAAGACAACAAGGGTGAGTAATCATGCAAGCCTCATCACATTCTTCATTAAGGCACTGGAGTATTAGATCATTAGGTCTGTCCAACTTCTGCTGAATATACAATATACTTCCTTGAATCCAAGAAAACGTTATTCAACTCATACTATGCAACCTGGAACTGATTACATCGGTCACCAACTTTGCCCATCACTTAGAGCAAGGCATCTTTCTTTGACCACTTGAGCCTCATTATTCATCTAATTACTATAATCATTATGACACTAATGATTGGTGAAGTCTAAATGTGTGAAATTAATTCACTAACAAGTGTAAATATGTGTCCATGAAAGGACAGTATGAAATGTGGAGAATGAAACTTGGGTATTCTGTTACAAATGAGAACTTAGTAACGTGATTAGAGTACCAATGGGGTGCATGCCTCGTCAGTGACAGGGACCGGTGCATAACTGTGGATATTTAGTTATAATTCATCCACACGGGAATGAATACTCAGAGTACATACACTCATTTCGAAAGGACTAAATCGAGTTCAGTTTCTTGAGTTTAAAATAAATTAATTCATAATAGTGACCTAATGCCTGACCCATTTTAGAATTTGAGGGTGACCTGGCTGTGACGAGCCACCCCATGGGTCACCAGTGCTTTTAAAACTGATCTTACTGGCTTGCTGGGTGTCGCCTATCTCCTCCACAGTTTCGTGCCTGTCCTGCCTGAAGGAGAACGCTCGGTCAAAAAGGGCACTTTTTTTTTTTTTTTTTGAATGTTAAAGAACTTTCTATGTTGATTTCTACTTAGGTATCAAATTTCTAGTTTAATTGAACCTCCTAGAATCGAAAAATGGTACTTTAAACTTAAAAAAGAAAAGGAATCATTTTATTGAGGGCTCTTTAAAGAAATCTATTTCCAGACCACCCCCCCCCCCAAATCTGTCCCTAACAGGCTAGCAGAGGGTCGGCATGGGGCCCTCATTCTCTGATTAAAGAATAACCACCTGCCTGACACTCAGTCCACCTCACGGAGCAGGTGGGGCATGAATGCCAGGCAGGATCCCTCACAGAATGGCTAAGAGGCCACCTCTCCCCACCGCCCCCACCCCATGCCAAGGCTAAGGGCAGGAACCTGCGTTTGTCCTGGGGAGGTGGGACCCCGCGGGCAGGTGTGTGCCAGCTGGGTGCTGCTCATCAGCCAGTTGGCACCTGTGAGTTCAGATACACACTCGCTGTGATTCCGCGCCTGCCTGCCTCCCAGCTCCCTCGCGTGGCAAGTGCCTGGGAACACCAGTGATTAGGCCCATGTTTGAAAGTGTCAGTGACTGACAGGATGGGAAAACAATGCATTTGAAATAGCAGGCACAACTCTTCTTTGTAGATTCGGTCAAACACGTTGGGTATCTCTCTTTAGTCCAAAATAAACAAACACGATGCAGAAATATATTTGTGAAAATGCCATATGTCTAAGTTGGAGAATAAAAGGTTGGCTTCAATAATAATTTGTCAGGCAGCCGCCACGAGCCAGGCAAGAGGGCGGATGCTATGAGCCATGAAAATCCCCTTCCAGTTTTCCTTCATTTGTTTCAGCAAACTTGTTTTTTTTCTTAGAAGTTCAGCTTTCATCCTTCTGTATCCATAAATCTAAAATGCACGTCAGGGGATAATACCATCCATTTTTCCTCTAAACACCCGAAGCAGAATTATAGAAGAGATCCTGTACTTTAACATCCTCCCAGTTGGAGTTGCCTTAGTTAATTGGTTACATCTTTAAACCAAGATTTAGTTATGTTCTCAACCAGGTGCCAGGTGCCTTGTTAGGAATTGGGTAGATAAAGGTGAGACGCTCTTGAGAAGCAAACATCCCACAGAGGAAAGAGATATCTAACCAAGTCCTTCCGATCTAATTTAATACACGGATCAGTGCAGGTTGTTAAGAACATCATGAGTCATGTCAAGGAGAATAAGCAGTTGTTTCTGAAAGGAGTAGATGGGCAGAGAAGAACACCGGGAAAGCGAAGTGAAGTGGTGGGAGTGTAAAAGCAGAGACTCCCTCTCCCTGTCACAGATGTGCCCCTGTCACGCTGGATGCCAAGGCAAGGAGGGGACCCAGACACTCTGTGCCATGCGTACAGGGCCTGGCAACCTTCTAGATGAGTTTGGATTTTATCCTGGAGCGAGCTAGGAACTGATCAGAGGATTTAATATGGGAGTAACATGATAAGACTTTTTCTCTTTCAGTAAGATAATTTAGCATTTTCAGAGTGACATGGGGAAAATAGGGGCCGAGTCCAGAAAGGAAGTCCCCACAGGAGCGCAGGTGAGTGGAGTGAGTGGACAGCTGAGTTCCAGCTCTGGCTACAGGTATGAAGAGGACAAGGAGATGGGGTGGAAAGGGATGTAGCCGCTAGAACGGACAGGTCTAGGGGACAGAGGCAGTTGTCAGCTCAAATCATCTGATTATTAGCTTCCCCTAAAGTTATCACCTCTTCGTCAGGAAGTTTATTCTTATACCAAATGACACACTCTTCTGATCTCACATTAAGTTTTTTTTTCAATTCTCTGGACAGATGGAAAACCATTACTCAGCATTCTCATAAAGACCTGCTAATAACTGAAGACATTAATTGCATCTGTTTTCAACTTTCTCTCGTCTACATTATACAATCTCCTTTCTTTCAAACCTAGAGTATTTGATTGAGTTTGCTCTGTTCTTTGTCTCCCCATGGTTTTTGCTTATTCGCATCTTTTTTATTCAAATGTCCAGGTCAACCTTGGAGTGACTGTTTCTCCCACTAGCTTGGAAAAAATTCTTTATTTTTTGGAGCGCTAGCCCTCACCCAGATTTGATGTTTAAGTGAAAGCTGCTGACTGCTTACCAGGCATCTATGTCCTTCTTCAGGCACCGGTCCTCCTCTGTACAACCCCTGTGCCTCCTGCAAGGCCACCTGGTCCCCTCCACCCCTCTGTCTGCCCCAGGAGTCGTTGCATTGACTCAAAGGTAATCCCATCCCAATGGCTGGTGGTTGACCGGGTCCAAGAGCATGAGAGGAAGCTTTCTAAGGGCAGCTGGGAAAGGTCTTCTTTGCTGCACTGATAGAAACAGCTGGTACGTGTTCTTAGTGTTCCCACAGATGATATTCCACAGCCATGAAGGTAGCCATGTCAGGAATAGAAAGCCTAGAACTAGACAGCTCCCTCCCATCCTGAGGAAGAGGCTGATTTATGCAGATGGGGAGAACTGAGAGGAGTACAGAAAATGGACCCAGAGCTACTAGGTGAAAAGAACACTGGCACCCCACACTCACTTCCATGTTGCCCTTTTGGTGAACCAATCAATCAGGGTTCTGATGCCGTAGCTAGTTAGAGTGCAAGTCTCTGACACACAGCTAAAAGAAACACACTCTGGCATCCTACATTCTCATCAACACACTGACATCAGATTTGCTATTTCCTCTGTAAACAAGACCACCTTGTCAGCCTCCTATTTCATTGCTTTGGGTTGTGTACTCAGGGCTCTGGCATCCCCAGTGGCGAACACACATGAAGTAGAAATGCCCTGGTCTCTCCTCTGAGTTCACAGCATAGTTTGGAAGACAGAGATCACACATATTACATGAAAAACACTTTGCAAACAGCACAGGACAGTTCATGGCTGTTCAGGGACGAGAGAGGTCATGCGATGGGACTGGCCTTGGGATGCTGGGTAGAATTTGGACATGTGGAGCGCTGGCTGACACCGGAGTGAAGAGACAAACACCAGTAAAGGCCTGCTGTGTTTCTGAGGCAGTTCGGTGTTGTCTGGAGCGCCGTCTACCACCTGGGGGCCATTAGAAACAAGGCTGAGTGCCCTGGAAGCCAGGCAGAGGAGTTACGGGTCCTGTATGCAGGGAATGTTCAGAGGTACCCAAAGTCTCCTCCCATGTCATGGCCAATTGTTCCCTACTGTTTCTCTGAATTCTTCCATACCATGGACAACCTGAGAGCAGGAGCGGAGCCTTCCTTACCTTGATACATACGTAAATATTTACACGTCGCCCAGGCCTCGTGTAGTGTGGGTGCTGCGTATGACGGATTAACTGCGGGGTCCTGCCGGACTCTTAGTTTATCACTCATGGCAAATAACTTTACACCCACTGTAATATTATCTCAGCAGCCCCTATTTTATCCTCTGTGTGACCAATTACCATATTTTTCACACTATAAGATGCACCTGACCATAAGACACACCTGGGTTTAGAGGAGGAAAATAAGAAAAAAAAAACTGAACTAAATAGCATACTAAAATATTTAATAAGACATAACAGAATTATATTTCATCCATGTAAAGTGAACAGCAGTCAACAGCGGTATTAAGAACCATCATCACGGCCACTAACAAATGAGGAGAGACTTTAAGGTTCAAGTCCTCTTCTAGTTTTCTGGGAACCCCAAGAACTCATCGTTGCTAGTGTCAGAATGTATGAAGCTCAGTGGCTCACAATCACTGATATCACTTTCTTCGCTGTCTTCATACTGACCAGACGCCCTGAGATTCAGCAGTAAAGTGGGGCATTTAAGTGTCCCCAGGGGTTTTGTGTGGGCCCACCTCTTCCTCCTCTAACAGCTGTTGCCACCGCTGACAGGCCAGGTCATGCACTTCATGGTCTGTGACGCAATATTCGCTCCATAAGACGCACAGACATTTCCCCCCGCTTTTGAGTGAAAAATACAGTAAATATTGGCTGGTTTCAAGGTAAGCAATACTATTTGATAAGTGCAACCACCTTTGCAGAATCTGTTCTCCACAAAGCTTTGTTCTTTATTACTCAGAGTCCTGTGATTGATATGCTTGAAAGCAGATTTTTATGACATTTCCTCATATTTTTTTAGAATGTGGAAATTAAGATAAGTGGTCTTTGAAAAAATACTGGGATTTCTTCTTTTAATTTTTTTTACAGTAATGACAACATTTATTTATGTCTAGTTTTTTCATAACTCTTAAAGATTAGTTGTACTGGTATATTAGGCACTTGTTAATTAAAATGATGGGTTCATGCTTTTAAGGGTCAAAGAACCGATGGCAACAATATTAACTAATAAAGCATTTGATTTTTCTTACATTTGTAGCATAAAATCAAAGCAGAGGAACAAAAATTCCATGGCGATCAGAGAAGGACTTAATTATTTAGAATTACACCTGCAGACGACAAAAGTGTCTCTTCACTTTTGCAATCCTTCAGCCTAAACTGGAAAAAAAGTAGCAATTTAATTATAGATTCTCAAAATGTGTGGAGTGCAAGGGATGAGAATGAGGGAACTATATCAAAGTCAAAAAATCTATTCTTAAACAACATGCAGAAGGAAGGAATGACATTTCCTTTTTATCTTTGCATCATTTACACATAATGCTGTTTCCTTTTTATCTTTGTATTGTTTACATGTACTCAGAAAAGCATTTTCGAAGATTATAAAAAGCCAGTTTTCGAGGGGAGAAGGGAGAAGATATTTAAGATGATTTTAAAGAATAGTTTTTATTACCATTAAGCTAATGTCTAATTGAACATGTATGTGAACAAGAAGTTATAGGAGAAAATCTCCCAGAGTTTAGGTGTGCAGGTAGGAAAATGTCGTTTTGAAACTAAAAGGAGTAAGAATTCCAATCTTTGGGGATACACTTGGCACTTGCAGGTGTGGCCTTCCCCGGCTAGGCTGGATGATGGGGAGATCATGCTCCCCAGGAGCCCTTCAGGACTATCAAGTCTTTTGAGCTTTTAGTCCGCTTGGGAAGGGCAAGTTTATTGACATTTTTTTTCCATGTTGCCTTCGTGCCAGTTACTATGCGAGGCAATTTACAGAGCATGGTCTAATTCCGTGCTTATCTCTTTACTCTGAGGCAGTGTAAGTTTCCCTAATTTATAGATGAGAAAGCCAGAGGTCAGAGGAAGTGAGAGAGCTCCCTGTAAGCGGGGTGCCACAGTTATTGTAGAAAACACCGACAATGAAAATGTCCACCACGTAACGGCTGCGCTCTTGGGACGTTCACACGGTCAGCTTCTCTGGAGAACAATGTGGCCCTGAACAGTCCCCCATCGCCCCTCCGCTCACTTGTCCCAGTGTCTGAATTACTGGCATACTTTTCTCTCCCCTTCTCTGTCCTTGAAGGGAAGGATTGAATCTTAGTCCAGTGTTTCAGGTCCAAGTACTTGGGAGGTGAAAGAATCATGGGGTTGGGGGGGGCAGGTTGGGGGCAGATAAAGAAGAGAACATAACCAGGCAGGTGCATCACCAAATCAGCTGTGGCTAGGCATACCTGGAGCTTCCTTTCGTTGTGGAAATGCTGGCTAGGGAGAGAGACTTCACCTTGCTGCATGCACAGAAGGGTATTATCCTTTTGAGGGACCGGGTAAAATTATGGGAGGACAATGGGATATGGAATGAGAAGTCCCAGATCCTACCCCTGTTTTCAGTTATTAAATGGGTAATCCTGGGCCAGAAACATGAACTCTTTGAGCCTTCATTTCTGCATTGATACAGGAAGGTAATACGGCTACTGTATCACATGAATGTTGAGGATTCATGCCACTAGTGTTCTTTGTAGACTACAAAGACACCTAGTCTTGGAGGAAATCAGAAGGGATGTCATTTGGTACCTTCCCAATTCCAAAGAAAACCAGAAGTGCTTTCCTGGTGGGCAACCTTTGCCTGGAGCAGCCAGAGTCCATCCGTCAGGAGGGGAGACAGGGCCGCAACCCCTGTGGTCACGGAAGGAGCACATTGGAGAACAGATCACGGCCGGAGCAGCTCTGCTGTGGCTTCCTCTCTGGAAGACTGGGCATTCCCAGGAGACTGCCGAAGTCTGATTTAGTTAGAGTAAACAGCTCTGCCCTTCTTCCTTCAAAAGAAGATTCAAGGCTGAGACCCAAGATCCAAGCACACAGGTCTCTTTCCTTGTGGAAGCCTGATTGGGGGCATCACACCGAAGTTCATCCCCTTCACACAGAAGCAGAGGGAAGAGCGCTGTGCCCTTTATAATGAGCCGGTTTTTGCTACTGTTCCAGACGTAAACACTGCCTTGTCTCCCCTTGTTTCCGTGCATGGAAATAATCAATGTGCAAACAGCCGGGCTGCTTTGCAACACGTTTGTTCTGTCTACAAAAGACTCGAGTGCCTGGCTAGGCCCCGTCTGGTTCTCTAATGATTTTACTGCGGTTGTTCTCATTGCCTGGTTAAGGTTTCGGTCCTGCTGGGGGGAGGCCCTCTGCCACTTGGGTTCTTCCATCAGCTGCAGAGCCCGGTGATGTGTGGGTCACCCCATTTGTTATTGCCAAAGACCTGATGATTAAAGTGAGGTGACTGATTTCCCATAGGCAGCCCGAGAGGCGACAGCCACTTTTCTTTTCCCACAGGGCTTTCTCTCCCGTTGTCTAATTCTTTCCCAATTTGGCGAAGGTAGGGGAGAGGCCTTATTGGGTCCTGTTTTAGGGAACTTGCTAGCCTGTGTGACCCAGCTAGCAAGTGACAGAGACCAGATCACGGCCAGGCCTCCTGATTCTCAAGTTTATGCCATTTTGACCGTATTAACTTCTATCCTGGGAAAGAAGAGGAAGGGGAAGGTCCAAGAGTGGCTGAAATCCTCCTTGAACAGTGGAATCTACGGATTGTATCTTCCTTTAGAGCAGTGGTTCTTCACCCAGGCTGCACATTAAACTCACAGTATCTTCCCTGGGACCTCACCCCACACCAATTAAGTCCACTTCGGGAGTGTAGTAATGAAAAATCCTAATAGCGACTTTGCTGGCAGCCTCAGAAGGTAGGCCTGGCCTTGGTTCTTCGTAGGGATTCCGATTTATCTAGAGATTGACTGACAGACGAGATGATACAGAAGCACTTTCACTGCTTGGATCAGTAACAGCAGAGCTGTCAATGCGGAAATACTTCGTGAGATAGATTACGTTCTGATCCCTTCACACCTTTTAATTATGTTACCTTAATAGTTTTACTCCTGATGACCAGAAAATTAACTCCTAGCATGGATGGTGCTATCAGCAGGCAGCCATTGTTTTTCTTAATTAGATAACTAGTGGTTGGTTTTTCCCTTGTTTATATACATTTTTTCAAATAATTATGGATAATTTTATTCATTTCAAGGTTAACTTAGTAATTAGCTTTTGCCTACATCCTATTCTTTGGGAACTTTTTCTAAGAGTTAAAGCTTCATAGGAATAAGTATAAATAACTGGGATTCTTTATATTTCTTTAAAAATTAACCTATTACTGACAAATTTGCACTGGGTATTTACACGCAAAAGAATTCCTGTTCGAATATGTCAATTGTTTCTCTTGTATAGAATGCTTAAAAATAAACATTAATCGGAAAGCTTACTTCTGTGTTAATCCCTGTGCTGGGTTTTGGTGTCCCAAATGTGTGTATGCTATGACCTTCCCTTGTGAGACATGCTGTAATACAGATATCAAAAAGTAGGAGTGAAGAAGATAGAAAGACTTCAAGGAAAATTTAATTTTTTATTGAGTCTGTGCAAGCCACTTAACTTAAAAAAAAAAAAAAAAGCTTTTTGCCCTGGCTGGTGTGGCTCAGCTGGTTGGAGCATGATCGTGTGTACCAAAAGCTTCTGGGGTTCAATTCCTGGTCAGTGCACATGCTGAGGTTGTGGGTTCGATCCCCAGGTGGAGATGCTCTGAGAGGCAACCAATATATATGTCTTCCTCTCTCAGCAACGTTGCCCTCTCTCCCTCTCCCCCTCTTCTTCTCTCTCTAAAAGCAGTGAAAAGATGTCTTTGGGGGATGATGAAAAAAAACCCACTCTTTTTGTGTTGTGAATCTCCAGATTACTATATTTTTCACATTTGATGTAAAAATAGAAAATTTATAAGTCTTTGTATTCTTTGGATAGCGCTTATTATGTTAACTGTGTGATTTGTAATTGAGGGTATTTTACTGTCAATAAAATATGGTATTAATAGGCTGAATTATATAGTTACTCTCTGAAGTTCACAAATATCCACACAACAAGTGAATAATACCTTTTCCAGTCTCTTTCACTTGATACTGCAGCTTGGAATGCCTTTCCAAATCATTGTACATCAATGTCTATACCAATACAATGGTGGACACATAGCTGATACAGCTTTCCCATAATATTTATGGAGAAAAATATCATCAACCAATCTGAATTAAAACGTGTTCATAGTACTGGTAGAAACAATACAGATTCTTATGCTAATGACACATGAGACTACATAAGATATGGGAGTCCTTTCTGAGAACTGAATTAAAAATGGGGCAGGTAACCCATAACTTCACATAACTATCAATTAGACGGCCCCTATGTGCCCGGTGAGTCAGTCTGTCTGGAAATGCCAGTTAGCGCCCTGTGGTCCTAATGCATTGTAACCCAGTGGCCTGAGATAACGAATGTGCCTCCCGGAGCGGTCTGCGTTCTGACAGGGCCTGGCTGGGGCACCGAACAGAACGGAGTCCAGTGAGTGAGACGGTCATTTGTCATTAGTTTGGAGATGTTTCCACTGTTGCAGGTGTTTTGAATCTTAAGTTTTGGCCTGATCAGCACGCTGCTAGAATTTAGGCATTTTTCACTCCTCCCCCTCACGACATATAAAAATGGAAAGATGTGACATTGAAGTGTATACGCTTCTCTGGTTTCAGAGCCAGGCCGTTGGGCTTGTTGTTTCGCGTTGGACTGTATTATATTCAAAGTGTTTGCTGAGAGACCTCTCTGAGCGGCGTGCGCACTGGGCTTGCATCCTTTCAGCCCAAGAACAGGTTAGGTTATTAGAACAATGCGGAGAGCTGTAGACAGAAGTCCTTTGTGAGACGGAGCAGTACTCTCCGCTGACACTTTGTCTTTAACTGTCTTCGTGTATCTGTACTTTGTTGAGATGCGAGAATCTTTAAAATGACGCTGTTGCTCCCTGCACACAAAAGCCATCACTTCAAAAGCCTTTGATTAATTCGAGCACGTCAAGGGCAGCTGACATAGCTGCCACTTAGTGAGCCGAAGCCATCCAATGCCAAGGGCAGTGAGCCCACCGAGCTGTCAGCGAGTCCAGCTGTGAGAAGGACAACAGTGATTACGAGCAATACTTTCCTTCAGTGGTTCCACAATTTCAATTTTTTTGTTGCATTTCTAGATTTCCAATAGTTGTAGCAAGAATGCCATAGTAGAGGAATATTTTCCCCAGGGGTTACGCTCAACAACCTAGCGTATTGGTTTTTTTCCCCATCATTGATTCAAGTATATGGAAGCACATCAGGCAAGAAACATTGTGATTACAAGTCATATATAAATTATTTAAAGGGGTTCCGCCAATCAAAACAAGGGCTCTAAGTGACTATTTTCCCCTTGATGCCTTTGTAAGTCCTACTCAAAAAGCAAATTTCTGATTGATCAGAGAGTTCTAAAGTTTCTTCCAAAAGGCATTCTTTTGGACGGGAGGAGGGTCTCAGTATGAATTGCTCACATCCTTTGCCAATAACTATTTAATGGCAACTTGACAGAGAAGGAGAGATAAAGAATCAGAGCTAGGACCCACAGCAAGGGAGTGAGGAAGCAGAGGAGGCCGTGACCGAAGACCCCACAGGTAATTACGTCCTAGCCTGCAAGACAAGAATCCCACATTCGGTGCCTTCTCACTTAGCCCAGCTCTGGCTAAACCAAGGAATCCCTGTTAAAGAATCTGGTATCCAAATGCTCTCATTCAATACCCAGTTTTCACTGGCACCTTCCGGTTGAAATCTTTAACTCTCAGAGACAATGTCACCAGCTGGCTTGATGTTGTGCTTTGACTATCACCTGTAAAAAACAAAATGCCGATCCCACGTCACCTGCCTCAGTAAGTCCCTCCACTGTGTTTTGAGATTTCTCTTTCTCTGTTTTCTTGTTTCTTGCCTCACTATTGACACACGCCTGTCTGCCAACTCTCTAATTTAACTAAGAATCATAGAGTAGCTCACATTAGGTAGAATTTAGGAAAAGATATTTTCTGGAATTATATAGGAGAACTAGTATTCCCTCTTTTATTTTCTAAAACTGAACCTAGAAAACCCAAAACATCAAGGAGTTAGAAAAGTTATCCTCTGAAGTTGACGGTAGTGGACGTAGTAAATGTAAAAGTGTATTATAATAATTAACACCTTCTCCTCATTGTTTATGTAATTTTCAAACATTAAGCACTGTAGTCAAGAGAGGAAGCTGGATCTTTTGACTTTTAGCATCAGTGGAAACATGAAAAAATAGATTAAACCACTATTTTGAATTATAGGGAGCATGAATAGACTAGTTTGACACATAAAGCTTTTATTTATATCCTAGTTAAGAGGTCAATTCAACAAATACATTGAGTTTTGAAATAACAAAAACGTAGGGATTACAAATAGTCATGACACTCAATCTCTTCCTTTAAATAAATCCGTTCCCTTTAAAAGCTTACAGAAGATCGTAAAATCCCCCATTTTTGTGACTTTAAGTTAAACACTTCATTTAAAAAGCCCAATCAATTAGACAGTCTCCTTTGCAAAGTTTGAGGATTTTAAAGTATCAAAAAGAAACAAGAGGAAATAAACACGCTATTAAGGCATTTAGCTTGGCAAGTGATTTATCTCTTTTCCTTTATCTGCTTAGGGTTTGTATTTCACTGTGTGAGCAAATTTCCACTGACATGTTATTTTTGGAGAATGGCCAAGAAGCAAGGGATAGGGGCTGGGAGGAAGATCGCCTAAGATATCAAAGACCTGAAGGAAGGAAAAAAACAGAAACTGATGGAGTAACATTTGTGGCTTTAGAAATAATACACTGTCTCTAGTTTCCTGTCCATATACCAAAGAAAAGCTCTCTTGGTGCTCATCTCTCGTTGTCTAATGAGATATATAGAATAATCGTGACCCGAATGATTTTCTGCATGTGATGCATAAAAAGAATTCCGACCAAAATACTCACTTCAGGGTGGAAATAGTCCCATTGTTGCCCTGTGCTCTCCAGGACTCTCCTGATGACCCTATTATGGCGGAACTGAGTGTGGAGAAAACCAAAGAGCTCTGCGTGGCCCTGTGGCCTCTGTAGAAACGCTGAAGCACTACCCACGCACGAGTTACTACCAGCATCCATGGGGTTTGGGCCAAATCTTAGAAGTAATTCCCACATAGTAGGCCCTCAAGAGGTGACTTTCATTAAACTGATTTCTCATTGCAGTCTCTATAAGTTACTTTTGTTTCCATGTACTTTTGTGATTGCATTTCAGTTCCCCGTGCAACAGCTGTATAAACACGTGTCCCGGGGAAAGCACACCTTGGCAAACAGGACCAGGCTGCCGCACACAGGTAAACTCTGCTGCCCGCTCACTTATTCATTCGCTTTATAAATATTTACTCAGTGTTCAGACAGGACTGAGCGCTCTGCTAGGCGCTGTGGTGTGTTTGAGAATAATTAAGACAGAGCTGTGTCTTCAAGGAATCTAACTAGAGACAAAGGATTATAATGCAGCATGTAAAACGAGTGCCGTGAGACAATGCTAAAGGGAACAGAAAGGGAGTCCTTCCAGTGGGAGAGCCTTGGAGGGCTCTGTGAAGCAAGCGGCGTTGAGGCCTGGCCTGGAGGGCCAAGGAGGAGAAAGGGAACTCCTGGATCTCACATGGCTGAGATGGGGTCAGCACACAAGGAAAACAGCACAGGGTTTGCTGACAGGACAGAAGGATGTCCAGCTTGGCCAGCGGGTGAGCAGAGAGAAGGGAAATTACAGGACATAAAGGCCACCGGATGAGGGATGCATCAGAATGTCTTCAGGGGACATTACGGGTGATTAAAACCAGGAGATGAAACCCTGAGGCTATTTACATTTCTTCTCTTCCTTAAGGTTTAAACACACACTTATCAGACAATCTTTGTCATTTAGGTTGTGTTGAGTAAAATATAAAATTCTAAAGATAGGAAGAGTCAAAAAAGACACATGTTAGAAAAGCACATAAAGAAAGAACATGATCCACGGTACCCCGTGTGCTGACACTGGTGTTCAAGAAGAAGCTAAACCCATAAACACCAGCCTCGTATCCCTGTCCTCTGTCCCTGGCACATAAGTGAAGCCTACTGTTCCACATGACAATACTCCAAGGTCTCCATTACAACATGACAATGTTTACCACGGTGGTGTTTTCACTATGGGATCGATGTTGTCCTTGCAAATATTTAATTTGTGCTTTTGTGAGCAATGGCACAGGAAGTGAGGGAAACAGCATGATCCAAGATGGCATTGAAGGGCCAGTGCGTTTGATCCCAAACGACTGTTTTTAGAACATATCGAATTAAATGTGTCTGTTACCAGGAATCATTGCGACCAAAGAAATATGAAACTTTTTATACTTAAGTCTATTGACACAGTGTATTCTGAAATAAAAGTTGCCCAAATGATTGAGGATTTTTTGCTTCTTAATTTCACGAGGTTAAAGTTTGCATACCCTTCTTTGTTAAAAATTAAGCCACTTTCGTTCGATGCAATAAATCCCCTGACTGTAGGGGGAGACCCTCCCCTGACCATGGGGGGAGACCCTGCCCTGACCATTGTGTCTGGAAAGCCCCGGCGAGGGTAGCAATCTCTGGGTCAGGAGCCGTCCCAGCCCTCCTCCCAGGTGCCTCACACCCTCACTGGACCGCGTCCAAGCCGCGCAGGTCTGGAGAGCCACACGACTCCCGGCGACACACTCAAACCCAGGGAAACCCGTTT
Organism: Furipterus horrens; assembly: GCF_987537825.1. Classification (NCBI taxonomy): domain Eukaryota; kingdom Metazoa; phylum Chordata; class Mammalia; order Chiroptera; family Furipteridae; genus Furipterus; species Furipterus horrens. Next base: position 93,566,802 of record NW_028327182.1, read on the forward strand.
TAACAAATGTGCTTTATAGAAAACTTAATTGCTCAAGAGTTGCATTCATTAGTGGATATTTTTTAATATTTCTATTAGTAGAGGCTGGGGCTCGTTAAAAAAAAACACAACAACTCAGTATTACTCTAAATCTGGTTTCTGTTGATAAAAATTCCAGGGAGGTTATTTCTAGATGGCACAGATGATCTTTCAGAGAAAATTACAGTCTTAATCGAGTGTCGATGAGATGACAGAATGTCTTTTCTCAATGCCTGGGGACATGCGCTGGCCCAAACCCGCCTCCCCCGGCCTCAGGGCTGAGGTGCACTGAGTAAGAAATGGGGCTCCGTGCTTTCTGCGGGACTCCTAATGAGCCTTTTTACTTGTTCGTGCAGGGTTCGCTGCCAGGTCTCATTTTGGACAGGACTAGGTAGGTTCTGAGTGGAAGGCAACTGAGGGTGGATGGAGCCACCATTAGGGAGGTGGCTTGGTTAGATCTGGAAGGTAGGTGCCAGGAGGTGATGCCCCTGGGGGTGCAGATGACATCAGAAGGAATCTGGGGTGGGCGAAAGTAGTTGTGCAGGCAGGGAGGGAGGTGAGCAGGTGGGAGATGTCTTCCAGGGGCTACGTCCTTGGGTAAGTGCAACTCTGCAGGCAGGTGGATGGCAATACAGGGAAACTCTACTCCCAGGCAGATGGGACCTCACCATGGACAGGGAAGTTTAAGGGGAGAGACTCACATACCAATCAGTACACATACACACACACACACACACACACACACACACACACACACACACACACAGATGGGCGGCAAAAGTAGGTTTACAGTTTTTCATATGGAAAATAATAGTTAATAATAATAGAAAAATAAACTGTTTCACATACTCACAACTGTAAACCTACCTTTGCCCCCCCATATCGATATACCTATATATGATGTATAAATATAAATGTATATTTATTGCAAGCCTGGAATCCATAGGGCAGGTCACCAGGAAGGGAATGTTCAGGCTCCAGTTGAAGGGGCGGTTGACAGAATTTCTTCTGGGAAGACTCATTTCTGCTCTTAAGGCCTTTCAACTGAATGAATCAGGCCCACCCAGATCATCTAGGATAATCTCCCTCACTTAAAATAAAAAATTATGAACTAGAATCACCTGCAGAAAAGACCTCCTCAGTAACACCTCGGTTAGTGTTGAAATGAATAACTTGGAACTATAGCCTTATCAAAACCTTATCAAAACTGATCATCACAAGTCACATCTGGGAAACCTAGAAAAGGTGAAATACCCCAGCCCTGGAAAAACAGTGCATCTCAGCTAATTTAGGGATAATTTCGGTACATCTACTGAGCCAAGGACAAAGTTATAGAAGCCAGGAAATGAGGAAGTTGATTTAATAGGAAGAAAGTCAAAACCCAGGTATTGGGACCAAAGAGACAAGCAACGGTCCCAGTCACTGGACTTCAAAACACCCCTGCAGAGGTTTCATCCCCAAGGCTCCAACTCCAGGTGCGGGTCTGAAGTACGTTCCCCGAGGAAAGCTTTGGGAGTGGAGCAGTAGTTCTGAACCGAGGGCAACTTTGCAAACAAACGGAGGGCGATGGGTGCTATTGGCATTTCATAGGTGGAGCCCAGGATGCTGATGGGACCTCCTACAATGCACATTATAGTCCCCACAACAAAGAATGATCTAGCCCCAAAGGTCTGCAGTGTCACCTTTGAGAAACCCTGGACCAGAGTGACAGATAGAAGTAGAATGTACTTGATATTCAGTCTAAATTAATTCCCAGCTTGTATATAACTACTGACTATCCATGGAGCTTCTATGGAGGAAAGAAGATGAGAAAAGAAGCAGCAGCAGCCCTATCTCTCTCTGAAGACAACACTGCATAGTGGCAGATGCCTGACTTCAGAGTCAGAGAGTCCCAAGTTCACAGCCGACTCTGACATAGGCTATGTGCACCTTGGGCCGGGTGCTTAACCTCTTCTAGAATCAGTTTCCTTAGCTCTAACACGAGGGAGATACCTACCTCACAGGGTTATTGAGAGTATCGGTAGCATCACTAGGTAAGTGTTACTTTTACCCTAAGAAAGCATCTGGGCAGCTATGAAAAAAACCCAGCTAAGAGAGAATAAGACCATAAATTAAGAGACATGACTACTAATGTGTAGAAGGGACTAGATTTTAGAAATAGTTCTTAGAATCTACAAGACTTGCTGACCCAGTGCATGGAAAAGAAAGAAGAGTTGTCAAGGAGGACTCCAGTAGGTGGATACTGTTACCATGAACTGACATATGATCCCCAAAGGGAACCCAGTTTGTGGGGGAAGATACTGAAACCAGTTTTAGACATGTTAATGTCTTGAGTAGCTGGTGGGAGATACACTGGGAATATTTATTATTTACAAGCTACTTTCAAATATATTGTTCCATATAAATTTTGAACTTCATAACAACCTTAATTACTTACATTCCTTAGTGAGAAAACTAAGGCTTGGAGAGGCTAAGTGAATTATTCAAGACTATAAAGACTGCAGGGGGTCAAGTTTTGACTAAGTCTCAACAGGATTTTAAAAAGGAAAGTGCCAGGTGTACTAAGTGGCAAATGAGTGGAAGGATAAGGGCTCTGAGAACGGAACGAGCCTTGGAGCCAAGAAGTCAGGACATGCACTACCCTATGAATCGGTGAAGCCACTGTGAGTGGAAATGTTTTTCAGATCGTCAGCTACATGAACAAAGGCTCTCAGAGAAACTGGAAACAAGAATACTAACATGCGTTGCCAAGTCAGAAACATTTGCAATGAAGATAAGTCATCTGTGCAATGATGATGCAAATCAATGGAAAGATACGAATGAGCAAACTCTGATTTACCCGTAACTTTTTAGGAACACGTTCACGGAGACACGTTTTAATCTGGGAACATCGATGTGACTTCTTTCCAACAGCGAAGTAAAGCATGCTGTTCCGAGGAAGCGCTCTAAACAGGCTGGGTCTTGACAGGTTTGTTTTTCACAGTTGTTGTGTTTCTGGGGACTTAATTTTGGCCAGGAGACACACGTGCAAAAGTAGATTTTCTAAATCGAATTTTTTGACAGTTTCAATTAAGCAACCCTGAACGTCTGTCTAGTTCTTGGGAAAATGGCAGCCTTTGGACCCAAGATTTCTTTTGCGGGTTCATCTCTTTGTAAATTATTTGATAATTCTATTTAATTATGACCAGAGACAGTTGCCTATAAAAATCTCTATTGAACAACTCCAACGGTGCTTTTAAAAAAGCCAAACAAACTGTATTGTCCAATCTTCTGAGTCCTTACTTAATTTTTTTGTCTCCTTGATCTTTCAATTCAGAAAGAGGTATATTCAAAATGCTCATAAAGTTGATGTTTTTTTTAATCAAGGTCTCCTTGCATTTCATTTTTTATTGATAAGGTTTTGATCTCTTTTATTTCATGTCTTGTAGGCACTGCCTTTGTCACTTTGTTTTAAGTGTTTCCCGTAGGCAGCATAAAGCTGAATTTTCCTTCTTAACTCTCTCTAAAGTCTGCCTTTTAATGGGAGATGTTCCTTTATGCATGTTTAGTGTAATAATTGAAATACTTGACTTTGTTCCTTCCATTTCTGTGATGCCATTACGTATTTTACTTTGTATTTCTTCATAGTTTCTTGGGTTTCTTCAAGTTACTATTTCCTTCTCCAAGTTTTTCCTCATTAATGAAAAGTTCTACTGTGACTTTCCACTCTTTAGATATTGCCTTCCCTTTCCCAACAGTTATTCAGACCCAACTTTGTCCACTGTTACTTGAAAAAAAGACAAAAACTACTCCCCTTTACGTCCCGGCCTCTGCAAGGCGAGCCCTGTAGAAGGTGTCCCCTTCCTGCCTTTCTTCTCTCCCTTGTGCGCCTCCCCGCAGGCAGACATTGGGGATCACTGCTCCCTACCCCCAAACTGCAGGTTATACTCAGTTTTCACTCATGCTTCTTTCTTACATTGACTTCCTTGTCTTTGATCTGCAATACCATCTCCGGGCATTCTGGTGTTCGGGACCTCGCTTTCTGTTCTCTTTTTTCCCTCGTTTTCACTTGTGCGTGTTGAATGTGAGTATAAGACAGAAGCATGTCTAAGCCCATAAATTTAGTTCTCAATGCCTTCTTTTTCTTCTTCAGTCAAGCTATGGATCTTTAAGTCATACGATTCACGTGTATTTCTTTCTGGGTTTGTTTTGTTGTTTTTGGTAATGTGCTTGACACTTAATTGCTAACCTTATGATACCTGTGTGCCCCCAAGCCCAGCTTCTGCTGGACACCGGAAGGGCAGAGAAATTGGCATTGAGAGTGTGAAGTGAAATGTTAAGGACCAGTCACTATCTCCCAGAATCCTCTCCATGTCATGCGTTAAAAATATACACGAAAGTGATCTTTCAAAAAGACTTCTTATTTGGGTTGATCTCTATAAATATACATTACCAGCACAAATGATTTCTAGCACAGAAGTGCTGAAGTAGCATCAGGAAGATACAAATTATGAGTTAAAATTTCCTTAAGAGTTAAAAACAGCAATTGAAAAAATATTAAGATAACGTCTTATTCATGTTAGTCTCTCATCCTTAGAACGACGACCTGAAATTCTCTATAAACACCCTAGGATATTAGGAAACAAACAAAGTGAGTGTTTCTGCAGTTTTTATGATATCTCAAAGCTCAATAAAATGTATCAGCTTCTTGGAGAGATTTTCGGGGTACTCTAATTTAGCCAAACGGGTTGGTTTGATTTGTATCATTCTGACCCAGGCCTCTTAGTTCCTCGTGGCCAGAATGAGCAGAAACAAAATAAAAGTAAAGAACAACAAAAAAGGTGCACTCCAGTGAGATACATCAGTTTGAAGGGAAGAAAAGTCAGCCATCATCCAAAGGCAATCTTTGTCCTGAGCATTAAACATTCATGTTTAATAACCCTCAGTACAATTTTCTGAGGACCTGCAAGAAATTCACAGTCCAGATATTTACGGCCATGAAATCTATGGTACCCCACAGGCCTGCTTCATGCATAACTCGTCTCCTTGACTTTGGAAGTATTTTCGGAACTCCGGCACAAGCTTATTGCAACGAAACTTTTTGGCCAAAATGTTGGAACCAGCGTATCTCGAAAGAGGCAGCCTTAACAATCACTTCTGTGGGCATAATTGAGAATTATATGATGAATTTTTAAATTCCATTTGAAACAGGTATATATAACAAATGTAACAGTGTACGCGTGTAACATATTCAAAAGATACATAAATAAGAATAATTAGAAAGAAAGGTGCTCAACTCTTAGCGTGGAAAACTTGCCTGTCAAGTGATTCTTTCAGTTTTGAAGGCTGTTATCTCTAAAATATTCCATAGTGCATATTCATGGAGTTATAGGAAGGATATTTGGTTTGGCAGAAAAACCACTCGAGTCAAAATAATTCAAACTCCCCCCAATTTTGAACCGCTTGCTTCAGATCCCCATATGGTGCTTCTGTAGCCTCCCAAAATCAGCACAGCCTCATTTGAACACGTTTTCCCCGCTCCCCCCTTTCCTCACAGCTCAGCCTTTCTCCCGCAGTCTCTCACGATAGTGCTGTCTGTCTCGGGCTGGAAACCCACTTCATCTTCCCGCGTTCCTTAATGCCCCCCACCGAGGGGCCACTCGCCTGGCCCTGAACGTCCTCGGTCCTTGCCTTTGCATACACTGCCCCTTTAACCCAAGACTGTCCCCCACAAATGTTACTTCAAGAAATAGTGCCCCCTCTTCAAGGATTCCTTCTGATGCCACTGCCCCTGGATGGGTATTATAGGGGAGCAAAATGGGTCACACCAAAATACGTCTTTTCTGCATGAGAATTATTCTCGGCGGATGTTTTTTCCCAGAACAGAAGACTCAGGAACTCTGCGTTTTTACCCTCCCCTCCAACTGCCTGAAAGGCTTTAGATAAGGAAGAGGGCCATTGCCAAAGGTAACTTTTACATCCGAAAGAGTTCTCTGCAGGGCGTGGCAAACATTCCCTTACCAAGCATTGGCTCTCCCCATTGCCCTGTGGACTGCCCCCCTTCCCACGGAAGTCCCAGACCTGACCTCCTTCTTCTGAGCTCAGGAAGACATACCTGTAAGCCTTGACTCTCTGACTGTCCTGGAGCCTCATCTGTTTGGGGTTTCTGTACGTGACATTAAGTTTGCTTTTATCTTCTTACACTGTTTTATGTTAACTTGATTTATAGACCAGCCAGAGAACCTAGAAAGATAGAAGGAAATTTTTTCCTCTCCTACAGTACCCCTGAGACTCCTAATCAGAATTAATAATTCTGTTTCCTGTGTTTTCATTGATCTTTGTTTAGATATTATATCACTTGCTTTCTGTCTAGACATTGTTCATTTTACATGTACATCTTTGTCTCTTATGGGGTCATAAGCTGTAAAGCCTAGGGGTTGGGTCTCAATGACCTTTTGATTCCCAAAGTCTAAGTGCAGGGCCATATATGAATAATTTAATAATCAAAATACATGTTGGTTCCAAACCTATTATAGAACAAACATGCTTTTATTTTTGGGAGAGGGGTCCAGAGTCTGTGAGTGAGAGGTCTAATAATTTGGGATTTTAAAACTAAAGGAAGAAGGAGACGTAGGCTTTTGTTCATTATTCACTAAATTCTAGATGTGCCAACCCTGCTCTCTGGTCTCTCCGCCACAGTCCGGCATCATGTCATGGTCATTCCCACTTCACATGTGCAGATAGTGGGATTCAGAGGTTACGTGGTGTAACTTGTAAAGGTCAGGTAGCTAGGAAGCAAAGAACATGATTCTGAGCTTGCTTCCGTTTGACTTGAAGGAGCGATAATTTTCTATCACGTGCCCCAGCCCTGGGTGCTGTGTTAGTCCCATTGTACACAAATTCGCCTCTCTCTTAGTCTCCCCTGGAGTCCCTGTGATTTATTTACCTTTTCTTGCTACCTGTTGTATTATTAGTTTCCTATTGCTGCTATAACAGATGCCAAAATCTTAGTGGTTTAAAATGACACAAATTTTCTCTCCTACAGTTCTGGAGTCAGAAATCCGAAATGAGGTTTAAGAAGCTAAAATGAAAGTGTCACCCAGAGTCGTTCCTTCTGGAGGCTCCGGGGACATTCTCTTCATTGCCTCTTCGAGCATCAAGGGATCATCACGTCCTCACTGCTCCAGTCACTGATTCTGTGGCCACGGAGTCTCCCTAAGAATCCTTGGGCTTCCATTGGGCCCACCCGGAAAATCCAGGGAAGTCTCCCCATTTCAAGATTCTTCATTAATCACCCCTGAAGTGTCCCTTTTGCATATAAGGTAACATTTAAAGTTCCTGGCAATTAGAATATGGGCCACTTTGGGGGTCATTATCCAACCTACCACATCTTATAACTAAAATGTAAGTTAGGAAAATGAGATCTTTTTTCATCATCATAGTGCAGGAAGAGAACTGGTCAATGATGGGGTGAAACCACCCATTCCCAACCCTGTAAGTAGCACGAGCACACAATTGAAGCAACTGGCCACAGAGACGCTCATGTGAACAGACACCTGAAGCCAGGATAATTGTGAAATATATACCTAAGTCTTATTGACTTTAGAAAGCATAAAATCAACTTGACATTGCTTGTGGCATGTAAGTGCTAAAAAAAACAGTCCATAGCCATTAAGCTTTAGAAAATAAAATTTATGTGATGTAATCCACTCGGCTGTGTACGGGTGACTTTGGAATTGAAATAAATGTCCTGCGGTCACAATTCCCTCCAGAAATGCTCCCCTTTCCTGGAAGTACATGTATTGTGTTTCTGACTTCGTGTGAGTGGTAAAATGGCTCTCACTTCTTCTCTGTTAGCTTCTCCAAGGGAACCAATCATTGGAGCCACTCATGGGATAGATTGGCAGTTAAAGGACTCAAATGTCAAGATGTTTTAATCGGTCCCATCAACAGTAACTTTCAGACTGCAGAGTTCTCTGGTTTCTGTCACATCTTGGGCCTGGATTTTTCTTTGCCTTCATAAAATAGGAATTACTTCCATGCTAATGTGAACTACCTTGTCCGGTTGCTCACCCATCCCGTCTAGAAGACCTTCCACCTGTTTGTGAAAACAGATGATGGGGCCTATTATGTCGCTGATGACGAACGCCCGTGAGTCTTGAGAAGCAAATAGACCCCCGTGTGCACATCCGGTCTGTGACTGTAATAGAATTCCACTCTGTGGTTTGTGGAAAAAGAAGTGTTCTAGAGCCAATCTCTGTGCGTTTTCAAATTTCACACCAATATATATTTAGCTTCTGAGCTGCTCACTTACTCGCTGGCACGTATCCCATTTCACATGCAATTTCTTTATGAATTGAAGGGAATATGTAGAGAGGCATCTAGCTGTTTAGGAAAATAAATTCATACTTTTTGAGCATAAGTCTTACTGTGGATACAGGCCTAAGTATGTATAAATGGAGACATCTGAAACCACTACTGAGACTTTCTTTTGGAAGACAGATTACAGAAAGTAATATTCTTCTCCACGCCTCCCCATCTGAATGCTTCTATTAATTTTTATACGATTTAAATACTCCTCTGCTCTGTAATCAGTAATGTAATAACCTATCTAAAATGCCGCATGTCATCGAACTGGCAGCCCGAGCCTCTGGGAGACCCATTCTTTAGTGACAGCAGTGTATACTTGAGTAAACGTCATCATCTATATGCTCAGCTCCAAGAACATCTGCGCATGAAGAGAGGCAGCGTATTGATTTGGCTGTGCTCCTTCTCCACAGTGTGGGTGGCATTACGCGAGCTTACAATTTCAATCACCTGCTGTAGCTTAGAAATTAAAAAAAAATCGTTATCTGGAAACCTCTCAAACCAACAGAAACGTCATCGGTTTTTTATCTGTGATGAGGCACTGGAAGGCAGGCGTGGGTTTTCTGTCCTCGAAGCTCTCCATCCTCTTGTTAAAATATTGAGAGAGCACCCATGGGAAACACAACGCCTAGCCTGAAAAGTCTGTGCTTTGTATCCTGTCCGCCACCAGCACACCCTCGCAGCCTGTCTGCCCGGAGCCCCTTCTGCTGGGGGACGATGGGGAACCGCTCTCCCCCGGTTTCTCAGCACCCACCTACCGCACGGCTGCAGCCCCAGAAATGCGCTTGGGAACCTTACCTCTCCTTTGAATTCGCGTGCGTTTTACCGCACATGGCACTTCAGCCCCCACTGACTTTGACACCAAGCGGTATTTATTCCCAATAACGTTCTTTTGATGATTAAGAAATGAAAACAATTCTGTACTGGAAAATATGCTAGAAGTAGTCCCAGGATTAATACAATATCTTTGTTAAAAAAGCTTTTGCCTTTCAGAAATTATTCCTCTATTTGTTGTTATCCGTTCATCACATCTATTGAGGATATGCTATTGCTTAAACATAGTCGAAGTGATGGAAGGGGGAAGGGGTGATCTGTCCTGTTTCTTTACCAAGAGGAAAGAGAAGTGCTTACAAATAACTATAATGCAGAGGGAGACAACCCCACAAATACCACAGCAGAAGTGTAAATAAAGAACTATCCGTTTTCTGGGATGAGAAAGCTTCAGAGAGAGATGGAGTCAGAGAAGTCCTCAGGAGGGAGTGGCATTCGTGATGAAATAGGGAAACGCTGGGTAATCACTGACTGAGTACCTACACTGTGCGTCCGGCAGTGGTGAACAAGACAGAGAACCCAGCAGGGGAGAAAGACCTTAAATAAGACTACACAGAAATTAATGAATGGCAACTACAGTAAGTCTGTAAGGAAGCTCATGGAACCAGAGGCCCTAATTTAAGGGATTCTCTGAGTTTGTGGACACACAGAGGTAGAAGAGACCGGTAGTGAAATGCAGAAGGGAGAAATGGGCGGAACTAAGATCCAGTGTGTGCCAAGACACATGTCCAGGGGAGACTGTCATGACCACCATAAACACAGCTCTCTCTGGGGTGGAAGCTCGCTGAATCCTGGGATTCACAACCAGGCCTAAGAATTTATCGTCTGGAAAGCTGGACTGAAAAGGGAAAAAGCGAACTCCTTATTATTGGTTATCAACTCTAGGCCAGGCGTTATATCAGGTTCTTAACATGCATTACCTCATTTAATTTACAATGTTCTCATTTTAAAGATGAGGGAAAAAAGGACTTAAAATGTTGAATGATTTCCCTAAAATCATACCACAGGTATGAATGGTTCCACTGGGAAAATTTGGCTGGGAAAGAATCCGAATCTGGGTGGAGTCACCTTTATTTTACTGAAAAAGAGATATAAAGAGATGAGGCTATTTTTCTAAATATGGAGACCTGAGTAAGCATAGAGTCAGAATTAGAATTTTATTTGGATTATTTTACATTAATGTAAATGTCATCAGTGGAAATTGAAGAGAGGGAACCAGATGTGAGAACATGTTTAAGAATGGGAACTTCTGACTGCATACGCTTCAGAGTTAAGTCTGAATTCCATCAATTTCCACAGAGAGCTTCCTGGCGGGTCTGCTTTGAATGGTTGGCATATGCACCGGGAGGTAGGTATGCGGCCTCTCTGCACTCAGTGTGGAGGGAGGTGGATGGATATGAGCACACACACACCCAAGTGTCTCTTCCTTTGTTGGGATCAACTGAGTGATGAGAACACAGAACCTCTGAACAATACCCTAGACTGAGTGCCAATCTGAGGGTCAGGAAACTCTTCCAAGGACGTGAATTTTCAGTGGTGGCAGCAGAATTCAACAGAAGGACATATTTTGAAGGGGTGAGAAAAAGCTTTCCTGAGGCTTCGTCCCAGGCTCCCCTGGATACAGCCCGACCTGCATCTTTCCCTTCTGTTACCCCAAACTGCAGGTAATGTGACCTTAATTTGTGCAAACTACATCCAACCATCTCCGACTATCAATCTGCATTTCTCGTATGGGTTTCAGCCTCTCTGCAATTGCCTCTCCTCTGTATCTACATATCAAAATTGGTTTGTTCTGAAAGTCCCAGGTCCAATGTCACTTCCTCTATGAGATCTTACCTAATTTGAAGTACTCTCTCCCTTTCTGTGCTCATTAAGGAACCTCGACTTTAATGATCTGCATCCCTCTATTTGTGAATTTATCGCATTTCCCTTTGAGCTATTATTTGCACATATGTTTACTTCTTCTACTACCCTGGATAGGGTAGATCTTATATTTTATCCATCTATGCCAAAGTTTGTGACCAGCTGGAGTTGGAGTGCAGTGGAATTTATTTATTTATTGACTGTTAAAATTTTTGTATTATTTCCCAATTAATTCCACAGAACAATCCACATTTCTAGTTTCTCTGAGGAAACAAAGCCTCAGCCATCAACTGGAGCAGGGGTGGGGTGTGCCCTCTGACCTCACACCTCCCTTTTCTTATTGTCCATTAATTTACATTATAGCTTGCTGCCTGGGGGCATCTGAATTCAGGACACTGGCGATGAAATGCCTGTTGGATTTCACAAAGTCTAATCAACAATGGTGTGTCGAATTATTTGACTCAGGATTGACTGGTTAGGTGAGCTGATGTAAAATTTACCCCAAGTCACTTTAAGGTCATTCTCTCAGGTAAGTGACAGTGCCTTTGATTTGAAGGAGGGGGCATGTAGGCCTTTGTCTAAATCCCAATTTTCAATATAAACAAATATACATATATGTGAGCAAGGTACATTGTTGGTTAAATCAGCATAGCTGCTTTGTTTATAAGTTTTGGGGTGTACATAGTAAACTGGGAGGGAGTTGGACTGACTGACGGAGGCTGTGTGGTAGGCAATGTTCTAGCAGAGTTAGCATGCTTTTACATAGCTGGCATTGTTGGCAAGTTAGAATCGCTTTGAACTGTATATAATAACCACTTTGAGTGAAGGCAACTTGACAGTGTGGAAATCTCGCAACGCATCTGTGATGAGGAAATAAGGTACCCCATTCTTAATTCCTTGTGCTTTGGTGTTATAAAAAGGACCACTGGTCTAATGATGTGCTCATTCAAATGACTTAAATTTAACACCATTGGTGGATGAGAAAAGTAAAAATGAAACTCCTTCAATGGCATAAAATACTAGAAGAAATGAAAACAGCTTTGACATGGCTGTGTTTTAAGCATGCTTTCTTCTGTTAAAAGATAAACTGAGGCATATTAAATTTTTAAGAATTTGAGCAGAAGTTGAATCAAATAGGACAGAGGAGCCTGGAAGTGGTCCTGAGTTCCACCCATAGGAGCTGGGAAAGACTTTTATAGAGAAGATGCAGGAGCAAAGTGAGGAAATCAGTTGATTGGCTACAGCCTAAGTGTTTGCCTTATTTGGCAAAGTCTAGCTGGCAGCTTGTGACTGGTTGTTTAGACTTTTCTTAAACTTGAGACAGTTTCTGGCTTAGGTTTTAGTTTGGCTTATGCAGGCTGCTAAGGTATGAGAACTACCCAAGTCCAATGTCTCCTTGTTGAATTAATTCAACGCCTCCCTGTATATAATGCACTTCGAGGTTTATAAATCATGGTTTTGAATCTTTGAGATTCTTCATCTTTTCTAAAAATATAACTATTAAAAATTCCAGTAATAAAAACAGGCAGCTAACAAAGCTATAATGAAATTGAAGAGATTAAAAAAAATTAACAAAGTGTGAGCCTCTCACTCACAATTCAGAGACAAATGGGGGGCAGGCAGCGCGTCAAGGGAGAGTCTCAAATATCAAACGTTCGAACATTTTAGGGGTTTTGATCACGGAAAGTTTGAGGTTTACTTTCAAATTCAAATCACGTTGTTCAAAAATAAGCCATTTACATTTCTGATATGAAGACCTAACATTTTTCTTTTCTCAGGCCTGATGATCTTGGCCCCGCAAACTTTGAGGATGACAAGAAGTGTTTTGTTACAGTCTTCTCGGATACAGTAGGTTTTATGGGCTGGCGGGGATCCCTGGGAGTACAGAGGTATGGCAAAATCCTTATACCCTGTGAGGTTGCAGAATTCTTTCCGTAACATCCTCGCTGCAGACATTCGTAGAACTTGTCCAGCACAGTCTCAGAGTTCATCTGGCAGGAACACGAGGGCTCTAATAGTGCCCATTATAGCTGCTATTCTTCTCAATTGTAAAAGCACAGTGAAATCATGGGGACGAAGCTGTGCCTTGATTGGCTGTTAAACTGCGATCAATGAAAAGTATTTGTACCATAATTTTACAACCAAGCAAGAACTGGCCATCCTGGTGGTAAGTCAGCATGTACCTACCCTCAAAACTAAAGTGTCTCACTTGGATAACTGAACTGAATTTTCTTTAGAACAACAGGGTATAATAGTAGTTACATTAAAAAAAAAACAAAAACAAAAAACACCCCAGCATTTTTCTGCCACCAGGTTAAAAACAAATAACATATGAACAAGGACAAAGTTCAAATAAGAATAGTGACTTGTCTCTGTAGCTGAAGGTGCATCAAATTATCAAGGACAACCAACACTTTACTTTTAATCTAACAGTAGGTGGAAATGATAAAGGACTAGATAGTAAATACTTTAGGTTCTATGGGCCATATATGGTCACTGTTGCACATTCTTTTTTTCCCCCATAACCATTTAAAAATGTAAAAAGGAGGCACACACCAAGAGGCCCTCGGTCAGCCTCAGGGTGGCCGTTTGCGGACTCTAATTTATATGAATGCTTACAGTTGTGAATTTTGATAAAAGTCTCTTTGATCTCCTGCATACCTCCTGCCCCATCCACCTGGAGCAGTGGTGCAGAGGGTATCACTGGTTTTTCAACCGATATTTGAAAACAGTGCTATCTCTGCGAAGCATGGCTGGGAATTAAATGTAGGCAATAGCACTTTTCCTATTGTGCTTATTTGTTGACTTTTTTTGGCTTTGTAAAACATGTCACTGTTTATCCCTGTATCTCAGTCTTGTAATGGGGTCTCAGAGAAAACAAAAAGATAGGAAAAAACTCTCTGTCCAAAAGCCCATGAAAAAGCTAAGGACACTCACGTACACAACACCTGATCACTGCATTAGGACACCAACCCCGTCTGCCTACCATGATGATTACCTAGTTGTCCAAGGAGAACAAGTGGAAGTTCTATTTCACTGTGACCTTGAACTATTTCTTCTATACGCTCAGCTGCTGCTTCCCAAATTACCGTAACACAATTCTTTGCTGTCATTTTCTCTTTGGCAGTAGTGATATTGCAGGGGGCATCTTTGCAATGAGTTGCTACATTCTGGAAATGTCATCTTGCATTTAACATTTAAGGAACACACCCGATTTTATTCACAAGGATAAGAGCAATACTAGAAAACATTTATTGAGTACCTATTATATGCTGGGTACTATCCTAAGTGCTTTATATAAATAAGTCATTTAATCTTCACAATAATCCCAAGAGGTGGGTCCACGCTCATTTCCTTTTTACAGAGAAAGAAAGAGGGAGTGACACACGGTGAATGGAACTGTTTTCTCTGTGTCATACTACAGGCAAGTTATTCTAAGCTCAAAGACACTTCTTATTTCCTCTAAGCCAAAGTATACCCCAGCTGGACTGGTGTTCTTGGTATGATTGCTTCCACATGCTTTTGACCATACGTTCTTAAATTGGTGATCATGGTACAATCTACAGAGAGTACACAGACAACCTGGTTACACCGCTCCATGGTCCTGAGTGTGCAAGCAGGTGGCTCCCATCTGAATCTACCTAGTCCACACTGCTGTTACTATTATTATTGTTTTTTAAATAACTTAGCTGCCAACACTGAAAAAGACGTGTATTTCACAGGAGATCTTGATGTGTGGCTCTTCTCATAGGATCAGGAAATCTGGGTGTCCCGGGCCTGTGCTCCAGCGCAGCAATGACTGGCCCTCCCCGCTACCTTGATCCCGGGCAGGTGCCTGCTAGGTCACCGGTCCCCACAGACTTCTCCACGCATCGGCGCTACCTGCCTCGCTCTGGAGGGCTTCAGAACTTGCAGCGTAGTGGACATGCTGCTTCTGGCTGTTGTCCCGAATAGGGGACTTCATGTGTGATCGCTCTGTAAAATCCACAGACCTCGTCAGAGCGTGCCCTGCTAGAGACGGAGGTCCTAGTAGTACCATGTCATAACCTCCCCATGCTCCTCCCTGAGGCTCCTAGGCACTCCCCAGCAAAGGAAGCATTTGGCAGGGTCTTGATGTGCTAGTCTCCTTCCATTCCTTCGCTGTTTGCAAGAGCTCTGTCAGCGTTCCCACTGCTTACATGACTTAGGTATGTCTGTGGATATTTTCCAGGGTATTTTAGGAAAGTCTATAAAAGCAATGGTCAGAAATGATCGTGCTTTGATTGAATAAACATGCAATTGAGGAGTTAGGCACACAATTTAAACATGGTGTGAATAATTTGTTAGCCTATCTGTCAACCTATTTCAATAGCTTGAACTTGTTGGTACATTTGCGGAAGCGCCGTCCTATTTTGCAAAGCTGACAGCAATAGCTATTTCCTGGATGTACTTGACATTACTTTCTACATTGTTTTATGCCAATCACATTACGGCAAATTGCTTAGTACTTTATTGCTGAAAATAGCAACGTGTATTTATTTAGCTTTTTATTTTAGAATCAGCAGGCTATCACTTGCTTTATTAATCAGATCCAACCTTGAGGATTATAGCCACCAGTTTCAAGTTTATCTAATTGCTGCTGCTCCAAACTGAGAAGTCAGTAAAGTGGTTACACCATCTCCCTTGAGGAATTATTGTCTCTAAGGACGTTACGTCTGCTATTGAAAAAAAGGAGGCTTCTAATTTCTACATATAATTGAAAATACTGCACAAGTAGCTTTCTAAATTTCGTTTCAGTGCCCTTTCCTGTGAAAACAATTGGGCTGGCTTTTTTTTTTTTTTTTATTATCCATCCTACCTTCTTTGTCTGGTTCCTACTATTTGTAAAGGTTTTCTTTTCTTGTATTTCCAGGGATCTCCCGGCAGGCACTGTTATCATTTGTTATAAAATTAAAGCTACATTTGTTAACTCACACACCATTGTTTTTATTCACCTAGCAGAAGAGTCCATATTTCTAATTTGTTGCCTCTAGATTTTCTGCCAGTTTTTGATACATAAAATTATCCTAACAAGGGAACATAATGTACATTGACCCAAATCTATAGAGAAGGGAAATGAAAGTAAAAAAAGAAAATAATAATTACCTGGGAACCAGAATATAAAGCAGTCTGAAACCACAGAGTTAGATCAGCCTGAATTGGTTCTTGATTTCTGGGTATCACGCCCCAAACGTTCAGCTTTCAGACACAAAGAGGGTGGTGTCAGAGTGGCTCCGTTCCTGGGGAACTGCCAGGGTCTCTCCCCATGCACTGAGCTGCTAGCCCGTCTGTACTGGGGGAAGCCCAATACAAAGTCAAGATAGTTGGGGCCCTACTCAGCTTCCACTCTTCTTGGACTTATGTTGCTTCCATATGCTCTGCCTCAGTTTCCTTATTTGTAAATCGAGAGGTTAGGTAAGACTTAGCTCCTGTATTATCAGCTTCTAAGTTCTATAAGTCTGATTCCTAAGACTAAAAAAAAAAAGCTATCAACAAAAGAAAACATGTGCACACACCTATTTTAATATATGCTTTAACATAGTCCCTTCAAGAGAGGGAAGAAAATGAAAAAAAAAAAAAAAAAAAAAAAAACAGAGTAAGCAGTAAAAGATTTAATGGTGAGAATTGCTGAAAATTGTAGGTTCTGTCACTGCTTTCCCTACTTCCTTTGTGAACCATAAAAGCCTCCCAGAGAAAATTCATAGAGAAAGCTAGTTCCAAATGTATCCCCATAGTCACAAAACATAGGTAGGCTGATTGCCTTGGAGTTTTGCCGCTTAGCACAATATTACCTAGGCTACCCCACCGTGATGCCAGAGAGAAGCTCCATATTAGAAAATAACATGTGGTGATAACAAACACCCACTTGCATTCCAGCTCTTACGGGTGCTACTTCATTAAAAATAAATGGTCACTGCCAATCCTGTGGCGATGCATTAAACACTTATCTGGACACTTCTGATAAGGTGTATCTTCTTTCTCCTTCCCAGTTTCTTCGGCAAATTGTACTTGCGCGTGCCTATAAACTAAATGGAAGCTGACAACTTGTGTACACTATGATGCGGGACCCAGGGACGGAGGCTCTGAGTTGAATAGATACATGTGTGTGTGTATATGTGTTGCTGAAGGACTGAATTAGTCACACAAATAGAGTAGACCATAATGAATCAGAAATAGAAAAACAGCCGGAGGGCGCAGGAGAGAGAGGAGAAGGTGGGTCAGCTTGAAGCGAGGGCAAGGGGACAGCAGACTTGGGAGCCCTAGCTGGAGTCCTGGCCCCGCTCTGTTCTCCGGGGGCGCCCTTTGTGCCCCTGCCCATTTTTTCTTCCCTGCGGGCCAACACTGTGAAAAGAATGTTGACCGTGGTGAGCAATGGCGTCCCATCATCAAAGCAAGGGGAGCTTCGTAGAATTCTTCTAGGACTGGGAGAAAAGGGACAGACAAAAAAGGAAAGAAAGAGGAAAAAAGATAAAAACAGAATCTTATGAAGGAAAGGAGAGGGAGCCTCTTTTGAGGTGGGAAGGACTGGACGGCCTGGGCACTCTGTGGGTGCATATCTCTGGGTCAAACCAGGTGGAAGTGGTTCTGCTACAGGGGTCCTTCTGCAGGAAGGATCGACACCTCAGTTGTGGTTGTCAACTGACACCCAATGGCAGGGGTCTCGACAGCTTCCAGGCTGCTGCTACTCTTGTGTTAACAAACGTGCTCCTACTGCGTGTCCAGGCTACAGCAGATCTGGTCAAGTAATTACATAATCCTATGGATTTAACGCTGCTTCTGTCACCTCCACCTTCTAGCGCAGGAGTCATTCCTTTCTTTCAGCCCCTATCAATAGCCTTCTTCTGTCATTCCCTCCACCCAGAAGCTCCCCAGGCCAATGTCCACATGCCTAGGTCCTATGTACATTTCAAGGTCCTCCTCAAATCCTACCTCATGCATTGTTCCCGCTGGGCCCCCACTGAGAGTAACCATTCTTCCACGGAACATCACAGGTGTCCACTTGTGCCTTTCCTGCAGTACTTACCCCTTCGACCTTGCATTCTGGTCCTTATGAATGTGCCCTCCAATGAGAGGGGGCACCTGTCTTATTCATTTTTTGAATCTGCTTTGCTTAGCTCCTTGATCTAGTGACTAAGAACTGAAACGTCTCGATTCCCTCTTTCTATTGCTGGCACCCGCTCCTCTGTCACCCATTTTGACACTGAACCATCTCTGACTCTTCCATTTCTTTCATAACCCACATCCAGTCAATTGCCAAATACTGCACCCCTTTCCTCCCCATATCCAGGCACTCATCATCTCTTGACATGGGTACAAGGAGCTCCCCCTGCGTATCCCTGCTTCTATGCTTTGCTCATTGGGTTCATCCTCTGCGTAGGTACCACAGTGACCTACCTAAAACACAAACCTAACCCAGCTCATATCCAGATTATACTTTTCCATGGTTTCCTATCATTTAAAGATGTTGGGAAATGTAACGCTCCCTTTGGGTTGACTGGTACCTTGTCTACCTCTCCAGGTTCATGTCCAAAGTCTATTCCTTTCCCACATGCCACGCCGTGTATTACCTGCATAGTTTTCTCACACTGTCCCTCTGTTTTGCATGCCTGACAGCACAGGGTCTACATGTGACCAACTTCTATTCATCTTTAAGAATGTTACCTTCTACAAAGATACTCGTGTACACCTCTGCTCCTCTACACCTCAAGACTTTAGATTCCCATATGATCTCCTCATTACAACTTCCCTGGACACATCTCGGCCATGGCACGTACCTGACCTATTACCAGTCGCTGCCTGGGAGGCTGTCTCTGAGCTCTCTGAAAATGTGCTTTTGTCTTTGAATACCTAAGACTTGGTGCAGTGCCTATTCTAACAGTGCTCAGGTAACAGCGCCGAATGAATGAATGTTAATATAATATTGTATAAATAAAAGCCATCTAAGCCGTGGCACTACAACCTAACTTTTATTGTTGGGAAGCAGTAAAAACTAATAAAAATAACGTAAATTAATTAAAGAGCAGATGAAATTCATCTGGGTCAAAGCAGCCTTCCTGAGGTTGTTGGAGCCTGAAATGTGTGCAGGAGTAGCCGGTGGACTTGGGGCTGGGGGGTGCTGAGCCTGAAAAGGTAGGCGGGGCCAAGGGGTGGTAGCTAAAGGATTGTAAACAGGAAGCGACACGGGAGGGTCCCGCTTCCTTGGGATTGCTCGGGGACCTGTTGGAAGGTGAACCCCGAGGCGTAAGACCAGCAGAGAGGTGCATTGGGGCATGCGGGCACGGAGGTGAGGAATGGTGAAGGCCTTGACGAGGGCAGTGGGGGTCAGAAGAGGAAGGGCTGGGTCTGAGAAATATTTAGACATGAACTGGATGGGAATTGTTGATTTGGGGAAAGGAGGTCTGCAGTTATTTATTTATCTTCTGAGTCACCCGTCGAGGAGATGTTTTTCCAATGACATCTCCAAGTGGTATCGACCACTGGTAAGGGCTCAGTCACTGAGCAACTGCCCTCACTCGGCGCCCAAAATAATTGATCGGAGGCCACACATTTCCCAAGTCCTCACTGAAGCCAAAGGAAATATTGAAAGACAAAGAAGTAACCAATTTCAGGTATTCAGGGGTAGTCGGGCCTCTCTGCCTAAATAAGCTACCAGGATAACCCACGGTACAATGGATTACAGGTTATTGGTGTCGTTGTCAGTTTAGGTGTTAACTTCAGAACAGTGTGCCAACGCAGGCTAGCTCGCACACGGGCAAATGAGTTTCTGTTGTGAGTCCCTAGATGGGTGTAGTTGCGATCTGAGGTGGGAATAAGGATCACAGCTTGTGAAAAGTTGTTCTGAAGTGTCTGGCAACACCACTTGCAAATCACTGGGGATGATTTTAGGTTTCAGTTCCTAAATGTGATTTTTCTTATATCAACTAAATTTCCTTTTATCCATCTCCACCTAAACAGACCTCGAAATCCTTCAGCGTGCCACATAAATAAAGAAAGAGACTCCCATTCTGTCACTTGTTTTTGAAGATAAGTAAAAACATCGACTGAAGATATGTAATAGAGAAGGGCAAGGGGGGTGAGGAGTGCTGAGTTTCTTGCTACATTTTTGATGCTGCATTTGTACTTAAATCAAAATGTTTTTTGATGTTGCCAGGTGTCATTAGTGTGGAAACACTAAGACAATAGGAGGTATATAGAGTAATAAAAAAAGGACTGCGGGGCCGGCTCTAATCACAACCTAAATAATGGGAACTACAATAAAACAAACGAACTGAAAACACCGAAAATACTCAACAGCACGTCCATTGAAAGAGGCATGTATTATTGCCTAAAATGATGTGCGTTTCGCCTGATTCAGATACTAATGCAAGCACAGCATTTTCTCCTTTGTATGTATGGGAAAGCCAGCCCTTTTGAGAGTTAGAATAGCTTTCAAGGCTCCTGATTTAAATTTCAAACTCTTGATCATAGCTGGGGAGCAGAGGTTTTTATCTTGGAATTGGAAATTGAGTTCTTTAGCTCTATACCAAGTGATAATATTAAGCATTTTGTTGTATCCACCATGCAAGCTAAGTTCCCCACTGTGCCTTCGAAGCCACAGTGAATGAGCCATATTTGGATTTGCTTATCGGGAAGAGACATTTATAAAGACAATGCACTTGTCCTGCAAGACCGAGACTCCTGATGCTTTCAGATAGGCCTGTGGAGAGCCGCAAAATGGGCCCTAAAATCAGGCTGACATGGTTGCTTAACAGCCTTCAGTATGCTCTGTGGGCTCAGCAGATCTGCGGTGTCCCCCACAGGGCTGCTGATGGCAGCCATCATAATTAGAACACACGAATCAAAAACACCAGGTGAAGATTTTGCCTTAGAAGAAAGCAGAGGCAGATGGAGGGAATTACCATGCCCTTTGACTGTTAAGCTCTCTCATGCAGCTGGATGGCTGGCACGCCTCGGCCACATGAATGAGTTTGGGGGGGGGGTGTAGACGGAAGCCTCGCCCTTCCTGCACCCCAGCTTCACAGTGGCCCAGGCGGCAGAGAAAATCTGCCTCGGCGACTCGCGGGACGAAGTGAAACAGCCTTTCTGCCGGCCTTTGGTCAAACAGGTAACAGCATTTGTCTAAGTTCTGTTTCCTAACGTGGAAAATGACTCGGCAATCTTTCTACGGGAAGGAAACCCCTATAACTTAAAGGGACGTGACCTTAAAGAGATGTGCTGAACTTTAACATGACTGGATTTTTTCCAACCTTTGTGGGCTCTTGATTTTAAAATCTGCCAAACAAAAGCTCTGCCAGGAAAGCTGTTATTATAAAGATGCTTCTCAATGGGGAGAAGTGGGTTAATTGCCCGCTCTTCAGGAAAATAAAGGGGAGTTTTGAAAACAAGTACAAAATTGACAAAATGTACCATTTTGCTCTTATGGAAAAAACTATGAGAGGAATATGTGAAATGGCAAATGTCTAACATAGACGCTATGAAATTTGTTGCAAGAGGTCTATAAGAGATTTCAGATTACTCATAAACAATTACCCATCTGACCTCGATATGAATACAGAAATCCATTAGCAATCAAATTTCTAAACATAATTGTATACTAACAATTTATGTTGACAGGATCTAGTTTAATACCACAATGTAGACATATTTATGTTTGTATCTCCTTTTCCACTGAATTGCTTTCGAGATTTAGTAAACAATTTACAATGAAGAACTGAAAAGTAAATTGTAAATTTGTTGGGAGGATTTCCTTTCGGTTTTCGATGACTTTTATGAAAATGTAAGTTCCACTTTTGAGGCAAAAGAAAAGCTTCAAAATATACAAGCATTTTTGTTTATTTACACGCAGTTGAAATGTTTTGTTTTAAACAGAGTTAATCTTACTGGTATTCCCCTGACCTTAACAATTTTAAGAGAAAACTTGCACTCTATTGTTGTATGACTTAGATGATAACCTTGTTTGATATAAGAATGTGAATGTTTTCCAATTACCTTGAAAGTAAGATTTTATATTTGAATGTGTGTAATGTGTGTAAGCCAAAATGCAGTGGGCGACACTGCCCAGAAACTCTATTATCGTGTAGACTCAGAGAGCCTCTTACTGAATCCATCAAAGAAATTACAGAGCAAATTGCATTCCTGTCCGTGTGTCCTGAGAGCGGCAGTCCCTGGAGGGCACATGCCTTAATTCTGCCCATTAGTAAATGAATATTCTCGAGAATCCACAGTCAAGCCAATGCACCACGGAGCCCATCGCTGGCCTGTGTTTTCCTACCAGTCAGACAAGACCTTGCTTTGTCTGATCTGAGCTTCGTTGGAAAGCAATTAACTCTTTATAGGAGATATCATAAGGGTCTCTCGTGCATGCCTCAGCTGCCGAGGGCTTCATTGAGGAAATTTGCATCTGTCCTTAACATGGCTCCAAATCACAGCCTGTTTCTCACGGCTCGGTGCTGAGGGAGTCAGGGGCGCAGGGAAGGCCGACATTCCTCACTACTTTTACTTCTGTTTTGCTTTCCTAAAATTTGTATTTGAGCATCGATGGCCAGGAGTCACACCAAGTACCGTGCTGTGCCCACGGTTGACAGAGACCATCCCAGAGGCCCAACTTTATCTTCATGTTTCCTTTCTTTTTTTTTAAAAAAAAATCATCACTTTTATTTACTGTTTGTAATTAAATTATTGCCATCACGAGCAAAATCAAAAGAGGGCTGCAACTTCTAAAAGTATTTTAAATGTCCACTATTCTATGAAGTGGGAAAAATATGAAGCATTTAAAAAGATGTTTCAATGGTGTCTTATAAATGTGGTGAGAAAGACAATAAGGGCTCTGAAGGAAAGGGGGCAGAGGCCTGAGTAGCTCCCCGAGGCGTGTTCCGTGCACACAACTGTGCTGCAGACCTGACTCTTTCACACGATGCAGCTTTTCTAGCTCCGGAGCCCTAAAACTGGTCATCTGAGGTGACCCTTCTCCTGGAAAAATGGTGTCACTTCCTTCCTGGGGTTTCCAGGTGCTCTGTACACCCCCCTTTAAAGCATTTAGCGGGTGGCCGTGCGATCATCTCTTACACAATCGCACCCTCATCTAGACTCCTGCTTGTGTGTGAGATATGTGCACATGTTTGTACATAGTCATTATAGTACGATATGTCAGTGTGCCACGGCCTGCCTGCCCCTTCCTGGGTCCTGAACGGAGTCCAGTGGACCACAAAGAGCCAGTGTTGGGGACCAGACAGCGACCGAGGCCGGCAGGGCCTGACCGCCAACACGGGCCCTCTGAGGGATTGCTAGTCCATGCGTTCTGCTCACATGTATTAAGCTGTCAAAATTCCTCCTTTAGCTTCAGATAAACTAACTGATATTATCCTCTAGCCACGGAGCAGCTTGTCATCCTTCTCCTGCCTTTCTGCACGTCATCCACAGCCTCATGGCCCCCACTTCGTGTCTGTCCCCTAATTCAGCATTCAGCTCTGAGCTCCCCCCTTCGTTTAAGTCTCTTCTGACTAATTCCTCTTACCTTCTGCCACTCAGCACTTGGGCACAGCCTCTCTGAATTCCCAGACTCATGTGATGCTTTTATTGTGAATACATTTAATTGTATTTGCATGAAGTTATTTCAAGAGTGTACTATGTCATTACTCCAAACATGCATTAAGGCTAAAGGCTGGGTGATGTCTTTTGAGTCTATCTTAAAACAACTTCCCTCCCACACCGTAGGTCCCGTTATGATGCTCTCTACACAGTCGGCACTAAACGTTAGTTGAATGAACTCGAAATAGTGATGAACCAGTGGAGTGGCGTATTTGTATTTTATAGCCATGGATGATCACATGGGCCTGAAATCTTATAGCCCTCTTGAGTTACTGGCAGGAATAACGCGAATGAGGAAGGAGAAAAAATCTCCTCATAAAAACTTTTTTGAAGAGATAGAAAACTCAAAAT
The DNA here is from genome assembly GCF_987537825.1 of Furipterus horrens. Classification (NCBI taxonomy): domain Eukaryota; kingdom Metazoa; phylum Chordata; class Mammalia; order Chiroptera; family Furipteridae; genus Furipterus; species Furipterus horrens. The sequence continues at coordinate 93,590,817 of NW_028327182.1, forward strand.
ACAATTAATTAGATGCCCAGGTTTCATAGGAGGGAATCACGGGGAGGGACAAAACATAGGTAACTGGACAACTTTCCAGGTCATTTGACAAGGCTAAAATAACTACAAAATAAAAACGCAGCCGAAGGGAAGAACAAACCTGAAAACTATTTACTAGTATCACTTGTGAATATAAGATGGAAAACTGTCAAGTATTAGCAAATAGATTGCAACAATATACTTTAAAAATGGCATGATTAAATAGGTTTTATTGTGGGATTCCAAGAAGAATGCAAAGTAAGGTATTTTATTCATCTAACGTATTAGGAGTGTAGAGACAAAAAATAACATGATTATTTTCATGCTACTTTTCATACTGAAAAAGCCTTTGATAAAAACCAACAGTTGTTTCTGATTAAAATAAAAAACAAAAACTCTGTAAATATAAAGAAAATATATTTCTTAAGTAACAAAGGACATGTTTCAGAAGACAACCGTTCGCTCAGTGGAACAGTAACAGAATAACCCCCGTGGTCATTATTAGTGTATTGTCTGTGTGTCCCGGACAGAGCAATAAAATAAGAAAAGTAAATTTGAAGCACCAGTCCTGAAACATAGTATGTAAAACTACATTTTTGAAAATGTTAAAGAATAACCAGAGAAACCATTTGAAAAAAAGAGTTCAATGAGTTAGTATAATTCAATTTTAACATATTAAAAATAATAATTGGTTAGAAAGTAAATTGAGAAAAGGAGACGCATTCTCAGCAATAGTAAACAGCACACCACTACAAATCTAGTAATCTGGTAATAACCTTAAAAATTATGCCAGATAGAACTATACATATTTTTTGGTTCTGTATATTTAATATTTTAAGTACATACACTCTTTTTTAATTAATCTAAAAACTAAATGCAATTTTAATAGAATACTTCTAGGTTGTGAGTAAAAATAAAATGGTTTTGAAAGTCACCTGGAAAAGTAGCTACCTGACAATGGCCACAAAAAGGGGGAATAACTCAAATGTCTAGGAAAGAAATTCCCTTACTAGATTTTTAAATTTTAGTTATAAAGACATGGTAAATAGAATAGTGAGGTGTTGTCACTAGATTTGATAACTAACGTACGAAAGAACCCCACAAATAATGGAGTAGTCAAGAGAAAGATACAAGATAGGAATTCAGCGTATGGTTCAGAGTACATTTCCCATTAGACAGGAAAACTCTTTCTTCCATGATTTACAAAAGTACATAAGTAACTGTGGAAGATTTAAATGTATAAAAATATAATCAAAAGTGTAACATAAGACTGAAATTATATGCCAACAAACCAGATTTGATTGAAAATGGCTTGTAACACTCCACATTCAGGAGTTAGACCCCGGGGCGGTGGCTTTGCACAGTGTCGGTACGGCCCAGCCGGAAACGCACTTCCCGGACCTGACTTCCCTCTATGGTTCTGGCTTAGAATTGTCTAAAAGGGAGAACTGATCAAGACTTGCAAGGTGAAAGTGAAGCAGCAGGCTTCACGCTTTCAAGGGGATCACCGTTAGAGGCAGTCAGACAGACGCGAAGGTGCCACCGGGTCCCAGCTTGACCTCATCTCCCGGCTCCCTGGCCCGGGCCCACCAGCACATGCAGAAGCCAAGTGTCTGTGCGTGGGCCCTATGCTCCCCTCCACGGCCCCGCTCCAGCAGCTGGGTACGCCTGGCCTCGGGCTGGCTGCGCCTCCAACCTTCCCCTGCCTTCCCCTTAATAATAAAATACCGGATTTCTATAATAACTGCTGATTCCATAATACATGTTCCACTTCCCCGATTGAACCCTGATTCATACACGCAGTAAAAATATAAGAGTAGAGTTCCTTTGAGAAGCTCTTGGATCAAAAAGAAAAGGTTATAAGAACAAAGACAATTTGATTCTAAGAAATGGGTGTTGCTTACATGAACTGGATTTATTTTTCTATTTCTTTTTACAGTGACAATTGTGAGCTAAATCTCATGATCCATCTCTAAGCAAAGACCCTGCTGATGCATTTCCTGCTTGGCTAAGGGTGTCAGAGCAGAGGAAGAACATACTTATTTCTGGGTCAAGTTCTGACTTTCAAGGCAAAGCTGGCTAACAAGGTAAAAGCTAGGAAACCGTCTGAGAACGTGGCCGTCATATCATCAGGCCACTGAGTCAAGGCAAGAAAATGGGGCAGGATCGGGTGTGTGGTCTGAATGGCAGAAACGCTTTTTATTTTTAATCAGATAAAAGGTTCGTTAGCTTTTCTGCTCTGAAACTCTGAAAGGGTAGACATACAAGTCAAAGAAAACTTCCAAAAACTGAATTCCTATAATAAAATTACCCACACTCGACATCTCTTACAATAAAATTAATAATATGAATGTAAGTGCCTGTACATTAATGATGTTGATTTAAAGTAAGAATAAGAAAAGTGTGTTAGGTGGCTGTAATTTGTGAAGAAAGCATTAGATTTGAGACTGTCCTTTTCCTGTTTTGGGGGGTACTGTGGGATTTTTGGCAATTCACTTAATTTCAAGGAAACTTCTATTCTACATCTGTAAATAAGGAGAGTAATGTCTGTGCAGTAGAACTTCTGTCAGCCTTGACTTAGATAAGCTTTATAAACAAGTGCATATGCTACAGAGGGAAAATAAAGTTGTAAGAAGAGATTTTTTTCATCAATATATTATCAGTTTTAACAAGACAATGAAATGCATTTCTCAGAATAGTACCTGGTACGTAATAAAAGTTTACTATCTATTGTTGAATGAATCCTTACTTTTTTCCTTTGGTTTGATTCCTGTGAAGAAAACAATTGCCTTAGAGAAAGCTGAGCTTCAACAGAAGTGAAGAGAAAGTAGAAGGAAGGCTAAGCATGTTGCAAGGCGATGCTTCTGTCCAAAAGGGACTGTGCTCTCGGGCGTGGCTGTGATGTGCCAGGGAGACAGGGGATCAGCCACTGGTGCTCTCTGAATACCCACGGGAACCAGACAGATGCCACTGTTGTGATGTTCAAAAGTCAGAAGAGAATTTCACTAATGATAGACATCAGGATAACATAAATACTTGGAGAATTTCTATACGGTATTATTAAAGTATATTCACTCATTTCTAAGAAATGAAAGCAATTCCTGATAGGAATCAGCATATGTTTACCCAGAATAATCACGGAGCTACCAAGGGTAGAAACAAGTTAAATTTTAAAGATCAAGTTATAGGGCCAAGCCTTGCAAAATCACCTTGGTGACAACGTGAAGGAATGTGGAATGGGCAACATGGTGAACTTGAACTTGTGCAAATGACCGAGCTCCAAACCAGGTTAGTGATGGCTCAGTGTCCATCTACAGAGACAGAGCGACGGCCCATTGATGACCTTTGCCCGCAGCCCTTCCTATTCATCAATAACTTGGTAGGAAACCTAGCTGGCATGCTTATATGATTTCCTAATTATGTTAAATCAAATGATATAATTAATATACTAAGTGACCAATCCAGGATCCAAAAAATGTCAACCAGCTGAGATTTGGGGCTTCACCCAGAGTAATGAAATTTACTTGGAATACATATAAAATCCTCTGCTTAAATACAAGAAACCTACCCCAGCGCCCAAATAGAACCTCCATCTGTTAACTGAGAAATCGACCAGAAAACAACCATATATAGTAAGCAAGGCAAAACTATTCCCAAAATGAGTTTAATAAGAGTTTTTATAAATGAAAAATCAGAGGTTAAGCTGATTATATATTCAATGGCATCTGGGCAATGCGTCAGCCCCAGGAGCTCCTTGAGCTCTCGACTACTCTGCTAGAAGCCCAATGTCTACAGTGAGGGGTGCCACGGCTTTATATGGTGAAGCTGATCTCTGTCCAGGTACTTTCCACAGTTTACAGGACAGTCCAGAGAATGGATGGACTGATATGGGAATTATGAGCTCAGCTGAAGGACCGGCAGGGTTTTAGCACATAGTCCATGTTTATGAACGCAGTCCCAGAGATGCTTTGAGACTAAAATTAACAAGTTATAATCAAGCAGGGGCAGACTTTATTTTAACTTAGAGAACTTTCTAAGAATTAGAACTGTTCTAAAATGGAAAAAGTGGTTAACTCGTGAACCATTGGGATGTACTCCAAGCAAAGAGGCTTGGTTACAATGTGTTTGTTGGGGACACTGCAGAGGAGAGTTAAGCTGAGAGTTGGGTGGGACACTCTAAATTCCTGTTAAAAGTTGTCATCCAGTATCATGGTTAGTCAAGAGGTGGCAGTTATAATCATGACCTAATACAACAGGAATATAATCTATTAGAAAACATACACTAATAATAAACAAAACAGACTTCCCCTTTACTGACATAGAACCCTTTATTTCAGGGTCACAGCTAAATAAAAACCATGAATTCGATGCTAGCAGAGTAGAGTTGAGCATTGCAAAGTTAAGAATTTTCAGCTCCACATTCTAAAACCTTGTGACTTAGAGCACACGGTAATTTAAATTCGTGGGGACCTCTCCTATAGCATTTATGCATGAGATGGTGGACCAGATGGCCTTCAAGTGAGATTTCAACTCTCAGTTCTATGAATTTATAAATAGGCCTATCCTTAAATTATAGCTAAACTCCTTGATATCAATTGGACCAACTACTGATTGGATTCTTGGATATAGAAATAGGAGCATATTCGACAAAGCAATGACTCATTGTACTCTTAGCTGTTATGTCCTTAGAAGATCTATGGCTGATTTGGAAGCCCACTAGGTAGTGTGAAATGAGAAATTTCAAGTCTAATGGATGTGGAAGCAAAACGAAAATATTCATTAGGCGAAGGAGTTTTTGCGGAAAGGCTAAGGAGCTGAGATTCAACCCGAAGAAGCAAAGTCTGGGCGAGTGCCGCACCACCGTGGCCAGGGACTCCCAGGAGGGTGTTGGGACACGGCTGTTTTGTGCTGGATGAGGGCGGAAGAAGAGAAGTGGATGCAGAGTGCAGCGGATGGGATGTTTTTGGATGTCTTATGTCCCTCCGTGTCTCTGAGATAATGAAATACGTTACCAGGGAATGTGGACTAATCTACTTATCTGAAGGTTTGCTCTAGGTGTGGTCCTAGGCATCCTCATGGCATTTTAGACCATATTAACATTTAATAAAGGTGAAAATTCAGAGGACAAACAGAATCCGAAGCAGGTCCATCTTAAAGAATTACCAAGCCTTGTGGTACTCTGGCTGGTGATATAGTGACTTTTTTTTTTTTTTTCAGAATATATTCTTCAGGACAATGATTGTCTGATTCTACTAAACAACATGGTCTGCCCCCCTAAAAATCAGAACTGAGGCTATTTTTACCTTGATTGAAAAACCAGAAATTACAGTTATAAAAGTCCTATATTCCTCAATGAACTTCTCTTACATGAAATTGCATCTGCATTTTAATTTTTATAACACATGAAAAAATTTTAAGCCAAATTATTAGATGAGTCACTCTCCTTGCATCTTTAGAAAAGGAGTTAGTGATATCGCTGAATTTTTCTACTAGCTCACACAACGTACATTTTTTTCTTTTTTAAAATTAGTATTTGGTACAGTTATATCATCAATTACTTTCTTTGCATGATACCTGTTTCATGGGTGTTACGCCATTTACTAAATTAATGTGATAGTAAAATAAACTTAGTGTCGATGTAAAAATGTCTCTTACATTTGAATGTTGGCTAGACTTTCTTGCCTTCACCAGCACAGAGAAACTGTGGCAGGACATTAGCCCAGACGTCTTGGGCAGAAAGCGTTTCTGAATCAGGCAATGGAAGCATCTTTACAAGTTGAGAGAAACCTTGGCAGTTCTTCCTGCTCTGCACCAAAGCCTCACTTTGCAAGATGGGGGTCCTTGGGGTGAGCAGTGTGGACATCCCCAGGGGCTTGTTAGAAATGCAGAACCTCAGACCTGCTAAAACAGGCTTCATTTAAAAGGACACCCAGTTGACCGGCTCATGCACATGTAAGTCTGAGCAGTATTATAATAAAGGATTCTTGGGAGCAGGTAGTTCCCAAAGCAAAACAGGGTTGCCTTTTCCTGCAGGAGGCTTGGAGGGACTGACCCTTTCCCATCACCAACACTGGCCCCTTGGAGAGGGGATCTCACATGGCAGCCTCTCCTGTACATCAGACGAACCTTTACCAAGCCCACTGATCACCCTGGAAATCAATGACCCAGAGAATGCGGTCACATAGTATAACATACAATATTTAATGGTTATATTTCCATTTTGACTAATATATTTTCCTGTCCCCCTACACCTTCCATTCGGTCCAGATCACTCCACATACCCAGCATCTTCCCTCCCTGGGCCTTGCTTGTGCTCTGTGTATATTTCCCATCACACTAGATTGTAAATTTCTTGAGTGCAAAGAGAAGAATGTATCTATCTTTGAGCTTCCTCATTCTTAAAATTACTCTGGCAAGTGTTAGTCTTACTACAATCAGGGCAGACAATCACAATTTTTTTCATTTGTAATGTAAGCAAATTTGTTACTTTGTTTGAAAAAAATATGGCAAATAGTCACCATTCTGTGTAAATTATTTTTTTCACATATGTAACCCCTCAACCTTCTCTTCTACATGGTGGTTTTTAAAGCCCTTTATCAAAGGTCTTTTCTGTATCACAATCACATTAGGGACCTTCCCTCCAAGATCTCCCTGACCCCCACTCCCACAGTCACATCTTCCAGAAGGTACCTCATTAGGTCCCACAGTTTCCCACTGTAATTGGGCACTGTCATGACGGGCTCCAGTGTGTCTCAGGGCAACAGAGCAAAACTGCATCTCAGTTTTCCAAAATTACACCCTGCTGCTGATGTATGAATTCTTAAATATTAAACACAGATAACATATTCTCCTTTAAGTTCATATTCCATAAATAGACATTGATAACTCAAAAATTATGATTATGCTCTCCAGATGGGGTATAATAGACCATTAAACAACTAATAATAGCATGTAATCCTCCCATAAATTATGTTTGTGAATAATAGTCATTTTCACTATATTTTGTTCCCCAAGTGATTGATTGATAATGAGAAAAAATCCAATAAATTAGATACTGGAGACCATACAGAAATAACGTAAGCCAATTCAACTCTTTATACCTGGGTATGAATATACCTGGTAGATTTATATGGCTATTGAATATTTAGTCCGTTAATGAATTACCAGAGTTAAGACTCAGAAATTGTTTTAATAATAACTGGAAAAAACTTTTATTGCTGCTAACCATGGTCTAAATATTTAACAGGATTATATTATTTAATCCTGTGAAGGAGAAGCAGAGGATGACGCCTTGGTCTAGAGAGAGAACCTGCCCACGCACGGTCACAGCTAGTAAATTGCTTAGACAATTTGTGACTCTACAGTCTACGTTTTGAATACAATGATATCTCCGTTTGATGAGGAAACTGAAACTTGGAGTGTTTAATATCCAAGGTAATATGATTTGTTAGTGAATTAAACTGAAGCTTAACTTCAGTCACATGACTACTTGTCCTAGGCTTTTTCCAGAAGAGTCTTCACAAGAGTTTAGTTAGATTGTTTGCATTAATATCTTTTAAAGATAATGAGTAAAGCTGACTTAAATGAACTCCTTAAAATGGTGGCTACTGTGTAAAATCCAATCAAACTATTATCAATTCCACAAAGAAATTCACATATCAAAAAGCTTAGATAAGCACCCCTTCCTCAGAGAGGAAAAAGCACTCAAAAACATGAACTAAGTTATAATGAAGGTCATTTTCTTGAAAGCTTTCAAACCTTCACAACGAAACAAAACTTCTAAGTCATGATTTATTAGGGAAAAAAAGGAAATGGAAATAAAATAAATGAAAGAGATGGTACGATGGGTCTTGTCTTCTTAGACATTGTATGTTTTCATGTGGTTCTTATATTTTAATTGCCCATAAGATTGGGAAAACATCTATGCCCATGAATATTTTATGTCTCCTGCTATCACATCAGAATAAATCATTTGATACTTGTGTCTTTGATAGGAAAGTTGTTAATGTAATAAAAGCATGCTTATAAATAACTTTTGGTTTGATATAAAAAGAGATGGTGTTTTCATATGAAATGCTAGTGATAGGGTAACATAATACAATGCTAATGAGGTAAAAAAAAACCTAAATAGTCTATGGTAAACCCAGCATTTTGGTTCATCCAGCAAGTCCTTTATACTGCTGACTAATTACAGTGAACACTAGACAGCTTTCTTTCATCTAGAATTTATCAAGGTTTAAGACGGTTATCCCTTAGTAAGGCTGCTCCTTTGTCAGTGACATTGAAGTAAAGTTCTTCGTTTTCCGCTTCGGCTCACCCATGAACTACAACTTGGCCTGTAAAAATTAGTGCAACTGATCTACATTAAACCAATGCTTACTTTTTATTTAAATCTACTCATTTGAAAATTCAAAAATATAACGAAGCTGCCACACCTTGGCTTCTCTTTCCACTGTTACTTTTCCTATTTTGAGATACTCACCCGTCTTTGTTTTGCTAACTTGACTTTTTAATCTTTATATAAAAACTTAATATACATCACACTTTACTACCTGGGCTGTTCCATTCATCACTCTCAGCAAAGACTGAAGAGTGGCTGCCTCCCAGCCTCCCAGCAAACCCCGAGTGTCTAGGCTGCTCCATGAAAGGGTCAGGGCACTACATTGTTTCCTTCTCTCATCTAAGTTTACAAAACACAATAATCTTAGCTACCCCAATAAACCGGAAACTTCTAGATGATCACATAATCTTTTCCCTGAAACTGGTGAAAATAATGAAGGGGAGACATGTTAATGCACAAAGGGAAGCCACAAAACCAAAATGAAAAATACGTGCTTGTCTGCGATATGTCAGAATATACAAGGATTTAATACTCTTCCATCTATGTTGCTGCATTCATTTTCACCTTTGTTATACAATTAAATATATTAAGTGCTCACCATTAATGTTTTGTTCACATTTCCTCTCTTATTTCTTGGTTATAGGAAACCGACCTTCTAGTAGATTAGTAAGGAGGGGGTTAAGGGCAGGGTAATCTCTGAGTTTTTATACATTTAAGACCATTGTTCTAGAGTGTTAATATTTGAAGTTTTGTTAAGAAAAACAACATTTTTCATACTTTTTTTTGAGTTACTTGAAAATGTTGCTCTTTAGAAATATGGTGCTAACCAAATATTTTGTTATTTATAGCTCTACAAATAATTTGATCTTTGTGCCTGGAGGCTCCAAGGATTGTATATTTTTTAATTTTCAGAAAGATTTTATTCATTTTTAGGGAGATGCAAAGGGAGGGAGAAAGAGGGAGAGAAAAACATTGACGTGAAAGGGGAACACTGATCAGTTGCTTCTCGTACACCCCCTGACTGGGGCCTGAAACCGCCACCCAGGCGTGTGCACTGACGGGGACTTGAACCGGCAAACCTTTGCTTTGCAGGACAACGCCCAACCGTCAGGGCTAGTTTTTTCCCTTATAGTCTAGAATACAAGACTATGTCTTAGAGTTGATTGCTTCCTGGCTATTTTCCCAGGCATTTGGTGAGCCCTTTTCAATATAGTGGGGTTCAGTTTTCTTAACTTCCAATAAAAGGTTTTTTTTCTACATTATAGATTAAATATTAGCTTTGTTCCACAATTTTATTTTTCTTATTCAGATCCTCCAATTATATAGATACTGGACTTCTTTGCTGACCTCCATTTCAATCACTTTCTCTCAGACTCATCTTTGTTCCTTTTTTTTCAACTTCATACTGTTGGTTACCTCTTTGCCTACCTTTCACGTCCTTTAATTAACTTTCATTTGAAAATATCATCCTTGGGGTCTCCTGAATTATCCCTTATGTTTAGGATGGCTTTGCTTTCCTTTTCAACATGTTTCCTGAATTCAATCAACTTTCATTGTACATTTTTCCATTTCTGTTTTTAATTTTTTAATTTCTGATTACACTTTTAAAAATATCTCCACATTCTCGCCTGACAATCCTAAATTCAAATGGCAGTGTCATGGTAACAATATTCCTCTGCCTTGTGGTTGTTTTTCAATAGCTAGAATTTTTGGAGCTACATTATGTATTTTCTCCTATAAAAAGCTTGATATCACGTCTCATTTTCTCTTTGTGTGTGTGGCAGGTGTGTGTGCCCAGATGTGCTATGGCAGGGTCCCTGGATCCAGGGCACCCTATCCCTATCTTCCCCCCTGACTTTCTTCTTTCCCTTTACCCTCATTCTTCGGAAGGGCACGCATATTTCTATTTATCTCCTTCGCCGCCCACTCAGGAAGAAATACGTCTTCATGGCTGCCACCTCTACTCACCATCAAGACTCTTCTCTGTAATTGCTGCTGGGAACTACGAAGTCCCACACCCGTGTTTGCTGTTTCTCAGCTGGTGTGTACGTTGCAGAGGAGGATGCTGTCTGGCTGTTTCTCCTTCCATTGAGTCCCGCCCCCATTTGTTGTAACAATGGCAGGAATTTGGTATTTACTTCCTCTTGTCTCCCAGTAACTGAACAGGCCTGGGTAAGATGGGGTTATAGTTATTCTCCTTTATGCTTCCTTTTTAAAAAGGATTTATAGAGATTCAGGCAGCTGCTGTGTCCTGCAGTTGTGTTCTTCCCACCAGGAATATACTTCCCAAGCTTCTTCCTGTTGCACACGAGATGGATCACGGTTCTTACTTCATTCAGAAGGAAAGCTACCCTTTAACAAAATCTTTCCGTTCTCTTCCTCCTGCAGATCTGCTTTCTTCAGTTCTGCACATAACACAGCATGTTATACATCCAGCACCCAGATGTGTACACTGAGCTCCATTAGCTGTCCTCCTGCACTGCACCGTTGCTTTACATCATGGGAAATAATGACAGAACCAGTGACATATCTTTTCCTTTCTAAGCCTTTTTCGCTCCAGGACTGCAGCCGAACTTCACTTTGGCAGTCAAGTGTAGGGATTTAATCTGAACACACTTTTCCATCCTCCGCAATATAAGTATCTGTCCATTGTGCCTCATTATTTATGTGGTTTTCAATAATTATTGATGACCAAAGGAAGGCTTAGCAGTCTATTGTGATGACCTGACTTGAGAGTAGCTAGCTAATTTTTCCCCAAAGTCACTAAAAACAGTTTGTTTCTTCTCGAATCAACATTTGTTAAGTCGTCTTAAAAGATGTTATATTACATGTGGTAACCATACTACGGAGTGTTATTTTAAATGTTTCATTCACAAAATGAGAGATTCATGAAAGATTGGTATAGTAATCAGTAACATGATTTTATAAATGCTTTTTCCCTTTCGAATGAGCATGAAAAATATGACATTTGTAAAATAAGAAATAAACCTGTTTTCTGTTACCATTATTAAAGGATTTCATGTCACAGATCCTGTTCTTTATGTTTATACTTGTGGCAACCTCACACATAATACATAAAAAACCTTTCCAATGCGATCAGCCCTCACAATCAAATACAAGGATCTCTGCAAAGTGAATAGCCATGTTACACAACAAAATAAAAAATTATTGGGAAACACATAAAGCTCAGGCACATCTTTCTGAATATAGTAGCATGGGATACATTTAAAAACTACCAATACTCATTTTCCTTAAAGGAATGATGTAAATAAATTTAAATTGGCAAATCATTCTTAAGAGGATGATGATCCTAGATCATAACTAAATTCACATATTTCCACTCATTCTCGAGTGAACCATAAAAATTTTAGGTAAACAAATATAAAATAACCATCTGCTAATAGAAGAGTTGCTGTGAACTTATTCCTATAATTATACGGAGGATTATATAAATGACAGTGCATTCACCAACCACATTACCCATAAGGTGGCCAGATAAAATATCAATTCTAAAATAATTACTCAGAGCTTCAGCCATTCTGAAATTAAAGGCCTTTTTTGGTTGTTGTTTTCAAATGAAACCACTGGAAATGTCTATGAAACTGAAAACGATCACGCTAAGGTGTTCCGTCACATGCCCTTTTAAAGGAAGTAACGTCACATGTGGTGTTTGTAAGCAGGTCAATGAAGGAAGCGTATGGAACGTCACTTGCGCTGTGTCCCAGCCCTCAGGACACAGAGGTCTCTCCGCGCGTGTTTCTCCTTCTTAGTGCCAGACATTTTAAATTTGTTAATATAATGTGGCATTTTTTCTCTTGTAAAAAGGACATGACAAATAAAACCTTAATTTAAATTTTCCACTTGAAACACCTTTCTTTTAGAGGAGCAGAAGGGTATAATATAGCCCTGAGTCAAGTTAGGATTGTGCCACTACATCCGACTGTTCTCTAAGCAAGAACAAAACAATAACAACTATTTATAGTTTTCAGTTGGACAAATCAGTCCAGGCAACAAAAGCCGGCGGAATCGAAAGTCATTATCAAAATGATCTATAATGGTTCTGCCAATGTGTATGTCAACATACTCACTGTGTTCATAAACGTTTCCCCAATGTCATAAGAAACCAAATTAAATTTCCAAATTAAACATTTTTAGGTAGACAGTAACCTGATTTTTCCAAGCAATTTTGACTCTGGTTTGAAAAAATAATTGAATCAATGTTAAAATGGATATTAATCACCTAGAATAGGGGTTGCCAAACGTTTTCTGCAAGCAACCAGATTTTAAATATTTTGGGCTTTGCAGAGGACCCAGCGGGTGTTGGAACTACCATACTCAACTCTAAAGGTGTAGAAAACACAGCAGCCATAGACAGTCTGAGCCGCAGGCGTGGCTGAGTTCTAGCAAAACTTGCTGTAGGGAAAATAATTTGACTTTCGTATATTTTTCACATGTTAGAAGGTTTTATTCTTCTTTAATTTTCTCCAATCATATAAAAATGTATAAAACATTCTTAGCTCATGGGCTGCATACAAGCTGGCAATAGGCTAGATTTGGCCCCTGGGTCAAAGTTTGCTGACCTCCCGTCTACGAAATGATACTAATTATTTTATAAGCATTTGGTAAATTCTGTGTTAATGATTGTGGTAATGAAGGTGATGATTACCTTGATGATGATAATGACTAAGAAAATAATTGGAGTGAAGAGTAAACAATCTCATGCATTTACCATTTAAAATATGAAGTTCACATTTTTTGACTTCAGACTATAAATCCTCTAATAAATGTCTCTTATTTTTTATAATGGTACTTTAATTCTTCACAGGAGAAGAATTAGGTAAACAAAAGGACATTCCTTTTTTATATCAAATATAAATCATTGCCATCATTCATCATCATCATCATTCACTTGCTAATATATTGCAACAGAAGTATTTTAGATTTGTTATATTTGCTGCACAGTTTTCATTTATATTTTTTCATTTCATGAATTCTTTTCCACTGAAAGTTGAATACAAATTCCTAATAAGTATGCTTAATTAAATTTTATAAGCTACCACTGTCTCATATATGTATGTGGGTGTGTATCTATTTATCTGCCTACCTATGGAGAGATTAAGACAGAGCTACATAGTATGTGTGATGGTACCTGAGATTTCCCCAATCAATCCTATGTTCTACTTTAATTAAAATGCAACTGGAGAACCGAAAACGAACCGGGAGTATGGCAGCCAGTCCAGCCATGTCAGGTTTCCCGCTGCCATAGTCCACAGGCAGTAGATTCAAGTGGGAAAAGTCACTGGTAAGTTAAGAAAAAGGTCCTGATAACAGAGTGAAAGTCCTATTATTTTGTGGTAGTGACCTGACCAGGTTTGAAGGTATAGAGAAAGACACAAATTGTTTTTGGGTTTTTATTTTGTCTCTCTGCTTCTCAGCACAGAATTGGGGAAGCTGGACTTTAGCGATGTCATTATTTGGGCCTGAAATAAAGGTGTCCTGGTTGCCCAAGGCAATGTAGTCCTACCCAGTCGCCTGCCGCTGTGATGGAGTCTGCAGACCGTGGCAGTGTTGACTCCTCCTGACCTTCCTAATGGGGAGAACGATGCATTAAACATCAGCACCCCAAGAAACAGCTCGGAGTGTGGAGCGAAATCCAGGAGGTATCTGAATGAATACATATAATACATCACTCATTCATTTCATACTTATTCTGTGCTCATACATGCTTAGCAGTGAAGGCATTGCCCAGGACCATGAAGTCTAGTTTTAATTCTAATCACCTGAACTCCACCCTAAGGCAAATCCACCCATTAGACTGGAAGATTTTTCACTTTTTACAACATTTCAAAATGACCCTAGAGGTATTTTCAAATAGTGTGCTTTCCTTGAACTTGTGGGGAAGACCTAGTGAGCTCTGATACTAACTGGAGGGGCCTGTGTTCCTCAGATGTGCTGGTAAACATAATCTCTCATGACAACTTATTATCCAACCATCCTAAGTCGACTAACAGAGTGGCCACTCTACTCGTCTGTAGACAATAAAAATAAAGCTACTATTGTGAAGACTCACAATATCCTGGAAGTATTTTACATGAATTGATATTTAAGATGATGGATGACTTTTATTACAAATGTCACATATATTTTGGACAGTTAGATTCATGCTTTAAATTTAAACCCCATGTGCCAGAGAATGGACTAGGCATTTTAAAAGAGATTATCTCTAATCTTCCTGGAATCCTAGAAATATAGCATATCTACCCAACGCTTAGGAACACTTGACAGGAAGCAGCATGTAATTCAAAACATTTTAGTAAATCATGTATAGGCTCAGAGGATTTTCTCAAACATAATTGTGAGGGGTATAATAAAATCACTATAATATGGTTTTGGTATTTAAATAAGGGTTTTAGATGTGATCTTAGAATTACATACACATTTTCAGAGATGTACATTTAGTGGGATACAGTTGTGGGAAGACAAGAAACACTTTAAAAATCAGCTTAAACATGACCATCGTTCTCTAGCAATTCATTATTAAGAAAGACTTCAGAAGCTGAGATGGTTCTCTGTTTGGTTTCCACAATGAACCGTGACACAAAAATTGCCAGTGATGATCTCATTGTGCCCATATAAGTGACCGAGGCTGCCCCTTTGTTCCTGTTAGGTCTCATTCTCAATATCACACTCCAACTTGCTAGTTACTTTACACGGAGGTTATGAGAAATGATCCACCTCTCTCTATGACCACAATTTTTAAATTTTAGCCATTGATAACCATAACAATGATAATACACTCTAAGATGGATAACGATAAGGGTTTTTTTCCCCAACCAGCTGAGTATAATTGATAGTAAAAATAAAAAGGTCAATAAAACTGTGAACTCTTCCTCTGACTAAGCATCTGTTAATATAGAGATGTTTAGAGTGATTTGGTTAAAATCGAAACAACTAAATTATGAATGATACTTTGTAGACCAGACTTAATGGAAGAATTATTTGGTATACATATGGATCTCTTTCTTTCTCTCAGTAGAAACAGAATGGAAGAAAAATAAAATCAAAGCACATGTAATAATCCACATGGGCGAAAACCTCAGGTAAAGACGTCAGTAAAATGTCAGAAGAGATAAGCATCAACCACACGATGTACAGTCATGGGCAGCAAATCGTAAGAAATAACAACCAATTGGTCATATTTGCCATATCCTACTGATCATGAACTTCTTGGTAGTGATTAGCAAAGCTGTACAATGAGCTCAAGAATTGGACTGATTAAGAATTTTAGGTCACACATCCTACTATCAGAACCATAACGATCCAACCTAGGAGAAATTAAACTGCAGATAATATATACTTACAAAGGTATAAAATTAATTCTGTGTGAACAGTGGGGAATTGTCCAGTCGTGGTCTATTAAATTCAACACAGATATACCTAAGTGAATAGATTAGTACAAATTAAGGGAACCAGAGAAAATATTTAGAAATGTTAATAGCAACTTAAAAACAACAGATTGGTGAGTGGAAAATGTCATGTATTAAGAGGAATAATTAGGGCAGATTCAATTGCTAAATTATCTTTAATCTTAGCTTTGGGATATGCGTCTGATCAAGGAATCAAACACAGTTGGTGTTAAATCTACAGGTAGAGATGTTTTCTGAAGGAAAGGTAGAACTTTTGTTTGGTGAGATCTGGTGTACTGGATTATGGTCAGAAAATACTGCCTGTAAACATGTTTGGAATTTGTTAAAGTTTTGACCAATTCATGAGTAGTTTTACATTTTTTTTTATGCCACAAGAGAAAAACATATATTCTCTGTAGGCAGCATGATGCATAAGAGTTTAAGACCATTGGCTCCAGAGCCAGACCAGTTGGGTTAAATCCTACTCTGCTTCTCTCTGCCGTGTAGCCCTGAGCAAGTTACCTGTCCAGTTAGCATCTCAGTTTTTTCTTCTGTAAAAGGCTGTTATGAGCATTACCTAAATATGTCAGACCTTGGAACATTGCCTAGCACATAATAAGCATGTTAGACTTGTTTATTAAATATCTATTGTTTTATCCTTCTACTGTCTATCTACATGTGCACCCACATCTCTGCTGACTGTATTTTTCAGATCCTTGTTTATTTTTACTCTACTTCATTACAGCTCTTTCAGAAGTTTACAAATCAATCTCCATTATAATTTGATTTTATCTGATTGTGTTGCTTGGTACTCGAAAATTTTATCATTCCTTATCCTCTTGTGAACAGGAAGTTTTCCATTTTCATTATACCCCTTCTGTTCTATTTAATGGTTATAGCCTTGAATTCTACTTCAGAGGATATTGATAAGCTGATTCTTTTTGTTTTTCATTGACCATACACATCTTTTTTATAATAATATTTTCAAACATTTTTAAGGAATACTCTCTATTTGTTGATTTGAGAGAGAGAGAGCGAGAGAGAGAGAGGAAGGGAAAGAGAAAGAAAAGAAGGGAAAGAGACATTGGTTTTCTGCTTCACTTATTTATGCATTCATTGGCTGATTCTTGTGTGTGCCCTGACTTGGGATTGAACCCTCAACCTTGGGGTATCAGAACAATGATCTAATCAACCGAGCTACCCAACCAGGGATTCTAACACTTTCTAAAAATCTCCCTTTATGTGATTTTTATAAGCAGTGGATTTTGTTTTTCATCCTAATCTGAAAGTCTTCATCTCTATCAGAACACTAACACTCACATTTATAGTCACATGACTGATCTGATTTCATTCCTCCCTGAATAAACTATTAACCCATCGTAGACACGGCTTGGTTTTCTCATTTTCCTCACTCTTACTTTTCTGGGTTCATCAACTTTCTCCTAATTCATTTCCTACTCTCCATTCAGCCCCCTCAAGAAATGAAAATTCTGCCAATCAACTCTATTAGCTGTGAACGTAAAATGGGTAAATGGTATTTTGAATAGTAAAGAGCTGTTATTAGAAGATTTTATATCAAAGAATGAAAATAAGACAAAGCCTTTACACAATTTTTGCAAGTTATGAGTTCTTTTTAAATATGGAGAGAGTTGGTATTGATTTTAGTGTTTCCTAAAATTGAAATTCAGTAGAAAACATGTTTGATTTTTTCAAAGAACTTAGTTCATTCAGAGTGGAATTCCAGAGAGTTGTGACTATATTTTGTCCCACAAACTATTCAAAACAAGAAAGAACAGAACCTCACATCCCTAAATGCAATCTCCTTGTGACACCAGAGCTGGGTGACGGCTTGGAGTCCTCTTTTCTGAGCGATGTCAGGGCAGAAAGCGGGCTCGGGGGCCCACGTGTGCAAACCTGCACTTAGCTTAAAGGTGGGCATGCAAAAATCGTAGTGACTCTTGCATTTATTAACCTCTCCTGTTCTGTAAGGTGCAATGATCTGGTCAACACTTCCTCTTAACGCAGTTGTAAAGCTAATTAGCACGGGCCCTCTGGAAAACCTTGAACATTCCAGTCCTTCCAATCATTCTTTGCCAACTGCTGCTCTGCTAAAGTTCCCAGGCTGAGGAAATGGAAATCTTTCCAAAAAGTCATACGTGACTCTGATCTGTGTTCCCTCTTCACATGATGTGTTGTGTGCATCATTTTAAAATTAAGCACATGAAAAAGTTAAGTACATGAGTGGTTAGAGATCCTTGTTAAGCTAAGGGGTCTCCCCACTCGCCCATCCCCAAGATGTACAAAACCTTTAAAATGTCCCCACAGTGCTGGGCCTTCTGTTCTTCCTCCAATATGTGTCCCCAAAGAAGCTCACTGGGAGGTAAAGGAATGCCACGCATCCTCTCTCGGCATTTTTATTCATGTCTGTCTATTGTCACGTTGTGGAGAACACTTGAGAAGTAAGCTGGGGAGCAGGAGTAGAAACTGTAGCAGGCTCTCAGCGGGTAGTTCGTCACTGTTACAGACACAACACTGCCTGTCACAATAAGCAGCATTTATTCCTTTCCTATGGGCGGCTCAGGGCTGGGGAAGGGGAGGTGTTCCCGGTCCTAATTGCCAAGCCCATAAGTAATAATAGTCACTTGCAAATCATAGATCAGAGAAACCAGAGTGAGTTGGCAGTGATGAAGTCAAGACCATAGCTGCTTCCAGCACATGCTAATTAACTAACTTTGAAAAATATATATGTTCTTTTTCCTAACAGTGAAAGTGGAATGTTCTTGTTTGCTCCGTTAGCTGCAGGTAAGGAAGGTAAAACTTCTATATCATAGGACTTATACATTATTTTAGGCAAACAAGTATGTGTCAAAGGTTTTTTTCATTGGAGAGCCATTTTTAAATTTAATCGTTACTTTTGCTAACTAGATGTGCGTGGCCCATTAGCTCACTAACCACTACTGTGCCATTCAAGCCTACAGCAACGCACGTGTGAGGTTTTTCTGTTTCTCTTAGAGAGAGAAATTGATTGCAGGATCCAAGAATCCCTAGTTTATATTACATCCAGACAATCTGACCTCATCAGAGGTAAGGCAGCTAGCACCCTGAAGACTGTAGACTTGAATTACACCTTCTCAGAACGCTGGACTCCCCCAAACATGAGAAATATGACAGAAAGTGAAAATGAGCCTGGGCATGTGAGACACTGGGCCACCTTCTCATCCTGTTCACCCTGTGCAAACTCGGTGGGAGGGTTCCCACGGGATGACAAAGGCCGAGAGCCCCTCCCCGTGTTATTACAATGCCGAAAGGCTTCTCCTTTCCTGCTGGCGAAGAGTGTCTATCCTGGCGTCTAATAAAAACCTGTGAAACCACACGGGTGTGAAGGAATTTTTTTTCAACTTTTCAGGAAACAGGTGACAATGCTAAGTTCACTGCTTTAGCTTTGGGTGTGAAGTGTTTCACCCTATTTGTGATGGCAGGTTTGTATCTACACTGTGTCCTGTTCTTACAGCCCTCTAATTGGAACTCGGTCGCATCCCTGGATGGGCTTCTCTTCATGGAATGCACACACGTGCTCTAAACACGAAGCATGATCAGCTACCCACACATCGTACGTTAGTAGGAAAGGAGCCCTCCATGAGGGGTGTGTGAAGACGGGTAGTGCTTTCCCAAAGAAGGTGGGCTTTGTGGTAATGGGGGAAGTTGGCAATGGGTAGAGCCCACGAGGAGGTGGCATTCGTCAGCACAGAAGGCCCCGACAGGGACAATGGCCCGGCGTTGGCTGCAAAGACATCTCAGGCATCAGCACGTGAGCTGTCAGATCGCAGACGTTGCTGGTTGCCAACCCCAACATGTGCTTTTGTACAGCGGTTTTGACACTTGTACTGCTCACAGCAAACCGCCACTGTAGTTGGTTCTGCTTCAGTGCCCCGGACTGTCACAGCCTGTCACGAGGCAGGACGGCGTGTCACTAGCCCCATCCAACCGGGTTTGATCATCCCTGTTGCTCCTGCTGTCTGCACAGGCCGCCTGCACGCACACAGCATGTGGTGTGACCCTTCCAACAGCATTGGCTTCATGGGCTTCCATCAAAAAAATAGGGGTAAGGTACCTTGTTTGATTTTTTAAAATTCAGAGAATTGTATTTACTAAAATATAATACTCAGGGGTACCAATGATGAGCAAACCCAGAGGAGTCTGCCCTTCCCTTCCCTGAGGGTGTCACTGCTCTTTTTAATTAAGCTACTTATGTAAGAGGAGCAGTGACCCCTTTTTTGTTTCACTGGGGGGACCACGCAGAAGAGCACTGGTTATTTCTTTTTCTTTTTTTTAAATTAATTAATTTGTTTGTTTATTTTATTTTTAGAGAGAGGAGAAAGGAGAAAGAGAGGGAGAGAAACATCACTGTGTGGTTGCCTCTCACTCGCGCCCCCAACTGGGGGCCTGACGTGCAACCGAGTCATGTGCCCTGACTGGGAATCGAACCAGTGACACTTGGCTCGCAGGCCGATGCTCAATTCACTGAGCCACAGCAGCCAGGGTGGTTATTTCTTGATTAGAGAGAGCATATGGGAAAACACATTAACAACATTTCCCCCCAGCCACCCTTTGTCTGGGATTGTGTTACATCTATTTACCTGCTCTTTCTGACCTGTGAAATGAGGAGGGTCCCATGCCTTAGTCAGGGGTGGACCCCTCAGGCCCAGAGGCCCTTGTGAGGAGTATTTAGATATTTGGTGTGTCATCACAGAATCCCCAGGAAAGGTCTCTCTACTGCAGCTGATGATGTGACAGACACCAGAGGTTACACTTAGTCTAATTTTCATTCATCATAATAAGAGGCTGCAGTCAAGGGCAAAATTCCTCCGCCATGGAGAAGAGAGATCCAGGCGTTTTTGTCAATACTGCAGGTATGGGACCCATTAAGACCCTGCAGACCTTTCTTGGCTCTTGCCTGTCACCTCAGTGAGTTTATCTTCACAACAGTCCTCTGAGCATGGGTGGAGCGGGGAGCAACGTCACTAAGGATCAAGCCACGGAACTGCAGGCATTAATGTCACTTGCGGTAGTATCACTTTTGAAGTACATGCTTGGGTGATAGTCGCTCAATGTTGGACAAATACGCTGCTTTGAGATAATGAAGGTACGTAATTGGTCTGATTTCTGATTGGTCACTTCAACTAATGCTTAGATTGAAGCCCTCTAGCATATGGCATGCACTCGAGCTTTTTAATTGGCCAGCTCATACTTCTTAGTGGTCAAAGCTATCTTGATTTACGACTACAACCATTTGAGTTATTTTCCTAGAATCGGGTTATACTGGGAAAATAGTTTCTCCATTTTTATTTTATTGAGTGAAAATGTAAGACTATAAAAATGGAAAGAATATTCATAAAATAAATATTTCAGAAGTTTTAAAAGGTTAAAAGGTACGTTCAAGTTTTTAAAATGTTTTAAAAGGTCACAATAAAAAAAATTTAATGGACTGAGTACTCTGCAAATACTGAACTGTGAACTAGGTATGAGATTAGGAGTTCCCCTCCCCCACCCCGCTTTAATTAACTAGCCTCAGAATAAAAAGCAATGAACAAAACCTGGTGTTTGTGGATGGCCAAGGACATCATTGCTGGCAGTTTGCCGGCATGTTAGCAATGGAGTTGCCCAAGCAACTGCCAGCATCCTGACCATGAAGTTCGAGGCAGGTAAAACTGGGAGGTGCTCCCTGGCAGCCAGAGGACACCCGGGTTTGCCCGTGAGAGTTGGCTTTCTGAACTCTAACATGACCTGGATAATGCTTTCGGAAAGGAAACAGAGGTCAAGGGTGGAGGACTCCTGCGCCCACACAATAACGTTTTCGCTTTCTAGGGGTTGCAGGTTAGATTAACTAAGGGTCTTGGGTAATAACGTAATAGAAATGTGAGACATGGATCGCTCTGAGACAATTAGAAACTGCTTAAAATTGTCCAATTCTGAAATAAAAATTCCGACCGTAGTCATGTTGGCTTGCCATCTCAGGGTCCCCAGTGTATGTCCTGCTCACTGCTGCAGCTTTACTCTGTCCAGCTCCCAGTGTTGTTCCATACACGTTGGCTTAGTGATTTTTTATTTAACATGTTTGATAAATTCTCAGGGTTATGCCTTTTCCATGCCACTCCCTGTTGGAATGCTCTTCCCTTCTTTACCATTTGAAATAGTATTTTTCTTGTGAAGGTGGGTTTCACAATCTTTCTTATCCATGAAACATCTTCTCATCTGCCTATCTAAATATGTTTTCAGTCTCTTAAATTTCTAAAGCATGTTGTTTCTACTTTTCTTACAAAAGCAGCTTATTTTGCATAGTCTTCTCCCAATTGCATTCTGGGCAAGGCTGTATGATTTTTTTTAATGCACATGTGTACATGTACACATGCAAATTACTAGGAATACAGAACACAGGGCTGGCGAGTAGCAGGCATTTAATAAATGATAAATTGTCTCTTCTATTTTGTTAAAACTGCTATAGGTAACTTCTTTTCATTAGGATGCTTTGTAATTGTTGCCAATTAAAGACTTATGATTAGAAAACTGATTTATAGCTTAAATACACGCCAACATCCCTACATCTACACGGAGTGTTTTACAGGGAACATACTTGGCAATGTTAGACGGCGCCTTCCTTTCCTCACAGGGTCTCAGCACACGAATGAATCGAGCCTCCTTAAACACCCACCCCATTCACTGAAGAGCTTTCCCCAGCGTGGCCCACGAGGAAGCCATCCCAGCCATCGTTTGGAGGAGCACGCACTCTCCATTGGTCTGACACCCAGGGAGTCTCTAAGCTTCTCTGCCATCTGCTTGCTCAAAGCCAAACACAAACATAACTGCGAGAAAATAGTAACCAGGGCCTAAATCAATGCTGGGACCTGAAACCGCAGGTCCTAACATGCCCCCGGTAGCCTGTCTCCAGTTCTCTTCCTTGTCCATCGCCAGGGAAGGCACTTTGACCCATCAACAAGCAGTCTTCAGTGTGAGAACAATGGTGTAAGCCGAACCACGAAGTCGCACAAATATTCTGAAATAGTGAACTCAGGCTAAGTCCATCTTCATTTTGATTTTGTGAAACAACAGTGGGTATTATCCGAAAACAGCTGGCTAATGAACTAGACAAGTAGCCAGATCCTAAAGCTCTGCAGGGACGCTGGGGGTGCCCTCTCCTTCTGCACAGCTGGCTGCCTGTTTTAAATTATGGAAAGCTGGGGCCCGGCATCCGAGAGGCGCAGACTCAATGGC
Source organism: Furipterus horrens (assembly GCF_987537825.1). Taxonomy (NCBI): domain Eukaryota; kingdom Metazoa; phylum Chordata; class Mammalia; order Chiroptera; family Furipteridae; genus Furipterus; species Furipterus horrens. The sequence goes on from NW_028327182.1 coordinate 93,613,851, forward strand.
TCAGGCTGCCTCGATTCTCGCTTTGGTGGGGGACCTACTTTTCTCTTTTACGCTTTGACAGTGGCTGACGCTCTAGGATACTAACCCGGCTCCTCACTTCCAAAGCGTTCCTGTGTGAAGAACACCTGACCTGTAGTTTTCTGGGGGCCAGGTGCAGACCTGACTACCTCCGGGTGTCCTAACGCTATCTGCCCACGAGTAGTTTAGCTCATTCCAGCCCTTTGCGTTCTATTTTTTATTTTATACTTGATGACTTGGGGATTCCTATTTCCTGTAAACAAACCATGTCACACCCATCAGGCAGAGAAACGTATCCGAGGACGGGCCCTGATCCCCAGTCTCGGCATCAGTGCTCCCTTCAGGTAGGAACCACGGACCTCGATCATGTGAGTGGCAGTGGGTACAGTCTGTAAACTCTTTCCAGCAGATGGAACAAGCCTTGCCAGTTATTAAATTGCCACTGAGCTACTTTTAGTTTCTTTATTTTTTCAGTACTCTTATTTTTCTTGTTACATTAAATGCCATGATTTGATAAGATGATTTTTTTTTTTCTTTTTGGAAGCAGAAATAGAAATTTCTAGCAACTATTGACTTCTTTCATGATTTCACTCTCTGCGCTGTGCTGTCTGGCAGCAGAGGTTTGAGAAAACCCAAGGAGAGTATATTGTTAATAATTCTCCAAAAGAAATAAAATGGTACCACTGTAGAGTGAGATAGTGAGTGTTCCTCTCTCAATTTTGTTTTTGAGTAATACCTCCTGTAATTCCACTTTAAATACCAATGTAGCAACAAGGAATCTCAACAACTTGTATGATGAGTGACCTTGTACGATGAGGACTCCGTCCTTTTGCTGAGCATCCATGGTGGAGCAAAACAGCCAGGCCCAGCGTCGGGTTGTGACTATGAAAATCTACTGAGTATACAGGTGAGAGATTAGAAATCTGCATCCAGGCTGCTGCGTTTAAGTCAAAAACCTTAAAAAACAGCAACTCTGTTGAAGACGACGGAGACAGAAAGTGACATGAGGAAATGAGACAGAATCAAGTTGATGAATTACGAAATTCACGTAGGTACACCTTGTCTTAAGAGATGCTGAGATACGTGCAAAAGCTTTCAGTACTAGCTTTGTGTTTTTGTTGCTACCTGTGCTTAACTTAAAGGTATTTCTCTTATTCCCCCGAATGACCATCACAGAAGGGAACCATGAAAATGCCCAACCCCACTCCAATGCTCACTGTCGGGCACCCATTGACGTGGCTCCTCTCTGGGGCTATGAGCACGGGGTCCTCTGTGCAGAACTGACTATTGTTTTGATGCCATGTGGCTGGTGCTTATAGCTGTGAATCCAGGGCCTGGTCTTGCTGTTGCACTTCTGAAAGTGTGGCATGGGCTCTGCAGCAGAGCGGAGGCGGGGAGCAGCATCGAGTAGAAAGTTCCTTAAATGGGCAGTGGAAGGAACTTAATAATCCTGGATTGCAGATAGGGAAATGGCAGGTTTTTTTTCATTTTTAGAAGGTCTTAGTGAGAGCTAAGTTGGATCTTTCAAATAGTCTGACTAACATCAGAAAGAGACAATGTGGTTTACTACAAATAATTCCACCTTTCAAAACATAGTCTTTGATGAAAAACTGGATCTGCTGCTTTCTTATTGAGGATCTCTAAGGACCTGTTTCTTACTCTCTAAATTATCATTAATCCTACAATGTTATTGTTGATATCAATGGGACAATGATGCACAATCTCTAGTGTTAAACTTTTCATAAAGTAATACTAATCATTTATCCTAATAAACATAAACCATTAAAAGTGATTTTGATCATTGTATGAGTGGCATGGCCAGGTGAAATTGCAAGTATTGCCTGTTTGGACAAGCTTGTAGGCCACAAAACAACAAACTAGTGAAATGATTATTTCCGCCAGTTATGTTGTAAAATATTTTCAAATAGTTCTGTCTCTGCAGAAATAGATAAAGCCCAAGTCAAGGGCATGCTTGTAAAATTACAACAAAATAATTGATTACCCTTTTCTAAATGCATAGATGTTCTTCATTTACCCTTATCACCCACTGACCCTTGTTGCAAGCTACCAGCATAATTTCACATCATGGTCCTCTAAAGATAATTCTGTGGTGGCTGTTCGCTTTTTAAAAATCATCTGTCATTCTGGGTTGCCCAAAACTGACCCAATAAACTTTGGGGAAATACTAGAGAAAGTTGTGGCCTCCCATACTTAGAATTTGGGAGGAAAATCTTACTGAAATGTAACTCCAGAAAAATGATAAATTGGAGCCCCTGAGTGGAAAAGTAACTCCTGCCTAATTCAGTGAAACCAAAACAGAAGACTGTATGTATTAAAATTGGTCTGAATTGTTGTGCTAGTCATATTTTAGGTAATAGAGCCGGTCAATTGTTAAGCACTGAAGATAAAATTTTCTTGGGCTTTTCCCACCTTTTTCATCACAAAGTAAAACACATCCCATCCTCACCTAAAAAAACTCATAATTCAGCTTCTTTTTCTTAAGTTTGTTTGTTTACCCCCTGACAATGGGAAGAAAACAAAAACCACCTTTCAGGACACATTCCAGTAGGTAAGGAGCTGTCACAGTAATTCCTTGCTCGAGTTTCATGGATGGAAAATTTCTCTTCCTATATCCATTAAACAGTCCTTTCTTTTAAAAAATTTTATTTCTTTTTACTTCTTTTTTTTATTGTTGATCTAGTCCAGTTGTCCCATTTTCCCCACTGTTGCTCTCCCCTGCCCCGCCCATTCCACCCCCTCCCCCACAGCCAATCCCCACCCCCTTGTCCGTGTCCACTGGTCATTCATACTAGTTCCTTGTCTAGACCCTTCCCCTTCTTTCCCCCCTTTCCCCCCTCCCCCACTCCCCTCTGGTCACTGTCAGTCTGTTCCTTGTTTCCATGCCTCTGGTTCTATTTTGTTCATTTGTTTTATTCATTAGGTTTCTGCATTAGGTGAGATCAGATAGCTTATTTCTTCTCTGCCTTCTGTTTTGGAATAAAGCAAACAGATAATGAAAACTTCTCACTTAACAAATACTGAAACTAAGGGAGTGGTAACTGATAACTGGGCTCTGTGTCATTAACTTGGGAGAGACTTTATTTTCATAGATGACTATTCAAGACACAAGCATTAACCCAGAGGCATAAATAATTCCTGATGCTGTGAGAAGACATCACAGGACATATTTCGGACAGGTGTATTTCTGGAGCATCTTTAAAGATACTTCATATTTGATCTGTATATGAAGCCATGTCTAGTCATCACACTCAGAGAAAGAGGTCAAACTAGATGATAAAGTACATTAATTTAAAGGAGAACCTGAGACAAAATTAATTGTCTGAGGCTGTGATATATAACTTCCATCTTGCAATATTCACAAAAGAAGACAAATTTGGTAACACATCAACCATCTTCAAAGTATTCAATATTGGCGATAAAAGCACAAACGTACAATAACTTTAAAAATTACGCTTTTGAAACACTGCTTCCCAGAGTGCAGTGCAGATGCAAGGCCAGTGGGCTTTCCTTTGCTACAATCATACTCACACGCAAACGTTTTTCTTTTGAATGGGCAGGAGGGAGTTTTCTTTTCTTTTTTTTTTTTTAAAAGCAGTATTTCAAACAATGTGTTTTCTTGTGATAATAGCTATGTTTTAATGTCTTTACAAAAAGAGGACCTTCAGAATGCCGTTACAGAGAAAGTGTTAAGATTACAAATCACACTAATTTTAAAAGGGCCCCAAATTCTATGAAATGGCTCCACCCCTTGCCAAGTAATTTCAGGGAGACGGTTTTTTTTTTTTTTTTTTTTCTGAAAGATTTATGTTAGAGTTATTTGTTAGTCAGCACCGCTTTGTGAAGAAGAGAAAGCCAAAAAGGACCTCTCAAAATTTATCAGAAATTAGCTCCTATCACTTTTCCCCCTAATCATAGGGGGAACAGTCAAATTGATGTATCATCTTCCTAGAAATCTCCTCTATAAAAATATTGCTTAGAGAGGACTCAGTTATGAAGCCAAGTTTATTATATTTTCTTGCTATATTTTCCCCCAAATTAAATGCATTTCTTTATCCTCTTGATCTTACCGCATTACAGTAAATGTTTTCTAGCATACAATGCAAGAAATATATTCAGCCTATTTTTCTTGTTTTGCAAAAATTATTTTGAAAATATTTTAGAGTTATTCTATAATGTTCCAGATTGAAATGACAGTATAATAATTTATATCTGGTGTACGCTGTGACACCTGGCCCCGGCCTTGTGTCTAACAATACACTAGACAAGAATTATTACTCCATAACTCACGCCCTGTCATGTCTTATTGCTTAATTAAAGCACAGCCTTCCCCTACATGACAAGCAATCAGACTGTTAACATTATAGATGATTATCCGACCTAGCATATTTTACTTTTACAACTTACTTTTTTAGGTACTCAGGATGCTCATTTCAGGTACACCTACCTTCGAAAACATCAAAAATCTGTTTCTTTATTTACCTCTGGCTGTTGCACACACTGCCACTCACAGAAACGTGGGCAAAATATTGGATGTGAGAAATTAGTGTTTTAGATACTATTGAAATAACTGTCCAATGCCCATAGCAAATTAATGTACTTGTTTGAAAGTCTGTACTATTTTCTTTTCTCTGTTCAGTTATTAAGTAAACACTCAAGAGGATGCATATGTTCATCTACATATAAAATAAGTGTAAATAAAGGTATGTAGGGGCTATATAAGAAAACCTTAAAACTCTAGTGAAGAACTGAGAAAAAAAATAAGTGAATGATAAAACCTACCATGCACTTAGATAAGAATATTATATCAGAATAAAGAGGAGTGGAAGGTAACAGCCAAGAATGCTATATGAAAAGTCAAAATGCAAATGAAAATCTCTAAGAAACATATTTCATATGTGTGAAAAGGTATTTTTCCTTCATTTCTTAAAAAATATTCAAATTAACCACAAGGAAGATGATTACCACAAGAGGAAAACGGTCAGCCATTAGGAAAGCTGTACCTTGGGTCTATCAGCTCCAGCGTCTGGGTTGTGATGTTCACCCTACAGCTTTGCAGTACATCACCACTGGGAAAAATTCTGCAAGAGGTACATAGGTCTCTCTGTATTATGTTATAACTGCATGCAGACACCCCAGAGTGTACTTACGCAAACCTAGATGGTATAGAACATTACTGTATTGTATGTGCTATACCGTTATATGACTGGTAGCATAGTATATACAATAGGTATGTAAAGGAATATGCGTTCTGAGGGAAGAGATACTAAGAAATTATAAGTAGTAATTATTTGTAAATGTAATTTTCATAACCATGTACATAATAGGTTATTTAAACTTATAATGAAAATTATATTGGCATTGATATTACGGGATATTATGACAGTTGTCTTCTTTATATACTTCTGTTTTCTTTTTAAAAAGATTCCAAATTTTATTTTAAATAGATTTGCGATATTTTAAAAATTGTTATTAAAGTTATAAGCCAGCAGAACCCAGGGATCAAATAGTAGTAGAATAATAAATTATCCAGCTAACTGAATAGTCTCACATTTAAAGAATTATGTGAATTCTTAATAGAAAATATATCAGAAGCTTATCAAGTTGCCCACGCAATAAGTATATAATAGGTGTTCTGTTTGAAGATCAGAGGAGGTTCCAGAGGTTTTTTTCTGTACTGTCTGCAGTACAGTAGTGGAGGGGGACCCACATGTTTCTTACTATAGTTATTCATGTATCAACAAATAGCATACAACATAGGAATTGGAAGCTTGGATCTGACTGGCCAAGCTTAGAACTTGAATTGAGTAGGAGCTGATTTGATTAGCTTGAGTGATAGGCTATTTTATGAATGGTTCCATTCCAGGCAGGGGAGCTCTGGCTCATCATAGCGCTGACTGTACCCCAATGTGTAATCATTACCCAGCATGCATGAGGGCAGAAAGTGATGCTAATTCAGATACATTATACCAATTTAAATCCAAAGGTATCATCCGTGTAGTTGTATTGTTAAAGTACATTGAGCTTTCTGTTAACTACATTAACAATATGTGAATTCAAGTAGAGTTATCTTCCAATTTATGAACATATGGTTACTGTTTCTGCTAATAAAT